>NC_065890.1:10000000-12400000 GCF_905147045.1 Nymphalis io | reverse complement strand
TTTTTCTTTTTATTATAACAAAAAAACCTTTTTTCAATCTTATTAACTGTAAAAAAGATAAGAAAATTGTATTATTATGTGTGATCAAAATGCAAGTCGACTTGTTTTTAACAAGGCGCAGGGGATGTCGCCCTAACACTTGGTAATCACTTAAGACCCTCGGTATGGGGATACGTGGAAAATGTAAATAGGACGTGGAAAATAAAATATAGAAACATGTTTTCAGTTAAAAATAAAAACGATTTACGTAAAAATATTCCAGAATAGCATGTTATTCCGCGTTCATTTAATATATATGTATATATCACGTATTATAAAATCTATCATTTTAATTTTTACAAGACAATATAATAATTTTGTATTATTTTTAAAGTATTGCTATACAAATGCATATAATCAATATAACTGCCTTTTTTGAAGCATTGACCCGCCAAGAACTTGACGACGACTATGATTCCGACTGTCTCAAGCAACTTTTCTTTGAGAACTTCGAGCGAAAATCGACGCGAAACAATTCTGTTGGAAGAGGGGGAATTAAATACAATTAAAAGTTACCAAATTTCAAACGTTTCAAAGTATTCATTTGTACATTTTCCAGACGAAATCAAGGGTCCCTTTGGGAGTAAAAAGTCACTGAAAAATCCCCAATAGCTTTATGTTAATTTCTTCTCGTCTACCACCCCAAGCGTATTAATTTAATTAGAGTTAACATTATGTTGTTGCTAAAACGAATGCCCACCGGTCTAATTGAGATTATATTCCGGGTCGAGTCTTACCTGCGGGATCGTTCGTGTGGACTGTCACTTTACACATTACTCTTCATTTAATATATGCTTAAGTTATAAAATAATTTATATTTTATTTTAAAGGTCCTTAAAATATTATAATTTAACAATATATGTAATTATTATAATAAGCTATGACAATGTCAGAATGGAGTAAATGTTATTATTTTCATCTCAGCTATAATGATATTTTTCCGAAGACGTAGACGTACCTACACACGCCTCACAATTTCATATCGGATAAGCTCCTTATAGAATTTATCTTGCAACGAATTTGCGATAGAATCTAAGTTACTTTCGTAATTTTTTATAAAATATTGATGTTTTATTTAGAGAAATAAATAGTGCATTATTTTTCTTATAAGTCTAACGAGTGACAACTCGTAAATGTCCTATTAGCAAAGTCCTCGTCTCCTCTTAAAGAAAAATACTTCAAGGTAATAATAAAAAAGCATGTGACAAAATTTCATTTGATACATGCATCCAGCATCAAGATGTTTTCTTAAGCGCTGATCATGAAATTAATTATAAACTGAATTCAAACATTTAAATATTGTGGTTTGATCGTATTTAATCTTCGGTTGAAATCAACGTAAATCAACCAAATAATTCCATGAACTTGTCTCAACTCAAAAAAAAAAATTAAATCACTAATTACTCTCGCATATTCTTAACGATCTATCTAATCTAATCTATTCATTACGTTATGCCCAATAAATAGTTCGCTTGCATCATCTAATAAAATTATTAATAATAATTTTTAAGATCCAGGTAATATCTAAGCGATGGCAGAGTTTCATACAAAAGTAAACAGAACAAGATTTGCATTTAATCTACTTAAGTATCACTATTGATAGAATTGATCAGAATTTAAAGAAAAAAAATTGATTGATCAACGAATAACCTATTTTGTGAGATTATTTACGACGATATTACTTAAAAAGAAAAGAAATATCCATTTTGAAATTAATTTCATATAAAACATAATTTCGACTTCATCTTGTACTGACAAAGATTTCATTATAAAGTAAAATACGTTTATTATAAGCCCTTATTAAACACAAGCCTCTATTTGTATTTGATGTACATAGAGCATATAAAACTCAACCTTGACATAATGTAATTACACTTTGAAATAGTAAAACAAGCAGTGTTACTTTGTTATGAGTTTTTCACTAAAGTTAGGGTTAACTTACACCCTTGGGCATAAACTTGGCAGACAATGGACAATCTGCGCGCACGCACAAAGTTTTAACGCTAAAAGCCCTTTGTTTCAAACAAAATAGCTCACTAAGTCATATAGAAACACGCTGTTGCTATCCCCTTGGGATAAGACACAGGTTGGAAGCATGTTTGCAAGATTCAGTACTATTTTATCGAAAAGCAGAAAGGATAAAAATGCGATAGTTTACGTACCGTTTGGAGATTGATAAACGAATCAAAAAACTTAATCTTGAAAATATATTGGTAACGCTTGCTCTTATAAATTACATCAGCTCAGGAGCAATGCTAAGGGCAATTTCACTAGGCTTCTTATCTCGTGCCCTAGTACTCCTAGCGGCGGCGTGACGCGAGGTTATTTACGCGCACGCCGCCCCTAAGCCCCTATTTATTCCCAGCAATGTATCTGAAAATTAGGGATCACATCCAACCGAGAATTCGGGGTTAATTTGCGGTATTCTCGCAACGAAAACGCGAATAGCGATAAAGTAAGAACAATGTTGATACGTCACGTGATTCCGTGATTACGTGCAGAAATTTCTGTTCTGTTTCAAGGATATAACAGGCTATTCCGACGATAACTTTATGTATAGGTATGGGATAGGTGCCTGATACAGCGAAACGATTTCCTCTATTTCCTTGACGCTGAGATAGGAGATATTTGTTCCATTTTTGCGTTGGAATTAAGATCGCTTTAACATGAACATGTAACTAACTAAAACGTACACTAGAAGAAACACTAGAATATTTTCTATTTATGGCTATTCACAATGTTATTTTGTATGGAACACAAAACAAACAAAAAAATTAATATCAATTTCGAACTAAATAACCTAAGAAATATTATATTTCGGATACCTATTCGTTATAGTTCATATCATTACCTAAGTGAGATTATAAAAAACTCCATTGCTTCAGCGTACCTTGAGGGCGGAGTAAAATTTATTTTATATGACGTCGGCGTAACCCAGGGAGTTTTTAGCGTATTAGGCTGACCGTATATAACCGTAAAAAGGTTTACAGTTTTATACTCTTTAGGTCAAAAAATTTATAAGAAACACTTTTATTAATCCTATAGCATAAACTTAGTCGAAGTTTTTTATAAATTCATATATTCTACCGAGGGTTCCAATAATATTGACGTAATTTATTTACATTTTCTTCGCATCTCAATTTCTTTAACAATTACTTAGATATTTTTAATTTATATTCGATTTCTTCAGTTACGTTCTCGCAGTAATATTCAAAGGAAAGCAGGAAATTTATAAATATCTTATATAATAATTTATAAAGGTCATTACGGAGTAAATTTCTGTCGCAAGGTTGTTTTAAAAAATGTGCCGTCTGTAACGAGAGCAGTGCAATTAGCGTTCTTAAAAAAATAATGAGTTTTGCGCTGTTTTAACATTCAGGAAATTTCATTGCTACCCATTATTTTTCACCGATTACAGCGTAAAAAAGAAGATTATGTGTATGAAGCTTCGTGATTTGAATGGTTAAATAATTATGGAACAATAAACTATTACACAATACAATGATAAACTTGGCATAAACTTGGCAGAAATATGTGATTACTCTATTTTTAAATATTCCTAAAAAAATCCAAATATAAAATTGCTTAAATAAACATGGATATAAAATAGATTGAATTTCTAACGTATTAAAGTAATATTCATATCATTTATTATCTGTTTTTTATAAAAATTTAACATAGCTACAAATTACTCTTTACATAGTTAAAATTATAGTTATATATTTTGATCGTTTTTGAATTTATTTGCTTACTGTGTCATACAACTAATGCCAAATGTAAAACATTGATTGAAGCTGCAGCTTAATCAGACAACCGGACAAAATTATGAATTGACACAGTGTCCGGATCCTGCCCCGGGGCGAAATCTTTGTCCTGTCGACCTGGCTCACATACGCCAGGCCAAGGGAAACCCTTTTAGACGCAATGAACGTGTATGTAATATTAATAGAAACATTGAATCGAGAATTCTGTGAAAGTTCCTGAAAGGTCGTATATTAGATCCATTTTTCGACGTCTTCTAGATCAAATTGTTACAAGGGTTTTCGATTTAAAGTAGATTCATTAGACGTACGCGACACTAAAATTGATATTTATATTTTCGTCACCAAAATTTTGATAGTAGCTTGTTACTAGTGGTTTTTAGTGTTTATTCCGGTGCACTGGTCCTTCTAGGTGCTGACGAGTCCCACATACCGCCCCACCCCCACTTTTTCTTACCCGGTTTTCCTTCCTCGCCAAGCACGAGACTAACTATTAAGCACATGACAAGTCAGTGCTGATTGCCTGGGCTCATCACAATCTTCGATAGAGACTTATATGTTCTATCTCGGCTGACAAACGAAAATTGATTTCGCGCTCTTTCGACATTTGTTTACACCATCTTGACAAATGATATGGTGACTAGAGGAAAATATATTTTTTTCATAACGAACCCATCATTGTTTCAAGGAATTGGCGACATTTCTCGAATTTTCGCTTCATAAAATTTTTCGTTTCAGTAAAGGCAAAAGCTTCGAGTTTTAAGCGAAACTAGCATCGTCATTACCAGCTTTTTGTTTCGCATTTGTAAATACCGTCTGTTAGGAATACCAGGGCGTTGTGACATCGCAAATTACTTTTGGGGGAAATTTTGCGTCGTTACGACCGCGTTCGGTCGCCGGCCGGCCGCAAACAAACCTACTACTAAAAGTTTCTGACTGAAAGTTGTTTGGTGAAATTCAACAGCGTCACTTTGCACTATACAATAGCTTTCAAACGTTTTCGACTTTAAGCAGCTTGTTTTTAACTCTAAATACTGTCCTGAATTAAAAGAAGATTTTCTTATTCAATTACTTTATTACTGAACACTAGATATTCACCATGCATTTCATGAACCGTTTAGTTAGAAAACTACATTAATGATATGAAAAACAAATAACTGCAAGATTGCATAAAAGAATATATTTAAGCCTTAGAAAAGGGAAAGGAATTAAAACAAAGAAAAGTTAACGAATGATTTCATAATGTCATCGCATTGAGTAACTTTAAACTATAATCATATGAATGTAACGATCAGTTTTGCTTGAAAGTAAGGGTTATGTCTAATGCTCCTTGCTTTGCTCAGTGCTCGGTTATTAGGAACTGTCGAGGTAATGAAATTATTATAAACGTTCCCTAGTAGTCAAGGCATAATCGCCTCTTCGCTGGGAAAACTACACGTGCCAGCTGATACAAGTGAAATGTTGTCTGTCTGTGAAATGAACTATAATCATTTCATTCGAGAAATAGCAAATATAATAGCGGCAACGACAAAAATATATGCATAAATATATGCTAGTGCATTTCAATTACGAAGTAGGCATGTTTTTAAAATAAACTTATTTTGACATATTTAACAGAATCAGATGATTATTTCAAATTATTCAAACTCTAAACATGCGTTTAATAAACCACGTATTAAATAGAAGTAACCTGATCTTATATCAAATTCGATACATTATAATATATATTTTTACGCAATATGTTTATTAGAGTAATGTATATTTATATAAATTTAATTAGTAATTATATATAAGGCCCTTATATAAATTTATAATCTGAGAGAGCGTAACATATATATATTTACAATATCTACTAAATATTAATGTTATTTAAAAGCAAACCCAGGACAATGTCCGAGTAACAGAAATAATAGGAAATCTGCATTTTTTATTAGACGTCCCTTTAAAGTTGTTGCGAACAAATTACACACATGGAAGGCAGGCATTGACAATTCAAACAGGAAGCCTATAATTTGTGTAATTGAAATTATCCAGTACAAGTGCACTCGTTAATGTTACTTTATGCTTTTTACAGATGGCGCCACACCGCTCCGGTAGCCGGTCCGCGGTATACGTCACATTCAACACTATTATGGTAAGTTAATAGTACTTTTACTAATTGAAATTAAATGATTTTATTTTATTCACGTTATTACGGAACATACATTATTAATTTACTTTTCTCAAAAGATCTAATCGTCATCAATTTCATCAACAGTTACTATCATAGAGAATAGACGAAACAAACCATAACAATCACAAATTACATGACAACAGAGTTCAAAGACAAAATAAAACCCAAAAAGTTAAATATAAATAAACTTATTAAAACAATCTATTACAAGATACAATGTGGTACCATGATTACAACCGCAATCGCACACAGAATTTGTCTATTTACGTCGACAAATCACGCGAACAATTAACAGTTCCGATTAAACGGCGCGGAGTCGCCGCACAGTTGCATGCACGCTGAGGTACAAAATCTGCATAATGCCACTCATTTCGCGAGCGTTTGTCGCTGCCAAATGAAGCGCGGAAATCCGCCATTTCCATCGGCCAGCATAACTTGGCCCTCGTCTTTGTGACCACTATAAACACAATAAATACCACCCGAATGTGGACGCTCGGCAGCGATGCATGCGGATGCAAATATTCGCAAAACGTACCGCCTGTAATAGCGCGTGAAACTGTGGTTGTACGCTCCATTCGATCTTTTTTTTTATTTTTCGTATCGATCAATGAATGTATAACTTTGAAAATTGAATCTTTTTCCTAGTTTGCTTTTCGAGTTATTAATAAAATAAATTGAATATACATTTCTTTTCAACATTCCATGGCATTTTACTTTTCGATCTACGAAATTTATCAGTAACAGATTTTTAGTTTTAAATTCAATGTGTTTATTTGCTATGAATTTACAAAAAGATTTACAATTTAAATAGTATTCCGTTTATCAATATAAATGTACTATATAAGAAATAGATATAATATTAGATAGACTTTTTTTTAGGAAACATTTTTACAGTGTATTTTCTGCGTGCAAATCTCACATTCTTATTAATCGTACGAATTCGAAGCTCAAATAGCTCAAATGCTTGTTTAAATACATTATGTTCGCTTACGCTATGCCGTCTAAATCATATTTGGGATATAATTAAAAATTAAGTCATCCCGTCATTATTAACCAACAACCAATTAAAGTTCTATTCATTATTAATTCTTGTAATTTTTCTTTTGTACATTAAAATTAAGGGTATTACTTTTATTTATGCGGGATCCCCTTTCCACGTTTGACCAAGTTTTTTCATTCGCTAAGCGCCGAACACACTTGACCAAGTTTTTCCATCCACCAAGCTCCGTTGCCACAATTATGTGATTTGCATAGCTATCACACCCCGCGGTATTTCATGGTACGCTATAAACACCGACCGACTTTATTTTTACGCCTATTTTGTGGTGTACCCTATAAAAACGTGATTGCTTTCTGCTACTGTAGCCATGTTAGTAAATAAGCATAAAAAAACTCTTAGCTTATTGTAGTGTAGTATATAAGCAGCTGACACATGGTATTGAGAGCAGTAATAAATTTATCTTCAAACCTTAAACATCTACTTTATTTACCTAGTCCCGTCCTTACATGGCGACCCTGCCATTTAAGGTTCGGTTTCGGGTTCTAACGAAGTGCAGTATAACAATATAATGTCGCTCTGTGTAATATTGGACATTCGTGTATTTAATTGTTCGAACGTTAGTAGAGTCATAATACAAAATGGGCAAAGAACAAAGTAAAGAACAAATTGTGGTTGCACAAAATGCCGCAGGAGGCGTGAATTCGGCCGACGTGGAACTAATACACCAAAATCAGAAAGTGACAAATATAATTTTGGGTATTTTTCTTTTACTTTTAATTTTGGGGGCAAAGTTTGCCATATATAAATTATATAAACGCTGCCACATAAAATGGATGCGTCAGGAGATGGCCAGGAGCGCTTTCAGACGTTCGAGGCGTGGACCAGAGACTGGAGAAATAAATCAGGAACGTGTCGTTTAGCCTGGAGACGCATCAATAGATGCTTATAAAAAAATAGGAGTGTAAAAGTGTGAAAAATATATAAAAGGAGAAGTGAAATAGTGTCATCAGCAAAGGTGTTATGGTATTATAGACAATAGATATATTCATATTTTATCATTATTTTTAAGTGTATATTTTTAAGCCGTTTCTTAAGATTTAAATGGATCATATATTAGATATAAAACATCAAATTGAAAATATAAAAATAAATTTAATTAAACTAAGTAAAGGGAAAAGAACTAAAAAGTTGTTAGAACAGAAATATTTAGAGGCAAAAAGTTTATATGACGAATATATAAAATATCGTGACGAGTTAAACTTTAATGCATCTAAAGGGTATATAAAAAAGGAAGAGATAAATTACTTATTAGTTGCTTGCGAAGAAATTGAATCGTTTTATCAAAAAATTCAAACAACTTGTTTAGTTAGTGACCAAGATTTTAGCACCATGACTGACTTTGACATGAAAACTGCTACTTCTCTTCTACCTATTATGACAGGAGATGAAGAAGTTACTAAAAAATTAATAGATTGTATCGAATTCTATAGCCAAACCATTAGGAAAGAACATGAACAGTTACTTATTTCTTTTGTCCTTAAAACTCGTTTAACTAAAAATGCCAAATTACGTTTATTATCTAACTATGAATCTTCCACAGAACTTATTGCCGACATGAAAAATAATCTGTTGACTAAGCAGTCAGCCACGGCACTACAAATAGAAATGTTAAAATCTAGACAAGGTTCGCAGAGTATTGAGGAATTTGGTAAGAAACTTGAGGATTTATTTGTTGAATTGACCATTTCCCAAGCTAACGGTGACGATAACGCGTTTAAAATATTGAGACCCGTAAACGAAAAATTAGCAATACAGCTATTCACCGAAGGTTTAAAGAACAGTCGATTAAGCACTATTTTAGCGGCCCGCAACTACTCAGAGCTGAAAGATGTTATAAGAGCAGCCAAAGACGAGGAACTGTCGCGTCAAGGCTCTTTTACATCAGATGGAACGATTTTCACGACTCAACATCGAGGTAAGTACCAACCATCTTATAGGGGGCATAGTAGAGGTCGAGTATTAAACAACGCACGCCAACATTACACGCCAAATAGTTCATTTAGGCCGATGCCGAATCAAACATCTAGTTTATACCACCGAGGAAACAATAGAGGATCCACAAGTAATTCTCGAGGACGCGGACATAATTTTGAACGTGCAGTATCGCGAGGTAGAAATAATAACGGTAGAAAACAGCATGGGTATCTTATGAATCAATCCCAAAACGATATACAGGTTACTACTTCGGAAAATAACCAAAACTTAGAGTTTTTTCGATCCTAACTTTATTCTAGCATGCAATACATATAATAATTTCGTAGAGTTTACAATATTAGGTACCAAATATAGAATGCTAGTTGACACGGGCGCCTCGATGTCAGTGATTAAATACGATGTAATAAGAGATAGGAATATTCCAATACATCCAAAACGCGTAGCCGTAAATGGTATTGGTGGCACCTCGTACACCGAGGGCTATGTTTACATACCGTTTACCTTATGTGGAATAGAATTCAAACATAAGTTTTATGTCTTAAAGAATTTGCCTTGTATTCAAGATGGTTTAATCGGACAAGAATTTTTAACTAATTATAATTGTGTATTAAATTACGAAAATAATACATTTACTTTAAATAGCTTCGACAAACCAATTACGCTCTCCTTAGGTATAGGAAAATTAGGTAAAAATACATTTATAAAGGTACCTCCGAGGTGTGAAAAGTTTTTTCAAGTTGATTCTTATTTGAATGAATCGTGTGTTATATTTCCCAGAGAATTGTGTGAAGGTGTATTTATCGCTGGAAGTATCTGTCAACCGAAAGAGGGAAAAATATTTATTCAAATTTTAAATACTCGCGAAACAGAAATTAATCTTAGTTATTTTAGGCCTGAAATTGATTTATTATCGAATTATAATATTTGTTCGTTTAACAAAGAAAATTTGGACGGAAAAAGAGTTCGGAAATTATTATCATTAATTAAATTGAATCATTTGAACAAAGAAGAAAGCATTAGTATACAAAGTATTTGTGCGAAATATGCTGACGTATTTTTCTTGCCAGGAGACAAGTTAGGTACGTGTAATCTTTACGAACAAAATATACAACTAAAAGCTAATACGAATCCGGTCTATACTAAACAATATAGATTACCGTTTTCTCAACGTGATGAAATAGAAAAACAAGTTCAAAAAATGTTGGCCAATGATATTATCGAACCCGCTAACAGCGAATGGTCTAGCCCAGTACTATTAGTACCTAAAAAATCAGAAGATAATAATAAAAGCTGGCGTTTAGTGATAGATTTTCGGAAATTAAATGATTGTATAATGCATGACAAATTTCCCCTTCCGAATATAAGTGATATATTAGACTCACTTTCAGGAGCTATTTATTTTTCTCAATTAGATTTAACACAAGCTTATTATCAAACGAAGCTAAATGCTGACAGTAGGAAATATACCGCATTCACAACACCGTCTGGCCAGTATCAAATGACCCGTATGCCTATGGGTTTGAAAACCAGTCCTGGTTCATTTTCACGCTTAATGACAGTAGCAATGTCGGGACTTAATTACGATAAATGTTTTGTATATTTGGATAATTTAATTTGTTTCGGAAGAAATTTAGATAGTCATAATAAAAATTTGTTAGATATTTTAACAAGGCTTAGAAAAGTTAATTTAAAATTAAATCCTGATAAGTGCGATTTTCTTCGAAAAGAAATTTTATACCTCGGACACGTGGTATCAGCGGACGGCATTAAACCAGATCCAGAAAAAATTAAGGCGTTAATTAATTATCCGGTTCCTAAAAACGTAGACGAGCTCAAACGATTTGTAGCCTTTGCGAACTATTATCGAAAGTTTATTCCGAATTTCGCCCAAATCTGTATTCCATTAAATGATTTATGTCGTAAAAATGTAATATTTAATTGGGATAAAAACTGTCAAAAATCATTTAGTACTTTAAAAGAAATGTTAATGAGCCCTCCAATATTACAATATCCTATTTTCGATTATAATAACACATTTATACTACAGACAGACGCCTCAGGGTATGCAATAGGTTCGATTTTATGTAATGCTGATCGTAGACCAATAGCTTACGCCAGTCGTAGTTTAAATAAAGCTGAACGTAGGTATCCAACGATTGAGAAAGAGCTTTTAGCGATTGTTTGGTCTGTTAAATATTTTAGACCGTATCTCTATGGACGAAAGTTCATTATAGAAACGGATCATAGACCCTTAATATTTTTGTACAATATGACAGATCCTTCCAGTAGATTGTTAAAATTTCGGCTAATACTTGAAGAGTATGATTTTAAGGTTACTTATGTGAAAGGGTGTGATAATGTAGCTGCAGATGCATTGTCACGCATAGAAATTAGTAGTGAAGAATTAAAGGCGATGAATGATCATATTTTGTCAGTACTTACAAGGGCACAAAAGAAGAAGCTTGATGAAAAACCTTGTAATTCTACTTCGGTTTCTAATATTTCTTCTGACGATTGGACTGATCACCCAAGAGTTGTAGAGATGTTAAAACTACCGAAGTATTACACGGAGTTGATATTTGTGAATGAAGAAGAATGGAGAAAGTTTAAAAAATGCGTATCATTAGAGCGTGGTGATTATGCATACTCGTCGTCAAATCGTACAATTTTTGTGAAACTGTTTACCCAATCCCAGTGTACACGAGCTGTCTCTGTGAGGGAAATGGAATCATTTTGTATCGATTTAAAAATAAATACGTTATATGTAATAAAAGATGAGAATAATTTTCAAATAATTAAAGAGCTAGCTCAGGTTATTAATAAAATGCGTAAGTGGTCCGGACCCCGTTTATGCGTAATTAAAGGAGTTACAAAAATTATAGACGACGATACGAAAAGAGTTATATTAAACGATTATCATATCCTGCCCACTAGCGGACACGCAGGAATAAGACGTATGTTAAATAACATTCGTAAAAAATATTTTTGGCCAGGATTAGAGCATGATGTTAAGCTTTTTGTAAAAAAATGTAGTAAATGTCAACGTTATAAATATTTAAATACCATAAAAGAACCTATGACCATAACGGACTGTGGAAATTCAGCTTTTGATAAGATTTATTTAGATTTGGTAGGTCCATTGACAAGAGATAATAATTATAATTACATTTTAACGCTCCAATGCGACCTCACCAAATATGTCGAGGCATATCCGATAGCAGGTAAGGATGCGCGCACAGTAGCTACAACTCTAGTAAATAATTTTATACTTAGATATGGCATCCCTCGGCAGATCGTGACCGATAGAGGAACTGAATTTATAAATTCTACAATGGAAGAGGTTTGTAAAATTTTAAATATAAGTCAATTACAGTCTACAGCCTTCCACCATCAGACCTTAGGATCACTTGAAAATAGTCATAAACATTTAACATTTTATTTAAGAATGCAAGTTAACAGTCATAGTCAGGAATGGAGTTCATGGATTCCTTACTGGTGTTTTTCGTATAACACTTCTGTACACTCGAGTACAAAATTTACTCCATACGAATTAGTGTTTGGCAAACAATGTAACTTACCAAGTAATCTTAGGTCGACAATAGATCCAATTTACAATTTTGATGATTATGCAATAGAACTAAAATACCGGTTACAAAAGTCACAAAATGATGCTAAAACAAACCTCATAAATTGTAAAACTTTAAGAAAAATAAAATATGATAGAAGTATAAACCCAGTGGAGTATAAACAAGGAGACTTAGTATTGGTTAAAAATGAAAATATTAGCAAACTTGATCCATTATATTTAGGTCCATATACAGTTGTTAAAGATTTATCACCGAATGTTGTAATTTTAGTCAATGGTAAAGAAAAAACTGTTCATAAAAATAGGACAAGACTTTATGTTGAATGATCATTAAACATATTGTTTATTAAGACTTGTGATTATGACTGTACCTATTATGATATTTGATATTAAATTTCAGCACTGCATTATTATACCTTTGTTTACATATTTGTTTTATTTTGTTTAATTATTATTATATTCAATTTTATTTTACTTTTCCATATTGTATTTTGATAAAAAAAATGTTAATGTATCCAACATTTTTTTTTGTTTGGTAGGGCATGTAGTGTAGTATATAAGCAGCTGACACATGGTATTGAGAGCAGTAATAAATTTATCTTCAAACCTTAAACATCTACTTTATTTACCTAGTCCCGTCCTTACATAACATAATTTATTATTAGAGATCATATTAAATAAAAGATAGATAGAAGCAGAGATGGCCCAGTGGTTAGAACGAATCTTAACCGATGAACTTAGGATCAAACCCGGGCAAGCACCACTGAATTTTCATGTGCTTAATTTGTGTTTATAATTCATCTCGTGAAGGAAAACATCGTGAGGAAACCTGCATGTGTCCAATTTCACTGAAATTCTGCCACATGTGTATTCCACCAACCCGCATTAGAGCGACGGGGTGGAATAAGCTCCAAACCTTCTTCTCATAAAGGAGAAGAAGCCTTAGCCCAGCAGTGGGGACATTCACAGGTTGTTACTTACTTACTCTTACTATTAAATAAATACATTAATTAAAATAAAAGAATAATTGAACGCGTCTACATGCTTACATATTTTTTATGGAATATTAAAATGCGCAACTTGGATTTCTCAGATGAATCTAATATATTAATTATTTATTTATCTTTTAGTTTTATGTATGTACCTAATACTAATTTACGTAAGGGTTACTATAATGTATGTAATTGAAATTTAAAGATATATTTTATTGTTTCTATTTGCGCTGATGATACAAAATTAAAACTGGAACTTAAAATTCAAAAGTCACGCTATAGTAAATGACCTACAAATGATGGTGATGTTTATAAAAGAAATATATTTAAAAATTGAAAATCATTGGCTTCAAATTCGGCCGATACAAACCTATAACGTTGGGTAGACGTTTTTTTTTTAAAAAAACAGCGTAGCATTTATAAAACAAGACAAAATCTGTGCACAACGCGTCGGACGTAGCCGTTTATTGGATTTTAGCGGAAATTTCACCGGGACAGCGCAAAACGTACAGCACTGTTTGCGAATGACCTGCATATCGAGTTTTGATTATGATTTGTACCGGTAAAGCCGGTCTGAAAGCCGTGTTACAATTCGATGCTCGTAATACATGCATTAATACTCCTTTGTTTCACAAAACTTGTTCGAATGGAAACAAACGGTATATCTAGAACTTTTTGTAATACAATATACAAGTCACGGCGGCCACTTCACTGGGAACTTTCAAACGTTGAACCAACATTTTTATTATCTGTACGAATGAAGTGAATCTCGTACTTACATTTATAAAATTACTCGTATTTATTTATATACTCGTATTTATAAAATTAAGAATAAAGTTATATTTAAGTTTTATTTAAATATAAAAAATGTTCGTTTGTTTTTGCAAAAATCTGATTATTTTCTGTCGTAAATTTTAATATTGTTTCATTCGACAAAGATACTGTTGATGTTGCATCTACGAGAAATCGCATCGTAACAGAATTAAAGTCCTCCGCGAAACTCAAGCTGAATCTCAGCCTCGCTCGAATCTCGTTGCTAATTGTTGGAAAGGGGAAACGTAATAAAAGTGCTAGTCTTTGAAGCAAAGAAGCTGCCCCGGGCGCCTCGCCGAAGCGCATTTTAATAAATTAAAACTGCGCAAAATTCCTATTCCAATATCATTCCATTTCTACTCGTACTTTTTGCTCTCTCCTCGACGAACCTTGCTCGCCTTACATTGATTTCGTTTTATTTTATAACAGAGTGGCTATCAATTCATCTAATACATTGCCTCCTTCTATCAAAAAGATCACGGTGCTTTGAGAAAAAGGAAAATTTTAACTTTTCTGAACATATTTTTCCCAAAAAGGTTTCTCTCTAAAGTATGAGAGATATTTGAAACGTTTTAGCGTTTTACATATTTAATGTGTAGGTACATAATTCATTGTAATAAAATTAAAAGTAATGTATTTATTTGTCACTTATGTAAAAGGATGTAAAAATATTTCACAATTTGTAAAATTGTTATTGGACACTAATAAATAAGTTTTTATTTTCTTAATTACAGATTCTACTAGTATGTCTGGAGCTGGCGTGGTTGGGCGGCGCTTCAGCGCTCGCAAACTGTCCAGGTGGCTGCAGCTGCAACGACGACACCCTCGTCGTGGTCTGCGAGGAGAGTCGTCTGGACGTTCTCCCCATCGCCCTTAACCCCTCCATACAAAGACTTATCATCCGGAACAATAAAATCAAAACCATCGACAGCTCTATGCAGTTCTATGCAGAATTGCAACATCTAGACCTCTCACAGAACCATCTCGTTAACATACCGACAAAAAGCTTTTCATATCAAAAGAAATTACAAGAGTTGCACCTGAACCACAATAAAATATCGTCGGTGTCTAACAAGACGTTCCAAGGATTAAACTCATTGACGGTACTCAATTTGAAACGTAATTTTTTGGAAGAACTTACAAATGGCGTGTTTTCTACTCTGCCTAGATTGGAAGAGCTGAACTTAGGACAGAATAGGATATCTAGAATTGAGCCGAGAGCTTTTGCTGGGCTTTCCGCCTTAAGAATACTCTATTTGGATGATAATCAGTTAAGCTCAGTGCCTACAACTTCTTTTAGTCTCTTAGGAAGTCTTGCAGAATTACACGTGGGCTTAAACGCGTTTTCCTTTCTGCCTGACGATGCTTTTGCTGGCCTCAATAGATTAGCGGTACTAGACTTAAACGGAGCTGGACTCTTCAACATAAGTGACAATGCATTCCGAGGTCTCCCGGGGTTAAGAAGTCTTAACCTTTTTGGAAACCGATTAAGTGTTGTGTCTACGCAACAACTATCTGGCTTGACTAGATTAGAAGAATTATATATAGGTCAAAATGATTTTATTGTCTTAGAAAGCCACTCTTTTAAAGGACTAAAGAATCTAAAACTTCTTGATATAACTGGCGCAACCCAGCTTGAACGAGTCGAAAAAGGTGCTTTCGAAGATAATATAAACTTAGAAAATATCGTTTTAACCAATAATAAGAAATTGTCTACCATTGAAGATTGCGCTCTTTTGGGGCTGCCAAAGTTACGACATGTTTCACTAAGAGATAATGCTATTATATCACTGAGCGAGACCGTCTTTATTGGTAAAGAACTAAAGCAACTCGACTTAACTGATAATCCGATTTTCTGTGACTGTCAGCTATTGTGGCTTCAGCAACTACTGAACGAAAAGAGCAATTTCACTCAGATTCAGTGTGCTAGCCCAGAACATTTAAAAGATAAATATTTACGAGCACTGAGCGCTGATGACTTAGGTTGCGTTTTGCACGACTCCAGACAGCAAACTATTATTTGTATAGTAGTGGTCGCCTGCGTGGCTATAATAGCAACTCTACTTTTATTATTGTACAGATATCGTAAAAGCATGCAGGAAAAGCTAAAAGACTACAAATGGAACAAAGGACGTAAAAATTTAGAATATCATAAGCCCATCTCCACAGAGGAGGATTGCATCGTCCGGGGCATCCACCCATCGCAGTACCCTGCACCGCCGCCGCACACTCCCGGCCTCAGGCCAATTCCGGTTACGGAACTGTAGCTAGAGCTTTACGCCTCCCCGAGCGTGTTTTTCATGTCAGGCGGTCAGGGCTCTGCGAGACGGCCGCAACGCTCGGGAGGAGGCGGTACGATGCCCGCCAACGGTTTTACTTACATCGGAGGCGATGGACGTCATCAGCACCAACCCCTTACCCTCAACAACGGAGCACCCGTTCACCACCTAAATAATGGTTCCCTACGCTCCTTACCGGACAAGAAGAATAACCGCAATGGTGTCGTTTGCCATCCAGAGAATTTCCAACGAAACCTCGATACTCGGTACTCGAGAAAACAAGAGAATGGCTACATGCGAAATTCTGAAACCGTAATAGGGTTCCCGAGAGACCGAGAGAGGGACAGGGATTACGAGCGAGAAGTCCCGGATTACAGCGAGCCTGAGTACTCCATAATCCCGGAGGCAGGTTACGGACGCGCTGAGGACTTCCCGCGATCTTGCAGCCACTCAAATACCTTCAATTGTTGAGTGCTAACTGCGAACTCTTTCAAATATTTGTGATCTTGTAATACTAGCAATAAATCTTCATTCCATTATTTTTTCCTATGGACGGACTTTTTTTGTGATGGACGTAGTGCTCTAGGACATTAGTGTTTCGGGTCCGGTGTACGTTTGACCAGCGAGAACTATCCTATATCGTATTCGATTTAAGAGAGTACCTTATGTGTAAATTATAAAATTAAGTAGTTATGGATCTATTTTTCAATGAGATGAGGGAAGTGGAGCGTTTGAAAGTTTGACTTTCTTATGTTAGGTTGACTCGTATCATCGTGCTACTTTATAAAAGTTATAATCATTATCAAATCGTGTGATATCACATAACATACAGCATACAGTTTTAACGTTTTTGTCATAATTGTACCACAACGAAACGACCATAACGTTATGATGATGCGAAACGACCACAATTCGTACAATGTACAGGCTAGTCGAGATAAGTTTAATCGTGGGAGGCTCTGAAGATCGCTCCCCGAAAATGATTCTTCTTCATGAACCATGTGATTCATTTTGTTTTCTACCAGTGCGGTGGAATTTGTATTTGATTTTGTACAAAAACCATTCCATAAGAAATCTTTTTTAAAGTCTAATTTTAATTATAGATGACTAAATTAAGTGTGCATTAAATAAGACACCAATATAAGAGAAATATTAGCAAGTAATGAATGTAAATATATTTATATTATATTGAGATATTTATAAAATTTATAATACGATCTTGCTCTTCTAAAATTATCATCAAATTATTTCTAAATACCCGACAGTGTATTATTTGCTATGGACTAAATATCAAGTAATATCTTAAGTATGAGATTCCATAATTTTGTCACTAAATATTGTTACATACTTAAAATTATGTACACTAAATTCTTATTACGTAGGTACGAAGCACTTTTTCCAAATCGTCACTAACATTAATGCTCAATTGTTTAAAAAAAAAAACAATTTAATTTGTTTTAGTAACCTTTAAATTAAGATGTTAGAGAATGCAATATGAATTATGTAAATCGCTTTTTGTTTGATAATTGATGGAAGTTGTCCATAAGTCGAGAAAATAAGCATTAATTTAAGCTAGTACCAGACTTACGATTTACATTCGTATATAGATCGAAATCATTTTGCGATCTTGGGATTATTATAAATGTATGCTTTCAGAACTTGACTAATGAGAACTTTCATCATTATAATTCTGTTGATATCCTTATATTTATCTAATAATTCCATTCATCCTTATCATATTTGAACTATTGATATTAATATTCAATATTATAAAAATTAAATATCATAATCCATAAGGTCCCTTTTAGAAACATTCTCCATCGAAGTAAAGTTCTTAATAAACCCTATCGAACGTAACTTTGTTTTGTATATTTTGTAATACCTCCCATATAATTGACTTTTAAGATTTGCGTTGTAGACACCTATGGAGAAATTTAAGACTTAAAATATGGGCATGTGTTTAGTGCCTAGTAAATGCCTAAAAAGTATACAAAAAATGATGAATACATATGAGAAATTGTGATTAGAATATTCACGACATTATAATAGATCATCGATCATTTCTGTATTTTATTGTAGCAATTACCTACATACAAACTCGATAAATATAACATACCTCAAATATTTTGCATTTTATTTTTAATAACCCTATCTGCTTATAAATAAAATCGAACATCGTTATTATTAAAATGTGGATTTAAATAAATTATTTTATTAATCGTGATAATAGGCCACCATTTTATATTTACACTACAATAAAAGCAGGGTTACCGAGTATTTGTTTAAGGCGTAGAACGTCTTAAAAATGTATGTGTTTAATTTATAATACTTGCAACACTAATTACAAGGAATACGCATTAACTTTTTCTGAGTTATAAGAATATAATTATATATCTATAAAGTCTTCATACCTTATTAATATTGGGATGTCGTTTGACCAATCAACGACAACACTGGTTTTGCGCCATCTTGAAGAAACTTCTTGAACGTGCGGCGGCGGTAGCGGAATAAAATATATGTGAAAATACGGTGGTTAGCAAAGGGAGTTCCCTAACAACAATAAATATAAAAGTTAGTGGTTGAGTGATTATGAAGGACTAATCATTCAATACAGGGTTAGGCTTAACTATAACTTATTTATTATAATTAGGTACTCTCATTACAAAGTACAAACACAAATCGTACAATAGTGACTGGCATTTGCAAAACAAAATTTGATTATTAGCGGTCGGTGGAATCTCACCCGAATTTATACCAAGGGAGATTTCCCCATTAAAATGAGTTGTTTTTAATACTATCTTGGGCTTCAATAAGTCGTTCGAACTTCGAAAATTATGTCAAATGTCTTACATTCATACTGAATACTCGGAATAAAGCATATTAATTAACAAACTTTCCTTTAAAATTATAAATTATTATCATCAAAATAAAGTGTAATATAACCATTACGAACTATTTTTGGTAACCATAAATTAAAGTCCCAATGAGAGCTGTCGTTTCTGGACTCACCAATTGACGCTACTAGCGAGTAAGATCCTATCCACAGGTCCTGTCGCTGTTCTAAAAAAATGTTTTTTAGTACTGCAGGTCTCAGGCACAATTCATAAATAATGAGTCGATATCCTAGACCAAAGATTAAACCTTTTTTCTCCTGTTTGTTAACAAGATGTTTTTTTTATTATTAATGAGCTAGTGTAATAAAAAAATGTTTAAATGAGAATTAAAAAAAAGTCGCTACATGCACATTTATATTATATTTTAATCATATTTTCAATGAGAATTATGGAATTTCAGCCATTACAAATATTAGTAGATTTTGTACTGCAATGTAACCCTATTTATAATTAATAAATGTATTTTAATATAATATCTCGTATACGTTTAAATAATTATGGATAGTCGCGCAGAACCTTCCTGTCCAAAAATACAGAAAATGAGATGTAATTATTCATGAAATGATATTAAAGAATTATGGGGTGATAGTGAAGATGATTATGATCCCGCGGGTGAGTGTTCCTCAGAGGAGGAACCTGAAGAGGAGCAGAACCTACAAGAAATGCCATTGGCACAAGATGATGTTATCATACGTCCACGGGGATTATCATTCAGATCACCACCGCTGCCTTTGCCCTTGTCTTCGTACTACAATTTTCAAGTTGAAATAAACGCCCAATATGTTACCTTACAACTCATTATGAGGATAGAAACCATTCTATCCTTATAATGAGTTGTAAAGTTCGGGAAGTCGCAAACAAACGAGGACAAATCACTCAAAAACCGGAAGCTATAGCAAAAGCTAAAATAGCGTACTGATACACCCTGGTACTGGACACTGCGTAATATGGTTTGATAATGACCATACAGAATTATAATTTTGATATATTTGTAATATTTTCATTAAATTGATTATTTGATTATGCTACAAAGTTACTAGCCAAAATAATGGAATAGTGCCTATTTTCGTTTTTGTAAGTTTAAGTTAATTCCTTTTTAACCAAATATTATAAGAAATAAGAAAATAAATAAATTTGATTAATGTTACCTTTATAATCAATTTTTGTCACCAAAAATTGACAACACGGCGTGTTCGGCAATGAGTGGAAATTTCATCCTTGGTGCAGAGCACGCACCATTTATTTATTTTTTTATAAGCTTCTCATGTCTTTGTATTGTTAAATAAGCACATGACTATTATATTTTAAGTTTTTAAGCAAAAAAAATTAAAATATAATAGCTATGCTTATTTTTTTATAATAAAAGCTATGGCACATATTTCATAACAAGAGTATAAAATTATATCCTTCAAACCCAACCTTACTGATACTTTAAATTAAACATTAAAAGAAATTGTATTTGTTTATATGATTACTGTTGACAAATAAAAACACCATTTAGATCTATTTAGTAAACTCTTAGTAGTAACCACTCTTTTTATGCTTCATTATATCATTTTATGTTAAATTCAGGTCAAGAAAATAAATAATATTCATACAGCTTGTTAAATTATTTAATATCCAACGTTATTTCTTTACAAAAAAGTTCAGCCTTTGATGGGGAGTAGCCGAAGCCGATTACTGCTGAGCGGACATGATTCAGTAAATAAATAAAAAATGGTATTAATTAGGCTCTGGTGTTTGGAATATTATGTATTAATATCACTTATGCAGATATATTTAGAATTTCTCTTCTTCTAGTCCATGCTTGAAGAACATCATGATGGGGGTGGACACATCACCAATATCCCTGTATTCCAACATGGCCACCATGCCATCACAGTCCATAGATTCACCAGTGAAGAACTGGAGATCCTTAAACCTACTAAGGATGTCTTTCATTACTTTGTTCATATTTGTTTTGAAAATTTCTACTTGGTCGGGAGATTTCTCTTCCAATTTTGCAACTAATCTGAAAGAAGGAATAGAATATATTGTAGATAATACTATAAAATTTTAGTAAATGATAATTTTTTCCATTCATAGATCCTAAAAATAAGGTTCATAGACTCACAAGCTGCTAAATAGTTGATATTATTTATTAAAAATTAGCTTTATTTTATTCAAAGCTATTCATTCAAAGCTATTTCTAGGAAGTCATAAAAGTCATTTACAAATAAAATTTGTGTCAGCCTTATTTCATGAACAAACACTATGAAAATGAATGTTTTTTCACTAAAGTTTTTTGCTCTTGCACCATACGCTCCAGAGGTTGACATTAAAAATCAACCCCTGGTATTAGGTTGTGCGAAATACATTGAGTTAATAAAAGTTATAAGAGAAAAATTGCTTTTTTGTTATTATAGAAAACACACTCGAGATCACAAATACTACTACCACAAACTAGGACCAATCAATAATAGTGACTACTCATATAGACAGAAAAAAGGAAAAAATTACTAGAGGCCATTATCTGGTAGGTGAGAAGTATATACTATAACTTTGGGTCCACTAAAGAATCAGTAGTGCTTTTCTGTAAGAACTCACTTCATTACTTCACCTGTGAAACGTTGACAACCAACTTATGGTACTATACTATTTTGATGCATGGATTCTTGAAATGTTATAATTATTATGGCCAATGTCCTATGTCACATTCTGACATATCATGATCAATATCTGAGGTGAGCTTCGAGTTTGGTCTTACAGAATACAATATCAAATCTCCAAATTAAACATAATGAATCACAGAACTGATATTAGCAGCAGATGTCTCTATGATTAATTAAGTTAATCTATTTTCTTATTGTTTTAACTAAAACTAAGCAAAGCAATTACAAATATACTGATTTGAATTTCAAAAAACACAAATTTCATGAAAAAAAGTGGCTATGAAGTTCGCTCATACTCAAACATATGTTACACAAATTTTCTTTGAATTGGGTGTGGCAATTTTACGAACTATTTGGATCAATATCACAATTAATAAAGATGATACGGTCTTGTAATGGAGGTTAGATAATAAATACCAAATTTTTAAAATTTAGATATAACCTAATATTTTAACTTTTTTAAATTTAGTAACATTACTTTTTATTTTATAAGAAAATCTGTTATGCTTTATTTGAGTTTTTCTTTGTTTGAGTTAAGAGAATGTCCATTTACCATACTTATGACACTGACATTGTCAGAGGCCATTTTTGTTTTCAAGATAAGGATTTTACTATCTTAACACATTTGCATTTAAATAAACAAAGCAAAACTTAGACTGCCAGTTATAATAGATATTGATTCACTGCCCAGCAAATTGCGCTTTAATGAAAGGAACAAAGCAAAGACACCATACTAATTTAACTTTGTATCAATATTAGTCATAAAACTATATAAATATGACCACGCATTTAGAAACACTTAGTCACTCACTTTTTCATGTAGTCTTTAAGGTACAATGTGAAAGATTTCTTGTCACCGAAGGCGTAGCACTCTACAAGCCTATGGTTGAGAACAATATCTACACCACTCTCGGTTGCAGAATCTGTTCCTTCGTCCGCTTCTTCAGCCGAGGGATTGAATCCCTCGATCCTGACATCGCCCTGGGTTCTGGTTTCCAATTTACCGGTGACTTCATAGATAACTTCATCAACCAGTTTTATTTTGTACGTGTCCGAGAACATCTCGTCACCTGAAATATTAACATAAATATATTAGCTCTAAACATATTGAACAAAAATACGATCAAATAGATTGTCGATGTGGCATATACACATGAAAAATTAAGCGAAGAAACATAAAATCTCCTAAACGTCAAACTCATAACAATGATACACGATTTTAATAAATAATAACTTGAAATTGTCAAAATAAATGAAACAAATTTGTTTACCGGTAATAATATCCTTATAGATTCTCATTTTGTAGGATTACGGGCGATTAAAAATAATAAAAACCGAAACTACGGCTTCTTGCCCCAGGAACAAAACCGGAAAGGGCTTTGAAAGAAAGAAAGGAGGCGATGTTGCCATATTAAAAATGTCAAAGGTCGTATCTAATAATAAATTATATTAAGTAATATAATTCATAACATTTTAAATAATATAAAATAACAACTTAATAAAAACGCCTTTATTATTTATTAGAAAAACTTCATTTAATTATCATTACTTAACATAATATTATTGGCTATATCATAGTACACAAATTTTATAAAACATTTGTAGTAATAAAACCAATATTTAATAATTACTGCTAGTTGAAAATTACCTAAAGATTCTATTACTTTTTTTAACGCAAAGGACACCTAATAATTTTTTTGAGACGAATAGATATGACAAATACTTAGATATAATTGGTCCGGAAGTAGATGGCGTGCGTTGCTGCTAAATGGTGCAAAGATGGAAGTGTTTCTTTATAATTCTACAGTTTGTAGATTATGTGGTGAAGAAAATGATAACGGAACTTTATTATATTCTAGCGAAGAAAATAATCAAAACTTAAGTGAAATCATAAACTCCTATTTACCTTTAAAGGTAAAGTAGACACCCATAAAATTGTGATTGTTTTGACTTCCAACTTCTTCAATATGGCTAGCCTATAAGCTTAAAATTTATCATTTCACATCTTTATTTTTCGTAACAATATTTTCTTATGAAATTAAAACCTGCAAATATTTTAGGAGAATTTCCTTTGATATTTATCTTTTTGTGCTGTAGATACAGTGAACATTTGTATAGTTAAATAAAATAATAAGTCTTGTAGTATTTCACGTATATTTGTAATGGCTGGCGCCATAATTTAACGAATTTGACATAATTTATAGTAAATTCCTAAATAAAATTCGCAGTGTAAAAAAGCCAAAAAAAAACTAAAGAATAAATGTAATGTTGTTTATATTTCAGTTTTCAAAAATTCTATACTATCATCTATAAACATAAAAAAATATATACACTTATTTATAATATTGTTGATTGTGTACAGTTGTCAGTTATAATATAGTATATCATTTTTATACAGGTATCAGATGATGGTGAACTTCCTAGGACTATTTGTCCTGGCTGCACTATTCAGCTGGAAGCCTCAGTTGAATTTTTAAACTTAATCATTAATGGACAGGTGAATAACAATAATATTTTAAAATGCAATATAAAATTATCAATTCAACTGGTACTCCAGTTTCACTTTGCCAGTATTTTGGTTACTCCACCACTGTAATTCTTTCATATTTTTTTGTATATATTGAGCAACTATTTTTATGTTAATTTAGCAGTTATATAAAACTAGGTATAATTAAGTAGGTATATAATAAGTTTCATCATTTAATATTTCTAAACTAAAATGATGAAACTGAAATGAACTAAACGTCATTAATAATATTCTAAATACAATTTTTTACAGAAAATAATAAGAGAATTATATCAACGAGAAAGGGAATATAAGAAAAATATTTTAAACACATCAAGTACGGACACACCAGATATTATATCTGAAAAAATCATTTATGAAAGTAAGTCACATTCACAGTTCAAAATCTTATAATATAAAAAATTATTATATTCTTTATTTTGTGGGATCTTGGCCTTTAGTATATTATATACCTATATAAAATAATTAGATATAAAAGCCATTACTTAAAAAAGGACAAATAATTATATACAAATCAATATTAAAAGCAGCTAATGTATCATGACATAATCATGACAGTATAGATTAGTAGAAGAATGCAGAAGAAGCAGCTTTTCATTGGGTTTTTTTTCATCCCTATTGCAATCATTCATTCAATTGTTAAATCAACTTAAAAAATAAACTTTGATGTTTCAGTTAACACTAGTGATGGAGTATACCAGGTCGAACATCCTATTTCCCTGCAAGTGGCCGGACTTGAAAAACCAAAACGAAAACGAGGTAGACCGCCTAAGAAACCTAAGAGTCCCGAAGAAATTGCACAAGAAGCAGCAGTCAAAGAACAGCAAGAAGTTAGCAGCAAGACTGATGAAAAAGAGGAGGAGGAACCATCTGGTAAGAGGAGAAGAAAGGCACCAACTAGGTTTAAGGAAGCTGTTCAGGTAATATTTTTTTAAAATTAATAAACTTGAAATAATTTTCACTACTGCAATATAAATAATACAGTTCTTTAGTCATATACCTACATAATAATTTTATTTTAAATTAGACTTGACCACCTGATTAACTTTAAATCTGTCACAGCTACTTCTTCCCTGACAGAAATGCTCACTAAGAACAGATTTTGCGCAAAGCCTATCCAAAATACATTTTTGTTCTTATTTACCTGAGCAAAGCCGGGATGATTAACTTGTAGTGTATATATATAATTAAATAATAGAATAATGTTTTTTTTTATTAGAAATATGTCGTAATTAAATGGAAATTGGGATATAATATATGTAGATTAAATTAAGATATTTAAATAGTTATAATAATTTTAATTTTTTACAGGGTAAAGAACTGGAAAGAATATTCATAGAGGTTGGGGTGATAGAAGGGGAAGAGGCCGAGAAGAAACCTAAAGCTGACACTGTTCCTAAAGAACCAGAGGTTATTGGACATTTAGAAGATTCTGGAGAGCTTGTCGTCGTTGTTAAGGGCAAAGGAAGAGGGAGGCCCAAAGGTGTGTGATAAAATTTGTAAACGATATTGTGTTAAATACATATTCACCATCTGAAATATTATTCTTATCAATTTTAGTCAAAATTCTATGAAAGTCCATTTACCCATAGAATTGACCAAAAGACTTATCTCCAGATAGAAGTTCAGAAGCCATACACTTCTGAACTTAATTTCATACACTGGATAGATATTTGTTACATTTATGTAGTTTCAATCCATTTTCCAAATTTCACGAAAATTTTATATATGATAAAACGACTCCAAAACAATTACTGTAGCCGACTAAGTAAATTTAGCAGTTGTTTATTTAACAGAAGAGAAATATATTGGTAGGTTATCTAATCAGGACTTTTGGAAACGCCTGAATAACAATAAGTTCTACAATACAAATTGGTTAGGAGGTATGGAGGTGTTAGTGCAGTGCGTGTCGCAGGTCGCACGCGGCAGACGCGCGAGCAGTGCGCGGTGTGCGGCGCGCAGTTCTCGTCGCGCGGGCGCTACATGTCGCACGTGGCGGCGCACGGACACGCGCTGCAGCAGCGCCGCCACACGGAGGTGGGCCGCTCTTGGAACTTTTCTTTTTACTACTTCAAATGCTTGATGCGTTATGTGGATCATCTGCAATTAACGACATTCGTACGATGTCAATTTAAACGACCAATGAGTTAATTAAAACTTTTAGCCCGAAAACACCGACCCGGTAAATGAAACAGAAATAACTGCAGAAAACGCCGAGGCGGCTCCAGTTAACAAACCGGAGGATGACGTACAGAGTGAACCGGTTCCGCAAGCCCTGCCCGACTTGACGGATGCGAGCGAATATAAGGATAAAGCTGGGGAGAGTACAGATCCTCTTAAAGTTGAAGAAGAAGTAGATGTTGTCGGAGAAGATCCAAATGATAAAAATAGTGGTGAGCCTCGTTTAGTGACTAATATCATTGCCTGTCCACTGTATTGTAATGTCGACGGTCAAGGGTCAGAAGTTATAAGTTTAGGGTCGATACTATTAAAAATCTAAAATCTTACGATCATTTATTATATTTTTGCATATTTTATAATTAAAGTCTCGTGCAAATATTACGAGTATGTTATGTAAGATATAATTTGATCACTTTCAGAAACTGTTAGTGAAGCTTCTGAGGATGAAATCGAAGTACAAACCGAAAAAGGAAAAGTTAAATTAAAATGCAATCACTGTGATAAACTGTTCAGCAATAGGCAGAGCAAGTCATTACATATCAAGGTAAAGAAAATTCTATACATTTCTAGATTCCTTTTTTTTACATGAAACTATTAACATTTCTATTTATATTCTTTTTATATTGAGACTAAATTATGCGATACAATATTAGATTGTATAACACATGCGAGACACTAAATATCATGTTTACATATAACCGATTTCAATAGCAGGAGAAGTAAAGATAAATAATAATAAGTTAAATAAATAAAATTAAAGTGAGTATCAATCAGTACCTAAGTGGAATAGTGCTTTATTATAAATAAATATGCAATAGTCAAGGACTGTTAGGTTAGTTTAGGTTAGCTTGTTACATGCAGTACCTCAGGGAGGATCGCTGACACAGCACATAGCCGCGAAGTCGCCGCCGCGAGTCAGCTCAGCACGTACCACCTAAATCAATCTAATAGATCAGCATTTTTATCACTATATATTAGGATGGAATAATTATATGTTGCCGTGGAGTACCGGCTTAGAATAGTACTCCCCCAATCTCATCCCGTGGGTGTCGTAAGAGGCGACTGAAGGACGGGGAAAAGGGGGGATGGGCAGCAGCGTCCCCCCCCCATATACATCTTACCCCCCTACTGCGCTCGCCAACACGCCTGCCCAGCGCGGCGAGTATGGGCAAACCCTCCTTAATGGCAGATGCGCCCAAAAATATGGCCCCCAGTTATCGGCAAGCCCGCTAGGCCCGACCAAGGTAGCGGTCGCGGTATCGGCAGGGCAGGGGGTGCTAAGAATCCGGTTCACGGCAGGCTACCGTATAAAACGACTGCACATGGCAACGTACAATGGACGCTCGATGAGGCTGGACCATCACCTCGCCGAATTAGAAGTAGAGTTAAGTCATATAAACTGGCATATACTGGGGTTATCTGAAGTCCGAAGACAGAGGGAGGACACGATAACTCTAGAGTCCGGTAACTTACTCTACTTCCGCGAAGGTGATAACCTCTCCCAGGATGGTGTCGGTTTTCTAGTCAAAAAGGATCTCATTAGCAGCATTGTGGAAATCAGTAGTGTGTCGAACCGGGTAGCGTACCTTGTCCTAAAACTTTCCGACAGGTACTCCCTGAAGGTCGACAGGTACTCTGATGATGTGGTCGAAGCGATGTACGAGGACATCGCAAAGGCCCTCAACGACACCTCGAAGGCCCACTACAATGTTGTTATGGGAGACTTTAATGCTAAAGTGGGAGTACAAGATAGCGGTGAATCGTAAGTCGGACCTTACGGCTTGGGCTGCAGAAATCACAGGGGGCAAATGCTAGTTAACTTTCTCGAAGCGCAGGGGCTCTTTTTGATGAATTCTTTCTTTCAAAAGAAGCCTCAGAGGAGGTGGACCTGGCGAAGCCCCGATAACGTGGCAAGGAACGAGATAGACTTTATCATTTCGAATAAAAGGCACATATTTAGAGATGATTCATTGATCACCAGGTTTAATACCGGAAGTGATCACCGCTTGGTTCGAGGCACTCTAAATATCGACTTCAAAGCCGAAAGATCGAAAATGATGAGGTCTACTCTCCGACCTACCATGCTCCAAGCTGCTCAAGGCTCCGAAAAGTTCTAAATGGAACTTCAAAATCAATTCACCGCGTTGGAAACCGTAAGCAGCATTGATGGGAAAATCGACACGCTGGTGAAAATACTGCAAAACACATCCCGCAAGTGTTTTCCGCCACAGAGAAGAGACAACGCACCAAAACTCTCTGCTGAGACACTCGAGCTCATGAGAAAACGACGAGAACTACCATCGTTTTTGTCAGATAAGGCTTTAAACCGAACAATAAAAACGCTGACGCGACGCGATCTCCGACGCTCCAATACCCGTGCCATCAAGGCTGCGATTGAGCAAAATCGGGGATCGAAAGTGTTCGCTCGCAAGTTTGGGAGGCCGCGTCTGACAAAACTTAAAACTGAAAATGGTGGGGTCGTTACCTCTAGGCCTGAGATTGTCGGAGAAGTAGAGAGGTTTTATGGGCAGTTGTTCTCTTCAAGATCGGATAAACCCGTGGGAATCAGTATTGATGACCAGCGCGCCCCTCTTATGCGCCATTTCTCCGAGGAGCTCCCGGTCATTGACCAAGGCGAGATTAGGGCGGCTCTAGAACAGCTTAAAAACAACAAAGCCCCGGGAGATGACGGAATCACAACAGAGTTGCTTAAGGCAGGCGAGTCTCCGGTCCTGAAAGAGCTAGCAAGCCTCTTTAATTCCGTCATCCAACATGGCAAGACCCCGGAAAGGTGGAGCGGGAGTGAGGTGGTACTGTTTTTCAAGAAAGGTGATAAAACCCTCTTGAAAAACTACAGACCAATAGACAATACTCCTGAGTCACGTGTATAAGCTGTTCTCAAGAGTCGTCACGAACCGTCTCGCCAGACGACTTGACGAGTTCGAGCCCCCAGAGCAAGCCGGCTTTCGATCAGGCTACAGCACCGTGGACCACATCTATACTGTTCGGCAGATTGTGCAGAAGACAGAAGAGTACAATCAGCCGCTGTGTATGGCATTTGTGGACTACGAGAAAGCCTTCGACTCCATCGGAACCTGGGAAGTGCTTGACTCATTGCAGAGATGTCATATCGACTGGAGATATATCGAGGTACTGAGATGTCTATACAACGCCGCTACAATGACTGTCCACATCCAGGACTGTAAGGCGAAGGCGATCCAACTGCGCAGAGGGGTGAGACAGGGGGATGTAATATCCCCGAAACTGTTCACCAACGCGTTGGAAGACGTTTTCAAGACGCTGGATTGGACTGAGTATGGAGTCAATGTAAACGGCGAGTACATCTCACACCTTCGATTTGCCGACGATATCGTCATCATAGCAGAGTCGCTGGAACAACTCACCGAAATGCTGCGTAGCCTAGGCGAGTCTTCCCGGTGTGTCGGTCTCGGTATAAACTTGGACAAGACCAAGGTCATGTTCAATAGGCATGTCGTGCCGGGACCGATATACGTCGAGGGGAAACCTCTCGAAGTTGTTAGTGAATATACCTACCTAGGACAGATAATACAAGTTACCGACTAGTAACAGAACAAGTGAAGGAACAACTTCGAGAAGGAAGCCGATCGAAGAATTCGCTTGGGATGGGCAGCATTTGGCAACCTTCGTCAAGTCCTCAAGTCGTCTATACCGCAATGTTTGAAGACGAAAGTCTTCAACCAATGCGTCTTACCTGCCATGACATACGGTGCCGAAACGTGGACACTAACTGCGGGACTAGTCCACAAATTCAAAGTCGCTCAGCGTGCTATGGAGCGAGCTATGCTCGGAGCATCTTTGAAGGATAAGATCAGAAATGAGATTATCCGGAAAAGAACCGGAGTCACCGACATAGCTTGCAAAATTAGCAGGCTGAAGTGGCAGTGGGCTGGTCACGTATGTCGTAGGACCGATGGCCGTTGGAGCAGACGAGTCCTAGAGTGGAGACCGTGAATCGGCAAGCGCAGCGTAGGGCGCCCTCCAGCCAGGTGGACCGACGACCTTAAGAAGGTGGCGGGCACCAACTGGATGCGGAAGGCGGAGGACAGGGAGCTTTGGCGCACCTTGGGAGAGGCCTATGTTCAGCAGTGGACAACGATTGGCTGTTGATTGAATTATATGTATCATTCAATATGTGATCCAGTAACGATCAGTATTGTTTCATAGGATTAAGTTATATATATAAGGTAGGATTCAATATCTGCATCTAACATCGAGCAGTATTGTATCTTAGGATTAAGTTAAATATAATATTTAGTAATTAATTAAAGTGTTAATAAAAACTTTGGTTTTTCACAAATCCTCCGGCTATCGTAAACGTAATTAGCTGTAAGCAAATCACATGGAATATGTAAATTTAATATTTGTTTATGTTTAATCCTTCTTCGACTGGAACGGCATAGAAATGGTGTGTAAGAAAATAATTCTATTCTCGTGATCAAAATCACCCGCTCGCTCAGGCGGTGCACTTCGGCGTGAAGTCGTACGCGTGCACGGAGTGCGACGCGAGCTTTGCGTACCCGCAGTCGCTCGCCGTGCACCGCGTGTCGCACCGCCGCTTCCGGCCCACCGGCGGGTACGCCTGCGACCTCTGCGGGAAGGTACACGCTGACAGCGTTATGTTGTCTATTTTAAACGAAAAGATTTGATGTTCGAACTGAATATATAACACGTATTATTAATACGTGAAAAAAAGTACTTTTTTGTGAATATTTTAAGGTATTCGAACGGTATGTTAATGTTGTGTCACATCAGATACCACCACCTGAAGAATTTTTTCTTGTAAAATTTCATAGGATTAAAAAGAGCTTTTATATAATTTCTTGTATAAAAGTATAAAGTAAAAGCCTGTGAATGTCCCACTGCTGGGCTAAGACCTCCTCTCCTTTTTTTAGTAGAAGGTTTGGAGCTTATTCCACCACGCTGCTCCAATGTGAGTTGGTGGAATACACATGTGGCAGAATTTCAGTCAAATTGGACACATGCAGGTTTCCTCACGATGTTTTCCTCCACCGTCAAGCACGAGATGAATAATAAACACAAATTAAGCACATGAAAATTCAGTGATGCTTGCCCGGACTTGAACCAACGATCATCGGTTAACATTCACGCTTTCTAACCACTGGGCCATCTCGGCTTGTTAGGTATATGATATTATAATTTCTAATTTTGTCATTGACTTCGTATGCAGGTGCTGAACCACCCGTCGTCGGTCGTGTACCACAAGCAGGCGGAGCACGCGGCGCAGCGCTACGTGTGCGGCACCTGCGGGAAGCACTTCCGGCACAAGCAACTGTTGCAGCGGCACCAACTCGTGCACTCGCAGCTCAGGCCATTTACCTGCAAGGTTGGACCCGCTTGCTTGCATCGCATTTCGATACATTTAGTGCTTTTTAACATAATGTGACCAAAAATTCGATATTTGATTCAGACCTGTAACGCGACGTTCAAGACCAAAGCGAACTTGCTCAATCACCAACTCCTACATTCCGGAATCAAAAAGTTTTCGTGCGATATATGTAAGCAGAAATTCGCGCATAAGACAAGTCTCACGCTACACATGAGATGGCACACCGGTGAGTACATTTGTTTTCGAAAAAAATTAATATTGCTTAACCGAAACAATGACCAGTAGCTGAACTAACAATTGATATAAATATATTTTGTCTCTTTACGTAAATGATATACGTATTCTGGGACTTTTTAAATTTAGAATTCAATATAGATATCTAGACCCAAACTACTAAAATTTAAATAATAACAATATTATTACGTATTAATTAAATAATTACAATACGTATATATGTGACTAAGTGGCGACCCACGTGTCTGCCCACAGGAGTGAAACCGTTCTCGTGTGCGGTGTGCGGGAAGAGCTTCAGCCAGAAGGGCAACCTGTCGGAGCACGAACGCATCCACACGGGAGAGAAGCCGTACCAGTGCGCGCTGTGCCCGCGCCGCTTCACCACGTCGTCGCAGCACCGCCTGCACGCGCGCCGACACTCGCGCCGCGCCGCGCACGACCGGTACGTAACACGACACACGCCGTACCAGTGCGCGCAGCACCGCCTGCACGCGCGCCGACACTCGCGCCGCGCCGCGCACGACCGGTACGTAACACGACACACGCCGCACCAGTGCGCGCAGCACCGCCTGCACGCGCGCCGACACTCGCGCCGCGCCGCGCACGACCGGTACGTAACACGACACACGCCGCACCAGTGCGCGCAGCACCGCCTGCACGCGCGCCGACACTCGCGCCGCGCCGCGCACGACCGGTACGTAACACGACACACGCCGCACCAGTGCGCGCAGCACCGCCTGCACGCGCGCCGACACTCGCGCCGCGCCGCGCACGACCGGTACGTAACACGACACACGCCGCACCAGTGCGCGCAGCACCGCCTGCACGCGCGCCGACACTCGCGCCGCGCCGCGCACGACCGGTACGTAACACGACACACGCCGCACCAGTGCGCGCAGCACCGCCTGCACGCGCGCCGACACTCGCGCCGCGCCGCGCACGACCGGTACGTAACACGACACACGCCGTACCAGTGCGATCAGATTATTAGATAACCGTTATACAAATAAGCCTGTTCAATAATTACTACTTGCTAATTTTCTATGTACTCTATCCGATTGCAGGACTACGATTGTACGACGGGACGATGCCGGCGTCCGGCGCAGGCGTCTTCTTGCGAGAAGCAAGGTTTGTAATTAAGTAATAGTAAATAGTAAGTAGTCCGTATTAACCTGTATTTTTTCGTCGAGCGAACAAAATTACGTATTAATTTACTCCAATGTGCTACCAGACACTGAACTAGCTAACTCAGTTTTCAAACGGAACCAAACTACAAAATGTTTTTGGCGGTTCAATAATGCACAACGCCACTAATAAAATTCAATATATACAATAAAATAACGTCTAAATATATTTTTTTTGCCTTTTGGCCTGTTTCAGCAGAACCCGAAGCAAATAAGTCTACTCGTGAACGACAAGATCCAGCCCGAACCGCAGGTACAACTGCAGCAGACCCAGCATCAGGAGCTGCAGAAGCTGGAGGTGCACGAGGAGACAGAGACGGAGGAGAGAGTCATATATGTTGCTTATGATGCAGACGACTCCAACGCAACCGCCTTTCACATACTGGATCCGGAACAGGTGCAATTCTTTATATACTCTACTATAGAGTAAAATAAACATTTTATTCTTTGCGACTGTACACTGTGAGCATAAGCAGTCCAAGAAAGAAAGTATGTTGCAGAGAAAGCTGAACCGCATTTTCTCTATTATGGTAAATTGGGTCAGTGTATCTTGTGTTGTATACTTTTATGTCCTAACAGTTTAAACACTACTGGTGGTAGGGTAGGTACCACCTACTCATCAGATAGTCTACCGCAAAACAGCAGTACTTGGTATTGTTGTGTGCCGGTTTGAAGGGTGAGTGAGCCAGTGTAATTACAGGCACAAGGGACATAAAATCTTAGTTCCCAAGGTTGGTGGCGCATTGGATATGTAAGCGATGGTTGACATTACTTACAATGCCAATGTCTAAGAGCGTTGGTGACCACTTACCATCAGGTGGCCCATATGCTCGTCCGCCTTCCTATACTATAAAAAAACATATTTTGTTGATTTGGTATTAAATTAGTCTTTAAGGTAATTTCGAATATGTTGAATACACAATATATTAAAATATCCATGAATCATCTTTAAAAATGGTTTATTGAATAAAAAATGTTTTGAAAACATTGTAGAAAATATTTTGAATATCAGAGAAGTTCTTATTGGAATTTTGCAAGTAAAATTAATATTTTTAATATTTGTGTTTAAGAGCCGGTTGGCGTGGTTGGTAGATACTTGCCTTTCAGCACCTGCACTTTCATACGTAAAACTATTAATAAAAATGTCCATACCGAACTAAATTTTAATAGCAGCAAAAAATATGGGCGCCCCTGCACTCGAAGCGCGAGTCTCATTGTTTTGCCTAAAACTCGTACCAAGTTCGGTCAAACCGCAATAACATATGACGGTGCGCGTCTTTATAACAAGATACCCTCAGACATTAAAAATATTGACTCGTTCGATATATTCAAAGAGCGGCTGTCTCATGAAGAGTGGAATAAAAGTAATTTTTAAATCGTGGTGATGTTTTCTGTGTTATTTTCTCCATTGAAAAATGTAAGTACGACAACGAATGTCTCTATTTGTATTTAATTGTTTGTATTTTTTTCTTCAATTGTGTTCTCATGTAAGTGATGTAATTGTCTTTATGGGAATAAATAATTTTTAAACCTAAACCTTTCACGCCGAAGGTTGTGGGTTCGATTCCCACCCAGGACAGACATTTGAATGCATGAATATGTCCGTTTGTCCTGAGTTTGGGTGTAGTTATCTATATAAATATGTATGTACAAAAGAAAAGCAGTATATGTAGTATATCAGTTGTCTGGTTTCCATAGTACAAGCTCTGCTTAGTTTAGGATCAGATGGCCGTGTGTGAATAATGTCCCAGGATATTTATTATTTATTTAATATTATATGTAATAGTGGTGTATTATAAATAAAGATAAGTTTATCAATAACTGTTTGTAATGCATAATAAAGCAGAGCTATCAGCAAATCGTATAGAATATGTAAATTTAATATTTAGTCCTGCCATTGGCATATAGTAAAATTATTTTTCAGGCTGTCAACATAGAAGAGCACAAGGTGCTAACAACCTGTGAACTATATTCCGGTTCCTCACTCCTGGTACCGCAACAGCTCGAACAGCTGAAGGTGGAAATGGAGCCCGAGCAGCTAGAATTGGAGCACGAAGAGATGGAGCTAGATCACGAGGAGCTGCAGATGGAGCTGGAGCAAGAGGAAATGGTGGAGCAGATAGAAATGGCGAGGGAACATCTCATGCTTGAAGAGAAAAATATACCTGTAAATGTATATAGCTCTATTCTTCATTAGACTTGTTCCAAATGTCATTCCATGTCGAAAAAGCATTATTTATTTAACATAAAAACATTGTAATATAATATTATAGTTTTATATTTGAAAGTGAAAAATTTCTATGCCTAATCTATAACACGCGAATGGTAACTCAGGTGACGGACGAAGAAGGTAACCCGCTGCACTTCACAATGCAAGACGGCACGAAACTCGCCATCACATCCATCGACGGGAAATCTTTGCAGGTAATTTTCGATGCCGTTCAGGTAGTCTTATACCATCATCCACAATCGATTTATTTAAAATCCTCAATCGTGTTTTAACTGCATAATAAGGATTTGTCAAATTTACGTCCCCCTGACTCCAACATTCCCTTGCAATGCCTTTGCTGGTGTATTGGTCTTTAAAAATCTAGTAAATATTATTCATGATCTTAATAAACTTGATCTATTTTATTGTTTAGGTAAGTATAAAACGGATTATGTACTAAATTAAAATTATCGTTGACATTTACTCGAAATGGGACATATTTTTTATATGTATTTTTTATAGATTAAATTATTTAGCTATTAAAAAAAAACTTATAAGCTTAGGTCTTTGTTGCTGTCACAGACTAGACGCTTTTTTCGCACTTAATCAAAAACGCATGTCGTGTCTACATCAAGAGAAATGTAATCATTTAATTTTTTTGATTGTCATTTTGTTTTGTAGACCTATGAACATAAAATAAAAATAAAAAAAAAATAGAAATTTTTTTAAAGAAAAAGTTGGAAAGTTATCACATGTTATTTCCTGTACCCAAACTTTGTGGATGAGATTGCTTTTTATACAATTTTTTTTGACCAAATCACAGATTAAATCTTGTGTGAAACTTGACTGCTAATACGTTAGTTATGTCATGAAAATATATGTATGTAAACATTTTTTAATACTTATATTGCCTTACAGGTTATAACACAAGACGGACAAACTATTCCAGTTGAGATTAACGGGATCAACGAAGAAGAGGTAAGAATACTAATTTGATTACATATAATAAAAAAACATTATATTGGTTGTTATAGTTCTTATCGTTAATGTAACATTCAATCGTACTTATTTCCCAATTGTACATAATTATTTTCTTTTATAATTACTTATATTTTTGTTTTTATAGAATAGGTAGAGGCAGTTGATGGTAAGTGGTCACCAACGCCCTTAGACATTGGCATTGTAAGAAATGTTAACCATCGCTTATATCGCCCATGCGCCAACAACTTAAATACTAAGATGTTATGTCGAATGTGCCTGTAATTACACTGGCTCACTCACCCTTCAAACCGAAACACACCAATACCAAGTACTGTTGTTTTGCGGTAGATTATCTGATGTGTGGGTGGTACCTACCCAGACGAGCTTGCACAAAGCCCTACCTACCACCAGAAAAAAATTTATGTACGACGACGTATTCCTGATAACATCTCGCTTGGTGCGAACTTGATCAGCCGATATAGTAATATGATAATTAAAATAAAAAACCTATATATTTTTATTGCGCGGTGTTATCCGTGCAGTGACGGAGAAAGAATACATTTCACTGCCCCTCTCTTTCCCATGGGTGTCGTAAGAGGCGACTAAGGGATATCTGAGCGACCATCTGCTCATCTGGTGGTAGGATGCTAACATCCGCCTGGCTTGTTACCACCGTACGCATGGTGAAAAACTCGTGAAGTGGCTTGCAGCCGCGTTTCGAGGTCAGCCAGCGTACAGCCAGTGCCCGAGCGAGTAATGCCGCGATGGGTGTTGGTCCAGTGGAGACGGCTGTTGAACCAATGCCGGGGGAAACTGTATTGACCTGCCGGACAGGGAGACCCGAAGAAACGGCTGTTCCGCTGGCCGCCCGTGGCATAGTACAGGGGCCCGAGCGTGCCTAACCAGCTCTCGAGGCTGCCCCACCAGGCCACGCATAATCTCGGGGTGGACCGTCGTGCCGGTTGGTGACCGGAAGGTGGGGTCCCGGCGGCCACTTCCGGGGGGGTTCGGGGGCCCTTCCGTCCGGCGGATCAGTATATTTTCCTTTTTGGCAAACATTTGGGAAAACACGCCTCCATACTTTGCCCATCCCTATCGTGGCAATACGTCGCTCGCCTCACGTCTCTTTTCCTAATTTCCAAATGGTAGCGCAAATAAGAAATAACGGTCGTTCAGCGGTGCACACCCCCACCATACCCACGCTGTTTGAGGTCGAGTTCTCTAACATCCGAGGACTCCATGCTAACCTCAACGCTGTCCACCACCATCTCGAGACAGCACGGCCAGCAATGTTGTTTCTCACGGAGACGCAAATACTCCGCCCTGCCGACACCAGCTACCTTAACTATCCCGGCTACATGCTGGAAGAATCTTTTAAAGCGAAAGCCGGAGTATGCTTGTTCGTCAGGGCGGATGTTTGTTGTCACCGATTGCGCTGCTTGGAGGACCCCTCCTTCTCCATGTTGGTGGTACGTGTGGACCTGGTTCGTCAGAGTCGAGTCTACGTGTGCCTCTACAGATCCCACAATGGTGACTTGGAGACAAGCCGATTATTCGACCATCTTAGTCGGGTGGCAGATGCTGCGCAAGAGCAGTTTCCTAACGCGGAATTGGTGTTTTTGGGGGATTTTAATGCTCACCATGAATCATGGTTGAAATCCCTCAAAACTGACCATGCTGGAAGAACTGCTCATGCTTTTGCTCTCACACACGACTTGACCCAACTGGTTGATCAGCCCACCAGGATCCCGGACATTGATGGGCAAGCGCCTTCTCTACTGGATCTTCTGCTGACTTCTCACCCGGTGGAATATCAGGTTGTGGTTCAGGCTCCACTTGGTTCTTCGGATCACGGCCTTATATCTACCAAAGTGCCACAGGCCAAGCTGCCGCCATCAGCGGTATGCAAACGTCGCGTTTGGCACTATAAGTCGGCAGATTGGGACGGTATGCGCGATTACTATGCGTCAGTCCCTTGGAAGGAACGTTGCTTCAGTGGGAATGACCCGACAGCTAGTGCCGCTGCTGTTGCTGATGAGATCATGTTAGGAATGGAATACTACATTCCTAGCTCAGATCTCATCAATAGGGGTACGCGTAACCGTTGGTTCACGCGTGAATGTGCCGACGCTGTATCATCTAAGCAGGCGGCATATCGCGCGTGGATCAACGGCTGCATTAGCGGGGCATCTAACATTGACTCACTGAAAGCAAACTACAATAAAAATTCCAAGTCCTGTAGGAAGGCATACACGAGAGCGGATGCACAGCGCATTGTACAGATTGGTCATGACCTTATTTCGCATCCTAGGGGCTCCCGTAGCTTCTGGCGTCTGACCAAGTCTGTGCAAAACAATTTCTGCCAACCTTCGCTGCCACCGCTCAGAAATCCGGACGGATCGCTAGCTCACAGTCCGCAGGAGAAAGCCGACCTCCTGGCTAAACTCTTTGCCGACAACTCTGTGATCGATGATTGTAGTGCGCAGCCACCAACAATACCTTCATGTGGCCACACGATGCCTGACATCAAAATCAGGCAACGTGATGTGCGTGCGGAGCTGCAATCACTCGATATACGGAAAGCTAGCGGTCCCGATGGAATACCAGCATTACCATTGTGCTGAAGAAGTGCGCAGCGGAGCTGTCTCCTGTGTTAACGCGCCTGTTCCAACTTTCTCTCTCTTCGGGATGTGTGCCGGAGGCTTGGAGAAGAGCTAATGTGCAAGCGGTTCCCAAAAAAGGGGATCGGTCTGACCCGGCAAATTACCGGCCAATAGCTATCACCTCAGTACTTTGTAAGGTGATGGAACGGATTTTAAACAACCAACTGATCCATTACCTAGAAGATCACTGTCTAATTAATGATCGTCAGTACGGGTTTCGACCAAAACGGTCCACAGGTGATCTTCTAGCGTACGTAACGCACCTCTGGGGTGAAGCTATCGACAAGCATGGAGAATCGTTGGCTGTCAGCCTCGATATCTCCAAGGCTTTCGACAGGGTCTGGCACAGAAGTCTTCTCTCCAAGCTACCGGCATATGGTCTGCCTGCTCAGCTATGCACCTGGATTGCCAGCTTCCTACACAAGCGTAGCCTTCGTGTTTTAGTAGATGGTTGCGCTTCACAATTCTATGTAGTGAATGCTGGGGTCCCCCAGGGATCTGTGCTATCTCCCACACTCTTTCTTTTGCATATCAATGATATGCTCTCTCTTGGGAACATACATTGCTATGCAGATGATAGTACAGTGCATGGTGGATACCACGGACGCGCAGTGGCTGGGCGGGCGGAAACTGAGGAGAGGCGGGAGAATCTTGTCATTGAACTCGATAGGACATTAGAGCTCATCGCCAAATGGGGTTCTGATAATCTTGTTGAGTTTAATGCCAAGAAAACACAGGTGTGCGCTCTCACAGCGAAAAAGTCACCATTTTACCCTCATCCCTCCCTCTGTGGCACACCGCTGATGATACAAAGCAAAATCGCCATGCTGGGGATGGACGTTCGCTGCGACCTTAGTCCAAGGGATTACATCGAGGCTATTATAAAAACAGCTTCACGAAAACTCGGAGTTCTGAACAAGGTGCGGCGTTTTTTCACGCCACAACAACTGTGCCTGTTATACAAAACACAGGTACGGTCTTGCGTTGAATATTGCTCGCACCTTTGGGATGGCTCCGCTAAGTACCTAATGGAGGCCTTGGACCGTTTGCAGCGACGTGCAGTACGCATTATTAGCGACGTAAAGGTCACAAACACCCTTGAACCTTTACAATTGCGTCGCGAGATAGCAGCACTGAGCGCTTTCTATCGTCTGTATCACGGCGAGTGCTCTGAGGAATTATTCTCTCTAATTCCTGCTTCCCCCTTCCTTCTTAAGTCCACGCGAGCTGGTTCTCGATGTCACCGCCTAACTGTGACATCAATTCTATCGCGCACAAAGAAATTTGGCAACTCCTTTCTTTGCCGCACTACCAAAGAATGGAATTCCTTACCAGCTCACGTGTTCCCCTCCTCTTACAACCCGGGTTCCTTCAAACGAGGCGTGAAGAGGCATCTTGCGGGCCGGCATGGCGGGGACGGCTAGTACAGAACATTCTTACCGACTGTACTGGCCGTCGTCGCGTTTGGACTCTACTACCACTTACCATCAGGTGGAGTGGAGTCATTTGCCATCCCGGGGCATATAAAAAAAAAAAAAAAATTCTTCATTCTGTCTCAGATTATGGTTCATTGATCCTCCAAGTAATATACTAGAGTAAGTGATTCTAGATTAGTATATAACCTTCATCATTCGCACTGCGAAACTATGGAATGCTTTGCCCGAGTCCGTATTTCCTGATAGGTACAATGTTGCTGTCTTAAAATCCAGAGTAAGCAGGTTTCTTACAGGCAAGCGTGCTACATCCTAGACCGTGTCGATGCTTAACATCAGGCAAGTCAACGGTCAAACGCTGGCTTATTAATTGTAAAAAAAAAACCTGTGACCATATAGTGCTATTTCTTGTCCGCAGGAGGCGATGAGTCCGGACACCGTCGTGCATCATCTCAACATACAGAAAGTCGAAGCCAACTCATCACCCGTCACGCACTATTACACTATTGTTTAGATACATATTTGCGTCCAATCACTTAAATATAATTTGCTTTAACCGTAAACGTACGTTACCTTCATATTGAATAGCCATTTTCTAATGTAGAAAAAGGATGCATCGATATTTTTTTAAACGATGATCTAAGTTTAAACTATTTAAGACCAACCATAGTTAGGTATAAGAGTTTTTCAAATTTTCAATACATATGGTGTAAGTAGTTATATTTAATGACATTAACAGTGAGATATTATATTATATTTTTATTAATCTTGCTTAAAGTATTACTGTAAGCAAGATTTACAAGCGGTCTCTGGTTATAGAAAATTTAGCAAATAAGCTGGTATTCAACCAAATGTAATGTTAATAATCATCAAAAACTACACTACACTCGAAAATAACATGTAATTATCATTTTATTATTAAAACATACCATAGCTAGGATATTGTTTCCAATGCAAAAAAAAAAGCTAGTTAAAGCTAGTAAAGCTGTCTAACAAATTGACTAAAATTCAGCTAATTAAATATGTTCAGAACGCTTTTATACGGAGAAATGTTTCTGTTGCTCGATCAATATTAAATGTTTGATTAGCTACTCAGAAACCGATAATTATTCTTCTATTAATTAATGTATCTTGTGTTTAATGAGTGGTTCTTTGTAACACAGCACCAGGCTGGGCCTCTGGTTAAATTGCTCAAATGAATGCCAACCAAGTAGATTTGATTTAGTATAGTAGGGGTAAAACTGATTGTGTAACTGTCTTGTAGACCACTCCTGATTATTATTTCCAAAAAATTATTATTTTTTTGTGTTTTAATCGTAAGAGTAAAGTATTATTGATTTATTAAGTATTGTTACAATTAAACGCCCTTTATATAATTTATAAGACACCGCGGTTGTAACAGTATTATACTTTTAATAAACAACATTTCGGGATATTGCAATGCGTGAATGAGAAAGTCCCTTTAATTTCTCGTAGATTTTTTTTATGAATAACTTGTAAATTAATTGTTTTTACATTCCTTGTTAGTGTCAAGTTACAAATTGCATTTTTAATATTTTAAAATGAAACATTTAAATTTTAATTAATACAATAAAAAATGGTGTTTTGAATGAATGTTATTGATATTATTTAAATAATTTCGCCGTCTCGAAATTTAATTTAATCCCAATGAATAATGTATCGTTTAATCCCGATAAATATTTATAAATATACTAAGTGTAATGTGAATGTGATTACCGATAATAGGAATACTCAGATTTTAGTTGCATATTTAAATTATGGATGTATATAAATGAGAATTATAATGTAATTTATAAAATTTGTTTCATTACTATTCTTTCGCACTATTTAAAATAAAGCAAAACATTTTAGTATCTTTTAAATGAGGCCATATAACACCTTAATACACACATACCCCAATTGCTCCTCTGAGGAAGATTTTGAAGTTTCCTTTTGATTGGTACCGTCGTATGTAGGATCTCATTAAAAGTATATACAAGGTTATTCGTAAAAACATAAATAACCTCGCAGGATCATGTTACTAAACATCATAAAAAACAACTTCTATTCGATGACTATTTGTAAGTGGAATATAGGAGCCGAGGGTGATTTATCTTCGTATTATGAGCAATAGCGAATTGAGGCTTCTATCACTTGGAACCGTTTGGTAAGATTCATATACCTTGTTTGAATCGTTGCTGTGGATTAGAGATGGGTTTCACTCACTTTTAGCCTAACTCAAATACTATAAGTGGATAAACTTATGAGTCGTCGCGTCGATAAACGATCGCCTCGCTACGCTACTCTGGTACCACAAAAGCGTGTGCTTAAGCTCCGCCCCTTTCGCATCCGATAGCGATATTCCAAGTCTGTTGTCGGACAATAATGAAGACTTTTCAGGAATAACACATCGTGATTAGCGTCGTAAATTATCAAATAACACACATTCCTGCTTCCCCCTTCCTTCTTAAGTCCACGCGAGCTGGTTCTCGATGTCACCGCCTAACTGTGACATCAATTCCATCGCGAACAAAGAAATTTGGCAACTCCTTTCTTTGTCGCACTTCCAAAAAATGGAATTCCTTACCAGCTCACGTTTTCCCCTCCTCTTACAACCCGGGTTCCTTCAAACGAGGCGTGAAGAGGCATCTTGCGGGCCGGCAAGGCGAAGGAGGCTAGTGCAGAACGTTTTTCCCGTCTGTACTGGCCGTCGTCGCGTTTGGACTCTATTACCACTTACCATCAGGTGGAGTAGTCATTTGCCCTCCCGGCGAATATATAATAAAAAAAAAAAAAACATGACCTCACAGCGTTCAAATGAAAGATGAATGAAATGTTTGAACGTTTTATAAATAATCATAATTTACGATTGAGTACACTAGAAAACCGTAACCAAGATTTAAAATCAAAATTAGTGAGACAAATACAGATAGACAGTAATAAAAAAAATGTTGTTCATGATTCTTTAAATAAATATTACTTAATTTTTATGATGTACAATAAATGTTTTATTAATTCAGGGTTGAGGGCCTGGTGACCTGATGTACAGGGTATACCTTTAATAGGCACCAGTCTCCTAAGATTTGATATTGTACTTACTTGAAAAGACGCTTTGTAATATTATGAAAAAATAAATTTGTTTATTCAACTATGAAGGAATTTAAAGAAAAGAGTGCACACGAGAGTGCTGCACTTACATATTACCTAGACAATATGAAATGATCCCGAAGTGTTGCTTTTGCAAGATAACACCCGATTCAAAAGAGTGACGTTGAAATACATTACTATTTTGCTTTTCCATATAATTACTCTAAACGTCAATACATTCAGCATTCGAACCGCTAGTTGTCCCAACCGAAGTGTAGATATTATGCTGCTGAATGTATTGACGTTCAGGTAATTATATTGCAAAATAGTAATATCATTTATATTTATAATCTTTTCATTTCACGTAATTGGATATAAAGTGTAGCAGTAAAAAATACTAATAACTCTGTATACAGGGTTACAGGGTAATATGTCACGATCCTTTTAAAGGGTTATAGTTCAGGACAATAGCTATCAAATGACCCCCAAAATGCTTATGCAAAAGTGTATCGTTTTCGAGTTATTAATTTTTTAATATTTTTTTTATTTAAAGGATGTTTAAGATTCTAAAATTCAATAAAAAAAAAATCAACGTATTTTCCCAATTTTTTTTTGTATTTCTTGCTAGGGTACATCCTAGTTAATAATAACCAGTTATAAAACAAAAACAATCTTTAAGCATTTTTAAATTACAGATCCAAAACTGTACAACTTTTCGATTTTTAATTTTGATTCTTTAAGTTACTCGCAATTTTTTTGTAAAAATCACTATGGCTCTTATCGTGCGGATCATTTTAAAAACATCTGCGTTTCCTTAGCTATCCATCGGTACATAAAAAGTACAGTAACAATCATAAACTCAGGAGAAAATTAGATAACAAAGAGACCAGGTAGGAAATTCTAAGAAATGCTATTGTTAAGAAATTAAATCTGGATCAAAGACAAAAGGACCTCAATGCAAAGTAGTTAAAGATTATTTTTAATAGGGGTAATAGGTAAAAAAGGAGAGATAAACCAGAGCTGTCATTGCAATTTTGAATTTAAATCAAAAACAAAATACTTAATCTTTTTAGTTACTCCATACTTTCGAAATTACACTGTTTATTATTCATAATTCGTGTTCAAAATGAGATCCCCTATTTCGTATACAAATACGCATTCTTTTTCTTAATTCACTTTTTACTACAACACTACTCAAGCTATGTCGAATAGAATTTGCAGCATTCATTATTCTTGTTTTGAGTTCTTCAATTGTTTGTACTGGTGAAACATCATAAACCAGGCTTTTCATATGCCCCCAGACATAATAGTCCATCGGAGTCAAATCTGGACTTCTCGCTGGCCATGGGATTGGTCCTCCTCTGCCAATCCATCTATTACGATAATTGCTGTCTAGCCACTGTCTTACGGACATTCGAAAGTGTGCGGGGCAACCATCATGCTGGAATATCATTCTCTGCCTAAGTTTCAGCGAAACATTTTCGAGTAACTCATGCAGGATTTCTCTAAGCAAGCTTTCATAACTTTCACCATTTAAGTTAAGGTACCAGGTAGGAAATGTGGCCCAATAAGATTATCATTGATAATCCCCATCCAGACGTTTACCGAGAAACGTCTTTGGGAACCGCTTAATCGCTTTTTGTGAGGGTTTCCCTGTTCTTTTTGAGACCAATATCGAATATTGTGGTAGTTAGTAATACCATCTTTGTCAAACTTTGACTCGTCTGTCCATAAAATTTTTCTCAAAAAATTGGGATTTTCTGCATCACAGTGTAGCATAAATCGGCAAAAATCTAAACGTCTTGCAGGATCTCCTTCTTCAATCACGTGTACGGGTGTGTAATGATAGGGATACAATCCAGCCGCGTGGACAGTAAACCAGACTCTCCATTGAGATACGCCCAGTCGGTTTGCCACAATATTGGTGGAAACTGTAGGGTCCTCTCGAAAATGACGAATAATTACATCTTCTTCATCTGGAGAACGGACACGAGGGCGTCCGGAATCAGATTGTCTCCTTTGCACGCGACCAGTTTCTCTAATTCGACGATACACACCAATAAAGACACTATTGTCAGGTGTCCGGCGATCCGGAAATCGACGATTATACTCACGACGAGCAGCTGCGGCGTCACCGTTACAATATCCATAGCAAAATAAGATGTCAGCGTATTCCTCATTAGAGTACGGACGACGAGAAGAATTTTGTTCTGCAGCCATAATAGTCCTTTTTACGCGCCAAGTTATCATAAACACAAATCACAAATTCCTTTTAGCTAGCCGAGTCACGAAGTTGTAAGAAACAGAGTCTGATCAATATTCACTAAAGCGCGTCCACACTATACGAGCAGTGCAAGTACAGTGAGTATTATGTACCCCGACAAGGTTTTATTACTCTTATTCCTAAAAGAAATGAGATAAAAGGAAATTAGAAAAAATGACGGTAAATTCAAAGGAATTGATAATAGTATTCCACAAACAGCTCTGGTTTATCTCTCCTTTTTTACCTATTACCCCTATTAAAAATAATCTTTAACTACTTTGCATTGAGGTCCTTTTGTCTTTGATCCAGATTTAATTTCTTAACAATAGCATTTCTTAGAATTTCCTACCTGGTCTCTTTGTTATCTAATTTTCTCCTGAGTTTATGATTGTTACTGTACTTTTTATGTACCGATGGATAGCTAAGGAAACGCAGATGTTTTTAAAATGATCCGCACGATAAGAGCCATAGTGATTTTTACAAAAAAATTGCGAGTAACTTAAAGAATCAAAATTAAAAATCGAAAAGTTGTACAGTTTTGGATCTGTAATTTAAAAATGCTTAAAGATTGTTTTTGTTTTATAACTGGTTATTATTAACTAGGATGTACCCTAGCAAGAAATACAAAAAAAAATTGGGAAAATACGTTGATTTTTTTTTATTGAATTTTAGAATCTTAAACATCCTTTAAATAAAAAAAATATTAAAAAATTAATAACTCGAAAACGATACACTTTTGCATAAGCATTTTGGGGGTCATTTGATAGCTATTGTCCTGAACTATAACCCTTTAAAAGGATCGTGACATATTACCCTGTAACCCTGTAGACTCAACATGTACAATCGTTCAAAAATCCCATTACTGGTCATAAATCGGGTCGTTTAGTAGTTATGTATAAATAAAACAACCAGTTAATATGAAATTCAATATTATTTCGTTATGCTTTTTAATAATACAATATATTTGCATACCATACACTATCGGTAGTATATAATTGATGACCAATCATTGAACAATGAAAAATGATATTCATCAATTTTTCGTTTAACATCGTTTTAATAAATAGCTGTATACAAAAAAAGAAAACAATTATTTACAGAATAAGGCAGTACAATTACCACGTAAAATGTGCCTTGTCTTATTTTAGCTATACAAGCATTAAAAAATCGGATTTTAATCAACATAAATGAAGGTCATTTAAACGAATATTCATTATCTTAATCATAACTCCAGTCAATTGAAATAATCACTAACAAGTTACATATTACGAGTAAGCAAAGATTAGTTTGTGAATTTGTTATTTTCTTAAGAGATATAACAAGGCATTGCTTATAATTTGATAACTCTCACGCATCCGTGAATATTTTGACGTTCGATTCGTATTCATCGCTTTTCGAAGATACTCTGCTATATAAAAATCTTCAAATTCGAGCTTATATTATCAACGACTGCTATCTGGTTATTCCCCTAACCTTTGGCGCCAAGGAATGTTTATAACAACATTTTAAAATCTTAGTCACTAATCGAGAATTACCAAACAACGTTCCAGAAACTTCGCATATAAAACTGCTTTTTAAAATTGAGTATTATAACAAAATGGCAGTGAATAAAATATACAAACGTCAAAATTGAGCCCGTCGCGCTCGTGGGAGTTACCAAATCGATTTATCTAAGAGCATTACAACTGACTCTGATCCTAGATGGTACATCATTTTAGAGAAATCACTGGAACGTATCGACCATCTCACTAATACATATGGCAACATCGCGTACAATGATCCCTTTGTATCGAACCAAACGAGTGCAAACGTGTGAGCACAAACGCTTTGTCACACTCGTGTACAAATTTGGACCCCCAAAAGATCGTTAGAAACTCAAAGTGAAAAAAAAGTTCAAATAAATCACTTGAAATAATAGTCATATTATAATTCTTATTAAATAGTACTTTAAGGCAAGTTATATGTATATGTATCGTTTATATGTATTTGTACACCAGTGTGAAAAGTTTATGTTACGACTGGCCACTACTGAGTGAATTTCATAGTCATTTCGAAAGTCACAGCTCAATTATAAACTTATTTCGCTTACATTAAAAATTGGTATACGTTTTATACTTCTCAGCCTATATCACATATTAAGTCTGTTAAAAAATTGATATATTTTTGTAACTTTCGAAATTACTAATTTAATGAATTTATTTAAAAGTGTGAAAACGAAACTCAAATCAAACGTAACTCACGTAAAATAAAAACGAAACGCTTTTCGGACCATTCGTTAGCCATAACCGTCACCTTCGAACTCCTAACCTAACTAGAACGTGTGACGCACGTTTTAACATACATTTTATTAAAGCCAATGCATTTTACCTAAGCAATGAATACGCTAAAACATGTTAAAATCGTAAACAACGCTTTAAAGCCAATATATTTTAAGATTTCTATAACATTCCAGTTAGGCTACGAGCTTCTTCAAACATTCGAGTTTTCGACCCTCCTATCCATTCTAACTGTACAATATGACACAGACCTCATTCACAATCGCATAATGTTGAAAACGTCGCAAATGACTTACTAGAAACAGTTACGTTACCGGTGACCGAACAATAACATCGGTCGACAACACTCCACACGCTGCATTCACGGGCCGTCTTAGTGGCATAGATTAAAATTAGTTTGTTTAATCTGTGATCATTAAGACATAGTAAATGCAGTCAACAACCTGTATAATATATTAAATTAACGTCCTCCTAACGTCCTCACCTCGCGAAATGCACTAACCGATAATACAACACTGGCTTTAATCGCTACCGAAGCGTTTTAAACTGAAGAGTAATAAGGCTCGACTCGACGCCGCCTGCGACTAGATATCGTGGACTCTTTAATTAGTTACGTCATCCGACTCGGACGTCATCTGTCATCTGTCATCGGACCAATCACGTAGCGGGTTTGGAAATACCATAGGTGACGACGTGGCGGCCTGCAACGCGATTGGGCCGCGATGACACCGGCGTGACATGGGCGAAGACAAGTGTCGACTTCGCGTCGTGCGCGCCCTTCTCTATATGACGAGAGCCATGTCCTTCTTGCTGGGAAGTTGCACCTTTTTGCCCTGCCACAGCGAGTTGTGTATCGTGAATGCGTCGATCGTGACAGTGAGATGTTTCGTATGCACTTGAGAGAAACATTTACTGCCCGAATTGTATCTGAAAGAATAACATTTTTAATTATCATTGAGGTGTGGGCGATGTATGTATTATTGTTTATTAAATATTGTTCATTGTCGACGAAGCACTCACTTGAAGAACTTGTCGAACATGCGGTCGTTGACGTGCTTGGGCCCCGTGCCGTAGAGCTTGGCCACGGTGTCGGTGTCCGGACAGTAGCTGTAGAGCGCCCGGAACTGGCAGCCGGCGTCGCGGAACAGCACGAGGAAGTGCTTGCTCTCAGAGCGCGCGATTTCCTCGAGCACGCGGCGCTTCGCCTCCGCGTTGACGGCGCCCGGGAACACGCAGTACTCCACCGCGTTCAACATTATCCCACGGTTCGATTTCGTCGCTGGCTGTTTATATAATCTCGGACCTGGTACAGGGAGGCAAGTTTCTGAACACGTTCAGGTGAAATTTCATATCCTAGATTTTGTTGTAAAAACGGTGGTATCTATAAGCGCATCTAGTCAGTGGGGTGAAGTAAATCTCGAGAATGGTATTCATCTTAAATCTGTTTTAAAGTGTGTACAAAAAATTCTACGAACATCCTAGGTTGACACTAAAATCTAAACTAATCTTTTAACATGACAGTTTTATTACAATTATTGAAGTTGCAAGTAAAGTATAATCTATAGTAACAAACACGTGAATCGAACATGAGGCAAATGATGCGACATTAATGTGTTGTGCCGTGATGGTGTTAATTTGAATTGTGTGAGGAAGCGAATGTTAAGCGATAACGATTAACGAGGGACAAATAATTCCTTTTGTTAGAATACAATTACAAAATGCTCTCATTCAAGTACTGTTCTCAAACCATGCCTTAAAGTAACTCATAAAGGTAGTTGGCATGACATCGCTAAACTGATATTACTCGTGACTGTGTGTTCAGTATGCAATTAGTTGTGAACTTAACTACCTACGTAGTAACGTTAAACTTAGACCTTTACGTCGTTCTCGGCAGGTTGCTTTAAAAAGTGAAATAAATATCTAATTATGCAAAATATATAAATCACTCGGTTGGGTCGAGTCTTCAGGTTTCGTTTATACGTTTTAATTAAATATTCTAGAATAAACAACCAGTAATGAGGGTAAATTTTGTCACCATTATTGACAACGTACACACCCGATAACACAGCTTTCGATAATCAAATTTATTAAAAAAGCATTAAAAAATTTAACCTCATTAACGCTAATTCTTACAACTAAATTACTTAGCGCCTTCAACGTAAATAATTATAATTTACAACACTACGCTAGTCCTCTATCGAGTCTACGACGACGGTCGCCCTCGGGCGGGGCGGGCGGCAGCACTCACCGGAGTAGTCCATGATGGAGGAGTGCGTGGAGGACACGTCGGAGGAGTCGTCGTGGCGCCGCTTGCCGATGGCGCCGGGCAGCGCGCCGGGCAGCGAGCCGGGGCCCGACGCCGGCGAGCCCAGCGCGCGCAGGCCGGGCGACGCGGCGCGGCGCGGCGGCGTGGCGCGGCCCAGCCCCGAGTCTGCACACGCGCCACTGTACTCGCACGGCACTCGCGCGGCACTCGCGCGGCACTCGCACGACACTCGCGCCGCACGAGCACGGCTTTCGCACCCGGCCGAACACTCACTCGTCTTTTAAACGTAGTCGACGAAACGCGACTTTCAAACTAATACTGTTTGAATATCCACCGTTTTTGCTATTTTCGAGGAGTCGAGTATATTTCATATATATATCAAAAATGACTCCAACATACACACACAATGAAAAGCTGACGGCAAGTAAACTGATAAAAAAACCCTTGATTGAATTTCTGATTCGTATATTTCCAAAAAATTTAAGGAAGCAAAAGATTTTAATTAAAAAACTTTATTTATATAAATTGTAAAAATTATTTAAAATGATTAAATCCAAGTTTTTGAAATTTAGTAAGATAATTGACAAAAATTTTTCATAATACTGTTCTTGAATTAAACACTAAGCCTAAAATCTGTAAGAGATTTAATTTAGATTTTAACTTAAACTTTAGCAGTTTTAATTTTTTACATTTTTATTGTTTTTATTACTTTATTATTAAAATAAACAGATTATTTAATAATTATGTTTAAAATAAAGGAAGGCCGAATGTTAGTTTCCCAGTTAGTAAACGTATCATTAAATCTAGCATAAGTTTAGGGTTAGCAAAGAAAAGTTATGAATTTTAAAATGTGTTTTTATGCTCTATAAAAAATCTATTATATATATAACTAAATCATTAGAATCTATTTATCTAAAAAGCTAATAATGTTATATTATTTTCGATATATTAAGAAAACTGGAGATAATAAAAACATAATCTTGAATGTTCTACGACATTAAGCGTCTGATTACATCTGCAAGCGTTTCGAACATTCATATGAACAAATATCGCAAAACAAAATTATAAGGCACCAACTTATATCAACAAAAAGCTTACATTTTTCAACATCTTGTCTATGATAAGCATTTAAAAAAAAGATAAAACAAAAACAACAAAAATGTAGACTAAAATTTGTACCTTATTTTAAAAAAAAATTAAAGAAGCACATTTATCTTTAACTAATATAAATTAACTATGGATATAATTTAATTATAATAATTTAACTTAAAAACAAACAATAACAGTAATTATAAATATGAAAAATCACATTGCGTTAAGTTTTATAGTCGCATTATTTATTATATCATTGATAAATAAATAACGATCGATTTTTTTTATTAAATATTTAGCACAATTTTAAGAAGACGATGTCATACCAACACCAGTTGAAATAAAATTATAAATAGGAGCATGCATCACATAAATATAATAAGATGTAATTACCTTTTGAAATTAAACCACAACCTTACAGCAACGATACCATAGACAATAAATTGCTACGACCCAAATAATAACGTGATGTGCACAAGACAGAATACGCAATAGGGGGATGTATTAATCTTCAAACAAATTGTGTTCGAAAACACAATTATCATATCGGTATTCTTTACACGATTTCTAAACAAAATTGAATAAATTAAAGATAGTGCTATCTCCTTCTTATGTGCGCAATTAAAAAAGGATAGCGATGTTTGTTTTTAGTCCCATCATATTAGTTTAATTTCGAAATTGTGTACAGCGACATAAGCACCGTTTTAATATTACAAAACGACTATAATTTTGGTCGTATACTTGAATTTATTCGTTTTCAAGTTCGTTTTTTCTTGGAAATATATGAAAAAAAAATATAGATTAAAAAAAAAATCATGACAGTATAAAGACTATAATTTATATATTATTATCTGATATGGGTAGATATGTTCCACAATAGACGCAACATCCCCCTACATGCTGCAACGAAAAAAAGAACCTCACCAAGCGGGGCACCGGCTACCGTGAGTGAAGCCTGTACAAGTTACATCTGTGTTTATTCAAATGTGTCTTACCGCACAAGTTCATAAGAGAGCTAGATTTCCTCCCCGCCTTAAAGTTATTCTGGTAAGTGGAATATTTAGACCTTCCACGTGTCGACTGTGGTTCATCATTCACACGCTCTGAAATGTATCCTATACATGTATCGCATCACACAGCAACATGCGATGGAGCCCCGCGACCGCACGCAGGGCTGCCAGTCATATTTACTTTCAAATAAAATTATTGCTTCAGTGACAATATAAAAACGGAAAACGAAACACATCTACTCGGCGATCTTTCTTAGGAACCAAACAAAATATTTACCAATTTCTGTAAATACTGACTACAGTTTCATGGTATTAAGCATGCCATTTCATCATACAAGGATCGTTCTAATCATACACCTGGCAGCCCTGGCCGCATGCGAGCCACGAGCGGGCCCCGGCGACCGAACTCTCATTACTCATACATTGGTATAGGCATGTAGCAAACAAAAGTTTATAAACGCGAATGCAAAACATCGGTCAAATTGAATGTATTTATGACACGCAACACGAATCGTTGGGAACCGATTATGATATGCGCGGAAGGTCTAGAGGGGGTTTCGTATTCTGTTGAAAAAAAGCTACTGAAAACCTCTCTCTGTTGTTTTAGTTCGGGATTGCAAACTAACTAATACGGCCAAAATAAAAAATATATAAAGCGTAATTTTGCATATGGAGTGTATCTAGCCAATCTATGCATTGTTGAAATCATACACATATATAATAAATCTTTAAATAAAATATAAATAAAGGTAAAGCGTCTACAAATAAAAATCAAAGAAGCTTCACCGACTAAGGGGTACTGAGCCATATGACCAATCAAACGTGTTCGTTCATTCACAAAAAAATCCAAAACATGTTTAAAAAATAAATACAATTTTTCATAAATGGTGGAAAAAAATTGTATTGTTTTATCTGAAGGACAGAAGCATGTTTTTATACATATTATTCATATAATACTGTTTAAAAACATTCTTGCATCCTCAACACAAAAATATTTTTAAATCGTCATCTCATGTAATATAATAAAAATAATAAAGTATTTATCTGATTGGAAATAATTTTGAAAAATTGAATTATATAGACCAAAAAACGAGATGACAATCAACCTCACAGATCCCACTTGTAAATTAATTATAATAAAATAATTGTATTAATCATATATAATATTTTATTAAAATATAATAGAAAAGTTTTAAATTTTGTCAGCCTCAGCATAAGGCACTTTACGTTTTATATCTAGATAAACAAATGGGTCCGCTCTATAGCGAAGCGATCATCGTTAGTAGCGATAGCAGAGGGGCGTGGGAGGGAGTTGAGGGTGCGAGGCTCACCTCGCGAGGTCTTGCAGGAGCCGCGCCGGCCCAGGCCGCTGGACGCGCTGCCGGGCGACACTCCGCCGCGGTCCTCCACCGGGGACTCTGCGCCGAAAACACCTCGTATTACACGACGAGACGTTTACATTTGTATTATTTATTGCAAAGGAAGGAAATGAAACTTATAACATTAGAATAAATTTAAATATATCTTATGATTAACAGCTAAAATGAACGTTGAGAGGGAAACTTATGAACCTGCAATTAAAATTGCTTACAAAGCCTTCAAGTGTCATTAAGATTACTTTGAAGTTTAGAAACGAAAAAAACATGTAATTAAAAATTTCTGAACCGCTGACTGCATTTGATTAAATATTATATAGAAATAATTTGTAAATAAATATTCAAATGTGTAAAACAGAAATCATGCAATAGCGCTGGCTACAAAAAGAAAACATTAATTTGAATATGTTGTGAAATATTTCGTTTACGTCATTTCATATCTTAGCACACAAATACAGAATAGACATTGCAGCAGCCTCTATAAAATATTTTTAATCTGTCCTATAATAATAGGATAGATTAAAAACTATAAGGCTATATAATTTTTTTTTATAGAATAGGAAGGCGGACGAGCATATAGGCCACCTGATGGTAAGTGATCACCAACGCCCTTAGACATTGGCATTGTCAGGAATGTTAACCATTGCTTACATAGCCAATGCGCCACCAACCTTGGGACCTAAGATTTTATGTCCCTTGAACCTGTAATTACACTGGCTTACTCATCCTTCAAACTGGAACATAACAATACCAAGTACTTCTGTTTTGCGGTATGTGATGAGTGGGTGGTACCTACTCAGACGAGCTTGCACAAAGCCCTACCACCAGTAGATTATCGTTAATATATGCATAAATAACGAATTACCTCTGTAGAGGGCAGCCCTCTCGGCGAGGTTGTCCTGCGAGCCGCGGTAGTAGTCGCGTCGCATGGTGCCTGCACACGTACACGCACACGTACACGCACACGCACACGCACGCCGCCGCACGGGACATAGCGAACAAAGCAGGGGGGGCAGCCGCAAATCAATAAGTGTAGTGCTTATAATGATCACTGATATACGTATTTTATTGACTGCAAAGTAATATTGATACAACGTTTTCGAGACGGTTACAAATATTTTGGTTACATTCATTATTTTTTTAATAATATACTAACTTTTCCTGACAAATTATTATTGGATAATTTAATTTCGTCGATCATTTGAATGGCAATCTTTGCAGTATAATAAATCTTACGTATTATAAGCGCATGTAATCATAAGTTTAACAAAGTAGCTCAAATTATTACTAACGATGAAAATAAAACGTTAAACAATTACATATATGTTTGTCCGAATTTGAGCTGCTTTGTTTAAAAGCTAAATCAAAAACGCAATGTCGTGTCAAAAAAAACTATACAGTTAATAGCTTTAGTTAGCAAATTTCAAAAGAAACGTTTCAACATTGATTAGAGTGCTGTTAAATAATATCTAGCATTGTAACAAATTATCTTAGCCACATCTCATGCGAGCTTTAGCTTTAAGGTTTTGAGAGGTGGGTAGTTTGTATGTAATTTGATCGATGTGTTTTAAAGCTGATTTTGAATTTTCTTATTTTATATCAACATTTTGCTAAGAGCTTGCTAAGAGTAAATAATAGAGATATACTTTTGGCAGATATAATATTACTATATACTTCTGATAATAAAACCGACTGTATAGTTCGTGTATGTATGTATATCAGGAACTTCAGAGTTCATGTGTTTCGGTGTGAAGTGACTCGCTTCCCGCCTTAACGCATCGGTAAGTTAGTGATATAATAACAAATATTATAATCAGCCCGCTGGTTCTGTCCCTACCGATTTTACCACACCCACGTCTTTTATAATATCACGTTTATTTAAATATCTATTAAATTTACTACTGGAAATGACAAAGTTTAGACAATATTTTTTGTATACAAAAAATGATGTATATTTTGATAGATACTAATACTGTGTGACAAAAATAAATGGTTTTATACCGTCGTGAACTTTTTGTCAAAAAATATTAATATTTTATCTTTCAGTCGTACATTAATTTGATATATCTCGAGTGGTTTAATCAGCTATATTAGCGCTATAAAAGTACATTGTAGCTGCTTTATTAATCGCCAATCTAAAAATTTTCAAAATTAAATACCTCAGTAACGGAGCACATCCCATTAAAATCCGTTGTGTCGTTACAAAGCAAGTGGACAGACACGAATCTACTTTGTTTTATGCTACTTAAGTTCATTAAATAAGATAAGCATAACAAATTAAAACGAACGTATAATGGTTTTGTACTTGTAATAGTGCTTCGTGTACGTGTTTGAGTGGATACATTAGGGCTCAAGTGTCGAATAATACCGGTGAGATTGGTAGCGGAGGGCTGCTTGCCCGCCAGCATCCCCTCGGCGGCCTGCAGCGCGCCGCTGTCCACGTGGATGGTCTTGGGTCTCGCCCGCGCCGGCAGCTTGCCCCGCAACCGCGCCCCACCGGTGGGCGGGCCGGTCGCGCCGCCCACGTTCATGCCGCCGCGCGACAACGTGTCCAGGAACTCGGACTTGTCGAACACTTTTCCCTGGAACCCAGGACGAGTGCGTTAGTAGTCGCCCTCGCGGAGCGGTCGCGGCGGGCTACAAGGACAGCGCACCTCCCGCTCGGCCTCCTCCACGGCCTTCTTGAGCTTGTACTGCGCGAGGATGGCCTGCCGGCGGCGCGCCTGCTCCTCCTTGCGCGCCGCCTTCACCTCGGCCTCGGCCTCGTCGCGCGCGCGCCGCGCCGCCGCCGCCGCCTCGGCCCGCGCGCGCGCCTCGTCCGCCCGCTGCCGCCGCTGCAGCGACAGCATCATGATGCGCTCCTTCTTGCGCTCCATTTCCTCGGCGGAATTCTGCCGGTTTAGATTAGAGGTACATTCGCATACATTAAATTGCGATCGAGTCGATCGTAAATATATTCATTTTGTCGTGTTACAAATGTATTACACAATATTAGATTGTTATTCTGTTAATGGCTAATTAGTCAGACTGAGGTACTTACACTAAATAGACCAGAAATGTATATATAATATGATGATTACGGTTGCCGATATGTATACTCACGGGGTCGGGGTTGAGCTCGCCGATGACGAGCGCGGCGGGCTCCGCACTAGGCGGGCGCGGTCGCTCCCGCGGCGCCTCCGTTCGAGGCGTCTCCCGGCGCTCGTCGCAACGCTCTTCGCGCCTGTCATCTCGCCTGTCGTCTCGCCTGTCGTCGCTCCACGTGCTCTCGGGACTCCGCTCGGGGCTGGCGTACTCGGAGCGCTCCTTCCGCGGGGAGCCCCGCTTCGCCCGCAGCGGCGGCTTGGGTCGTTTCGGTTGCTCGTTGTCGAACGAAATGTAAAACCCTTTCTCGTTCGTCTCGGCGGGTTCCTCGGGTCGTTGGAACGAGTTCCGGCCGAGCGAGGGCCTCGTCGGCGACGGGATGCGGTAGGTCCGCGTGCCGGACGAGATGTTCAGTCTATTGATGCCCTGCCGGAGCGCGTCGTCCTCGGCGTTGCCGATGAAAGATATGTTTTGGGGTTCCATGTCGTCGGGGGGCGCCGGGACGGAATTTTGTGCCTGGAGTGTCTGGTGAGGTTGATGCGTCTGTTGTGTCTGATGAGGTTGGTGTGGCTGGTGAGTTTGCGCATATTGCGGCGGATGTGGCGAGTGCAGCTGGTGGAGCCCTACTGGCTCGGGTCGCCGAGCCTCTGGCAGGGATCCTTGACGTTGGGGAGTCCTCGAACGTCGCGGACTCGATAGCGGCGGCGATTGCGATGCGTATTGATTAGGGTTTATCACAGTATAGCTCAAATGGTTTTGCGTTTCTCGAACGTTCTCGGTGCCGTTCTGGTACCGATCAGTGTTGTAGTGAACCTGGAAGGGCTGGTTCGCCCTTTCGTGTAAGACGAAGCCCTGCGGGTTCCAGTTTTTTTCGGGAGGTGGTTGAGGCGAGGGAGAATTCCACGTCCTCTGCGCCGGTTCAGGTTGCGGTTGGTGGTACTGGTTCTGCTGGTGGTTCTGCTGATGTAGCTGTAATTTGAATTAACTAAATGTTAGATTGACTTCAATAAACAATGTGCTAGTACAATTTCCAACCATAATACGGCATATTAATATTTATCTTATTTACAACTTTCAAATTTCCTTATACATATTTATATACCGTATACACACCGACCGTATATACCGCGACTCGTGCCCCACGACAGTGTATATCCCCTTGGCCCGCCCGGCACAGTGCCTACCTGCCAGCCCCGGAGCTCGTTCTCCTGCTGCAGCTGCGCGTGCTGCGCCCACGTGCGTCGCTGCGGGGGCGCCGGACTGTCGTGCAGGTAGAACTGCTGCCGACCGAAATCTTGTTCTATATCCCTGTACTGATACTGGAAGTTCTGCTGGCCGCCTTGAGGGCCGACCTGCTGGCCGCCCGGCTGGCCCGTCTGGTTCGCCTCGTAGTAGAAGTCGCGCGGGAGGTGCGGCGTGGACCCGAACGCGTTGATCGGCCGCGACACATTGTGCTGTGAGCTGAATTGGCTGTGCTGCAATCGAGTGGGCGGAGGCGTGAGTTGTGCGTCAGCTGCTTCGTGTTTGTGTGAATTTAAAGGTTAGGCTGAGAAGTGTCTGTTAGGACTTGAGTTGAGCCGTAGCCAACGACGACGATTTACGAAGCATTTATATATTAATTGATTGGTAATTACATTTAATGCTTAACGATTTATTTTAATAATTGAGTAATCAATATTAATAATTTCTCGATCTAAAAGAACTTGCCGACTTGAAATATTTTACAGTGATATCAGGGAGTATAAAGCTTATGGCCGCAACAGGAGAACGAGCCCATAACCACTGTGCTTCTTGCGTGTGTTTATTTTAGGTTGACATTTAAAAACTTACCAGTTGAGGAATGTTTGTTTGAATGTTTTGATACTGTTGCTGGAAGGGTGATTGTGGCGGCTGATGCTGTTGGAACATTTGCTTCGCTTGCTGTTGCTGCTGCTGCAACTGTTGTTGCTGCTGTTGCAATTGTTGTTGCTGTTGTTGCAACTGCTGCTGTAACTGTTGATTTTGTTGCTGCTGTTGCTGCTGCTGTTGCTGTTGCTGCAGCTGGCTTTGTTGACTGGCGAGCCGCGCGATGTCACTCTGTATATCCTGCAGGCTGGAGTTCATTCTGTAAATATTAGGTACTGGCTTGTGCGCGCGGATTCATATATCTACATTGAAAAGTAACAAACATAATAAACGAAATAGAGAATATTAAAACTAGAAATGATAGTAAAATTTCAAAATAAAAGTAAAAACTGACAGTTGACAAAAATCATCTGTCCAATATATGGAGAGGGACACTTACTTTGCTATCGATTGTTCGTACTGTTCCATCGCTGCGTTTTCCACGGCTTGATTTGGCGCTTCAACGACCATTTCCTATAGAAATATGAATTCGTCATTGGCTATTCATTTATTTTAAAAATTACCGATAAAAGATTCGACATTTCTATGGACGTATTGTACTAAAATAAAAATGTAATCTATTATATACTTTCGTTAATTTATCTAGATTGTTATTTTAATTTGATTTTTTAGAATAACTAAGCCCTTTATAACAAAAAAAATAATAAAAAAATGCGTCATGAAAAATAATAAAATGCTTAATGAAATGAAAATTAAACGTACACAATACTACCAGCATTTGTATTGACAACAATTAAAGGCAACACAACGATAAAATATTCAGCATACAAGCCCGTATAGTGTTCTTCAAAATTAAATTGAAATAAACTAAACCATATATTTTAATAATTTTAAAATGTAGACGCCAATTTCGCACATGTTTTGTGTATGTGATTAAACATGCAAATTAAAGTACGGCATGCACAACAAAAAAATATTATTTACTTTATAACATTATAAATAGATATTTTGATGTAAATACGTGCATATGCGGAGATTGTAGATGTAAATTAAAAGTTAATTCAATTATCTTGAAAAGGATATATTTAAAACAAAGTTTAATTTCATGGTCAAAACTGACTATAACGACTTGTACAAATAGATAACCTTAACTATTAATAGTTTTCGGCTACGACATCGTCTTAACTAATTTAGTACAGTAACAGTCTGTTAATGTCCCACTTCTGGGCTAAGGCCTCCTCTGCCTTTTGAGGAGAAGGTTTGGAGCTTCTTCCACATTATACACATGTGGCAGAATTTCAATGAAATTAGACACATGCAGGTTTCCTCACGATGTTTTCCTTCACCGTTCAATATGGTGCTGTTACTCATAATTTATGGTTTGACATCTCTGAGGGACTTTAGATCGTTAAAGCCAAAACATTCTCTATTGATTTGGATAACTTTTTTATGATTAAAAACGAAATTTAATTAAAATAATAGAAGTAGCATTTTACATTTATTACAATAGAACTAACTAAAGAAGACTCTTTAATAAGTATATAATATATAATTTCACTGAATTCTACATATATATAATATTTTGATGCGTAATACGCGAAATTTTCAACGTCTACGACCTAAAATTTGAATTACAAACCAAATTAAAAACCATCCAAATTAAAAAGTCAACTCGAAAAGATATCAAACAAGCATAAAAGTTAGTCGTTTATAAGGTAGTGTATGCGCGTCCGGGTCGTGTGCACTCACCTGCGCGGGCGGCTGCTCGTCGGCCGGCGTGCGCGCGCCCTTGCCCTGCAACACGCGCCGCCCACATGCGTTAGCGACTCACTCGCGTGCGAACAACTATACCACTCCATTACGATACGTGTTCACATTTATTAATTATATTTTACCTACTATGTTACTCGTGACATTGTGCTTTATTAGTTCAACTCTGATGTGATTCTATTTTAATTTTTTGTGAAACTGTTACGTGTTGCTACGTACGTTTTTTAAATTCAATTTAATCGTTACTAGCTGCTCCGCGCAGTTTTATCTTTAACCGGACCGGTAGATCCTGAGATTAGCGCGTATAAACTAATTCTTTAGTAAAAATGTAGATTTTAATAGAAATTTTTTCCAAAAAATATTTTCATATAGAACAGTAATTTTAATATATTCATAGTATCAAATGCGCACATGCGATTGATTGAATTTGATTTTGATTAAAAAATAGTGCAAAAACGAGTGACAAAAAAATGTAATTAAACTTATGAAGATTGCTCGATATGAACGAATCTTATGTTATGAGACATTATACATGGTGTTTATGCGTCGCAAAATATTTATGAATTTAAAAAACTGGTTCGATATATAAAAGCTGCCGTAATCTACAACGCATGACGTATTTAATATAAAGCGAAATACTCTAACGTAATATACCTGATCACAATGTAAATAAAATACGTAAATATGTGGCATAATTAAACACACTTTGAAACATTATGCACAATATAACCAATGGCCGATACAATGTTACGATCATCCGAATGAAAGCTGTGTAAGCATGAACGAAACTAAATCGAATTATCTTTACAATCGAAATACTTTACAAAAATTAATGTATAAATTAAAAACTTCTAAATCTAAGTTGATAAAAATATATATCGACGTGGTCATACTTGGGCACTCACCAAAGAGGCCAACTGGTAATGCAAAAACGTTTCCTAATGAAATAGAAAAATATATTTTATGTTTAATAAAAAAAAATTAGTTACATTACTAAATATCATTTAAACAATGTATTATTATATTATAGAATTTTAGTATTTATGTGTTGAGTTGATTAATTGTAAGAAATGTGGTAAATGTCACCATTGAATATACAATTCAATGTCAGCTTTTATGTATTCGTAGGAAGTATATTCAAATATAAAAATTGAAGCAAATATTTTGGTCACACCTGTCTACCACACATACCCCGTAACAATAAAATATTGTTATTATAGCCTATACCAATCGTAGGAGGAGTAAAGATAAACAAACCATAGATTTAGATATCCCAAATTCGCCGACATAAAAAACGCAATTTTTCCACAAATCAATAATGAACACTAACGACTGTTCAAGATTTCGACTAATGATATCAGGTCAGTTCAATGTCAAAGTTTTTTATTTGTCTCCACTCCTACTTTGATTAGAATAAGCTATATACACATAACTTCGACCACATTCCACGGTAAATTTAGACATTTTAGACAGAAAACAAATAAAAAAAGTCATACATTCACTAATTAACCACACAGCCCCCACCCTTATATATCATTCGTTCGATAGTCACCCGCTCGCGGGCGAACTGTTTGCCATCGAATGCTACTCAATGAGAACACTCACCCGGGTGACGGCCTGCAGGAAGGCCTGCTGGCCGAGCTGCTGGCGCTGGCGGCTGACGGCGAGCTCCATGCGGCGCTTGTCGTGCTCGATGCGGCGCCGCTTCTCCTCCAGCTTGAGGCGGATGTTGTTGAGCTGCGCCGCCATGGCCTGCCCGCCGCCGCCCGCCGCCTCCTCCGACGCCGCCTCGTCGCCGTCTTAGTGCGGAACCAACGTCATTACGTGCACACCACACGCGCCACACGCGCACCGCCTAACGCTACCAAGTGGACCGCGGCTTTGTAACGACTTCGTAACGCTCCACACGTTCATCCTGGGAGCTCATCCCCGTAATACAATATTTGGTACCATTTTGTCGCAATCGTCGAAACGTATTCAGCAAATTATAATAATAAAAAAAAACAAAATGTATAAATAAATGTAACACAAAATCGCGACGTAAGTAAGAAGCGGTACTGACTGGGCTGGTTCTCGTGCTGCAGGAAGTGTTGCTGCCACGTGGTGGTGCTGGGCGGGGGCGTCGAGAACGAGGTCTTGCGGCGCTCCGGCGTGCCCGGACCTGACGACACGACCAAATCATACAGTAACAGCCTGTTAATGTCCCACTGCTGGGCTAAGGCCTCATCTCCCTTTTGAGGAGAAGGCTTGGAGCTTATTCACTTATTCCACCACACTGCTCCAATGCGGGTTGGTAGAATCCATCATACATCAACAACAAATTTACTAAATACTAAATGTAAATATTTTACAATATAAAAACCAACATTACTTGTTTTATATGCGTCTTTTTTACTACTAGTACACTTAACGGTGTACAATTTATACATAATAAAAAATAAAATTTTATTTGTAAAATTAAAATTAAATGTATATTTAACACGACTGACTTTTAACAGAAATATATAATTGTAGCATATAAAGTCAGATTTACTTATGATATGAATCACTCAAAAAGTTTTACAAATAAATAAAATGCATCTAAGTTACGGATGAGTCAATTATTGAAACATTATATACTCATTCTCATATACTACTAGTGATTGATAAAATATGGAATAAATTTTATTTTACTTCAAAGCCTTAAAATTTCAGCTTCGGGTACAAAAAAAATACTATTAAACATGCGTAAAACAAATCTACAGTCTTATATTATACGAGATTAGTACGGGAATATGTGGTCGAATGAAAGCAATATGCAAAGCTGCTAGCATCATTCACTATCGAAAAAAAATAATGATGACGTAAAGGCCATAATGAATCTATGTATAATTATTATGGAATTTTTACCTTCAATATTACCAAAATAGAATTGTTATCCGTGGATGAACTTATTCTCGTAGGCGTGAATGGAGAACTACCATGAAATAAGTCGATCTAATTTTTTTATAAGGAAGCTATTTTTTATAGACCTACCTGTCTGATCACCGTTATTCCTAATTTTACTGAGATCCGCGTAGCTCGTTTTCGTGACGTCACCGTCAGGAGCGTCCCGCTCGTTTAAATAAAACCCGTCTCCGCCGCCCTTGTGGTTGAACCCGAAGTTCTGACCGATGGTGTCGCTGCTGAGCTGTCGCTTGATGGGGTTGAAAGGGGGGTCCGTGGTCTGTGGCTGCGACTGCTGACGCTCCACCTTCTGTCGGTCGTCCTGAGCGCCGTTCTGATAATCCCCGTGGAAGAATTGAATGGAGCCGCGGATGTCTTGCCGTGAGGAACGAAGTGGTGGATTGTGGTCTAGTGGGCCTGTAAATGAGCGCGTAACAACATCAAAACGAGTTTGTAGTTGTTATTAAATGAAATGATCAACGATTCCAATGTACTATACGCACGTACGTACTAAGCACATACCGACGCCGTTCGAATGTTCGAAACAGCATGTCAGGTCTAGCACATAAATGAACCCAGCACCAAATAATGCGCATACAAAGTGAGGTGGGTCACCTGCGGGCGCGGATATCTTGCGCACGTTGGCGAGCGTGGCGAGCTCCTTCTCCGGGTTCCGGCCGGCGAACTGCAGGCGGTCCTGCGAGCCGCCGAAGTTCTCCACGGTGAGCTGGCTGTCGTCCGTCACGGACGAGCGCCGCGAGCGCCGCCCCGCGAAGCTGCTCTCGCGGGACTCCGCCCAGTTGGACGGCCGCCCCGCCGCCGTCACGTGCTCCGCGAACACTGCGGGCGGACCGGGCCGGCGATCACTACGCGCTCGGTAGACTGGCGACTCCGCGATGACATTTCACACGTTGACCCATTTATTATTTGAAACTTCTTTGGGCGTACTTGGAGTGAATTAAGTACTACTAACGATGACAATTCCAATTAATAATTACTTTGCAACACAACAATTTTCATTTAGTTATATTAGCTCCAACTTCTAAGCGAGTAAACAAAACATTAAAATGTCGAGACTCACTGTCGTCGTCCCGCCTCGCCATGGCGGACAGCGTGGTGATGGCCCGGCGGCTGTGCACCACGAAGTCGTCCCGCTGCGGGCTGCAGCTGCGGCGCTCGGGCGTGGAGCACGACGAGCGGCTGGCCGGCCCGCGCGCGCGCACGCCGCCCGCCGACGGGGAGCGCGACACTGGACATTGTGGTACAGCTTACGATTCATTCATTGTTAACACAAACTATCGCCACACTGTGCGTCTGCATTTATGTTTAGCGTTTTTATTTTAAACTCAAATTTTAATGATTATTGTTATTAACGATATCCAAAATTATTTAAAATTCGGACAATAATATTATTTTAAATTAATAACTTTAAATAAGATAAATTAGAACTCGGTATGTGCATTCTAAAGACAACAACCTATACACGTATGCAAACTGAAAAGAAAACTATCTACACTTATCAAAAACTCAAGGCAATTATCGATTTGACAAGATGTTTGTGTAGAAAAAACTACATTAACATTTGTAACCACAGTTTTTTTTACTTTCACGATATAATGTAATTATTATAAGATACTTTATATATTTCTTGGGAGCCTTGAGGACATAACGTCAATAACTCCATGCCTGTGGTTTAACGTGCTGAAGCATTAAAATGGCAAAAGCAATGCATGCAAAGCATCGTTGCAGGTGAACTAAATCTGGCAGGTATTAACTATTAAAAAGCTGGATTAATTCGTTAAAAGCATACAGGAGGTATTTTATTATAATAAATAAAAACGAAAAATAATCGAAAAATATAACACAAAAAAGCCCTGAACACAACTTTCACAATCTCCTGCATCATAATTATTGACAGACACATTTATTCCGACTGCTTTAAAACATGTAATGAATCGATAAATCGATGAACAAACACGTGCCACACAAATGGTTTCGTCGATGTCCGAGTGGATTCGGGGGAGGCAATTAAAATAAAACTCATTACGAATCGGATGAGATAGTATGAAGTAAGGATTTTACAAGACGTCTCCATCCCCCGAGTGAACATTTACATTTCGATTGCCTTCCCCTCGTGAGTCAGCACACGACACGCACACGACACGCACACGACACGCACACGACACGCACACGACACGCACACGACACGCACAGTACCTGCGAAGGGCAGCGCGTGCGCGCAGAGGGCGGGCGCGGCGCGCAGCTCGGGGATGGGCTGCGGCGGCGGCGGCGGCAGACTGCGTCTGTGCCGCACGCCGTGCGCGTTGCACTCCTCGCCCGCTACACACGCAACACGCGCGTCACTCCCGCGCTACTCTACCGCCGCGCGACTCGCGCGCTCACCGAGCCAAACTTTGATAAACGTGGCCCCGAAATACACTCCGAGCGTCGATTTTGAATAGATCGAAAATGCGTGTATTTTTCTCAATGTTAGTTAAAAATTTACAGCCAATTAGTGCAGTTATATTATATTACCAGTGAAAGAAGCTCATCGTCGTTAATCGGCTCATCACTTTTTTATTGTAATTAAACGCAAATTGTATACTTACCCTTAATTTTTCTTGAGACGAAAGAGTAGTAATTATAAATCATAATAAAAATGTATAATGATCGCAGTCACACGACCTTAGTTTTCTTCGATAACATTTAATATAAACAATATGAATACAATAATCCCCGTACTAAAATAAGCCCGATTGTCGAATAAATATGTTGCGTTACAAAAGCATTACTCCACCGCGTCCACAATTTTATATAATATATTATAATGAAGTGGGCATAGGACCTTTGATATTATGACCACATACTCCCATTAGTTCTAGCATGCAACATTGATACATGTTATATTAAATATAAGTATGATTATTGCCTGTACTCACCGATTCCTGGATATTTAACTGATTTGACAGGATGTACTTCTAACATATTGAATAGATCCGCGAGCATCGCTATTAAATTTTGACGCATCGACCTGAAAATTATTTTAACAACTAATATAATATTATTTTTTAGAAAATAAAAGTATAAACATACAATAAAATATACATTTGAACTAATTGCTATAATTAACTCTTTTTTATGTGCTAAAGGCTTGAACACTTTAAAAGGAATAATTGTTTTTATTTTTCATTTTTTGCAACATTACTCATGTTAAAAAAATAAAGCTTTATTATACGAATTTTAAATTTTCGAAATGATTATCGAAATATACCAATAACTCACCCTCGCATATACGTAACGTCCTCTGGCATCATGTGGAACACGTTGTGAGGTAGACTGCTCTGACAGAACTCGTACACCAGCATGAGATTATGCAGGCAGTCTTGTATGGAGACCATGCGTCCGACGCGCACTGCTGACCGCGGAAGTGCCTCGGGGCAGTAGAACGAGATGAGGGCGGCCAGTGCGGTACCATCGCACAGGTCTTGGAGACTTTTCACCATCGGTACGTGTGACGATGTGTTCTCCTGGAAGTGGAATATTGTAGTTTTAATCTTATTTTCATCCATAGAGAATATGTCTCGTTTACGGATTTTATTTCCAACGATAAAGATTACAAAATCATCAGTAAGTTTTGAATAATATTGTATCTGAAACTTGGAAACGTATATGCCAATTTAGTATCTAGGACGAAGCATTATATGACACGCTTGAATTGACAAATAATCTCAAATAATTTTTGTCATAAATGTAAATACCTCAGCCTTGTTTAGCGCTGCGCATGCCGCGTTGATCCAACAGAGTAGACCATCTTCGTGAGGAATGCTGGAGCCGACGGGCAGCGGCTGACTAGTGCCGAAGCGTTGCGCAGCCGCTGACACGCGGTCTAACGTCACCACTTCTCGCGCGTATAGCATCATCACAGCTTCTATCACAGCCAAATGTGCGCCCTGAGGATATAACAAAAGAGCAAAATAATTATCTATAAATAAACACCATTAACAGCCAAAGTGATCTCTAGGGCATTTTTAAGCCGTAAAAAATATTTACTTAATTTATAATTTTAAACTTTCTTCAGGGAAATACAGATTCGCATTCTAATTTTTTTTTTAAATTTAATCACAGATCAAGGCATATTAGATGTTGAAATGTTTTGATCAATATTAAACTTGTAAAATGACAATTCAAAAATATTTGTAAGAGCATATTTGCATCGAGTATAAAAATGTATTCCATATAGAGACCATTAATTGTTGTTTAATAAAATTTTCTCAACGCATTAGATATAAACGTTTATATATAATTAAATATTAGTTTTAAACGTTGAATTTTATAAATACATAGGGTATTACCACAAGAGAAAAATAATGCCTTCAAAAATCGTAACAATGATTTCTTAAAGCCAATCATTGGTATGGGCTTTGTAGTACAGTGTGAATTATTTTTGGAACGTGTAATGTATAAATAAAACACATATGAGATGACATCATCAATCACGTGTCCGATGCAGAAAACTTAATCCAATAAATGATACATGTGGAACAATTCTGTTTACCTATATGGGTACTTAACAGCCCACTGGTGACACCGATTGTTATAATCTTTTGTATCATTGACTGCCTACGTCTGATCATATCAACGTTAAGCCTAAAGATAAGCTTATTACATGAATAGAATGAAAACGCCAACTGCATTGTATAAAATATGAATGCATTAAGAGAATATCGCGTAGGTAGAGTGCACTTTTTATTATTAACCTGCAAACATCGCATTGCATAATGCCGGTGGAATTGAATAGTTTTAAAATAAAAATCAAAATAAAATACAGCACCTCATTTAAAAAATTATACTCGTATATCGAAATAATAGTCTCGCATTTGGATAAAAATAATCTCAAGTCAAAATGATTGTATATATATAATAATAATGAGTATTTTTACAAACTAATATTATTGAAATAATATTTTTAATCAAAAACTAAATTCACTAGGGCATTTATATCGTATAATTACGATCCTAAAAGATCTTGTTGATATAACAACACTTCTACATAAATTAAAATAATAAACCTTAGAAAGCAAAAAAAGGACGTAATTTATTTTAAAGCAAATCTCATGTAGAGTACATGTAGAATCATCGCTTAATGGATTAAGCACAAATACTACTAGAAGAGGTTTTCATACAGCACTGGAACATTTAAAGAAGCTATCGGCATTGTTATTACAGGACATAAATTTGGACATGGTGCTTGTTTTGTGGACTCTCTAAAATTTATCAAACTCTATGGACAGCTGTCTACTTTTCTTCTTGACAATAATTTATTGACTACTCTTGTAATTGACTGCTCTAATAATTATGTTTGTCAATTATCATACCATTTTAAGTGGATTCGTTTGTATGAGCACAGTCTCAGTGAGCGCACAGTCCGGCGGGTCGGGCACCTGCACGCCCTTCCTCGACAACGTCTGCAGAATGTTCCAGTGGTTGAGGCTGTGGTAGTTGGGATCGGAGTACATGTTGGCCAACGCGAGGCAGTACAGCTCCGCGTTGGCCAGCCCACCCACGATCGGCGGTTTCAAATGCTCTTGATCCTGGGAATAAAGAGAATATTTTAATAAAACATCAAAAAATTATAATCAAATTATTAAATAAATCGTAAGCTTTGTCTGTATACATTGTTTGAATTGGGTGCCGAAATGATTCTACTTATATAAGAGACGCCATGTGTAATGTTTAAATTTTATATAATATTTATATAATTTGATTAATGACCTTTTTTTTAAATCAAATTTAAAATATTCCCTCCCGATCCCCACACGACTCAAAGCTGTCCATAATGCAGGCCGCATTACCACGCTGTATAAATAAATGAAATACTAGCAATAAATAACTTAAGCGGTGGAATTAATTAGTTTTTGAATCGACCTTGATTAATTTTGATGTAAGGCATAAGCATATTTTATCATGGGAAATAATCATCAGTGTAATAATAAAACGTCACCAAGTCAGATTAACATATAATATAGTTTTTACTATTATTTTCAATAAATAATGTTAGTACTATATACATTTTATAATATTAAATAAAAAAGTCTCGAATGATGATCACGACTCGGAAAAGTCAGTACAAGAAGCGCCCTGGTCAGATGGACTGTTGACCTAAAGAAGACGGCGGGAAACCAATTATTTAGAAGGCACAGGACCGGTCGAAGTCGCGCCGATTAGGAGAATTTTTTTTTTTCTATAGAATAGGAAGGCGGACGAGCATATGGGCCACCTGATGGTAAGTGGTCACCAACGCTCTTAGACATTGGCATTGTAAGAAATGTCAACCATCGCTTACATATCCAATGCGCCACCAACCTTGGGAACTAAGATTTTATGTCCCTTGTGCCTGTAATTACACTGGCTCACTCACCCTTCAAACCGGAACACAACAATATCAAGTATTGCTATTTTGCGGTAGAATATCTGATGAGTGGGTGGTACCTACCCAGACGAGCTTGCACAAAGCCCTACCACCAGTAAAGTAATATGTCCAGCATTGAGCCTTAAAAAGGCTGATGGATGGAACATTAAATCTATTTTTCTAAACTTTCCTACTCCTTAATTTTAACAGAAGTAGTGTATAAGTTCCCCTATTTGAATAGTGTTTGAAATAAAAACAACACAGATGAATCGAACGATGTTTTTAATTTGTGGTAAACGCAAAGAATGTGTGGTGTGTGGAATAATATAGAGGTCACACTTCGTACGGAATATAAACGAGTTTATGAACAACAAAACACCTAACTGGTGATTCCGTAATACGACTTCGCTATACAAGGAGCAACTTTTGTATTAACTGCTTATATATTAATAGCGTATCATTGCATTCGTAATGTGCGATTTTGAGAATTTAGAATCGGTGTGTCGTGGCCGTGATAAAAATGTATAATGGCGCGATAATTTTACAGGGTGTGACTTGACATTGCGTCACAGACTTAGAAGCGTTGGCCAACCTCATTGAGACGGGTGTGGTCGTGCTTATGACGTCATTATTTTAATTATTAATAACAAACATGTATTATTTTAATAACAACCTTTTGAATTATAAAACGACATGAATTGAAAACAAACTTACAACGTGTAAACCTTATTACAAGTAATCCACAGCTAATTACTCATTTATTTTCAACACATACAAACAAACATATTGTTAACAATGTCACTATATCATACTAGAATGAAAATAGACACTTAAAAAAACAAAAGATATGTATTATGTTACAACATCAAATTATCATATCATTGACCATGAAACTCTAAACTCTTGTGTGAAAATTGGTCATTGGTCATAAAAGTCGACCTCGCTAGCTCTCACTTTTGCTTCGATATTCGATTAGTTTACTCATTTGAAAATATTTATGCAATCGACGTATGGGCACAGCATACATACCACGAATGAACCTCGCTGAATATATTATATTAATTTCATTCACGCTAATGTATTAATCGTTATCAACCGTTAACACGCAAATGCTTATAAAATTCAGGCTAACGCGTTTCGATATCCTATTAAGTTGAATATTACACAGTTAAATTTTACTTGAACGTTAAGAATTTTAGTTTAATATATTTTTTTGTTTTAATATATAAGGATATTTTTACATGATGATGAAAAAATGTCCTTTCAATAAATTTTCAAATGAATACATGATGATCGGTCCTCCTGACCGATTTTGGCTAAGATGCTCAAGAAAGACCAGCCTACTGCGTGCAATTTATCGATCATTGAGAAACGTAACTGCTTTCTCTATCCCCTTACTCTCGTAATTGAGCGGCAAATCTGACACGATCAGAAAGACTACAGGCGCAGGTAAAAGCACTTTACGTGCTTTATGAGTATATAAGTAATAAACATTAATACTTTGATCTGCTATTGTTACTGTACTTTGTTACTTACAAGAAAAACCTTATTACGTTTTAAGCCAGTGACTTAAACCCAGAATATCGGTATTTGAAGCATTATAAACGAAGCAATCAAACGGGCGTAACATCTTAGTACTCGTTAGGCAGTGCATTACGTTATAAGGAATTGTTAATAGATAAATTTAAAATTTAAATATTTATGTACTTATATAGGAATTATATACTTTAATTAATACGGCGTATTACTCAACAGAGGATTATATAGATGACAAAAAAGCGTCGAGTTAGTAGTTGTAGATTTTCATCCAGGATAAATAATAATTCAATTGTATTTAATTATCCATGTAACTTGATAGACAAAAAAGAGTTACTATAGAGTTTCTCGCCGGTTTTTCTCGATAGAATCTATCTACATTTCGAATCGTTAAAGAACCGAATAAGTGCTCGCAAGAGCCTAATTGGATAAAGTATAAATAAATAAATTTTGATTTGATTTGGTATTGTTTATGATGCGGATAAGTTATAAGAACCATCACATTCTAAATTTTACAACATTTAAGATATTTTTTTAAATATAAGCTGTCTGTTTCCAGGATTGTGTCCGTATTTAACCGTTCTTAATTTTATTATAATTTATCATATATCATATCATAGTTGTAGTATTTATATATAGTCTGGCGTTTTGATTGCGAAAACAAAAGGAAGAAAATAGTTACTTCATAAATTTACTTTATCATCATTTTATTTTAAAAAGCCGAGATGGCCCTGTGGTAAGAACGCGATAATCTTAACCGATGATCGTGGGTTCAAACCCGGGCAAGCACCACTGAATTTTCATGTGCTTAATTTGTGATTATAATTCATCTCGTGCTTTACGGTAAAGGAAAACATCGTGAGGAAACCTGCATGTGTCTAATTTCACTGAAATTCTGCCACATGTGAATTCTACCAACCCGCATTGGAGCAGCGTGGTAGAATAAGCTCCAAACCTTCTCCTCAAAAAGAAGAGAGGAGGCCTTTAGCCCAGCAGTGGGACATTCACAGGCTGTTACGGTTATCATTTTATTGTATTTTATATGATTATTCTTATTAAAAATAAACTTAATAGTAATTTAAATACGTATATTTAATATACATTACCTAAATTGTAGACGTTTAACCTAGATAAAAATTAAAGCCGATGTAACGTGTATCTCATAGTATTTCCGCGTCTCATAATATAATATATAGTAACATTTATTATCTTTATATTCTTTTTCTTGTAGCAAATATATCTTAACACGGTCATTGAACCTCAAAATTTAATTACCGACGCGACTCGGTTAAAATACCTAGAACGTAATTTACAATAATAGCTCTATTCTCGTCGACTACAGCAATCAATCTTCACAAGCGGTTCCTTATTTGTGTTTTCAAAATAAATAAATAAAAAAGTAGTTTACTTCCGATGAATGAAAAAACTGTTTAATGTTCTTCAACCATTCAGATTTTTTGATTAAAAAAAGTATTGAAACGCTTTAGTTGGTTTTTTTTTTTTATATTATAAGTATGTCTTAAGTATTGTTTTAGAAAAAATCAGTTTTGAACGGAACTTTATAAATAAACCTTTTAATCTATCTATACGAACCGTTATGTGTCGAGAACCTTGCGTCTCTATTGGATATATCTTAATCGGTTTGTTGCATGCCAAAAATAATTAAGAGACACGAGTTCAACAACGGATAAGTGTGTTCGCGACGAAAATGCAAAACGACGACAAATGGCAACACGGCAGCTGTGGGCTACAGGTCAAGGAGAGAGGTGTCGACATTACTATTTGGCAAGTTCATCTGCTGCATTTGAGATATTTTCAAAAGATCATTTTTTTTAATATAACTTTAACTACATATTAAAATGAATTTAAACCAAATTGAGCAGCGTGCTGACCAAGTAGATAAAGGCTTAGTGCAGCGTTCTTTTTATATATAGTAAAGCTTTGTGCTGGAATATCTTAGTGGGTACCACCCACTCACTCTTTATTCTTTGCCGTTAAACTGCAATACTTTTTATAGTTGTGTTTCCATTTGTAAAGTAAAAAAAAAACAACGTAAACCAGAGATAGCATAGTAGATTCCGTGGTTCGTGATGTTTAAACGTTAACAATAACCCATTTGCTCGTTTGCCGTCCTTAATTAAACTAAAAAAGGCTACTTGGAAAGTTCCATTTTTAAGCGGGACAATTAACATTGACTTATATACTATAAGGCTTAATGATCAAGCTGTAATTTATATATTATTTTATTTATTTGATTTAAAATCGAAATATGCACCTATATACGTAATGAATAATTTGAATCGACTGTAAGACACAAGTATTAGGTACTTATCCAAAGACAGGTAATAATTAAGTAAAAAAATGATATCATGAATCACAAATAAGCAAAAAGCAAGTACCGATAAGTGAATTGCGGTTGACTCAATCGGAACAGCAATGTACTGTTGACTCACTTAAAAATATAACTGTGGTTATTTATCGTGAGAAACACTGAGATGAACGGATTATTGTGTATTCTTTGTTTAATATAACGTGTAAAACAAAAATCGCGGCCAGAGCTTTGTAAAACAAACTAAATTTCGTCCGCGTGTTTAAAGATTAAGTATAAAAAATGTAACGTATGTCCTAGTCCTTGGGGTTCAAGCTTGTTGATCAAAATCAGTTCAGCATTTTTTGCTTTAACTCGTAACATAGTCAGATAGAGTTACTTTCACATTTATAATATTAGTATATATATACAAAAACTTTTCATGTTAGATCTATAGATCTGAAAATAGCGTATTGTCTCAAAGAGACTTAAAATAAAGTAACAAGCGATTACTGATTGAAAGAAAGGCTTGACACAATATGTAGTTTCATAAATATTTATAAAATATCATAACCTCTTGAAAATAAGACGTTTAATTTGAATCGAAATTTAATGCAATGAATGTAACTACTATATTTTTAAATTAAATTACTATTAAAATTGTTTTACTATCAGTTAAACATAGAGTTCTTCTCGTTCTATTATCATTGATTTGACATTCGAAAGAAGAAGACGGCGTTGTTTAACTAATCACTCTCTAAACATTTATTAATGCAGCTAAAGCCGTTCATCAACAAAAATTTAAGACCATATATACGAACTAATATATTACAGGCTTTCAACGGGGCATATTTAGCTCAAACTTAAATTCAAACGTTTGAAACGACATCGAAGAGAACAAAAGATCGCCGTTTCCCGAAGACGGAAATGGCACTGACTATTTTTACGGAACGCTAGTTCTATATTCGTTCTGTTCGAATATCTACCTGCATACCATTCTCGACCTTATAGCTCGACACAATCAAGAAACGTGAGTTGGAAGTTATCTAAAGCTAACACAGATCTGTAGATATATAATACCATATAGGTCGTGTTCATTGTATTTGTTTATGTATAAAACATATAATATTCAAAACGTGTAGTTCCATTTAAACTTACTTAACAATAAATATACAAAAAAAAATATTCTGAAGTCATTAAATATGACGAAAAATATAAACATTTTCATATTTTTCATTTGCATTAAACATAAATAATTGACATTATTAGAATAATTTATTCTCTACTTGTAATTTATGTTGATTGTCAAACATTTTATCCCACTTCATATTTTCTTTTCTATTTATACAAATTGAAATGAACTGCATATCCATTAGAGGCTATTTCCATCAGCAGTCGAGAGACGATGTCGGCGGAGCAGAACTTGGTTTAAACCCCTTATAGCGTATCAAAGGAACGTTTTTGTTTATATTTCTGAATTATTAACCCTCCAAGTGAAGATGAACTTAATGCATTGAGTTACTTTAATTCTTTATCTAACAAGTGGTAAGAGAGAGGAGGAAGATAAAACGTTTTAGTTTCAATGGATGTTTATATATTTTCATTGAAATTTCCATTTGAAGCATTATCATAATTACGTATGGTGAAATATCGGGAGTTTTTATAACACAGAAAAATACTTCTTCGCTTTGCTTCGCTTTCTATTTTAGACTTAATCGTTAACCTTTCAAATCCTAAAACTCGACCATAATCGTATTGTTACGAACACTCTTTTATAGACATTCTGATTACGTAACAACATTTTTATATGAGTTACGGTGTTGTAGATACACACTGAACACCCAATCTATACATATTCTAAAAACAATGAAAATATTTCGATATAACATGTATAATATAAATAAAATTACCCCTATACATTTTAATACATTGCAATAAATATATTGCCTAAAACTTACAACTTACAGGCGCGTCGATTTACGAGTTGCGTTCATGACAAGCGACAACTAGCCTGGGCGAATCGATGTCCAAAAAACACCGGTCACTTATAATTTGCGTGGGATCGTTCACCACCACTCCCAAAAGCACGCCACCGAGACTGAACTCGCGTGCAGAGTGCTAGCCCCATATAGCTGTATGGATCGATACCGCTATAGCATTGCATGAACCTTGCGAATAACCGGCTTAGTTTCAAGGACGAGACAAAGCAGATGTCTTCGAGACAAAAGTTACTAGTTTTATCTGACGCTGAAACTCTTTAGCAGGAAATCAATATGTATCTGATTCAATCCATACATATATAATAAATAAAATATATATAATAAATCAGTTTAATACAGAAAAATGGATTGAATCATTACACGAAATATATTTGTACTGGACATAATTGCATTAGTAACTGCATTGTAACTGTACTGTAATGTCCTCTTAGAGGCGCATGTTCGTAGCACTCGAATTTCCCGATAGTTTTTAATCTCAGCAAGGTAGAACTTTTAAACTGGGTCAACATTTTATTCTGAACAACTGTTACTTTTTTTCTTAAACGAAGGCAAACGAGAAAATGGGCCACGTGGTGGTAAGTCACTTTTGTGGATCTTAGATGTCTTGGCCTTGGTGCCTCTAATTACTAAACTTGGTGGTAAAGCTTTGTGCAAGCCCGTCTTGGTAGGTACCACCTACTTATCACATATTATATTGCCAAACGGTAATACTTCTACTTAGAATAGTATAAATTCGGGCACAATGCTTTGGTGATATAAGTTATGGTTTATAACGGCGACAATTTCTATCGGCAGTGGTGACAATTTACCATCTATTGCTACAACTGCCCAAACACCAGCTATATAAAAAAAAACTAAACTATGAATCCATTAAAACTTTAACATAGAAATATGAAGAAATACTATTTGGTATAGAATGCACGATATATGAACGAAGTCGTGCAAATTTTCCTCGGGAGAGATGGCTGCTTAAGTGATCAACACACCTGTTGTACCACTTTCTGGGACAATAAACGCCTATAGACATCATAACAATTAGCAATTAGGTCTAGTATACCACCGTTCAAGTGTTAATAATGTACTATTTGTCGTCCTTTACTCCTATTGCTTAATAATAAAAATTACTTGCTATTACAGACAGCACTGGCCTGTGTCCTTCCTTGCGGTTCAATCTTGCTTCATACCAAAATATCATCAAAATCGGTTCTGTGGGTTAGTCGTTTAACGAATTTCGCATTATAATATTAGTATAGATAAAAACAAAGCCAAAGCAACCAGCAAAAAAGTATATGTTAAAATCTTGAAGGTTTATTAGAAATTCAGTTCACAAAAATACTGATTAAATCATATGAAAACATAGGAGATGAAGAACATTATTAAATCGCAACATTAGAATTTATTATATCGTATTTGCTTTAAAAATCTTATATTTTAGATAATTTTAATGAGTTTTACAATCACATCCTATTTAATAACAGCAGAATCAAAAATACCAACTATTTTGCACAAATTAACAATCACTCAAGCGCTGGTAGAAGTTAGTTAACTATAAAATTCCATCAATACATTCTTTGGTGTTACAGCTTGTAATGAAAAATATACACGTGATATTATCGTATCTAAATTCGAATGAGATATTGGGTCTATAAATAAAACGTTACGATATTGCTTGATGCTAGTAAGTATGTAAATATATGTTACATAAAAAGATTATTACATAACGACGTGTAACGATAGAGTTCAAAATCGATTACTTACTTACTCCATAACCTACTTACTCAGTTGGGAGAGCTCGCACTCACAATGCCATACAAAAATTATATTTGGATTATATAGAAAAGATATAGAAAAAAAAACTGTTTTAAAACGAGTTCATGTTTAAAACGAAAAAGGTTTAATATAAAAAGCACATTGTATTATATGTGCAAACTTTTAGCTCAATCGGTCGGGTAAAACTGGTTTCAAATTCATTTCCAAGATTGTAAAGTTAAATAAAAGCTTGTAACAAATTACGTGTATTGTAAATATTACAGTAAGTTGTCATTTTTTAGTGACATAATCACCACGAAACATCGTTGTAGTTATTGGGTGTGTGGTTTAGTGTGGTGACACGGACGAGATAACAAGGGATTTGGAATGCCATTTTATTTCATCTGTCTATACAATAAATTAACACAAAATCAACAGGGAGTGTTAGGTTGTATCCTCGCACACTCGTGAGGTTTTCTAGTATCATTTCCACGTCGTTCGCAGTAGTACCTTCTCAGTGAGACCTTACGTCAGAATAACTAATTTCTTAATTTAGTCTTGAATTTTATTTCTTCCTTAAAACGTCACATTGATTTTATATAGTGTTTTCCGGTATGTCTCATCTATATAGCGCAGACGTATTAATTTCGCTTTACGATTCCGTGTCGCGTTAGCATCCGCTTGGTCGCTCACGTTTGTCACTTTAGTTATCTTGAAGTTCCCGGAAAGCGAACATTACAGCCTATAAACGCCTCAAAGCAGAGGCAAAGGCTTTTTCTCCTCTCCAGGAGGATTTTATTCCACTACACTGCCCCAATGCGGGTTGGTATTTAAAAGTATTTACTATACACGTGGCAAAATTTCATGCTTCTTCACAGATGAGCACGAGATGAACCATACACAAAAATTAAGCACATAAAAACTCAGTGGTTACGCACCACACGGGTTCGAACCTACAATCTTAGGTTTAGATTGAATGTCGACTCTTTTTAAATCTCGATTAATAGTTGCGTTACCTCGGGCCTCAGAGCGGAGGAAATTCTGTCAGTTTTGGAATTCATTGAGAATATTAATTCCATTCATTCAAACTACAACTAAACTGACATACAAGTAATAATAATACAATAGAAATGTTATGCGTGAGAACATTTAATCCTAGGTCATTAAACCTTATAATATATGATGACGATGATGATAATGTCCTCCTGACCGATGACAGATTGCGGCACGATTGCGATTTTAATTGATATTGTTTAACAATAGGTTCAAATCTTAGGCGAGAAGGAACTACCTATAAAGTAGTTGTGGTCTAATTGACAGAACGTCATTTAGATCTTAATCGAAGGTCACTGAGTCTATTATAAGAGCATTAATTGGATTCGCACGTGCTAAATAAACAGTTTATAATCTTAGAATAAATACTATTAAACTTTCCTCGTACTTACTTGCAACGATATCCTTACTCATATTATAAATGCGAATGTCAGTGTGTTAGTTTCTTTGTTTGTTATCACCCATCGTTACCCACATCTAAACTACTTAACCAATCATCATAAAATTTTGCACACACGTTCTGTACCCTTTCTGTAAAAGGACACATGGTGCCAAACACCTAGTACCCCCCGCCTCCCCGTCACACTTACTTTAATAAACATACTACTTACTGTAAGCCGACTATGAAAACAACATTGAATACTTCAAATGGTTTCACGGATTGGATGAATATCGTAACTTTAAATATTTTCAATATTAATGTTCGTCTAATGGTTCCAAAATCTGAAGATATTTTCGCGAACTTAATGCGATAAAAGCCCACCTCATGATCCCTATAGAATGGCTCCTGAAGATTATCCGGTACCCGGTTGTTGAATGCCTTCGACAACAGCCATTTTATCGACGCTCGCTGCTTTGACTGAAACAAGAGAAAAATACATATATTATATAAATTACAATACAAAAATGTTTTGTGTGGTCGAGCGTAAAGTTGTTTTTTTTTTATTGTATCTTCTGAAATCAGCTATTTTAGATTGTTTCTTTGTGAAGAGTTTGATAGAGAGAGAGAGAGAGAGAGAGAGAGAATAACTATGTATGTCGTAGTGTGTTAACGCTCAAGGGGTTAAAATCGAACCTGGTATATCAATGCTAGGTTGCCAATATTGTTTTATATTTTAAGATTACTAGACTATGTTTTGTTTAAAATTATAATTATGCCGAATTTTAATGTGGCTGCGACGTTTCATACACCGATTGTTACTGAGCTGTCTGTTTTCTCGTATTTAAAACATAGTGTATATTTTAGACGAAGGCATGAATATATCACGTTGAATAGTGATCGGGACTGCTGTCATTGGTGACAATTTATTGTTAACAGACGTATGGTAACGTCCGCTTATTGTGCACGAATTGATCAGTTGATGGACCTTAATTGATTGCGTGTGTCAGTTATATGTATCATATATCTTTCTTATCATTTGACAGAACTCTTGCAGACTACAAACCGTCGTACAGTGTATAGTTAAAAATTACTTAATTACTATATAGATTGTATGTAAGTGCGCACGGCTAACTTTGATTTGGGTAGGACTCAGTTTGCGCAATCGGACGTAGCTAAACAGGAACTACTGGCTAAATTTTTACTTGGACTGTATGGGACTGTATTAATAAGTTCTATATTTTTTTTTTTCCCACATCTATATATATATATATATATATATATATATATATATATATATATATATATATATATATATATATTTATGTATATTCCATAAGTAAAACAATCAAAATATATTTTATTCAAAAATACTTCTGCAAACGTAAATGGGAAGCTATCACTTGTGCGGAATAAAGAATTTACCCGGAAATTACTGGAAAGAAACACAGACGTTAATTTTATTCACTAATAAAATTACATTGATTATACTAATTGCACACTATTAAGCTTATACATCCCGCAATGTAAATCAATGAATACTAATTATGAATACTTTTATCATCTATAAAACCTTATATTGCAAATGCACAATTACTTATTTTTTATTGTTTTTTATATATCGATCATGGACTGAAAATTAGCCGAGGAAACCCTTTATATAACGACATTGTATCGTTACAATAATCTGTATATGAATAATTTAAGGGGTTATATACAAAACATATTTATTTATAGTCATAAGTATTATAAAAAATACAATACATTCAATGTTATAACCGTCATTTGAAATCGAACAGCTGGTAGCGAAAAGGTCAAGCACATTATATACGAATGGCTGATTTTACTAGAAGACAATACGACATAAATTTAAAACATATTTTTTTTATATTATTTATGAAAGGCAGTATTGCCGTGGAGTACCGGCTTAGAATAGTACTCCCCCAATCTCATCCCGTGGGTGTCGTAAGAGGCGACTGAGGGACGGGGAAAAGGGGGGATGGGCAGCAGCGTCCCCCCTCCCATAAACATCTTACCCCCCTACTGCGCTCGCCAACACGCCTGCCCAGCGCGGTGAGTATGGGCAAACCCCTCCCTTAATGGCAGATGCGCCCAAAAAAAGGCCCCCAGTTACCGGCAAGCCCGCTAGGCCCGACCAAGGTAGCGGTCGCGGTATCGGCAGGGCAGGGGGTGCTAAGAATCACCGGTTCACGGCAGGCTACCGTATAAAACGACTGAACATGGCAACGTATAATGGACGCTCGATGAGGCTGGACCATCACCTCGCCGAATTAGAAGTAGAGTTAAGTCATATAAACTGGCATATACTGGGGTTATCTGAAGTCCGAAGACAGGGGGAGGACACGATAACTCTAGAGTCCGGTAACTTACTCTACTTCCGCGAAGGTGATAACCTCTCCCAGGGTGGTGTCGGTTTTCTAGTCAAAAAGGATCTCATTAGCAGCATTGTGGAAATCAGTAGTGTGTCGAACCGGGTAGCGTACCTTGTCCTAAAACTTTCCGACAGGTACTCCCTGAAGGTCGTACAGGTATATGCGCCAACTTCGACATACTCTGATGATGTGGTCGAAGCGATGTACGAGGACATCGCAAAGGCCCTCAACGACACCTCGAAGGCCCACTACAATGTTGTTATGGGAGACTTTAATGCTAAAGTGGGAGTACAAGATAGCGGTGAATCGAAAGTCGGACCTTACGGCTTGGGCTGCAGAAATCACAGGGGGCAAATGCTGGTAAACTTTCTCGAAGCGCAGGGGCTTTTTTTGATGAATTCTTTCTTTCAAAAGAAGCCTCAGAGGAGGTGGACCTGGCGAAGCCCCGATAACGTGACAAGGAACGAGATAGACTTTATCATTTCGAATAAAAGGCACATATTTAGAGATGTTTCAGTGATCAACAGATTTAATACCGGAAGTGATCACCGCTTGGTTCGAGGCACTCTAAATATCAACTTAAAAGCCGAAAGATCGAGAATGATGAGGTCTACTCTCCGACCTACCATGCTCCAAGCTGCTCAAGGCTCCGAAAAGTTCCAAATGGAACTTCAAAATCAATTCACCGCGTTGGAAACCATAAGCAGCATTGATGAGAGAACCGACACGCTGGTCAAAATACTGCAAAACACATCCCGCAAGTGTTTTCCGCCACAGAGAAGAGACAACGCACCAAAACTCTCTGCTGAGACACTCGAGCTCATGAGAAAACGACGAGAACTACCATCGTTTTTGTCAGATAAGGCTTTAAACCGAACAATAAAAACGCTGACGCGACGCGATCTCCGACGCTCCAATACCCGTGCCATCAAGGCTGCGATTGAGCAAAATCGGGGATCGAAAGTGTTCGCTCGCAAGTTTGGGAGGCCGCGTCTGACAAAACTTAAAACTGAAAATGGTGGGGTCGTTACCTCTAGGCCTGAGATTGTCGGAGAAGTAGAGAGGTTTTATGGGCAGTTGTTCTCTTCAAGATCGGATAAACCCGTGGGAATCAGTATTGATGACCAGCGCGCCCCTCTTATGCGCCATTACTCCGAGGAGCTCCCGGTCGTTGACCAAGGAGAGATTAGGGCGGCTCTAGAACAGCTTAAAAACAACAAAGCTCCGGGAGATGACGGAATCACAACAGAGTTGCTTAAGGCAGGCGGGACTCCGGTCCTGAAAGAGCTAGCAAGCCTCTTTAATTCCGTCATCCAACATGGCAAGACCCCGGAAACGTGAAGCGGGAGTGAGGTGGTACTGTTTTTCAAGAAAGGTGATAAAACCCTCTTGAAAAACTACAGACCAATCTCCCTCCTGAGTCACGTGTATAAGCTGTTCTCAAGAGTCGTCACGAACCGTCTCGCCAGACGACTTGACGAGTTCCAGCCCCCAGAGCAAGCCGGCTTTCGATCAGGCTACAGCACCGTGGACCACATCCATACTGTTCGGCAGATTGTGCAGAAGACCGAAGAGTACAATCAGCCGCTGTGTAAGGCATTTGTGGACTACGAGAAAGCCTTCGACTCCATCGAAACCTGGGCAGTGCTCGACTCATTGCAGAGATGTCATATCGATTGGAGATATATCGAGGTACTGAGATGTCTGTACAACGCCGCTACAATGACTGTCCACATCCAGGACTGTAAGACGAAGGCGATCCAACTGCGCAGAGGGGTGAGACAGGGGGATGTAATATCCCCGAAACTGTTCACCAACGCGTTGGAAGATGTTTTCAAAACGCTGGATTGGACTAGGTATGGAGTCAATGTAAACGGCGAGTACATCTCACACCTTCGATTTGCCGACGATATCGTCATCATAGCAGAGTCACTGGAACAACTCAACGAAATGCTGCGTAGCCTAGGCGAGTCTTCCCGGCGTGTCGGTCTCGGTATGAACTTGGACAAGACCAAGGTCATGTTCAATAGGCATGTCGTGCCGGGACCGATATACGTCGAGGGGAAACCTCTCGAAGTTGTTAGTGAATATACCTACCTAGGACAGATAATACAAGTCGGTAGGAACAACTTCGAGAAGGAAGCCGATCGAAGAATTCGCTTGGGATGGGCAGCATTTGGCAACCTTCGTCAAGTCCTCAAGTCGTCTATACCGCAATGTTTGAAGACGAAAGTCTTCAACCAATGCGTCTTACCTGCCATGACATACGGTGCCGAAACGTGGGCACTAACTGCGGGACTAGTCCACAAATTCAAAGTCTCTCAGCGTGCTATGGAGCGAGCTATGCTCGGAGTATCTTTGAAGGATAAGATCAGAAATGAGATTATCCGGAAAAGAACCGGAGTCACCGACATAGCTTGCAAAATTAGCAGGCTGAAGTGGCAGTGGGCTGGTCACGTATGTCGTAGGACCGATGGCCGTTGGAGACAAGTCCTAGAGTGGAGACCGCGAATCGGCAAGCGCAGCGTAGGGCGCCCTCCAGCCATGTGGACCGACGACCTTAAGAAGGTGGCGGGCACCAACTGGATGCGGAAGGCGGAGGACAGGGAGCTTTGGCGCACCTTGGGAGAGGCCTATGTTCAGCAGTGGACAACGATTGGCTGTTGATTGATTATGAAAGGCAGAATGCAAATATACATCCTTTCATTCATAGACACTGACAAATATAAACCAAGGAAAATAAAGACTCTATGTCCCTTGTACATAGAATAACAGTGGTTCACTGCTGTATGGAGCACGCCAATAAATAAACAGTATTTTTGCTGTTAGAAGACCTGCACAAAACAATTTCACTGGTACAAATTTAAAAATACACTTGAGCGATCGAAAGGTTTTTAAAAAATCTTTCCTTAGCGCTAACGTATTGTTTATTTATTTATTTATTTAACACTTTTTGCACAACATATACATAAAATGAGAGAAGTAGGAAACAATCAAAGAAAAAGAAAATAAAAAATGGTGCACAAAGGCGGTCTTATCGCTTTTAGCGATCTCTAACAGACAACCTTTGGTGAAAGAATTTTTAAAAGAATGAATGTTTAAAAGGAACCTATATACAAGTTATCATGGTGCTAGCCTAATTAGCTAGTTTGGACTGAGCGTTGACTTTTATTTATAGATTACATAAGATACATATATATATATATATAGCCAACATATTTTTGAATAATAAAAACCTAAAATTTATAAATAGTTTATTCGAATACAGAGACAGTCGGTAAGGTAACATGGTTGATATTATTTAATTAGTTACATATATGGAGTCACAATTTCGATCGCGCTGAACGAAAAATGAAACAGCCGTCCTGTCACCAGTGAAAGTATTACTTTCATTATTATTTAATATCCAATCAATAAAGAAACATTTTATATAATTTTCACTTCAAGTTATAAAGTTAACACCTTTGTTATTAACAACATAACAATTTACATAAATGTTTTATCAATAAAACAGAACTATACTTTATCATTCATTCCCATTCACTAATAGTATTAATTTTTTTTTTATAGAATAGGAAGGCGGACGAGCATGTGGGCCACCTGATGGTAAGTGGTCACCAAACGCCCTTAGACATAGGCATTGTAAGAAATGTTAATCATCGCTTACATCACCAATGCGCCACCAACCTTGGGAACTAAGATGTTATGTCCCTTGTGCCTGTAATTACACTGACTCACTCACCCTTCAAAGTCGAACACAACAATACCAAGTACTGCTGTTTTGCGGCAGAATAATATTGATTTCATTCAAATACTCATCTTTACGTGTTTCCAATGTTAGTATTGACATTTTAAAACGTATTGTTTCATTATCACATATCGGAACTTAGTAATCAGCCATAGCTATCATATGAATCATTATTTATCAAACTATTGAAATACTTCATTAAATAATCATCGATGGATTGATGACAATAATAATAAGATACAAGACGAAAATTTAACTTTTATTTATACTTTATAAAAATAGTACTAATACATTGCAATTTAGAAAAGTGTGTCGTGTAACATTAACAGCCTGTTAATGTCCCACTGGGCTAAGGTCTCTTCTCCCTTTTGAGGAGGTTTTTAGCTTATTCTACCACACTGCTCAAATGCGGGTTTGTAAAATACACATATGGCAGAATATCAATGAAATGAGACACATGGGCAGGTTTCCTTAAGATGTTTTCCTTCACCATCAAGCACGAGATGAATTATACCCACAAATTAAACACATGAAAATTCAGTGGTGCTTGCCCGGGTTTGAACCGACGATCAACGATTAAGATTCACGCGTTCTAACCACTAGGCCATCTCGGCTTGTTTTGTGTATCTTATTATTATTAATTTCGGCAACGATTAAATTTATAAAAGAACGTTCTCACTGACAAAGTTCTTTACAATTACATAGTAATACGTATATATAAAGTTTTATTTAAAATTACGTCTAAATTTTAACATTATCATAAAATTAGCTAAAACTAACAATTTAGATATTAGTTATTATAATTTAGTGGTTAAATGACATCAATTAATGGAGTCATAAACTATCGGCCTTACTTATAAACGTTACATAGCGGCTATTTAGTTAAACACTTCTCTCTTTCTGGCATTATTGATTTTACATTCGAATGAAGACGACACAGCATTGTTTAACTAATCACCCGCTAAATAACGTTTAAAAAGAAGGCCGTATATTGTTTATACACCGCATACAAGTATATCAGTTCCATCGTATTAGATAGAAATCAAATAAAAATATTTAATTGAATTAGAATTTAATTTGTATATCAAAATATGAATAGCAGCTAATCATAAAAACGGTAAGGTCGGACGCGTGCCGTCGCATGCCAGGCGCGATGAAAATAGCTAAGTGTAGAGACACTCCCGAATAGGAAACCACTTGGGATGTTCTCGATCAAAGGCGAACATCATAAACAACTGTCACTACGGACTATAAAATCAGATGCCGGAAGAAATCATATCGATCAAACTATTAAAAACTCTCAAGATACCGCATCAGAACAGAATTATGTTTTTTTTTTTTTTAATTATTACAACGAGTAACGGTGTTGCCTTTTGGGGCCGAGAAATCTGGTTCAATTTTTCTATTCAAACTTAATCGATAATAATATTTAAATTATTGTCACGCTCGGCGAAAGCTAATTTATAAATAGTATAGAATAATATAGTAACAAGTAACTAGGGTATGTTATTTTAAGCAATACTCTTACTCTTTTACGCCATAACGCATATAATAGGTATTTATATCCTATACCAAGAATAGGACTTTAATAAAGTTATAAATTAATTGACGCTAGCAGTGGCGACATCGCTCGCGGTATTTAAAAAAAATATATACAAGTGTATTACAAAATTGTATTAGATAAAGATCAAGTCATATGTCGTATAGTTTAAGCTTTGCGTTAATATTAGTGTAGACACTACCTTATAAAAAGATAAGAATGAAAATATTTAATATGTACCTACAGCAAAATTTTTGCCTGGGTCAAGTTTCAATTTTAACGATTGGAAAAAATGTTTTTAATCATGTAATGAAGTAAATATCACTTTAGAGAAATTAATCTTGATAACTTTCAACCCGCGTGTTATATACATAAAAGAAGTAGAGCGTTTAGGCCACTCTCTACACCGAATTCGTACTAGTTAATTGCTTGATAATTAGCGGCATATCCAACATTCGAATTTCACTCTCTCTTACAATGAAACGTTCAATAAGAAAATTATAGAAAATATAATAATAAATTAATTAATCTTGATTTAACAATAACTCCTACATTATATAATTAAAGGCAAAACAACCACCGAGTCGGAAAGTAGTTCTACCGAGAAGAACCAACAAGCAATTATAGATACTTTTTTTACTAATAAAAATATTTCTTAATAAATCTTGCATGAAAACCGAATATCTCCAAGGTTTCTATGTAATCTATATAATCACATTAATGATTTAAAAAAGAGCAAAAATTTCACGGGCATTCGAGTATTTAAATTAATGAACATCTGCTATAAAACTGTTTGATCAAAAACCATTACAGGCTGACAAAAATCCGTTTGCATTGAAATCACTGCAAAACATACTATTGTTCCTTCGACAAAAACAAAATACGTTGCACTGACCAACGAACAAAGAATATATACAACCGCTTGCCATGGTATCAAATAACTATACCATATAAAGGAAACCGTATCCTGCACTAAGTGACCTAAGCTATACGGACATCTTGCATTTAATATCTGAATATGGTATTTTATTTATAAAGGAATTAGAAGGATGAATTGCTACTGACGTTATTAGTAATGTAATCAAACAATTAAGCCTATATTCTCGTTTGCAATTCAACTCATTGCTAAGTCGACGACAATTGGATATTCACTTATCTATAGAGTAGTGAGTAAATTAAAAAAAAATCTAAAAAATGAAGCAAATTCAAAGATATTAGAAATGCGCAATAAAAAGTAAAAATTTCTCATAGGGTTTAAACGAAAGTTTTTTTATGTAAGCTGTTTGAAGTCAACGCCAAGCCTTTTAAGAATTTTAAACTTTTTTTACATTATATACTTACTATCGACGTTTTTCGATAAAACATATAATAATCTCGACATCAGCTGTCAGTTTATTAAGAAAATATATAAAACGATAAAAAGGATTACGCGTCAACCATAATATTTCCTCCATTTTATGAGTATGTTAAACAAAATTTTAGCGCCAAGCTAATATAATGTCGTCACCTACGTCCATAAAAGTTGGCAATATAAGCAGTATAAACCATTTCTTGCACCCACGGAAGATGCTATGTCTCCTGTGGCTTTAATTAACTGGCTTCACTGAGCCTTTCATACCAGAACGGAATCGGTGAGCGGATGTTACTCGCTCAGACGAGCCTGTATAAAACACTACTACCGATATAACTAATATCCAATCTATGCGAACATAATTACAGGCCACGCTTTAACTGAATACAATTCGCTACGTTATAAAAAATCATAATCACAGAGAGGTCATGGATCCCAAGACAATCGAGTCCAGAAGTCATTATCGGCAATTCGGATCGTTCAAAGCGGTCGATGCGTGGAAGTGGAAAGGTGCGTTGCCACCTGAAACCCACGCGAGCGCTTAGGTCGTGCGCCCACGCCGCCCCCAGACACGTCTCGATACAAATTACTTGTGCAGCTTAAGAGAGATGCTTTTACTTCCTGGTAAGCCTAAATGTGGGAATCGAATAAGTTAGCGAAGTTTGTTTAATTTTAAATGTCCTATTAAATATTAGTATATATAAAACTTTTGATATACGATTATATGTGCATTCATGATTATTTTATATTTGGCTTATACAACATAATGATTAAAATTTAAAACACTTTAGTAATAAAAGACAGAGCACATTCAGGTATGACGTATATTATACATGTACGTTTGAAAGTATTTAAATATATTAGAAGTCGTCATATTACCTTACATTATAAAATAGTAGGAATTTTAAAATTAATGTGGTTAATAAAAACATACATATTTAAGAAAAAGTGAAAGCAACGCAGAAGCTCGTAATCGAATGTAAAAAAAAAGAAAGAAAGTAATCATATATTTACATCGAAACACTTTAAAAAAACAATTATTGGGTAAGTGAATATAATTATACACATTAATAATGATTAAATATAGTGAATATTTAATCATCAATAGTAATATTTTACTATTTAAATTTGTATCATACTAATATAGTCTATGGGTATGTAAGCTTATTTAGATTGTCATTGAAAACATAAAAAAATGCAAAAATATTTTCAACGAAGTCTTATTCATTAATGTTTTATTTAATAACAATATAACGCACGAGCAAAACCTGTTAAAGTAAATATCGATATAATAGCGACCTTGAAATTATATTTCTATTAAAAGATGCGTAAGTAAAAAAAAAAACTAAAGTTCGATATCTCTGACGATAAATAAATCGGTATAAAACATTCAATACATGCAAGTTACGTTTCGCCCCATATACGGCAGACGAGTCAGAGCCGACACAGAGAAAAAAATCCCTTCTTGATCTTCAACATTACAATTTACTTCATAATTCAAAACACGTCCAATTTAAACGTAACTTGCAAGTCTGATATTATTCGGCAAGTTGATTAGGATTTTACAGCAGAACATTTTTCTTATTTGGATTCGAGAACAATGAGATTTGATGAAAGCAACTTTTATACTACACAAAGGCTTTACATGCTTAAAAAAATGTTTTCAGTTAAACACAAATAACTTGAATTTGATCATTTTTAAAAGCAAACCACATGAAATTCAAGGCCAGATCTGCAAAATCCAAGCAAATCTAACAACTTTCGCAGTTGGTGGAACTAATGATCGTACAATTAACTCTACAATACAGGAAGTGAGATGATTAGTTTTAACCTGAGTCATTCGAAGACCGTAAACCTCAATTTATCCAAAACGAGTTTTAAATTTAGCGTATTATGAGAAAATATACTGACATCACATTTAATTATTATCAGAGTTAATGAATTTAAATAACACATACAAACAATTTCAATTGAAAAACGTCAACATAACTGAAACGATGAAGTCATAACAAACTACAACTATAAATATCAAACCCACGCAGACTCGAAAGATCACCTTTATGGTACTGTAAATTTCGGCTTCAACTCGGCGCATAATTTTAACATTAAAATGGGCTTACGTTTTATAATTGATCAGTAAGAACCTCAATACAGCCTCTACATTCAAAAAACTAATACTTTCAAGAAAAATAACTTATTAAAAAAACACACATACAATAACACTGATATCTGCGGACTATCAAAGATTAAGAATGTCTTCAAATAATTCAAAATGTCTGATAAGCTTATCAAGCCATGACCGATTAAAGTTTCTAGTACTTTCTCTGTTGGATTTTTAAATTTCACGTAATATAATCGATAAAACAACAGTGCTAAGCAACATGTGTATCATTAGCAGCCATTCATTTTCTTCGTTTCAGATATCTACCATCTACCGTGCGACCCAGTTGGAAGCTGTAGACACGATCTTGGTGAAAGTGAGAGATGATTCTTAGTCGTGCGAACGTATCGCCAAGCGACTACCAATATAAATATTTCGTAATCGCAATTTTAGGTACCGATGGGCTGCCGATCAATACGCTGGACAAAACCGACGGCTTGCAAACAAAAAAACACACGATTACATCATGACTTAAACAAACTAAAAAAAAAATATGAACAACCTTTTTAGATTAAAAAATATTTCAATTTCGATTCATCGGTTAGTTATACATTAGTAAAACGCAGAAAGATTGTTGAAAATCTGCAAGATTATTGGTAGAAGTTATTGGGCTCGGTCATAAGTAAATACGTAACTATGTGTATGACTAATAAATAACTATGGATTTATCCAAAATGTCTCTACAAATATATATAAATATATATATTATTAAATAAACATAGATTAAAAATGATATTAGCATTTGTGTATTCGTAATTGGTAAATGCTAAGACAAATAGCACTCCTTTCGTTCATGTAACTCCAATGACACCTGAGGCTGACGAAGTGTAAAATTACATTATCTGTTTGCACTAAAATTTAAATTCCTAAATCGCCGATGTTTAAATATATAGTATTTCAGAAGAATATAATATTCAATGACATCTCTGTAGCATAGCAAATAATATTTTTTAGACAGACAGGGTTTATCTTCAATGAGATAAGACACTATTTATTTTAAGGTTTATTCGAAATTCATTATAATAATAATAATAATATCCTGGGACATTTTTCACACACGGCCATCTGATCCCAAATTAAGCTTGTACAAAGCTTGTGCTATGGAAACCAGACAACTGATATACTACATATACTACTTTTCTTTTATAAATACATACTTATATAGATAATTACACCCAGACTAAGGACAAACAGACATGTTCTGCACACAAATGTCTGTCCTGGGTGGGAATCGAACCCACAACCTTCGGCGTGAAAGGCAAGTATCTACCAACCACGCCAACCGGCTCGTCAAATCAATTCATTGAACGAGGACTGAATTTAATGAGAAAGTTAGCAATCTTTGTTGCCCTAATATTATACCGTTATTAGTAATTATGATAGAGCTCTTGACAACTTGCTGTAATTTCCTTAAATAACTAGATTGACTTGGTCGAATCGACGGTTATTATTTGGAGAAAGTCTATCGCTAAAAATGGAACGATGTGATAAATATAGAAGTATATTAGATGTAAAATGAATTTGACTTGACTTTTTTGCACTTGAGGCACTAAAGGATGTATGCAAATGCGATTGAAATAGCGAGGGGTATCAGTATTCTACAGAAAACCTATAAGCAATTTTGCGTTTAGTTACTTATACATGCAGCTCGTTTTCAAGATTTCCCACGGAGGTTGCGTCGCACAATTGCCTCCGGTGCTATTTGAACATTTAATTTTACACGGAATATGGGCTTGGCGAGACTTACTCAAGAATCTTTTGCTTTCGTAGCTTACATTCAGCGAACTATTGCAAAGTTCTGAAACCTACGCTTTAGTGAACTAATGAGAAAATATAAATATCTTTAAATATAAATTTTAAAACTACGTTTCGGCAATTAAAATTATAAGCATTTTATCCACGTTATTTCATTAAAAATTACAATTTAACTATTTGGAAATACGCTATTGGGTGAAAATTGAATTGCAAGGTCTATTTATATCTATGTAGTAATTTAATTATTTGAAACATTCAGATATTTTAATGATTTCTTTTAAAACAAAATGAACATGAAACAAGATGCAATTAATGATTATCAAAAAACATTCCTGATAAGGCGTATACGACTAATTACCTTAATCTTGAATAAAATGTTAATTATAAAGAGTTTATATAAAATTGATGGCAAACAATACAATTTTAAAAAACACAACCAAATAATCAGAATCTGATAATTGTTTTTTTTTTATTCCGTTCTATTGCATTTTTTTATATAAATCAGTGTACGCCTAGTGGTCGAAATTCTATTATAATCATTATTGAAAATTTGAGAAAACCATATACGAATTTCCATGTTTCGAACATCTGTGAATTCTACTTATTTCCATTTTTTTTTATTGCTAAGTTCGCCAAACGATTCCATAAGATAAAAGGTAGTGACTGTTTTTTCTTAGCCTATTTATACATACACTGAAAACTTTATATGACTTCTTAGATTAAACGTATGTGGGTAATTTAACTCGTAACTGGAACCATTTCCAATTACCGGATCAAACTGTAATTTCGCACACGCATGTAGTTTTGATGACGATAGCATAATCCGATTCGACCTTGAACTTATCTTGTATCAATTTGTAGTCTTCTTGCGATTTACTGGTGGTAGGGCTTTGTGCAAGCTCGTCTAGGTAAATACCCACTCATCAGATATTCTACCGCTAATCAAGAGTACTTGGTATTGTTATGTAATAATATGTAATTCTTACAATGCCAATGTCTAAGGGCGTTTGGTGACCACTTACCATCAGGTGGCCCATATGCTCGTCCACCTTTCTATTCTATAAAAAAAAATGTTCCGGTTTAAAGGGTGAGTGAGCCAGTGTCATTACAGGCACAAGGTACATAACATCTTAGTTCCCAAGGTTGGTGGCGCATTAGTGATGTAAGCGATGGTTAACACTTACATCACGTGGCCCATATGCGCGCCCGCTTACCTATTCTATATAAAAAAGATGGCACTGTCTATGTCTAATACAGATGCCTTGTATATTATTTAAACTAAATTGAACCATGCTTTGATACAAGAATAAAAACTTTTTGAAGTTTTGTATTAAATGACCAAGTTTGATTTATCAATGAATTACAAAATCACTTACGTTTCTTTTTGTTTAATCTAACAATACATTATATAAACTTATCACATTATTATCATAACTATGTACAAGATTTTATAATCTTATGTCGTCAACAATGATGTACGGCTTTTTAACTAAATTTTTCGTAACATTTATCATTTCAGTTGAATGACAACCATAAAAGTTAGTAGGGTAAGATGATGATTTAAATGATGTCTAAGATGTTGACTGACGTATGTGGTTTATTTAACAATATTTTGTTTCTCGGACTAACTTACTAATGCGACAGCACGGTGTAGAGCAAATAAAACAAATAAGCAAATATTATCAATTTGTGAAAAACTAAACATAAGACATATTATATTTAAAATCGTTATACAAACTTTTCTTATTGACTCGAAAATATTGTTACGTTCGGAGAAATAGTGCCTTTCTGGGTCAATGCTAAGGGGAAACAAACACCCACTTTTATCGCCCACCCCGTCATCAACGAGATTCTTTTCAAGTGATTGGATGTAGGTAAAAATGTATTTGTTTGTATCTTATAAAACAGTAAGATATTTTCCGCAAATGATATAACGTAGCAATTAAAACTAAAAGTTATTACCTTAAAGCGTGCTTTATAAACCAGGAAACATTCGTGACATTCTCTAGAATGATTGATAGAAAAACCAATAATGGAAACCAACAGTTAGACAGGTTAGTCTATATGAGATGTAGGATATAATACTTCACTTTTAAGGTAATAATATATGTGACCAAGTAAGAGCGATTTAACATATATTTCGTAGTTATACTTAGGAATTAAAAAATTATATAGTGAATATTACCATAAATACCAAAAAATTACATATGTCAAATTCAAATATCTTTAATAAATATTGGACAAACACATAGTTATTCATTGCAGAAAAAGTTTAATTACAAAAAAAAAATATTACGCCTATTTTTGATCCTTGATACAGGCTAAAAGAAATATTTATTAGTACCAAAAAGTTGTCAAAATTTCAGCTTGTTTGATACTCAAATTGTTTGGGTGAAACTAGTTTAAAATTGGGTTGAAAGATTTTACCTACTATCAAGTGAAGTAAAATACAAAATTTCCTCGAACGAAAATTGTTCTTGACCATAAAAGTTACATATATGGTACTTGTTATTATAATATAATTAATAAAATCAATAAATCTAAATGAAATATGAAGAAATAGCGGACATCATAAGTAAAGCTTTCTCTACCGGAAAGCCATTAAAGCAAGCTCATTCTGTCGTTAGTTCAACACCGGTCTTGTGTATGGAGACCTAGACTATTTAAGATGTTTTATATAAAGAGAATGGTTAATACTTCAACGTTAGGTGATGTTTAAAACTTTGTAATTAAAAACCGTCAAGAGATTTCTGTTTAATTAACATCTTATGTTACAATTAACTTACGTAAATTGAAGATGCCTATATTTATATAAACTTGTGGAAGATTAAAGATCTTCCACATATTTATATAAATATAGGCAAAGACGAAATAGTAACTTTGTCTCTTCTGTTTTCGAACAGATTTTCTTTTCTTTGGTACTACTATTTTGGTATACTTGCAAATATGTATATACGTAAACGTCTATATATATTCAAATTTTCAATAATGATCAAGGTTTAACTTCGACCACCATGCGAAAACAATACCACAGTATTAATCATTAAACAGATAATTGAGAGAAAGGTAAAGTAAAAAAAAATTACAGATATAATTTGACATTTTCGAATGTATCAAATAACGCGATAAATATTATAGGAAATAAAAGCTATATATTTCATTTTTCTTAAAACGTTGTCATCAAAAACGCCATTCAAGAAATTTTATGGCCATAAAATATCCAATGTCTTTAGGAGGTTAAGACGTGAGTTCAAGAGAAAATAAGATGTGTGGAAAATACTCACGTAATACGATGTCGTGGATCTAAAACGGTACCATAGTATTTTTATTTTATAATATAAATTTTACCAAAAATATAATAACTATCGATAAAAAATTTGTTACACTAAAACCTTAAAAGTTACAATTAAATATTTACATAGATTTACCTTGTTTTGTTTTGGCTTAGGATTTTTTTATGGTATATTCAACTTATAATCTATCGAACAACATAAGAACCATTCAAGTCGGTTCACTAAACGCAAAGTAATACACAGAAGTAGCAAATCCAGTATATTTCTACTCGTATTCCAAGTATACCCTCGAGAAGTATTAAAGTCGTTAAAAAAGAATAAGGTCGTAACATCCTTCTTTTTGAATAAAACAAATCTATATATGTATAGGCGTTATGAAACATGGTTCCTTTTACAACACTATATATCAAGTATGCTTTAATAAAAACTCCATTTCGTTCAACCATTTTAAATTGAAGTAACAATACAAATTAATCCATACTAATATTTAACTATATCCGGTTATAACATTTCCATTACGTCATATCTTCAAAACAAAACCAAGGCAAGAGCCTATCAAAAACACATGAAATAAATCGGTCGAATCTCGCTTAGGAGATGCAATCCAATTCTACCAATAACCTTCATTCAAGGATAGTAACATGATCGCCATGTTATTTTAAAAGAAATTTTAGAAGATAAAAAAAAAAACGTTAATTCAATAATATACCAACATACGGTAAAAAAATTAAAGTTACTTAATATTTAGAAAATTACTTCAACGATATTAGTTTTTTTTGTAAAGTACGTACTCGTTATCTCCTATATAATATATTGAAATTAAAATAAATATAGCACATCTTACAAGGTAAATGCACTGCCGACGCTGCCAACATTTGATTTAAGATGTCATGTCTATTGTTTTGTAATTACACAGGCTCACACACCCTTCAAATCAGAACACAGCGATACTAAGTATCTTTGTGTTGTTGTCATAGATAATTGATGAGTAAGTACCATCTACTCAGACGTTCATGCTCAAAGCTCGATAAACAGATTTCTTATACGTTTATGTGTTTATAGTCTGACATTGACAAGTTAACTATTTCAATGCTTGCTTAAGCTAATAATATAATTGTTACGGAACATTGAATTAGATGTGCCTACATAAGAGTAACAAGGTCCACGCCTTATAGGACATCGGTGGGCGGAAGTATGCGAGAACAGCGGCCGTCCGTCTGTTGCAAGATTCTCGATCATCTCCTAAACGAGTACAACATATTTATTTATAGATTATACTTTTTAGTCTTACTTACATTCACAATAAATATAGCATAACGTTCTGAAGTCAAGTCATATAAAAATGACACGAAGATTTTTTACTTGAAATGAAAAATTCATGTTGGTACAACATCGGAACTTGTCCAGACGTTGCTATTACCATAAAAGAAAATGGTAAATTTCTCAAGGCTCAAGGGCAAAAGATTGTGACCTTTAAACGACACTTGAGTACCAAAAATAACGAGAAATGTTATTTTTGCTTGAAAATAAGTTATTAGATGTAGATGTAGGATTACCGATTACCTATTTTCTAAATTCATTAAATTGTAATAACTTATAAGTTAAAAATCTATGATTTCTAGCACTTTCTTACAAATTAAAATTATTCTATTTTAAACTAAATAATTAAAAACAGTTACAATCTCGCGATTTAGTTAACGGATATAAATGATACGGTGAAGCGAATAACAGTAATGATAATTGCAAATATTGTCATTGAATTGTTCTAAGCTCTACAAATACCTTAAACCTGATCTCTTGTTTGTTTTGTTTTATCTATTATATACGAGTGCAATACGTGCAATTTAAATTGGTACGCTTGAAGTTTGTCTCTTATTGTGATTTGCGCGTATAACAATAAAGAATTATCGACTATTTATGTAGTTGTAAAGCCCAATATGCGTATTCTGCCAAGTCTTAATTACTACTGAACTCACTTAGTCCGCATTTATTCTCAACTTAAAACTATCAGCGGAGAGCACACCTACTCAGGACTCATTTCTAACAGCCGACTTTGGTCGAGTTTATTTTACAAGAATAGCAATAGGATTTAAGTATATACATTGAAATACTTCTTTATTGTTATTGAAATGATAAACAAAACAATTTTATATATTAAAGTAACTTGTTAATTCTGTGATATTTTTAAGTCAACGCGATAAGATTTCTTTAGGTATAAAAAAAATGTTATCGCGTTGGCTATCTAAAAAATAAGTTGGTATCCGTAAGTTTTTGTAACATTTTCGATAAAAGGTAAACAAGGAAACGCCCGCACAGTAAATCATTATGAGTTAATGACGCAAGGTGATCATTAACATGACATTCATTCTAATGAGGCTTAAGTACATGAATATGCGGTAAAACTATATTAAAACTTAACGACTTAAATGACAAACTGATTTCAATAGATATAGCACTCAATTGGCATTCTAGATAAAGTGTACTTTGCATCTCTAATGAAATGGTTAAGGACACTGGTTCTATCAAGTCACGATTAAACTAGATCCAAAATGCATAGTTAGTTTCTTAGCCTACCTTGAGTTATATTCCTTGAATGTTTACATTTCTTGACAATCGTTTAAAACACTTGCATATATAATAACTTATTAATACTTTATGAAAACAGTACAGATAAATGCTAAGAACTATTTATGTAATGTAATTATATAATGTTTAATACAAAGGACGGCATATCGGCTTCTTTAATTATTTCTACTACACAAGTCACTTAAAAATAGAAACCGGACACGTGGTGCAGTTCTTTCGATGATAAATCTCTTTTAATAAAATCATAATTATATACAAAAAAAAACTATCTATTTGATTGATAAGTATAAAAGTTTCAAGCTATAGCGAGTCACACAATCAGAGTTCGCTTATGCAAAACACACACAGATACAAAATACTAATATACCACACAAAATCAGTTACGGTGATTGTAAATTTCGTCACTAGTGGCGGTTTTAATTCATTCACTCTGTATTTGTGACTAAAAAATTCACTGTGGGAAAGGAAATTGCGAACAAAGGCACCACTCTCCATTTTATTATCGCTTCAAACGTGTCTGTAGCTTGATATTTTCTCTGTCTATTGAATTATGACGGATCATTTTACAATCTCTCATTTGATGTTAAATATTATAATAATAATATTTAAACTCTCAAACTATTTCAAGACAAAAGTGATATCCATGTTAATTAAAATAAAGACATTCTAAAGCAAATGCAAGACATTATCAATATGTCTCTTCGAAGTTCATGACTGATTGCGCTTTCCGGTTATCAAAAGTGTTAAGAAATTATTCATATGTATTTATTGAAATGATGAATAAACACAATCATAGTCAACGTCGAAGTTCTTAATTCAAAATTGAAGTATTACTCATTGATTCTGACTTATATTGCATTTTGTTTTTCTTTTTTTTTGTTTTAGTTGACTTTGAATTAAACGTTCAGCAGTATTTTAATTGTGGAGAGAATAACAAAACAATTTTAATTAAATTTACGACGTGTCGTGGTAACTTTTGAAGGTAAAATGTGTATAAGCGCCGGTGAGATCTGGGTCGGTAATCTCTGCTACATCCGAAGAGGTTTAGAGAAGAGCTCCTTTCGCGTGCGACGAGCAACGAGCCGTGAGTCTCCGAGATGCGGCTACGGTCTGATGCCCTAACCTTGGCCGCACCATCCCGTCTATTCCCTAACGTTGAAGATGACATCATGATGAAAATACTTAACAATCCATGTGGCTAGCGCGGCCAAGGACGATATTTCAATCAATGTAATATAAGAGACGAATATTAAAAAGGAAAGTAAGGTTATTGACCTCACAACGGACGATTTCAGTAGACTGATGGCTGTTCCGATTCTTTTTTTAACTACAAAATTTGTTCCGAAACGAGCACGACAATTTCCTACGGAACGTCGAACAAATTTAAAAATACATAATATTGCTTTTAAGCAATCTAGTAAATTAAGTAAATTATTAGGCACTCGGGCTCACGCAGAGTGCTCTAGGCGCCAATGCAATCTTAATACTCATTGTAATGATTGTTAGATATAACGCATGACTTTCTAAGCTTTTGTCTTAAAAATTGTTTTGCAAAGCGATTTCTTCGGCCTTGGAATATTTAAACCTCAACACATATTCGAAGGAAATAACTAATACGTAGTTAGTCCTTTCAATATTAATATATATATACAAATCAATCGTTTTTAAAAATATCTTGTCATAATCAATTATTTCTATAGTTATCATATTTAATTATAGATAACGCGATCTTTCACCTACACCTGGATCGAAACATTATCAGCATTCCATAGGCATAGCGTATCGCCCATCAATGTAACAGTGCTTATATCGCAATGGGATAGCTTACCGAGACCGCGACTGAGGCGCTCGGAACAATACCGGTGTTTTCCGTTTCTTGGCCATCAGGTGCGCTCAGAAATCGGCGAAGAGTGCCGTATCCAGAAGCTGAGGCTACCATGGCTACCATTATTAATACACACACTACACAATGACCACTGGACGCTCACGTTGACATCACTTTAGCGGAGATGGTAACGCGCGCGGCGTGCTGCGCGCCCGACGCGTTTCAACTGCCTGCGCTTGGGCCGATACGCGCCCCCCTACCGCGGCGTTGAGGATTGTTTGACAATGAGATAAGTATGTTAACATTGAATATACATCGCGATTAGAGGACATAACTTACAAGTTAAGTTACTCTAACTGATTAGGTATATGTTATAACTTATACTACCATGATCAATGAAATTTTATTTTTTGCAATTTGCAAATATAATTTCAAATTATAAAATTAATTATTATTGATTTTATAAATAAGTAAACAACGCGATAAAATAGTATTGGTAATAACTTGGTATTTCTTTTTTAATATAAATAAAAATAATCTTAATGTAGAAGTATTTCTAACAAATAATATTTAGTAACATTAATCAAACCTCACATTTGACATAAAGATGACAAAACAGCCCACAATTATAAATAAATGACATAATATTTCCTACACGAATTAGGTTTATGAAGGATATTGGATTTTATATTTATACTATTATAAAGTGATTAAGGAAAACTAAAGTTCACTAGAATAACAAGAGAGATAGTGTCTATATAAACAGCAAAAAAATTAACTCATACAAAATAATTTAGTGGACTAAAAATATATTTATAAAAATTAGTAAAACAATTTAATCAAATCTTTATTACATTAACTGTGTTCCAATTAAGGTCTTAAGAATATTTTTAGTGAATGATATTGTGTTACAAAGAATGATTTCCTCCAGCCAATTGTAATATGAGTTTGTAAATTATTTCATGTAAGTACAGAAGTGAATATAGTAAGAGATTACACATCATTGGATGTGCACTCTCAATGTTGAGAAAAGCCTAATCAACAAATCTGATTAAAACCTAAGGGGTTGATTGCAGATGATAAAAAAAAGATTATAAAAAAAAACATCACTAACACACTTTACATAACTGAAAAATAATTTTGTAATCAGTTATGAAATAATTATTAATTTTTTTAAATAAATTCCTCATATTTATAAATGAATACCAAAGCTACTAATATAAATTAACAAAATATTTTAAACATTGTTAATATAATCATTAGCAACTTTACCATAAATTTATTATTATGTTGCCAAAAGAGATGGTTAAATTTGTAATCATTAAAACCTTTATTTAACAATTTCTTTACTTTAAATATCAAAATCAATGTAATACACATGTACATTAAGTAAATTAAACTAACCAACCAGTTGTTCATAAGCATTTACCGTTAGATGAGTAATAATAAAGAAATTTGCAATCAGAATAGAATTATATTAATCAATTATAATATACATAAGTTATATATTTGTTATATAATAACAGGATATTGTGAATATACCACTTCTAAATTGTAACTTGCATTATTAAAACACTTTAAGCAATACAGAAAGCAGAGATAATATTAAAAAAACCATAACAAAAAATGACCAATTATTATTATCTTTAATAGACAATGATGAAGTAAATTTATTCCTTGAACCAATAATAAACCCTGAAATAGCAACACAATTTACCTCCATACATGTACAATTTTTTAGATTGTAAGAATATAATAACATAATTTTGTACTTTAAAGTTATTTCAAGTAATAGCCGAATAAATTTATAATTTTACAAGCAACAAAAAATTGATTGTTGTAAGTTTAAAACAAAGGTTGTACATACTATATATATAAAATATATCTGATATGCCATGTAAGGCACATAACAATGTTCTAATAGCAATAATTTATTCAACAGGAGTGTGGGCAGTCAACTTCACCCACTCTTTGCCTTGATTTGTTTAGAATGATTTAAAGGTGACTCCATCACTTAAATTTCGGATCTATAACACTTACAAAACAAAATAAGACAGTTGGAATTATGTTATATGATTCTTATGACTAATACCAATCTGCTTTTATGTATTGTATAAAATAATGAGCAATCAGTATTAACAACGTCTTTTATCGAAATATATGTCGACATGTGCGCTGAAAACATAAATTGTTCGCGACCGGCAATTATAGACGTCTTGAACTCACCTGTTTGGTGTCCACAGTGTCTGTGGCCTCCATGTTGGCATATGTACGTTCCTGCCTCTCCATGACTTCGAAAACATCAGAAACGCCTAATCCATCGACTGGGCATTACAAAAGCACATAATACTCCCATAAACATAACAATCACGATGGTACAAAATTTTAAAACGAAACAATGTCAATGATCCAACTAAACACGTTCAACACTTTGAATCTACTACGCCAAAAGAAAAGGTACTAATGTCTTATTATTCATACCGTTGGACACATTCTGATTATATCATCCAGAATAGAGTATACCAATATCTAATTTTATATGTAAAATTAAGAAAACACTGCTCATCACCATCTTAAAATTTCACGCATTCCGTCATCGAGGCCGACTGACTGTGGTCGCTGCCCTGTCTTACGGTTCTATTAACGCATTTTTTTTGAATGTCAAGGCATGAAATCGAAAAAAAATATTATTATACAATATTTTGAAGTAAAATGAAACAACGCAAAGTAAAATTCTTATATTAAATAATCTTAAAATTACTTCTTTTATAAGTATTTTAGTAGTTTTTAAAACACAATGTAAAACAGATATTTGGAACGTAATAAATAGAACCAGGTACTTTGCTGCCATCTATGATTTGACAGTGTAAGTACTTAGAAAGAATTCAAAGTTAACCGAATTTAACATTTTTATACTCAATTATAACATGACATTCCTTTAAAATATAATGTCAATCAACTAAATAATTCAAATGATCTACACTTTGGATTTTTCAGGTATTTTTTTGTTTAAAAATATTAAATAACATCAAATTATAATTTGTTAATATAACTAAAAGCTTACCTATTGCTTATTATTATTAATGTCAATTGTCAGTAGTCAATGTCAAAACGTCAGGTAATCGTTTGCGTATGAAAATAAATTCATTTTTTATAATGCGTGAATTAGTGTAAAAAATATAATTCCACAAATGCCTCGAGAAAAGAGTAGATATCGTGACAAAAGGAGTTCATCTTACAGTTCGGAATCGTCATACGACCGAAAAAAGTCCAAAAGTAAACATAAACGGCGTTCTCGCTCTAGAGATCGATCGGAATCTAGCAGTCACAGACGAAAACGGTCAAGTTCACATTCAAAATACAAACGGAGGAGTCCTTCCAGGAGTATTTCGAGAGAACGATATGAGAGCAAGTCTAGACGTCGGTCATCTTCGCGTTCGAGATCTAAGAGATCTAAACATTCCCGAGAGCGTTCACATTCAAGGTCTAATTCTAGAAGCCGCTCGGCGTACAGAAGTAAGCGAAAGAATAGAAAACGATCGCGTTCTTCTAGCAGTAGATCTAGTTCATTTGATATAGGTATGTATTTAAAATATGTATACAATACTGTTTTGAATCATGGGTATTAAGAGCTGTGACCCTTTTTTTCAGAACCTCGTAAGTTTAACTTAGACGATACAGAAACAAAGATTGAGAAAGCAATTAAAGCTGCAGAGGCAGTTGGTTTAACTATGACAAAAATACCAACTTATGAGTACAAGGAAGTCGAGGTCAAAGAAGAAATGCCAACAATACATGACAGGAATCTTTTGGCAGAATTAAACAGTGACTCATTTGTGCAGAAATCATTCACATCGTCCAGAAATAAGAAATCAACCCAAAACATTGTTATTGACTTGAATACAGAAACTGTGAAAGTCGCAGAGCCAGAATTTAAAGAAAAAAATGATGATTCTATTTTAAACTTTAATGTAAGTAATATTTTCAACTTGTTTGCATCTATTATTTTGCCATGAAAACTGGACATTGACAGACAGTGTTTAAATTTGAAAAAACAACTTATTGAATTGACCAATTTAAAAGTTTTTGCTGAGGAACATAGTGAGCAATCAATTTTTTTTAAATATAAGTTCATAATTGCTTCGTAATTGGGGGTCAGAAAATTATTAAGCTGAATACTGTATCCAATAATTTTCAAGAAAACTGATATTCAATGATTAATAAATGTCGGTAATCTTTATCGGTATCTGAATATCTATTGATTTAATCATTTTAACTCTGCATAGTACAAATAAAGTACTTACAAATGGTTATAACTGAATTACTAGATATTAGTATGGTTTACCTTTTGTTTCTTTACTTAAAATGTTTAAATCAGATTATTATTAAGTAGATGACATACTTATGTCATTGTAAGAAAGCAAAACTACTTATAAGTTTGATGTTACAAATCTGTTTATTTTTGATGTTCCTTTATTTATAACATATTTTATAGGTATAAAATGCAGGAAATAAGTTTTTTTAATATAATTTCTTTTTCTTTTTGAACAGGGATTATATTATTCATTTATTTATAAAATATATATGTTGTATTTATGTTCTACTGTATAAAGAAAGATGTAACATAAACCCTATTGGATTTATCTGTACATCGGTAGTATATATATACATACTTAGTATGTGTAGTTACTATGATTAAGTACCATTAATATTGCATCATTTTTACAGGAAATACCCAGTCAAGAAGATCGAATGGAGATGTGGATAAAGAAATTATATCAGTATAGAAAGAAAATGCTAAAAGATGATGTGCAATGAATTTAAATATAAATCTTTAATATGTAAACTACGAAAATGTGAAACAGTATAAATATATATGTGAAAAAATCAAATATCCTCATTACAGCCTCAGTCTAATCTTTAAATAATTTTTAAAGCAAAGTATTTATTACTCGAGTCATAATTTTTATTAACCAGTGTTTTTATTGTAAATAAAAAGAAGACATAACCTAAAACATTTTTATTAAACACAACAAGTATTAGACGCAACTCACAATTTTAACATGCCCTTTACTACAATCTCTATATTTACAACACAGCGTAAGCTTAACTCTTCGTATCGAAGTTTTACATGTTGCTTCTTTCTCTTTGGATTCGACTGCTGTAAGTTCGGGAAACCAGATTCCACGAATCCATGTATCGGTCCATGCACATTGCTATACATTTTTGTTCTGAATTGTCCAATGCTGTTCCAGGTTTATTGATACACTTTTTAAAACATTTCTCAGACATTTTTGTCAGGAGTTCTTGTGCGTTAGCTATCGCGATTTGTTGCTTGACCTGGTCCATCAACTCTTCTTTTTGCGCTCCGCTTAATGACCCGGTAGATAAAGAATCCATTTTTTGTAAATGCAACTTGATAGAGTCGTACCTATTCAACTTTATACTGAATTTATAAAGTTGAATAAAATATATGGAAAATTATAACCTAGAAAATATTAAATTTCACTGATTGGACAAACTAAGCACAGATCATATAGGTGTAATCGTTATACAGATAGATAAGTCACTAATACTGTCGTCAATCACAGATAATTCATGTAAGCGCGGATTACAGGATATTGAGAATATATGAAATTGGAAAGATTCGTACTAGGTAAACTTAAATAATCAATAAACACGTGAAATAAAAAGAGAGCTGGAATATTGAAATGAGAAATATTTTTAAGTTTATAATATATGTTATTTTTATTATATTAATTTATACTAAATAACTCATTTTAACCGATTAATTTGGTTCCTACCCAAAGAGATTAAGCCTTAGCCCAGCACTAGGACCTTTACAGCCTGTTACTTTACTTAATATATATTATAGTACTTAGATTTCTAAGTTATTCAATCAGTCAAGTCATCTTATTTAATGTTTATTTTAACTTGATATGGTTTAAAAATATACATTATACTATATTACAATAATATGAGACAATACTTTTGTATTTCTAATAGTACTACATTTACTTAGATTTAAAAAAAAATAACCAGGCATTACTTTTTTTTCCTTTTCTGGCGTGTGTTACATTTTTCTCCTAGACAGAAAAAACTAAAAAATGTATGATATGATAACAATTGACATTGACATTAATAACTGGATTTTTGACATGAGCCAATGTCATTTATGTATGTTTTTGTTTGTTGCGAATCAAACATGTATAATAAATATTAAGCAAAACTACTCAAAATTAAAACTTATTTATTAGTTAATAAGAGCGAGAGGCTATAATATAATTTATCTTTATTAATGGACCAAATTGCCGAAGTCGCTAAAACATTGTCTCATGATGATCTTCTTGAAGTTAGCAAATCATCTCTTCAAACTATCTTAAATTCTGATTCTTTACTATCTGATTTACCACCGGATATTATTTTAGAAGAAATCCAATCGCTGGTATGTTCATTTATCTATTTATAATATTATCTGTAGTATGTTGAATCTTACTCTTAACTCAGCTTAAACATTATTTACACAGACAGCTGTAGAACATGGTCAATCCATTACAATATACATTTCGAGGGAAAATGAACAACCATTGAAAGTGATTGTAAGTAGTCCTTGTAAATCAACCTTTTATCACATAAATTGTATAGTATTGGATACAAAGGGAAAAATGTAATAACCCATTCAGATTTTATGACTAAATCATTTGTTTATAGAAGACAGCAAGTATGGAATATTATTGAAAAGAATTAAATCCACCTAACTAAGATACCTTTCTAGTCTTAATGAAAAAATCTATTAACATCATTGACTTGGAATATTTATTTTTTATGGAATGCTTGTGTATTGCTCTATAATCTCCACATATTTTTAGGTCCCACAAAACACTACAGTAAGAGATCTAAAAAAGGCAATTGCAAGACATTTTCAGTTACATCAAAATCGAATTGGTAATAAAGTGAAAATATCATGGAAATATATTTGGAAAACATATAATGTAAACTTTGACAGTTTGATTCTAGATGATGATAACAGTTGCATCACTAGCTATGGAGTTACAAATAAGGTTACGTTAACATTCAAGAAGAAAAGAAAAAAACCAAAATTATAATTATATTTATTTATTCCTTAAATTACATCATTAATATACCATCTGGATAGTATTAATACTAAAACATAATAGGCAAATATTGATAAAAGAACAGCATAAAATTGCTTAAAAAAATTTCACTACACTAGAAGTGTAGTAAGTGTATTAAAATATTAAACGAGTCAAATAATATTTTACATAATCATTACAGTATAGAATATTTTTTCCTTTACTGCATTTTAAAATGGCATTTTACTGTTTTAGTTAAATACAAAGTACATTAATGTACCATTTTATTGTTATAAACTTTATAGTTGCTCAAAGTCTGGTTGTGGAGGTGGTTCTTGAGGCAGAGGCTCGAAATCTCCAAGGCTATAATGTGCATCTTCATGACGCGGTGTAGCCAAGGGTCTGTCATATGCGTCCTTTAGTAGTTCCTGGTCATGCTGAAAAGATAAAATATTGTTATTTGGAGAAAAATACAAAGAAAATAGTGAAATATAATCATCTTTTCATTTATATTTGCATCACACTGAAGTATTGATTAAATTGCAATTAAATTTGTCTCCCTGAATTCTTTTATTTTTGGAAAGAGCAGGTTGGTTATCCATTAGAATTTGAATAAATTTTACTACCAAATAGGACAATACTGGGCCGATAAGATTATAGTTAATATGTCTCTAGTATAACATGGTTTTCAAGATGGTTACTCGGAATAAAATAAAAAGTAAAGCAGCATAAGGTTTCCTTTTTCGGTTCAGTTCCAATGTCGGTTGTTAGATATACATATGTGTGGCAAATTTTCATCCGACAAATGCAAGTTTCCACACAATGTTTTCATTCACCGCCAAGCATAAGATGATTTATATCATTAAAAATAAGAAAATTCAGTGGTGCTTGTTTGTAATCTTCAGTTTAGATATAACATTTACTAACCATTAGGCCATCCCTTTTAACCAATAACAAACGATTTTTATAAGAGTATATTCGAAAACGCAGATAATGTAACTATTAATTATTTACAATATTGCTTATAAGTAAACAATATACCTGATCTGATTGCAAAACAGAGGGTGGTGCTAGGTCGTCCAGTGATAACTGTGTGTTGATAACGGAAGGTGGTGCATAATCTGGTATTGCAGGCAAGTTCTCCACGGGCTAGATGATAATAATATTTTATTAAAATGTATTTATAATAAGATAAATAAGTAATATTTCAATAGGTTTGGCATTGCGTTACTAAAAACTTGGCAAAATATTTTCTTAGATAGTCTATTTCAATGGCAGAAGGAGCATGGATAAACAAACCATAGATTCACATGATTCCATGTGATATGCTAATAGCTAATGTATTATGAACGCTGCTATATAACACAACGCTATTCCACTTAACTGCCTATATTCACTTTATTTTACTTCCAAAATTAAAATAATTACTTCGCCATAATACATCCGTAACAGCCTGTGAATGTCCCACTGCTGGGCTAAAGACCTCCTCTCCTCTTTTTGAGGAGAAGGTTTGGAGCTTATTCCACCACGCTGCTCCAATGCGGGTTGGTAGAATTCACATGTGGCAGAATTTCAGTGAAATTAGACACATGCAGGTTTCCTCACGATGTTTTCCTTCACCGTAAAGCACGAGATGAATTATAATCACAAATTAAAAACATGAAAATACAGTGGTGCTTGCCCGGGTTTGAACCCACGATCATCGGTTAAGATTCACGCGTTCTTACCACTGGGCCATCTCGGCTTTATTATTTAAATACATCATTTATCATGAATCCATAATTTATAGGGATCATTTTAGATCTCAACCAATGAGGTCATGTTAATTCAAGTTCAAAGTATCATTACTCCTCATTATATTAAAATATGATTAGTAGATAATCTTAAAAAAATCTATAAAATTTACCGGTTCCACGGGCTCCTCCGTTGCCTTAGGTGCATAACTTTCGTCCCTTACTGTATTGGCTCGAGCGTCCTCTTCTGATGTGTATGCACTTGTATGATGTGTAACCAATAAATGGGTCAGCATGTCTGTGCCTGTTAGGCGTAACAATAATGTTTTTGTGTTAAAAAAAAGCGAAATCTTATTTATTTAAAGTTTTAATATTAAGAGAACCACATTAGGTACACTTTCTAAGTTTCCACTAAAATTTCTGTTTATTCAACTATTACGAATTGTACTAAAATATATTTAACTATGAGTCGATTTTTTTTCGACCAACTTTTTGGTAAAGAATTTTATTATTCTTTGAAAAGCTATAATCGATATTAATTCTAATGGCACCAAATCGTTGATCCATTGAGGTGTGTAAGATATTAGAACTGTGCTATCGTCCAACAGTGTGCAGTGTACTCACCAATATCGGTGGCGTACCCGCAGATGCAGTAAAGGCGCGTGGCGGCGCGTCGCGGGGCGACCTCGAGCGAGAAGGGTCCCGCGCAGTAGCCGCTGTGCCGCAACATGCCGCGGTAGCATGACGTCGCGTAGGGACATTTGCTACATTTCGTGCGGCCTCTGATAATATGCACAATTTTAAAATTAAGCACATAATTTGACTTCATTAATTTTGGTAAACTCTGTATGTAAATGATTTGGAGATGAAAACAAAAATCTTCTTCACATTTTTATCTTGATTACCAGTAACATATTATATGTCTATAAAGTAAATATAGACTAACAAAAAGTGTTTGTCACTGTCGAGTGGCGTGTCGCATTCGCGGCAGAGAAAGCCGTCGGGCAGCACTAGTGTCGTTTGCTCGTACGTATCGCTGATGGCGTGACTCGTTGAATCTTTGACTGGTGGTCGCGCCTTGTTCTAATTGAACAAAATAAAGGATTATATATTTATAAATATACGTGAATTATTATACTCAAAACATTGAAATGTTACATTAGTTACTGCTTTTTGTTAGTATAGCTATATTATGTGCTTTAGTATACTATTTAAAATTTCAATAAAACATTTGTGCAAGTAATTCTATACTAAATGAATTTTATATTCTTTCATAAATACGAGTAAGTAGGTAAAATTTTTTCCCGTGGGAGAAAGGCTTAATGTGTTTTTTCAGCGTTAAAAAAAGGTAGGTAAAATTTTATTATAAACAATTATTAATATTTCTTACCTTGGGTTGGTTTATCAAATGCTCTTCAGAGCACAATGGAATTACATCATCTACAGGTTTGTGGTCACGAATTTGATGCTCTTTCAGTTGACCTATGAAGTAAAGTTGATTGTTTTTTTATATCGAGAATTTTTATTTACGCTCTATCTAAGTCTATAGTATTTATAAAAAATACTTTATATCTACATTAATATACCTACCAAGATGTACGAACTTCAATACGCATCTAGGACATCTAACTTCTAGCTCCTTATCCTGGTGTTGCTTTAGATGATCAATATACACCAATACGTTTGATGTCAGTTCGTGGCCGTCTGCGTATATCGGTATCACCTACTGGTAAAATTATTTTTATTAGTATTTTTTGCAAAGGTAAAGTTTCAAAAGCTAGTTTTATGTTAAAATAGTAAATAAATCATGAAGTATAATAGTTACACAGTCAAAGAAATGAATTAAATGATATTTTCCAAGTGATTAAATTAGAAGCCAAGTGCACAGCCGGCGTGACCTTGAGGCAGTGCGGGCAGTGCAGCGCGCGCGCGCGGGCGTGTCGTGCGGCGCGGTGCGTCAGCGCGGCGCGGTGCGCGGACGCGCGGTAGGCGCACGCGCCGCACGCGTACGGCAGCTCGCGCGGCGCGTGCGCCTTCTGCATGTGCGCCGCCAGCGTCAGCACCGCCGCGAACCGCACCTGCGCGAGCGCCGATCGCTTTATACTAAGTCTGTCTGCTGTATTCACAACACTTTGTAATTTATCTGTCTCCAATTTTTTCACCCACCAAATTAAAATAAGTTGTAGTTTTTCCCAACTGACGCTTGCTCAGGTGGGAGGGCAAAAACCACAATATTTTAAAGCACTTGTTGATATCACAGAAGTTGCCAATATTATTTTTATAGAGTCTAGTCTACGTTCTAATTAAAGTTTGTTCTTAAGACAAGCACAAAAGGCACAACTTCGTATAAGAAGGGCAACATTTTTTAAAACAATTATACGTATTGAGCTTACCTCACAAATGAGGCACGCGTAGGTGAAGAGGTCGGGCGACTTGGTGTCCACGGGGTGCGAGGTCTTGAGATGCGCGTCCAACTCGTCCTGCGAGACGAAGCGCGCGAGGCAGAAACTGCACTGCGGCGCGTCCGGCGGCGCACCGGCGGGCGGCGGCACGACGTGCGCGAACAGGTGCAGCGCCAGCGGGAGGCTCTCCGTGAAGTGCTCGTGGCACAGCGGGCACTGTGCCGACAGGCGATAATGGTATTTACAGAAATCTTCATGAGCAATTTATACATATAACATCATGTGTGGTAGTTGAAACATACTAACACAGGCAAGGAACTATTTGAAATTCATGTAATTGTTTTATTTTTTAGTCTTACCTCTACAGCAATAGCTTCATTCTCCGTCTCTCCCTCCTTGGTTTGGCCGAAGTAGAAGCGTTCCAGAGATACGGTCTCCTCGGGTTTAATTTCCTTCTTGATATTCTTCAGCGGCACATCGTCGAGATCGTCGTCTACGTAGGAGCGGACGATTTTGCGACGTCCGCGTGGCGCGGGTGTCTCCTCCTTCTCTTTAGTTTTCTCTTGCTTAATCTTCGTACGACGTAGAGCTAATGGTACCTAATTTATTTACAAAGAAATATAAGTTATAAACACGAATCTGCCAAAATAATTCAACGTTACCGAAACAGGATTAAAGTAACATAAATAAATTAAATAGTCAATTTGTTAAGCCACTATTAAACACTTCATATAGTATGAAATAAATAGGGAATGTATTGTAAAATTATTAAAAACATGTATGTTTTAGCACACCATACATGTAGCTTATGTTAAAAGGGTATGACTGAACGATTTTATTTCAATTATTTAGTTTCAAGCAATAGATTTATCTCCACGAACCTCTTCCTCGTCATCATCGTCCTCGACATAGGCCGTCTTTTCTTTCTTCCTCTTCTTCGGCGGAGGTGACGGTGAAGGTTCCTTCTTCTTTCTACCGCGTTTGCTGCGAACTTCCGGCTCAGGTTCTTCAGTTTTGTCTTTTTTCTACGACATTTAAAGAAAACTTTGTTTAGTATATTAAAATGTCTCAATATATCACAAAATTGCTAAAACGAAACCGAAGTTATAACAGCGCGAGTAAAACAGTATAGTCTATTCCAATGGCAAGAGGAAAGACAAATAAAAAAAACTTTGTCTTTGAATTGACGTGACATCATTGCAGTATGTCATTTAGAGGCTATTTGTCACCTTCAATGAAAAACTTGTCTGTAGTACATAATACAGCAGCGGTATTAGCAAATCACATGGAATATGAAAATCTAAGATTTGTTTATCTTTACTCATTATGCCATTGGAATAGGCTATACCCTGCACATTTGCTTACTCCTCCTACAATTTGCTCATTATTTAATAGTTTACTGGTGGTAAGACTTTGTACAGGCTCGTCTAGGTAGGTACCACCTATTCATCAGATATTTTACCTCAAAACAGCAGTACTTGGTATTGTTGTGTTCCGGTTTGAAGGGTGAGTAAGGCAGTGTAAATACAGTACAAGGAACATAACATCTTAGTTCCCAAGGTTGGTGGCGCATTGGCGATATAAGCGATGGTAAACATTTCTTAGAATGCCAATGTCTATGGGCGTTGGAGACCACTTATCATCAGGTGGCCCATATGCTCGTTCGCTAACCTATTCTATAAAAAAAAAAGTTTGGTTACATACAGGTCGACTATTTTGGCTTGAAGCGTGTTATTGTATATCCTATAATATTTCTGTACAAGTCATTTTTCAAATCGTTCCGTTCTTTACTTGGTCCTGAGATTAGTCCATTCAAACATACACTCTCCAGCTTTATAATATACATCTATACTAAAGTTTTTTTTTTTTTTTTTTACCTTACTAGGATATTTCCAATTCTTGAATGGATTGGCAGCAATTTTGTTAAGTCGAATAGTGATTGGATCTTTGGCCTCCATTTTTGTTTGTTCGGCAATATGCGCGACGATATTATCGAACGCTTGACCAGGAGATACGCCGAATCTGCAGAAACATTTAAAATACAATCATTAAAGCGACAGCTGATAAAACTCTCAATACTGGATTTATACATTCTACCCTAATTTATTGAGGAAGTTGGTTGAACCAATTACGCTTATGTACATAAGTATATTTACAATATGTAAATAATATGCATACACATAATAAGTATACTTATAATACTTGAATGACTTGGTTATAGGGCTTTGTGCTTACTCATCTCGGTAAGTACTAAACCTATATATGCCATAGATTACTTTTATAAATATGATTTAAGTATATAAAAGAATATTTTTATTGTAATAAAAAAAATCCTCACTTTTCTCTCCACACGAGTTCATCAAGAAATTGCTGAATTATCTGCCTCGAAAGAAGCGATAGCGTGTTCTGGAACATTCTAGGCACAATCCGTCGGAGGTACTCCATTATATTAGCATTGCTGTACTTCATTGGTTGATCTGAATGCGAAGTCGATTGATGTACAGTCTTAAAGCCCATGGAGACTAACGTTCCTTTGTCGACTGTTAAGTCTGTCAGTATAATGGAGGAGGGATGAACCCAATTAGTGAGTGGTTCGAGAATCTTCTGGAACCGCTTCTTGTAGTTTTTCTCATATTCCGCCAAAGGTTCGACTGCACGAAGACGAATCTTAAACAATAAATATCGAACTTACATAACTAGAAATGATAGATAAGTCATGTTTGTCCAAGAAAATACTAAATTACTTCGACTTACTAGACTATTAGAATTATGATAGTAATATTATTATTACTAGTCTCTTATATCCAGTATAATAAAGTACTAAAAAAAAACCAACATTTTAACTCCTTTATGTTATATCTTTTCGCCAACTTTAAGTTAGAAGTTACTACATAAACCAATTAGTGTTTATTATATATACATAAAATTTACGGTGAAGGAAAACATCGTGAGGAAACCTGCATGTGTCTAATTTCACTGAAATTCTGCCACATGTGTATTCCACCAACCCGCATTGGAGCAGCGTGGTGGAATAAGCTCCAAACCTTCTCCTCAAAAAGAGGAGAGGAGGCCTTTAGCCCAGCAGTGGGACATTCACAGGCTGTTACGGTTACGGTATATATACATAGCTGGTGATATCTTTTGCACATGATTTATTTAAAAACAGGATTAGTTTTTGCAATTATAATCAATAAAAATGATTTGTGTTAAATTATATCTACATTAGACAGCCAAAGACAATAACACACTAATTATCTTTGACTTTTACATTATTTACTAGTCAGTCTATTTTTATAGTTTCAATGTTTCTTAGAGATTGATTTTATTTTACTGTGCAAAACTTACCAACTTTTCGACAGGATCCAGCACACCCAACACTTCAACTTTAACCTGCCTCTGAGTGCCGTCATGGCTTGTCGTTCCCAACGATATCACTCCCACTTCAACTTTCTTCCCTTGTCCGCCGAGTAAACCCATATGGTGATGAATCGCTGAAGTACATACCGCCCTTAACCATGTGAAGAGTCCCTTGACATACAAGTTGTCTACTTTGACCCACTGTACGACATTCTGTACGTTTGTCTGACATGCCCAATGGTAAATTAGTTTGAGGAGCACACTCGGGGGGAATGTAGCGCCTTCGAAGATAGAGCTGGAGAATACGGAGACGAAACGCGTTGGACAGCACTCTGATATCCACACGTAGCCGCCGGAATACGGGAATTTTGACACGTCGGAATACATGCCTGGAATTGAAGATTGCATGAAAATAACATAGCCACGGAAATGCAGAAGGTAAAGTGTTTATCCCATTATGGATATCGCAATGACTAACTGAACTAAATTGAAATACAATAGGCATAAATATTACATACATAAATATTTAAGATAACAACAAGTACTTTTTGTTCACTTTTCCTTTTAAAGAAATCTTGGCAATGAGGGTGGTACTTATATTACTCATTAATACTATATTATGGATTTTCAAGTTTATTTGTTAAGTCTGCAATTGTGACGACAATTAATATGACAGGATGGTTTCAACACGGATACTTTCATTTCGACCGAATATGTAGTACGAATTTTCAGCATTATTCCTTAATAGCAGAGGAATTATTTTTTTATAACCTATGGGCAATGCAAGCATTGCCCACTACACAGTCTCAAGGAGCTCACCCAGCTTGAGCTTGTTGCCGGCGTGCACGGCGCACCACTGCTCGGAGCGCACGAGGCCCTGCTGGATGAGCCACTCCGTGAACTTCATGGGCGTGTGTATGAGCACGGACTTCACCTTGCTGTCCAGCGCGGCGCGGTCGGCGCTGGGCGGGCTCTCCTTGGAGCGCAGGTAGGGCCGCGCCACCACCACTAGCGACGGGAATGTCTTGCCTGCACGGAGACATGCCACTCATCTCTTGTAACAACTTTTTATCTTATAGCATGACTATATTCATTAAAAGAAACAACCATATTCATTAGAGTAACGAATTTTACTTCAAAGGCTGTAAAACAAGGTAGACTGGTAAAATTAGGACTAAAGTAGCCCTTGTAAAATATAATATTTTAACCTTTATAGTTCATATTGTTTTATATTTTTAATAAGTAATGCCACATTTCTTCAGAATCTATTAATGCAAAAATAGTGATTAATAAACCATTTATATATATAATAAAATACATTACCTTGTAACTTGTTGAACGATACCTCCCGAGAGTCTGCAATATTCTTGTTACCATCGTCTTTAGTCAGATCAACAATTGCAGTAGTCTTAGTTGCACTACCAGTAAGCAACCCACCTACAGCAGTCGCTTCAGATGGACGAACATTTGTGACTACACTGTGTACATCTGAAAAGATAAATATTTCCAAATTAAACTATTTGTATTTTAACATACAGGTTATTTTTTATGAGGCCATGGTAGGCTAATTTATTCTGTCTGTTCTGTGTTTAATAAACAGAAATATTAGTGTTGTTATATAAAAATTTTAAGCATTACATAGGTAATTTGTGACAAATCGTCATTGGTGCACAATAGTTATATAATAATTCAATTAATATGAAGTGAGGAAGTACATAAACAATTAAACTTAAGTGTAAAATGAGAAGTGTTTAAAATGAGACAATTATGCACAAATATCATTAACAATATAATAATAATACTAGCCTACTGACTAAATTTCATCCTTGGCCATATCCAAACTAAGGACAAATCAATTTTGCAGGCGATTAAAAAATAATAGAGATATTGTGAGAAAGAATAACCATAACAACTTTGCTTATTTATTGAAACATGAAAGTGTTCCACTTTTAACTTCATGACACCTTTAAAATTTATTTTAGAAAAACCTAAGATTTTTTAGACCTTAATCATATAACTTATAAATCTAATGAGACAGTCAATGTAGCAAAAGCTTAAATAATTTGCAATATTATTAATATTCAAATATATAAGTTGTTCTTTGTTAAAACAATATTTTTCATTTCTTTTTGATTAAATCATACTTACTAGATGGAGCCAAAGTTTTGTCTTTAGTTTTTGTAACTTCCTTGTCATCATCCCTCTTTTTATCATCTTTTTTCTTATCCTTGTCCTTTTTCTTTTTCTTATGACGTAGTTCGGGTGATTTTGCTCTGTCTGATGATGGAGAGTAATCTCGGTCTTCTTCACGATTCTTTCTTGGTCGCCCTTATAAAAGTTATGCATTGATATATTTTCTCTGTGTTTTATTTAGTGTTGTTATTTTTATTCTATTAAATAATCTGGGTTTTATAACATGAATTCTTAAAAAAAAAATATATATAAATAAGTTCTTATTTGGTCAATGAACCATAACAAATTAAATTTACCAATACTTGTGTAACATATATTTAAGTTAAATTTAATATTTAGTGCAAGATTCGAGCCACACATATTAACAAGAGAAGTTGAATAAAAACTTGTAAAGTATATATATATATATATATATATATATATATATATATATAATAGATATCAGTTTTCTATAGCTTGTCACTTTTAGAAATAGTTTCTATTAACAATTAAAAAATATTTATAACTAGGGATACAACAAAGCACATTGTCATAAAATTATACAATGAAAAATATATAAATACCTCTTCGACCCTTATTTTCTTTCTCCTTTTCTTTACAAATTGAGAGGGACCGGGATCGAGATCTAATGATATCAGCACTCTGTCTTTCCAAATCTTTGAGAACTGGCTGCCTTTAAAAATTTACACTTTTATTTTTTATTCTATTTTAAACTATATTTAATATTATGAATATATATACCAATGACTGACAATAAAGAATAATTGTAGAAATTGATTGAATTCCACTTAAAATTAATATATTTCGAAATATTATCATTAATTATTATTGTTAGAGTATAGGTAAATAAATACGTGAAGAGCACTCACTTTCCAAGCAATTGATAAGCAGTAAACTGATCTCCATTGTAAACTATTTCTCCTCCAGTATCTTTAACAATAACATCAAGCTTATTTTGAATGCTCTTGTATTCCTCATCAGCATTTTTATATGCTTGCAACTGTGCCTCTGAGAGCTCCTCCTCCCAGCATTCCAACTCCAGAGTTGGTACATCAGGACCAAAATACGATCGCTTGTATAAATCCGCTTCAATGATCTCAGCTTGAGGAGGCACGGGTGGAGCCGGCTCCTACATGAAATACATATTGAAGATATTCTTTAATGGCATACATGTTCTTAAGAAAAAAAAAATGTTTTTCTTTACATCATCTTGTTCATCAGCCCATAAATATGAAGTCAAAGTATTTATTTTTATGGTTATGAAAACCTACCTCAGTATCTGCTTTGAGTTTTTTAAGCTTCATGGTGTTTTTCTAATCTATATGTGAGTATTTGCCATAAGTTTCCATGTAAATCAAGCAATCTTCTATTCAATTATATAGATTTTTATATACAAACAATTCCCAAATCGTTGATTGGAGAATGGCGACGCCAAGGGACTATAGTAGATTTTCATTTATGAAGTTTGTAAAATGCTGCCAATATATAATACACAAATAATTTCCATATAACCTCTATTCATGTAAAATAAACAAAAAATATAACTTTTAGTGCTATTATGTAAAGGATTACTTATAAGACAACTTTTACAAAAAAAAAGTGTTAATTTGAAATATTGGTATTTTCAATTATTATTCAACTTTTCTTTCCTTATGCAGGTTTTATGCATCTTTATATTGTTCTCTCTTTTTTAACATTATTATCAGTTACAATTACAATTAATTTATGATAAATACTATTTTCTTGGATAATTGCGGTATTATTAAATATTCCCGAAAAATAATTAAAAAGGAATATAAAATACTCATGATTGATTATTTATCTTATCATGTGTACCTTTATCAAAAATATACATTTTAGTTATTTCTGTGGCAACTTGCAACATTTCCTTTCACCTTATCTATTTTATACGTCTAATGTGGATGATATCCAAACAAAAATGACAGTACATTATTAAAGAAATCCAATTTATGATGAAATTAGTTTCTGTATTTATAACTTAGTAACAGTGAAAAACGTTTAAAAAGATGGAAGCTGTTCCTAAATTACCGTTAATAAGCTTTGAGTTAAAAGTGAGTACAGAAAATACACATTTTGGACCAAAACTGAAACAAGTAAGTGACTACATATTCATTTATTTATGCACCTCTCTTTTCGCTCTCTTTGTCTACTAAGTTGTGTATTTTTATCTAGTACATAGCAGAGGCGTACAGGGAGGATCCGGATAGCTACGGAAATGAGATACATCAATTGGAAGGACTGCGGTCAGCGGCCGTTAGACCAACTCACGACTCGACAGGGCTCGATGCCCTTATTAGATACTTTTGTCAGCTGCGAGCAATCCAAAGCCGATTCCCCATGGGTAAAGGTCAATCCGTGGCCTGCACATTTGCATGGTAACTAGATAGTCAAATTAAATTAGGCCCATGTATTGATTTTTTACAACCAAACTAGTTAATGTCACTGCAGCATTTGTTATGATTCATTCCACTTATGATGAAGAAACTAGTTGAATAATAGTTCAATTCTATATTAAATATTTATGTAGTGTAATATTGATTGAATCTATTGTTTTCTTAAAAATTAAAATCTTATAAAGACTGTCTTTTATTGTTATTTCTAATGTAAATGTTACATAGAAACAATGCTAACATAGTAATTTTTTTTCTAGGAAAGACTTATATGCTAACATGAGCTGTTCTCTAGCAGACATCAAATTTGAAATGGCTTGCATATTGTATAACATTGGAGCTCTACATACTCAGCTTGGCTCTTCAGAGCCTAGAACATCTGCTGACAGCCTCAAAGCTGCATGCCAGCACTATCAATATGCTGCTTGGGCATTTCAATTACTGAAAGAACAGTATCCACAACCACCTGGTGCTGATGTTTGTTCTGATATCTTAAGATTGCTACAAGAAATTTGCTTTGCTCAGGGGCAAGAGTGCATCCTCGATAAAAGCATACAAGACACAAGGAAACCTAGTGTAATAGGTATAAACTTGTTGTATAAAAACATTATAAATAAGTAAACATTTTGTTCAAACTGTATATATAGAACAATAAAAACGTTTATAAGTACGACAATTAAAAGAGGGAAAATGATGACTTAATTATTATGTTACATTTTGTAAATAGATTTTAAGAACTTTGGCATCAATGTCTAAAATTGCTGTTTATTTTCAAAATATAAACATTATTAATGTTGTTATGTATTATTTTAGGTTCGGTTGCTACACAAGTTATGTATCTTTACAAAAATTCATTAGCGCTGCTAGGTCCATCTACAGGTACAGACAATATACATGAAATAATTGGAACGAAACTTTACAATTATTGGCATCGTTATTTAAGTTTCAAATTATGTTACATTGGATGTGTTGTTGCGTTATATCAAGGTACGTACAGAACTTTATAATTTAAATTTAATTATTGATACACACAGTAACTAACCATGTCAATCACACATGTACTTGGTACATCTAATATTTCTGTATCTAAATATTAAATCTATTCGGATTTAAAGGTAGAGGATAAGAAAAGAGTGCATGTTTGAAAGTATATAATTTAAATATACATAATTGATAACAGTGGGATATTCATATAGATAGTTCTTCATTATTATACATATGAATATAATACTAAAAATTATACATTAATTATACTAAAAATATAGTTAAACTTCAAACACAGGTATGCATGCTGAAGAACAGCAGAAAATGGGGGAACGAGTTGCATTTTATCAGCTTGCTGTTGATAGGCTCAGTGAGGCAAGAAAGCTAGCAAAATACATTGAACCAGTACAAGTAACACAGGAGGCTCTAACATTTACAAATGACGTTGTTGAGGGTAAACGAAAGGCAGCTAAGAATGAGAATGAGTTTATTTATCATGAGGAAGTGCCAGAAAAAGATATGTTGTCAGATCTGAAGCCAGTGTGTCTTGTGAGCGCTGTTGCTATCAACTTCAGTGATCCTGAGGTTGGTCAATGGTCTTATGTGATTTATCTGTTTTACTTTGTGTTAAATACTGCATATTATAGATAAATTGATAGGCCAATTAATCAATGATTATTTTTATTATCAATTAGTCTATTTCATCTCTCAGTGAATCTTTTAACATTAAATCTAATTTAAAATCACTTCAGTTTACCAAACCAATTGAGCCAAAATTGTTCACACACATTTGGAGCTTGTGAAAATAATTTATCTTATGTACTAAATTTTATTAAATAAGTTTTATTTTAACAGGTTAGTTAAATTGTGTTTTCGTTCTATTTCTTATATATTTATTTTTCAAGGTGTCAGGGCCGGATATATTTTCCCGATTAGTACCAATGGTGGCCCATGAAGCATCTTCAATGTATTCAGAGGAGAAAGCCAAGCTATTACGTCATGTGGCTATTAAAGTTGATGCTAAAAACACTGAACTCACGGAGTTTATGTCTTCTCTTCAGCTTGATCAACTGGACGTTTTGGATTCTGATCAAAAGTAAGCTACTCTAACAATTATTTGTTGGCTATTAATATATTGTAGATAAGGAGAGATCAAACCACCAGCAAACTTACACAAATATAATATTATACAGTGGAAGCTAGAAATAATCAGCTTCGGCCAATAGACAGTCACAGTAGCAACTAGCTTAGCTTAGCTTGGGTGTTGGCTGTGCTAATATGCCGTGTCACGTAAAACCTTTGGTCCTTCGTTTGCGTTAGTGCGTGAGACGTTTGTGTTTGTTAGTACTTGCGTGCTATAATCTGTTTCATAAAGATAGCTAGTCTCTTTTGGGTCGCCGAACGATTAGGAAAACGGTCACGTGGACATTATCACAAATACAAACAAGGAAAGTGCTTTTCTTAATTTCCTACAGAACACCTGGCTGTAAATACTCGGGCTATTCATACAATGCCGGGGCGGCTCGCTTGTAATAAATATATAAATACAGAATGACTTATGGTGGATGGTTATTGGTTAGTAAACTTCAAAGAAATAGGATTTGAGGATAAAGACACTAACATAAAAGAATGTGTTGTTATCAAATTATTATCATTATCAATCACTCACCGTAGACAAAGGAATCTATCACAAGAGTGGGAAGTAATAAATCATTTGTTTGACGACCATTTATTCTGAAGTACAATGATACACTGAATAATATTAATTTATGATTTGTTAAGCTTTGGTAAAAGCCGAGATGGCCTAGTGGTTAGAACGCGTGAATCTTAACCGACGATCGTAGGTTCAAACCCGGGCAAGCACCACTGAATTTTCATGTGCTTAATTTGTGATTATAATTCATCTCGTGCTTGACGGTAAAGGAAAACATCGTGAGGAAACCTGCATTTGTCTAATTTCATTGAAATTATGCCACATGTGTATTCTATCAACCCACATTGGAGCAGCGTGGTGGAATAAGCTCCAAACCTTCTCTTCAAAAGAAAAATAAAAATAAAATATTTAAAATGGGATAAAAAATATGGTCTATAAGTAATAAACATATCTTGGATACGATAGATTTGTGCCGTATTAACGTTAATGCCTATGCACATTGACTTTTGCATAACATATCTGTTTATGTTTTCTTAGTCCACCAAAGCTTACCAGTAACAGCCTGTTAATGTCCCACTGCTGGGCTAAGGCCTCCTCTCCCTTTTTGGGGAAAAGGTTTAGAGCTTTTTCCACCACGCTATTCGAATGCGGGATGATAGAATATAATGAAATTAGACACATGCAGGCTTCCTCACGATGTTTTCGTCCACTGTCAAGCACGAGATGAATTATAATCACAAATTAAGCACATGAAAATTCAGTGGTGCTTACCCGGGTTTGAACCCACGATCATCGGTTAAGATTCACGCGTTGTAACACTAGGCCATCTCGGCTTTGATTTATATATAAGCCTAAATATATATTTATCTGTATATATTTATAATGGACACTGTTTTTACTTATTTTTTATATATTATTTGTTCATACACTTAGCTGCAAACATTTTAATAAATGATGACCGGGAAGTTCAAGAAGAAGAAACCTATCTTCTATTTTCCTGTTTTTTTTTGTTGGAGTACAATAAAATATATTTATATATTATATAATGACTTATTATTTGTAATACATATAAAACTAATCAAAGTATTACGTAAAATAAAAAATAAATGCCAATAAAGTATATGAATTGTCCGATAGAACAGTAAATTATTATTATTAGAACATTTCTTGATATGCAATTGTTAATATGTTCCTATTAACTAATTTTAACAAGGCTGCCACGGTTTAAAACGTTGAGTTGATTGTTTAGTTTAAAACATAAAAAATATTCCTTAATCTTTCAGGATTCCTCAAGAAATTGTGGATAGATGCGCCGCTATGAATGCCAAGACGGATATTATCCAGACACTCGTAGACTCCATGAATAGTCTTGCAGAGATCATCAGTGATGTTGAGCATTCGCTTAATGAGATTAAAACAATTATTCAGGTATTATATATATATTTAAATATTCAAGTTAAATGTTTACTAGTGTTTCAAATTATCTATATATGTTTGTCTGTCTGTCAAAAAAAAAAAGTTATTTCATTAAAATTGAAAATTATAATAGCAGAAACTAATATGTACATGTATGGTTAAATATAGGAAGAGACGATGAAAGAAAAAGAATATCAAAAACAAATGGGTCCCCGACCCCCTTCGATCGTGCAGACTGAAATATCTCGCGAGTACCACAAGTACCAGGAGGCACACTCGCGTACCAACGAGAGCAACCAGGTCCTACACAAGGCCATGACGCTTCACATTGCAAACTTGAAGCTGCTGTCCCAGCCGCTCGAGGTCCTGCAGAACAAGATACCTAGCATCGAAAATATCGGTAAGTGATAAAATCTACGGCCGTCGTGAATAGAATAGGGTCCGATTGAATATCTTTTTTGGTCGAAACTGTCAATTCTCACTGTCCATACTCAACTTTCGATCCTCGAACCGAGCAGAAGCCGCGGGAAATAATATATATGCAATATATATATATATAGAATATATGTGTATATCAATATTGCAAACCAAAATATAAATTATAATACAAATGACGACTTTCAATGAAGAGGTGCACCAGGCGGTCAGATATAACGACGTCTGACCGCCTGTCACACCAGAAAGTGTTCAGGCAACCTTTTCCAAATATAAACGACACATATATAAGAACAAAATGAACTACATAACACTGTTCCAATGACACGCGGCTGCCCGCAGAGGGGCTGGACCGCGACACGATGGCGGAGATGCGGCGCGTGGTGGGCAAGGCGCGCGACATGCAGCGCCAGCGGGACGCGCTCGTGCAGCAGCTGCGCGTCGTCGTGGCCGCCGACGACATCACGGCGCAGCTGCTGGCGCGCGGCAGCGACACGCTCGAAGACGTGTTCCGCCGCGAGATCAACAAGTACACGTCGCAGGTCCGTGCGACGTGACGGTGCCGTAGTGCACGGGGGGGGGGGGGGCACTTAAAGTCAGCTTGAAATAGTTACATTTACTGATTAGAAAAATAATATGCTAATGAAACGAGTTAGTGAGTTAGTTATATTTGTTCCGCCTGTTTTAGGTTAAAATAATAGAGCAAAACTTGGCCGCCCAGGAAAATATAATCAACAAGCTCACCTCGCTGTACGCCTCGTACGGGGACTCCAGACGGCTGCTCTCGGACGTGCTCAGGAAGAGGGAGGGGCTCATAAATGGTAAACTTTTGTCTTTACAAATATTCTATCGTGCAAGGGAAAATAAATCGTATATCGCTCCTGTTAGTATAAAAAGTCGTTTGTATATATATATAATTTAAGTTCCAAAAATTTATATGTTACTTATTTACAAGCTATACAACATTAACCATAGAAATGTACAGAAATAATATGACTATTATATAATATAAACATAATACAATAAATAATTTCGTTGCTCTCATAAAAGTAGACAATTTTTATATTCAACCTTATGCACTAACAACATCGAGACGTCTCCCCCAGCGCTGGTGACGTCGTACGACACGCACGCGGAGCTGCTGGGCAAGTCGCAGAAGGGGCTGGAGTTCTACCGCAAGCTGTCGCACAACGTGTGCGGGCTGCTGGCGCGCCTGCGCAGCGTGTGCCAGGTGCAGCGCGAGGAGCGCGCGCAGATCCTCGCCGCGCAGAAGGGTCAGTACTGCTGCACTCTCGCTTGCCCACAGACCACGCACGCTTTTCAAATATAAAAATTCGCTCATTATCATTTTTTGAATTTCTGTCAATTTACAACTTTAATAATCATGACGATTTTATTTTTTTAAAGCTCCAACACCTGTAACTTCAGCTCCCGCTAAACCTGTCGATGCTGCGAAAGTTCTCAATACTGTTCCTCCGCCGAGCGGTGGGGGTACATTGAAGCTTAAAGACTATCTTCCGTACATGAAGAACAGGGCTCTCGCTAGACCGCCAGCGGCGCCGCAACGTGAGTCCTTTATGTGACTAGAGCATGTTTCGTTTAACCTTGTAAATATAATTTGTAGTTAGAAACGGCAATCTACTAAAACTGAATTTGTGAATAACCAATTTTCAGCTCAAACAGACTCAATACCTAGTGAGTCATATTATCCGGAGACGATATATCCGACATCGGTCCGGCCGACGCCCGTGGGATCGGAAGGTAGGTTTCATTTTAAAAAGAAAAACGCAATGCTTTCCATAGATATATAAATATTATTTTGTTACAGCAACAGATATAACACAACCTAACTTCCCAGATGGCGTTGTAATGCCTCAAGGGATGCAAAACGTCCCCAACCCCTATGCACGACAGTACCAAACTTACATGCCTGCTGAAAATGATCCTTATTCAGCTAATTACGCTTATCCGATGGCGAAATTCAACAAACCAGAAGAGAATTACAGCCATTCTCCGTATATACCACCTCAATATTTGTCACATATGCCTGATCCCCAAACATATACAAACCCATGTTACTCCGCGACGCATAACAATAGCACGGCAGTCACCGACTCGCAAAATTCAGCCGCGTATAACAATATGAATCAAGCTAATGTTAATCAAAATACAAACCAATACAATGTGTACAATGATCCGCACATGACCAACCAAATTGGATCCACATTTGATCCAAATGCTCAGTATAACCAAGTTAATCAAGATTTCACCGCGAGTTTCGCCGCAATGCAAGTTTCTGCTCCGAAATCGGAACCCATCAGTAATTACGGCGGCGAATATTCGCAAACGCACTACAGCGTTCAATATCCTCAATCATTGACACCAAATATGGCTACATACAGTAACGCCGGACATAATTCCAATACTAATATGGTAGATTCACCATTGCCAATCGGAAACAGTATGAATTACCCATACACCGATCAAATGCCACAATATGGCCAAAACATGCCTAACACTAATATGAACATGGCAAATCAACAGCCTAACTTACCATATTCGGTCTCGAATAGTTCAAACCAAATACAAAATGTTTCGAATGCAAATATACAATACTCTATGCCAAACATGTCTAATACTATGCCAAACATGTCTAATACTATGCCAAACATGTCTAATACTATGCCAAACATGTCTAATACTATGCCAAACATGTCGAATACTATGCCGAATACGTCTAATGCTATGCCGAATACGTCTAATGCTATGCCAAACGTATCTAATACTATTCCAAACGCACCAGCTGGTACAATGAATTATGCCAATCCTATGCAAAATGTTCCGAATTCTGTCCCAAACACTTTGAATCCGGTTTCGATGCCTAGTTCCATGGGACCTGTGCCGATTGCTTCTGGATATTCCGATCAACAATATGCGTACTCTTCTACAGACGCGAATATGTCTCAAGGTTACGTATATACGAATGCGGAGAAACCTGTAACCGCTACTAATATGAGCGTGCCTAATTTTGGCGTAGGACAAACATACAGCGTTCCAAACGAACCTACGAGCTACGTCGATACAAACTTTTCTCAAATGGACGCATTAGACAAACCGATTAAATCACACGTAACCGGAGAGGCTTTATCATCAAATATACCAAAGTATCAAAATTATAATACAGCTATGAATTATGTGGGCGATCAGGCAACAAGTGCACAGTACGGAGAGCAAAATAACGTAAACTATGGACAGATGTATCAAAACCATCCCGGTTACTCTTTTAACGCTACGTCGGGTGGTTACGATTACAATTATGGATCACAAAACACGTATTCAAATTATGGACAAGCGAATATAGACCCTCAAATGGCGGAGAAAGATGTAAATTGGGCTAATCCAGGAATGTACACGAGTGCTGGAGCTTGTAATACTGTGCAGTCGCCGTCTGAGAATCCTCAAATGCCATCAGCGGATGGTAGTAATGAGCAAACGTACTTCAATTTACCTTACGGCTACCTAACTGCTACAAATCAAGCAAACGAATTCATCAACTCAACTCAAACGATTGAAGTGACCACGAACTACGGTGCCAATATGAATAATTCGACTTACATGCAATCCGGACAAGCTCAGGACACAAGTGTTACGTTTACTAACAACCAAGGTAAGAATTTGTAAGATATATAATATTCACTGTACTCTGTTAAATGTTTATGTAGTCAATTTAGTAGTTTAGATATTGTAAACATTATGGGAATAAATGATTTGAAAAGGACACGAGATTTTTATTTATTATCTTCCTTTTCAGTGTCAACAACAAAAGAAAATGTCATCGAACAGTCTGGCTCGAATGAGATAGTCGATCAGAATTGTCAACCAATTGAGTCTACCACTCAAAACAAAACAATTACGCCTACAGACCAAACTACACCCGTCGAAAGCGCTCCGAAAGAAATACCAGAGGCAAATCCAGCTTCCGACGTAGAGGGACAAAAGCCCGAACTGACAACATTCGATCTTTTATCCGAAATTGATTTTACCGTCGTACAAAAACCGCTTATGCCTGAAATTAAAGTGCCTCAGATATCAGAAAGAGCGATATTTAAACAGACCTTAACAACTAAAGTACAGCCCCCTGCGAAACAAGAACCCGTAGAAGAAGAGATTGAGAGACCGGAGAAAAGAGATATATTCTCAGATCCGAGTCTGCTAAATCAATTCACGCAGGAGGTGAAGAACTTGCAGAAATTTACCGATTCTTTAACCAATAAAACAGCCGGTGGGATAACGGTCTTAGATTCGAAGTGGAAGTCCCTTCAAGAAGTGCAGGTATAACAAATTCTGTTATAGTATATTATAAGTAAAGTTGTATCAGCTAATTGCCGCCCGCTTGTGAAAGTGGGGGGAGGTGTAAGGTCTTTCTCTCTTTGTCCTTTTCAGTACCCCTGACAATGTGTATGCAAATTTCATGATGAGCGGATTGAGTAGTTAAGAAGTAAAAGCGTAACAAACAAACAAATTCACTTCGCATTAATAATAATAATGTCCTCCAGACCGATTTAGGCCACGGCGGCTCATTTCAAGAGAGGTTAGCCAACTACGCAAGATTTATTGCACAAGTGTGTGTGCAAACACAGATGCATTCTTTATTCCCTAACTCTCATAACCCGATGGGACGGCAATCCGACACTACCGGATAGAGTTCACGCGCAGGACCAACGGCTTTACGTGCTTCCCGAGGCACGGGAGTGTACACACTTCCATGACTTCCAACTTCCAGACTGCTGGCAACTGACAGTCTGCTACTGAGAATTTTTGCCAAAAAAATTAATACCTTTTTATTGGCCGGACCTTACATGTAGCCACTAGACCAACGAGGCAGTCAATTGTAATATTAGTAAGGATGTTCTATTATCTATGATAATGGATTTTATTTATGAGGCGCCACCGCGGTTTCGTTCGCGTGTTCACGACTAAATCATGTAATTGTTTTTTTTCGTTATCTCCATGCATGCTAAGATTTTCATGTCATGGAATGATAGCGTTGCAAGTGCGTTACTAACGCTGTTTTAGAACTTACATGCATGCATTTAAATTCTTGGTTAAAATAACATGTTAATTTTGCATGCAATGTTACTTTTTAGATAGAAATATTTTGTTTAGTGTTATCACGTGCACGGCGGTGAAGGAAAACGCCGTAAGAAAATTGTAAAAAAAAGCTGCGATGTTCCAGCCAGGATTTATGAGCTATTGTTTACAACGCTTTAATTCGGTCTAAAACAGGCGAAATTCCACACATTATAATATTAATATGTATACAAATAAAATTATTACGAAAATACAAAAATACATATATTTATATTTGTGTAATATGTATACATGTTAATTATTGTAGGCAAAGGAAAATATGAGCAGGTCTAAGTCAATAGCGAAGCAGCATACCAGAGGAAATATAGTGACTGAAGTAGTGCCTTATGACGACTCTAGATTAACTTTGAAGTCGGATCCGGATGCTTATATCAACGCCTCGTATTACAAGGTAATAAGGTTTAATATATTTTATTTATTGAATCTATTCTTAAGAATAAAAATAAAAGTATACAAATTTAAACGAAAAATTTCGTTATTTTCGATATCTCAATATTGTAATATTATACACTAATTATAATTAAAAATAGTCCTACATACGTAGTTGAATTATTATCATATAATTAGTATTTCAGTTTAAAAATAAAGAATTTGTATCAATCATGCTGTCATCGAAAGATCCAGACCATGAATTTTAGCTTTAGGGTTTTAGGGCGAGTAGGGTCGACATTTATATTACATATTATAACATTGTATATTATGGCTTGCCTACCTACGAATGTATAGTGACAGCTTGTGAATATTCCACTGCTGGGCTAAGGCCTCCTCTCCTTTTTTAAGAAAGTTTGGAGATTTTACCACGCTGCTCTAATGCGGGTTGGTGGAATACACATGTGGCAGAATTTCAGTGAAATTAGACTCATGTAGGTTTCTTCACGATGGTTTCCTTTACTTGACTTATAATTAATCTGAATTACAAACATAAATTAAGCACATGAAAAAGCACACACAACGGTGTTTGCCCGAGTTTTGAACTCACGATCATCGCTTAAGATTCACGCGTTCTATCCAATGGGCCATCTCGGCTTCTATGACTCTCTAATTACACCCTATATAAGCTAGTATACAGCACATGTATCTTAAAATAATATTTCAGTTCTAAATTCGCTTAGCAATTTGTGTTTATAATTCGTCACGTGCTCGGCGTAATACAAACATCACACAACACAACCCTCATTGGACCAATGAACTCATTAAGACATTATACTGGTGGTATTGATATGATATTTATACTGTTGGTAGGGCTTTTGCAAGCTCGTCTGGGTAGGTACCACCCACTCATCAGATATTCTACCGCAAAACAGCAGTACTTGGTATTGTTGTGTTCCGGTTTGAAGGGTGAGTGAGCCAGTGTAATTACAGGCACAAGGGACATAAAATCTTAGTTCCCAAGGTTGGTGGCGCATTGGCTATGTAAGCGATGGTTGACATTTCTTACAATACCAATGTCTAAGGGCGTTTGTGATCACTTACCATCAGGTGGCCCATATGCTCGTCCGCCTTCCTATTTTATAAAAAAAAGACATACAGTGGGACGTGTACAGTCTACCACTTTTAACTAGTATCTGCCTAATAATAATAAGAAACAAAACTTCTCCGTAATCAAGGTCATCGAGATTATTATAAACATTTTAATGTTTGCAGCAATTAGCGCCATGGTGCATTCCACTGGTGATAGCCAAGTGTCCCGAAGAGCACGAGTACACGGTGTTCTGGAAGGCGATGCTAGAATATAAGATATCCTGCATCGTCTGTTTGCTCAGTGAAATCGAGGTACGTGAAGTGGTGTTTTAAATATTACAGAAGTTTTAACATCTTAACATGTTTAAAATTAAAATCAAAATCGCATATTTGGTCGCATTTGTTATAACTATAAAAATTGGATTGTTAATAAATATTTTAATTCTTCTAGGAGCCTTTATATGCGTCATGATTAACTGTTGTTATCTCAGCACTAATTTAATCCTTTGTCTCTACTTCCACCTTTACAAACTTTACCTTTCGTCGTAGTTTAATTTTAACAAAGGCTTGGAAACTGGCAAGTAATATCTCATAGGACTAATGCTACATTCTTTGACTCCTGTTCTAACAAATCAGTCAGTTTTTAATTATTGACAATATAATTTTCATTTAGTAGAAATATCTGAAAAAGTTAAATTTTAAACAGATGCAAGGCAACGCCTATTGGCCTACAGCCAAGGGTCAATCCATAGAACTCTCGGACGGCGTTCGCGTCGCCCTAGACGAGGTCACCTGCACCGTACACTGGACGGAGAGGCAATTGACTGTCACTCAAGGAAAGAACGTGGCGAAAGTCACGCATTTTCAGATCAACGTTTTCCCGGCAAAGTAAGTAATACGTAGTCCTCGATAAGAGTAAAAAATATTAAAAACCGCGGGCGTCGTAGTTTGGGGACGAAGCCTCTTATATAAAATCGAAATAAACAAAGCTAAAAAAAAATTAAAATTGATATAATAGGATCGTGCTCTTAAATAGGTATTACCGCTGCACTTTCTAACTACACGAAATGTAGTCTAACTCCAAAATACTCGGTCGCACACGAGCTATTCGCCAAGCGTTCGCTAAGTGACCACATCTCGCACGCCAGGATCGCGTGCGCGCCGCTGGTGCTGCTGGCGGACCGCGTGGCGCGCGGGGCGGCGCGCGGGGCGGCGCGCGGGGCGGCGCTGCAGTGCGCGCGCGGCGCGGGCCGCTGCGCGCTGCTGGCGCTGCTCGTGCTGGCGCTGAGCCAGCTGCGCGCCGGCCAGCCGCGTCTGTGCGGTGAGTACCACTGCTTAGTAGAACTCTACACACGTCACATATTCTCCGGATACGTCAGATATTCTATCGCTAAACAGTACTTAGTGCTGTTGCGTTCCGGTTTGAAGGGTGAGTGAGCTACTACGGGCCCGAGGGACACAACATCCTCGTTCCCGAGGTTGGGGGCGTGTTGGTGATGTAAGGAATGGTTAATATTTCTTACATCGTCAATGTCTATGGGCAATGGTGACCCCTTAATATCGGGTGGCCAGTCCGGCAACCTATAACATGAAAAATGAGTTGTCCTACATACTTTGCATTGCTAGTTACTAATAATTCGTCTTCGGTCCCAGATATGCTGGACGCGGGCTGTGTGAACTTATATAAGCATCGAACGAACGTGTTGGAAGATACCAAGTACCTAGCGGATGCGTACAGGACTGTCCTGTTTTACGCGCAGGGCGTTCTTTGTTCGGGTGAGTAGAAATCACTGTCGTAAAATGCCTTAGTTTTTTATGTTTAAATACTTAGGACGCGTATATCTTAATTGAAGATCGTTTGTTCAAATCCAAACAAGCACTTTAACTGAGTTTTCATATAGTTTTGTCCTTATAATTAATTTTTCTTCGGAGATTAAGGAAATCTTAAACCTGAATGTCGTTAGCCGCACTATTAATAATACTGCTGTTATTCCTCATAAGGTACAACAATGTTCAACGGTGAAGCTGTAGTATCCTTAGCTAGCGGAGCTTCAGTTCTACCCCCGATGTCGCCCTCCCCAGCAGTATCGGCTACCTCCTCGACCACCTCGACGAACAAAACCAAGTTTTCACGTGAGTCATTTGAAGAGATGCGTCAGGCTCCAGGGCTCAAGAGCGGCGATATGAAGGATCCATTAAACTTTCTAGACCCGCTGTGGAGTTTGAAGAAGAAGTAGACGATCATAGTAAAATTATAATTTCCTCGCCATAGTATAACCCTCCACTTCGTTGACTTGAATTTGTTTTGTGATGGCCTTTAGGTAACTCGATTGATTATTTGTTACTAAAACAGAGTGGAACGTAAAATGATATTATATTAAAACATTGAATTGTCTCTTTCATATTATATTCATTATTACTATATCACTGAAATTAGTATAATTAAGTATTATTTCTATTGTTAAAAAAAAATATCATAAGTCGATAGTTCGAATTGTCTCATTAACATGCGTACCTTATGACCTTTTTTCTGTTTATATTTATTATGAATAATTGAACAATAATTAAACGTTGTATAAAATTACGAATGTTTGGCTTATACATCAATTTCAGGAGGTTGTTATTATATAAAGTATTAATTCGATATTAATCAGTTAATAAAAATTGTATAAGACTAAATATTTATATGTTATGACGTCAATGTCGTTAAAACATGAAATACAGTGAGACATCATTTAAGCCTTTTTAATATTTATATTAAAGAGAATAGAGAGACTAACATATAAAATAAATAAATTGTTACGAAGGTTACAGACAGACATGGCATTTTATAAATATAGCGAAGATGTTGATATTATTTATTGATATTTTGTTGTGAATTAAAATCTTGTATATTTAAATGATTATAATTAAAATATAAAATTGATAAAACATACAATTGTCCTTTTTAAGCAAAGTTAGTACGATTGTACTGTATTCATTTCGATTGATTAAAAATTTATTCCAAATTAAAACATGTTCGTGGAAATCTATACGGAAGGTTGCAACCAGAAATTACGATAAACACTCACCGACCAGTTATGTGGATGTTGCTTAAACCCATATATATAATAATAATATGTCACGTAGGTATTTATAAATTATATTTAGAACATTCCTACATTCCATATTTAAAAAAAAATTGAATGTTTATTTTTTTTTTAATAAACAATTCTTGGTCATTTTGAAAATGATGTGACACAACAAAATGTGACCTTCGGCCGTTTAATATAACGCTAATTATAACTTATATGTGTATCCATTCATTCTAAATCGACCCTAATAAAAAAAAACATTATTATAATAAGGTATCAATTTTTGACTGTACTGTAATAAATTATTATGTATAATTCAAATTATTACGTATGATCAATTTTTAAACTATATTAATGTATTCGGCTGTATGTAAGATAACATTCTTAAGATTTCTCTAGAGACTGGTATGTTATTATGTACTTTAAATAAATATTGGAAACCAAATGCGTAGTTTTTTTTTCAAGTAACTCCGAGTAATGGCTAAGACCACCTGTTGTGCTGGACATACCTATTTGTTTTTTTTTTTTGGGTTATGTAAACTTTGTAATGAGGTATACAATAGAGTCAAATATATAAAAGTATGTATCTGTATAGTTATTTATTATATAATTTGTACATAAATTATTAGTTTTAATGCCAAGTTTCTTTCCCCTAAAAAGGCTAAGACAGATATATTATTACAGTGAAAAGTACATTCTAAAAGGTAGTGTTTATGTTATGTAGACGAGTTTCAGCAAAATACAGCAAAAAATGCAAAGATGTAGTATTTCGGAAATTGTAAACTATCTTGTTAGTCTGTTTTTTTTAAAGGATTATAAGGGCGCCGATGATTCCAGTCAAAAAGAATAAGTTGGAGTTAGTTTAGTGATAGGTTCTTGAGTGATCAAGTAATAAGAATGTTTCAGATAAATACTCCGTATTGTTAAGGATTGATATTAAAGCAATAATTTCCTTGTATAATACTTGTTTGAAGCCAAGCAATGCAGTCCTTAGGTCTCCGTGTGAATGTAAATATAGCGGGTAATATTTTGAGTTGGTTAGAGAATAAATTACCCATTATGATGTCCGGCAGATTCTCTTAGTGTACTAGTTTACGCTCCAGCGGGCAGGTTAAGGGGAAAGTGTTAGGCTTTTTTTTTTATGCGCCGGGATGGCAAATGACTCTACTCCACGTGATGGTAAGTGGTAGTAGAGTCCAAACGCGACGACGGCCAGTACAGTCGGGAAGAATGTTCTGTACTAGCCGTACCCGCCTTGCCGGCCCGCAAGATGCCTCTTCACGCCTCGTTTGAAGGAACCCGGGTTGCCGCCTGCTTAGATGATACAGGTACATGGTATACATGGTACCCTATGTCCTTCGAGGTGAGTCGCCTGATAGCGATGGCCGTGTCGCGGTTGTAAGTCACAGCGATCCCGTGGCCCTGCCGCCTTGCGAAGAGGCGGAATTCCGAGGTTTTAGTGGGTAGTATAGGACACATCCACATTGTCAGGGATACTGAAAAGGACATAGAAGGTACCCTATGTCCTTTTCAGTATCCCTGACAATGTGTATGCAAAATTTCATTAAGATAAGTTGAATTGTTAAGCCGTGAAAGCATAACAAAAAAAAAATTTGGTCTGATCTCGTCTCGAGATCTGAAATGGAGCAGACCAGCAGCTGAATCAACGAGGCAGTTATTTTAAAATTTTCTTATTTGAAATGTCTCTGTGTAGCGGTGATCACTTTATATAAAGTCGGTAGCGGAATGGAAAACGGAGCACTTGATGGTAAGTGGCTACCATTACCCATATATATTTGCTCTGAAAGAAATATTAGCCAATACTTACCGTCAGGTGTCTCATTTACGCCTCCGCTTACCTAGTATGGAATATACTCGTATTATTAATTGATTTTGCCGACTTTATTTGTTTAGGATAGATCATAAAACGAAAATTAATTAAAGTAAAAAAGAAGTTCATATTTTAGATATATTTGTAATATCAGTTAGTTGTATTTGGTTATACATTTTGTATCTTTTAAGCTAACTCCATCACGCTACTCATATGTCGGTGGATACACGTTTTGCATAATTTTATCCGATACGTACCTACTACGCATGATATTTCCTTCAGCGCAGACCAAGAAATGAATTATAAACAAATTTTTAATTTGTGCATGCCCGAGCCTGAACCCGCAATCTTTAATAAAGATTTACGGAATTTTAAAAGCTATACGTAGTTACTATACAGCGTTTTTTAATTTAATTTACTCGTCGTAAAAAAATTAAAGTATTTTAACAATGAAATATCGTGTCAAATTTTATTTACTATAATATTCAAACACACATTGACATTATAGTTCTAAGAATTATAAACGAAGAAACAAACAATAAGTACCTCCTCTTATAACTGACGACAAATATAATAATAATGTTCTTCGAACTTATTAGGCGAAACAATATTGATAAAATATTATTACAATGTTGTATTGCATTCAAGACTTAAAGCAAAATGTAATTTTTCGTTTATATCTTTTTTTAAATTAAAATCTATCATGGTTTAGTTAAGTAACTTACAACGTAATAATTTCAAATTTATTAGTGGTGAGGATTGCATTATCGACCTCGTTTCACTTCAGTTGTAGCAAGTGTTCGGCTGATCCTGGATTCCGAGGTTAAGCGATATTTATAATATTATTCTAATTTACAATTTTAGTTCTTATTTTAAATTTTATTATTTGGCTGTGGTTGTTAACAAAATATCTGTGAGTTGTCTTTGATTTTTATCGTTCTATTACAGACAAAATCGACTTTTTTTTGTGTATATAATATAACCGCAGACATTCAGATATCTAATGTTTATAAAAGGGCTTTATACTATCAACATGTATAAAGAATTAAAAGTATTTGTAACGTATTTCTATGTTATATTATTTGTAAAATTCACCCTTACTTATGGACTCACATATTCATTAACGATAAAAGGAAAATGAAATAAGTAGTACCTACTTGCTTTATTTATTTATAATTATATTTTTACCAAATAAAATAAATGACATATTTAAAAGGAAATATAATGTGAAGAAGGCGTGCTCTAGCGACATAAGCATTATATAATGATGTGCCTTAAAAAAGGGCAGTAGATACCGAAAAGTATTTCAAACATTCAGTGCGTTTAGTATTTTGTGCATTTGAAAGTCTTGTATTTAAATGGTTCGTTTATTTTATGTTATATACAAAAATAATACGGACTGAATTTATAAAATATTTCATGTACCTACTTATGTAAGTAATATAATGTATAACATCATATATGTATTTTTTATCTTATGTGATCTTACAATCTTCTGAAAAATACTCGTAAATATAAACAACGATTGATAAAATAATATTTATCGCGTAAATTATTAAAGTAAAGCGTAATGGACTATTTTATTGTTGTTCGCAAATATAAGCCGATCATAACTATATATCATTATGATCAATGAAGTTAATTTAGTTTTATATTAATATTATTTTAACAGTGATTTTTATATATTATTAACAAAACATTGTTCTACTAGTGTAACGTAAACTATGTACCCTTGTGTAAAACAAAAGCATATTTAACATAAGAAAATTTATGCATCCCTCTAACTGTAAGCGGGTAAGGCTCTATCCGAGCGACAAACTACGATGGGAGTTGGGACGTCATGGGATACGCATACTATTGTGCCGTACCGACAGCTAGCCTGCCTCTGATATGACTATAAAATTGTTATATGTAATTTGCATGCATTTTTAAGCATCATTAAATTTAAAGTAAATTTAAATTAAATAATAATTACTTGTTTCAGTTAGAACACATTTTTTTAATATTAGTGAATAATACCTCATTTTATTGTGTAAATTAGTGGTTGCTCGTATTTATGCATGCTAGCGAAGCGCTTCCTGGCGGACTGTTACTAAGAATTATTTTAGGAAAACTTTTTACTGTTCCGAATCTTGGCATTCGTATCCAGGAATTTGAAATTTGCAGCCCTATAACTAACCACTGAACCAATGAGGTTCACTTATACTGTGTAATATTTTTATTATAATAATAATGTTACGTTATGGCTGCTCGAATAGGCAATTAGTCATTAAAAATTAAACGCTAATATTTATGACATATCTAACCATTATTTAATTACCTATATAAAAGTCATTTTTATCGATTAATTAATTACGAAATTATTCGTTGAAATTAATCATTTTGAATCATGAGGTAATTATTCGTGTAAGTAGGCACCTATAAACACTTTACTTTGTATTTTGCATTAAGGTCACCACCTCAAAGTTTTTTACACAGGACTAGAAAGTTTAAAAATAATATATACAATATTAAACAATCTTGTTTGTAATCGTGAAAGTTAAAATAAAAAAATAAACATTTTTTTTTTTATTAGAAATCTTAAAATAGTTATAATAATAGTTTCATATCTGTAAAGATCCTTATACGTAAAACAGCAGTACTTGGTGTTGTTGTGTTCCGGTTTGAAGGGTGAGTGAGCCAGTGTAATTACAGGCACAAGGGACATAAAATCTTAGTTCCCAAGGTTGGTGGCGCATTGGATATGTAAGCGATGGTTGACATTTCTTACAATGCCAATGTCTAAGGGCGTTGGTGACCACTTACTATCAGGTGGTCCATATGCTCGTCCGCCTTCCTATTCTATATATAAAAAAAAGATTAATGCAGGGAATGAGAGAATACAAGATATTGGGCTACCCTACATTAAACAAACTATTTTGCTATATATTATAAATAAGGCAATATAATAATATTGCCTTATTTAAAAATAGTTCAATTTAAATAATCTGTTAGTTCTTATATTTTTTGTTAACGATTACTAGATGTATTTTTTTTATTTAAAAGGCAATGGAAATCTTATATTCAAAAAAATAACTTCGCTTTGTAGAAGAGACTTATGTAATTTGTCCCAGGGTGGTATATTTTCGGTAGTTATGGTGTACGGAATCTACGAGCGTCGACCGGCGCCCGCCACGCGCGTCTCACGACCGGCGACCACTGCGACCATGCCGCAGCCGTTCGCTAGTTCGGCCCGAACCGCCGATAAGAGTGCATGTGAACTGTGCCCGTTTCACGTAAAATCGCGCACGCGCTCTCGCGATCGTAGCAACGCGAAACCACCCAACGAAAACAGTTGGGAAAATTATTACACCACCCACTTTACTGAACGCAATTGTGACAGTGACGTTTCGGGAAGTCATTGACAGAACACGATTTTGTTATGATTTTGTAAAAATTGTTTTTCGTTAAAATTTTTAGTTTTTCAAATAAATTGAAAGTATTATTTGATCGGTGAAGAAGTGACATAATATAAAGTGCTGCTTGTGAGTTTTAAGAATGGGTCCGGGTGCTATAGGATAGCGCGATGATGCGCAAGGGTTCAGCCGGAACGCCCGGCGGGACTGAAGTCGCGCTGGACGCCGCCGACTGTCTGACATTGCAGCAGATTCTTAAGGCCTTCAACTCTAATATAAGCGAGGAGCACGCCTGGGCTCTGTTTTACCAAACATCCCGTTGCTACCAAAAATGCTTAGACGAAGGTACCGCTTACTATTTACCAACGGAGCTAGCACACGTTCTGCTCCATAGGGATGGCACCGTGCACCCTAGCACGCTGTTGCATATGCGAGGTGAGTGTATATTCTACAACACATACATTGCGTAGAATTCGATTGTCTAGAGTGAAGCAAAAAGATGTAATTATGATTTAAGACTTGATCTAAAAAAATAAGATTGATAGGCCAAAATCGGTTTTCTTGTAATATATCAAAATTGAGTAAACGAATAATGTGTGCTAAAGTTTTAATAAGAAAAGGAATGGTATGCGCTAAACAGCAATTCGTTTATAAATAGTCGTTTTTTATCCATGTTCGTAACGTTTATGCAAATGACCCGAACAAATTTCACGTTATCAGACGTGTAGGTATTATAAATTAACTTATCTCTATATCATTTTAATGTATGATACGACAATACATCATGTACGATTCTTATTGCTATTTCGAAAACTACTACCAGGTACTTATGCACATATTTTATTTTGTTGTTATAAATTGTACTATTATTTTCATAATACATAATCTCATTTACGCTGCTAAATTACCGATTTAAATATTTTAATCGATTACCCAAGACGTCTCGAGCTGTTAAAGTGTACTCAGAATTACAATATCGCTATTTTCTTATTAGATATTTTAATTTAACTATTATTAAATTGATCGCTGACAAGTAACCAGCATTACCGACGACATTTGACGACCCTGTGATAACGTATCTGAAGTTTTGTTAGTTGTAAAAGGTGGTATTTATCGACTAATTAGTATTCGCTAATGTTAACCTGATAACACGAAATCGATTTTTGAATAACAGTAAACAGTAAAAATTGGTTAAAATTTACACGAGGTTTTAAAATATAGGTAATCTATAAAAATAAATAAAATTGAAATGCCTTTTTGTGCCCTCAAAATAACTTTCTTTTTTAAAGTTAATATGAATATTTGCAAGTTAATAAAATAAAAACATATTTTTGTCTGTGTCTTTTTATCCCGGGATGATCTTTAAAATGAGTAAAAAGTACTATAAATAATATTTTTGTGTAGAGTATTCCAAGGCACCGTTAAATCTTTATTTCACCAAAATCGGTTGAGGATAATCTCAACCGATTTTGGTGAAATGAAAAGTTATAAACAACGTAAAAGTTAACGTACCTATTTGTTTACCGCTATTTTAGGTTTTAAGGCTTTTTATTATTGCATGTTATAATCCAATTTTGCGTATCGCGGGGACAGCTAGTTAATAATGAGTTATTATTCAATCAATGTTGCATATAAAATATTACTCTTCAACCGCAGCCGATAAATTTCATTATTTTTGATTCCATAACAATATTTGCTAAGTCAATTGTTATACCTTTGTTAAAATGAAAACTAGTGATGTTCAAATCATTTAAAATAAACAAATCGTTATACAGAATCTACAATAATTAGAAATTATATCTAAATATTGAAACAGAACCAAAGCACTTATCGTTGTATCAAACAATAATTTCTGATAAAATGTTGGTGTTGCGTAGCCATTTCTATGTATCTAGGCTTGTGTGGTGTGACACCGATCTTCGCCGACACCTTCATTGGTTATTATTTACGGATGCAATTCGACCGGTCCAACAACTTTATATGCATTTTATTGTGTACTGACCTATTTGCCGTTAAATGAATTTATTAGCCGGCTGCTTTATGAAATGAAACGCGACGACAGGCGACACTATCATTGATTTACGAATATAGGTATGTGGAAGCAAGGCGATTTTATAATTTCAATTTTCGTCTTATTTTTTAATGGAATACTTCGGGATAGACGATGAGGGTGGTTGATATTTGTTAGTGAACTTTTTTCATGAAAAATGTCTGATGTTGCCAATTTTTAATATTTCTTGTATTAGTACAATGTGTTGATTATAAGATTTTATCTATACATGTAGTATAGACGACTCATCTTGAATGAATAAATATTAATCGATAGAAGTAAATTATAATAGTTTAGTAAAAAAAATATTTATTGTTTGTTTTATTTTATATATAATAGATATGATTTCTGATTTTGTATACTCATCAAGGTAAGACATAATACTTTGTCATATCAATAAGAAATAAAATATCTGTTGTTTTCATTGTGTGGTACGGATTTCAAGTGTCTGAAAAACTCGTCCAATAAATTGCAGGTTATCGAATGCGACCCGCTTTTCAATGTCGTTTCCGCTGCTATCGCCTTTTTTGCTCCATTTCGGTTCAAGAACATATTTATTGTTTTATGTTCAAATTCACACGGACTTTGTTCAATAAAGGTAAAGATTCTATTGTTATGGGATTAAATGTCTTCCACGCATTTTATGTTCAAATAGACTGACGTATTAAGTGCGTTAGAGTATTAATTGTTTTTTATAACAGATTATATATGTAAATATTTATATGTGTATACTAATTGCAAGTAGGATTTGATGTGTAAAAATCGGATACGCCAATACTATGACCAAAATAATAATATACAAAAAATTATTTATGTTAAAATAATTTCATTATTTCTCCTTAATCGTGCACTTGTGTCGTCGGCTGCTTGTGTGATTACTAAATTACGAATAGCTAATATCCGTTCTTAGTTACTCAAGTACATTATCATGAAATTAAAATGGATTATCGGAATCACGACTAAAATTATATTCCTTTTTCCTATGTAATTGTTAGGGTAAAATATTAATTGTCAATTTTATTCGCATTAAAATAGCATTCAATCTGACAGCCGAAGTTAAATGGGTTAAAAACAAAACCGAACGTTTCGTATTACTATTTTTTACAATCCTTAAATAACACTTATTTTTCATTTGCAAGTGTTGTTTACAAATAGCCTGCTGGTTCAACTATACTGGGCAATTTAATGTTATGCAAATTATATTAAAATAAAACTTTTGCGGTAGGCATTCATTATATTTACAATTTTACACACATTCAGTAAACAATTATGTAAATACGACCCGCACTCCATCTTTTGGACATTGGTTATACAACGGTACAAAGTTATATACATAAGTATAAACGAAAATATAAGTATTTTTTTTTACGTAATATATTCGATGCTTTTGAAACAAATATAAGTTACATATAACAAGTATATTGAGGACTTTGTTTTAATTCAACAGATAATCAAGTTTTGATCGTATAATCGGGAGTTGATGAACTCTCAATGGCGGCGAGCGTGGAAATAGTGCAAACAACGACGTACGCTCGTGTACGAAACGTATTTTATAATTACGTATTGTTGGTGTGTTCCGAGCTTTACGCAGGTTTATATTGTTCTGTCATCTCGAGAATTCGTGTTTTCTTTCCGTTTGTTGCGCGAGAAACTGTCTTGGTTACGGAAGAATTCATTGAACGCGAACTTTTTATGCAGATTTAATATTTATCGTTTTTTGTTTTTTGTAGATAAACGGAAGTTATTTATTTTAAATATTTTTATAAGCGGTATATTTCATTGTTTATCGATGAGTTTAACAAATTTATTTCATAAATCAATTTTTGATCACTTCATTTTATTTCGGCAATTAATTTTCATATCTTAAATTCTTCGCGAGCAAAAACTCGATTGCGGTTCCTTTGATGGCTGGAAATAAAATCGATTTACATAGAAATCCCTTCGCTGCCTATCAATAAATAAAAATTTCGTTCCAACGAATGGCTTCCGTTAAAAAAAAGTGACTACAATAGGTAGGACCTCTTTTTGTGTGTATTTATAGTTTTTAAACCAGTTGCAGTTGAATAGTACGTTTTTCAATATACCTGTCGATTCTGTACGCGTTTCCTAGAAAAGGTGGTCAAAGTTATCCAGGTAGCTTGTAGGAAGGGGCTTAGTTTAGAAGAGCTATAAACACATTTCAAGGAAAATCTTATGGAGTTAGTTCATTGACAGAATACAATAAATTGCTGTTTTATTGCAAGAGCACTAAAATTCAATTCACATTTCAGAAGTTAAACCTATATTTACATCCATTTTTGATAAGAAGCGTTTCATTTTAAATGTTGCACTCAAATTTGATCTTGAAGAATATATTTTTTATTTTTAGTCTTAAGTTAAACAGATTATATATTACTAGAGCCTATTTATATACATATTAAATTAAATGGCTAATCCATTAATACTGTTTACATTATCTATATATATATATATATATATATATATATATATATATATATATATATATATATATATATAATAAAGCAGTAGAAACCGCGAGTCTGTATCATTGTATCATTACATTACACGAAAATGCATTTTTAAAGATATCGTAAAAACCTACTTTTAAGCGGACGAAGTTGCGGGTACTATTATAACTTAAATTAAAAAAAAACTTATAAAAATGTATGTTATATAATTTGTTTTAGAGCGTATATCCTTCTAACTCTTAAAGAGTTAGAATAACAATGTTTTAAATAACTCGGATAGGAACAATAGACACCTAAAGCCTGCTTGTTTGTAAGAGCTTTTGTTTCGAACTTTCTTTGTTCCTTAAATTTACATTATGGCGTTATTATCGTTATTTAAACAGCCATTTAGTGCTTATTTTAAATAAATCATCTAAAAATATGTTCAAATACAATAAAGCTTAGGATACATAAAGAGAAATTGTTGTTTATGTAAAAAGTATGATTAAAATAATTAAGTTAAAAATAAAATTTCGTTCTAATAATAGATCGTTACTATACTCGTGTACCAGGCGACCATAAATATTCAGAAAGTCGTAGGCGTCATGCTGTCTGTATGAGGGTGGGTCCTGGGTTTCAAGGTCGCTCGATCGATATACTCGCTAGGCTGCCTCGTTACCCGTACTGACGTTACATCCGGGACGTAACTACAACATTTCCTATATTAAATGGCTGATGATATGCATGCATGGGTATGTCATGTTAACTTTTAATTATTAACAGTACTTAATAGGGGTTTTATATTCAACATTACGAAGTTAGAGCGTACTTATAGATACATTTTCGAAAAAACAAATTATTTGTTTATTCTGTTTCTGTGTTTTCGAATTTCTCGATGATCGGTTGGGGTGTTAAGGTGAGAAAGGTTGGAAAACAAAATCTTATTTTAAGGATAACATCATGTTATTTTAATAGTAGATTAGAGCATAAGATCTTAATAATTTAATAATCTATAAATAACTCTTTAATGAGGTGTATGGTAATCGTATTATCAGCAAATAGATTTTTTTTTAATTTTATAACTGGAAATAGAGCAATTAAGCTACCGGATAATAAATATAGCCAATAGAAGTTTAGGAAATGATGATCTTACTAATAAACTAAAATATTTAAATATGCATAATATCAATTTTAAATTTTGTAATTGTCAGTCTAAATATTTTGAATTCTCTCCTAGAGAAGGTTTTCTTTTAAGACAAAAAAATCTTGAATATTTTTTCATATATGAACAAAAATGTCATATTCACATTGTCGACTCGTCTGTACCGCATGCCTCTCGCAGTAATGCAACATTCTTAGACCGGCCGCGGCACGCGACACTGCACTCATGTAGGAACACCTTTGCCAATTATCTTCGAATGCTTACAATTCTTCGAACAAATTTATAAATAGTCTTTTTGTAAAGTGCTTACAAACGTTTCGAACTTCGAAATAACTCTAAAGCGCTGAATATTCATTTAGAAGATGGTTGTGTCTTATATTTCCTGAAGTTAAATTTGGTGTTTTAAGTTCCATGGTAGTGATTACTGCAACGTTTCTATTTGAAACGATTTTATGGACACTAACTAGCAAAATAATATCTTCATAAATACATGTATTATTACTGGTATGAAAGTAGTTGAAATTAAAAACAATGCATAGTATATCACATTTGAGTTGACTTTTGAAATGGTTTTTTAATGCCTATTAACATTTGTTGATAGCCTTTTGAAATAAAACTATAGCTGATTACAGATTATATAATAGTAGTATGATCGTGTTGCATTTCCTTAGACTTTTGTTAGCAGTAACTTTGAAATTAACGGATTGGTTTTTAAACATCATTGACCACTTGGGAATGATAATCCTTTTTCATTTTTTTCTACTTCTTTATATTATTTATACGTATGTATATGTTAAATACTAATTATATTATAAATGATTTTGTTTTCTTTATAAAAAAACCGAAATATCTTCAATCAACGCTAAAAACTACGAACAAAAGTTCCAACTAAAAAGTACGAAGTTAGTAGTTACCGTACGTGGTTTCACTCGCGTGTGCCCTCACACATGGGTCAGATTTAAATTAAAGCGTAACAGAGAGACAGGTTTACTTCCGCATTTGTAATATTAGTATGGATTATATCATTTATATTACCTTCGATGTTAAATACGCATCCAAGATTTTTTAATTTTCATCAATAATAAACATAAGATGCAAACTGTAATTAGTTTATACATATTATAATTAAAAAAAATAATGTATTGATTTTGAGATAAATAACACAACAAGTAGAGCTCATTCAAGATCTAAGTCGCTTGAAACTTCTAGAAACTCGAAAATATTGCGACATTTAAAAAATCAAATCGATCCCCGGATACCGGTAACTACGAGTAGGTAACAAACGGGAAATCATTTACTACAAAAAATAGTTTATAGACGTTTCCAATTTTATTATACAATGAAAAAGGTAGTAGTTTCTTAGTTTTATGTTTTTATCATGAAAAAGGATCAATCACCTCACTGTTTCGTTACAAAAAGCATTTCGTTCAATACAGTTTATTATCGGTATCTGTGACGCATTTGTGTGATAATGGACGACCTTTGTATTGATAAGATTTACTCATGAAAAATAGCTATGTCGAAGCGAAATATTGATATATTGTCTAAAATGTTCTATTTGTGTATAAAGTAAAATTTTGATCAAATTATGATGACATTTAATATAATTATTTACCTACGCATATAGTTTTGGTTATTGGAAATAAAGATTGTTGATATAATCGGATTATATTGAATATAAGGCATGTTCCTTGTACAAATATAAATATCGATAGTTAGTACATATATTGCGTGTTAGTACATATGTTACGCGACACTAAGTTCGTAGTAAACTCGCAAACAATCTTTGGAGCGTTTGGTCGACAGGAATCGACGGTCAGTTCTTCTATAAATATTTTTTTTAGATAACTTTCCATGACACCGGTTCATTTGGTTATTTTAACTCTGTTTAATTATTCACATCGTGTTATTGTTTCACTATGCGTTTGACTAACTAGAAATCGATTGGTACCGAATTTCATGTACCGAAGAAAGATACGTACAATATTTTGGATTTTAACAGATAGACTAGAGATTTGTGGTTTTCCGACGCCGCATGTTTGTTACATGTTTGAATGGATTAGGAGTATAAATGTGCGTGGATACAACAACGTCTAGCCGCAACCTTAGTAATTCACGCTATAACTGTAAGAGCAGTGCAACAGAGCAGAAGAATGATATTTTTAAGTAGTCCGTCTTTAAATATCCTAACAATAAATATAAAACGTATGTGCCGAAACGATTAATCTTTACAAAAACGCAAGTAAATTGAAAAAAGTTCATTTTGATTATTGTAATTACGAAAACACAGATCACAACGAGGTAGATTAACTAAATCTCTCTCTCATTAATATATTTTTACTGTAAATTATGATTAGGTTTGGCCCTCTTTAATCTAATTACTAGGACGTTTTGTTATTTCATAAACATATATTTATTAACTTAATATTAGGCAATCGTTGGCAATAATTCGTTGAACCGGAACTGAACTCCGAACGCGATGTTATGTAACCCGTGATTAACAGAGTAATGAGACCTTTTATATAAATTGATGAGCCACGGAAAGTTGGGACGGTCAAATTATAATGACTTATGATCGGAACGATAACAATGACATTTTTATGAGTATTGAGCTGTGTAATGCCATTGAAAATCATTTAGAAAGTTCAACGGGCTTTAGGAGAAATCAAAAATGAGATCGTTTTTTTAAGTAAGTAAGTAAGATTTTTTAAGTTAGTCAAACTTTTTCCATTTAAACAAACACAAACAGAAGTCGTTTCATATACTCGTTTTTGTTACATATTCATTAGTAAAACGATAACGGTGAAAGAATTAAAAAATATATTTTTTATAACGAGTCTCAGCTTCAATTGAGTCGCAATTTTTTTTTAAACATTTATACGATATGACTCGCGCGCCATCTTTTTGACGTTGATGCGCAAATGTAAACAGCTATACAAAGTTTTACAACAATATGTACAAAACTATGCACTTTTTTTCATATACATATATATTATAAGTGTTCTTCGCTCAGTCTGTCCATTTGTACTAGTGGGTACTAGTTACAAACATCTAAGTTAAACACATTTGTGACATTAATGAATTGGTTTTATAATGGCGTTTAACACATGTTTCATTAAAGGGAAAAACCTTAAAAAATATTTTTGCAAATAGATCGCGTAACAGTGAAATTAAGTGAAGCGAATTTAGGATTTGAATTCTATTAATCAGATGATCTTCAAATAATGTTTGTTCTCTGTTATTTTTTTGTCAGTGCATTCGAATAATATGGTTTTATATATTCAAGTCATGTATCAGTATGATGTTTCTACTTTAAACTAAAATAATACTTTATAACAAGATTTAAGAGCAAACAAGATTTAACATTTTTTAGAAGATACTTTCCTTTTTGACCTTTTGAGTATGCCCAGAAGGGCTTATAAACAATTAAATTATTCGAGTCACTACAAATTTTTGTATAGGTTAGGTAAAATGAAATATATAATTTTTTATTATAAATTTATTTTTAATAAATGAAATAAGTATACGTATAAGACCATAAACGTAACCTATGGCAAATTAAATTAGGATTTATTTTCCGTTCGAGCAGCGTTGAACAAAAACAACGATATATTTTTTCACATTTGTTATATACTCAGAATATACTTATAATTAAATATATATTATTATGAAATTGATTATATAACTCTAAATTTCAAAGGGATTTTAATGATCATCTTTCTTGCTCAATCACAGTACAGCTGTACCGTAATTTCATCCGACAAAGTATGTTTTCATTGTAGTTTATCGACTAAAGCACTCTGCTAAGACTCGGCTAAATCATCTCATTAATCAATAAACGCTGTTTTTCTTTACCTTCAATTTCTATTATAATTAGATTTTTAAAAATAACGAGTGCTTTGCCCTTCGTTCTTATCTTAATCATGGTATTTACGCTGCCTCCGGGTTGCTATAATTTAACCGGGAACCTGTTTTAATAGTGATTATAGGTTTTAAATATTGTCGGTTTCGTAACCGAAACGCATTCGGATTTTGTTTTTTTTTTTTTGTTTATCTAAATATATTTAAAAGTGAACCTGTTAATGGAATTCTTCCGATAAGTTACATCATAATAGAAGTATGTGTTTTGTTGACACTGTCGCGACGTCTTATTGCATAATTTGTTCTGTACTCCGATATAAAATTTATGTTACAAGAAAAATGCCTCATCGCCTGCGACACTTACGTGGCCGTAGATAGATACATTCGATTTGTCTTTTCTTTAATTAAAAATAAATAGTTTTTGAATTATGTTTTAGATGTATTTGATTTATTTGTCTCTTGTGGAATTATTACATCAAAGTGTTTTAGTGTTCTACAGATGTATGATTGTCAAGGGATAATCAATTTTCTTGTATAATCTGTGCCTTGCATGTTTCTATCTGCATCTATTGATTAGTAAATTCGTATGCCTATAAGATTTTATATGATCTAATTTATTTAGCTTAACTCTTTATTTATTGAATATAATAAATGAAAAAGTTTTGTTTGTTGAATAAGTCCTTCTTTGGCGCAGCAACCAAGAACGGATTTTTTGATTAGATCATTATGGGCCGAAGCATAACGCTAATAGTAATTTTATTTTCTATTCGTAAATCCAAAACGTTACCATATTAATAGCCGCTATATAATAATATTTGTTATCTTTCTAAGAATTATCTGTGTTATAGTTTATGCTAATAATGATTGAATACGTAGGAACTGGTTGTTAGTTAATAGTTTTATTAGCATGTATGTTTTTAATTTGAAAATGTTATGTGGTTTTATAGTTTTGCATAATTGTCTTGTAAATTCGTAAGCATGTGAAATCTAAATTTTAGATATTTTAGTTCTTTTTAACCGCTTTCTCTCATTTAACATTACGTTCATTTTAATTTTTATGTTATGTGTGTGTTATGCTAATCAAAGATAAAATTTTTGTAAAAGATAATGAACATATATTCAACTTTGTGCTGTGTTTAACTTTCTTAATTATATATGTAATAGAATTTTTTAATCAAGTGAATGTATTCTAGAATAATCCGCCTTATACCGGAAAATTAATTTGAGTTTATCTTATTTTGAAGATGTCTTGGTGCACCAGATTTTATCTGGATTGATTTCTGTTATCATTGACGTCACGGATTATATTAATATGGTCTGACAGCTTCTAAATCACGTGAGATATCATAACACGGTGAGAGGATGTGATCAATGAACAAGGTCGGAGGGAAAGTTTTTCAATATTATTAAAATTATTCCTCATTATTATACATGTCATGTATTTATATTGTAATTGCATACGCATAGCATCTCACTTCTGACAGTCTAATGTCCCTGTCATAGTAAATTTTCATGTATAGAAATGGCGCCGTCTTCATGTCCATAGTCAAAATACTATAATTTGTAAATCACTATTTTCTCATTACAAATAATTTAAATAACGATTTACTGTCAATCAAATTGATAGACAGAGGTCATAAGAACATTAAATAAGTGTATATAAAGATGCATATACCGATATATGCCTTTACACATATATTTATTAGGTCCCAAAATATATTGTAGCTTATAAATTGTTGCATAATTATTAAACAATAACACGTCAATGATCCATCCTTCATACCATGTCGTTTTATATTGAAACGAATGGCCTTGAGCTTCGCAAGCCTGCGCCCGCGCATTATTTTGTATGCCGTGTACACCGACCGTTGAATCATAAACTTCCGATTAAATATAACGTGCTTCATAAATTATTCATCAATTTCAATTTACTACTTTTTGAAAACTTCCTATGTATCTTTTTTTTCTTGTATTATGTAGGTATACTGGCAAGTGGGCCACCTGATTGTAACCGCCGCCCATAGACATTGGCATTGGCGCTAATGCGCCACCACTTTGGGTACTAAGATATGTTTCTTGTACCTGTAGTTAAAATATAAATGTTATTTTATTAAAAATAAACTTAGACATTTTTTAGAAGATTTAATAAAGTCAAACTATACTTTTTACTAAATTAAATACAATATTAGGTATTATCCATAGTAACTATAATAAGTTTTCCTATAAGTTTTATATCTCATATTATAATGCACCCCAGTATAAATATCAATATGTCTAATATATTTTATATAGTTTAATATTTAACAAATTAAATACATTTGATAATATTTTTTATATAACAAAATATATGTATAATATCATATTTCCGGCGACATGTGTTAAATGTAGGTGGAAACAGAATGGGTATCGCTTAACGGTATCGTGTATGTTTTTACATATGTTCTCTAATGTTGATTCATGAATTAATATTATAAGACTATATCAATACTAACTACGAGTCTTCGTTCGTGGCTATGCCGCACGTGTTACAGAATCCAGTGTCCAGAGCGGGGTTCAAGCTTACTTTATACCAACCAATTCGTCAAAATCGTTTAGACAGATAGACATATTTACTTTCGCGTTTATAATAAAAGTATATATGCAGCAGTGGATAGTTCAGGGTAATTTTCTTTTGTTATAAGGAAACTTTTGTGTTCACAATTCTAATTTATAAATTGAATGATAAAATGTATGCGTTGATTGATATGTGCTTGTAAAAACGTACTTCAATTTTACTAAGTAAGGGAAATAATTAAATGGCCATCGTTTCAATGAGAATACTCAAGAAATCAGAGGTTTTAATTGTTGTTATCGCTTTCATATCGTTCACAATATCCTAGGGCTATAATTTATTCGTTCATGTCATAAATCATTCGATGTAACATATGTATGACACCGTCTCATGCTCCCGCGCATATTCCCACTGACAGCTCGGGTGTAGTCGTGATTCAGAGCATTACAATAGCTTCCTTTCTCCTAACTGGGGCGTAGGCCTGCGGCCTTGCGGGGCTGCATTGTGGGCGGACGCTTTGACATTTAATATGCTCTTGCACACCTATATTTGTCGTCACATATGATGACCGAATAGTTATATATTTAATGTTCGATTAAAAATCAATAAAATGATTCGAATATTCAATTAAATGATTCGAATATTCACTGGTGGTAGGGCTTTGTGCAAGCTCGTCTGGGTAGGTACCACCCACTCATCAGATATTCTACCGCAAAACAGCAATACTTGATATTGTTGTGTTCCGGTTTGAAGGGTGAGTGAGCCAGTGTAATTACAGGCACAAGGGACATAAAATCTTAGTTCCCAAGGTTGGTGGCGCATTGGATATGTAAGCGATGGTTGACATTTCTTACAATGCCAATGTCTAAGAGCGTTGGTGACCACTTACCATCAGGTGGCCCATATGCTCGTCCGCCTTCCTTTTCTATAAAAAAAAAAAAATAATAATTTAATGTTGGAAGTCGTTTATGGAACAACGTAGTAAATAATTTTAATGTAATTGTTGTAATCATAGCTAGATTGTGCTCAACTGATAATGTTTCATATGTTATCATGCTAAGCGCATGTTGTTGCAATGTTTATATAACGTGTTATTATTATTTTATTGTTATAAAAAACTACCTTATTATATTGTAAATTGTAAGTAAATAAATAGAAATATATGAAATAATAGAACTATTAAATGATGGTGATATATCTAAGGACATAATTATTTAAAAGAATATATATAAGTATAATGAGATTGCGGTCGACGATCTAACACTTCATGAGGTGCCCGTAATGCGACGTGCGTTAACCAGACGTAACCACAGAAACGTAGCCACAGGAATATTGTTACTTTTTCATTTCTTATAATAATTGGTTAGAAATAAAACCACTCGAATAAGTGGAGAATGTAGAGATAACTGAATATTATAACGAACATGCACACGATAAAGCGATTGAGGATATTAAAGTAAACAGCATTTAATTTAAATGAAAAAGTTTTTAATTATGTAACAAAAATAATATAGCTATATTTATAAATATAGCGACCATTTTTTGTAACGTCTAACCTGAAAAAAACTGCTTAACATAAAACTTATATCGAAAGATGCAGCGTATTTCGGAGGATTTTCATCCGCTTTAAATTTTAGACGAATTCCACGTACTAGCTATTTTATACACCAAACAAAATTGTAGGAATGATTAAAACAGAAGAAGTATATGTTTATTTCTATCAACTTTATGAAAAATTCGCTGGTGATGTATTGCCTGAAGACATGTGAGTTGACACATGTAACAAGATATAGACACAGAGAACACAAGGACGGACACTCACCGATGCATGTTTATGCGTATTGCGCATTAATTTCAACCTAATTTAAAACAAATTAATCTTTTTATTGTATACATAAAAATATTTGCCTTACATAAAGTTAAAGACATTTGTTACAGGCTTGTACAACCGATAGTAATCAAATGTAGGCGAAAAAGATGCGACCATTTTAAGAATCTTCTATTCTTTGATGACCTTATTAGGTTCATACATTTAAGATTAACGATTCCGTTCTCGTTTCGTATTCCTAAAATGATATCCTTAATGTACAAAGTTGGCTCAGGATTCATGCAAGGAAACGAAGCAAGCCAAATAGGATACATTGGGTGTAAGCCAAGAGTTATGACTGCAACGCGTTTGGACGAGCGCGTTGAAAAAAAATCAATATAACAGCAATTAGAGAAAATGTATATGTACTTATAATAAAAAATGATGATAAAATATATATGAATATTGTGAAAGGTGCAAAGATATTTTCAATTTCTCTTACGAACGTTAAATTTATCTACTTTAGTTAAATGAGTCAGCGAGTCGCTGGCTATTCATTATAATGTCAATGTCAAGTAAACAAGCTGAACGGTCGTTAAGTTTGAGAGAGCGCGGGAGGTAACTATAGCATTGCGTAAGAGGGTTGCGATTATACCGATGAAGCCGGTAATTAACCTTGAAATTAGTTTAAAAAGGCTTTTAACGTTCATCGTAAACATGTTTGACATGGCTATAGTACATATTAACATTAAATACATAACAACTGTCTAGACTTTCTACTGACGTCATAATAGCCATACAATTGATTATTTTAAAATAAAACTTGAAAAACTAATTTAAATAACTAATATCACGGATGTATGTATGTAGATTATGAATGAATTTCACTGACCAATAAACTAAATGAATTGCTTTTACTTTAATTTAATAGGTAATAAAAAATAACGATTTATTTACGACCAATATAATTATAATGATAGATCTACCGTAAAATTTGAAGTTCAAATTTAGAATCAATGTAACTCATTTTTAAAATGACCGTTACATCATCGACGCAAGCATTTTGTAACTTTGTAGTTGCCACCTACTCTCTGTCGATGTCGGCTTGTCTCTGATTGTCCTCGTCTTACAATATTTATCTTCAGCTAAACTAAGGACTTTTTTTAATAAAAATGCAATAAAATTTGTTTTCAAAATTACCTTGCTTGACTAGTAAGGATAAAATAAGTTAAAACGAAAATAAAAACTTCTAGTAATTACGTGGTTAGAAGAAAAAAACTTCTTCGCACTTAGAACATCTTTTTATAATGATGAAACCACTACTAATCTAGAACTAGACTCAATCAGTCGTGACAATTTATGGTATGTGCATTGACGTAGTTTTTATGCCTATCTATAACATGAGAACCTTTTTAAAAAAATTGTCTTTGTTAATTAAATCAATCAATCAAGGCAGAATTAACATGCATTAGCTAGTGCAACGTCTATATTTGACAGCATTTAATTTTTTTGACAGGAATTTTTCATTTAAATATAAAATATAAAACTGTTGCACTTAAATTCGACATTGAATATTCGCTCTCATTATAATTACATACTGAACCTTTCTTTTAAAGACCTGTTCCTTCGCGAAAAATCTTTAACATAGAGAAGTGTCTTTCAGCGTCATTAATAGCAGTAATATCTTATCTATCTTTCTAAGGCTCAATTATCTTAATTTTCGTTCCAATTGTGTTACTTTCTATCGTAGTGGCATCGCTGCGGTTAACGGTTCGTCGCTTTGTCTTCGAGATGAATCGTTTTGCCTTCAATCGGCCCTTGCGATACGATGCGACTCATGCAACTGCGACCGTTACGTTTGAATGATTACTTGATCATACGTTTTAACAAACATGTCACATTTTCAATCAGTAAACTCTAAGTTGCATTCATTTGAGTTAATTTGTTTCGCACGTTCGTTTTTGATATCGCTTGCATTTGATTGAGAAATTGTTGGCTATAGACTTTTTATTTTATGTAACAGTGTATTACTTTTAGGTCTTTATCCACGTAATATTTGAACATGTAATATTGCAAATTTAAGTTATAACTAAGTCTTTATATATGTATCTCTTACATATATGTTATTTAATGAACATGTAACAATTTGTTATCGAGCTATTACGAGTACCTTTACAGAATATTACTTAACCTATGTATTCTATTAATAGTAGCTACTTAGCTGTGACTCGGATATTGATTATCATTTCGTTTGTTGATATTCGAAAGATAGGCTTGAAGTAGGCGCTTAAAGTTTTATATTGAAACATAGAGAGTCTAGATAGTCCAGTTAGCATAGACAGATACTAGTATATAAATATATAGTTCAAATCAAGGTTTCATAATCGTTACCTGTGTTTATAATAATATGTCTTTTGCTTGGAGGTGAAGGAAAACATCGTTATGAAAGAGTCGGATAGAATTCTGTCCATCACAAGGAGGCATTTGCCCACCCGTGTTACATTAAAGTATTTTTACTCACCCACCCAATTTCATAGATCAGTAACTCAGTGTAACTATCTTTTATTTTTATAAATAACAAAGCAAATAATTGTTTCGTCAAGGTCGGATGGGCAAGCTTTAATTACGAAACAGCCACCGCTGTTAAGGTTCAATGTCAATGTCGCTAAACGCTTGCATCTAGAGCACATCGTAACTTGGCGATCGATAGATATGGTTTAAGATTACATTCGTTTATTAACACTTCTGAAGTAGATAGTTTTTGTCTCGTGACTATTTAATCATGGTATATTGAATGTTCATCGTAGTGTTGTACTTTAAATTTAAAATGAAAATCATCGAAGGTATGTTTAGTTAATTTTAAACAGATAAAATATATAAGTATTTATAAGATGTGCTTTTAAGGAATGTTTTTCAGTTTGTGTTTTCTGTTTTTGCAGATTGTTATATTTTTAAATATTGATTATATCGAATTACAAAACGAAAAACATTTACCTTAAAACGATATTAAAAACAAACAAAACCTAAATGCTGGAGGTACAATTAAAACAATATTCCCGTTGCCTTTCAAAAGATGAATAAATTAAAAAAACGATGTCTCCGTTGACAATTTTTAATTACGATATTTTGTTCCACGCGCACAAAGTCTACCTTCCCACAGTCAGTTTTAATAACATTTTTGTATGTCATATTATCTCTTTCCTTCTTATAAATATAAACAGCGTTAGAGAAGGATAGAATAGAGTCAGCTAGAATGATGCAACATATTATACTCTGCACTTGCCATTTTCTACGCTATTAAACTTTGTGACGAATGCGCTGCAGTCATTGTAAATTTTGATTGAAGATAAAGAGGGCAGTAGCCTTGGAATGATACGAAGTTCAACACAAAGACGAAATTAAAGTAAGCTTTACGAAGATATTAAAAAATTTTATAACAATATAAGAACAGTTAACAAGTAAAAAAGTATAGGACTGTGCAGAAATTTTAGGTAAGTAACAGCCTGTTAATGTCCCACTGCTGGGCTAAGGCCTCCTCTCCCTTTTTGGGAATTTTAGGTATGTATACAAAATAATGTTTGTTTGTATATTTGTATTCTAATCATGTATGCGTTGCTAAATAATTATCAAATTGTGATGAAACTTTGAGGATTTGTTCTGCGTACGCGTGCAAAAGTCCTTATCCCAAAAACAAACGATATTTTTTTCGTCTATTAATATTTAAAACGTTATATGTAGAACTTTGTTCTACTCGGCTAACCTAACAAGGTGTAAAAGTTGTTTATAAAAATCTAAATCCTAATGTGAAATGAAAATCTTTTCTATATATTTAATAGTAAAATTGTTGCTTATAAAATGTAAAATTTTACATGGTTTAACATTAATTCCATACATAATTTATTATGCTTAAACAAAGGCACTGGATCCCATGGGAACTTTCGCAGGTAAGGGCGTTCCGCGCCATGACCCTACACCCCGTTCTTGCAATAGCCGCTTAATAAAACATGAATAAAAAATATTTCAAATCTAGATTGTACTCGAACTATGGATATATATAGTGTTTTCAACAATGTCTGCGAGTTCAAACTCGTCACATCCTTTTGAAGTTTAAAGTTTGAATATACTTAGGTAAATTATTTTTATTTGAACAGAAACATCCTAATGAAACAAATATGTCGCGTAAGAAGTATCCATGTTACCACGTAATGAAGCTTTGTAGTAAACCAAGCGATTTTTTTCTTAGAAGGAAATAATCGTAGAAAAATCTGCATTTTACGTCTCATTTTCATTCATTGCAAATTTCGCACTCTAATTATAGCAAAACAAGACATTATGTAGAAATATATTGATATTAAAAAGTTATATACGTTGATTTTGAAAAGTTTGGTTGTTGTATCGTACATTTTATAGCCACATAAAATAATGATTATTATAATTAAGTTAACTAACGGCCTCTATATGTCCCGCTGCTGAGCTAAGGTCCAGGGCCAATGTTCGGTTTGAAAAGCTTACTCCACCACGCTGCTTCAATGTGGGTTTTTAGTACACATGTGGCACAATATAAGTGAAATTAGATTATTCGTGTGATTATAATCACAATTTGTGATGACGCACATGAAAATTCAGTGTGGCCTGCTCGGGATTAAACTAGCGATCTTCGTTCATCATCATCTCAGCTCACATAAGTACATCACTTCTTATCCCATCAAATAAGACTGCTAAACTTATAATGAAGGTCCAAAACATGTCTGAGTATTTACTATAGTTTTATCAATTATAATAGTTCCAAATTGTAACCATTTGTATTGTAGTTGGTTTGAGGTCTAAGAGAGTTAGTGTAATTACAGACAGGAGTGGATATAACAATGACTTTTACAATACTAATGTTTATAAGCAGTAATTACTTCACATTAGGTCGTGTATATTCTTAGGTCGTCTTTGAAGTTTGACTGAGTCAGTGTTTTAATTATTATTGTGAATAAGTTGATGACAGCGCATTGATTGCGAGTTAAATTCAGTACCACTGAATTTTTATGTGCAAAATTTTTGCTTATAATTCATCTCCTGCTCGGTTCTAAAAGAAACATCCATGTGCCTAGTAATAATCTGTCACATATGTACACCAATCTATCCATTGAAGCTGCGTGGTGGAATAAGCTCCAACCATTCTCCCCAAAAAAGGAGAAGGTCTTAGCCCAGCTGTGGAATATTTACAAGTTGTTATTTCATTTTATTTAATATTGCAGTATGTATGTAAAATAAACAAATCGTTTTATAAGCATATTATGTTTAATAAAATATCGATATATCCTTCATTTTAAACATTTGAAGTAAGCAAATGAAAGTCGGTTCGCTTTTCCCTTTTCGCCATAAAGAGCGAACGCGTTCGTCGGTAACGATTTAATAGCGTTGTTATCTTTTTTTGAGATTTTTTTCAATTAAGAATAAGGGTTAATTCGAAACGGTAAAAATAATATTTACAAAAAGTGGTACAAGTTTTTTAATGTTTGCGAATTGAATCCACTTGAAACAATCGACTTAAAGCGATTAAGTTTGTTATTAATTTGTCTGTTACCTATGTGTATTATTGCTCGACTTCGCACGCTATAAACGTAAAATTAGTTTTACTCCTTTGTTACTTGCTTGCATTATCCGAGTACTTTCTCAGATATAAAATATCTATCTATCAACCCGTGGTCTGCGAAAAAAATGTCTCAATTTTTAAAAAATTTTATATTCTTCATTATACATATTCATTATTGGCCATAAATAATAATATATTTGCTTCTTTTTAGTTGCTTAATTTTATATTTTATTTTTTTAAATCAGTTATAATGACAGTAAAGAGTAAAAGTTGAGACTTATATTAAAAAAGGGAGTACATTGAAGATGAAATAAAAATTGACATCTGCCAAACAGTAAAGTAATATTAATGAATACTAGTTCACCTACATTTAATTAAAAGGTCGTATAATATAGTATATCATATTGTATTATACGAAAAACATTAAAAGAAATAGGATGCTTCTCAGGAACTGTTATTCTGTGTTTGATAACATTTATTTTATGAATAAATTTAAGCAATCTATTCTTTGGCGAGTTAATCTTGAATCATTGGCGAATCAACCGACGTTCTTTTTATTTGTTTTTGGATTCAATAATAAGGCGACCGTTTGGAATGTCTTCGGATCATCTTTGAGCTAGCTGTTTGCCGTTAGATAATAATTAAGTAGAAAGCCTTTCTATGTTAGAGCAATACTCGTCTGTCCAAAAGTGATTAATTTATATGGTATCTTACTGCGTAACTATAACCCGCGCATACAATGTATGGATTACGATTTTATTTTAATTGATATTTACATATATTTTACTTATGCACTTTTTTACTGGTGGTAGGGCTTTGTGCAAGCTCGTCTGGGTAGGTACCACCCACTCATCAGATATTCTACCGCAAAACAGCAGTACTTGGTATTGTTGTGTTCCGGTTTGAAGGGTGAGTGAGCCAGTGTAATTACAGGCACAAGGGACATAAAATCTTAGTTCCCAAGGTTGGTGGCGCATTGGATATGTAAGCGATGGTTGACATTGCTTACAATGCCAATGTCTAAGTGCGTTGGTGACCACTTACCATCAGGTGGCCCATATGCTCAAAACCTTCATAGTATTACTAGCTGGTACGTGTCTGACAGTTTCACTCTAATTGGGTGGGTGATCTCATTAGCTAATTACCAGAATAGTTTACCTGATTGGCTGACTTTTATGGCTATAAAGAGTTGAAGGTAAGATCCTTTCTCAATAAACCTAGTAGTTACTTAGATTACGTCGTACGAATAAAGAAATTATGTAGCATTATAACACAAAAGTATAATATAATCTATATTATATAGTATGATTTGTGTATTATTTATGTTGTTTCTATATAAACAATATTTGTTCAAAAGCAATCTATATTCGTTTGGAATTTAAGAGCGAAACTAAACCTGATTTCGAAACGTACAATAAATCTTAAATTGCTATTTAAATTTAAATAATCACGAAATGTTTTTATTCTAGAAGTTATATTGTTCATTTGAATGTAACTGGTTTGATATATATGCTTCTTAATTTTGTATATCATTATAAAAGATCAATTTTAATGAATGTGTTCCCATCGAACATTAATAAGGCAAAATAGTATTTCTAGAAATACCGCTACTTAACTGATATCGGTTTATTTACTCTTTTTATTGTATTATTATTATAAAATAATTGCTAATTTTGATGTGAAATATCCATTAGCGCATCACGGGCGTATGGCAAACGGCGTGACGTCATTTGCTCTGATGAATCTCTTCTCTCTTTCCGATCCGATATCTTTGTACGTGGTGCGTGAACTATATACTCCGTGGCTATTATTATAATAATAAGAAATATATATTTATATTATTAACGCAAGTCTATTCGTATTTTTTTATTTTACTTCATATTTATTTTAGATTTTATAAACCGATTCTTTCAATAACCAGTAATGTCGTTACTCGTTCCGTTTTTTCTTTGTCCCCAAAGAATCTTTAGTATAATAAACGTTCTCACTCAAATAACTACATTATTCTTTGTTACAGAAGGATATCAAAGTTAACTCTACTTGTATTATCTATAATCTTAATGATTGCAATTGAATACATCCGACAGATGAATTAGATTTATTTTTTTATCATTTATTTTGAAAATTCCACAGACTAGGAGTCGTGTTCTTGTTTAACCTCATTATGCACTAGGTTTATATATATATGTACTATTTATTTGCTCACTTAGCGGCTTGGCTTTCCTTGGGTCTGGATAAGTACCACTTGATTCTACAACCAAACTGCAATACTTTGTACTTACGCCTTGAAGACTTTGATAGCTAGTGTAATTACAGTCGTAAGAGATTTATCTTACTTTTATCCCATAGTTTTGACGATGAAGGAACTGCTTATAATTTTAACAGTTGTTGTTTTTATGAGCCGAGTGCACCACTTACCATTAAGCGATCTATTGGCACGTCTGCCTTGCTACTTGCCTGCTACAAGTTAAGAAAAAGTTGTGAGCTGTGCCTCGTTAAGGTTCAAAGTAATTTTCGTGATCTCGTTGCGGTGACGTGACTGATATCTTCTGGCAATTTCATATTGTGTTACAGCTCAAGACAGGTCATTTGGAGTCAACCATTGAAAGTAATCATCGTGTGATCGAACTGCGGCCGAATGTCGAAACTAAATTATATGCCATTTTTTTCATTCACGACCCATTGTTCGTACGGGCCATAACTGAATTTGGCTTATCGCATCTCAAATTATGACCGACATAGACCATTTCTGTGTAATGGGCGAAATTGTTCAACGAGTACCTACTCCTCATCCATTAGATATGATTTACAATGATCTTACTTTCTAAGGCTGTGTATTTTGCAACACTATTAATCGTTTTGCCGAAACAATGCGATGATTCAATTAGACTTACATATATTTACGTATAGATGTATATATGTATATGATACACAAACTTGAACAGTAGAGTAAAATGTAACAGCCTTAAGCTGGGCAAACTTAAGGAAAAAAATTACTAGTGGTAGCTCTGTGCAAGCTCGTCTGGGTAGGTACCACCCACTCATCAGATATTCTACCGCAAAACAGAAGTACTTAGTATTGTTGCGCTCCGGTTTGAAGGGTGAGTGGGCCAGTGTAATTACAACCACAAGGGACATAAAATCTTGTTGGTGGTACATTGATCGACGCAGAAGAAAACAGCGAATCTAATGATATATGTATTTTTATCAAAATCACTGACGACAATATAATTCAGTAGTGCTTGCCCGGATTTAAAACCGAAATCTTCAATTAAGATTTATGTATGTGTGTAGCCACTGCGCTATCTCGGCTATAAAACGAAAGCCAATGGATGTATCCTATATTTTGCATGTTATAAAATTAAAATTGAAAAATTATAAAATGGTTTCTATTAACGTTTGCATAATTTTGTAATATAAGATAAATATTATAGAAATAATAATGATTTTAAAAAGAAATTTTATTTAATTACCGACGATTATCGTGGTTATATAATACTAAAGAAATTAATGAAGTAATTTGCGTGTGGAAACTAATAATACATCCAGAAAGCGAGTATTGGCACGGCAGCTTCAGATACCTAGCGATCGCGAACTCTTGACCTCGCTAATGTTAATAATACTTTCTAAACGGTTATTATAAGTTATTTAGCGGTTTTTTAGCTGACTACAATATGAGTTAGATTTGTGTCGTGACGTTTTTTTCGCAACGATCTCGCTTTCACGCAATATCAAAGATTGTAAATAATAATTTGCCAGTATAAAGGTTGGAAGTAGTATAAATTTTAGTCTTTATTAAAAACATTCAATTATATTATATTTAATTCACTAATAGTCGATTTACATATTTTTGTTGTATATTAATTGGTGGGAAATGGTAGCTACAGAGTTTCTTGTCCGTTGGTTTCGGTAAAATATTTTGAACCGATGGTAGCTTTACATTTTATATGAACTCACATCCAAAAATCAGGCTTTTTCTCTTTATAGTATTAGTGTAGAATATAGATATGTAAAACATATAAAAATATATAATCATATAATATATATAAACTTGTGAATGTTACTCACAATTGCTTTTTAGAGCTGTAGTCTTAAATATTTTTTTTTTAATATATTTTTTTACGTATGATTAAATTGTCGATTAAAGAGGTCAGTTCATTTTATCTAGTTTTCATGTGATGTCATTAGCTCTTTGATGTCTGATATCGTGAAGTCGACCCGGAAACTTTTCAATGACAAGATAAAATTGACTTTGACCTTTGATTTTTATTAGCCTTCATGTAAATAGGTGCACTAATTAGTTGGAATCTTGTTTTAATTTTTTGACGGTGTCGTTTGATAGTATTTTTTTACTGGTGGTAGGGCTTTGTGCAAGCTCGTCTGGGTAGGTACCACCCACTCATCAGATATTCTACCGTAAAACAGCAATACTTGATATTGTTGTGTTCCGGTTTGAAGGGTGAGTGAGCCAGTGTAATTACAGGCACAAGGGACATAAAATCTTAGTTCCCATGGTTGGTGGCGCATTGGCTATAAGCGATGGTTGACATTTCTTACAATGCCAATGTCTAAGGGCGTTTGGTGACCACTTACCATCAGGTGGCCCATATGCTCGTCCACCTTCCTATTCTATAAAAAAAAACAACGCATTCATAAGTTGTTTGATATTGTGTAATTAGTATTTTGTTGTACTGAATTGTTGGATTGTCGCCGGCTTCAATCATTTGGGTACTGGTTTCAAATTTAATTCACGAATACTATACTAACTACGTGAAGTCATTTAACATCTTATGTATGAAAAAGAACGAGTGTACCTCAGCAGCGAATGATATTGAAGTTACATTTTGAAACTAAAATTCAAATTTTAGTTTCAATACTTATTATGTGTCATAGTTATATAAAAAGTGTAGCTGTTCCTCGCAATCCCATCATCGCGGAATTTATATTTCCGCTAATCGCCGAACTTATAAGCTTATATTCAGTAATTTCCACGTTACTAGTTAAATTCAAATGTCATATTATCAAAGTTTTTTAAAAAATATATAATTTTTTCCTTTTGCCATCGGAATAGACATTGTTTTCTTTATGGATGGAGTCTCGAATTTCACTAGAATAGTTTTAGTGATTTAATCCTGATGAGGTAATACTTATATAGACAGAGTTACTTTCGCATTTATAATATTATGAACATAACTTTACCGCGTCATTCGTGTCAGTTTAATGTCAATATGGCATTAATTTATCGTGTGAAAATGTAATGATTATAAATAAATTTGCCTGATAAGCATTAAGTATATTATCAGTGAACTCAGTATGTTTATTAGAAATCGGAGGCCCCTTTTTCGAAATCGAATGTTATATATAATAAATACATAAACAAATTATGCAATATTTTGTTAATAGTGATTTGAGTTATTGGAGCTAAGAGCTTGATGATTAGAACACGTGAGTCTTAAAAGAAAATTCCAATTGAAATCCGGGCAAGCACCCCTGAATTTTCACGTGATTCATTTGTTTTTATCATTCATCTCGAGCGCGTAAAGGAAAATTTGCTTACAAATTTTAAAATATATATAATATATAATTTTATTTTTATATTAGACATTTTTATAAAATACAAAATAAAATATAATTTTTATAATATATAAAATAATCGCTAGATACCTGTATGCGTCACATGTAACTGTACCTACCTACAATAGATCAGCGTACTACGTACGTACAGCGTACGCAATAGGTTCCAAAAATCTTTTCAGACGTGGTTCTTGCCCACTTTTACACTGTAAATCAGGCGCCTAAAAAATTTAAAGCATTTACTACATATTGATATAGTCTTATGATTTTAAATTTTTAACTTAAAATAAATTAGGTACTTTTAATTTATTATTATTAAGATTGAAAAGACGATTTTTGTTGAATAATCAAAGGACTAAAGTTCAAATTTTGTTATTATTCGTTAATATAATTTTGTGATTATTCGTTATTTAATGTTCATCTGTGGTCGTTATCAATACAGAGACTAATATGTTTTTAACATAATATTTGTGTACGAGCTTATCTCTGTGTATGCCTAGCGTGCAATCAAAGGGATTGCTAGTGACAAATATCGTGATTTATGTATTGTATTATAAAATATCTTTTGACGTTGTAATAAAAGTAGTTTTGGTCATATTTAACTCTGATATTGAAGCGAATTCAATATCATCCACGAGCGAATAAGAGCTAAATGCGACGAACATCTCGCAGATAGTCAGTTTGGCTTTCGAATAGGAGTGGGCACGAGAGAGGCTCTTTTTGCAATGCAGATTCTCGTACAAAAATGCAGAGACATGCAACAAGACGTTTTCCTTTGTTTCATCGATTACGAAAAAGCCTTTGACAGAGTACTGCACGACCGTCTAATTGCAATATTACATGATATCGGCTTAGATGACAAAGATGTACGGAACCAGAAGGCTACTGTACGAGTTGACAATGAGGAGACTGATGAGGTAGAAATAAAGAGAGGAGTCCGACAGGGCTGTATTATCACCCACGCTATTTAATTTGTACTCGGAAAAAATAAAAGCAGAAGCAATTGAAGGCCAAGAATGTGGAGTCAAAATAAATGGCCGGTATATTAACAACATCAGATACGCTGACGATACAGTCCTAATAGCATCATCTCCTGAAGAGTGCAGTGAAAACGCTGGTCTGAGGATGAACCTATCAAAAACGAAGATCATGGTGTTATCTAAACATAGCTTCGATGACATTGCTATCATTGTAGCAGGCCAAAAAATTGAGAGGGTGCGCAAGTACAAATATCTGGGGACATGGCTTAATGACATCTGGAGCTGTGAACAGGAGGTAAAGATTCGCATCGAAATAGCTCGAAGTGCCTTCAGCACGTTGAAAAAAGTACTCTGCAATCGCAGACTTAAAATCCCTGTGCGCATACGACTCCTACATTGTTACATCCGGCCTATACTTCTTTACGGATGCGAGGTGTGGACAATTAACGAAGACCTCAAAAAACGTATAGAAGCTTTCGAGATGTGGGCATATAGACGTATGTTGGCCATTAGTTGGACTCAAAAGGTCTCGAACGTAGAAGTTCTGCGACGCGTCAACCAAAAACGGCAAATTTTGGAGACTGTCAAGAAGAGAAAAGTTGCATATCTCGGACACGTGCTTAGGCATGAAAGATATGAAATTTTGCAACTGATTATGATGGGAAAAGTTGCCGGAAGGAGAGCTGTTGGGCGCAGAAAAAAGTCTTGGCTGTGCAACATCCGTGAATGGACGGGAATCGCGAGTGCTGCCGAACTCTTTCGCCTCGCGAAGAACAAGAAGGAGTATTTGAAGCTGACTGCCAACCTTCGCTAGTCGGAGTGGAAATCGAAGAAGAAGAAGAAGAATTGAAGCGAACACAGAAACTTTAAAATTGACGATAATGTATTCTTTTTATGATTTAAAAAAAAAAAATCAGGCACCTTATTTTACGTCACATGTACAGCTAATCTAGAACTAAATCAACTGCAATAGTGTAAAAATAAAATCGATTATTTAATCCTACAATAATTAAATATACAATAACCGATTTCAAGTTTCTCCAATAATCGAATTCCTCGAATGATCTCTCAATCGCGCAATACATCGTTTTATTTGATTTGTACGTATTGTTTTAATAACTAAAGTTTTATGTCTCGTAGAGTAATAAAATAAACAGTGTTTATTGAGAAATCTGTTCCTGGTGACTATCTTATCAGTGATGTTAAAAGCCTTACTCATCGAGAGTACAGTGTGAATGATATTCTAGTGCTGTGGATTAATATCAAGTGCAACCATTTTAGTGTTCATAAATGATTGTTTATTAACATTACATCAGCATATTATCAAAGTTCTGTTTAGCGGCTGCAGATATAATATTATACTATTGTTTGTATTTTATAAACAATTTGCTGAATTGCTGATTTTATATAAAACAAACAGTACGCGTATTTCGGAGTCGATATTTACTAACACGCACACACATAAGCATACTTTAATGTTTTAATAAAGAAGTAATAATGTTTTAATAAAGATATTAATTTTAAAAGAAAGTATAATTACGAATCTTTAAGTATTGCTGCTTAAACTTTTAACACACATTCTGAAGATGTTCATAAGGTCTGAGGATTTTCATTGCTATCACACATAATACACGTTCAGTTACTTCAATCCTGTAATATTTAACTCTACGTCTGCCAAAATCATTGAAGCGGTTTTGACTTGCTTATTTACTTTTAATCATCATCAACATCATCATATCAGGCGGAAAACGTACACTGCTGGACAAAGGCGTCCACCTAGGATTGGCTTTACCACTACGGCTGGCCTTTTGTTAATAATTAAGATATTTTTATTTCATGTTAAACATTTTTAAATTATACAAAAGATCCGTAACAGCCTGTGAATGTCCCACTGCTGGGCTAAAGGCCTCCTCTCCTCTTTTTGAGGAGAAGGTTTGGAGCTTATTCCACCACGCTGCTCCAATGCGGGTTGGTGGAATACACATGTGGCAGAATTTCAGTGAAATTAGACACATGCAGGTTTCCTCACGATGTTTTCCTTCACCGTAAAGCACGAGATGAATTATAATCGCAAATTAAGCACATGAAAATTCAGTGGTGCTTGCCCGGGTTTGAACCCACGATCATCGGTTAGGATTCCCGCGTTCTTACCACTGGGCCATCTCGGCTAATACAATAGATCAAGTATAAATTATTTTAATATCAGAACGGGAAATAGAAGACTAGTTATTTGATTAGAGGAGTTACATTCTATGATCAACCAGAAGTAATTTTTAAACAATTTAATACCACATAATTCTATAGTTTTGAAATTGCACACGATCGCTTCGGGCGTTAGTTTTTCGTGACTTATCCCAACTCTTGTTAGCGTAATAGCAAATGGAGCGGTCGCCGTCGTTGATAAATTACAAGCTCTTTTCCAATTCACTGTGTTTCTGTTGCAAAATCATAAATATTATGAAGCCTTAAGATATTGCTACTCGCTCCAATGCGATAAATATAATTCTTTTTTTTTAATAGCGATTTTGCGTAATAATAAAGGCTTAATTTTTTTCTGATCTGAAAACCAAATTTAAATCTTATCTAAGGGATCTTCCTTTGATTTCGAACGAATGATTAAGGTTTAATCTATGTTGAAATTGAGTCCTTAATTCCTATGTATTATTATTATTCAAGAAAATTTAAAATAGTACCAAACATTAGAAGTTATCGAACTGTCGATGACGAACTGATTAAATTATAAAAGGATATTGTTATAAAATGATAAATAAAAACATAAATTAGGAAATTACCTCTGAATGCAAGTTTGTATAATAATGTATCGAGATTTGTTGAAAGATGAGCGTCACGTCGATTAATTTGAATATTTACAATACGCGTAATGTATGAAAATGTAAAAATAGGGACCATTTCGTTATAACTTCCCCGAATTTGATCGTTGTTGGCGTCACTATCAGCTGGTGTTAGTTATAAGGTATTTAATTTGTTTCTAAAACTTATCAAAGATAGAAAGAATGATGCAAGTTTTAAACAAATTCTTTCGAGAAATTTTTAAGCAAAATATATCTAGGAGTTTCTGATTCGATGCACACTTGTAAAAGTTACTAAATTTGTTATATCCGCAACCACAACAAGCGCAATTTTATCGCTACGTAGCTTTCCTCTAGATAACTAGAAAGCACGAGCCCCGGGCGGCCTATATACCTCACTCGCTGTCACATTAGAATTAACTTTCGAGGCTTCTGCTACCGCTGAGGAATTAACATCGTTGAGTACGACACAGATATGGTAGCTATTTTCTATGAGAAAATATAGTCTAAGCGAACTTAAGCCAGTGGCTTTGTTCGCGTTGATAACGTGGAGTGATAGACAGTAATGAAACTGCACATTTTATTTCTTTTTTAAACATCACCAAAGATTTTTCTTATGTATATCTATCTATTTTTAAGGATGCGTCAGATAATGAATTTTTATGCTAAAAACATTGGACCAAAGTTTACTTCAGTTTATTTTTTGTATACAGTAACAATCCTTATCAATATTGTGTAAAAGGACGCGGAGTGTGCAAAACGATGGCACTAACATAAGCGGAAAAATTCTTTGTCCATAAAGAAAGCGTGATTAAAATATTTTCTGAGAAATGTTAAGGAATGATTAATTAGTCTATTTAAATTTTAGTTGAATAGTGGTGTACTATTTCATTGCACAAACAATTGAAGTGAATGGAAGGTGACGTTTTCTACGAAATTAAATTTTTGGTATGACATGGTTTCTTAGACTGACAAATTACGTTGTGATTTGTTTATATTTCAAATGATTGATAGTAATCAATACTTTGTAGTAGTAGTACTTAAAACAAATTTATATAAAAGTTATTGCCGAATATTTTTACAATCTTATCTTGCAGTAATTAAGTGATAACTGTTTTACCGGCGCGCTAGTGAACGGATTGATACGCGGAAAAGTGAAATTTGTACGTGAATTTATTTAATTGTGTATTAAGAAGATAAATGTAATTGATTTTAAGAATTACATATTGTCTACAAGTGTAGGGTTCATTTGATCTTTCTGTTTCCAAATTAAAAATTCATAAATTACAGTTGCGATAAAGCAAGATGTTCTTAGCCGAAGTAGCTTTTCTAACTCTAATAGTATCAAAGTGCGATCGTACTATATAGCGTATCGTTTGATATTAATGATGCCTCTATATAATATGTCTTTAGCGTTGTTTGTACAAATCATCGAAATTTTTTTTGCAATGTCTTATCGTTTGATCATGATTACAGATATTGTTTTTTTGAAGAAGAGAGAAGAGAAGAACTATAATTTATGTATTCTTCAGATATCAAAACTGTATTAACTCCAGCGATAGAATCCCGGGTTGATCATATACAAGTTATTGGGGTTTTCTGGGAAAATAATATTAGTAGCTCGGCTCGGAAAACACTTAAAGCCTCCTGCGCCTGACTGATCTCCAGTTCTGTTTATTGAGGATTGCTTTCCCATCAATCGATGAGAGTGAAGGAATAAAGAGTGCACCTATATTAAGCACTCACTTGAGCACTGTAATATCGTCTTTGTAGATGGCTAGTCTCCTGTTAGAATAGTCATATAGTCGGAACTCGGTCAGGAGCACATTTTACTTTATTAATACAACATTAAAAGCAAGGTCGCCCTAGCCTTGCGTGTCCGCCCTCAAAGTAAACAACATTGATCAACATTGAACAAAATATCTTATCAACAGCATCGGGTGAAATTAGGTCAAATGGTGAAACAAAAAAAAAAATGCTTATATTATTTCGGAGCAACGCGCTTTTCAGCTGTTGTAAAACATAAACATTGATATATATATATCAAAAGTATTGTATTGTTGCTCTAACATATATTTTTATATGCTTATTTCATTGTTTGCACTCATAACAAAAATTAATTTAGCTGTCTTTTTTACATATAATTTCGTTAAAATTACATTCTGATTAAACTAAAATCTTTATGCCTAAGCTCCTTATACGAATAGACTTGATAATTTTTTGTAAAGGAAAAAAGGCAGTAAATGTCCCACTGCCGGTAAGCTTATTCCATCACGCTGTTCCAATGCGCGTTGGGTTTCTTCGCGACGTTATTCTTCAACGACGAGCCGACGAACGAATTATAAACACTGATTGTATTAAATAGAATAAAGCAAAGCAAGTTTTAGTTATGATTTATTTTTATACATTTTTCAGCAATTTTTTTTTATAGAATAGGAAGGCGGACGAGCATATGGGCCACCTGATGGTAAGTGGTCACCAACGCCCATAGACATTGACATTGTAAGAAATGTTAACCATCGCTTACATCACCAATGCGCCACCAACCTTGGGAACTAAGATGTTATGTCCCTTGTGCCTGTAATTACACTGGCTCACTCACCCTTCAAACCGGAATACAACAATACCAAGTACTGCTGTTTTGCGGTAGAATATCTGATGAGTGTGTGGTACCTACCCAGACGAGCTTGCACAAAGCTCTACCACCAGTAATTCGTAATGTTAAGTAATGTTTAATTGTTTATATTGTTTTATTGTACAGCGGTTATTATTACTCCTATAACCCCATTGTTGTTAAGGTTCAATGTCAGGATCACGTGAATTAGTGAAACGTGAGATCGGAACAACGAAAATTACCTATGTTTGTTTTATCAATCACGTCCAGCTACTTCTAGCCGAAACCTAAAACCATAATATTGTTAGCTCATGCTTAAAGGGTACTCACGTTATAAACTGAGTTTGTTTGTATGTATGCGCTACCAGTTCGATTTGAAAAGAAATATGTTTTTGCGTTTGATAGTGCGTTTATTGAGAATGGTTAGACTAAGTTGAAACCGTAGTTACAAATACTGTTTTATATACACTCAGTGCTTCATACAGATCCCGGTATACATACATATGCATACCGGGTATAAAACGTACAGTACGGTACGGTACATTACACATGTGGCAGAATTTCAGTGAAATCAGACACATGCAGGTTTCCTCACGATGTTTTCCTTCACCGTATAATACGAGATGAATTATAATCACAAATTAAGCACACGAACAGTCAGTGGTGCTTGCCCGGGTTTGAACCCATGATCATCAGTTAAGATTCACGCGTTCTTACCACTGGGCCATCTCGGCCTTTTTTTATATACACATACGTTTTAGTATAAAACGTGTATGTGTGTGTGTTTTTTTAATATTAAAGACATTCTATTTTAATGCATTAATGATATTTAAGATATTTTTTTTTATCTCTGTCTTCTACACGTATACTTTCGTTTACGCGCCTTTTATCTTGAAGAACAATGACGCAAACTATAATAGAAAGTTGGTTGGTTTTTAATAATAAAAAATATATATTTTATAATGTATAAATTGTTTTCCTCATAAATCTCTTTAATATATAGCTGCGTGTTTTTAAGTAATTTAATTATGTTATTTGTAAAGTACATAATAATTTATAATTAAAACTATCGTGTTATTATGTTATCATTCATATACGCGGCAATTTATATTATAATCGTAACTTTTATTTACTTAATATAAGCATTCATTAAAACTATAGTTATAAGCATACATTAAAAAAGACAAATAAATATAATATCGTGATTCCAACTGATGTCATTTCCCACTACGAATATGTACGCGTAGAATTTTTTTTAGCAGTCGAAAACTAACCTAACCTATTTAGTTGAATGCTATTTGCAAATGAGATTGCAAAACAGTGCATATAAACACAGATGAATATGATAAGTTATCACCAAGGTAAAGTTGTGCATTGAGCTGTTTAAATTAGACTAGATAAGATTCGTTTGCTCTAGACACGACGGCACACTTAGAAAGATGAGTGTTGTTGAACGTAATCTGTTATTGAAAATGAAAAAAGATTTTACCAATGAATACTTTACTTGGTGGTCTTTGGACTATACCACCCATTCATAGCATGTTCTACTGCCAGCAGCTATACCTACTTAGTATTGTGTTCAGTTATGAAAGGTGATTGAGCCAATGTAAATTCAGGCACAAGTTACATAAAATCTTAGTTCCTAAGGCTGGTGGCGCTTTGGCGATAATGATTTTCGCGTTTTTAAGTATTTTTTACTGTGCCAATGTTTATAAACGGTGGTGACCACTTACCATCTGGTGGCCCACGCTCGTGCGGCCAAGCTATATTATAAAAAATATCTTCCTGCTGTGCTATACATATAATTATGATCTTAATACAGATATCGTGTGTGTATGTAAATTATCGTTACGTCTCGCGTTGAAATTATATCAGTACAGTTCTATAATTACCATATATAACTTCCTCGGTGGTATAATCTCACCACAGGATGCCGACTCGCATAAACGCTAGTTACGAACATTAAGTAACATCTTAAATTATGAACCTAGGCGCCGGTCACAGTATTGTCTTGTAACAGTACAGTAACAGTAACAGCCTGTTAATGTCCCACTGCTGGGCTAAGGCCTCTTCTCCTTTTTGAGGAAGGTTTGGAGCTTATTCCACCACGCTGTTCCAATGCGGATGGGCAGAATACACATGCGGCATAATTTCAATGAAATTAGACACATGCAGGTTTCCTCGCGATGTTTTTCTTTACCGTCAAGCACGAGTCATAAACACATCATAAACATAAATTAAGCACATGAAAATTCAGTGATACTTGCCCGGGTGTGAACACACGATCATCGGTTAAGATTCACGCGTTCTAACCACTGGGTCATCTCGGCTCACGTATTGTCTTGACCAGTTATTAATAGTAATAAGCTTATTGAGTACCGTTATCTATTATTTGTGAATATAACAAATAATATAATTCTAATAATACAATCTTACGAACTATAATAGGTATATATAAGAGTGTAACACGCTTCGTTTACGTGTGTGCTTCACGTTAAAACTTTTGATGATATCAATATACAATTTATTTTTAGTTATGTTTGTTGTAATTTGTCAACTTTAAACTGAGTAGATGTTTCGTCTAGGTTTGTTTAAAAATATTATCGAACAAAACGAACTGAAATAAAAATAACTTCAGAGCATTTTTTCCTATAGTAAAATTGTATTGTACCGATTTGAAATAAAACCGGCATAAAATATATGAAAAGAAAATGGTAATATTATGTACCAGACGATACAATATACTATTAAAGGTTACAAAGTAAACGCTAACGTCTTATTTTAAAATATATTAATTTAATTTTACGTAACTATTTATAATATAAAAATTGTATCACACTTTAATCAATTGTACTTGTAAATAAACGTAATTTAATGGGTTGTTAAGTCATTCTACCATTGAGCAAAGTATCCGAAGATTAGCTACGTTATTATTTTCTCCTTGTTGAGACAGCAGACTGTTGTAATCGCAAGGGTCATCCTGTGTACTTGTGAAGTATGACTCGACTTTGAAGAGACCGTTGTGGATGTGTGGTGTAAAGAAGAATTAATGATGTGTTTTAGTTTAACGAGAGTTCTATCAAACACTCTTTTTTTTCGGAAATTGTAATACTGTTGGCCTTACTGACCTCTACAGCGTCATCGGGCGGGATGGGCGAGTTGAACTCAGCCGGATGTTGGGAGCCACACAGGGGTCAAGAGAGACACGGGCGTCCTAAGGGTGCCTCCTGTGAGGCCGGACCTCGGCTTAGGACTCCGTTGAAATCGGGAGGGAAACTCGTTATTTCGTAGTCGGAAATAGGAACATCAGTGCATTGACCTTCAAACTACCGAAATCGTAAAAATCTAACAACACAATATATAATAATAAAATATGTATAAAATTTCGAAACGGGTTTAAATTTAGATACAGATTAACGAACCATTTCTTTTTTAACGCACTAGTTATAATAACATGTTTTTTTTTTAAAGTAAATTACAGTGTGAAACAGTAAATTCGCTTATATGTAACGTCATGGCGTGATGGTTATGTCACGCGTCCGCAAGGGTGAACGCACTTGCAAATATCGTGTCACTGTTAAATAAACCACGGTATTTGCGTATGTGAGTCCTCGCCTTACTTCGCTTGGTCGGCTTTGTTTGAGATGAAATGGCTTTTAAAGTTGAGCCGTTGATATTTAAAAAAAAAAAATCTTTGTTCAAAAAGAACATGAATCATTGGTTGATTTTTTTTTTTAAATAAAGGAAGGTGGTCTGGAAAATGGGATATCCGTTGGTAAGTCCCCACCGCTCAAAGACATGCCGTTAGAAATATTAACCATTATTTACATCGCCACCAACATTTTAAAACTAAGATATCATATCCCTCGTGTAGTTAAGCTGACTCACTCAATTCGGAACACAGCAATACTTCCGTTTTGCGGTAGAATATCTGATGAATTTGTGGTACCTACCTAAAAGGTTGCTCAAAGCTACCACAGTACAGTACAGTAACAGCCTGTGGATGTCTCACTGCTGGGCTAACTCCTCCTTTCCCTTTTGATGAGAAGGTTTGGAGCTTATTCCACCACGCTGCTCCAATGCGGATTGCGATGCAGTTTTCCTCACGATGTTTTCCTTCACCGAGATGAATTATAATTATAAATTAAGTACATGAATATTCAGTGGTGCTTGCCCGGGTTTGAACCCACGATTAACGGTTAAGATTCACGCGTTCTTACCACTGAGACATCTCGGCTTCTCACTGGGCCATCTCGGCTTCTTACTACCACCGACGTGGTGGTAAAAAATGGTTAGGAAAAAAATATGAATTCATGTTTTATTATTACGATACAATATCAAAATAATATACTTTATTCAAGTAGTCTCTGAGCGCTTCTAAATCTAAAGTTTACAAGTCTACTCGTATAATGCCAATTAAACGTTCATCTCACGATAAGAACCGGCAAGAAACTATACAGTTACTTTTTATTATTTTCAGCACACGTTACGACTTACGATAAAATTTTATATCCAGCATTAAAATAATTGAATATAATTTTATCATTAATATATAACCTTGCTCAAATTAATGCGCTAAATAATAAGTGATATAACTAATTCAAATTATAACCATAAACATTGACGACATCACTTATAAAATTCATTTAATGTTTTAAACACTGATTTGCCTCTTTCTGTCATATTATATATGTATATATATAAGTCTTATAACCCTCTAAATAGCATTTATAAGTAAAGCCGTAAGATATTTTTGTTTTTAATTTACGTTACAATTGCAATACGTATGATATAAGTTTGCATGTCAGAAATTGTTCAGGGGTGGTCGTGTAGATACATAATAGTTTAGGTTAGAGATGAGTCATGCGAATATGCATATTGCGCGGTTATAATTACGTAAAAAGTCGATTATTGTTCTTTTACTGTTATGTATGAACGAATGGATCAGAGCTCATATATTTATGCCGGCCAACCGAATTTACGTGTATTATAAATGTTATTTTTGTATTTATTTCGTAACAACGTAGCTGCTGTGTTTTTGTCGGATCTTTTTAGTGGAAGAAGTTAAAGTTTAACGATACTGTCGAAATATTAACCTACCTCCATCTATAATATCTTTCTAACTACTCAGCTTATCACAGTCCACTCTCCGAAGGTGCGCCAAAGTTTCTGATCTTCCGCCTTTTGCGTATAAACGGATCTCGCCGTTATTAATATTTTGAGTTTTTTGTTTACACCAAAGTCAATGCGCTTCGTTTTTTCTTATTAGCGACGAATCGTTTGCGAAACGTAATAAATAACCGTTTCTTACATTAGATTTTACTCAATTACACATAAATATATAGCACCATGAAATTGTCTTCTAAAAGGTCTTCAACCTCGGAAGAAACTCAAAAGTAATACTTTTCAAGATTGTCTAGTTAGTAGACTGTAACGCGGTTATTTTAGAAACAATATACGTATATATAACAATCTTATATTTTGCAAGCTAAATTCACCGTGAACAATAGGCGAAATTAGCATAGTCTGAAGTAATGATTTAATTTGCTATTGTGATATATGCAATATCTGAAAGGAAAATTTATAAGAAGAATCATAGTTCCTTTTTATATTTCCTATGTTTTACGGTAATCATTTTAATTTTTTTTATTTCGTTTCAGATGACAGCAGCAGAGAAAAAGTTAAATCAGAAAACGAGGTAAGGTTAATTAATATTTTTTTTTACATTTATTTAAGGATGTCGATATTGTTGATGTGTGTTCTCTTCAAATACAGAAAATCGGCTTAGACTGGGAAATTAACAAAACATTTATAAGACGTATTGTTTCCAATTTATCTCTTTTTGTCATCAGTAATTCCAGATTTGAAAAAAGAAGACAAAGTATTTGGTAAAACTCTAAAAAAAATAGAATGGTTAATAAAAGTCAAGATCTTGCTTATGATTGTAGAGATCCTAAAAAGGGTTTTAAGTTGAGTTGTTCGTCCCACAACGTATTACCATTTTGTCCGCATACAAGGTCTTAGTTGGAAGCCTTTATTTGGCTTTTCAGGGTTTATTTGCGAAATGTTTTAGAGAACTTTAGCGATACTCATACGAATTGAACTAAAATAGGAAACTCAATCGCTTTAAAATCTTATATCAAAACACATAATATTAAATATATAATAAATAAATTGCTTACAGGGTATTGAATAATTAAACACTGATTCATCTCTTTCTGACATTATTGATTTATATTCGAAAAAAAAAGCTTTGTTTAATTAATTACCTCCAAAAAAAAAAACTGCCGGCAAAGCCGAAAATGTAATACCGATCTAACACAAAAAAGATTGACAGAGATCCAAATACAAATATAAAAAAATATATAACCAGAAAAAGAGATAGAGAACGGGTTCCAGATATTTTTCCTGCAGGGATTGTTAAATTTAATATTATAATGACAATATACTTCAACCGCATGTTATATTACACGAAGGTACGGTTATTTAAAAAGATATTAGATAAAATAATTAGGTCATAGTGATCACCGAGCCCTAAACTTCATAAATATCTAATCTACTTGCTACGTTGAAGATAAGAAATTAAACTTGTCCACCTTTATTAGCTATTGTCTGCGTAGCTTCTGTTTATTTTTCAAATAAAAGTAAGTCATTTTTATATTGTGTAAACATAAAGCATGAAAATGACTACCGAAATATTAAAAAAATATGTAAACATTTATTAGCATTCAATCTTAGTACATACTTGATATAATTGTGTAGGTACCACCCTTTCATTAGGTATTCTACCGGCAAACAGCAATATTTAGTATTGCTGTGCTCCAGTTTGAAGGGTGAGTGAGCTAGTGCAACTACAGGCACACGGGACATAACTTCTTAGTTCCCAAGGTCGGTGGCACACTGGCGACCAATTTCATAAAAAATGTTTTTCGCTTTTTTTTACAATAGCAAATTTATTTGAAAAATTTTGAAGACATTTATTACTTTTAAGAGACGTTTTTAATTACATACGATAGTATGCACGAATACATTAAACTCTCTATATACTCTTAGGTTTATATAATAGATAGATGTGACAGACTTGGTCTACCTCACAGTAAAATAAATTTGAAATAAATGAAATTTTATTTTATTCTGCATCGACAGTTAATCTTATGATCTAAAATCCTATGCTACCTACCGTAAATTCTAATAATAAAATCTACTGTCAGTTTGAAGACGTGGAAACGATAGAATGATTAACTAATTGTAAATTGTTAGTTTATTTTTGCTCCGGTTATCGAGAGCTCGTAATCGAAATTTATGTTTCGACCACCCGATCCGTGCGGGTTACATCCCAAGATTTACTGCCTGTACTGATCAGTGTTTCAGCACTGCATTCCGTTACGATTTGTCTTTTTTCAATTATAATTTATTTAATTTATAGTTTATTAAGTATTATTAAATGATTCAAGACGTATTCGATTTTCAATTTTCTTGGAATGTCAAAGGAAAAAATTAATGTTTCTCTGTATGTGTTTTTATTAATCATTGATTGAGATTATACTTTTTACAATTATTGTTTACGATTGAACCTAAGTTTTTAGCAGTATCGAAAAATTGTTTAAAGAAGTCGAAGGAATTTCGCAATTCAATTTGATTAAACTAAAATTGAATTTCGTAAGCAAAAATATGTTAGTTATATTTATAAATGTTATTTTTATACTAATATTAGTATATTAATAAAGATGGCGTTAAACATATGCTCTTTATATTACTAAAATGCTAAAGAATGATTGCCTAGACAACGTGTCTTCAACAGCCAAGTGCAACGGGACTAGCGAAGTACGTACAATCCCAGCCATCAGTCAAGTTGATTAGCGATAAGTACACTCTGTGGGAAATCTCCCCAGACCCCAGTCAGATTTATATCACGATGGGATTATATTTCAAACAAGCGGATGAGTTTGTGTCACCAAGGAATATGTGCACGTAAATCATTTTTGTGGTCGATATAATCAAAACGGTAAAACTATAAAGATTAATGAAAGTAATAATAAAGATTAAATAATAGTAGTCCAGACGTCCTCATGATCATCTAGAACTTACTATCTAGGATTTCTATTCATATTTATATCGTTTGGAAGCAACTCATACCAATGCGTGCGACTTTAGATTTAATTGTTTTGTTTGTCGAAAGATTTTATTTAATAAAAAGCCCAACAAGAGAACCTTATGTACTAAAATTGTCCTCAAAGGATGGTTAATGCAACTAGTTCTCAAGGATACGCACAATCAGAGTTCAATCACACAGCTTGCGGTGAATGAAATGAAACCCAGCCGAACACAAGAGCACATTCCTTCTCAGATTCCAAGGAGCATGTCGAGGCTTTACAAAATGGTGACGTTGTGTTGTGTATTGCAGGAACCACGCAAAGGAAACAACAAGATTTAGCACCCGCCCGGCTGCTTTTTGCGATAAGAATCGATCGGGCGAAAGTAAACCGATTATTACTTGTAACCATATCGGATTATGATATTTATTTCTTCTCTTTATCATAAGACCGCCTTCTTCTAGATCGTCTAATTTTGTACCATATTTTATGTTTCAACTTTATGTTTAATTTTGAGAAAGTGTTTCACGACATAATAGCATATTAAGGTTAGCGCGATGATTTATAGTTTTAACTGTTAAGTTAAATTGGCATTACATTAAAAAATATCTTCATTTGAATTTTGTGACTTTTCAAAAATATTAAAAATGTGAACAAATAATAAATAATTTTTATTATTATATCTTTTCAATTAAATTCATTTAACTATATTTTTTGATGACAATTTATGTTCATTGTATATATGAATTCGTAATTTATTTAATTGAAGCGTTAATTAAAAATATATATATATATATAAATATTATTACGTTACTTGTGGTTACGTTTCGCATGGATATATGAAGTTACTTGTCAGCGCAAACTGAAGTAATTATAAATTTTAAGTTTCGAAGCGTTGGTCTAGATCGATGAGAGAATTTACAACTTTACTGATGAATTTGGTAAATGTCATCGATGTCCCGTTATTATTCACAAAGTAGGCTTTTACTAAGTAAATTATTGCTCGTATTAAACGAGTAACTTCGTCGATTACTGTCGGAACCCGTTCACAACTGGTTTGTGCATTAGCTCTGACATAGAAGCCTTATTAACTGATTAAATACACTGTTTGGCTTATATGCTATTAGCGACACATCGGACATCGTACGAGAGTAACTTGTAACTTTATGATTTTAATGTTTATATCTTTCGAGCTATCTTCGAGATAAAGTCGCAGTTACGTCGTTGCTTTTAATTTTCATAATTGTCTTGTTCTTAATCTCGCTAATATTAAAAAGAGATGGTTTCACTTACATATTTTTTTTAAATCGTGTATTTGGATGGTTTGCTCCTGTTCTGAATTCGTATTTGTGCCCAAGTCAAATACTTCACGGGCCGCAATTCTATCGTTATGGCAATCGCATTCACTCTTGTATATGATCATGAGAACAATGCGAAGTGTTTATTTATTTTTATTTTATTATATACATGCAATTGTAGTTACTCGCCAATGCGTATAGCGTCATGGATAAAGGGCTAATATTTCATCAATCTCGCTACTAGAACGTGTTAACTAAACTGAGCTAAAAATGGAAATTATCACGTGGAGGGACATGTTCTGACTTGCGTAAATTTATACCGTGATTTACGCAACAGTCTGGGATCTGCTTTAAAGTTAAAAAATGGTCATATTAGGAGATATATTGGTATAATTTATTTTGACCAAGAGACCGTGATTAGTAAGCTAGCCATAAAATGACTTTGATAACATAATAAAAACTTTTTCACGAGGTTTTTTACATAAATTCATATCAATAGCGCAATTGTTAACGGGCGGTCTAGTGATCTAAAAGTATTATTATTATAAATGCGAAGTTTGTTTGTTTGATACGCTTTCACTGCTTAACCGATCATCTTGAAATTTTGCATACACGTCAGGATACAGAAAAGGACATAGGGCTAACACCTCCCGCCCCTCATACGCGGACGAAGCCGCGAGCGGAAACTAGAATTTAGAATAGGAGTATATTTGTTTTGTAATTAGTGCTGTATTATTCTTTTGTTTCGTAACCAGTTTGTTGATTTGACATTGTGATCAGTGATTCTCTTAACAAATGATGTAACATTACTGTCCGCTGCGATCGCTATTTCCTCATTTTAATTGTTTCCTGTAAAACAATGGGCAGTTGGTTTTAAAATTACATTAATATACGTTTTTCTTGAAACAAAATCGAGTTTACATACGCCATTTGACCAATATCGAATTTATCAGTAAATTATAATTTCATACTTGAATTATTTCGAAATTTAAGATTTTTTTAGATAAGATACCGATATGTTAGTATATAAAAATTACAAAATTATAATTACAATGAAAAGATTAATACATCAACTTGAAATAAGATTGAACATTGTTAATGATTCGTAATAATCAGTACAAGTTATTTAGGTAGAATATTTGAAGAACCCTTCGAGTTTGTGAAACGTCTTTATCAGTTATTTTACACAATTGTCAATACTTGGTGCTTCTGAGTTTGAAGGGGGTGCTATGGTAGGGAGATGGCAAGCGGTGCATTGTCGGCTTGAGTAGTGCTATATATAGCACCAATAAGTATACTTCTTACAGTTACGGTATATTTTGATGAACACTTATCATCAAATTATCATCAGGTTATTTGCTCGAAATTTATATGTATCTTGCTTTTATGGAAATTAATGGAATGCATTTTCATAGCAATTATATTTTAATTACCGTTTTACGTTCTTATTTATCGTATTCGTATGTATAGCAATTTATTCTCCATGTACGTAGTAGTTAAGAAATGTTCTTACTCTGTTCTTTCAAGAACACTTTAATATTAAAATTAAATCATGCAAAACCAATAACACATCCGCCGCGCGTAATACTATATATCATTTAAAAATGCCAATCCGTTACAGATATGCTATAAAATTTTACTAACATCACTCAGATTGAACTGCAAGTTCGTGAGAAAATTCGTAACTACACATTGAACCGTCTAAAGCATCGAGACAAGTATTTAATTGGAGAGATAATTTAGTAGGTTTTGTCCCACGACTTGCCGTCCTTAATGATGTTTAAATTGCCCGCAAAGGGTTTTTTTGTAACATTTGCTACGCATTTCGAACGTCATACAGGAATGTTTTAAGGACGAACATTAGATATTTATAAAAAAAATTACATCAAATAGAATATATGTATGGAATGTCTCTCATTAATTTTATTGATTACCAATGTAATTTACACGGTCTCTATAGTCAATCTACTCTATATTATATTTAAAGAATTGTCGCTAGTTTTTTTTTTTTTTTTTCTCATTTCGAATTCGGGTGCTTTGGAAAGATTCTGAGAAATGAGGAGCATACTTGTTTGTACGGTTCGTAGTGACGAGTATATATTTAAGTTTCTATTTTCTCGTAGTAAATATTGTAATTACTGTAATAATTGTAAATGTTATATGAAATAAAATTTGCTTAAATGGATACAGTTTACATTTTATGAGCCATTAAATCGTAATAATTGTAAGCATAAAGCGTATGAAGGAATTCGAAAAGTTGCGATGAAAATTACTAAACTAATAACCAAACCAACCATTTTAAAAGCCTTAGTTAGCCTTAGTTGCATGAGTTGGCATTTTAACTCATCTCTTTATATATTGTATATATAACGAGACGAGTTAAATAATAGTTTAATTTTTTTTTTAATAAATATTAATAGAGGAGATGTTATTTTTCGATTTGACTGTAACTATGTTTTTTAAAACTGTTACCTTGACAAAGTAGGGTACTTTTATATACAGCAATAACTTCTTACTCAATTTGGTAAATCATCTTCAACTAAGTAATGCAACTTGCATATAATTATGCATTATTACTTAAATGTGTGTACACATACGCGCACACATACATAAAGAGTCATTTAGTTTATACTAAATTATTTATTTATATATTACTTAATAAACATAATTTGAATTTGAAAGTGACGTACAATTTAATTTGTCAGCGTAAACAAAATATATGAATGGTCTCATATTTATAAATAAATAAACGCAAAAGTGATATAACAAATGTAGTCATATTTGTTGAAGCGAATACTCATTATATTTTCTATAGGTAACTGAGAAAAATATATGTAAATATGTATAATTGAGTTATTTTTAAGTACAACCCTTATTCTACATACAAATAACAGATTTATTAGGCCACAGTAACAAATGACGATCGGCTATGACAAAAGCGTCAACCTTGGTAGCAAAGATATATATATATATATTTATGTGATATGTTGGCACAAGCTTTACGCGGAAGAAGAGTCCTTTAGATTCCCGATAAGTTAGCTCATTATATTTAACTGGTTGGGAGTTATGTCGATTGCCTGCAATCACTAACTTACGCGAGACCCCCGGGCACGTTCGTACTTGGCAATGTTTCGATGCCTTACACTTAATTTATTACCTTACCAAGCATCAATATTGTTTCTTTCTTCTTTTTCTACATTTTTCTCACGTTCGTCTGCTTGGGTGTGGTTTCGTATATATTTTATTATTTTGGTTATTTATTAACATTATTATGTGTCACTAGCTTAGTATTTCGTTATAGTTGATATCTTTAACGGTTGTAGACAAAGTTAATGGTAGTACTTCATGTAGATACTAAGAAATATTATCTCGAGTGAATCTGCATTAATGCATAAGTTTTGTAGAAAATACGATAGTGGTAGAACCGTTACAAGATGATAGAACTCCTAATAGGTATCAGGGTACGGCTTGTAATCTTACTAACAGTTACTTACCTCACCCTACGATCAATGACGCTGACACAAAAAACATGTAATTTATTCACAACATTCCTGAAATATTATTATATTATTACTAAGGTTGAGTGATTTCAGCTCAGAATAATATCCCGCAAGCTTTATAAATTTTCTATTATACAACTCTGAAGCTAATATTGTATCTCGTTCATGCTTAGTTTACGGTTTTGAACTGAACAGGTGGTGACTTTACAAGAAGAACAGACATGACAGATTAAAATATATATATATTTGATATTGTTTTTACCATTGGTACCATTGATTCGCACATAATAATAAAAGTTTGTAACATTTGTCACAACCATTCAGCTAAAATGGTTTTATGTACATGAATACCGTTTTCGGTATCCCTATGTTGTAGATCTGCAACATTGCAGGTTCTATTAATATTTTTAGGCATTATGCCATTATCTGCTTTAAGTTATTTGCTTTAAAGATCAATCTTAAATTCTGCATCAGCATCAAACATGTTGTCACTACACAGATACTTTGGTTTTACTATTGTACATTTGTCTAAGTGTCTCAAAGATCACTCCCACGGTCCCGAGCTTCGAATGGTAGTCCATTGTCCGCTCCAACTTCTTGAGATAATTCTTGACCTTGTTCCGAATTTGCAGTCCGTGGGCTATGATTACCATCACTATGGGATTGTTCTATTCACGTGTAAATCACTTAAATTAATAGTTTTCTAATTCTTTATATTTAACAATATAATAGATTATAAACCTCATATATAATACGAAAGCAATTTATGGATATTTTGCTGTTGTAGTCTTTAATGATTTTACTTTTAGTTTCTTAAAAATAATAAACTATTAAAATGAAATTTTAAAGTTACCAAAAAGTTAATAAAACCAACAAAGTAACATTAATAAACGTCATATAACGCTTTAAAGTAGAGTGATAGCTTTTACAAAAAAGACTTAGAATATCATTAATTTTTTATAAATTTTGTTCATGATTCTTATAAAACATGATATATATATATATATCAATTAGTATCTTTGCTTACGTAATTATACTGATTACATTGCTACGGCGTTAATATCATCGGGCACGTATAAGTCAATGCGCTACGATGCCGCGTGCGCCTGCGCACGGTCAAGGCCAGCCGCTCGCTTTTTATTAGCGCGCGAAAGTTCAGCGCTCTCTTAGAAAAAGTGACTTAACACATGCTTTATTATGACCATAGCATAGGTAACAAGACATACAAAACAATGTTTATACGCTTCATACGTTAGTTTCGTCTTCAAGTAGTTGTAATTTACTATTTTCGATTTTTCTATCACGCTTTACTGCATTCGGTTCATTTCTAAATTCTCATTTTAAATTAAGCAATTTTAATAATATTTATTTTTATTTTATCGTGATATACATTAAGTACTTACTTTTCCTTCGTTGTAATCTATGAATTGGTTTTCTCTATATGTCGGTTCAAAAATTGATCAAGAGCTTTTGTAGTAGCTATGATTACCAATTTCATGGAGGATATACCGGCACGTGCACTTGCTAGTGTTTCATCGCCGACAAACTGTTGCGTTTTATTTTTACCAGCTCTTTTAAAAATGTTCCAACTAGGTAATCTAACGTCCAGTTAATGTTGACATTTAGATTTAGCTGTAAGAATAGACCTAAATAAAAAACATTTTATTAATATTAAATTTTCACGATGTATATTATGTATATATTCATTATGATATGTTCATTATTATTATTATGTTCGCGAATAAAACCGAGTAATATATAAATATGAAATGAAGTAATGTAAAAAGAGTAAAGATTCAAGAGAAAATTCAATCCTATTAATAATCGAATATGTTGTGTATCTTTTGATTTGGTGACTAACTGATTAAGTGACTAACTTGTATATCATCATCATCATCATCACAATCACTTTCAATGAATTTAATTTACACATATTGCCCAACTTTCAGTCGTGACTACGACGCCCATATAAGTCTAAATTGCAATAAAAAACTTTTCTAAATAATCTCTTTAGTGTCTTTTATAGTGTTCCACCATTAACCGTCTGTTACAAGTATACATTTTATATAGCGGCTAATAAACCTCTCATAAATCAAGCAGCCACAGTATCAATTTCATCACGCCCATTTCACACAAATGGAGACCTTCGAATAGCATCGACACAGTTATACACCGGATCGGGGCCACGCATCTGAACACTTATCTAACGGTTGCAGACGCACCCTGACAATATTCTGTTACTTTTATAACACTGGTTTCTGGAATAGGATTATAATCAGAACACGATTTTGATATAACTAATTTGAACATGTAGATCCTTAAACTATTATATGTTAAAAAAAAGTTAAGAGCTATTATCAAACTTCAATAGCTGAACTGCAGGATGACCGCATAGCATTGAGAAAGCTTTAGGCTTGAACCTGACGCCTCTGGTTATAATTTAAACTGTATACTCATAATAGAATATTTGCGCTTAGCTGGACAGGAAAATATTTATTATTAATTACAAAAAATAATTATTATTTTAATCTATATTACGATTAATTACAAAAAATTATTATTATTTTAATCTATATTACGATTGATAGGCAGTTTAATTAAGAACAAAAACAATCTTCAGAGCAAATTAGCAATACATTGCATTATCAAGTCAGAAATACTGGCAATTGAACAACAAAACAGCCATTTTGAATACCTTCGCGATCACCTAGTGCTTGAATATATTGTTCGCATAAAGATCATACGACGTGGAAGTTGTTACATGAACAAGACCGTGATGAAAGAGGAATAATCTCTTCCGTGGTTTGCTTTGCGGCAGAGACCACGTGACAATTGCTCCGTATCTAGGATCGTGTGACCAATCGACCGCGATATTTCCTCCATTCATCGTATTTACACGGAAGAATGTTTAGCGACAAGCAGATACATAAGAACAATTCATAATACTCCATAATTTCTTTTTACCCGACTACGATGTAATCAAGAATAAAAACAGATATTGTTCGTATGTATGATTGTATAATTTTAATGTATATATGTGTTTTCTACATATCTTGTGTGATAAATTCTATGATGTTACCGAAGATTTAAGCTTGCTGTTATGTTTTTGCAGAACGTTGCCTTTTTACTCTTATATTTTATACTAATGTGTCAGTTCTTGGTGCATAATGGGAATATAAAAAATGGAGTTTCAGTTGCTTTTTAGTATTTATACTACAGTATAAGATTGTGCTTTTAACAAAACTCCAAGTTTCAACCCTTAAATTCAATTCAATTCGTATTCATTGAGAAGTTGCTAATTATAGACACACGTATTCGTATCCAGTTTCATTCATTTATTTATAAGGCGAGTCAAAGTCAAATAAAAAAATAACTTGATTGAACTAAGTGATATAAAAAAGTCCTTGTAATTCTTTTTTTTTTAATGCTACATAACTGTTAATTAAAATCAATGAATGACAAGAATGTGCTACACGTGCTCTTAGTAAATTAGTTCTTTGACGATAAAAAAACCGATCCGCTACACTAGTCTAGTTAGTAGTAAAGTCCAATAAAATCGAATCGTGAACATAAATTGTTATATTTTATGTTAGTATTACTTGCTTCATTACACCATTGCGCGCATGCATGTCGGTTTTCCAAACGGGAATTAACGAAAAAATAGTTTGATTCGAGATCATAATTAGTGGAACACAGGTATATAAGAATATTTATAAGTATGTAATATCTGTTTAGTTCAGCTATATGAAAATGGTGACCTCTTTTATTTTATTTTCGTTGTTATCAAATTTGAAATGTAAAAAATAACCGGTTAGGTTTATTGTTATTGCGATTCATCTTTGATTGACCGAAAACAGGTTGGTCGCGGCGACCGTTAAAATCCGTTGTTGATCGGCTAGTAGCTTATGATAATTTCAAACGTCCGATCTGTTTTTTTTATCCTAATAGGCAAACACTGCGAGTTTTTGTTGGTTGATTACATTACGCCTTCACGGTTGTATTAAAAATTTTACATGCTTTTAAACCTAGAATTTAATTGGAGGTACTACTTTTTTATTCCATGTTAAGATTTTGCTCTTAATTATCTCCAAGTTCTCTTCGTTAGTTCGATATGTATCGATAGCTACTTTTTCCAATCTTTGTTTTATATGCATCGGTGACACTAAAGACAGAATGCGCTTTCTATCGTCTCTGTGTTGTCGCCGATAGCGTCGCCTCTTTATCGTCTACGGCATCTGTTTTCGCTCCTTTGTCTGCTTAGAGTTTATCGTTAATTTGCGAAACGTGGGAAACATGAACATTACCACCGTTTGATGATTCTTAATGATTAAATTTATCTTTACCACCTATTAGGCAAATCCACATGTCGTTTAGTCACTTAACTCCTTTGTTACGTGTTATTTAGTTTTATTATCTTTAATAGAATCTTAATTATTTATAGTACATTTAGTTTTGATGTTTCGCCTATCTTTATAATAATAATTGACTTTAATCTTATCAAACTATTATTCTTATGAACTGCCCAACGATTTTTTTATTTAACAAATAAATTATTGTTAGAATTGAAATAATTAAGATTGTTAATCGATAAAAAGTATTCACTGCAGATTGTGTATACAAGACTGGTTTATTGTTTTTCTATGTATATTATGTATAAACAATGTTTATTGTCCGTATGGAGTTCCTTCGCCTGAAGCCAATCCAGGGTAGAATCATGCCACGCTTACCATACATATATACATTACCATTGAAACTGAATCAACATCTCAAATTTAAACTACGTATGGTTTTAATTCAGCTTAAGTTTAACCTTAACTAACTAACAAATATTAAGTTAAAAAATTTAGAAATTAAAAATTATAGAATCCATTAAATGATAGTATCGACTAAATTATCAGATAACGAACTATATTTGAAATCTTAATACTCACCGCTTCAACGTAAATCAATTAGCGCCAAGAAAATTTAAGACAAGATATAATGCAATTGTCGTTTACAATTAGTTCAACCGGTCTTAGCTATTACCACCCGTAAAGGAATGCGATGGTGGCTTGTTATTTCTGTATCGGCGTTTGTTTTGTAACAGGACATAATACCTTCCATCATACCACGCGTGTACGGTGATTACAGTTTTTGCGACACGCATCTGCCGGCATGGAATGTCCGCAAGATGTGTCGCAGCTGATATAATTAATTTACCGATGTTTTTGCAATCTATATTAATGGGTCATCAATTAGACAAATATCCTACCTCTTAAATTAAATTCTGGTTGATGCGCTTCTTTAGCTTATGTTTTGTTGATATGATGGTATTTTGGTATTTATATTATCTAAGGTTTTTATATATTTCTATGGACAATTAAATGAAGACATAATTCACGTATGTATTTATTAATGATGACGATCATGATTTTCGATTTCGATTATGATTATGTCAATATTTCTATGACCGAAAATTAGTGTAATGTAGTTCATAACAGTAAATTTAATGGTAGACCGTAGACACGATAAAAAATATTAATTATAAAATTAATCTCATTTTGTATCGAGATTATACGAAAACCGAAAGAACCTTCTGTATTAATATTAAATGAATATCCGTAGAAAGTATTAAGAGAATGCCGTAATTTTCATAAAACAGATGATAGTGGAACGACAAATCCATTGCTTAATCTATTAACAACTATCTTATTAATTATTTAAGCGTGTCTACAAATGATTAAGCAAAAACTTCATTTAATAAAACCTATTTCCGAAGAGGAAAGAACTGTGAATCATAATGATGAATTGTACTAGATTATTGACGCACATTGCTTAAGCATTATTACATGCATGTAACTCATAGAAACTCGGGACTATTTCGATACGATACCAACAGTTGGTAGTATATCACTCCTTAATATATTACACATGGATTATCTACTTGTATTATAAATGCGGAAGTGCGTTTATTTGTTTGTCTTTCTGGATCGATTTATTAACGTCGATTTTTGGTATTAGTATCCAAAAAGTTATAAGTAATTTATAGTGTTATATATACAACGGCTTGTTTTATTCATAAAAGGCACGGGAGTGAAAAAAATAACATCAAGATCATATATCACGACTGACGAGCCGGTTGGCGTGGTTGGTGGATGCTTGCCTTTCATGCCGAAGGTTGTGGGTTCGATTCCCACCCAGGACAGATATTTATGTGCATGAACATGTAAGTTTGTCCTGAATCAGGTTTACTGGTGGTAGGGCTTTGTGCAAGCCCGTCTGGGTAGGTACCACCCACTCATCAGATATTCTACCGCAAAACAGCGATACTTGATATTGTTGTGTTCCGGTTTGAAGGGTGAGTGAGCCAGTGTAATTACAGGCACAAGGGACATAAAATCTTAGTTCCCAAGGTTGGTGGCGCATTGGCTATAAGCGATGGTTGACATTTCTTACAATGCCAATGTCTAAGGGCGTTTGGTGACCACTTACCATCAGGTGGCCCATATGCTCGTCCACCTTCCTATTCTATAAAAAAAAAATATATATAATTATGTATTTACAAAAGAAAAATAGTATATGTAGTATATTAGTTGTCTGGTTTCCATAGTACAAGCTCTGTACAAGCTTAATTTGGGATCAGAAGGCCGTGTGTGAAAAATGTCCCAGGATATTATTATTTATTTTTTGAAACGTTTCCGTAGAGCAATTTTGTAATATGAATATTGAAACACTTAATCTGTTTTCTTTACCTATTTTACAATTCACTGTATATAAAATGCCGAGTGTTCTAGTTTAGATTTTATTCTCAAATATCATGTTATTAATTCTCGTAAACGTTGGTAGGTTTGTATAAACACCATCTTGAATCGAAGCTGACAACGCTACGAGGGTATTATTAACTTTCAATAATTATAGGTCTGAACGTCAGATGCCTAAGCAAAACCTAATAGTCATACACGCCCAGGAAGGAAAAGGCACCGCCTATTTTGATATGCAATTATTTGATGAAATAAATGATAACTCATTAAGCATCTTGGCTTTCATTAATAATGTGAGGACTTAATTAATATGGCACGTAAGATTGTCAATTTATCATCTAATCTACTCCGATTAATATTTGTTGGTTTTTCATCTTTTTATAATATATATAAATAATGAAATTAATGACATTACAAAAAGAACATTAATTTTAATTTATAATTTTAATTAATTAATATTAGCCTAGTTTTAATATTAATTATTGTTAAACTTCATTTTAAGAAACACTGTTTTTCGCCCCTAAATTGTGTAGATGGTTAGACAGTTTTTTTACAAAACAAATTACAGACGCATTTCAACGCATTCCGGGCATTAACATTAGCTAGTATTTAGTAGAGTTTGGTCAAAGTCGAATTCATCATGATTTGGATGAAGTCGAGATGGCCTAGTGGTTAGAACGCGTGCATCTTAACCGATGATCGTGGGTTCAAACCCGGGCAAGCACCACTGAATTTTCATGTGCTTAATTTGTGTTTATAATTCATCTCGTGCTTGACGGCGAAGGAAAACATCGTGAGGAAACCTGCATGTGTCTAATTTCATTGAATTCTCCTCAAAAGGGAGAGGAGGCCTTAGCCCAGCAGTGGGACATTAACAGGCTGTTACTAACTACTAACTAGTCTACTAGTTAGTAGTTAGTAACTTTAGTAGTTTAATTCAATTATCATGAGAATAAAGTATCGTTTTCGGTTTTCGTTTACGACGTTATTTTCTTTGGAGAATTCTAGCATTATCTGATTATGCGTAATGCTTGTGTTAAGATTGGAAACGACAGAGGGAATAGTCCAAGGGGTCAGGATCGATTCTGCGACTTTCACTTCGTTAGGGCGACCATATACCTTTAAAGTATGTAAGTTCAAGTATATTATATTTCAATTTAATTGTAAACTTCTAACTTCTATTCGCCACTGTGCCAACCTGTAACGAGTTTATAAGCTTTGTTATTTCCGATCTGTTACAAACTGTGTGATAACGTAATAATGTCTTCGTTCTGCAAATGTAAGTCTAGGCGAGGGTCGTGAATAACAGGTTTGTTATTACGAGAAAAATTTGCACTGCGACAAAAATTCAAATCATGCAGCAGGCCTTTTGTCGTACATTTTTTCTTCAAACAATGTGATATTGTTTTTGCGAGTGATATTTTGTATTTGAAATCTATATGTGTCTTCCCTTTTTTATTAAATGTTTTCTGTTAAAAAGTTGATTTTGGTAAATATTTCTGTTCTTATTAGTAAAAAAGAGTATTTACTGTATTTTTTAATATTGAACTAATGATATCGACTGTAAACGTTTCCAGTTGTTGACTTCAAAAGTTTATGTATGTATGTGTATGCTCACCTGTTGCTTATAACTTACCTGCCATACTTTGACAAATAGTACAAAACAAAGTCGCCTTTCTCGTCTATTCACTAACCTAAAACTAAATTTTGAAGCGGTTTTCGCCATATTATGGTCATTTTTGTTTATGTCATCATTTCAATGCATGTAACGGGGTTAACACCAAATATTTTCTCGTGTGAACTTGGAAGGGATTACTAATTTTTAATATAAAAATGTTTCGTACTTTATTCAGTTTTTAAGCTACAAAAGATTACGTACCTACTTAATGATATGGTATCAAGATAATAAATGTTCAGACTGATTTAGAAGTATAAGTTAAGACTGAGGAAGCTGTATTACCGATTGAACGTTCAAAATAAAAAAAATATTTTCTTACAATCATTACAAATATTTGATTATAGCAAAAAATCTTCGGAAATCATCCGAAACTGCCTGTGTCAAATAAGATTACACCTAGTCGTTATAAATAAAACCGTGAGAAATTCTGATGAACGTTTTTTTTTTTTCAAACTAGAGGTCCGTATCGGTGAGTGTGGAGCGGCGAGGTAAACTCGAATATCGAATAATTATTATCAACGAAACGCGGCAGTATAATTTATTTTTGTAGCTGCTCCATATTTAGGTGCTCGTTTTTAAAAATCCAAATAAGGAAAGGTGTAATTTATTTTATCAAGTAGAGCAAAAGAAAGCCAATGGTCAATAATTCATTTATGTATAGTAATAGTAAGTAAGCACTATTGCTTTTAAATGTCCCACTGCTGGGCTAAGGCTTCCTCTCCGTTGGATGAGAAGCTCCAATGTGGATTGGTGGACACTGACACATGGAAGATTTTTATCCAACACATGCAGGTTTCCTCACGATGTTTTCCTTCACCGCTGAGCACAAGACCAATAAGAATAATAATAATATATAAAAACAAATTAAGCACGTGAAAAAGTTTAATTTGTGTCAGATAAACATTTATGTATGCTTAAAATAAATATTACAGCATCGACTTTATTTTGATACAAATATTAAATATTTTGTATCAAAATTATTCAGTGCTTACAATTTTATTAACAACTAGTATTCAACCGCGGCTTCTTCCGCATCGCGGGGAGAGGGGCGGTTTTAGGTAAAATAGGTTCAGTGTTTAAGCCTTGAAATAGACATACAGTGTTACTTTCGCATTCATAATAAAGGTATATATGTCATAATTGCTTTCGTACTGGCCCGCTATCGTCTGTTGCTTGTAAGTCGTCTGCAACCCAGTGACCGAGTGTCCAAACGCGCGAACAAGTGGCGCGCTCATCCACTCACAACTTATGCACCCGACACTTGCAAGCGATTGTCTTTTACTCGAACTTGATTCAAGATACTGGTTTTTCGTTTAGGGATCGGTATTTAAATGAAAACGATGACGGTTTCACATTTACAGAAAATGCATTTTTACTTAACTGCATCTATATTTTGTATACGATTAAAAAGAAATCAACATTATATTGAACGTTTTTTCCACTTCAAAAAATAACAATATCTGCTCAAAAGATATTGCGGGTTTTTGGGTCGCTGACGAAGTACGAATTCGAGTCGCGTCTTAAGAGTTCTGTACAATACTGAGATATACATTCATACATTACATTAGTAATAGATTAGCGTGGTATGGGCATGTGATGAGGAGGTATGAAAAGCATGTTATTAGAAGGGTGATGGGTATGAATGTTGATGGATATAGGGGACGGGGGAGGCCGAAGAAAGTGTGGATGGATTGCATAAGATAGGATTTGTGTATGAAAGGGGTAAGTACTGAGATGACGAGAAGAAGAAATGACAGAGAGAAGTGGAACGGAAATAAATGTTGTGCCGACCCCACGTAGTGGGATGAGGGCAGGAAGAAGAAGAAGAGATATAAATTTACGTTTTAAATATTTGGTGGGAGGACTTTGTGTATGTTCATCTGGGTACCATATCGTCACGGTAGCATGCGGAAGCGATCCCGTGGCGCTCCTCGTTATAACGGAAAGGGTACCGCTGGTTTTTTAGTGGGTATTCCGATGTTCGAGACGCACTCGGCGCTTTGGACACCGGCGAGCCCCACGTACAAACTGTTCCCGTGGGGGAAACGCGTATCGCGTTTTTTCAGTTTAAAAAAAAGGGTACCATCACATATTCTACCGCCAAGCAGCAATAGTTTGTATTGTTGTGTTAATAGGTTTGAATAGTGAGTGCCTGTAGTCACAATGGACATAACATCTTATTTCCGAAGGCTGGTGGTGCATTGTCTGCGTACTTGCCATTAGGCCCATTTGCCGGTCTGCCTACATACTACGGAACCCTGTAAACCAATCGTTTTAATATTGTTCTCATCTTATTGGGCTTTCTTTTTATTGAAGTTAAATTATTTTTAATGAAAACTCTTATTCATTTTTGGAGATTCTTTATTTACCTCGGCTTATTAAGAGAAGAAATGGCTCACCATTTTTATGGTAAACACTATGAACTCTCACTCGCGGAATCCGTGGTAAGGTGATCTGGGTTACGGGGACAGGCGAATTCTACTTTATGAGTTTTGTTAAAAATTTTGAAATTCCTTTAAGATTTAAGATAATTGGAAAATGTCTCCTGAAACGAGTATTCGTGTGAAAAAAGTTTCGTGTTGGTTTTCTTTATAATATCAATAAGATCATATACAAAAATCATATATAGCTCCGCTAATTAAATAATAAAATTCTGATACAACTAGGATTGAATCTATACCGAAATATTATTTATTTACTTAGTTCGTGTCACATGTATCATCTTTATTCATAAAAATATATTGTTTTAATTTGTATGAAATAATTTTAACGTGTGCCTCAATATTAGTGTTATTAGTAAGTATTGATGTGTGAGAAGATTACGCAATGACTAAATTAAGATTTGAAATTTGAATTTAAGATGTAAAGATTTGAATTAAATTTTTTTTATCATGAATTTTAAAAGATTATTGCAAATAAATAAATTAAAATGATATATAATATATGAGAAGTATTAAAAAGTTCACTCGTAGCATTGACACACATTTACTCGTATATAAAAATAATGTATGTCACAATGTCAATAAACCGCAATGGCCGGCGGCTCGGGCGCAGCGAGTGAGCACCAAGCCCTAGCTTCCGCTCTTCGTCATCCGTTGTCCAGTAGAATATAATAACCAAAAAATATTCTTTCTTTACATTAGAAACTTTGTTAAAAATAATAATTTTCATTAAATATTTTTTTATTATTTATTTTAAACACAGGCTTAAATATTGATATTAGTTTTATAAATTATATATAATTATATAAATTATATATACTATATATTAGTTTTATAATAATTACTTAAAAAATATTTACTTATATTGACGATAAAATAAGTTTATAATACGTAAATTTAATTATATATACAGGAAGGTTTATTACAAAGAAATATATAAGTTAAATTAACTCAATGTCTATTCACAATACTAAATTAATATTGAGTGTGCGTTCAAGCGTGACCTGTCAAACGGTCAATTACCTGAGTTGTAATTTGACGTTTCCGCTGTAAATCCAAACATTGATAAATAATTTGTTTATTCGAGACAAGCGTTAGTTTATTTTACTTTATATGTTTATTTATGATTATAAATATGTTTTTTTTTTAGATTTTGTAATTTACTTGTGGTATGTGTTGCTTATATTGTTTCTGTATTAAATAATAAGTAGCCGTGTAGTTTACGTATCTATTAAGTAATGCAGTAACATGTGTACATGTTTGTATGTCACGATGTCAATAAACTGCAGAGCGGGCGGCGGCCGTAGCGGGTCACAATTCGATGAGCGCCGAGCCCTTGTTCGCTTCCGGTGCGCGTGCGCACTCGTGATCACACCTGTATGCTTGCTCGTAATATATCATACAGGTTTTATTTATTGAATTAATTAAACAACGCAAGTAATGATTTTCGACGTGGCTAAGCTTTTGATTGTTTTACAATCATTTTTTTAATTACATTTCATTCGAAGAATTTCTTTACTAGAAAATTAAAAGTAAAATCTTTTATCATATAATTCATGAAATAAATGCCATGCTGTGTAAATATTAAAAATAATAGGTCCAATGCACTTGCGTTTCGGTGAATTTGAAAGTGTGCTCTTCGCAATAAATTCGAGTGAAACTTACATTCTAAAAGCTCCGGCAACTGTCAATACTCGACAGACGTAACATGCGTCCGAAGAAAGCGAACTCAATCACTTTCATCTCAGCCTTTGTACATCGTAATGAACACGACAAAAATATATTTTGCATCTATGTGTTACATCTTTGTTTTTTTTTTCTATGCCTTAAAATTGAGCACCTTGAAATTGGTAAGGCTCACGCCGTAGAGAAAGTAAAATGCTATGACAATACGTGATATATATTCAATAGTTGAACAATGTAATCATTTTTAAAAGAAGATTCGTTATTGATTTTGTGGAACATTCTTTACTAAATTTAGATATTCATATAAAACGGTAATTTTGCTTAGATATTGCAAATGTATATATAATCTCTAGCCTAAAAGTCAATAAAGTCACTAAAGCCAATCAGCTGGTCTCCGGATATTAATGGAATAAGTTTTGTTTAACAACGTCATTACTGCGTGGTGGTCGTAGCGTGATAGTATTTAGTCTATAACATTATTTTTTTTAAAACGGCCTGCAGTTTAGCTTTATAAAATACTAAGATTCAGTGAAAATAGATGTTTGATACAAATCATTAACTTCATAAGCACTTAATTTTCTAAATATTACTTTTGAATTCGCTCTGGAAAAGATATTTTCAAAGAAATATATGGTATTTCACGTCGAATACTATTCGGTCTAGTAGATGCTAATTTTATTGTCATCGAAACGAATTTCTATAATATTGTAAGCTATAATTTGCGGCACGTGGTGGTTCACCGCCACGGAACAGGTTTTCTCTCGACCTGTCTCGACTCCATCAATCACGGTGAATAAAAACACCGATTTGATTATACGTCATTAAAAGGTACACCATTTTTTTGTATTCTCACGATGAGGCGATCGATTAATTTGATTTGTTCTACATAAGCTTTCGCGTAGTTTTCGAGATAATACACAGTTAGCTAGATCGAAATTGTTCTAGTGCTTACATTTAATTTGACCTTAAACCAATTTGCTAATTGTTAATAAATAATTTCTGTAGCCTCATTGGTTTTATGACTATTGTAAGGCCTTGAGGTTCTGGGTTCAAAGCCCGGGTCGGGGAAAATAAAAAGTTCGAATTTTTCTTTTAAAAATTCTGAAGAAGTCTGAAAGATGGCAATGCCTCTAAACAAGCTTTTGTGCCTCTAAACTCACTTTGGTCATGTCAGATTGCAGACCATAGGATTATGAGAGGGACGAAATAGTACACCTGTGTTTGCGCACACACATCTTCTCCGTAGTTGCTTTCCTCTGTTAAAGACCGCCGTAGCCGAACTCGGTCAGGAGGACATCAAATGGTTATAGCTATAATAGTGTAAAATATAGGTATAATACAATGTTTCTTCTCCTTCTTTAATATTTTGTGGTGGACTTTGATGAAGTCTTAACGGAAAATGTGTTAAGGAAAGTCGTTGATTCAAAACTAAGATATCAGATCAGTGTCGATAAATAAGCAATAACATTTATCGCACACAATATCGGATTAGAACACATTTATTGCTTGTTATTAATGTTATGAAAGTTGGTACGGGTACAATTTCACCATCCTTTTGGTATTTACTTTCAATCGTTTCGATGGTGTGTTATTGTTCAATTTGTTATAATGGACGGTCTATCGTTAGAGACTTGTATATAATGTCGATGTACGACTGTTTGCTGTTTTTTAATATTTTTTTTACTCATTACTCATTACTTCGTTTGGTTTAAGTCATAATTCAAAAGTGCCCATATAGTAAACGTTTTATTTATTCCTAAAAGTAAGTTTCGATTGTTAAGTGGGCTCCTTACTCGTCACCCAAAAACGGTTACTGTTGTAATGTTCAATAATGACTCGTTGATTTTAGGAACCGGACATTATTCAATTTTAAATAAATAATAAAATTATTCATTTCGACCAATCAAGGATCATATATACAAGACAATAAATAATAAAAAGACAAAACTTACAATAATAATATTTAACAGATTTTACATATTATAAATTAAATTAATTCGAATTAAATCATAATACCAAATTAAAAAAATCCATTGATTAATAAGTCTTTAAGTTCGTACAATCGGAAAATCCGAAAAGCCGTTGGCCCTGAGTCAGAACTCTTTCCGTTCGTGTATAATTTGCTTTTCCATCGGATTATGAGAATAAAAGAATAAAGAGTACACCTGTGTTGTGCATTCACTTGCGCACTATACTATGTCCTGCGCAGTTGGCTAGTCTGCCTTGAGATTGGCCGCTGTGACCGAAAATCGGTCAGGGGGACATCAGTAATATTTTATCATTATGCAAACTACTACACAGCAACCAAAAAATGATGACACTTCTATTAAGGTCATATTTGGTTATTCTTAATCAACATAATATAGTTCGTTTACAAATGCCATATTTTATTTATTTGTGACACTCATTTACATTGTCCTAAACAATCGTCTAAAGGTCAGGTGAACAGATGCCTTTGTCCTTTCACCTATTAATAAATTAGTGTACAATAAATAAAAGTTCATCAAAAGTTCATTGATCTCACACACGTATAACTGTTGAAATAAAAAAAGAACGCTTTCGCCTTGAAATATCAAACACGTCTGCACCCATAATTAACGATGAAAATGGTAATGAAATTCGCGCTCTCTACTGTTGATATGTTTTTATTTTCTTGTAACAAATCCATTGAGCGTTGATAGATTGATAGCGGCTTTGTAAACCGATTCCTATTACGGTACTCGAAAGTTTTAATTATTCATCTATCTCATTACAGCGTTTATTGTGCATGGTAAGCAAGAAACCGTTTATTTTTATTACAACGGTCTAAGGTCGAAATTCGGTTGATTAATTTATGAGATAACTAAGGTGATTGCATTTTTATCATGAAAGCATGATACGTAACATTACAAATATTCATTGTCCGCGAACTTTCTTTCGCGATGAGATAATTTGTAAAATATCACTCGAGGCTGTGCCTCGGGCGATTGCGGGGTGATGATTACTCTGATGCATTTAATTTGAGACATGTGATAATAATTGCGTTAATTATGATAATCAATTTAGACGGTATGTTGTTGGCAGAATTTCTTTGCAAGAATCAAATCGAGGTTATCAATCGGTTATGTGATATTGATTGGGAAGCCTTCATGTGATGAATAGAAATTTCCACAGGTGTTACCATTATCCACCCACCTGTATTGAAACCTTTCAGCAACCTACTAGCTACCTAACTAGAATGGTTTTGGCCGCAGTGCCGGACGTGTGTAAGGGTGTTAAAATTGTTTTATTTGTACGTAGGAGACGCTGCTGCCCTTTCCTCCTCTTCGTCATTTTACATATCTTGTGACAACAAGAAAGAGTTGAGGGAGTATTAGTCCATCCATACACTCCACGGGTACGATCTAGCACAGTATATAAATATTTAATATTATCCCCTGACCTTTGCTGTTGTAGATAAAAATGGAGTTTATCCAATTAATGTATGGCAAAGGTCAGGTCTATTTTTATCTTTTCTACAGTTAGTTAGTTACGTTGTTCTATTTTAATACTTGTACGGTCAGAGAGGTATCTTGCAACTTATTAATAATTTACATGCGCAGCTTTTTATGTATTTCGCGACATGACAACAGGTTTATAAAAAAAAAATAAAGTTCTAGATAGGGTTTTGTCCGTCAGTATATTACCACCCACTAATCTATTATATAGACCGAACGTCAATATTTTGTCGAGTTAGCCAGTGACAATAACATCTAAGTTAGTTAGCGCATTAACGGTTGTAGGTAGCTTAAATTTCTTGATGTGCCAATGTTTATGGGTAGTGATGACGACTTAATCTCAGAAAGCCATTTTCCATGCCTGCCTTCATAAAAAAAATACTACTAATAAATACTACCACAACTATCAGAAACTGCTGGTTTAAATTAGGTACATATAGTTACGACGAATACAATGATAAAAATACTGAGGGGAGGCCTCAAAGCTTATCAAGATATTTTTTTAAAGATATTTTTGCAACAGAGTCTGGATATATGAGTAATGGTGACATGGCAATGATAACAGCCTTCAACTGATACGTTTTTTCCAATACGAATAAAGCGATAAAATAATCAATACCGATAGAATATTTATACACTACGACGTCTATAATATGCAGATTGTAGGTATGTGTAACGTGTTATGAAACGAATACGGTCGTGTCACGAAGCCGTTACCGATAAGATGAATTTCAATTCATTATTAAAACCCAAAAATGTACTCTCGTAGCTTAAAGGTATGAATCCTGAACTCATGTTCCTCTGACCATCGTAGTCACTACTAGCTCAAAACCAAAACTAAGGAGAAGATTTGTATTCATATTTAAAAAAAGAAAAAAACACTGTTCTTGCACCCATTATACGAAAACTGTGAATAGACTTTAATGTCGATATAAAGATTTGTTTCTAAAACATGTATTATAGCTTCACGTTTAGAAAAGGTGTGTGACTTCTACCTTATCAGACCGTCAACTATAATGAGAAGCTACGGGATCTCTTATGCAACCTGCTATGACGCCCAGACGGCTGGCCTGCATCTACAAGCCTTCTACGCGTTGAGGGTGTGTGCGTGCAAAGCTAATTAAAAATATGATCATACTCACATTTACGGCTATCGAAGTTAGTACTTTTTATATACGACAGGTGCTTTCATAATTTATGGATCAGCTGATGTGTGATCATTTACAATTTATAGTCGTAGTGACATCTTAAAATGCCAATGTGCTATTCATTTTTGAACCTCGTTTGGTAGTTATAGATTTTTTTTATCCCTGTAAGGGTTCGTTAACTTTTCACGTAATTTGTTATTCCGCGTAACATTTGGACAGGTGAAGAGAGAATACTGGAATTAGTTAATAAAACTACGCACCTGCAAATTATTCTATGAAGTAAATTGATGTTAAAAATAAATAATACATTTAATAAATAAATACATTGGGTTTAAATACGAAATCTTCATTTAAGATTCTAATAACTGTGCTCTTACCTAGCTATATGTATTCGGCGCCGAGCATGCGCCGGAACACCCACTAAAAAACCAGCGGTACCCACACCGCCTTTTCGAGGGGCGTCTCGGGATCGCTTGCGCATACTACCGTGACGCCCCGACGGTTGGCCCGCCTCTGCAGGCCTCCAAATTCTAGGGGGTTCTCAGGGTACAAATACCCCCTAACCCCGGCAACACTTACGGCGGGAGAAGATGCGCATAGCGCCGACGCTTTCTCCCCGGTCTTCTTCGGCGAAGTGAGTTAGCGGAGGCCCTCTCAGAAGAATCATCACATTTTCGCAGAAGAAGACCGTCTCCAACCAGCACCTGTCGCTACCAAGCATGGCGTTTATCACACTCGGCAGCGAGACGTCTCCACCGACTAAGGCCGCCAGGGACAGGCGTTGAGGTCCCCAAGCAGCACACTCCATCGGATTGTGGCACGCTGTGTCCGAAGGATGAATAGCTACTCTATACTCCTTTTTATTTTTTTTGTTATCTATGTCTTATTTTCTCAGTTTAAAATTTTACAAGTATTGTCATAATTATTAAAAAACAACACAATTACCAATTTACATGTATTGGTACTAAGAATCTGTTATATAATATACTGTATATGATGGAAATCTATTTTGATCGTAGCTTTTATTTTTTACAGACCTTTTCTGTTAGTTCTAGTAAAATATTGACGGACTGGTTGGCGTGGTTGGTTGATACTTGCCTTTCACGCCGAAGGTTGAGGATTCGATTCCCACCCCGGAAATACGTTTGTGTGCATGAACATGTTGTCCTGAGTGAAATTAACTGTTTCTCCTGAGTCTGGGTATAATTATCTATATAAGTAAGTATATACAAAAGAAAAGTAGTATATGTAGTATATCAGTTGTCTGGTTTCCATAGCACAAGCTCTGCTTAGTTTTGAGGATCAGATGGCCGTGTGTGAATAATGTCCCAGGATATTATTATTATTATAATTTCTTTTAGTTATGTTTTAATACTCTTAACATATAAAGCCTAACGATAATTGCATAATTTGTACTGAACAGTCAAACAAAGAGATACGAGACATTTCACTAACTCTTAAACTATTGATTAACAATTCCTGGTCGAGCGGTTGTTTTTTATAAAATTTTATTGTTTATATTACGAATTATTCACCTGCACATGTGATTAAAATAGTTCCTGGTGTAGGCGAACGCACTAGTGTTACCATCTTTTACGGGTTTTAGTTAATTAAGGTATTTAATTCTACTAGTAATTATTATGACAATTTTATTTTTTTCTCAACCATACTCGTATGTTTAGCTGATTAAGCAAGTTATAGTTATTTAGTTGTATTGTATGGTTGTGAAATAAGAAAAACTTAAGCTCTCTGATCTAGAAAACATATAATGCACGAATAAATAATACAATTTTTATTTTATTTGATAGATTGAGTGACTCGCGTAAATCGCTACTTCTTACTCTTGTCTCTTCTATATATTAGTTGCTTAATTATAAATGTTGCTTAGCGGATGTTTAATTAAACTTTGATTTCGCTCTCATTCTCTCATTATTCATTTGACATGCGAAATAAGACGCAGCTTTTTTTTAACTAATCGCCTGTTAAATAACGTTTAAAAGTAATTCCGTAAATGTTTTCTTTGCCTTATTATTAAAAATTAAAAAAAATATATTGTCATTCTAATTTCAAATCCATATCAATCGATCGTTCTCCACCCACGAGATGAACTAGTTCGTAATTTCTGCATCAATATTCTTACGTTTTGGGATAGAAAGCGACAATCAACTTTCGCTAGTATTAAATCATCGTTTTGACGTACTTTGTTCAACGAATCGATTGTTATTTATTCATACGATCGATCTTTTGAAACATCGAGAGAATCGCCTGAGGCCCGTAAGTGTATTGTCTTTGACCGTACAGATGCACGTTACGATCGAAATAATTAAAATTATTTTTTATATCGCCATTTTGATTATGCGATAAATTGTTATGTTTATTTTATAATCTAACTTTCGTTTATATTTCGGTTAACGCCTAGATTTTATATCTTTTTTTTTTAAGAATGTTATTCAAGATTGCAAGGAACGGCTGCCGGAAGTTGAAAATAATCATTAAATTCTCGACCATTGTGTCATCAAACGGACAGAAATAACTAACATAAAATAGCATGTATTTAAGACATCACGACATAAAACGCAATATACATATATATGTTAAAATAAAGCCGAGACGGCCCAGTGGTAAGAACGCGTGAATCTTAACCGATGATCGTGGGCTCAAACCCGAGCAAGCACCGCTGAATTTTTATGTGGTTAATTTGTGATTATAATTCATCTCGTGCTTGACGGTGACATGTGCCTAATATCACTAAAATTCTGCCAGATGTGTATTCCACCAACCCGCATTGGATCAGCGTGGTGGAACAAGCTCCAAAAACCTTCTCCACAAAAAGCTGTTACTGTTAAAATATTGTAATGTGTTTATCTATGAACATTTAAGCAATACAAACTATGTCCCCAAACGTTTTTAACAAAAACTATATATTTTTAAAATATTATTTCCAAATATTACAGCAATTTTCCTTTTTTACGGTTAGATCTAAATAATAATTATTTAAAGACATTGTTGTAACATAACGATTCAAAAGTGCTTAGTGAAATTTAGTTAATAAAATAAATATATGTTTCTATTCTAAAAATAATTATATTTCGAACTTTTAATATAATAATACAATTGAGGTAAACTAATTAGAAATTTAATTTAAAGCGAATGCTAACTTCATAGTTATTATAATTTAATGGCGTTTCGCTAAGGTTGGCATTTTGGTACATTGCATAAATAAGCAAATCGCATTTGGCAAGATATTTCTGAGAATTTTTAAAAACAAATTCTGACATGTCTGACATTTTTTAAATGTCATTGAATTAAAAAAAATCATAAGAACATTTTTGTTTATATAAATGCTGTTTTCAATAATTGCTTTTTTTAAATCTCAAGTTAGTATTGCTTTATTAGATGAATCCCATTTCATCTTTCCTTATTGAGACGTAAGCCAAGATATCTGTGGGCGAACAGTTAGGTGTTAATAAAATTTTATTATTATGTTCAGTTTTGAACAATATATTCAATTCAATTTCCTTATAAATCCGTTTATATCACTTTCTTTAACAAGGTGTTTTGTAGTGTGCGTGGAAACTCCTTGCGTAATATAGTATAATAAAATTGTCATTTGCATAACGAACTGATTTATGTGCTTATCTATCTCGCGAAAGGCTACCAATATCGACTTATCAAATTAATTTTATTACCAACTTATTTCAAAATTATACATTTTTTTTTAATTTAAATTAAATAATTTCAAGCTTCCATTTTTGTGCATTGGAAAGTTTGAAATCTCAATGTCTAATTTTTATTGGTTTTTTATTAAATATATATTTAATTTTATTGTTGTTATTCTCTTGAATTCTATTTATTATCTTACTCATAGTATTTAAATATTTTAAAGCATGTTATATTTAGACTTGGTATAATATTATTTAACTGCGTTAAAGATTTCTCAGCAGGAATGTTCTTACTGTGGTAATAATGGCGGTTACATAAATATAAATATTTGCGAGCAACGCACGAGGCAGTGTTTTGATGTAAAATTATAAATTTCCGCGTAAATAAATACTAAATTTAAAAAAAAGAAACAAATAAATAAGTATTGTGTATAAAAAAATATAATTGATTTATAAAAGCAAATTTTAAAAATGAGTAAGTGTAAATTATATTGCGTTTCAACTTGTTCAACTCGTGCCGAAGGCTTAAAGTATTTTTTGTGTATCTATACAATAGGGTTAACTTCAGCTATAAGCTTCTTAATACGTATCTATCGAGAATCTAATCTTCATAAGTAAAGCAAGTAATTAATCTCCGGTCCCACAATCACCTTTCCCCAAACTATTGTTGCACAACACAACGCTGCCAAAACACGGCGTGGGAAGCAATAGTTCCCGAGAAATGAGATATTGTTTCCAGAAGCTCACACTGTGTACCTTCTACTTGATTACGAAACACATTCCTCGCACGAATCGACTTTTAATTATAATGCCCTTTCGCGATAACAATTCTACCAGCATCTGCGGATTAAATCGCTAATTGTGCAGTTTCACTAGCCTTTGCTAGATATTTAATAAGTGTCAATTTAGATGGGTAATAATATATTCACGAGAAGTTATAAACCATATTTAAATTACGTAAAACGTTAAGGATTATCATACTTAACGATGCGTACGGAAACCGCTCCGTAAAGATTCTCTATATATACGCGTACGAATTTATGCATATAGTAAGTTGCATGGCAAGTAGTAAGTTCTTTATTCTTTAGTTTAAGAGGATATTCTTGGTGTTAAATAATTTAAGCGATTATTATATAGATACATACATATGTATATCACATTTAATATAATATGAAAGCAAACAAAGTGTGATGTTTGTAAAGTAAACAGTCTTTGAATTTAAATTAAAATATACTTTTCTCGATACAAGTAGACCCTTAAAAGCACCTTGTAACCAATACTAAAATATCATATGACAATATTCCTGCATCGTCTACATTATATAGAAATATTTTTTTAAAATACAATTGCAAAAATATCGATAGCGCATTCAAAGAATATTAATGTGGATATATCCTTATTATTTCTCTGATATCGTGCCATGAACATTACCGAAGACTATAGCCGGATCGTTTCCCATACAATACCCCTATTCATTCCATTGCATGGTTATCCTTCAGGTAGATGTCGGAATTCAATTATCCGTCAGTCTAAGATGACGATGACGTCCGTCCCTCAGGCCATTGAGCTGTTCGCGTAGACTTTGTTTATTATATGAGCTTAGTTGCTGTCTGTTCGTCGGGTTTGTTCTGTTGTATTGTCTGTTACATCGAATCGGGGACGGTTGATTTACTAGAATATTTAGCATTTTAATGTATTTAGAAAAGGAAATTTTTGCTATTTACGAGTTTGAATTTTACAAATATTCCAATATCGCATCAATTATCTTCTATTTGGTCTTAAAACCCTTTAAGACTTACTTACTTAAATAATTTATGAAACAAAATTCTTATATTACTATATGAAATCTATCTGTGATATATCTTAATAATCGTTTATGTTATTTAATAAAATTAGTTGTTTTTTAGATTTCATTCTTCATATTTCTCAACAATGTTTATTTCGTATAAATGAAACATTGTACCAGTAAACGTAATAAGGGCTTTTATTTTTTTTGTGCCTGTTAATTTGTAATTAATCTTAATAGTTTGGCAATGACCCCCTAACAGACTTGGCCCCGTATCATATTGTTTGGACAATTTCGTTAACAGCATAATGACTCGTAACGTCAGTTATCTGTGATCATTTATTATTTGGTGATCCTGTTTTTTAAATTAAATTTATCAATATCGGTTGTAATACAAATAAAGTGTTTTTGAAGGTAAATAAGTTTATTTGTTTATATAAAACGAATAGCTCGTGCAATTATCACCGGACGTTATTTTTATTGTATAGGTAGGCGGACGCGAAAATGGGCCACCTGAAGGGTAGTTATTAGGTTATCATATTCTTGTTAAACTCGCTCAGTCATCCTTGAAACCGGGACGCAACAATATTGCTGATTAGTGGTAGAATATCAGTGATACCTACCCAGACGGGCTTGCACAAAGCCCTGACACCTAGTGAAAAGTTATTTCGATAATATGTCCCTTGGTAAGAAGCGTTTTTTAGATTCGTAAGTAGTGTTGAATATATGAACATGCTCAGAAATTTCTTCGGTCTCAATAAATTTTAGTGATCAGTATCTCAAATAAAAGCGCTAAATCCATATTATGTTACAAAAATATGTGAAGGTGTCACTTTACTTATTTATTATAATAAAACAAGATTAATATTCCGCTACTCACACTATACGTCATTCCATGAACTGAGAGTATTATTATTAGTATTCTGTCGATGTTCGACATTAATCTGAGTGTGCCAGAAGCTTTACCGAGCTTGCACTGGATTAAGTTACACAATATAAAAGCCTGTAACGTCAGCGATAACATTATGATTAATTGGAGCTACTGAAACCTATTTCCGAGGTGCATAATTCCTTATATAAGAACCCGGCAACGAATTCGAATGCATTTTCGCGATGATATTCTGCGCGCACGCAATATGAGCACCTTTGCGGTTTTTGTCACTTCATCGATCGAGATGATTGGAATAACTAGTCTTAGATATAATTTATGGACGATATGAATTATGTAGGAAATAAAAAATATAGAAACAGTAGTTAACTGAAATAGAAAGTGCACCTGTGTTTGCGCACAAACTTGTGCATTATAATATAGTCCTGCGCAGTTGAAATCTTTTAGGAGGACATAATACAAAGAAATAAAGTACGTAGTTTTCAAATGGGGAACCATTAATAAATATAATATACCAAGTAAAATTCGTGTTTCGTGTCGAAGTCATTAAATTTATAAACTATTTATATCTATCTATCCATTTATATTTTGATTAGACTTTTATTTGACGAAATAACAATTAATGGCGACAAAATAAAATAGTTTTTTAATTAAATCTTTAAAATTGTTGAAATGTTATTTCCTGATTTAATAGTAGCTGGATCTCAAATGCCAACCCTTATTCTGCGATATTTTTTAACTCCGACGTATTCGAATACACAATTTCGTCAGATATTTGATTAGACGAATAAATTCTACAATTTGCATGAGGAAGCCACGATATACCAGACGGCGCCAATCGCTTGTTCCCAGTTTATTTACATAGCTTTCTATTTCCGATAGATGGCGCTGAGCCGTTGCGCAACGTTGAATGGCTCGTTAAACGATAGCGCTGCAGGAAGGACACATATTTCGATTTATTGGTAAACATGTAGTACAGGCATATTATGTTTTCAGGAGACACTTCCTGATTGGATTTTTGTCATTACTCGTCTCGTAAAATGGTCATTAGTGTAGTTTAACGGATTAGGCAATCCGAAGTCAATGCGGAAGAGAAATGCTTTCGATGTTGTCCGGTATTTGCTTTAAACGTCTATTTAGTACCCTCGACTGTTTTCACGCATAGTTCGGACTGTTTCATTTTAGTTTCGTAATATATTCGATGTCTAAAAAAATCGTTCACACTCTTTTTTTAATTGGGATGTAGTTTTTATATAAATAAAATTTACAATTTTGTTACTATTTAAAAAAAATATCATATATGAATATGAAGTTTTAAGCGTTAACTGATAATGAATTAATACTTTAACGCTTAAAACTTTTGGACTTTATGGATTCTTTAAAATTCCCTGGATATTTTAGAAACACTATAAGCATAAGGTTTTTAAAGACGTCCATAGGGAATTTTTTTTTTCATCTATCGGTTATGAAGAATGTTTTTATTCAATACAGACGTGGCTAAACCGGTCTAGATTAGATATCGATCTGTTTTGCCACATAACTGGTGTCAGTGTTAAAAGCAACACCTATTAAGCCAGACCTATTAACAGACAGTAGTTTCTCCATTTACAAATGTTCTCTCAAAGCGTACTGTCAGTTTCCTCAATTTATAACCCCTTGCAGGTGCATATTATGTACGCACATACATAAACACTGTAACTTGGAGTACTTACATGTTTTAAACTATTGTAAATGCTACTACCAAAAATTTCTCGACAGAAATACTCAATAATCTGTCGATGGCAATACCCAGGGTTTGAACCCAGTACTTTTGGTATCTCTCTGTCTGTATTATATAGTCTGTATTATATACTCACTGCCAAGTATATGTAATATTTTCCAAGACTTTCTCAATTAGCACAAGTGTTCATGAAACTTTATATTTGTTTCACTTCAAATTACGGCAGTCAGTTGTCAGTTCAGCTTTAAATGATGTTTTTATTGGCGGCTGAGTAGGATGGAAGATGAAGTAATAGGACTATTGATGGTTCGTGGTCACCTCTGGCCATAAACATTGACTGTTTAAAAGGCATTAGCAATGGCCAAATAAGGAATGCATTACAGTGTCAATTTGCTGTTAAGTCCCCTTGCGCCTATAACATACTCGCAGCTCATTCCGATTTATACCAGAATGTATCGTTATAAATGATTACAGGGTAGCTGTAAAAGTTTTAATCAAACTAGGCACACGCTTAAGTATCTTCCTTATTGTCCTTGCAATTTAAGTGTAAAACAATAAAGTAACGGCTTATTGATGTTCCACCGCTCGAATATGGTGTCCTAGTATACCACTAAGATCTAATGCGTTTTTAATGCATACTCATGTGGTAGAATTGTCATTGGACACATGCAAAATTATTTATTATTCCTTCACCGTACATGAGAAAAACACAAGCTTAGCAGATTTTCATCTGCTAAGCTTGTATCACACACAGTATTTTTTGCACCAAACAAACTCAAAATTGACCAAAGAAAACGATTGTTAAATGTCAGGAAATAACTGGTGTCAGGAAATAAATACTGGTGGTAGGGCTTTGTGCAAGCTCGTCTGGGTAGGTACCACCCACTCATCAGATATTCTACCGCAAAACAGCAATACTTGATATTGTTGTGTTCCGGTTTGAAGGGTGAGTGAGCCAGTGTAATTACAGGCACAAGGGACATAAAATCTTAGTTCCCAAGGTTGGTGGCGCATTGGCTATAAGCGATTGTTGACATTTCTTACAATGCCAATGTCTAAGGGCGTTTGATGACTACTTACCATCAGGTGGCCCATATGCTCGTCCACCTTCCTATTCTATAAAAAAAAAAAAATGCGACATTGACTAATAATTATAAAAGACACACGCACCTAAATAAAGTATCAATGTAAGTTGGTTTTCAACAGTTCACAGGTGAGATACGATCATTCGTTCTTACAGAATAGCAAAACGATGCAGATAACTATAACAAAACAGACTTTGAATTCTATTAATGTCATAGATATAACAGTAAATTGGGTATGAGTTGTTGTTTAATTCTTTAGGTTTTTCCTTTTTCATAGTATAGGTAGGCGGACGAGCGTCCGTGGCGCTCTTCGCTAAGACGGAAAGGGTACCGCTGATTTTTTAGTGGGTATTCCGATGTTCGGACCGCAATTCGGCGCCTTGGATACCCACGTACCCACCCACTGTTCCCGTGGGGGAAACGCGTAACGCGTTTTTCCAGCGATATAAAAGGCGAGCGAGCATATGGGCCACCTGATGGTAAGTGGTCACCAACGCCCATAGACATTGGCATTGTAAGAAATGTTCACCATCGCTTACAACCACCAATGCGCCACCAACCTTAGTAATTAAAATGTTATGACCCTTGTGCCTGTAATTACACTGGCTCACTTACCCTTCAAACCGGAACACCACAATACCAAGTACTTCTATTTTGCGGTAGAATATCTGGTGAGTGGGTGGTACCTACGCAGACGAGTTTGCACAAAGCCCTACAACCAGTTGTTTAAATGTGTCGATCACATTAATATCACGATGTTTGCCATTCAATTTACTTGTATATCTTTCATTTATGTTATTACAAACTGTGTGTTGTATAATATCTACCAATTGAATTTTTAATCAGTTTAAAACAAGCGATTGAGTTAAAATGTTGCACACAATTAGTACTGATGAGCAATGCGCAATGTATTGTATTGTTTTTTTTTTTATATTCACAAAAATTCGAAGCAAAGTTATTTGAAAATAGAATAGTATGCAGTTCATATATCACCATACGATCCATTAAATATTCTTATAACGAAACAAATGCAAAATTGATCACCTTAACCCATACTTAACCCCTTGCCTAATTGATGCTCGTGTCAAAATAATTTTCGTTCAATCGGACTCGTTAAACACATGTTGAAACATAACAAACGCAATAATAAACTTTTATCAAAGTGATGTAAGTAATTCAATAAAATCGTTTGAGACATATGTTCGTTCACAGGATGTTGATTGACGGTTATTGTGATAAACGAAAATGAAAAATGTCGACACGATTAAATCGCTTTAAATAATAAATGTATGAATTATCTATGTTCGCGGATTAAGATATTATTATGAGCGTAATGTTTCTCTAATATAATGTTATAATTATGATACTAGCTGTTTCAGGCGGTTTGACCTGTGTTAAACGTGTGCTATAATTATATAGTCTACTAGTTTTCGTTCGTATGTTAGGGCTATAAAAAGCCTATGTCTTGGGGTTCAAGGTTGCTTTATACTAAATTTCATCGAAATTGGTTTAGTGATTCAGCCGTGAAAGCGTAACAGACAGAGTTTTTTTTTCTATTTAGACCGGTAGATATGACTATGTGAATATGTGAATAGCTCGTCCAAACAAACCAACTCCTCGGTTTTATAAAATAGTATTTATTAAAATTTAAAAACATTTTGAAAATACATTTATGAACGTAGTTCTTAAAATAACTATAAAACATTTAACAATTATTTTTAACAATTGTTTAAAAGACTAGAAAATACACGACAAAGCTTTTTTTTTAATGTTATCATAGAAACGTATTTTATTTTGATTGATAGAAAGTAATAAATGTTAAAAGGGGATAAATAAATATGCCAAACAACGGTTTCCTCGTATCGTGCATATTCAATGTCATCGCGAAAACATTAGCCATTCATTATACTGTCAATACGCTGCTATTCATTATGAATGAAGTCGCATCCCTTCCACTATAAATTCAATTAGGTAAAAAATATATTTATTATACGGAGCGTCCTGTATATTTAGGACACTCGTACAAGGCAGGCGTGTGGCGACAAATCAAATTAATAAACGGTACATTTTTCTCTGTCTTCAACGAAATGTGACGTAAACTTGCATACATACATATTTTTACTTATCAATGTTATAATAATACTTATCGTTTACGTATTTTTTTATTGTTATTTAAAATAAAATTGAAGTCATTCGTGATTTGTAATTATTGTGCAATTTGTTTTTATTTGTAAACTAGCTGTACGTTTTCGAATATACACAAGTTCGTGTTCAGTCCCTACTCCATTCCAATGACATTAGAATGGACTGAGGACTGAAAGGAATAAAGGTTAACAATCCTTTTGTATATCAATGGTGGTATACCAAATCATTATACCTAAATTTTCGATTGTGATGCTGGCTGGATATAAATATTAGCAGGCACATTTTAAATAAAATCAATCAAAATAATAGACACCTACAATAATAGCATGAATATAATACTTCTGTGAAGATATTTTTATATAAATAAGGAAAAAAAACATTTTATTTATTTTTTAACTTACTTACGCGGCTTACCCCGCATGTTAGTGGAGAGAGATCATATATTAAAAAAATGTATATAAGGTATAAAAAGTAACGTATCTATTTTTCAAGATTCAAGCTTGATTTGTACCAAAATCTTCAAAATCGATTCAGTGGTCTATCCGCGAAAGCGTCACAGACAGACAGTTATTTTCGTATGTATTATATTAATATAGATTATGTACTTGTATATCTAATATATACATCGATGCCATTTGCAGATTCTATGTTATATACTGTAAAATTTTGAAGTATAATCTTCATTTATGATGATACAACACTCTTAAACTACATAAATTCGCGTTACGTTTTTTCGTTAACAAACTTCCGGTAACATGACTTAACTTAATTAATATATATATATAATAACTTCGCGCTAACATGAAACAGCGCAGATTATTTCCAAGTCAAGCGAGGGTTCTAGTAAAATAAATGAACATAAAAATGATTAATAAACAATAATTTCATCATATCAAGATTCTTACACATACGAGTAACTATACTCTGTATGCAAATATTTTTAATAATTACTTCTGTCATTAGTAAATATTTGTACTTTAAACCATTAAATATTATAGATAAATGTATAATTCCTTTTATTGACAATAAATGTATAAGAAAAAGTTTTAATTACATTAATAGAATTCGGAATGACATTAGTTCTCTAACAGAAATTGAAGGTATGAAAGACCACCCGTGAATTCGCTCGGGGATACTTAATTTGATTTCATTTCACACACTAAGACGAATCGTGATATCTTCCAAATTACTCAGCAAAATATATTTAGATTTGAAATTAAATACGCAAATTATCTTACATTGAAATAAGTGTGAAGTATTGTAAAAATGCTGTTTGTTTTTTTTTTCTCTTTCTCTTTAAAATATATGTAAACAGTTTCGAATAAACACACATTTTTCTTTTTAATATTATTTAATTCATTCAAGTACATACTTCATTTGTCCCTCCAGTAAAGCGTAAAGCTTGCGCAAGTGTTGGGTTCGATCAAAGTTCACATCCTTATATCATTAAGTTATATATCGAAAGTTTTCTTCTGATTATTATAATTATATTAATGATATTCGTAGATAGTTTTATCTCAATGGAATATAAAAAGGAAAACAAAGACACATATATTGTTTTATGATTGTAGTAAAATTTATAAATTATACACAAAAACGTTAACGTATCTCTTATTGTACTTGTAATTTATTAAAAATATATAATTACAATTTTTGCTTTAAAATTTTATTCTTATATTACATTATGCTTATATTATATAAATTTCTCCGGTTTGCGTATATATAAGGAGGTTTAATATTATTATATTTATTTATTGCACAAATGTATTACGCATATAATGCAACGTATGTATGTCGACATACGTTCGGTTTTTACCAAATTTATCAAATCTGGTTTTTATTTAAAATATAGTTATATTCAAATTTATTTAGATAATATAACAAAAACTGAATGGATATTTGAGAAGAAGTCATTCCTGTAATGTCTTGTATACCGACTAGCGGTTAAGCTATACAGGAACTATATAGGAACATTCAAGTATCTTTAAGGATATTATTGTGATGGTGGCTTATACATTTAAAGTATATATATGTTGGTAAGTATTGTAGATATAACCGCTCCTTAGAATATTTGATTGCAATAATTCTACTAATATATAAAGATTACGATACGTTCCCGAATGAATGAATTCCCGATTATTTTATACTTATTCGTATCGGAAACGATCCGATATTATGTTAAAATAAACCGTTAAGTCAAAACCAAGATTAATTGTTTACTTTTATGACAAACGCAACGATTACGATTCGATTCGATTGCAATAAAGACAATTTTTTTATAGAATTGGTCCCTTGATCCGTGTAGAAACGATAATTGGCGACGTAAAGGTCACAAACACCCTTGAACCTTTACAATTGCGTCGTGAGATAGCAGCACTGAGCGCTTTCTATCGACTGTATCACGGCGAGTGCTCTGAGGAATTATTCTCTCTAATTCCTGCTTCCCCCTTCCTTCTTAAGTCCACGCGAGCTGGTTCTCGATGTCACCGCCTAACTGTGACATCAATTCCATCGCGAACAAAGAAATTTGGCAACTCCTTTCTTTGTCGCACTTCCAAAAAATGGAATTACTTACCAGCTCACGTATTCCCCTCCTCCTACAACCCGGGTTCCTTCAAACGAGGCGTGAAGAGGCATCTTGCGGGCCGGCAAGGCGAAGGCGGCTAGTGCAGAACGTTTTTCCCGTCTGTACTGGCCGTCGTCGCGTTTGGACTCTACTACCACTTACCATCAGGTGGAGTAGAGTCATTTGCCCTCCCGGCGATATAAAAAAAAAAAAAAAATAATTAAAATATAAACTATCCAAAATTAAATCAAAGTTCAAGGAATTTGTTTAATATTTATTTCAGCCTAGAAGGCTTAGAACGAATTGAAAAAAAACCAATAAAATCGACTTAGGTTCTTGACAGGCTAAATTGAAGTTCAATAAACCGATTTAAAAACTACGCTCTGACATCAAAATATTATCTAATGTTGAAAAATTGGTTTTGTCAAAATGACGTTTATTTATGGGCACTGCATATTTGAGTACATTTTTTCCCTTCGGTTGTTAATATCTTCTCGTGTACTCTTGTATTTTCACTTACAGTAACAGCCTGTGAATGTCCCACTGCTGGGCTAGGACCTCCTCTCCTTTTTGAGGAGAAGAATTGGAGCTTATTTTATCGCGCTGCTCCAATGCGGTTTGGTGGAATACACATGTGGCAGAATTTCAGTCAAATAAGACACATGCAGGTTTCCTCACGATGTTTTCCTTTACCGTCAAGCACGAGATGAATTATAAACACAAATTAAGCACATGACAATTCAGTGGTGCTTGCCCGGGTTTGAACCCACGATCATCGGTTAAGATGCACGCGTTCTAACCACTGGGCCAACTCGGCTTTTTTTTCACTTACTATCTCTCAAATCAAATTCAGTATAAATACACAATTTGTTTTGATTCTTTTTTCTATATAAGTGTATCAAAAAGTATTGTTTACGATTCCATCAAGCGTAACTCGATACTTTTTTTTATAGGGATTTCTTTGTCGGGAGTTTTTACTGCGTTTTCAAATGGTCACGTAACAGTTCAATGTCAACGACCTTGGCTCTTTGCTTATCGGCTTACATTTATACTCTGCAATGCCTAGGCTTCTTCTGAAAACAGGGAATCTCTATGTAATTATGAATTAATTAGATAATGAAAACTATTTACTTCAAACTATACCACGTAGGGCCATGTGCAAGCCCGTCTGAGTGGGTACCACCCACTCATCACATTTTCTACCGCCACACAGTATAATGCTTTGTATTGTTGTGTCCCAGATTAAAAGGTGAGTGAGCCAGTGTAACTACAGGCACAAGGGACATAACAAGGTTGGTGGCGCATTGGCGATGTAAGGAATGGTTATTATTTTTTACAGCGTCAATATCTATGATCGATGGCGGTACCATTAGGTGATCATCTGTTCGTTTGCCTATTATATATAAAAAAAATTATCTGCGGGAGAAAGGCAACCACCATAAATACTGATAAATCAAAAATGGCTTGAATTTAGGCACAGTCCCTAAACAATTTTGACATCGATTAATTATTTTTAATCTCATTTTATAATGGACAGAGTACGAATGATGTTCATTTGCTCAATTATTATTAGTCGTGGTTATACACTTTGGGCAGTTCAACTCCACCCGGACAGTGCTGGTTTGCATACTATACGGACTTTGCCCGTCGTATATGCGACCTTATTGTACAAATATCTTATGAACTTGCCACAGTCAAAAGATTTTATATAGTAAAAGAAGTGACTTTCGCTTTTTCAACAACACAATAATAATTTGTTAACCCTTAACATCATACTTTCTCTTCAAACCTTAAAGGGCCCTTCAGACCCTCAGTTCCTTGTACGAAGTGACCTGTAGTTAAGTAGAGAGCGGGTTATCGGGGGTCATCAAGGCACAATTGAATATAGGGCTTGTGACCTTATTAAAACCGTTCTATGTTGATGTACGATACTGACCGTATAAATAATACGGTAGTGACTTTTACTGTCTTGTAATGTAGTTAAAGATAAACTGAATAATTACCCAACATGTAATCACAGTTTTACTCTTCTGACAGTTGTAACCGCCGTTCAGTGTAAAGTTAATATTTTTCGGCTTTGTAATCTCGCAATCAGGATCGCTTTCTATTTTAACACGATTATTATTTTGTATTTGACAATGAGTCTGCGATTTCTTTGGCTATTTTTTTTTTTAAATATAAAGTTACAACTGAGTATTTTACTAAATATAGAGATGGAAACGGAAACAACTGGAAGCGGAAATTACATTGCACTAAATGCAAATAAATTAGATAAAAATTTGAATGATAATAATCCAAGTGCTACGAGGAAGACCAGGTGCAATCTCAGAGAAGACATCCTCAGGATATATGTCATTTGGAGCCAGGAAGGGCTCAAATTTCAAGGCGTAGTCTAGTACTGGGTCTCCCGATAGCGTTAGCTCGGTGACGCTGTAACAGAATACAGAACCAAAAGAAATTTCACCAATTTCAAGAAAAAACTAATAATAATAATTGCGCGATAAATTAATATTGGTATGGCAATGAAAGAATGAAAAAGAATCATTTGTTACCCTAGGGTGATTTTGCAAATAAGTTATATAATTCATTAGTATAAGTACATAAGTTCTACAAAATTTCAAACAATTTAAAAGATAATATCGTAATTTCGATACATAAATATTTTTTTACATAACGTTCGTTACGTATTTTGTTAATTTATGCATTTCTAACGTCCTCGATTTGGAGATTATTTGTTACGTATGGATAAACAGAGATTATCATATTTTTTGTCGTAATCTTCGATTTTTACGCCCACTTTGTTATTAATCATTAAATATACCTATTAGTAGAACTGAACTGAACTGGACCAGACTTTTGTGTATCCGTTTACTGTATACTTTTTTAAATAATAATACTTTGAATAACTTTATAGAAGAAAATATTTGACACATAGGTTTTATGGTTCGGGATATAGATTCTGCATAAATGCAAGGAAATCAGTATTTATTTTTCTTTACTTACATAAATTCGTTTATTATTTATTTAATAGATCACTAGCAAAATAAACAATATATAAATTTTTAATTATGGACCATAAAAACATTATATAAAAACAAATTAGACTTAAAAAAAATACATGAATACAACAAATACATAAACGAATAATAAAAAATACATTAAAAAAAAGCAATTTATACAATTGCATGCACGGGTGCATATATGAAGTAGAACAAACTGGTGTGTTGTTGTTTTTTTTTAAGAATAGGAATTCGGACGTGCATACGGGCCACCTGATGGTAAGTGGTCACGCCCATAGACATTGGCATTGTAAGAAATGCTAAGCATCGCTTACATCACCAATGCGCCACCAACCTTGGGAACTAAGATTTTATGTCCCTTGTGCCTGTAATTACACTGGCTCACTCAGCCGTCAAACCGGAACACAACAATACCAAGTACTGCTGTTTTGCGGTAGAATATCTGATGAGTGGGTGGTACCAAGCCAGACGAGCTTGCACAAAGCCCTTAAAGTACCACCAGTAAAGTATCTTAAGTTCCGTAACTACAGCTGTAGGACTGACATACCAATTTCGCATTGATTACAGCTAAATTAACCAGTTCCGCATATCCAAATTTTCAAATCAAACTACCCTTTATTATTATTATTAATTGGTGAAATTGATCAAATTTGTTTTTGGGTTAAAGGCAACTTGTCACGATGGGCAGTGAAATATTTCCAAAGATAACAATGTGAATTAACGTGGACTGATGACTGCTTAATATTGTTTATTACTTTATTTTTTTGTCTGTTATTGATGCAGAGAATGAATGTAATGTCACATACATTACAACCGAACAAAACACAGAATGCAATAGAAAATTGATTTATTTCAACTCATTTTCATTGGAAAATCTCTCAACTCTTTAGTCGCTGTTGTTGTTAGAGTGTATAGCTTGAGAGTATTTGGATATGATACCGGTAAGATGCAATTCTTCGTCTTCCTGTATCGCAATTTTGATATAAAACTTTCGGATTTATAATAGACGATATAAAAAAAAAATTAATTAAATTTTGGCAACAATTGCAATAAACGAATGCTCACGTAGTAATTCAGTCTTCAGCGATGCTCAACTAACTGTGAGAGAAAAAAGGACAATGCTAACGATTTAACTTCCCAGAGCATTTAAAGAAACGAAAATATCTCAAATATATTGTATTTGATTATCATTAAACACTAAACTATTTGAGATCAACGACAAACACACTCTTATAAAACGTTATATAACAGTATAGGATATGACTTATTTCAAGTTGATATTTTTACGGCACTCTAACCTCTAGCCTATTACGAAACGAACTATTAAATACAGAATTTGAGAAATATATATCGTGACAATGTTCCAATAAGTTTTAATGGTGACTGTAAGTGCCGAATCAGATTCGGAATTCGTGGTTTATATTACTCGCGGGCACGTGAACTTGTACTGCGCGACACGAGGCTGAAAATTTAAGCAAAATTACGAGCAATGAACAAAATCTACGTTGTTGAAGCTAATGGAATGAAATTAGAAAACAATGGTTAGTTGTTGACGAAATCGAAAGTAAAGTTGTTACTAACGCACAACAAAGATAAAACAACAATAGTTATGTTGAATCAAATGTAGTCATGTTAGACATTTTTATGTAAATATATTATTGATACATTCGCAGATTTATTAGAGCACGAGATGAAGCAAAGCTAAGAGAAGATTCGTCGTGCAAAATAAATACCAATAACATCAATAAAAACAATGCAACATATAAAATAGCATTCCATAACTCTAAAAGTAATAAATTAAAATAATATATAATAAGGTTCAATGATATTATGTAAAAACGTTTATTGATTACATAAATCTGACGTAATAACGCGGTATAAGCAATTTTCTTAACAAGATCCTGTTTTTGTAGGCATTAGCGTCGCGATTGACAGCCTGAGTGTAATAAAAAGTAACTTAGAGACCACCAGGTTGATTCCGTTTTATGTAATAATAATATGCAATTTTCATTACGACTTTTTACTTACTCTAATATATTATTTTATTCCTTATTAATTTTAAAGCTTATAAAACTATTTACGTAATGTTTACTATTTTATATAAAAACTAAGAGTTTATAATTGAATTGACCGTCACTGATAGCTGATTTCAGCTCCGAATTTATGCCTTGGTTTTTAAGGCACCGGCCTAGAGACCCCAACTAGCCTAAAATAATGTAATTTTACTCTAACCACCTTGAATGAGACCTAAAATGTCAAAGTACCTAGGTGCCCGATATCTTTAAGACCAGGCCTGAATATTTTCTTATACATATATAATATAATGTAGTGTGAAGCAAATAAGTAGTAATTTAGATTAAGTTATTCAAACTTTAACTAGTCTCTCATTAGTCCTAAAAAGGTACAGCTAAATGAATCTTACAGCCTCTCTAAATTCCCTCTGAGTGCGATATCATCTCAAATGAGTTGAACGCGTACCGTACGTCCTTCTACGGTTTTATTGTGTAGTTAACGCCGTAAATCGGATGCTGTTATTGTTACGGTCTTAGTTGCGTGCGCTTGCGCAATACAATGCAACATCATATTGCACGTTATTTGCATACAATGCCCCCGATAAAACGCTCTGTCGACGTTTCGGTATTGGCAGGTTGGTAATGATATGCGAGATGTTATTGTCTAATTCGACCGTAACATTCCTTACAGATTACAATGTGTCAGCTGTTTTGAGTCTAGAGGTAAGACAGGTTATATTTTCAACTATTTTCATTTCAACCAATATATAGACAAGCGACCAGACATACTGGTCCTACGTTTTCAGCAAAATTTATCTTATTAATTAATCTTATATATGATGAAAAGTATTTTAATAATACACATCGACGAAACGACCAACGGTATAATTAATATAGATAATTTAAATGGGTTGGATGGTTTACAAATCATGTTACCACACTAGTTAAATGAAGTGTACAAGATTGCGCTGCACGCAGGAGCGGCTGTGATCAAATGTTCTTGTCTGATCGCTTTAAGCGCTGTAATTTAATCGATATGCAAAATATATACCGTAAATTCTTTCTCAAGCGCTGTTCGTGTTATGCTTTGTGCTAGATCAGTTGGGTAATAGGTGTATTAACAATGGACGAGCATCAGTTCCATTCAATGCGCCTGATAGTCACGCCTGCTGAACCCCATGTGTTGTGAATGTTTAGTAAGAGAATTCTTGAGATTGAAAATGACTTTGTAAATTTAAAAATCCATACGGGAAACTATGGATTCAATAATATCAGCTTTATGTTTGAACTAATTGTATAATAAAAACGTTTAATGTGATAATTTCATTTGTTTCAGTTGGTTGTTAATTTGGCAATCGTGGTATACCATGCACTGGACTACACGCACGGGGAAGACGAGGAGAGACTCATATCACCTGATCTTGAGGGACTTATTACGGAGATGACTGCCGGCAACATTACTGGTTAGTAAGATTTTTTTTTTTTTTCTTTTATACCCTTTATTTAATTTATATAATAACTTTTTCTTTCAGACCATATGGATGGATCTTAGATTTCCATTAAAATGGAATTCTAAGATCAAATTTCGAAATTCAAATGTACTAGATGTACCATAATACACAATTGGCGATTAAAAATTTGCTTAGTTTTTTTTGTATGTTACAAATAAAGTCAGTATGTTGACAAACCTTGATTTTAATGTACTTATAATTGTCGTACCGATTTGTATCTTTGCATTGCATGACAATAAAATAATTCGGTATTATCAACCTTATATAACAATATAACTTTTATAGAAAATGGATGATTTTGAGGAGTAGTAGATTTTCTTAAATTATTTCTATGTTGTATGTACGTTCTAACAGTTCAATATATAACAAAAACTCATGAATCTTTTATCAATTAATTATTATATTCTATATTTATATATGTTCAGATAATTCTCAAATACTATTGTAACTCTAATTGAAGCGAAAACAAACGCTCTTATAATATTCGTTTATTGTTGAAGGTGATAGTTCATGATTCTGTTTATATTTTCTATCATGATTGTCTATACCATAAAAGTAAATCAATGGTCACGCGAGTGAAAAGGCATTCACAATAATTGATCTTACAAAAGCACCTTTAGAGAAATTCCGTAATCGACTAAACTTTCCCACTTTTGACCTTTTTTATTATTTCGCTTTTTACTATTATACGCAATAAACTTTAAATCGTTTTACTATCAATATTTCTGAGCACTAAGTAAAACAGCTAAGTTTTGTTTATGATTAGATTTAGCAAAAAGAGACATTATCTCCTAGGCCAGGAAACTTGCGTAAAAGGGAAACATGTGGAGGTTTATTCTACTAATCCAGTGCGGGTTTGTGGATTCATCCGATTTATAACAAACACTATGGCGCTTGCCATGATTTCAAGCCGCGAGTTTCCGCTATCTCGGTTCCGTATTTACTTGCCAGCAATTTGCTAATAAAACTTGATACATATTGTTTGCATCGAAATTATTAAAAATTTCCAATGAATTTATGAGCTATCGATTGTAATTACAGACGATTTTGTATGGTTAATATTTCGAAATATTCGATTTTATTTCTATCATGCTGTGATTTGGACGAACAGACGTGCGTGCAAACACGTTTTATGTAAGCGTAACCTTTATCGGTTCCCGTTATAAAGTTGACGTGAAATTGGCTCGATGCTCATGGCTTGACCATCAGTTCGTGTATCGGACTCGAAAGTCAAGTTCGATTCGTCTATACGATGATCATTGTTATTTTTGTTATATCATTCAATGTTTTGATTATTTTATGTTTATTGGTGTACAGTTCAATGTTCTAACAGCATATTTTCATACCGTTAGCAATTTTGAAAACATTCTCAACTTAAGTAGATTGACTATTGTTTACGTTCTGTTTATGGATCCGTGTTAATTGCTCATGTTTTTGCTGACGAGCGTACAATAATGCGTGTGATCATCTGTTATAGGCAATTACAACGGATTGAATGACATTACCGTTTCCATCGTTTCTTCAGTTATACTTCGCTGTTATACTTCGATTGATATATTACTCAAATAGTATTTACTTATAATAATTATTACTGGCAGCAATACTTGAATATTCTAATTTTTAACAAAAATTAATGGCATCTTGATTATGGTTTCAAGGAGATTAAATAAGAAATTGGTAAAAGATAAGAATGCACTAGCATAGGGGATGGAGTATGATTTTATTTTATCGATTTGTTTTTCTATGGAGATCCGTTTAGCTACATAAGTGGACTTATGTAATTGAAACAAAATTTGTTAATCAAACAAGCATTACAAACGTATCGTAATAATAAAAATTATTGTTTCAACCATAATAGGATGAGAATTATCGCGTTACAATGCGTGTAGTAGCTGACGGAGACGTAAGTAGATCTCAAGACTATAAATCTCATGGCAAGTACAATAGCGGGAATACTCCATCATTTACATACACTCTTCGCATTCCGCACTTCTGTGAACTTTGCGGTTTCCGGCTATTTTGTTTTGATTTTTATCTATTAATTATTACTTAGTTGTTCGATATAAGCCGAGATGGACCAGTGTTAAGAACGCGTGAATCTTAACCGATGATTGTGAGTTCAAACTCGGGCAAGCACCACTGAATTTTCATGTGCTTAATTTGTGATTATAATTCATCTCGTGCTTGACGGTGAAGGAATCCTAACGGAAATCGTGACGAAACCTGCATGTTTCTAATTTCACTAAAATTCTGCCACATGTGTATTCCACCAACCCGCATTGAAGCAGCGTGGTGGAATAAGCTCTAAAAAGGGAGAGGAGGCCTTAGCCCAGCTATGGGACATTCACAGGCTGTTACTGTTACTGTGATCGATATCAACTAAGCCGATATGTCATAGTGGCTAGAAAACGTGAATGTTATTCGAAGATTGCGCTTTAAAACTCGAGAACCACAAAATTTAATGTGTTTATCGGGTGTGTATAATTAATGTTTTTGTCGGTGGTTAAGGAAATAATCATAGTGCATGGGTCGATTAAAATTCTCACATATGTTATCCACCAATCCACATTAGACCTGGCAGCGTGGTGGCTGCTTTTGTTGAGCAGGATTGGAGTTCGTTCCACCCAGGCCTTTTTAGCCCAGCACTTTACCTTATCTATCAAAAAATGCAAATACTTTATTTTTATTTATTTTTTTATAGAAAAGGAAGGCGGACGAGCATATGGGCCACCTGATGGTAAGTGGTCACCAACGCTCTTAGACATTGGCATTGTAAGAAATGTCAACCATCGCTTACATATCCAATGCGCCACCAACCTTGGGAACTAAGATTTTATGTCCCTTGTGCCTGTAATTACACTGGCTCACTCACCCTTCAAACCGGAACACAACAATATCAAGTATTGCTGTTTTGCGGTAGAATATCTGATGAGTGGGTGGTACCTACCCAGACGAGCTTGCACAAAGCCCTACCACCAGTGAAATAATAAATAAAGTAAATAATAAAGTACTCCATACATTTATATATATAAACAATTTATTTATAAAACAAATAAGGTCTTCATTGAATCGTCTCTACCTTAACATTCCGAGCAAGCTTTTGTACTTCACTCATGTCCCTATTAGAATAACATCTCGCATCTAACAAGGAAGGTTGTTCATTTACACTTTCTCTTAACATTGTCGCCTGTCAACGCTGCAATGCGAATGTCCTCTATAGATTGCTGGATCATATGATAGTTTAGGTATTGTCGCTTATAGCCGACCTTTGCCCCGGCACAAGTTCGAGCGCCTCCCACTGTGTTAGTTCACAATGAATCGAGACAATCCGTTCCGCCTGAATTTCACCACCCTTTCTAACTCTCACGAGGCACTTCAATCTAAATTGAACTGCCATATTTTATGCTTTTCTTTAAAAAGCGAGCGTTTCTCGCTCGATCTACTAAAATCCATGATGTATATTATTGTAACATCCTCTAACGCAGGTGTGTTATTATCAATTAATGAAATATATTTTTTTATGTCATATAATTGGCTCATTCTTAATTCCTATATATTTTAATTATTATTATTTTTGTGATTGTGATTGTGAGTGTGATTGTGATTATAATTATTAATGTATATTATGTAATGTTATGTTTAATTATTATGTACCAAAAGTATGGGCCTTGTTGCCTGAGGAATAAAGATATTATTATTGTTATTAATTACCAATTTTCTACCAACGGTTAATTCACATTTATTATGTCACTTCTACCTGTAATTATCCTAAAGCACCTCGCATGTCTAATTTTTTATCTTAGTTTTTGCTCTGCGAATTCATTGCATTATAATAGCTAGTACCGGAAAGTATACCGTTTTGTACCCGTGATTTAATGTCAATCAAATTTTTGCAATACAACCTGTTTGGTTCAAGTAACGCTTGGATGTTAACCAGTTCAATAAGAAAAAGTGAAATATGACCCGAAAATCTCATTCTATAACGCGTAATGAATAATAAATATCTTTATATTAATAGAATATTATTGAAATTATCACATTCGCTGATATATCTTAGAAATATAAAAATAAATAATAAAATTAAAACTTATATATTATAGTTTTTTTTTTAATTAAATGTAATGCGCATTCCAACCTACAAGTACACTATTACTTTTTTTTTTTAAATAAAGAGTTTAGTTTTCAAATATATTTAGCTTGCCATTCACTTGTAGATGATTGTAGATAGTGAGGAGCGATTGTGCGTGAACGCAAATGCAGGTCAACCGGTCGCAGGCAGGTGATCACATTAAGTCTCATTATTGATCACCGTATGATTGTCCATTGTCTGTGGATCCACAGGTCTATATATTCAAACTGTGACACGAACGACGACATTATCTGTATTTATCAGATGTTTGGTGACAGATCAACGATATAATCAGTTTTACGGTTTCCTTATCAAATATTTGTAGATTTAATAAGCATTTTTTGACATAGGAGAATTCTTTGCGATATTCCTTAAGTAAAATATGTAGATATTAAGCATAATTTCGTTATTAATAATTAATTTATTTATTTATTTAATAAATAAATAAATTATTTCGTCCTCACTCTTTTTAAACTTTCCTTTTTCTATTATTTTCATAAATTAAGACTTTGAATAAACATTTAATAAACAAGTCATTATTTTGTAGTAAATAGTTGAATTAAAATATCAGTCTCAATTATATACATTGGTTTTTTACCTTATGACGTGATTATTGCAGTCGAATACTTCGTTGGTCTAGTGACTAGATTATATATATTAAGCCGCATATAAGATCCTGGGTTCAAATCCCCAAGTCGGGTCGATAGAAATTCTCTATGGAATAAATTCTCATTAGGAGGTCGGAGTCTGGAAGTGTGTGTCTCTCATGTAAGGATGTTGTCCCTGCGCCTGAACTCTTTCCGGTCCGACACGACCTTGCCTTTGCCTTCCCATTTGATGATGAGAATGAGGGAACAGATAGTTCATCTATGTTCGCGTACACACTTGTGCACTATAATATATCCTGCGCACTTGGCTAGCCTCCCGAGATTGGCCACATGTTTATAAGATGGGTCATATGTATAAATTTATGGTCATGTTTATTAAATATTTAAATAAGTATTACATTTTTCTTTATTTAAAGTCTATATTTATGTAAACAATAGAAAAAGGAAAGTTAAATAATAAAGAGTGAAGACATTAGGATCCTAAATAAAAGAAAAAAGCCGCTCAGGAAGGCTTCCTTATTTCCGTACTCTGTTAATTCCTAAGTTAAGGAAAATATAATCATAATTAAGCAACGCAGTGCTTAAACCTTAACCCTACACCTTTTTTTTCGTTGATTGCGCTATCAGACAGGCTGAAGAGCCGGATCCATTCTACAAAAGTTCGAGCTGAGTTAGGAAGTAATTTAGAGAAGTTTCATTAGAATCGCATAATTGCCTTCTTTTCCCAAAGTCTAAACGTAGTATAACTTTTAAACGCTTCACTTGCACAAAGTTTGCCGAGGAAATTGGTAATTCGGAAACCTTAAAAGGTAAAGTGTCATAAGTGACCAAGAATAAACGCAGTACGTTCAACAATACGCAAGGTCATCGCGAACAAAAAAAGAAGAAAGTTGCCCGACACTTTTATCGCCGCCTTTATATGCAGATCTAAACATCAAGATGTTCTCACGGCTCTCGTACAGTCGAACGGTGAACTTTATATTCAACATGAAACAAGTAATGATGACAAATTAAATAAATCTAACTTTCTACGTTTATTAAAATAATATCATATAAACTGAAATATATTTATTTTACTTTAATATTCATTTCTACAGGACTTAAAGAAATGTAAAGATAAAAATAATGTTTGATTTAAAAAAAATAAACATTTTAGTTAGTACATACACTGAGTTTCCATTCATTTGTGCGGATATACGTCTGAATCTATTTATTTAAACTCCCTGTGCGACACGTTTAGGCATATGTAAGGTATTAGTACAAGCCCAAGATCACCTTCGTAAATTAAATTTCTTATAACTATAGAAATGGCTATGAATAGAAAATTTCACATAGAAGAGGAATATATATCATTTATGAAAAATTAGCAAGGATTGTTATTAAAAACAAGAATGTATTATTTTAATATATACAACGCACTCCTAACATGAATCCATAGAACACATTCATAAAACCATTCATATAAATTTTACTTGACTATTCGAATTTATGATTCCGAAATATACCGTTATTGTATGTGAATTAGTAACAATGACACAGCTTCACCGTAACCCAAAGAAGCGAAATACATTTATGAAACCGGTTATGTTAAATATATTAAATACAATACAAACGATGTTCAGAATATGTATGTTTATTATTATAATTTAAATAATGTAGACCTTCAATCTTAAGCCTTTTTTATAGAATAGGTAGGCGGATCAGCATATGGGCCACCTGATGGTGAATGGTCACCAACGCCCATAGACATTGGCTGTGTAAGAAATCTTAACCATCGCTTAAATCGCCGATGCGCCACCAACCTTGGGAACTAAGATGTTATGTCCTTTGTGCCTGTAATTACACTGGCTCACTCACTCTTTAAACCGGAACACGCCAATACGAAGTACCGCTGTTTGCGGTAGAATATTGACCAGACGAGCTTACACAAAGCCCTACCACCAGTAAAGATGAATGATGATGCATCTCCGAAGATGCTGACATTCACTGGAGTAAATAAGATAGTCGAGAGTCATATAAACCTCAAACAAAATTGTTTAGTTATTAATCTTGTCCTGTTGATCTGCTTGAGTAGGTACGAGGATATAGCTTACGATATATACTATATATATGCAGGAGAAATAGTGCTACAAGTTTGTAAATATCGTAATGTTAGCAATTATAACATCATTTATCAAACTGCGCCACTATTTCCTACAATCTATACTTATACAAATAACCTAAACCGGATTTCTTATATTATTTTTTCCAAAAATCTAAAAGTCTAATTTTATTCATAATGTTGCTAGTTTCCTCGAAGACTGTACATTCTGATGCTGAGATATCAGTATCTATCGTATCCGCAACGGCCGGCTCAGTTCTCGGTGGGCAATGTTTCGAGCATGTTTATCTTAACGAGTTGATGTTTTGGTGATTTCGCGGTACGTTTTACACGGTCCGTTAAATTCTGTTTATGCGAACACGTCTCTTAGAAGTTGTGTTTTCTCGTAAACGAGGTTTATGCATTTTCAGAAACGTATTCGATTGTAATCCTATTCAACTATTTGTGTACCAAAAATGTAGCTTTTGTATCGTTTCTGGCATTGTATCAAATTAGTTTTTTATGTATTTAGGTAAAACGCTTTTCTATGATCAAAGATTGGGACATATGATGATGAGTTGACATTGGAAAAATGATAAACCATCGCACACACCTCTAATGTGCCATTTATCATAGAAAATCGGAACACAATAATATTAGATATTACTACTTGGTGGTAAAATATGTGATGGGTGGGTAATGTCTACCCACTCAGGCTTTTACTTACACCAAGCACCAAGTATTAGTGAAAAGATTTTTTTTATAATCTTTTAATAAATATCATAAATGAATATTGGGACTCCTTTTTCTTTAACTCTCCGAGCTCAATTAAATCATTGTAAAACATCCCGACGATCAGTGTAGAATCTTAGCTGGTAGAGATGAAAAACACTTACGAATTGTATGTAAAGGCTTTTATAATATAAGGTACATATTTTTGAACATACTATTAAAAATTGTCAAAATTAAATAACAATGCGATTTACGACTAGTTGAAAGTAAAGGGTTACGAACTTTATAATTATTTAATCATGCATTTAAATGTTTCTTAATGTTTAATTTGATTACCTAAGCTTATGTAAATGAATGTCCTGGTCTCAGTGACTGTTTCGTCACACGCCTTACGTGTATGTATGTGACGCTTAGTGCGTAGGCGGCATTGTTTTAAACGCTAAATATACATCGCTACTGAGTGTCATATTTAAAGATTTATCGGCTTTGTAATCACGGGTGATGCATTAATTGCTACTTTGTCGAGTTAAACTTGAGTTATTTAGCAGCGGGCGTTATTTGACAGATATTTATGATCGAATAAAAATGCATTGTAAAGTTTTGCGTGAGAAAACTTATCAATTATCTCGTTGTGTGACAATTAATTATGATTCGTATCAGTTTCGCTGCAATTAAAATACAAACATTTTATATTAAATATGATAAAAATAATGAAAAAGATAAATGAAACAAAATATAATCGATATATGATCAAAATCATCTCTAATTTTATTATTTATAGTGAAAATGTTGTTATTAATGTCGCAGATTTTTTATTTACTTTTCATGGCTTTCCCGTTTGCAATATTGTACATGTCATTTTAATTGTATGAATTATTTATAACTTCACTAGCAAAAGTTAACTTTCTCGAGTATCCCCTTGCGATATCATAATATGCTCGACAGGGGATTGATTTTCTTTTGCTCCCATGATTATTTAATTAGTAGTTATCTATACAGACTAGTCCATAGTCATTACGAAAGAAAACATCACCGTTTATATTGAATTTTATTTTCACTTGCTTTATACATTTTCTTTTTCTCGAGGCCTAAACTTATTTATCAATTTTTGATCGCATTAATGAACTATAAGAATAATTCGTTGTTGTTTGAAATTTATCTACAAAACTAACATTTTAATTTTCAAACATAAAATAACCGTTTCGTGCAATTTTGATCTCTCTTTTTACCTTATAACCGATTGCTTTGGTAAATCGTTCTAATACCGTTTTCTATTTTATAGATAGCAGTTCTGTTTGTATAATGAGAAGCAAGTGATTTAAATGAAACTCTTGTCGCCGTTACTTTATAGCTTCTATGTATTTCACAATATGTGTGTTTTATAGGTTTATGTTTTGTTGGCTTATCCACGATAATCTACAAAATTTATTAGATATTACAACACTGACGATTAGGCACGAATTACTACAGATTATTTTTTTTTGTTTTTTTAAGTTAAATTTAAATGAAGTATATAAGAAATATAATTATAATTATGATGGTTTTTACTGTTGTAAATCAGAGAAAGAACCTTTGATTTGGGTTAAGAGGAGAATCGTCGGTGAATTGAATATTAACGATGTATTTTTAATCTTATCGCGATCGTAAACATGACAAGTTCAAAGGTCTTCTTAAATATAATTCACAAGAAATAATTTCCGGTCGGTGATATTTTACGTCGTATTATTCGAAAATAATTTCGGTTTCATCCTCATTATTCGTTAGACGTTGCAAATAAATTCATCGTAAGACATGTAGTTACGTCCCTTACACCGCAGTGTCGATTTTGTCCGTAACCCAGTTTTGGTGCGTCGGCTAAACTAGAAGCGCCCGCGGCTTCACACATAACTACTGCTTGAAAATAAAATAAGGTCGAGTATAGAGGCTGAAAGCTTTAAAAAAAATAGTTGTTAGAAACATTTCAATTATTATAAAGGTTTTGAAGAAAGGTTAAACTTATACGCAGTATACATCAAACAACAGCAATACATTACTTTCATTAGAATTAATAGAATTTTTGTATCTTTTATGCCTGTATTTAAAGTAAACAGCGACCTGAAAGCAGACTAAGTTTAACTTTACAGATGAAACTAATATTTTATATTAGACACAAGTAAGGTTATAAGGTCAGGGAGAAAGTGGCGCCGCACTGGGCGAGCTCATGCAAGGGCTTTATACAACACAATGTTGTAAATTGTTATTAATAGTATGATGTGTTTTGGTGAGGTTGATAGCTTCTTTGTTTAGCTCAGATTGATATATCGGTTTCATTGATGAGTGCTCGCGTTAATCATTCATATCATTCATGATGTTTTGTTAGCTACTTTCGTTGAGCGTTGAAGGGTCAATAATGATGATTTGTGTACTAATTAAACATGAAACATGTCTTAACAAAGATAGAGACGGTTGCATTATTATGTTCATCCATTCGTAGAATTTCCAAAACCGTTAACAGAAAGATTGATTACTTCAATATATTTATTATCTTTTTGTGAACTTACAGATTTTCAAGGGAGACTTTCTAATGCGTTACTCTTCTTTACTTTGTTTATATGTTATGCGATAAATTTTGTAACAATAAATGTGTACTATTTTCGTCATTAATATTCTAATATAGCTGATTGTAATTCTTTGAACAATTTATTCCAGTGTACATCAATATGCGCATAAATACGGTGTATTGTACGGCAAAAATATCAATCACAATATCCTATAGTTTACAGGTTAGTTTATAGCCAAAGTAATATTTCTCTCGTGGGAGAGTAGATACTATGTAGTTAACGCTTAACCGTTGCCTGTTGTGGTGTGTTCTCATGCTCCTCGTGATAACGGGATAGCTTCATTAACTGTGAATATTATATTATGTACTAACCTAAACTGACTATGATTTATTTATGATGACAATTATTGCCATTACATTTGATTTCGGAATAACGGAACGGAATAGCCTTAAAGTGAGTGTAGTTTCAACATGTTGATTATATCAATATATCAAATGTCACTTTTGATGTTTATGTAATCTACATAATTTTCTTACACGCGAAATATTATATGTTTTAAATAAATTTTATATAAGTAATGCCTATGTCTAAATTTGATCCTGCCTGACCTCCTAATAAGGATTGCGTTTGGTCTATAATTCTTGAGATAAGATTACCTCAGCGAACGGTCTCGACACTAGAAAGTCAGTATATTTAGGACCTTTGGCATCGAATCAGATTGCTTTAGATCTCAAATAATATTTGACAAAGGATATCTGGATGGTGAGTCATATGACTATAGTTTATCATGGCTATGTTGTTGACTCGGACATTTTAATGGAAACCTAGAAGACAGAAGATCGTGTTATTTTGAATTTAAATTCCAATTCAATTGAGCCTGACGATTTTTGATATACTTATTAGAAAGGTGATATTGTAAATCGTCAACAAAATACGTTTTATTTACCTAAAATTAAAAAGTTGACAGTTGGTTTGTTGGACAAGAGATGAAAACCGAATAACCATTTGATAAATCTGAAGGTAGATAATAATGACATATTGCTCTCTTTCAAGAAATAAATGTAATAATAAGATGTTATTACGAAAAGAAGAGACCACTTTAGGTATATTGATAAACCCTTTAAGTATAAATCATGGTTTGCTAGATCATCATTTTCTTTGAGTGAGCAATGGTTCTTCACAAATTTCCTATAGGCCAAAGGCGATGTTAGCTAATCTGTTACACAAGCTACTATGAGATATGTATCGTCTGTGTCGGGGCTGGCGCCGGTCATGACTCTGACGCTGTCTTATTTAACATTTGCGATTCGTGATGAAATTGTCATGACAATTTTGTTATTAATTAGTTTATTTGAAAAACAATAACTTTGTAATAAGTTATGTGGAATGGTTTGAACAAAGGATCAGGTTCAAGAATTTTATTAATAATTGTGTAGTTCTTCAGCGTTATTTAAGAAAAACCTCTTGGCGCTAATTGGAAAAATAATTTATGTTATAAACAAATGTATAATATAGAACAAATTCGAGTAGTTTCAACAGTGATCATTATAATTCTTTTGCATATTTAATATAAAATATTATGCATATTATAAAAGGTAAATATTCACAGTTACCAGCCCTTAATAAATTATACACAAATCGTATATAATATTATGAATAACGGTATCACGTGGCATTTATAGCGATCGCTGTTATGACTAGCATTTGATAACCTATTATTCAGTAGACCGTGACCAATGTCAAGAAGTCTGAGCTTGTGAACAAAGCGTTCGTAAACGCGTTTGCGCAACGTTACGCGCCGATACACGACGTCACTGCCGATACTCTCGATAGTGTTACTTCAGATTCACCGACGATTTAATAAATGTATTATCATTTTCTTTTTATTTCAAATAGGTAGATTTGCATTTGGATTATTACATACCGCCGCCATAGAACTTGACACAGTAAAAAATATTACCATACCCCACACCGCCAATGCGTCACCAATTTTAGGAACTAAGGTATTATGTCCTATGTGCTTGTAATTACACTGGCTTACTCATCCTTCAAACGGACATAACAATGCTTAATAAATAATGTAGTATTGCGTATGTGCGGCCGCTGTTTGGCGGTATATATGACGAGTTATTCAGACTGGCCTGCAAAAAGTCCTAGAACCAAGACTGTTAAGAACATATGGTATGCAAAGATTTAAATTATGCACTCAAAATACACTCTTTGTCAGAATAAATCATCAGACACCCTTTTTCAAATAAAATAATGTTATAAAATAAAACGAAATGATTTTTTAATAACGTCTCAATTGCAAGTTCTAATAAAACGTGTAAAATGTTGTAAAGTCATAATAGAGTACTCTTAACAGTTAGCTGTGATAATATCTTATCGGGTTATTCATATAATTTCATCCAGTTAGGTTGTTAGTAACCTCAAGTCTGTCGTGATTAATATTAGACTCCGTTACGTGTGAAGGAGGCTTTGGTCTAACAGAGCATGACCGACACTCTTAATACACTCTTGCAACACGCAATTGGTCCACACGTGGCCATCAAGGTCATTAGGACTAGGCATTGTTGTCTTACTGTGAACTTAACGAGCTCTTTGTATAATCAATCTATATCATATCTTATATTACAAAAGTTCATTGAGATTTGTAATCACATTGATGTATCGCTGCGTCATTTCAGGTACAGATTTTCTCTTTTTCTCATATTGTCAAATTACCAAATATGTAACACAAATTCGCATTGAAATCTCTTCTACCTTAAAGCTTTTTAAATTCCTGCTTCCCCCTTCCTTCTTAAGTCCACGCGAGCTGGTTGTCGATGTCACCGCCTAACTGTGGCATCAATTCCATCGCGCACAAAGAAATTTGGCAACTCCTTTCTTTGTCGCACTACCAAAAAATGGAATTCCTTACCAGCTCACGTTTTCCCCTCCTCTTACAACCCGGGTTCCTTCAAACGAGGCGTGAAGAGGCATCTTGAGGGCCGGCAAGGCGGTGACGGCTAGTACAGAACATTCTTCCCGACTGTACTGGCCGTCGTCGCGTTTGGACTCTACTACCACTTACCATCAGGTGGAGTAGAGGCATTTGCCATCCCGGACATATAAAAAAAAAAAAAAGCGGCAAAAACCATTCAGCGGCAACAACCTGGCATATTTTGTAACGTTATAATGAATATATAAAAGCTTGTATATTAAAGATTAATACAGCCATCGACTTGGAATACTTTCTAATAATAACAGTTAAGTTTTATAAATGAATCTTATAATTGATGACACTAGTCGATGTTCAAATTAACAGTTATCGCTTTCTTAATAAGTTTTAACCGGAAATATGTTGTTGTTTTAGAGGACGATGAAGAATGCGGCGCTCTATCAGAGGGTTCGGAGACGTCAGAGGGCGGTCGTGCTGACACCGATGATGAGGGTATAGAACGGGACGCTGAGCCGCCGCCGAGACGACGCCGCGCCCTCCGGCGGTTCATGCTGAAGGATGTGATCGAGGTGAGCTACAATATACAGGTATTCTGGTAAATTGATCATTTATCGAAACGGAAAGTTAATCAAGTAAAATAATGCAAAAAGATAAAAATGGCCCGGTCGACGCGATTTTTCCGAAATCTAAGCTAACATTAATAATTAAATATGGAGTAGAAAAAAAAAACACATAGTTTCGTGATTAAAATGTATTTTCCTTATTACAATATAATATATACAGCAACAGGTATATATTGGTATACATTGCCACCACGGACACACAAGTCGGTCTTTCGAATGCGTTATTTGTATCGGTCTAATTAATTAAAATAATATTATCATTAGGTTACGGAGGGGAGGTATGCATGATTTTTTTTTAATAATATTTTATTTATATTTAATATAATCAATCATTTGATTTCAAAGATGCGAATGATTCATATTCAAGTACGATGGGGATTTAAGGTTCAGCATAAAATAGGTATTGGAAATTCAATTACAAATTATATTATCTGAGTAGGCATGAAGGATTTGTATCGTCAATTTATAAATATATCATGTCAGTTCTACGTGAAGTAATTATAGATTCGGAACGCGGTTTCTATGATTCTATCGAATAGAGCAATGTTCACAAAATTAGTTGTAATAATACTAAAAAAAACCTACTAAAGAGTCATTTGGTCTATCACCTCCGTATGCTTTTTTTTATATTCTATAGGATTATATGATTTGGGAATTGATGAGGGTTTTTTTAGACGATTTAATATTTGAAATGTTGCATAATCATCGTTTTTTTTTATTGTAGTAATTTTTTTATTTTTAGGAGCTTACTTAAATGAAATTCGACTTCCTCTTTTTTTAAACATGAGTTAACTATTTCACAAACAGGAATCGCTTTTTAATAGAAAACCTACCTAAGACGGACGAGCATATGGGCCACCTGATGGTAAGTGGTCACCAACGCCCATAGACATTGGCATTGAAAGACATGTTAACCATCGCTTACAAAAACCAATGCGCCACCGATCTTGGGAACTAAGATGTTATGTCCCTTGTGCCTGTAATTACACCGGCTCACTCACCCTTCAAACCGGAACACAACAATACCAAGTACTGCTGTTTTGCTGGAGAATATCTAATGAGTGGGTGGTACCTACCCAGACGAGCTTGCACAAAGCCCTACCACCAGTGACTGTTATCTTTCATTAGTGTTGATACTGTTCCTATTGTCTCATCAGATGTTTCAAACTGTTGTTGGTTGTGAGTGAGACAGATACAGTGTTATAAAAGGAAGTAGCTTCAACTATTTAATTGGTGTTATTTATCTCATAAGGCCACACGTTCCGTGGTCCTAAATTAACTTTGGGAGCCAGACACGCAATTCATCTTAGGGTAAGTGATCACCAGAGTCCATATTTATCAATTTCTTACTCCGTCAATGCCAACCATATGTCCGTTATGTTACACTGGCGAACTAACAATTAAAACCGTTACAGCCAAATACAAAGTATTGCTGAATGATAGCGGTAATCATCGTGAATTCATGAGGTATTCAATATTATCTAAACGATTTACGATCTTTTACGACGCCATAAGCTGAGAAAGCGTTTAACAGCGAAACATCAAGCTCATCTAAAATCTTGTAATCTACCAAATAAGAAATCGAAATGTGTTTTCAAATTGAACAGATCTCACTTTGTAAAATCTATTAGCATTTCATAATAATTTGCAATAAAAAAATTAAATAGCTTCGCGTTTCGTAACATTCTATTCTCTTATATTTATTCTTGCATGTTTTTGTTTTTTATATGGGTGAGTGAGCCAGTGTAATTACAGGCACAAGGGACATAAAATCTTAGTTCCCAAGGTTGGTGGCGCATTGGCTATAAGCAATGGTTGACATTTCTTACAATGCCAATGTCTAAGGGCGTTTGGTGACCACTTACCATCAGGTGGCCCATATGCTCGTCCAACTTCCTATTCTATAAAAAAAAAAAATATATCAAATATTTGGATGGATGAATGCCTATATTTTTAATATGGATATGGATTTTTTTTCTAAATTAATCCTTGCAATATAATATGGCCGAGATGGCCCAGTGGTAAGAACATGTGAATCTTAACCGATGATCGTGGGTTCAAACCCGGTCAAGCACCGCTGAATTTTCATGTGCTTAATTTGTGATTATAATTCATCTCGTGCTTTACGGTGAAGGAAAACATCGTGAGGAAACCTGCATGTGTCTAATTTCACTGAAATTCTGCCACATGTGTATTCCACCAACCCGCATTGGAGCAGCGTGGTGGAATAAGCTCCAAACCTTCTCCTCAAAAAGAGGAGAGGAGGCCTAGAGAGAGGAAACCTTCTCCTCAAAAAGAGGAGAGGAGGCCTTTAGCCCAGCAGTGGGACATTCACAGGCTGTTACGGTTACGGTTACGGTAATAAATTACTACTGAAATACAACACGCGCTGGTGTATTTCACCATGAGCTTTAGGAGAGAAAAACATTTTTTTACTTTATTTGTTTTACTTGTATATCATTGAAACAAGCCCTAAAAAGAGTCCTTTTGCTTCGTTGAAAATTATATTTTCACCGATTTATTTCATCACAAAACTTTTCGTGACGTCACAGACGCACATACCAGTTGAATTATGCGTATGTATGTTTGAAGCCGAGATGGCCTAGTGGTAAGAATGCGTGAATCTTAACCGATGATCGTGGGATCAAACCCGGGCAAGCACCACTGAATTTTCATGTGCTTAATTTGTGTTTATAATTCATCTCGTGTTTAACGGTGAAGGAAAACATCGTGAGGAAACCTGCATGTGTCTAATTTCATCGAAATTCTTCCACATGTGTATTCTACCAACCCGCATTAGAGCAGCGTGATGGAATAAACTCCAAACCTTCTCCTCAAAAGGGAGAGGAGGCCTTAGCCCAGCAGTGGGACATTAACAGGCTGTTACTGTTACTGTTATGTATGTTTGTAAAAATCACAAAAAAAAAGGTTATGTTAGCAATAAGGATGTACAGTTTTCGGATGTGTCCTCGTTATTAAAAGATTTATTGTGTAATTAGTATCTAAATTAACGGCGACAGAAAAAAAACAACATTACATTATAATAACTGTATTCGGTGACAAAATAAATTATTTTTATCTACACGTACAGAAACGTGTAGATTAATTGTATAGAAAGCGGACACTCATAAGCATTTACCGATTAAAAACTCAACTCAATAAAATGAAACATGAATTACTTTTATGTAAATTTTTATTGATTATACAATGTTCTAAAATAAGCTTAAGTTCATATTATGATGATGCCTTCCTGACCGAATTCGACGGCTTATCTCAAGACAGATTAGCCAACTGCACAAACACAGGTGCACTCTCTATTACCTCGCTCTCATAATCTCATAATCCTGTGTTACGGCAACCCGACATAACCGGAAAAAGTACAGGCGCAGGACCAACGGTTTTACGTGCTTTCCGAGGCATACCAGTATACACACTTCCAACTTTATGACTCCGGGCTGCTTCTGAGAATCTTCTACAGAAAAACCGAATAACTTTTTATTGGCCACACTTGAACCCTGGACCTCGAGATCTTTATATCCGTCGTAGTTAAGAAGACTTTCAAACATCTTTACTCTATATTGCTATGTTTTAGTAACAAAGTGCGTGAACCAGAAATATTAATAAATTAAGTAATAAAATTCAAGTCCACTTTGAGAGCTTAAAAGGAGCTAATGCAATACAACATTAATAGTAATGGATGTTCGAAAACAATTATATCATAGAAATATTATGCAATATTTAAAAAGTAAATATAACTATTAAAACTTGTTATCTTTACGTCACTTAAAGTATATTTTTGTCCGCGGCTTTGTCTGTTACGTGTGTTGCATCATACGCCATAGGTGCGCGATGACATCTACTTTCACTGCATTACTTATGGACAGGGCTGTCTTTATCTATTTATTACGTGTACCATTCACGTGTACAATAAAAATAGTGTCGGAGTAACAAAATTTCACGTGTCTGTTCGTGTAATGGTTTTCGAATAAGGCAATTATTCATACAAATTCTTGCATTCCTAATAAAAATATTTAACATACATTTCAATACGTTTGACATCGTTGGTGGGGCAATGTATTAATTATTAAGACTACGTTTATAATTATTATAAAACAAAGTCACACACCGTCTGCCCGTCTGTCCGAACGCGATTAACTTAAATACTACCGAGTGGATCTTCATACGGCTTTTCAAGTATAGATGGAGTGATTCATGAGTCAGGTTTAGATGGGGATGTAATTGATGATGATTGTTGAAGATGTTAAAAATATCATGCCGACTGGGAGCTGACTGACCCGCCGCGTGAACCAAGAGTTATATGTATTTCTATATAAACGTTTTGTGTAGATCATCTTTCTAATCGTGCGGAACGTGCCGGAACGGTGTCGGGACGGGCTAGTTACTTATTTAAGTTCATTAATAATAAGAATGGCACGGAACCAAAAGTCTTCGAAGAATTAAATGAAGTTGTTCTTGCGACAACCCTGTTTGTAAGGTGCGTTTGGAGTAATCCAGTTGACGACCAGACATACCCGTTTAAGTGAATTCTCTGTCAAGTGATTATTATTTTACAATAATAGATAAAAGTAAATATCTACATAGCTTTCAGCGAGTATCTCTTTATAAGTAGAGAAAGTCGGTTAGGTTGATAATTAATACTTGTTTAATGTTGCGATATTGCTTATAATATTTGTTTCTTTATAGAAGTTTGATACGTTAACTAATTTTAAATTAGTTTTGGTAATTAAGGATTATTGGTGTTGACGGAAAGGGTACCGCTGGTTTATTACTGGGTATCCGATACATTGGAGCCCCACATACCCCCTCTTTGTTCCGTGGGGGAAACAAGTAATGCGTTATTCCAGCGTTAAAAAAAAGAAGGGATTGCCCGCTCGAGGTATAAACTTGATTCAAACTAAATTTCATCAAAATCGGTTCAATGTTCTAGACTTGAGTGTAACAGACAGATTTACTTTCTTATTTATTATATAAGTATAGACTAATACAGATGGATTATCTTTGTGTCTGTTAGGATGTTTTCATAATAACAATTAATATAATAGATACAAAAATAAAGATTTTCCAATTATAATTTTTTAAATCTCTATTTTTAATCTACGACTTTGATCGCGTTGTACTTTATATGTTACTTAGGTTAATCTGAAAGGAATGTCTATCATTCGCATGCTTTACACTTTTTTACGAAATTTTATTAAAATTTGTTTAGCAATTTAGTTATAAAACCTCACAAGACTACTTACGCTCAACTATACTTACGCTTTTATTATAGAATTATATATAAAAGTGCATATTTTCTATTAATAATGCATTTTTTTAAATTAAATGATTTCTATTACAAGATAACATTTGGAAAGCTTACACCTAATTATTAAATAAAATAAATTATGTACGGAAAACTTTTGGCGGGCCTTTTAATGTGTCGACATTTTGAAATATGTTTAAAATTAATATATAAATATTTATGCATATATATTATAGTTAATCAAAAACGTATTATAATTAACTTTTACTGCCTCTGGTTTTTTAGATGATTAATGTCACACATTTTCGTCACGTTTATAATAATTTGATAATTAATAAAAAAATATGTTATATTTTAACATCTTGTGATTAATCTATCTCTTTAATCTGCGACTGATATTATGCAAACGTATAATAAAAAAAATGAACGTAATTACAATAAAAGAATTTTAATGATGGTAGTTAATTTTTCGCTATTTAAAATCGTACCTATACAATGTTCTTGTATCTGCTTGAAAATGTATACAATTAAAAACAGTTAAAACATAACACAATAACGGAAATGCTAAATAGCAATTAAAATTAAGTCTCATTTAAATAATATACTTTTTTTACGTATATTCACATTAGCTGTAAATCAAACTATTTGAAACTAGCGGTTTATTCTTTGGTAAATTAAATAAAATAGAATTAGTATACAAAAGTATACGATTCTGTATAAATAATAACAGTAATTATAAAATGCTTATAAACTAAGAATAAATAAGATATTAAATATGTTCAATACGTTATCATTATTCTTATGTATTTATTCGGTAATTTGGACGCAAATAATTACATTATACATAATATTAACGAATACAAATAAAAAAATATATAAAAACACATAAAATAATAAAATATGTATTAATTAATTATTGTTAATATAAGTTATACAATTTATTTAAAAAAAAAGTGACAATAGTCACTACACGTATTTAGTTTTTTTCTCTCATAATATAATCGTGATTAAAAAAATATATTCATAATATACCAACGTCCGAAAAAGAACATATTTTTTATAATCGGTGAAAATCGTATGAATTTTTATTCTGTGAATATTTCCCGTAAAACCTCTGACCTTACGATTTGACGAGCTGTACTAATTGGTTATTTAACTATTTATAGGCTTGTAACAGAACCATACAGCCTACACGATGTTATTTTCGTTATATAATCTTTGATGTTAATATTTCCCGATCGATAGATCGTGTGACGCCACGACCTCTCGCGGATACACGTGACATGATAAATGTTTAATTCAAAATATTCTTAAGGAGATTAACAATTTTTATTTAAATATAAAATGAAAATATAGAGAACTTTTTGACGATATAACTTTTTCTATTGAAAGAGAAAGATTAGTACTTATTTTGTAGAAAACGGGGATTTGAGACAGGCTGACTGAACACCATCCAGTTCAGTCTAGGAATCCAGAATTCTACTACATTTAATTATTATTGTCAACAACAAGGAAGACTACTGGCACAAAATGAGACAAAAAATGCAATCGAAAATTTTTAATTGAGTAATCTGCCTGGAAGTATAAACATGCAGGCACATCAAACTATCAATCTCTAAACTGATAGAAAGATACAACAAAGCTACGCTACATATAATAATGTCCTCCAGACCGATTTCGGCCACGGCGGCCAATCTCAAGAGAGATTAGCCAACTACGCAGGAGATATTATAGTGCACAAGTATGTGCACAAACACAGGTGCACTCTCTATTTCCTAACTCTCATAATCCGATTGGACGGCAATCCGACACGGCCGGAAAGAGTTCAGGCGCAGGACCAACGGCTTTACGTGCTTTCCGAGGCACGGAAGTGTACACACTTCCAACTTCCAGACTCCGGGCTGCTACTGAGAATTTTCTGACAGAAAAACCCAATATCTTTTTTATTGGCCCGACCTGGGAATTGAACCCAGGACCTCCGGGTTTGCAGCCTTATATCAAGCCACTAGACCAACGAGGCAGTCGACGCTACATATATATAGTCTACAAAATAAAAAAAAGGATTTTGATACTGCAAAGCGGATTAAATACATCTTTCAAAATAACAATCTGGCATAACTTGCCTTTTGAATTTTTTTTTTTGACTGCTCGTCATTCAATTACGATCTACGTAATCTATTCACAGAACAGTATTGCCTTTTGACATTCGAAACAATTTGACAAAAGAATACGAATTATAAAGGCTGACATGCTCCAGCGGATAAAACTTGTGGCTCTTATCAGAAAATCGTGAAGAAACTTGCATGGCTGGAATGATAGCCACATGCCACTACCAATACCAATCCGCATTGGAAAAGCCTAGTGTTCAAAGCTCCAAGTGGAGCTATTTTATTACTGCTATAAAAATAAATATAAAATTCTACATTTCTATTTATATTTGCATAAAATAAAATGGAAAGAGTTGGACGTCTCAATAAATTCCACTGGGATGATATTAAAGATGGTTTCGCGCGCAATATTTCCTTTGGCTTAATATCAAAGTGTCAGAGGGTAAAAAGAAAATGCTTAGAGCAATTTTCTCCACTTTTCTTGGATGTTATCTCGTAGCTGAAGTAGGTCGCTAGGTCAGGACGGTTGAACTTCATCAATAATATACTAGGCAAAATATTATCCGGTACATCCAGTAAGTGGTTCTTTAAAGTCCAACGCAATAAAACTATATTTACAAAATATGTATTAAACATAAATATTTTTATTATTTTGTATATATGTGTAACAACAGCTACAGCGAGCATATCGTCTTAGTATATGGTATATATAATATGGACTATATAATTAATACTTTATTGACGAGCCGGTTGGCTCTGACGAGCTTTCACGCCGAAGGTTGTGGGTTCGATTTCTACCCAGGACAGACATTTGTGTGCATGAACATATCTGTTTGTCCTGAGTCTGGTAAATTATCTATATAATTATGTAGTTACAAAAGAAAAGTAGTATATGTAGTATCAGTTGTCTGGTTTCCATAGCACAAGCTCTGCTTAATTTGGCATCAGATGGTCGTGTGTGAATAATGTCCCAGGATATTATTATTTATATATTATATTTTTACAGTGCTAAACGCCATTGTCTATGGGCGAAGATGATCACTATATGTGGGGTATATGCCCGTCTATCTTGATATAAAAATACGGAATAAACGAATCTTATATTCATTATCTTTGATATAATTGTATTGCTGCATATTATTTAGATATTAAATACTTTACAAAAAACACGACGAAAGCACCTAAAGTTTCTAATATTCCAAAGAGATAAATCCAATCAAAATCAACCGATCCGATTAATATATTTTCTAATTAGGTAATTAACGAATTCAATAAATCACGGTTTCAACACACTCAATATATCGCTAACAACTTAAATTTGATAAATGTGAAATACTGCAACTTGAAACTGTCGAAAATTCATATCAATAAACATTTGAAATTAAGTAATAATCGACTTTCCATCCATCAAGTTTAATTGCAATTGTTTCGTAAGTTATGGCATTTCAGCAAAGATTGTGTCGTAATAAAATACGTTTATCTGTCGAAAATATTTCCATAATAAGCCAATTCCAATTAATTAGTAAAATTGTATTATAAGAAATAAAATCAGATGCAGATGCATGAACAAACACAACACACGCACTTAAGCGATTTAGATTTTGTTAAATAAGCTAGATGAAAAGCTATTCTATCTCTATTATTGATATTAATGACAGCTTATTCGATTTAAAATGAGTGCGCCAACGTCATTGTATTAATCAACTAGATGATAAGTAAAAAAATAAAATTACATTGAAAGTACTGGTGGTTTACTGGTGGTAGGGCTTTGTGCAAGCAATATTAATTTAAAAAGAAAATTAACTCTGCAAATAAAACGCCGGTATAAGGACACGTCATTAAAAGTCATTGTATTTCTAATTTGCGTTCTAAAATACAAATATGTAGTTTGTTTACATGCGGCCGACAAGCATTATTGAAATGGTAGTAGGTACATACGGGACGACTGGATGAAATAACTAAAATATGCAGACTAAACTAGCTCGAGAATGAACGTACTTATGCATATTTCAATAGTTTCGCAAATAAATATTTACAAGAAAACGTTGTCGTAATACTTTGAATATGTTTGAAGCCGACAGCAAATACGCTGCGATGTAAATTCCTATATTGATCATATAAGACGATGCTTTTTTTAGATTTGTAATAAAATATAATCGGGCGTTCCGGATAATACATATTCGGATTTATATAATAATATCTCATCCTTCAAACAGGAAATAAGTATTGCTGTTTGGCAGAAGAATAGTATGTGCTTGCATAAAAACCTTCCGCCAAGTAACTCGTATTGTATAGTAGCCTTCGAGATAGGCGTCGTGGCTGAAAGCCTAGCTAATTCGGGATGTTATCGAATTTTCTTTTTAAACTTTTTTTCATTCGATAAATTCCTCCGTTGATCATACAAAACGACTTGTGTTGTTTTGTTTCAAAAAATAATCAGGCGTTCAACCGGATACAGAGATATAAAAATAAGATTTCGGATTATTATAATAATATCTCGAATAAAACGAGATAGCAATATGTAAAATATCTGACGAAATAATTTTGCATTATAATCAAACGTAATTTCTTTGTTACTCGCATTTAATAATGAGTACATATTTCGTTTTAATTACATACCTATTGTTTGCCCAAACTTACGGTTAAAGATAATGATTTACAAGTCACGGTATAATTAAATATCGTATGAAAGCAGCGTAGGTACGATTAGTCGTTTCTCCACGGCAGTTTCTTGTTCTACAGTATTAAAGTCGCTATTATAAGGTTGCTATTATCTAGTGACGAACATATAAGGCTGGTGAAGTCGCAGATTGAGCCATTAAAAATATTAAGTTTTTAAAGTAATACTCAGCTCGGATTTACAAGTTGGCAATGATTACACTTCCGCACCTCGTAACTTCTGCGTCTGCACTACCTCCAATTAGGTCGGATACTATGAGACTTATGAAATAGAGATATATACTGTGTTGTACTGTCGGTACTATGAGACTTATGAAATAGAGAGTGTGTGTATATGTGTCTGCACACATACCTACTTGAATTTAATATTCAATAACTACTCGTCCGACACAGAGCGTGAGACGAGAGCTTTGGGATCTCCAGCCTTTTAAACTATATTATAGTATTGAAATAAACTAATCAAAATATTGTTATTTTGATTAGTTTATTTTACGAAATGACAATGTTATAACTATAAATATTTGTTGAATCTTTATCAAACTTCATAGTTTAAGTGAAAAAAATATGTTGGCCCAAAGAAGTTTCATCTCAAACCCGCCATTCAAGCCAAAAAGTTTACGAAAATGTAATAATAATAATCATTTATTTGCATGAAACATAGTTTTACAGATTCTACAGTGTCTAATACATTTCGTCCACGATAGGCACGCAAATATATTTGTTATAAATACGCAAATATGTTTTATTAAACAATTGAAATGTTTATTTCCGCAGCGATGTGTTTGGCATTGCGGGGGTGGAAGCGGTCGCATCGCGCGGGAGACGGCTGCGGCGCACTACCGCGCGGTGTGTAGGGCGCTGGTCGCCGAGGCGCTGGAGCTGGCATCGTTCCTTGCACGAGTACGTGTAGGAGGAGCACGAGACCTCGGTGCCGCTGAAGATTCCGCTACGCATCTCGATACTCTACAATTCTCTGATTGGGTAAGTTTCTCAACACTCCGATGATAAGATATATTTACTTATTTAAGATTGGCTAGTAGTAGCCATTACATACACACTAATTTTGTCACAAATAATTAATTTAAATGTATTACCTTTTAAGACATATTATATATATACATACAACATTAGGTACAATCAAGATTTTCTAAAAAGGATTTATACAAAAATCTTAAAATATATTATAATGATTCGGTCTCATTTTACATGTCATATTTATAGATATTAAAACCTGTGCATAATATGTAGTTCTTGCGTTTTGCTCGATTGGATCCAAAATTTAACACAATTATATATATATATATATATATATATATATATATTTATATATATATGTATATATATATATATATATATATATATATATATATATATATATAATATATATATATATATATATATATATATATAAATATATATATATATAATATATAAATTACAAATTATATAAATTACAGAATAAAATAGGTTTTACAAGAGATAGTCAGAAAACTTCTTTATTTTTTAAAACATTGTTGTGTCCAGTTTTTTCTAATGTCGCATTAATGATGATAGAAAGAGAAAAATCTGTGTTTAACTTAAAACCTTCAATCTAATTATGAATGTTACATTTACTATGATATATATTTTTTCTATGGGATACCTGATAATAGGTGGTCATTACCGCCCATAGACAATGCGGCACCAACCTTGGGAAGTAAGTTCTGTCCCTTGAGCCTGTGTATTTACACTAGCTCATTCATCCTTCAACACACATCAATATTAAGTATTTATGTTTAGAATATATATATGATGTGAAGTGTTGCAAGTTAGAAAATTAATTTCAGTGTATCTGAATAAACTGTAAGTATAAAGGATAATTATTAACGCCAATCAAATGATAGATATTATTAGTTAGTCACGGTCCCGGTTTGCATATAAAGTGGGAAGTTATGATTGTTGTTGCGTGTAATTGAATACTTAGCAATTAATTCTCTCATACAGACATAACAGTGGATTGAAATTTCGTTATATAGATTAGATATGAAGTAATCACTTTATTTCCATATGCTAGTGGGTGGAACATTGCAGGAATAATTATCTGAGTGCCTCGTGTCATGATGACAAATATATAATGTTTCATTATGAATATTAAATACATACTTCGTTGTTTCATTCGTAGTTCAGATGTCAGTTCTTTATCCAAACAATCAGACATTCCGAAACTTAGTATACAATTCTATCGAAACAAACAAATTTGAAAACATGGTTAATGTATAACAAACTTTCCGTTTGTTGTTTTTATTTATAATCTTTATCATTTTATACTCTTAAACATATAATTTACTATATTTTGCTTTAGTGTATCCTGTAGTGTATATGGGCATACATACGGAAAAATATTTAGTTTAAAATAAGAAGACGTTATATAAGAATTATATATATAGAATATTTTACGTACAACGGAGTTTGAAATCGTTTTAAAGTAATAAGATCAAAATTGTCACTCTCGATCTCTACGCAGTGAATATCTTATAACAAATGGAATAGCCAAAATATTACATATATAATTCAGGACGTATGGTATGCGAATATTTCGCAACTCGCCGGCGTCGGCGTGCGTGCTGATGCCGGTGTAAATATTAATAGCGGCGTGCTCTCTAGGAATTTTGCGTTGAATTAATTAGATTATACCCATTACCTACAATACCAGTGGCTCTCAATCAGTAGCTCGGAATAATGGTGCGCCGTGAAGCCACATAAATTGTTTAACGAGACCCAATTACACAAGTACATGCTATTTTAAGAAGATTTAAAAAAAAAAAAAAAACAGGATGACCCTATGACTGCATAGGGACTGACGATAGATGTGAAAACTTGAAACTTTTAAATATATTTGTCCAATTTCCACATATATTTGCACTCCAAGTAATAATTCTATCGCTTTAAATAAATAATACTTAAAATACACTTTTATTATTTGTTTATACTGTTAGTATTCACATAAATTTCAATATTAGTTTCATTAATTTCCGCAATACTTAAATTATTTGTACTTTCAACGATTCAATTATATTAACATTAGCATGTCGGTGACGCGAAGCCACAAATATATCCCACGATAAACCAGCGCAACGCGCCAAAAGTTTTCACTTCAAAAATATAATTATAAAATAGATGAAACCAAGATTATTCAATAAAACTATTTACATATAATGTTTATTGGTTAAGTAATACTTTGAAACTTGGGTAGCTATTCTATGCTTTTGTTCACCGCAATGGACTTGATTTTTCTGATTTTGAAGAGGTTGGAATTTTTTGCTTTTAAAAACTTCTGGTTTTATAAAAATTATTCAACTCAATATAAAGTCAAGAGTTAAAGAGTTCCCTCATAATTTGAGAACCACTGTATTATACGACTCACTACACAGTGTACGACCAGCGTGAGAACTGTTCACCTGGTGCAGGTGATCGTAGCGAGTAGAGGATAACAACAATTGCATCGATTACGATTCTCGATTACGATATCTTGAATCGTTTAGTTTATTTTAAGACTTTGATGAAGAACTTCTAAGGTCTCACGATGAGTTTATATTTATCATGAATTAAATTTTTATTTTTATTTGTTACGCAACGCTGAGTTGTCATGATTTTTTTTTTATTTCGTTATATTATGCAGTGTAATAACTTTGAAATATAAATTATTAAGGTATTTAATTTTACTGAAAACACTGACAATCTAAAAAAATCCTAAACGTATTTAAAAATAACATACAGTTTTTATAACGTTGTAATTTTTTATATATTTTAATTCTCAATGTTCAAAATGTCAATGACCTACTTATTCGCATCGGGACTTCCATACTGTTTTTGCATAGTAGATAAGAATGAAATGCACCTTTGCATATGTCATGTGCCTTATATATATATTCACGAGTATTTAATAGCGACGTCGGTGAAATACTAAGTGCCCCTTTAAGTTTTTAAATGCCTCAATTTGGAAACGAAGTATTCTATTTATTTGTACCGTACCGTACCGTAACAGCCTGTGAATGTCCCACTGCTGGGCTAAAGGCCTCCTCTCCTCTTTTTGAGGAGAAGGTTTGGAGCTTATTCCACCACGCTGCTCCAATGCGGGTTGGTGGAATACACATGTGGCAGAATTTCAGTGAAATTAGACACATGCAGTTTTCCTCACGATGTTTTCCTTCACCGTAAAGCACGAGATGAATTATAATCACAAATTAAGCACATGAAAATTCAGTGGTGCTTGCCCGGGTTTGAACCCACGATCATCGGTTAAGATTCACATGTTCTTACCACTGGGCCATCTCGGCTCTATTTATTTGTACCAACTTTTTTTTTTACATTTTTGTGATTTTTACTTAAACTGAATACTTAAATCTGTTAAGTACACAAACCCTTCCTCTAAGTGTAAAGGTGGTGAAGAAAAACTTCATTAAGTACTAGCAAGTTCATTAAAATGTTATTGAATTAAACCGCAATAAATACACCAGCTGTTTGGCCAACGATAATCGCGGATGGAATAATGAATAGTTATATCATTCTGAATCACTTTGCATATCAATCGGCATATAAAACAATCGTGAACATTCTTTAAAAAAATTTGACAGTGAAAATGCACATATGTAATTAGATATGGAACGGACATTCGTTAACATCTTAAATATTTAATCTAATAAATTGGCAACCTCTAGATTTTATAATGATTGTAAATATTTACATAAAGAAAAGTCCAATATATGAATTAATTTTTTGTAAGTTGTAAGTTGAAAAGCCGAGATGGCCTAGTGGTTAGAACGCGTGAATCTTAACCAATGATCGTGGGTGGGTGGACCCAGCAGTTGGACATTAACAGGCTGTTACTGTAAGTTGTAAGTATTTGAGATCCCAGCAATGATAACTGGTACCACGATATGGTGAAAACTTATTACATCGAACACTGTCGTAATTAAAGTAATGTTTGTTTGAAAAGGTTTTTGATACCTGTAATTATTATCAACGGTAGCTCTTATTATAAATTATTGCCATCTTAAATTAAGCTAGGTTGACATTTAGGCAGAGTTACTCAACACTTGGCTCACGAATTTAGTAGCTGATTACTGTTAGTACATGTTAGAGGTAATATGCTGACAGATTAGTTACACCGTGCTGGCGTTACTAGCCACAAACCACTAGCGATCTTTTGGTCTCAATTCATAACACCTTAGTCATAATGCATATTCCTTAGGCATATAGGTCGTGTATAATAATTAATTTTATATGTTTAAATAACTCTGAGAATTAAAATTTAAGTAAAACCAATTGTTCCGAAGTACACTTAACGTTTAAAATTATTCTTAGAAATAGACTATAATAATTTAAGGTCACGTTTTTAAGGTTACTTAAAAAAGTTTAATTTGTCAACATTTTATAAAAATACAAAAAGAGATAAAATTTAAATAGTTTTGTATTAAATCTTTTTTTACATTTTTGTGAGTTGTCCTATAGTTGTAAATTACGATGAACTTATTTTTAAAAGAAGTCAAGCTGCATTACAATTTCAAAGTTCTTTCGTTTACAATGTTCTGATTTCACTTTCTTTATTATAGTCAAACCGACGGATTTGGAGAGCTTTACAAGTATGTACTTAAATATTCAAAGGTTTCTTGTTCTTTTTTGCGTAGTTACCTATTAGTGCCTTCCAAAAGCATGATTTATTCACTTCTTTTTATTTTATTTACCAAAACTTTTAAATGAACATTAATGTAATGAAACCATTTATAAACAAACAATGTACTAATATATAGTAGATATAAAATAATTTTATCTGAATAATATCTCAGATATACATAGAGATCAATAGTTCTATTAAATATTAAAATTAAGTGATACATAAATTGTTTTTTTTAAATGATTTAATTATTTCCTGTGAATTTAATTGAAGCAAAATATTGCATCCAAGTAATTGCTATTAAATGATTACAGGCGCGATTCTGGATGCAAGTGATTGGGGAATTGCGAATGGGAGTGAAACTAAAGAAAGTTAACTATTCAAGAACACCTATAGAATATGAATTGACACCGTATGAAATACTCATGGATGACATAAGGTCGAGGCGATATACTTTAAGAAAGGTGGATGGAGCGATACCGCAAAGGTAGGTTAATTATACTGGTAAATCAAAAGTAGCCGTAAATGATGTATTTAAAAAAAAAACTAAGAAATAAAAAAATATTAATTGTATTCATATAATAATTTATTATGATAAATAGATAGTTAATACTTTTTCCGGTAAATAATGATTTTCGAATAATACAGATTAATATTTATTTATTTTTGTATGTACATATAAACTTAAAAAAGCAATATTATATTATTGCGTTTTCTTTTACATTATATATTGTTTTTTTACAGTGTCAAGAAGGATGCACATGCAATGATTCTCGAATTTATTAGAAGTAGGCCTCCACTCAAAAAGGTACTGCTTTTTTATCGTTTTTACTGAATGAATAAATAAATTAGCATCAATGCAAGTCGATTATTGAAATATGTATATCGAACCAATGTTATGATTATAATATCAAACATTAAAATTACAAGCATAAACTTCTTATTGTTATTTTTCAACTCGATGGTTGACTTGAAGCTTAAATATACTATTACCTACATGTATTGTTTTGGTGCTCTTGGATTAAAAAATGCTTTTACATAAAAATGCTTGTAGATATTTGTTTGATAATAAGTAATTCGCTTAATAACTTCTTATAATTATTTTCATTAATGATGATCATGTCTAACAACAATTCTAATCGACCTATCAAATCTTGAATAATTTTATTAATAGTTGTATATGATTTATTATTATTTTTTATTGATTATGTTTATTTCTATACCAGGCTTCGGAACGAAAGCTACCACCACCGCGACGGGAAGTAACGCCACGGGAACAGCTCCTAGCATCTATCCAAGTGGGACGTCAGCTCAGGCCAACGCCCTACTCAAGGCGAGTGTTATGTGAGTACAACTGTTTCGTTAAACGCTTACATTACTTTGAAAATGTTTATCGTCACCTGGCAGAGTCTTATTACGGCCTCAATATTGGACCTCAATAAGACAGATAATTAGAATTTTTCTAAGATTCAAAATTAAAAACGTCCTGTATTTTATGTACTTTCACTTACTTATTATAGTATCAATAGTTTTATAAAAACATCGTTGAAGTTTCATTGTTCACATTTTGCATTATTTGATATTTAAAAAATAAAACCTTTTTATATTCAACATCAGCTTTTAGGCCTGTATAATTGACAATTTCAATTCTTTGCCTACTCACATCAATCGCTTAAAAAAAATGGTGCTCGCATTTTCTCAGTTTTGTCTTATTAGTCTTAAATAATTATTTCTGAAATGCTTGGTCCAGTCCCATCATACCCAATGCCATACAAATTTGATATTATATTCATTGTTCCAGATTCCCAATCCTTTATTTCCTCGACTCCCGAAACGCTAACTTACCTGAATCATGCAACCGATATTAAATTATACAAGTGTTTTCTAAATTCATTTTGGATGTATTTTTTTTTATTTACTGGATATCTGTATTACATCTTTTTTTATTAAAAAATACTGAATACGTAAACTTAACTTTTTGCTATTCAATTTCAACAGGCGCTAGTTATAATTTATAGAATTAATATTACATACCTAGTTCCATCCCTAGTTCTCGGTTTCCTATTACAATTATATAAAATAAAATGTATTAATTGACAATTTCGGCTGAAAAATAGAGAAGAAAAAGGTGAACTGTTTTATCTTCACCTATTTATACCTATATTAAAATAATTGTGAGTCCAAAATAAAATTTAGTAATATCTATTATATTAGTAGACTTGCTCTTAAGATTTTATGCACTATATTTGTCATTATTGTATACAAGCATGCAATATTATTTCACATTATTTTTAGAACATGAATTTATAATTATCTTGCTTGAAGTTAATCATTGTGACAGATATATTATTCTATTATCAATAGTTTGTTCAAAATTTACAAACCTCGAACAGTTTTTAATTTTGCGGCTCTAAATAAAAGCTATACACACCAAATCCATTCATCCACTTTTGCGATGCATTTTTTTATAATACTCATTATATTATGAAATAGTGCTTCGCCGTTTCATACGTTTACATTCGTACGTTTCAGATACCATCATTTCAATGACAATGTGTTTATTATAATATTTTTACGTTTTTTTAACTCAATAAATACTAACTGACTAATAAATTTCTAGGGTGAAATAGATCACAGAATAAAAAAAATAGACTTACGTGCACGACGCACGACTTTACATATTTACGAATTGCCATTTCATAGATTTTTCTTTTAAATTCGGGTCAAAGGTATTATCTTATGTCATTTCACATTATATTAAATAATATATTTATGTACAAGCAAATATTGTGCCGATTCATAATGATCTTGTATTTTTCCTCATCGTTATTGGATGGTGAAATAGTCACACAAATAAACAAATAAATAAAACGCAATGTAAAATTGAACCAATGGATTTCACCTTCTATAAACTCTAGTTTAGTCTATCCTATAACATGCAATGTAACTACAAATACAAGGGATATGACTTAGTCCGCAATCATTAATCTTAATTCCGAAGGTTGGTGGCGCGATGTATGAAAAATTGAACTTGTAAGGAAAAAAATTGTTATCGTAAAAATCACGTTACCAGCGTTTTATGGTTAGTTGCTGTGGTTTAATGTATATCTATATATAGAACTTGCATAGTTTAATTATATAATAAGTATATTTTATATCAGTAATGTTCCTTTGGGATAGTTCCCATTAAATGTGATTAATGTTCTCTATTTCTATATATATCTGAACTTACCATATATAGTTTTCGCCTGCGTGTGAGGGAGACGGGTGTTAGGAACCCGTATCCTTTTCTGTACGCCTGACGATATGTATGCAAAAGTCACGATGATCGGTTGTGTAGTAAAAACATGAAAGAATAACAAAAATATAATAAAAACTCACTTTCGCGTTTTAAATATTAGTAAGAATTCTACAACCTTTTAAAGCGGGAGGTTGCATCAGCGCGTAATCTGGTTTTGTAACGCATCAACAACCGGTGGCAATAAATTATATGGCGCGTACAATACCGTAATAAAATTATCAAGTTAGTTCGTGGATTTTACGTGTAACGTCAAGATAATGTGTGCTGTAATACACAAATAGAGACAATAAACAAAGGATTTTCGAATACTCATTATTTTCAAATTCGTTGTTGTTTTTTTCTCGTCCAAGAATTGAGATGACCCCACGAATAGATAACGTAAATCTTAATTAAAGTTATCGTGTTATTTACTTCATTATGTGTGTGTTATATTTGATCTGGTTTTCGGCGGTTAAATGTAAAATAGTTAAGAAACATAATTGTGCCCGAAAATATTCTTTCAATATCCATTGTTATGTATATAATATTTGGTATACAATTGTCAATTATATACCAACTCGTAGGAAGCTACGTAGTTGAATACTCTAAACTTCCTTAACTTTTTTTGGAAATAAATCACCTTAATAACTGGTTGACGCTGTTTCATGATCCGGGCTTATTTATGATTGATATTTAAATATTTTTATACAACTCATTTTTGCATTTTCTCGTTTTTTCCCAGTTATTTGATTATAGATATAATTTAAATTTTATCGTATGAGTAATAGGTATTTCCGATTTCGTGATTGGTTGGTCCAGTGATTGCTGCAATTATGAGGTGTAACCTTTAGTTGAGAAGCATTTATAACTACGAAAGGGCCTAGAAACTGTTGAGCGAATAAAACCATTTATGTTCCGTTAAAGTAATAAACATTATGGTTAGTTTCATTGTTAATAAATAATTATAATTTATTTACAAATTTTAATTTACAAATCATCTTAATTGATCAACAAAAGTTTGTAATTTTTTTAACGAGTTTTCAAATTGATCAGTATCAATAGTATTTCTATGTGTTAATTATTTTTGAGCTACAGTTAAATACATGAGTACTAATGTCGATGAGATTAGAGAGGAATCTTTGTCGGCTTTTGTGGCGAACGCTAGTTTAACTTTAATGGATAGACTCAAATAAACAAAAGATTTATTTCAGACATAACCACTATATATGCTTATAGATTTACCAACTACCGCTCTTGAAACAAGCCTTTCAATATGTGTCTTCTGTGTATTGAATATGTTTAGCATATTTACATTCAAAAAACCATTTGTATTCAGCTCTGCACGTGTAGCTGGATTGCACTGGATATTCGGTCACAGTACCAAATGACTTTTTCAAAGATTGAGAAGACATGTTCGAAGATAAAGTAAAATAAAAAGAAAAAAACCAACTTCGTCTTTAGTATACAAAAAAATTAAGAAGTAAAAGTACTATATATACTATATTTAATGCTAATTACCGTTTTTTCAACGTCTATGATGAATAGTCTATGGTGAAAAGAATAGTTTTGTCAATATTCATGTTACTCGCACAAAACTTACCTAAGACCTATTTTATCGATTGTATCTATTTTACTCTGAAAATCGCATCAAAATCCATCCAGCTTTATACATTTATTCAAAGTTATAATATAATGTTTTATGAATTTCAAACAAAACGAATTAAATTTGTTACCAAAAAAAAGGTAATTGAGATGAAAACATTTTCATTAATAAATAACTGGCTCCTAAACTTTCTAGGTCACGTCGGAGACCTGACTATCGATCTGTCTAAGAATCAAAGCTTTCGGTCATTCCAAGCTCGTAATATAACAGTTGGTAAACTTTAGTTTAATTGAATATTTTACATTGTTTACGTAATATAAAATAATAAAGTAAATTAACAGACTGTATATTTCCCACTGCTAGGCTAAAGACTTTTCTCCTTTAGGCTTGGAGTATATTCCACCACGTGCTTCAATACGTTTGGATACACGTGATGGTTTACAGACTTTCAAATGCAGGTTCCCTCACGATGTGTTTTAAAAACACAAATAAAACTCATAAAAATTCGGTAGCTCGCCAGTCCTTAAACCCGCAATCTTTATAGATTCACTCGTTCTAAACATTGGACCATCTCCGCTTGTAATATTATTATTATTTTTAACATTGGTTTTAGCATAGCAAAATCATTTATAATCGTGTCAAGGTGTCGTGTCATAATTATAAAACGAAGTACAGTGAAATTAGTTTGCAGACGTTTTTGCGTTTGTAGTAGTGCACTGTCAGCATAAAATAAAAAAAAAAAACCTGTTATATTTTTATAGGTACTTAATATTAAACATTTTTTTATCCTGAATGTCACTGTGTTTATTATTCTACTATAATAGTTTTAAAGCGAAATATAACACTCGTACATAATCTATCAAATGTGTTTTCGTGCTCCGACAGAACAATTAACATTTTAAAAGCTGCTAGTAAACACATAAAATTGATGAAGTAAATATTAATATTCTTACTATTATACTTTTTTTCAAATAAGCAAAACGGAATATACGATACGTGAACAAAAACTTGTTTATTTCTTATATTTCGTTTTACATTGCAAATACATTGTTCTAAACCAGATAGCAAATATTTATTCAAATAAAGAATTTTCCAGTGTTTCTCGATGTTAATAAATAACATATCATTTAAACAATTAGTTTCTCTTTATTTGGTGAAGGTATTTCAAAATAAGAATACAAAACCTGCATCGTAACCATTGTATCAACAATGGAGCGTAAAGCTGGAGACAAAACGAACAAAATACAGATTGCATAAAGCAGGTCCATCGGTCTGGGAGTCGTTAGTGATGGTCGACGATTTCGTTTCCGTTTCTTTTATATCTATTTTTCAAACAATAAAAAAAATATATTAAAAAAAACTACTAAATAAATACAAACGAAGAATTTAAATATTAAGCGAGTACAGAAACGTAACGTAAATTACGTTTTCAGGCTGATTGTATAATTTATGTATTAATTAAAAAATTAACACGTAAATTGTCATAATTTTTTTTATAATATACTTAATATTAATTATACAAGAAGGGAAATTAAACTTGCGTCAAGATAAATTTCGCAATATTTTCGCAATTTTCGACGCGTATATACTATTAATTATTATAAATGCAGTATAAATATTTAAAATATACAGCATAAGTATAAAAAATTATAACTTTGAGAAGCGCTCGCTTCAAGCATAGCATGTTACAATATTTCTTGTCGCAGTCGGTGTCCGATACTAGAGCTGCGTACTCGTGTACCGCCATACGGGAATAATTTCTCTTCTGATTAAAACTATATAAAAAGATATTCTTCTAAATAATAATAAGGTTATATACATATAACTGGAAACAGTTCAATAAATAATTTAATTCAATTAAGTGCAGTGTTTATGGCTTCTGTAATAGAGGGTTACTGTGCAAATGCGATTAAGTATCGATATTGGACTGTATGTGTTCCGTGAGAAAATTGTGTCACGCAATTAAATTATAATTTAGATTAATCAAAACTTTATAAATTTATAGTGACTGATAAGAATTTAATTGGTGTTTAAAAATACTGTATCATTAATGATGGGTGTATGTGTTACGAACACTCTCGCCATGGATATAAGTCGTAAGTATATAAAATAATGTATTTCATATTGAAATGAACGATAACCGTATTTATTTAAATAATTATTTTGTGCATGTGTTAAGCACATTCTTTGTAAAGATATTTCTCAATAATGTATTTTCGTTGATATTTCGATATTCTATATCAAGGGAGATAAAGTGACAATACAATAGCAGATCATGTAAGAAATGTGTTACGCAAGATCTTGATATTGTGAATGAATCTAGGAATGAGAATGTGATATTTATCAACGCGTTATCTTACCCTACGTGAGTTCACATTGATATTCTTGAAAAATTCTTTTGTATTTTAAACCGAGATCTTTGAAAGAAAAAAAATATATACCTGTTTAAAAAAAACGAATTACCTTTTTTTTTAAAGGTATGTCATTGTTGATTTTCAGTTCATTCTTAATATTCGGTCAACATAACAGCCGGCCTTTATTATATACCAGAATTTCTCCGCGTCTTTATTTTTTTTTATAGAATAGGAAGGCGGACGAGCATATGGGCCACCAATAGACATTGGCATTGTAAGAAATGTCAACCATCGCTTACATAGCCAATGCGCCACCAACCTTGGGAACTAAGATTTTATGTCCCTTGTGCCTGTAATTACACTGGCTCACTCATCCTTCAAACCGGAACACAACAATATCAAGTATTGCTGTGTATTCCCTTGCTGGTATACTTATACAGGTATTTATACCTATACAATCCGAATGATCCGTTGCTGCGATCAACAATATTAAGTAAATAATAAATAATATTAATATATAATCATTAAATTAACACTATTTGAAGAGATAGTGTAACGTAGCATTTATTATTAATATAATCAAATTCATATCTTGAAAAGACGATGCCAAGAGGGATTGGTAACATTCTATCCGGTCAAAGTGAGCGGACTCGTTTTTAAAAGTGGTGCAGTCACCTATTACATAACACTATAGTCTATGTACAGTAATATGTTCTAATCAAACGCTCGATTTTAATAGAACTTCTTAATATGCTCCAAAATGCATGCATGTCGCTGACCCACTTAGATCTTTCGAAGACGTCTATTTTGAGATGAAAGTTACATAAGTTAATGCTACTAAAGAAACATTTGAGACAAAAAAACAACAAAGGTGTATTCGAAGTTTGGATTGTCAGGTGATCCTAACTAGATCATCGGAGTATTTTAAAGAACCAAATGCGTTTAAAACCTTTATCATCATCTACGATAAGTCATTGATTTAGAATTTACTTCGTCATATCAGATAACTTTGATAAATATAAAGCATTTGACGCTATTTTAAAAAGCATTTCTATTATTCTTAAAAACATACCCATGGCCCAGCGGTTAAATCATGTGAATCTTTAGTGGAGGTTGCAAGTTGTGCTTAAAATCTCGTGTTTGGCGATGGGAAACATAGTCATGAAACGTGTCGGATGAGAATCTGTTACACGCGTGTTCCACGTCATAATGAGCAGCGTGTTGGAAGGTTTCCCCAAAATGAGGAGGCTTTAGCCCTTAGTGGCCTAGTTAGCCGTACATGATGTACTCTTTTATAAAAATATAGGCTACGACGACTTTAGGTGGACAAATAGTAATTGAAAGCATTACCGAATATAAAATATTAAAAGACAACAAAAAATACATAATATATTATATAATAATATTAATACCTTATTAGTAGATTATATTTTTACACCAATGTCGATATTAGTTATAAAACACCGCTTCAAGTAGGCCAGCTGGACATACATTACATATCAAAGTAAGTGTATTTCGTATTCAGTTTTATACGAATTTGCGCGGCAAGTTTTACGTAGTCGTAGTATTAATATAATTTGCTTTAATCTTCTATAAATAATATCAGATCTAACTCAGTCCGCCTGTTTGTTACCATGTCACCACTTAAACTAAACCATTGAACCAATCGTTATAAAATTAGAAATAAAGCCTGGGAACTGATCTGGACATAGTCGTATAACTTACGGGATTTTATCCGAGTTGCTTCATTTACGTTACGTTTTATTGCAAGTTTTCAACCCAGTAAAGGAAAGCGGCACGGTTCAAGTCGGTTACTCATCTGACCCATTGCACGTAAGGGCTGTCTTTTGCAATGCGGATCTTAGATTTTTACCTTTCACGGCTTGCGACGCATGACCTCTATACAATATTTTTGTGTTATCTGTATATTCCGTTCGATAAAGATGTTGTATTTGTTTACGTTCACGTTAGTTTTAAAAAAAGAATATATTCTATATTCTACCTACATTGTCTATAGTTTTATTAAGATGGAAAGGTATTAAAGAATGTCTGATGCGGAAGATAAAGGCTTACTAAGTCAAACATTTCTGAGGTTTTCCTGATAAATATTTTCATGTTCATAGGAAAAGATAATATTATATTTTAGATGATATTATTTAAAAATATGATTTTTTAATAATCTTATTGATTAACTATTTTTAGACTGTACTGACTGTGTCTTTAGACCAGACCCCGGGAGTTCTCCAACATATTGAGATTTTTTTTGCCAATAAATTCACGAAAGCAATGTGTAGTTTTGAAAATGTAAAGTCGTCGCCAACGCTCGTATTATATTAGCAATTTCACCTGCGCTTATTGGCTTACCTCCTTTGAGGTTGTCTACAGTGACCGAAAACGGCCAACAGTGCTATTCTGAACTTACCTCATTACTCACACGTGAAATGTTGACAACCGTCTTATGGTGATATACTATTTTGATTCGTGTATCCTTGAAATGTTATATTATTATGGTCAGCATATCATCCGACATTTTACAACCGTTTTCTGCCATGAGTTTCGAGTATTTTAAAATTTAAAAGATGGTGTACGGAGAAAACCTCAATAAACTATATAGACTTATAAAATCAATTAGCTGCGGTTACAAAGTAAGAACTAAATCCAGATATTAAGACAACAATCAATTATGAAAGTAGATAGCTAACGACAGCGCGGTCAGAAATCACCGCAATTCAATAACTTATTGCTGGAAACAGTAAATCCCACAGGCCGCCGCGTAATTTGATGTTTCTAATGAAATACGTCCGTTACAAATTTAATGCACCGAAAACTATTAAATAATTTAAATTAATAATATAAAAGTTATAGTAATATATTTATATGATTTATATTTAGTCTATTTTCATATTTTAATAGTTGAATGTTGTGCTGTGGTTGACATGATTCATTTATTTATATATTAAATTATTTGTATTTGACTGCCTTGTTGGTCTAGTTGCTTAATGTAAGGCCGCAGACTTGGAGATCCTGGGTTCAATTCCCAGGTCGGGCGAATAAAAAGTTATTGGGTTTTTCTGTCAGAAAATTCTCAGTAGCAGCCCGGAGTCTAGAAGTTGGAAGTGTGTATACTTCCTTGCCTCGAAAAGCACGTAAAGCCTTTGGTCCTGCGCCTGAACTCTTTCCGGTCGTGTCTGATTGCCGTCCCATCGGATTAGGAGAGTTAGTGAATTGAGAGTGCGCCTGTGTTTGCGCACACACTTGTGCATTATAATATCTCCTGCGTAGTTGGCTATCTCTCTTGAGATTGGCCGCCGTGGCCGAAATCGGTCTGGAGGATATTATTATTATTATTATTTCTTTTAATAGAAAGAAACAGTACATAATAAATTATATAAATATCAAATATTAACAAATCATTACCAACATGTTTCCATGATAGTAAAAGTGTTTTGCGGGTTCAGTCCCAGCGTATCAACACTGAGCTTTCATATGCTTAATTCGTATTTGTAGTAAAACTAGTTTCCCTTCGGCTTCGCCCGCGTTTGAAGAAGGATCAGGTGTTAGGCCCTGTGGTACTTCTTTTTTATTTTCCACGAAAAGAGCTGCGTAATGAATCTATACAAATAAATAAAATTGACGTGTCTATGATTTTAAAATAACTGCTTCTTCTTAAGTAAATGTGTCTATTTGCGAGTTACGAAAACTAAAAAAAAATATTATATTTAAGGCTACCGTATAATTCAAATAAGCATTATGTAAATTTTTAAATGCAGATTTTGAAGCATTTTCGTTAAAAACTGAAGCACACGCTGGCGAAGCCGCGGGTTTTGCTGGGATGTATATAATAAAGTTTTCTTTTTTCAATATTTATACTAAAACAACAAATGTTTACTATTAATATAAGATTACAGCATTATGCTAATACTTATAATATATTTTTATCAACATGTCAGTCTGTTTCTTGTTTCACAAATGACTTAATGTAAACAATGACATTGATCCTCTATACATATTTATTTTTTACTATATTTTTATCATAAATTAAAGAGAGACTTTTGAAATCAAATGTGTTGAAATGTCACAGATTATATTTTTAACATTCAAGGCCTAGGAAACAAAATATGCGGTGAAAATAAAAACATTTTTCATCGTAACTTCGTGAACCTGAGACTTACACAATATCTTTTGAAGCATCATTACCAAAATTTAAGATATTTGTTCGTGAATTTTATTGTTATTGTTAAATAAAGCTTACGAAATCTTCATCAATCTTCAAATATCTTCTTACGAAATGAATTCCCTGTTCATTATCTTCGTTAAGAACAATACTGTTGGACATAGACTTTGAGAGTGTTCTGAGTTTTAAACAGAGTAGAAGAAATTCGATTAAATTTTATATATAATGTAGACTAACCTTTAAAATTGCTGTTAATTGACCACAGAACGGGACCATTTTGTGGGTCATATTTTGTCTTCATTTACAATTTGTTTCATCAGTTTGTATCAGTATGTTTCGCAAGGAGTCTTGGGAACCGTACAACGGTCACGACTTATCGAATAGATTGTATATTATCTGTTACAATAATAAGCTCAATTTCTAAGATAATTTTGCATAATCTGTCCCGTGTAAAATGTAATTATTATGACGTTTACATGGCGCATTGGTTACTGAAAACCACTGCAGCGTTAATAGTTGCGGTTTCGATATCGCTTTTTGAGTGTTGCGTTTGGCTTAAGAGCTTATCTATAATTTGTAAGGGTACCTAATGCTAACTTATCTTTATTAGTAATTTGTTTATTTTAATAGATATCATTTGAAATGAAAATATTTAAATTGTACAAGGTGTTCACCCCCTGTTTCATCATAATTTCATCATTAATTTGGTATTTGTCGTCTATTTTTCTGATCCGCTTCTGAAGGCCTATAATCTCCGTAAATATAAGCCTATTTGGTATTAATTCACGCTTAGATTCAATATTAAATTAGATATGGATTGAAATTCAGAATATTTCATTTAAAATATAAGTACAACGATCAATTGATCATTCAACAACAACAATCAGTGTCGTGATTAAGTATGATTATAATGTAAACTAAAGGCTAGTTACCTTGAGTAATGAAAATAGTGTTTAACTTTCATTCTTCATGGTCGTTTCTTAAAGCTCCGGTCTTTATCTAACCATCTTTAGACAAAAGCGTCTCGGGTCAAGGATGTTAGAATTGGACTTGTGCCAGGGTTTTAAGTCATATATTTTATCTGTGGTAAATAATGGCGCCAAGTATAATATGCCCGCCAACTGTCAAGCGCATTTTTGATTTATGATATAATCGACTACATTATATGTATTGTACTAGCAATGTTTTTAGTAATGACTGTGAAAATTTTAAAAATATATAAAGTAGAGTAAAATATTTAAATAGAACTTATGATCTAATCATTATGTTGAGAATCAAGTACCTACTTTCATCATTTTAACTTGGATTTAGAGCAGGTTTTATAACAAGGTTAGCCAATCCCTTATAATAATTATAACATGATCTACATGATTAAAGATACGAATATTATTGAACTAACGATGTTTTAATCTCTGTTCATTTGCGCATGAGTGATTTTGTAATATATTACATTCTTAAGTATTTAATTAAAATATATATGCTTGCTAGAAGTATAGAGCACGAGATTAACTTAAGCCTAAATTAAGTATATAAACCTTGGAATTGTTTAGGCGAATGAACCCTCGATAATTGGTTAAGTTTCACGAGATTATTGGATTATATCGGCTGAACAACTATTGAAAAAATACATCATCTTCTATCAAGGAAAAGGTTTTTAGAGTATATTCCATGACGCTGATGTCACTTAAATTCATTTGGCACAAGTAGCTTTCCTCACGATGTTTTCCTACATCTCCGAAATAAATTTAATTCAAATCGCAAATTTAATATGTGAAAAATTACGCTGTCAGTCAGTATTTGAACCTGTAATCTTCGCTTAAAAGTTTTCTGTCTACTGAGCCGTCTGCCTCATGCGTCTCAGGTTTATAATAACTTGATTTTAATTTACTACAATTATCGATAATAACTCTGTATGCAACACATTATGCAACTATGAAAAGTAAAATCATTATTTTTAAATATTTTTACAGTACAACATAATCGTGTTTAATTATTATGATGCAAGGATTTACGAAGAGAAATATTCGATATAATGTTTAAATAACGAAGGCAAAAAGACGAGAGCATTTGAAAAGATGAAATCCGTCGTTCCAGGCTTATTTAGTAACAAACTTTTAAACAAACAATTGATAGTTTAATTGTGATGTAATTATTTAAAATATTGAACTGAATCGTATCAATCTCAAAATGGAACGAAATGTCTATGTGGGCGTAAAGCTCCGTAACCTTAATTTAAAAGTGTGTCAATTAATTTTTAATTACACTATGGCTGAATAAACTGTAACTCAAAACGGTAACTAAATTAACAAATTACCATCCTAAACCGCTTATTGCCATAAATTAGCGGTTTATTTAGGAAGTCATTGAAGCACCTTTGTATATTTTATACAATTGCTTAAAAAAAGTGGAAGCTAGTCTAGACGAAGGGAAATAATTATTATGTCGAAGAGATTTCGATCTTCGCTTTCGTCTCTACTATTCAATACAATACATGAATTGTTGATCCCTTGCTAAATTGAATGCATCTCCATAGATTTGAACCTTTCTACAAACGAAATCGACAATCGCTATGTTCGTCTAAGCCTAAAAGTATCGCTATCTTCTTTCTATGTATCTAGTTAAAAAGGATAAGAAAATCAATGTCAATTTGCAGATTTTTTCCTTGTATGAGAAATTTAATTATCAGAATTCTTATGATTTTGAATCGTTTTTCACTTACAACCGATACCCAATATAACGGGAAGTGGCAATTATTACAAGGCAATCGAGTGGTATTTTAAAACGTCTGCTTTTTTTAAATTTACGTCATAGTAATGGCTGACATTTTTGTTCGCTGATTTAAGTTTTTAATTGTATTAAATAATATTGTAAATGCTTCTTTGTTTGCAGTGAGAGTAAAATTTCAAGGTAAAATTCAAGTACAACCTATGTAGCTATTGACTGAAAAATGCTTGTCGTAAAACGCTTAATTTTAACTTACTGTACTGTAAACTGTTATATTATTAATTTACAATACGTGTTTCGAGATTCAAGCCTTAAATTTTATAAGTAGGAATTTTAATGAATGTAAAGTTATATATTAAAACTAGTAACACCTTTCAGATATTATCCTGTGTATAATAATAATAATGTCCTCCAGACCGATTTCGGCCACGGCGGCCAATCTCAAGACAGATTAGCCAACTGCGCAGATATTATAGTGCACAAGTGTGTGCGCAAACACAGTTGCACTCTCTATTAACTCTAACTCTCATAATCCCATGGGGCGGCAAACAGACACGACCGGAAAGAGTTCAGGCGCAGGACCAACGGCTTTACGTGCTTTCCGAGGCACGGGAGTGATCACAACTTCCAACTTCCAGACTACGGGCTCCTACTGAGAATTTTCTGAAAAAAACCTCAATAACTTTTTGATGGCCCGACCTGGGAATTGAGCCCAGGACCTTCGGGTCTGCGGCCTTACATCAAGCCACTAGACCTACGCGGCAGTCCTATGTATAATATATATAGTCTTCAAACCACAAGAAGAGTAAAGACAAATAAATAACTTGGACATTAAATTAACGCGATATCATTGGTCGAGATCTTAAATAGTCTGTAATTATGAAGTCACGAATAAATGTCATTTGTTATTGAATCTTTGAAAGTCAAATTATATCGAATAAGTAGTTCAGTGGAATAGTGTTGTATTATAAATAAAGTATATTAATCGAGGACTGTTTGTAGTGCAAAAACTATTAGCAAATCGCACGGAATACGTAAACCTAATATTTGTTTGTTTTTAATCCTTCTTCGTATTCTAGTGGCGTCACAAGTAAATGTAACTTAATTTCCCATTAAAATATAAATACATATATTTATGTTTGTGGTAATTTTCATGGTTCGGTCAAACAATATCGATGTCTATATATCTTAAACAATGCCTTTTCTTTCACGCTGTGAAAACCATTAGAAAGGTACCTAGCTCCAATGGGGGGTAACTAGGATAGGGGGATCCTTACCCACTAAAAGCACTGCGATGGCCGTCCTCGGCACGGATCGGAGAGGCTGCGGGATCGTGTTAATATAACGCATCCGCGGTCTCTCCCGTGCTTTGCTCCGCTCGTGGCTCGGCGGAACTCTCCTCAGGGGATCTCAAACAATGCCTGTTTTAGTTAACGCTCTTCATGTGTCTTGACGAAACAAACAGTTTTATGTTTGCAAATAATATTTGATGCATTTTCTAAACAATAGTACTCATTGAAATTTCCAAATCACAATACGCATTGTAATATAATAATATCATTTAATTTCACCTCATTGAATGAATAATGATATTTTTAAATGTATAAAAGCAAACTCACAGTTTTAATTATTATTAATACACCATTCTTGCTTATGACTAATTGAAATAAATCTTCGAAATGTCCCTGTCCCATTCTTCAGCGACGGTATATATCTTTAAAATATATATAAATACATTTAAAGATAACGACAACTGTAGTTTAGTTTAATTGGCGCAATTATTAATCCTTATCAATTTAAATATCAAATCAGCTTAAAACGTTTTATGTAAGATTAATACTGCATTTTACACTTTAAAAAATATCACTGGATAGATTAAAGATTACATATATATGACAACAATGAATATACAATGAAATAAATTATTATTTTCACCCCATCTTTGTTTAATTAGCTAATTAGATGTAGTGAACATTTTTCGTAGTCGTATTAACTTCTCGATTGGAATACAAAAGAGAACTTAATCGAACAAAATAAAGAGCATTTACTAGCTATGTAAACAGCCTAGAACATCCAGTATAACCTATGTTAAGGATCAGTCAGTGCTCTTCCCTAAGTGCCAATAATATTTAAAGTAAAACAAGTATAAATTGTATCTGAAGCTGTGATGGAAGTATTGTTTGATTAATGCATTGGCGCGGACAAAGAGTCGTTTAAAAGAATTTCGACCAGACGAGCTATAAAAAATCGAAACAAGTTCAGCTTGAACGAGACCGCAACCGCAGGCGTGTTGCAAATAATAATGTCGATCACAAATTTCGGCCCACCTTGCAGCTAAGGCTTGTGTAGATATTGCTATCGCATTTGGCCTAAAGCAATGTTCGTACAAACTTGCTTGTGACAAAAGTGTATTGGGAACACTGATTAATTGCAAAAGTTTTATTCACAGATATAGATAGATAATTTAGTCGAAACGCAGCATAAATATGGAGCCTTAACATTTTAGTTTTGTGGTATCTTTCAAGAGTATTCCAAGATACCGCTTAGTAATTATATTCTATAAAAATCGGTTGTAACTATAAAAAGTTATAACAACTTAACGTTTACGTTTATAATTACTTGTTTACCGCTATTGTTGTTGTTAACAAAAGTAGAATAATGTTAAATATGATTATTGAAATTCGTTAATATAATAATACTGAAGTTTGTTGCATATTATTAGGTTTTTTTAATTTTTCCATTAATATAATACTAATTTAACAAGAGCAAAAGAGGTTGCAGCATTTTATATATTACTTTATAAACGTATTTTATATAGCTTATACTTTTAATGCAATCAACATTGCATTAACATTTGTATATGAAAATAGCATTCGAAGTCGAACTTAAAATGTAAGACTCATATACAAATCTCAGGCAAAGTTTCACTTCAATGAAATACTTTGAATTTCGAATACATAGAAAATGAGAGTGTTATGAAGAAAACCGCAAGAATTAAATAACGTTAACCTAACATTAAAGAGGAAACGTGTTATTAACTTAGCTTTCGATTGCACCGATTTTAATATATTCATGAGAATTCTTCGCAATGTTCTTATAAGCATTTGAGGCTTCCGCGAGATCGAAGATAAGGATTATTCCCATGTAACACTATTCTAATTGTGTTGAAAACAATGCTTCGTTGTGTAACACTACAAGCTCTAAGTCAATGTTTACCTAATATACCATTATATTTTTGTTTGTAAACGATTACCGTTTTATTAATTTTTTTTATTTCGGCAAGATTGTTTTGAAACTAATTCAAATTTAGAACGCGAAATTTTATTATTGACTTATCAAAAGACCTTGACTTTTTTTTTAAGTATCTTTTTTAACTAAACTATTTTTCACTCAAATTACGATTTTCAAGATATTTTAAGTCGATTTTTGTTTGTCTTTTTGTAATACTTTTACGTACTTTTCATTTATAAAATTTGTTTTATAGTTTTGTTGATGCAGTCGCACAACAGTGAAAAGTATTCATTATATCGATTCCTTAGTATTTTTTATAATAAAAATATTTATAATAAAAACATAAAAAAGGTTCTCTTTAACAAATACGAGATTGAATAAATCTCTACGAAGCCTTATCGAATACGAAACCAGACCATACTATAATTTACCAAAATAGAATAATTAATTGACATTTAGATAAAGGTCGTACGTCAAAGATTGACGTAGGTCCGAACCGAGAAAATGTCTCGTGACGTCATGAGATACAACCTATACATAGCAATAATTTACATAAACCTTCGTTCGTTAATTTAAATTTCGCTTTACATTTCCCTTTATCTGAGAATTTAAACTGTATTGTAGAAGACATCCCGCAATGTTTATTAAATATGATTTTAGTGACGTATTTTGATATGACATTTTCTCGAGAGTACTCCCTAGGGTTAGGGCGCATGCGGGAAACGGGGCAACCCTCGAAAAGCAATATGGCGACGAGCGCCACGAGCTAAGCACGCGCCTTCTATTTACAACGCTTTGCGCTAAAAAATTTTTTGTGGCATTTTATAAAAAGAATCATATCTTTATTTTGCGAGGAAAGCTTGTTAAATGTGTTCCCCGTGATTTTGAATTACTAAACCGTTATTCTGTTTCGTGACGCAGTGCGATCATATGTGTTTTACGGTTTCTGAGACGAATAAATCACAGGTCAATGCCGTCAAGTGTTGTTTAGATATGTAATTTTCGCGCTTAACGTTCCGTGCAGTGTTTTACAAAACAATAGCTTTTCGTTTATGTGAATAAGTATTATTTAATTCTCAGATTGGTTCTGTTTGTAAATCATATAGTTTTACTATCTTTGCCAATTTTAATAATAAAAATAAATAAAACGGTGCAATTTATTATCTGTGACTGTTTAAAATAATCATAAAAACTGTTCATAATAAGTCTTCGCGCGTTTTTTTGTGATAAGTGTAAATATCAGTCAAGCTGCGTCGTTCAAGGGTATCTCCGGCGGCTCTGCTGCTGGGTACAAGGCCGGTGTCTGGCTTAGTAGAGCCGGTTCGAAGCCCTGAAGAGCAAGCATTGGACGTCGCACAAGACAAATCCTACTGGGGCAGCGTTGCCACCACTATGACAAGTATACGCATTCAATGCAATTTTTACGCATATGTTATCTTTAGCCGATATTTGTTTTCCTTGAACCATATTTGGTTACTAAACCAATATGTCACAATATGCATGTCATGATAAAGTATGTCGATGATTTTTTGTTGAAAATTAATTTCTATAATAAATTTAAATTTATTTCCAAACATCTGATATAAAATTGTGACATTGATCAGATCCTAACTAAATATTAATATAATATTTATGACTTACTGGCTGACCTTATATATATTGAATAAACTTAAATTTAAAAAAATATATTTGTATAAATTTAACAAACGCACTCTATATAGCCGTATGCCCCCTCAATGAGCTTCCAGTCGATAAACTGAGTCATCAGTAGTTCCCTACCGCGTCACAGCTGACTGGGAAGTAATGCACCCAACAAAGCGATATCCTGAAGTCGTAACTTTGCAAAAACAATTAAGTTACTATTAATAACTAGTTGAAAGCATTTTTAAGAAAGTAAAACATAATTAACGCGATAATGTATTGTTACGACTTTGTAAAAACAAACACTTTTATTTTATTTTAATCCCATTAACTTCAAATCATAGTCGCTATGCGTTTCATACACATAACATTAAAAAACTCTCATGCATCAAACAGTTGATGTACAAAAATTTAATGATATAACAAAGTTTGTAATTTGGTACTTATTCTGCGCCATATTGGATTTCGTATGACGTCATAATTATATTCAGGCAGATATCTAGTAAGGATATTAATCTGTTGATATAATAAACACTAACGTACTCTTAAAAGCAAATTCGCAAGCTTTCTTAAACTCTGTTTCTTCGGTAAATTAAGAAGTAAATAAGTTGTAGCTTAGAAGTTACTTAACTCACAACACTTTATCGTTCTCGTTTACGCAGTTCTATTTTCACAATTACGGTGAATCACAATAAAGACGAGACAAATCGATTCACGGCGACCTTAAATAACTTTGTCAAATATCAGGCGTATCTCTCGATGATTTGAAAGTTGGTTTAGTACATTTATTATTGGAACGTATTCATGTTTGAATAACATTATTGCATACAAGCTTAATGAGTGTTATTTTATAGAATAGGAAGACGGACGAGCATATGGGCCACCTGATGGTAAGTGGTTACCAACGCCCATAGACATTGGCATTGTAAGAATGCGCCACCAACCATGGGAACTAAGCTCAACTGGCTCACTCACCCTACAAACCGAAACACAACAATACCAAGTAGTGCTGTTTTGCGGTAGAATATCTGATGCGTGGGTGGTACCTACCGAGACGAGCTTCCTATTATACAAGTCTGATGAAAGGACTTCAATATAAGCTTTAGTTAAATCGAGACAGGTTGTTCACTTCAACAAATCTTTTACGTCGACAAAGCGTAAAATTGAACATATTGCATTATTGAAAAAGTATCTTTAGTGTCTTTTTCTTAACTAGATTTAAAATAACAAATGAATTCACAATTGTATAAATAAATTGTTTTTTTTTTCATTTGTAGCATTTCAGGTCTAGAAACTGCTCTTATTACATTAGCGCAGTTACGTTCGCGAACGCTCTTGAGATTTCCACTTACCGTTTGCATCGCATAAATCTGACATGTAAAAGCAACGAGCGTGCTAATCAGGGTAAAATAGAAGCAAACATAAATATAACAAAGTAGAAGAAAACTGTAAGCTGTTCGTGTATTAGTTTAAATATGATAAAATGAATGTAACGTCTTTATTAATATATCTATATTATTGTAAAGATATTAACGTTAAAAGAAATAACGTGGATCATATATTCCCGACCGACTAGCCAACTGTGCAGAAAATATAGTACACAAGTGTGTGCGTAAACAGAATCTATTATCTATCTCTCTTAATCTTGTGGTACAGCAATTTAACTGACGGGAGAGAGTACAGGCGCATAACCTACTCTTTTCCATAAGGTACGAAAGTGTTATCACTGCCATAAGGTACGAAAGTGTTATCACTGCCATATACCAAACTCAAGGCTGCTACTAAGATTTTTTTAAAGGAAACCAAATTATCTATTCATTGGCCGGATCCAGGGTTTGATTCCAGATCTCGTTATCTGCGGCTTTGTGACCAATGAGGCAGTCAAAGATCTTACTATTTTATATAAAATAGGTAGACAAATGTTGTATGTACAACGGGTATCTTTAATCGTTTCGTCGTTACCGTTTCGAAGTTATTATTGAACCCTTACGACTCGTAAATTTCATGATTAAATTAAATTTACGTCAGCAATCGTTTTTATTATAAAAATAGAATCAAGTTTTCTCTTACAAGTTTGATCTTCGTAAAAGTGAGTGACAATATTTTTGGATATTATATCAAAGCAATTTAAATGAATTCTGAGCAAGAATATTTTTTATTCTTGTAGTAACGTTTTGATGGCCAAGGAAATTTGGAAAATATATTATTCTCACTTGGAAAAAAAAATCTATCATATATCAGACTAATAATGGAATGGAATGGAAATATTTCCCTGGGGCGTATATTTTGCTTGGTCTATTTTTAACTTATTAATATCAGAATTGTGTTTGCTGAACATGTCCCTTTGGGATTTTTCTCGAATATGTCTGTAACTGTCGTAAATACATTGGTGAACTTTAGCATCATATTAAGTTTGCGATTCAAGTTATTGAAATAAAAAATGTTATCGGAATAGTTTTTTTTTCTTTGACATTGATACCTACATAATTCAATTTAATGAACAAGCGCTTCTAAGTGTGAGTCAGTGTATTCGCAGGATATATAATTAAATATAAAATAAAAATTAGTGTCTGGTTGGCACTACAACTTACAATTGGTATATGTAGACTATGGACTTAAGGGATCATTTGTAATTTTCCCAGTACTTTTGCCTTTTTTATTTTTTTTCGATATTTAAAAAAAATATTTTTAGTCTACGGCTTCGCCCGTGTTTGTAATTTATGCCGGAACTCATATTTTATCACCATTGCATACATATAATAAGTGTTTCTATTGTGGGATGCTACAAACAAATAATTTTTTTTTTATATTATAAGATTGCATTGTTATCAGCCTTATATGCCTTAAATGCCTAATTATTCGAAAGCCCGAAAGCGAGTGAAATTTGAATTGTAAGATTACAAAGAGATAAATATTTATGAAGCTAGAGAGTTTGTATTGTTTTTTTATTGGTTTGAGGAAGGTTATAACAACGCGACGGCTTTGAGGAGTGGGGCAGTAACCATAAACGTCAATCAATATGGCAGACTGTATGGAACAGACACATTTACATACTGTCTTTAAGTATTTCAATCAATCAATCAATCAACAGCCAATCGTTGTCCACTGCTGAACATAGGCCTCTCCCAAGGTGCGCCAAAGCTCCCTGTCTTCCGCCTTCCGCATCCAGTTGGTGCCCGCCACCTTCTTAAGGTCGTCGGTCCACCTGGCTGGAGGGCGCCCTACGCTGCGCTTGCCGATTCGCGGTCTCCACTCTAGGACTCGTCTGCTTCAACGGCCATCGGTCCTAATACATACGTGACCAGCCCACTGCCACTTCAGCCTGCTAATTTTGCAAGCTATGTCGGTGACTCCGGTTCTTTTTCGGATGATCTCATTTCTGATCTTATCCTTCAAAGATACTCCGAGCATAGCTCGCTCCATAGCACGCTGAGCGACTTTGAATTTGTGGACTAGTCCCGCAGTTAGTGTCCACGTTTCGGTATTTTATATAAACTAAAAACAACATGGATCAAACCTGTACTCCTGTAAATATCTTCAACAGTTCTCACTCAATTCTCGAATTTGAAAAGCGACTTACGGGGTAATACGACATTTTAATTCCCGTATCCTTTAAATGTTATAATTATTATAGTAAAGTTTGCAATCGCTTTGACATTTCACGATCGCGTTCTGAGGTAAGTTTCGAGTTTGTTCTTACCGAATAACTCCACTTGTCAGTGATAAAACGATACTGTTATTGCAAAAGGTAATATCTTCAATTGATCAGTACTTTTCGCGTTTGAAAACATAAAGCGACATACGACTTTTCATAATTTATTATTTCCGTATAAACCTATTCCACTAACTTCCAGTTTCTGATACGTTCATCAAAACCAAATTAAATAAACAGAAAAAGCGACTGAGGAGCGCTCTGATTGATAAAAAAATAATTATTATAGTAATGCGATGTCTGCTTTCTGTCTGATTGCTTAATTTTTTTTCACAGTAAAAGTAATAGCCTGTTAATGACCCACTGCTGGCATAACTTCAATGTAATCAGACACAAGCAGGCTTCCTCACGATGTTTTCCTTCATCGTTAAACACGAGATGAATTATAAACACAAATCAAGCACATGAAAATTCAGTGGTGCTTGTCCGGGTTTGAACCCGGTTAATCTTAATCATCGGTTAAGATTCACGCGTTCTAACCACTAGGCCATCTCGAATTTCTCGATTTTATTCATTTTGATTTAATCCAGTTACATATGAACAACAAGTCCAATTGATCGTCTGCATAAATATTGCTGCCTGAGAACTGCACTGCGGTCAAGCTTAGCGTTTATCAAGACCTAAATACCAAGGTTTTTTAAACCAGTCACAGCTTTACGAGCTAGCGTGACTAGTAATAGTCAGCCAAGTGGAACAGTTACTAATTATACATATATATTGTTTACATTGTAATGCTTATACAAAGTCTACGAATTGCGAAAACGATACATTTAATTCTGAAGTTTGTCAAAACGAACAACTTTCTTCGACATCTAGCTTGTCGTACCGATTTCGTACGGTTTATCTAGATCCTTATTCTAAATAACTGTCTGGATAAAATGCTTATATTTCAGGAAAAACACACAAAGAATTTTTTTATTTTATTTTTTACATCACAATCGGGATCTATGGATATTTATGATTATATATTGAATATTTAGGAATTCATTAGAAGAACAAACATACAAAACTCTATTTTTATTAAATAATGTACCTGCTTCCGAATTAAACTCGAATCTTTTATTATACAAATATTATAAAAAATACTGTATCTAAATAACTAAGCATTATATATATTTTTACATAGCTTTATATATTTGTGTAATACCTCTTCGAAAATTACTTTATAAAGAAAACTGTACATCTGTTTCATAACTTAGTTCAAATAGATTTGAAGTATGAAGTGAAAGTAAATGACTGTTATTTATATTTAATTTTCTTGTAGTAATAATTGAATTCGTAAAACTGCCGTTAATACGAACTCAATGCAACTTAAAAGATAAACATTTATTTTAATTCCTTGAGTAAATTCCTATATACGACAGACATATAAACACGTCGGTATTATTCTACGAAATACGCATTCATTATTTCCTTAGTTAAGCTAGAGAATATTAAAAGAATAAAAAAAAAATGTCAACATGCTGATTGCAAACCATTGTTTCAACTTAAAACTGCTAGTTTCACATTGTTTTATATTTATTTACTTGTATTAAATCGTGTCTCTCGACTCTTTATTTTAAATTCATTTTAATAAAAACGTTTCTAATTTTCTAACATTTAACATAATTTCTAGCTTAATATTTTGATAATGCTCATTATATACATGATAATTAAATAAATTTTTCTAGCGTGACAATAACTCGTCTCTTCAATTAACATAATTTAAACGTAAAAATCATAAAATAAAATTATAATCATATTTTTTTATATCTAATGTGATACTTGTGATATTGTGAACTTACTCCACGCTGCTATAGTTCGGTTTGGGGTATGGCACATGGCAGATTTTAATCTGACTAATGCATGCTTCCTCACGATGTTTCCCTTCACCATCGAGCTAAGAATAATAAACACAAACTAAGCAAATGTATAAACCTTGCCCGGATTTGATTCTAAATTTAAATTTGGATATTTAGTTTAGAATTTATTCTTACTTCTATATTGAAACTTAATATGGAAATCGATTATGTATTAGAAAACATACACACAACACAGACATAAAATACTTATATTTATTTTAATGAACATTATTTTATTATTATTATTTGAATATTCTTGAAAAATAATATATAGCTTTTAATTAACGCGTAACGAAATAAGCGTGTAATAGCTAATCATTGTAAAAATTTATGTGTAACTATCAAAATATGAGTCTGATTTTATCACGATCCAATTCAACGGTCAATTACGAATTCGAGTCTTGCAGAATCAAAGAACTTCAAAGCGTAATTATTATTATTGTAATTGCTTTGGGTAGCAAAAGGTTTGGCATTAACGTACTGTACTGTTGTACGTGTCAACTGTCAGTAATGAAAAAATATGGATAGAAGTTAAATCTACGTAATTCAAGCACGAGCTAGCCGAAAATAGTATAATTTCACCCCAACCGCTTCGGAATGGAGGCCCAGTGTGCTTATATCTAAATTAAGATCGTTTTATGTTATAAAAAACGTTATTTTCATATAATTTATTACGGTTTCATTTCCATTCAACAAACGTAGCACATTGACATTTCATCGTTAATAGAGAGGCAGTTTAGGTCTGCAGTGTGCAAGGACGGCGAAAGTAAAAGGCTTACCATAGAATACCAGTTGTGTAAGTTGAACAGATATGTAAGGTTTTATAGGTTGTGAAACGCGACGCTTTTATTTGATATATTAATTCGTTGCGGGATCTAAAGGCGATTGTTAATACGTGATGCAATTTACAAATACGCAACTTTTGATGTATGATGGCTTTTTATATTGATTATCGACGCAATTAGATTAATATTTTAAGGTACTATTTGTGTGCAACGGTTTTAGATAATATGTAACCTTTTGTGAAATGTTTCTAACGCAATGAAAAAAAAAAATTATTATTGTTGTAAGCATTTCCTACTAATCGAACTTAGGAAGTATAACGTTTTTAGATGTAAAATTAGAAAAAAACATTTCTCGCACTAACACAATTAGTCACACGAATTACCAGTAGATGAAATTAGGAAAAAGTAAAAATGTTTCAATATAATGTCAATGACGTTCGGATAAGTTTTGTTTTAATTCAATATTTCTTTATCTAAGTTAAAAAATATTACATTAAAAGCCTGTGAATGTCCCAATGCTGGGCTAAAGCCTCCTCTCCTTTTTTTTTTTGAGGAACAATATTAAGTAATTAATTTTATTTTAAACCATCCCGTCTTCTCAGATCGAAGAATACTCGAATTTTATTCTTCACAAGCGTATACTATAGACATAGAAGTAGATGTTATTATTATGACTTATGAGTTCGAAGACTTAACTTGTTTTATTGTTTTAGCAACGAGTGGGTCCGGCAGCGGTCCGGGCGGCGGCGACACGCGGCGCGGCGACGTCACGCCGCACGCGCCGCCGCAAAGACGTCTCATCAAAGTAGACTTTGACAACCTTGAGGTGAGTTCATATTAGCTTAAGAATTTATCACAGATAAAAATACTCCAATGTATAAAGAACTTCACATACTGCCCAGTAAACTCTTTAAAAAAAAAAGTAAAACTTAGAGACCTACCTTTTTTTTTCTTATGCCCTTTGCTACTCACTGCTGTTGTTTATAAATTAAACCAAAATCTACAAGACATTTAAAGGTCCGCAGTGAATGTGTCCAATATAATGCGTAGAAGAGGTATATATTATACTGTATATTTTATTATAATCACACACAGCTTACAAATAACACACGTGTTATTTATCAAGTAACTTTGATTGGATGTCGCTTACGTCACTTTGTAAACCAGTTCGAATAAGCAGCTTCACTTCCGCGCCTTTTTCCGGTATATAAACACGTGCAACTCTCCGGCCTATCTTTGCACATAAAATCATGGCGATCGGTTGCAATTGTAAAAGTAAGTCATAGCAACAATTCGCATACACTTTCGCATTTATAATACTGTTATTGATAAGGTTAAAATTTACCAATACAAAATATTTATGCATGCAACGCAAGGATGAATATTTTATTCATTTATTATACACAATTAGCAGTTTTTAGTATTCGATCAATTGTTTCTTCCTTCGATTATAGATTTCATTCCCAACTATATGTAAATAAACTTGTAACACAAGGTTATCAAGTAAGCAATGAAACGAGTAATCGTTTTGAATTAACAAAATATAATGAATTAATAAAATCTATGGTTTTTAATAATAGGTAGGTAAAGTGTATGGTTTGTTTAAGCTTAGAGCATAAATTGGTTGAAATATGATAAGAAAATAATAATTAATAAAATATTTACGTTTTCACAGTTTAAAAATGAAGCATACGTCCGCCATAATAATAGGTTCTTAGTGATACAATAACTGTAAATTTTCCTCTCGAACTATTTTTTGTCTCCGATAAGTTCCATTATTATATCGTTATTTTAAGAGTTTAACACATATACTTAGGTGGATTACAAGAAATAAATAATTGAGAATTATTACGGCTTTTGACTGACGGTAGCTCTAAAAAAATAGATGAGTAACAGTTCCCGTGTTTATGTATCGATACGACCTTCTTGACTAATTCCATTATTAAAGATAAAAGTAAGAATAGTAAAAACAATTAATATCTATGACAATGGCTTTCGAATTCAAAATGGTAGTTTCGTTAGAATTTGCACGAAAAACGAGACGGTACTTTTTTTTTAAACTAATAAATTTTTTCGATTTTTCAAAAATAGAATATACACAGATAACGTCAAGCTCAATTGTAAGCAATTTTATTGAATATTTTTATTCTATATGATAACAATATTTCGTCCAATGATCTCATTAGATGCAGAAAGACTTTACTGTTAACCACGACAATCGCTATTATATACAAGTTTTTATTGACATTTATCGCTATTGTATATAGAATACAAACTTTAATCTACCTATAAAATGTACCGCAGAATGTGAACGCGAAGTCATTGCTTTGTAATTTTCTACGTTGTTCAATCAATCATATAAAGGTTGCTCCATTATTATTTTTTTGTTTAGCTCCAAGCGAAAAACAGCTTGTTCACGACCCCAACTTCCTACACATTAATTAAAGATCAAACGTAAATATGCCTAATATTTACATCACTTGAAAGTATTATAAAAGTAACAACGAATAATCGACCATATGTCACCACTTATATGGTTTTAAATAAAAAATATATCTTTAAATAACTCTGCCAAGTTCCATCGGTATCTGTTCAGCCGGTACATGAATAATATTTAAATTTAATATTAGTAAGTCAAGCAGTTCATATTTCTTTATAATATAAAATTATTATTTATTTTTATGACACAGTACAGTACAGTAACAGCCTATTAATGTCCCACTGCTGGGCTAAGGCCTCCTCTCCCTTTTGAGGCGAAGGTTTGGAGCTTATTCTACCACGCAGCTCCAATGCGGGTTGGTAGAATACACATGTGACAGAATTTCAATGAAATTAGACTCATGCAGGTTTCCTCATGATGTTTTCCTTCACCGTCAAGCACGAGATGAATTATAAACACAAATTAAGCACATGAAAATTCAGTGGTGCTTGCCCGGGTTTGAACCCACGACCATCGGTTAAGATTCACGCGTTCTAACGTGGTGGAATAAGTTCAAAGCTTTCTCCTCAAGAGGTAGTGGAAGTGTCAGCCTACCTGTGGGAACATTCACAGACTGTTACTTAACAAAAATAACCGATTAACTCTTATAAATATTGAAATAACAAAAATTTTCTGTAATAACCCAACAAGTTACTGTTTTTTTCGAAGTCGGTACTTTTCATAAGCAATTATTATTATTTATAATAGTCTAATATCTACAGTGTTTACAAATGAAACCGTTTATATCTAGCTCAGTGAACTAGCAATTTCTACGAGTTGGAGCAAAAAGGCCTATAACAAAACAGCATCCGCCTTCGTGTCGATGACTTATCAGAATCGCCAGTGTTGCGTGACGTAATTAATTTTAAAGTAAATTGCTCGTATTTATTATGAAAAACAAAGTCGGCTCCGTGGTCAGCTAGGGTTATGTAATATTTATAGGCAAAATCAATCAGAAGTTGGTATAATTATAATACATAAGAAATACATGTTTCCCAAGAATTTAATTTAATTTGATGCATATATTGTATTTAAGTGTATACTTACATATATATGTATGTTTATTTATGTATTAATATATTTTTAAAGTTATAATAACTTCATTATAACGTATTTATATGTATGTTACGTTTTTATGTCTGTTTTTTGGTGTAGAATAAAAATGTATTTGTATTGTAATTTAGATTAGACATATGTAGAAGATAATATTGATTATGATTAAGTCTTACTCATCTTGGTCACGGCTGTCTATCTCAACGGCCGAGAGCCAACCGCCCAAGAGATGTGCGTTCAAAATATTTTATCTTGATCCGATCTTGAGTTAAACCTAAGACCTCGGGTTCTGCAGCCATATATATATATATATATATATATATATATATATATATATATATATATTCTTCAGTTCATCAGCGATAGCAATAACGATCAACGATACATTTACTGATCATTAACTGCATCATTTGAACGTAATTGTTAAAATGAATACATGAAATTTATATTAAATATGTAATATTAAGAAAAATATTTGAATCTCTAACAGTTAATTGTCTTAGGCTTCGTTTATTATTTGTCAAAAATTATATACACTATCGCTACTTGTACTATACTGAATTTACAAAATACGTCGTCACAGTAGGCTTACTTGGTGGTAGGGCTTTGTGCAAGTCCTTCTGGAAAGTCTTTTTACTATCCACTCATCAAACATTCTACCGTCAAACATCAATACTGGTGTGTTGTGTTCCGGTGTGAAGGGTGAGTGATCTTAGTTCCCAAGGTTGGTGTATTGGCAAGGCATTGCTATTGGTAATGGTTATTATTTCTTACAACACAAATGTCTAGCAGTGGTGAACACTTATCATCATGTAAAAAAGCTAATCAAAGTACAATGAAATAATTATTTGTTTAAAGTGAAGGTAAACGGTAGTATAACGTCTTAGATATCACTATAGCAAATGTCGCGGATTTAGCCTTCTATTGCGTTATGGGTTTTACATGAATGACTCTTCTGTAACCTAACGGTAAACAAATATCCTGTAGAAAGTAAACAGTTACACATGAGCAAACGTTTCTTGCAAGATTTCAGTAACCTACATTTAAATTATACGATTTTGAATCCTAATGATATAAACCATGGAAAGGTTTTTCATTGGAACGCTTAATGGTTATTTGTCAGTATGAAATATGTTGATACAACATTTACGGAAAAAAGTATGTTATAATATTTAGACCTGTTTATAAGAAAAATGTTTTACAATTATTTTTTGTTGTAATTTTATTTGTAAATTAAATCTTTTTACGTGACTTATATACAATAATAAATTGAATCGTTTACTATACATTATAATTATATACTTAAATATTTATTTTTATTAACGTAAGATTTAAGTATATTGTTATTACGAGTGTATTTTTTTAAGTTATAATTAAATACTTTATGGCTATTATTAACAAAACTTTGCAACGAAGAAAGAAACGTCAGTAGTTCTACCCTCCACATAAGAGCTAAATCAATAGCTTTATGACCATTTCATTGAATAGCGGAATTATATACATTTTTACTGGTTATATTTACTGGTGGCTTTGTGCAAGCTCGTCTAGGTAGAACCACCCACTGATCACATATTCTACCGCAAAACAGCAGTACTTGGTATTGTTATGTTCCGGTTTTAAGGGTGAGTTAGCCTGTGTAATTACAGGCACAAGGGACATAACATCTTAGTTCCAAAGGTTAGTGACGCATTGGTGATATAAGCGATGGTTAACATTTCTTACAATGCAATACAATGTCTATGGACGTTGGTGACCACTTACATATAAAAAATATACTATAAAAAATAATAATAGTAAATAAATAAATCGTCATATCAATTTACTGTTGGTCTATGTATATTATAAATATAGTCCAAAGAAGTAATCGCAATGAGTTATTTAGCTCGCAGGCTATTAGTATTAACCGTGTTGAACCTTGGACGGTTATGTTTTTCTAAGCCATTTACCCGGAAGTAGGCTTGACTGAATTCCGCACGATTCGATGGCATTTTTTCCTATGATTTCAGGTCGCTTTAATTGTCTTTTTTATGTGTGTTGATTGTGTCTTTTGAATACTTAGTAAACTAGCAAAGCCCGAAGCTTTAGCCGCGTGAAATTCAGCTTGTAATGAAAATCCTTGAAATTCTGCAATTTTAACGTATATAATGCATACTTAATTTAAATATATAGACTATTTATTAGGTAGCAACGGTAGTCTAAGATATAAAAAAGATTGTGGTTTTGACTTTGAAATATTATTTTTATTTAAAGATGTGTAGATGATTCTTTATCTTATCCGCATTATGGTCTGAATCCATGATGTGTCAAGCGTATACCGCAATACAGTAGTAAGAGCATTGAACTGTGTTTTAGTTTCGTGACCTCCTGACCCGATAATGCTACGAGACTTGTAAAAATAAAATTGGACACATATCGCTTCGACTCTTCGGTTTTTATTACATTTATCTAAAACGTTACAGTGGCAATCGCAAAACCTGCGTTTTTTTTAAATATACCATAATCTAATTTTGTTGAGGCTACAACGAGCTTGATTGGAAAAGTGCTTCGGAGGTACCTTTAAGTATAAATAAGACTTAACCAGAATATAATACTCATTATTAGATGTTATACAAATTATGAAACAGTTTATTATATTTATTTAGTAAAAATAACATCAGGTGGAAGTTGCTAATAAGATTTCTCGGTATGGTCTTTAACGTAATTACGATTTCTATTATTTTTTAATTTACTATATTACATAACTATTGTAGTAATTTATACACGCAAACTCATATATTACTCATATGACATATGATTAATATATGAGCTTGCGTAAATGAATTTCCTTCAAGCTTTAAATATATACATAATTGTTCACAAAACAAATATAGATAATATTATAAAATAAAAAGGTGTAGGTAATATTAATACGATAACAACCGATTAAATTCATTTTTAAGGTAACGTAAATGTTCTTTTCATTTTCGATTATTAAAATATAAACTGAAGTGCATGAAATAATCTTGATGGCTGTGACTGTATCGACACGGATCATCTATATGATCAGTAGCAAAGTTGGCGCCAAAAACTAATAATGGCGTTCATTTAAGCAATGAGATGACAATTGAATAAATAAATAGATCAAGACTTAGTTAGTAGGTTCAAAGCGACGTAAGTCCGAATGAAAATTTCACTCTCAACCCTATTGTTATTAAATTGATTTTGAAGTTGCATTACGTACAAATAAAAAAACGGTATATAAAACGGTAACGGTATATATAAAATATTGAAATTGGTATTAAATTAATTGCACAAATTTGTCTGTTGGTCCGTAGGCTTATAGAAATCATGCTAAGAAAGTATACCGTCAATATGAACGATAAGAAAATAATACGAAAGTTTCAACAGAAACGGTTCATTACTTTTAAAGCATAAAAATAAAACCGCTATTATCTATGGTCTATGGTTGTCAACAATATAATACTAAATCGTTCTAATCACTTTTGTAATGAATGCCGCTTTCCCAGGCGTTAAACGATCATTGTTTTTATTTGTAAATTAAATCTTGATTGAACAAAGAGTATATTCGATTACGTGATGAGTGGACAAGATGTAATCGATGCCTTTGTCGGTTGCGTAACAGATAACTAGACAACTATACGTACACGCATGCGTTGATAGAAAACTGATTAAAAATTAACAAAAAAGAACCTTTTTGGTTAATAACACGCAGAATTTGCTGCCAGTATCACGTTTAATATTAAGATAAATGACGCGTTAAAACAAGTGACAAATCGAAATTATTTATTATAAGACTTCTCTTGTGAGCTTGATTGGGTGTATTTGAAACTATAGAAATGACCATTTCATACGCATAAAGGTTTTACTTCTCAGTGACACACAGTGTTGGACATGTTTTTTTTTAATTTTTTTAATATTATTTTTATTACTAATTATAAATTATTCTGTTCAAGAACAGAAACCCACAAGATGCCAGTCTATCGCAAAGTTTTACATTCGTCATTTTAATAAATTCTATTCACGTAACTTCACTGGAAACTTGTCGAATGCGACAACCTCGAAACATTGAAACGTTGACGTGAATAAGGGCATTAAAGTGATAGCACTTTCATTTTTATTAACGCTTATGAACTGCAAACGTTCATAAAAAATTTAAATATCGAATTTTATTGCAGTAACAAATTCTTTTACACGTGACGAACTTTATTTTTCCAATTGTCATTTACAATAATAATTAAAGTAAAAGGTTTCAGTGGCATTAACAGTCTTTCAATCTTTTGACGGTTATTTCAATTATAATTAGGAAAAGGAATATTAAAGACGAAGTAAATGGAGCGAAGAAACAAAAAGCGAAATAAAACAACACATAAACTGCACTCTTAGTGTTCGAGTACCATATTGTACAAACGTACGGCCCATTTACTAGACAGAGTTGTCGGTGTTCGCCTGACATAGATCTTGTACAGGGCTTCCACCTCAATATGTCAGAAACCAGGACAAGGAGAGGAAAAAATAGAGGAAATTTATTTGATACACATCACACACACGGCAAGTTTATACTAGCAAACAGTTTGGAATGTGCGTTGATATTTCTGTCAAATGTTCTTTTATATAATTATTATTATTTACTTTCTATGATAGACTAATTGATAAATTTATATTGGAACTGAATCTAGACATTCAACTTTTCGGTTAATTAGCCAAATAATCGATCGATAACCCTGGACACGGCTGCCATTTGTTCTTAAAGTCATAGTCCTTGATTTATGTGAAGCTTGAATTAATTGTGAATTAAAAGTTTTGTTAAATACTTAATTAAAGTTTATTTTTAGTATGTTTTCTTTTGTGGTGTTTTTATATTAAGTGGTCCAGTGACCGGGTATTTTGGGCATTGGACGTCAAGGGGAATTTTCCGGAACCTCGATGTTTTTCAAGTTTATGTTGCTATACTACTTTTTTTTATCACGCTGGAAAAACTACGCGTTTCCCCCATATCAAGCGGGGTTGTATGTGGGACTCGTCGGTGTCCACAACGCCTAGTGCGGCAAGCGCACCAGAATAGCTACGAAAGAAAAGCGGTACTCTTTCTGTCTTTTCGAGGAGCGCCACGGTATCGCTTGCTCATACTACTAAAGTAATTAATCAATTACTAAATTTTACATTTTTACTTTATCAATAAATAACCTAGTAATATTAGTATATAGATAGGAACTAATTTAGAAGTAACACATAGATCTAAAATTGTAAGCATTACAATTAATTAATTTAGGAAATTCTAAAACGATGCGTTTAATTGAAAATATTCATTATTTTGAATTAAATATTTTATTTACATGTCATGGTGCTTAAAATCAATCGATTAGCTTTTTACTCGAGAACATTATATTATATAATTAATTTGATTTATATACTTAAAAGCTCGATAATCAAAGGAGACAAAACTGTCTAAATAAGCGGTCAAGCATCCCAGTGTTTAGAAAGTGCGTAATATAAAATATACTTACATTTATTTATATATATTACTCAACATTATCAGATATATCTAGCAGTCAAACTGCAGTTTACAGTAACATCTAAATGATTTATTTTATTATATGTAAGTGTTGGGTTTTATCTTCTGTTTATTTTGTTAGGCTGCTCCTAATCAAATTCGAAAAACAACAAGCTGCCTACATAATCTTTTGGTTTATGCTACTATGTTTTTCCTTTCTCGGCTCTTAAAGGTCATACGAATGCTGAAATATTATTTATAAGCACAACATGTCGCAGAGACGCGGAAGGCGACTAATTTGAAATCTTAATTTTGCAAATTTATTTCTTATTTAGTTTCTATATTACGAAACAAATTTCTCGTGTAAAGTATCTGTGTCTTAGTCGATTTTAGGCTTTGTGTTAATAGTTAATGAATGAAAACATGATAAATTAAAATAAAATGTGTGGTTTGTGCCTTAAGCCTTGCGGGCGATCTTGACACATGGCTGCTTCTTCAACTTTTAGTACCTCCCAAATACAGGATGCGTGTACGAGTATGTAGTACTAAAAATGGAGTATAATAATTTCTGTTTAGTTATGAATCAACAAAATTCATTATGAAATATAATTTAGCCGATTATTCCATTGAATGCGAATATTCAGTACTATAACGCTTATAACTCGATAACCGTTGAGTCTGCAACAGACATTTCAATCGGTAATTTAAATTTGATCACAGCTTTGAATTGCCTATCGTCAGGATAAATCATTTAAATTTTCAGATTATCTACTTGAATGGAATTACATAATAAAATAATATAATATAATAATATAATTAGAGTGTAATTACAGGCACAAGGGACATAAAATCTTAGTTCCCAAGGTTGGTGGCGCATTGGCTATGTAAGCGATGGTTGACATTTCTTACAATACCAATGTCTAAGGGCATTTGGTGACCACTTACCATCAGGTGGCCCATATGCTCGTCCGCCTTCCTATTCTATAAAAAAATATATATATAACTAGTCGTATTGAAAAACTTTATTTAATGATAAGAAATCTATATAATAATAAGTAATCATGAAGATTTATCATAGTTTTTTAGTTTCCATAAAGTGTAACTTATATCATACGGAATGTAATATGACATATATGTACACAAAAAAGGGTCAAATTTCGCCCAAAACGCCAATTTTACGCCATTAAGTGATGCTAGTAAATATTAATTTGATCCGTAACCGTAACAGCCTGTGAATGTCCCACTGCTGGGCTAAAGGCCTCCTCTCCTCTTTTTTGAGGAGAAGGTTTGGTGCTTATTCCACCACGCTGCTCCAATGCGGGTTGGTAGAATTCACATGTGGCAGAATTTCAGTGAAATTAGACACATGCAGGTTTCCTCACGATGTTTTCCTTCACCGTAAAGCACGAGATGAATTATAATCACAAATTAAGCACATGAAAATTCAGTGGTTTGGTGGCTTGCCCGGGTTTGAACCCACGATCATCGGTTAAGATTCACGCGTTCTTACCACAGGGCCATCTCGGCTTTTTTGTTAATTTGATAATAAAAAAATAATTTGAACGTTTCACACGAAGGTTTTAGCAATTATTAAGGATGTTATAACTGCGGAAGTGAAAGGCGCCGTTTAATTTAAATGATTGATGTCAGCGATTCAATATTACCTGTTATAAAATAAAATTAGTGTCTAAAAATGCTACCCTTTCAAAGCGTATGGCTTTGAAAGAGGATCCGATTACAATAACGTTTTAAGGTAAATTATAAAAGTAACTGACGCCTTATATAGTGTATTTTTAGTTAAATATAATAGTGGGTCATTTGATCGTAAGTCACCTTTGAAAAAAATATTGGAAGAGCTAATGAAGTGTGAAAAACGACAAGATGAGGATCTAATATAAAAATATATACGATCGAAGATGTAATAAAAGATTTTAAGTGTTATATGCATAACGTCTATTCATAAATACATTATTGTACATAGGATGACGAGGATGAAGATGATACTGAGACCTGCGTCAGCCCCGAGACATGTGCGCCGCAGCCTTTCCCCAGGCATACAGCGCCGCAGCAAACAGCCCCTAAACCTTGGAAAAGGACCGGTAAGTTTTCTTTGACTTTGCCATTATTCCTAAAACCTAATAAACTTGTTTGATCCACGTCTGCTGAGGCAAACACGGCGTAGGAATAAGTATAGAAAGTATTAAGCAGTATTAAAAAAGCGGATGGCTTCGTTCACAATCGCAGGCTTATGCAGGATATCCTTTATCAGCAATATTGTGAAGATAATAATTTTGATAATTAATAACTTTATCGTCGAAGTTATTAACGATGTATTCTAATTGTTTAAACGTGTAAATAAAATTTATTATATTGGATTGTAAAGCAATGATTGATCCAATTATAAAAGCATGGAAAATGTATGGAAATCGGCTAAAATATAATAGCACTTTCTCCTCAACGCACGCCTCGTTGTCGGAATAGTCGCGGGAGAGACGCCGCGTGCCCCACCGCGCACGCGCATCTCCCATCACGAGTACCACCAGTTCTGCGACGAGACCCTCGAATGTATGAGTGCATGATGTGACGTCACGCTTCCGTATAGTGCTATCTCATTTATTTGCAAGTGTAGCTTACGCATTTAAATCTAACAAAATATAACAGTTGTTTTCTATAAAAAAATGTATTTAGGTTAATCAAGTACAATCTGGTTTTTTGACCAAATCTTATTATATTTTGAATTAATTAACCATTATGCGTTCTTAAATCATGGTAAATTATTAATTGAATAATTTATTAATGTTAAATCATATTTCACAAGTTCGATTCATGTTTATGCACGAGGTGAGCTTCTGCTTAATTTGCAATATTTTTTTTATCTTTATTGCTTATTATCGTTTTAGAATAAAATTTTGTTTTATGAAAAGCATTACGATAAATATTATTAACTGTAATATTTATAAATGGTTATTAGTTATTAACTGAAGTACCTACCTACGTTATACTGAAGGTAAATATTTAAAACCTCTACGATAACACAATTTAAGTATTTAATTTTTAATATCCGACAGTTTTAAAAGCTTTATTGCCAGCTATAAATTTTCAAGATCTCGTAAAATATAAATATTTTTTATTGTACATTTCATTTTATAAGGTCATTTAAGAGTGGTACAAAAAGTCAAAGCGCATTTCTGCCTAACCTACAATTCTTTGGGCACTTAGTAACGGTTCTTTTGACCCGCTAAACTGTAAACAGGTTTTGTTTAGATCGTATTTAATTTGGCATTTTTTATAAATTATGGAATTCGACAACATCTTTCGATTTTTAAATCATTCCATTTTTAATCATAAATTGTTCCAATCAATAATAATATTTGTTTTATCTATATTTTGTAATATTTATAGAATATTAGGCGCGCTTTTACCACAGATAATCATATAAGCCCGTAGAAATAAAAAATATAGAAATTAGACAACTCTAAGGCCCTCTGCCTTTTGCTTGCTTTCTAAACTTATTGTGCCTATCGTATCTTACGTTAGAATTGGCTATTTCTATATTTTTTACCGAATAAAGACTCTAGTTACAATATAATAAATATAGTTTTATCTAGTTCATAGTCAAAATATTTCGTTAGCTTGATTTAAATGTTTTAATTCTATTCTATTTCATTGAATAATCACAAGGATGTTATTTCTATATTGAATGTTCGACGTGCTTTATTTTAGGTTTAAAGTTAGATATGTTTTAAGTATTTTAAATAAAACGAAAGAAAATATGGGCGCCCTCCAGCCAGGTGGACCGACGACCTTAAGAAGGTGGCGGGCACCAACTGGATGCGAAAGGCGGAGGACAGGGAGCTTTGGCGCACCTTGGGAGAGGCCTATGTTCAGCAGTGGACAACGATTAGCTGTTGATTGATTGAAAGAAAATATACTCATATTTTAATATCGTATTGGACTTCATTCAAAAATAGATCATTTTGTATATATTTTCATAAGATCAATCATTCCATTCACTCGTTCAATCGACCTGACACGTATTATTGTTGTAGCCTATGACCTCGCGACGCAGTGCCCGTCCCGGCGCGCGTCGATGCGACGTCACACCGTCACACACCCCCCCTGCCCGCCTACCGACGGAGCGCAATCGCTGCCACACTCCAGGTAAACTTTTTAGCCGACGACAGCGCCAAAGGAAATATCAAATATGACTTGTATGTACGTGTAAGCTACCTAGATTATAAGTTTGTCCTAAATAACCTTAGGTTTCATTATAATCAGATGACATATTGCGTACACGTTGTCAGGGGTATAGAAAAGGACTAACTCCCAACTTTGTTGGAAAAATCCTTTTAAATAAATATAACCAAAACAATAAATAATCATAATAGACATTTTTACAAACGCTAAATTTAATATATTCATTATATAGGCATATATCGCGTATGCTAGTTTCCAATATACTATTAATATTAGTGTCTAAACTTACCACTCCTCTTCTATGGAGCAATTATATTCGCTGTAATAAAACACAACTTTAAATACCAAGGGTAAGCGATCAATTAAGCAAAATTAGAATTTAATGCAGACTGTGCAAAATGATTGGCATTTAATTTCCATCGTTGGCATCGCTTTAACCACATTTCTATAATCGAATAAGAACGATAAGTTTTTAAAACCAGATCAAAGTATATTTTTGACGTTTAATATCTGAAAACTATACTCTGAGAGTTGTTTTGCTTAAGGAAGGTAGAATCGTCAACGAGGCATAATTTAAAAGCGTTCCAATAAATACAATTCGTAAGTTTTCAAAGTCGCGAGTCGAAATATTTTGTGTACTATAAGGACTTATATAAGATGAATTGTTAACGAATAACAATTGAAAATCAAATTTATATCTTGTGTATTCAATTGTTAACTTTATAATCCACAGGCCAGGTTCAAGGGCTTCGTGTGCCGGTGCAGCGTCGCTCGCTAGTAGCGACGCGGACGCGCAGTTGGGCGAGTTGTCGTGGTCTCGATCCTCACTGCAAGACGAGCTCATCAAGTCGGTTAGTGGCAGCCCCACCCATCCGCATGTGAGTTGCTAGAATAGATTTGCTTAAATGTAGTTATAAGAAAAACAAATGACCGAAGATCATTATATATGATATTTTGTTTTAATTACCTTAAAATATTCTTTCTTTGGTTATAGATTATTGGCTATTCGATCGTAGATTTCTTTTATCCAATAGTTAAAATTATTATAAAAAAATATTATTGATAGCTATCGAAATTAAACTTTAAATATATCGTTCTCTTCAAATGAAAGGAATCCCTTGCAAATCAAATGGACTTCTTGATTTCTTCTCCACTTTTTAAATTAAGAACATATTCTTCTTAACGTATAATTTATATAATAAATTCTTCAACCATTCGAGTTTCTAAACGTACAAGTTAAAAAGTCATTCCAAAATAGTTTTCCAGGATAAAATCGAAACGGATTCGAATTTCTGTTGCTGGTATTATTGGGTCTGAAAATAATTTGCATGTTAACGAAATGGCTTTTGGAAGTAAGTTCTAACGCTTAGCAAACTTTTGGTGCACTAAAATCGATCATTAGCAATGCACTGGATTTAATAGAGTAGATGGTAGTGCTCCCAAAAAACGCTTTTGTTTTTAAAAAACACGCGGCATCTTTAGTTATTCTATTTTATAATTCATATTTTTCTTTCGATATAAATTATTAATTTCATCCATCCGTAATGTTTGATAACATTGAGTAGACATATTATCTTGTGTGTGTTTTTATTGCTTATTTCAATTAGACATAATGTTTTAATTTATACTAAATTAATACTGATGCTAAATTTCTTAATACAATTTTAATTGAAACAAGAAATCTTTTTCAATATAAATTCAGATCCTAATTGCAATTGGCCAAAATAAGTTTGTAAATGAGGTCCTTATGTATTTAATAGATATATTATACTGTATGTGTATTATTAAATATTCGAATGAAAGAACCGCTGTGAAATATTTGCATATGAATTATTCAGTATATATTAATTGATCTAAAATATGATTTCTTAATAAATTATATTAAAAGGGAAAAAGGAACATTTTTACTTTTCACGGTAGTATCGAAATAATAAATTACTATTTAATTTAAAAAAAAAAAACAGTCTTTTTTTATATCCAACTTTATTACAAATACTTCAAGGCTGAGGAATTATGTTAAGTTTAAAATAAAAAAATAAAAAACAAATGAATCAAAAATTAAATAAAAATCCCAGATCAACACAAAGTGCATAGTATTCATAGTGTTTAGATGTATTTTATATCTAAGAAATAGATAATCGATCATTACAAACGACTACTATTTCGATATTTTGCATGCTTGTTTGTTAAAATGAAAAGAATCGTTGAATTTGATATAAATAAAATGTACTAATGTAACTCTATATTTAATTACAGAAACAATGGCAGGATGCGATAATGTCCGACGATCGGCTCTCTCTGACTCTCGAAGAAATTGTCCATATCCGGTCCGTGTTGACAAAAGCGGAACTTGAAGTCCTGCCCGTCGAGGGTAGGGTCAAAGAAGATGTGGAAAAACGAAGGGTAAGTTAATATATAATTATGTCTAATAAATAAAATAAAAAAAATTAACTAGCGAATTAATTTTATTGGTATACTAGTTTTCGGCAGCGTGTTTTCATGTGTTAGGTATAAAAAAGTACCCTATGTCCATCCTTGGTATTCATGCTTGCTTTATACCAAATTACATCAAATTCGGTGCCTACTGCACCGTAGCCGTATAAGTGTAACAGATAGGCAGACAAAGCTTTCGCGTCTCCTTGGGGTTTAGGTTTGCTTCATACCAAATTAATGTTTAGTGCATAAGCCGTAAAAGCGTAACCTACAGACAGACAGGGCATTAATACTTTAAATATATAATTTAATACAGTACACAATGAAAGGAGTAAACTAATTTTATTTTTTAATATTAATAAGCCAGCGTTTAACCGTTGACTTGCCTGATGTTAAGCATCGACATGGTCTAAGATGTAGCACGCTTGCCTATATGAAACCTGTTTACTCTGGATTTGAAGACACCAACATTGTACCTATCGAGAAATACGGACTGTTTTACTCTTATAATGGTATAAATGTATAATATAAAGTGATATAAGCATTAAGTTAAAGGACCACGACGCTGCTAAAGGAAACAAAAATAAACAGGATACCTAGATACAGGAATTATATAGATTATTCTTTTTTTTTATTTAACATAAGAATTATTTAGTAAGAGGAAGCTACAATATAGATTTTTTTTTGATATTTCATTACTTTATACAATAATATTTGCATTTAAAATAATATGTATATAAATGTTTTATAACATTTGATTTTTTAATTCTTATAAATGTCATTTCCGCTTACAGGTATGCTTCCTATGTTTGAAGACACGGTTCGGTATTTTCGGCCCGTGGGGCCAGAAGTGTAAGCTATGCAAAAAAACTGTCTGTCAAAAATGTTGTTCGAAGGTATGTTGTTGGCTTGTGATCAAAATTGAACATAGGAAGAAATATTATTTAAAAAAAAGTTGTTTAAAATTGCCTTAATTGTTACGTTTCAGATGCGTATCCCGACGGAGCACTTCGCGCACGTGCCGGTAGCGCTGCTCAGCCCGTCGCTGCTGCCGTCGCCCGACGATGAACCGCAGTCCTTCCCGCGCTCGCTCATGGCGCGCCTCGTGGCGCCCGAACACAACGTGAGTTCACGACGCGCGTCACTCAGTAACACTCGCTTCAAGAATTAATGAAATACCAAATGTTTTTTAAATATTATTGTCAGAAAGAATTTTTAAATTATTACTTTAGAGATCTAGGTAGTAATTCGAGTAATACTATGTCAATTCTCATCATAATACTATCATGTTACGGTATTTCGATTTGGCCAATCGGCGTGATCTCCTTAGATTAAAATTAAATTATGTTTTGAAAAATGGGTTCCCTCGAAATGCTTTTATTCACCGATAAGCACAATATTTACAGCAAAATATTTCATTTGAAAATGATGATTGCGGTCGCTAGGAATCGCTGCGACCGGCGTAGATATTATATTAGATGTTAGTGTCGACCTAACGCCAATTCGCGTGCGGCCAGGTGACGGTGGACAACTCGGTGGGCTCGGCGCCGAGCAGCCCGGCGCGCGCGCGGCGCTGCGCCACGTCGGCGCCGGGCTCGCGCGGCGCGTCGGCGCTCGGCTTCGCGGAGCCGCTGCCGCCCGTCGCCATCGCGCGCGCCGACGGGCCCGGCAGCATGCCCTGCGTGTCCACGCCGCTCTCCGCGATGTCTACTCTCGAGCGCAGGTACGACGACGTCGTCTCCGGTACTGGCCGGCCATTATTATTGGTGCAATATTGTATGCGCACGGCACTAACCCGGTGAGTCGATTGCAGGGCGCGCTACGGGCGCGCGATGACGGGCGCGTCGGCGGCGGAGCGCCTGCGCGGCTTGCAGATGGCCGTGTGCCACGACTGCAAGGCCATGGTGCTGCAGATCATCAAGTCGTCCCGGGCGTCCCGCTCGGCGTCCCGCGACCGCGCGCTGCGCCACCTCACGCTGGACCTGGCGCCCGTGTACACGGCGGACTGTTAGCCGCGCTGCGCTCCGAGCTGAGGCTGCCGATTTGTCCCGATTTGTTTGCTTTGTTTAGTTTTATAAACAATCTGAGGGTTACCGTTTCGTTTCGATGCGAGTATCTGACCCCGATCGAGGGTCCGAATTGTATTGACGTCCCGACTCTTAATCTGTAATCCCTCTGGCAGCCTTACTCGAATGGACCTCGTGACGAAAGCGACGTATCGACACGACTCGGCTCCTTTCCCGTACAATGTTAAAGGCACAATTATCTTGAAATCGCCATCGTTTCGAATCGACGCTCAAATAACTTTCTACTGGATGAACAAGCAACTGAAATCGGATCGAGAAATGATTTGAAACTTTACACGTCAGTAATGGATGTTACAACAAATAGTGAGAATGTTTTGAGTAGTTTCATGAAAACAAAGAGCTTCCGAGGTTGTGTAGATCTACGTTGTGTTTGTAGATGGACTGTGATCCGACACTTGTAGACGAATGACTTTTGACAATACTCTATGACTATTGACAGATAGTGAAACACATTTCTTTTTGTTAATTTGTCGCACAAACTCGAAATTATATTTACAATAAAACGGTTGCAATCAGAGATATTCACACTAAATATATTGAATGATATACTAATTAAAATTTTAAAATATTCCAAGAAATTAACTAAAATAATATTTTGTCACTTATATGTAATAGATATTTATATATTTTTTCCTAGATTTTATGATATGTCTACAATTTGAATGTGAATCAAAATAATCTGTGTTCAAAATAAATGTGCTATGAATGTTATAGTATGAAGATGTAATATTATATTATAAATGTTGAGACATTATTCTCGTATATTCCATGTTACGTGTTAATTCAAACTCAAGCGTACCATTCATTTCCCGCTTATGACTTACGTGAGGCATCTTTAAGCTACAATTTCTTTGACATTCAACGCTGATTGCGATATTATAGAATGTTACTTTCCTGTGCCATAAAAACAGATAATTAAATAAGACAGCAGAATAAAAAGGCCACACATGTACAAATATAATTTATAAATTTGTGCGTGTTTTGAGTGAAATAAGCAAAAAGTTTCTATATGTTACTATTTATTTTCTGTAAGCTTTAAATATGGTGGATATCGATATTGATTACTGGTCACATATTTTAAAATAATTTAAATTTATAAAATTGATTGGGGATTCTGTTGCTTTTGTTGCTAACCGCTAAAAATAACAATTATTCCTGTGTTAAATTTAATATGTGTTAAATTGTGTTGAGAGACATTGAGTGAACATTCTGATTGGAATTTCATTTGATAACTCAGTGTTAATTATTGAAATATAGGCGTGTGTGTAATTATTTTTTATGTTGTGACAATACTTTCTTGATAAAGACTCAATTTCATATATAAAAAATATAATCTCATCTTATCTTACTATTTAGTATTGAATTATTTTATTACAATAAAACTTAATAGTGAAATATCACTAACTTTAAGATTTTTTTTTTCTTTTTAATAATAATTTCTCGGTTTATCATATTTATTTATAAATGATTATTTATTATACTTTAAAAAATCAAAGATCAACGATCATACAGCCTATAAGCGTATTGTAATTTATTTTTAATGTGTGTGACCAGTATTCAATTTTTTATATTTAAGATGTTCTTCGATCAATGTTTTCGTTCACGCATTTCATTCATACCTTAGTTTTATTTAGATGTATTTAAATTATTTTGCCAAATACATATGTAATCACTATACTTTTGTAAATATAGAATCATTTAGTGTCATCATAAAATCGGTTACGTAATTATTTAGTTATAGATTTCGATGTTCATAAAAAGTGTAATTTTATCGTAAGCTTTTTAAGAACTGGGATTTCTTCGGAATTGTAATAATTAATATTTTAAACATTTATTAAAATTATATTCGAACAGAAATCCAGCTTTATAACCCACAGCCACTGTTTTAGAATTATGTTTTTTTTTTTGAGTTTTGATTAGACACAATATTTATCATTATATAATTTTTGTAATAACATACTAAATTAATTATAATTACAATATTTGGCCCAATACTAAAAATGACTTACCATTTGATTGCGTATTCTGTGTATTTCAATAATCATTTTATTTATTTAACCCATGAATGTAATTCGCAAATTTAAATTGAATTCCCAGTTATAAAAAAATGTAAATGTATGTAAATTTTAGTAGTCTATATTAGATGTTACGTAGATTGTAATCGTCTAAAGCATACAAAAAGTAAAAAAATGAAAACGGTAACGATATTAAAAACAATTACAAATCAGTTTTTGTCTTTCATTCCTCACACTAAATACCAAACTATAGTGATTTTCATGTGACATACACGAAAAATGGCGACCCATAATAGAGAACTAATATTTATTTTCCATGTCTGTATTAAATTTTTAATCTAAAACTTAAAAATAACTTTAAACAAATTGAAGATGCGATACACCAAAGGCACGGACAACACGTCTTTTGAGATACAAATATAATAAATAAAATAATTGTAAAGTCATTCAATTGCAGGTTAGGTTATGTGTCTATAATTTTCACTTGTCCTATCTATTCGCACATCCCCACCGGTATACATGAGCGTTCGCATTCTAATTGTCTCAATTAGGTAAAAGTACTGATAGAAAAAAAAAAATTGGTTATTCGAAAAAAATAATTGATAAACAATCTCAATGAACAGACATACGAAATAAAATATTACGTGAAAAAAGACAATTGATAAATAATAATAGTTAGAAATCTCACTTGAAAATATTACCTGTTATAATATTGTTGTTAAGTTTCACAAAACTGCGAATCGGCACGATGCGAATTCGCAACATAAGCATGCGGAAAGGCGGCTTACTGCTATGTTTCGGGTAAACATATTTATACCCTATTCTAATCGGAGTAGAAATAAAGGTAAACAAACCTTACATTTACAAATTGCATGCGATTTTCTAATTGTTCTGCTCAGTGGCGTAGCTATCGTAGGGCCAGGTGGTGCAGTGCACCAGGGCCCCTTAGCTCAGGGGGGCTTCTAACCTCAGCTTTGAAAAGATAGGAGCATAAAAGAAAAAATATACATTGTCATGTGCGTCGTTATTTATTCATTCCCATTTTATTCTATTAAACACATAGACCCTACCCCTCATAGAGACAACGTATGGATTTAGCCTACTAGGGATAAGTTGAACTAACTGTTTCCTATTCTTGTTACTATCTATAATTTTGAAGGCCAATATAAGTTCAAGCTATGCGGAAAGAGGGGAAGGGAATCGATTCTTTCCTTATACACCGGGGCCCTTGTCCACCTAGCTACTCCACTGGTTCTGCTGTATTACGAATTATAAGCAGTTCTTGATGCATTTACCTTTATAATAGAACACTATTCCACTTAACTAGTTATAACCACATTAATTTGACTTTCGAAGTTCCGATTACAACTTATCGTATCCATAGTGAATATCATTATTGAAGATCTCGACCAATGATATCGCGTCAATTGAATTTGGTAACCAATGATATCGGTGTCAAAGTTGTTTATTTGGGTTTATTCCTGTTGTGATTGGAATGGGCTATACATCACCTACAAATCCATTCGCAAAATCCGGCGATGCGTCGTTAGTGCTCGTACATTTTTGTGTTTTAGGCCCTAAATGTGGGACTGTCTTTAATGTTTTTAAATAATATTATACGGCGCCTTCTCAAATATGCTTCATAGATTAATATAGACGAAAAATTGCTCTATGCTTTTTGCATCTTAGCGACGGTTATGCATTTCTAGAATATTTTTTAAAGAATTCTTAGTTTCTCTTAAATATAGGTTTATTTAAGAATAAAGCAATATTTTAACAATATGAAAGGTGATACTGTAGGGTTTTCATATGGTTGAAATATTAGTTGTCTTCGGCCCTGCTATTTATGTCTTCCATAGGTTACCAGTTGCTGAAGGAACCAGGGAGTGTCGTCCACTCAAATATATGATGATGAACTCGCAGAGAACATAGATTAGACCGAATATCACTGGTCGGTTCGGATCACAGAACACTTACTCAGAGAGGTTCGGATATCGTAATCGATGAGAATTGAGATTAAGAGAATAGTTCATCGCACTGCAGCCGCACGTCTAACCACTACCAATATTATACATGAAGAAAGTACTCAAACTCATACTCCAAAAAACCTATATGAATCTTGTTTCTAAAGATTGTTTTATATTATAAATTGAAACAAAAATTAATACTTAATTAAAAAAATAATTGCAGTATAAATTCTGATAAAAAATTGATTAGAAGTTTATTATGGTTTGGAACAATATTTATTTATTACTGCAAGGATATCTGGCTGCTGGCATAGACCTTACACATATTTAATAGCCTTCTGGCGTACTGTCAAAATAAAAAAAAAACCCTCGGACAATCACCTTCTATATAGTATATTTAGCTATTGCTAGACATGTTCCTAATAGAAGTTCATAATATTATACGCTCTAGTACAAAATAGAAAAAACTTTGGCTTTCTGCCCTTCAAGTCATAATTTAAAATGTGGGCTGAATATAATCAATAGCCATTTTTAATTAAGTAGTACGTTTGTATTAAGTAACCTAAACAAATATAGATAAATACATTTATAGGATATATAAGGAAAAGAGAACATTGTCCACTATACTAACCGCAAATAGCAGATTTTTCCTTAATATTATACACAAAACCTTACAACTCAAGTGCAAAAATTACTAATTATAGGAACAACAAGTAAGAAATACTCAAATGTTTAAAATAAAATACAAATAATTGTATCACATTTTATTGATTTCTATTGATGAAATTGGTAGATGCTTAAATAAATTGTCTAATAAATAACATCGTTCGTTTAGCCTACAACTAAAAGGCCATCATCGATGAAGCTGTGCGGGGGGATCTCGAGGTTCAAGGGGGCGGGGCCTTTGCGGATGCGTCCGGATGCGTCGTAGTGGGAGCCGTGGCACGGGCAGTAGTAGCCGCCGAAGTCTCCAGCATTGGCGACAGGCACGCACCCGAGATGCGTGCACACTCCGATAACCACCAACCACTTGGGGTTCTGTACGCGCTGGTCGTCGTGTTGCGGGTCACGCAGGGTCTCCACTGCCACTGATTTCTCCGTTGAGATTTCGTTGGCTGTCCTGTAATGTTATAAGAATGATTAAATACATTTTTAAGGTACAAGCTGTACTAATAAATGTGTTTTTTTTTGTAATACATAATTGAAAGAACATCTAAACCAATATTCAAAAAACTTATACCAGAAGATGCATCGCGTTTCGGAGGTTTCAGTATACAATATCTTATAAGTAGGTGCACTTAACAGTTACAAACGCTTTAAATTGATGGCATTGATGTGACAAGCACGTATTTCATGCTGTGTTAATATACTGTTATATACTAATGTTAATATAAAAATATTTTTTTAGATAAAAACAGCTTGTGCTGAAACATAGGGTTATATTTGTGCCATAGTAACAGCTTGTGAACGTCCCACAGCTGGGCTAAGGCCTCCTCTCACTTTTTGAAAAGCTCAACGCTGCTCCAATGCAGGTTGGTGGAATATACATGTCACAGAATTTCAGTGAAATTAAACACATGCAGACCTCACGATGTTTTCCTTCACCGTAAAGCACGAGATGAATTTAACCACAAATTAAGCACATGAAAATTCAGTGGTGCTTGCCTGGTTTGAATCCATGATCATCGGTTAAGATTCACGCGTTCTTACCACTGGGCCATCTCGGCTCTAATCGGTAATTTATTGCACCAGATGTTATTTATTTTGAAAATCTATGTCAAAGACAACCAAGACTCCTAGCTCATGCATAAAATAATTTATCATTCATTTTGTACTATTAACAATAAATATCACATTATGTAAACTTAAATTGAATACATGACAGTTTTAAGCAATATTATCAACAATTTTCTGGTGCATTTATGTTCATCGGTAATTGGGGGATGAAAACATTTAAAAACCAACTACATAACTCATACTTCCACTGGTACGCGTGTTTTTTATTAATTTTTGGAGGAATAAATATTAAACTACCTAATACTAAACAATAACTTTATATCACTTACTTTAATTTTATAGTTTTAAATACATTTTAAAGCCGAGATGGCCTAGTGGTAAGAACGCGTGAATCTTAACCGATGATCGTGGGTTCAAACCCGGGCAAGCACCACTGAATTTTCATGTGCTTAATTTGTGTTTATAATTCATCTCGTGCTTAACGGTGAAGGAAAACATCGTGAGGAAACCTGCATGTGTCTAATTTCATTGAAATTCTGCCACATGTGAATTCTACCAACCCGCATTGGAGCAGCGTGGTGGAATAAGCTCCAAACCTTCTCCTCAAAAGGGAGAGGAGGCCTTAGCCCAGCAGTGGGACATTAACAGGCTGTTACTGTAAATACATTTTACTGGTGGTAGAGCTTTGTGCAAGCTCGTCTACCCAGACCAGGTACCACCCACTCTTCAGATATTCTACCGCAAAACAGCAGTGCTTGATATTTTTGTGTTCCGGTTTGAAGGGTGAGTGAGCCAGTGTAATTACAGGCACAAGGGACATAACATCTTAGTTTCCAAGGTTGGTGGCACATTGGTGATGTAAGCGATGGTTAACATTTCTTACAATGCCAATGTCTATTGGCGTTGGTGACCACTTACCATCAGGTGGCCCATATGCACGTCTGCCTTCCTATTCTATATAAAAATAACAAAAAAAAAAAAAACATAGATGATGAATTTAGCTTAGGTAAGAAAATCATGATGCAACATATCAGGTTTGTGAGTCAAGTCTCTATACTTTCAAGAGAGTAAATTAAAAAGTTGTCTCAAGTTTAATTTCAATAAATATGTTACAACTCTGTATAATACAGGCGAGATATTACCTATATTAGAATTCAAATTGCAGAAGGAGTAAAGACGGGTACAACTTCAAAATAAAATTTACACAATATCAGTTGTCGAGGTCTTAAATAATATAAGATATTCAATTAAAAAGCAAAATATTTAATAGGGCATGCATACCTTTGTTATATAATAAAAAAAATATGAACAGAATTGCATCGCGATAGAGAAAATACATATTTAAAGAAGTGTGACAAGAATAAAGGGACCTGAGACCTGACATGGTGCAATATCGAATTTCAATAATACTTATATCATAAATGGGAAAGTGAATTTGTTTATTTGTGAAATTTTGTCAATAGGGTACAGAAGATTAATATTATAATAATGTCCCATACATTTGTTATACAGCCCCCTCTCACATGGGCGGAAAGTGGTACTAAAATAAATGGATAGAATAAACAAATAAATAGCTTTACCTGTGACGGATGAATAGTGGCTTTCCACGCCATTTGAAAGTAACCGACTTTCCTTCTGGAATTTCATTCAGTTTGATTTCAATCTTAGCTAAAGCCAGCACATCAGCGGCCGCAGCCATTGATGACACAAAGTGTGTGACAACAGATTTGGCAGCATAGGCACCAGCCACACTACCCGCTGAAATATATAAAAAAAAAACATGAAATATCATTATGTATGGATGAAAATTAACCGCTAAAAATTAAGTATTATTTTAATTAACAACGAATATTTAAAAAATACAAATAATATTACTTTACATATATGCTTATCATTTATTGGATAAAATATCTAGGATATATTAGTATCTTTAAGCACTTACATACAAAAAAACCAATATTTGATATACTATAATAATACTATTGTTCTTATGTTATTTCTCAAATAAAAAAAAATTACAGTATCAAACTTGCATTTTTGTGTTATGCTAGGACATTATATGTTATCAATATTAATTTTGTTTGTCATTTTTATATGAAGATTATTTTTTTTAATCAAATTGTGAAAGAAAACATATTCTAACCTCCAGCAATAAGATAAGTGAATGACTGTCGTCCATCAACATTATCTTCAGCCTTAGATTTCGGGTCCAGAGTTTCCTTACGTCGGTATGCTGAGAAGTCAGGATACGCAATATCGGAGTGCGCAAAACGTACTTGAGTTGGCACTGAAATTGACAAGTGTTATGTAATCCGATTTTCCATTATAATTAGGCTTCAATAGATTTCAATTTTATTTTACTTACCACGGCTTCCATGCTTAACTTTTAAGTTTTGAATGGGCAGGGCTCCATGAAGTGTCTGCACCGTTGAAGTCTTGGGCAGAGGCTGAACTACCAATTTGTCCGAAGGAATAGGGACAGCGACGACGGGTTTAAGGCCATTCGACACAACATTACATGTAGCTTTAAAAAAAGGAGCTAAATGCCCAGCACGAGATACAGAAGTCATTTTTGTTGAAATTTACGCAATAGAATTGCTTTATATTTTTCGCGATGTGCGATCGCCAATCTTGGAACAAAACGTCAAAGTTGAGGTTGTCTGATGTCTGTCATTTATCAATATAAATATTGCCATGCTTAAAAAGGAAAAAAAACCGAAAATATAAATACTATTGAATACAAATTAACTCAAGTTTTTTACGCAATGTGTTTATGTATAATTATTTATTTTATACTTTAATTTTCAAACAATTATTGAGTAGAAACGCCATCTATGATTACAACAAGAAAACTATTTTTTTTAATTTTCTGACGTGTAATCTATTCTAGTTGAGCGCAAAATATTCTTCCAATGTTATGTATAAAAGAGATGACAAATATTATGAGATCAATCGGATTCAAATGTTGATGTGCTTAATGATGATATGTAGAAACTATGTAACTACAGTTATAGTAAATATCTAGAACAACATGATAATTTAATTCACTGCTTTTCAATATGACCTGACACGCGATTTTACCTTGCAATGGTTGCGTACGATGTACATATACGCTTAAGACTTACGTAGGAGTTTAATAGTATAATCTCCAAATATTTTTATTTACATATTTCATTTTCTTTTTGTTTCATAATTTTTTTTTTTTTGTTATTAAATAATTTTTTGTTGTTTGTAGAATAAGCATTACATTATTAAAAGCTTACCTATCCCTATCCTATCCCTTATTAATCAGTCAACGTGGGTTTCCAATTTATATCAAAAGCATCCGCAACAGTCTATCTCATATCTATTTCTATGAGATTTGCTAATTTTAGATAAGAAAGAGTATTATAGTTCTTTTAGTCTAGGTACTTTACAAAAACGAAGAAGTCATAAAATCAATAATAGGTACCTAAATATTTATTCATTAATTTAACTCTTTATTGTACGTACCAGACATAAAACAGAAACTATGTCAAAAGAGTATCTAGTATAATAGCATGTTTATTACTTAATAAGTTTTCTTTCAACAAACCCAACAATAAAATAATTAAGACATATATATAGCTACATAAGAGGTAGACACGTTCAACGTTGCTAAAAAAACATCATGCACAGATGAAAAAAGTTGTTATATTTTATTTCAATTTAATGAATTTATCCAGGCCAGAATCCATTTTTCGATGACCCCATCGTTCTACCATAACGTGGTCATTGTTTTCCCACTATTATATAAAAGACAAAAACAACAAGACAAAATGCTTATGTATTGAATAAAGCTGTATGTAGATGTGTTACATGTAACTGTAGTTACATGTTCTTGAATAATCAGATAGTTTGTTTTTTGAAATTTGAAGTAAAGTAAACTAAACAAAATTAAGACACACCGAGATTTTTTTTCAACTAAACAGATAAGTTTAATGTTACCCACTCCTTGATTATTTTTTAAACTTTACAAGAAAAACTTCTTAAGTTTTACTTCTAGACCAGATTACTCAAGTAGCAGACACTTCGTGACATGATCATGTTTTACATGTCTTAATCAGTTTATGAATTCTTACTGCTGCGTCTACCGCTTTAAAAGTAGAAGCAGACGAAACTATACCGCTAAAATCATATTATCATGATATTATCATGAATCATATTATCTGAGACTGAGTAATATTAGCCTTTCTAACAGGGCTGAATCCTGAATACTACTGAACTCGTTCTTTCCTTCTTGCAGAACTAAAGCGAGCACTGTGTTATCCATCCATTAGCAGGCATTAGATTTCTTCAGGGACAAAGTATTTGAAAATTGTAAAATACTTTAACATGACATCAAAGTCAAAATTTGACTAAATTAGGCAAAACCACAAAGAGCACATTGCCGAAATAAAAGTGTTGCTTATTGGCAACTGCTAGAAAATATCGTAGATATAGTCATAGCAATAATAAGCGAGTATGGACTGCAAGGGATTCTTCGGTTAGTCTATATGCATAGATTGTTTTTGTTTTTGTTTTACATACTTGTACCAAAAATTAAATTGCCTTTATTGTCAAATTATCTTTCATTTTAAGAGTATTTTATTTTCATTATTTTACTATAGCTGATTTCTTTATTTTTATTTTTGGTAACCTCCTTTTTATAAATTTCTTAACCAAAATTATTATAGTTCAGAAACGACTTTCCCTTAATCAAGTAGAGCGAGAGAGTTTTTTTCTTGTGTCGGATATTCTACTATTGTTGTAATTAAGTTTTAGTTTATCTATATTTAGTGTTAAATGAATTTGCTGTCGCTACTTTTTTCTTTTTATGTTTAATTACAAGCGGTGTTTACCTATAATTAGTTTTTTTTTTAATGTATAGACTAGCGCTTGACTGTTATCACACCTGATGAAAAGTGAGATACAGTCTAAGATGGAGCGCGCTTGCCTAGAAGGTGCCTATTCACTCTTGACTTGAAGGTACCCACATTGTAGGAGGTGGGGAAAACAGAGGTTGGGAGGGTATTCCAGACCTTGGTTGTTACGCAATTCTATGTATTTTTTTAAATGTATTAAGTGTTATATTTAGTGTATAGAACTGTTGGTAAACCTTAATAAATAAACAAATAAATAAAAGTCTGAAATGTGTCTTATAATCTAACTAAACAAAAACTCGTAAGACCATGACCATTGCAATTACCACAATCCAGTTGTTTTTAAATATCTAGTAATAATTTTATGTTTTGCTTGAATAATGACAATTATTATTGTGGCGCCTCTTTCCACCTGGCGTCTAGAGCGATTGCTCATTTTGTCCTATGCCTGATCCACGTTGCTTAATTGTTACATAGGCCTAAGTCTATGACTTGAAAATTAAAATAATTTTATATAAATACATGCAAATATTAACTCTAGCATTCGGATTTTTTTCACTTTTGTGATAAAATATATTTTCTCTTTGTTACGCCTACAATACACACAAACACTTTGCACAAATTGGTTTGATTTTATTAATAAATATGTGCATGCAAGCACGTTTTTAATTTTTTTTAAGCTTTTGTTTGACGTACCTTTTAACTTACGACTTAAGAGCCATCTATTATGCGTTAATAGTACTACGCCGGACGCGTTCTCGCGAGTGTCAATAAAAATTGTAGTGTTCAAACTCAAAATGAACGCATACAGCAAAAACAGGAAACTTTTCGACGTTTCTTTTATTTTTTATTTATTTATTTTATTTGTATAGTTTTTGCTTTTATAATTTTAGTATTTGGTTTATAATTTGATTATAACAATCATCAATTTACATTATATTCGTCTTTAACGGATACATCAGTTGCGGATGCGCCAAAACGTATTAAAATTTAGTTTTTGCTCATTTCATGCGATTTATATTCCATAAGCGACCCACGTTTGATTTGTTATCAACTAATATAGCACTTATGATACCCTCCACTGGTAGGAATAAAAAAGAAATCGTATTGCCTACTTCCAACGTACAACCTTGACGGCAGGTGCTTATGTGAATTATTAAGGGTTATTTCAAAAACTTATTATTTTATACGCTGCAGCTGATATAACTTTAAAATTATGTCAAATAATAATAATTTATTAATAAAATTTGCTTTGAAAAGTTGCGGCGTTTTTTTTTTGGAATTTGATTGTAATATTATGATAAAAGTTGCATTTTAAATTGTTTATTTATTAAATATATATTTAAAATTTCATACATGTGTGAGTAAATCACACATCGTTAATATAAAAATAAAAAAAAATCTTTATTAGCATATAAAATTAATTCTTAAACCAGAATTTATTATATGCGACCTCAAAATATTCCTTGTACCTACGCATAGTTATGTAAACATATCCATGGTCATCACTGCGTTTTGTTCAGCTGTGTCCGTGATCGTCACTGCGTATACATATATACAATGTTTATGTGTGCAAGGTACACACATTGACGATGATCCTTGATAATACAACTACATACGCGTCGCAGCAATAAATAACGTAGTTGAACAGCGTGTGTGTCGCCGACGTTATTGTAATACATACTATGAGCAAGCTACCTACTATGCCTAGTATGTTTTCGACAGTCACATTGAGTTCTATAAAAAGCTTACCAATAATTATAATTAGGGGGACCTTACATGACATATTATTTTTTAATATACGATTTAGGAAATAATATGTTCTTATATCACTATTTATCTATATATATATAGAAAAAAAAAAATAATATGCCATTATATTACGGTGATGATTTGTAAGGTCGCTATTTTTTATTCTATTATTGTAGGTAAAGGCTTTAATGTAAATAAATAAATATTTATCTTTTTAATTTATTTAATATTTAAAAAAAATGTATGATGATGTCGTCCAAAATGTTTATGTATGCAAGTGCATTAACAATTTTATTATAATATTTTAATAAAATTATTTATTAAAAATAATTTCTATATTCTGATAAATAACATAAGATATTACCTACTAATATTTAGAAATAACTAAATATTTAAAAACTCGTACGAAGAACAATAGAATAGGTCCCTACCTGACTTTCGCATCGTTAAGTAACCTGCCTCACCTCAACCTTATTAATTTGTTTTCCATCGCAATTAAATAAATTAGATTTTTCTAGAATACTATAATGTCATTTGAAACAGAAAATGATGTTTTACGGGACACCGTAAGCAAAACCTCATTACTTTTTAAAATATAAAAGTAAGACAATAAACAGAAACAACCTTGGAAGATATAAAAATTACGTAACTTAATAACAAATAGTACATATAATTTAACTACGATACGCTTACGCTGACCTTAACTTGCATAGTTAAACACTTCCGTAGTGCCAGCTCTATGTCGCGTCACGCACAATTTATACGAAAAAAAAAAAAAATTGTGTGCACGGCTGCACGTTCCAAACGCCATAAGTACAACGTTTGTCGATAGATGGCGTTAGTTGTCAACAATCGTTAGTTCGTGCGTTTCTTACGATTAGATGCGTTTCAGAAATGAATAGAGCAAGTTCGAGAGCGAGGTTAGATAATGGCGGCGATGCGCGCGGGGCGCTGTTGGGAGGGACGGCCCAATTTAAAACGCGGCTTGCCCATTACACAATGAATTTATTGCCGCATACGGCTGACACATATTGCGTGCATGTCATGTGCGTTAAGACTGGAATGCTTGAACAATTAACGGGTGAGGTGCGTTCTAATTTTTTTAAAACAAACCTATTAGTGGTCAGCTTTCGTAACGGATTATCTCAGCGATTTGAAATTTTAACGGTTAAGTCTAGTAGTTAAGTATTAATAAATTAAACTACAAAAATGTTTTTATGACAAAATATGTGTACACGTAAATATTTAAAGTTAGAAATTAATTAAATACGAACGAAAGTAAGTGAAATTTCGTTTTATTTATTTTAAGAAATAAATAGGTGAGATGAAGTTTGGCAGAAAATTCCTAAGCATTATTTGCCATATTACTATAGCATGAAATTATTATAATTACGAATAAAAAAATTCGAATGAACGGTGTCAAAAAGATAGACGAGTCGAACTGCAATATGTAGGAAAAGTATACTAATGTTTGATTTTTCGTTGGCTCGGCTCCAAATTGATCGGTCATTTTGTGTAATTTGGCAAGTTTTCCGCTTCGCCGACACCTGTCGTCACCGACTTCAGTCTGTGAAGTTCAAGTCTAGTTACTTTTATCTTACGTGACTACGGTTGAATTATATTTACTGATACCAGAATCCCTTTGATATAAAAAGGAGACGTAAAATATAGAGGACGGTTTTTGGCAACGTTTTTCCTTTATTTTCTAAATGTCTTCTAAGGGACCTATTACTCGGTTTCGCCCCAATCTATCTCATTAGAGAAAGCCTCGTTCTACTGTTGGGCTCCAAGAGGCTTACATTTCGATTGATCAAAATCAAAACAAAATCAATCAATTATATTAACGTTTTGAAAACTAGGATAAGTCGTTAAAGTTGCAACTTACAATACAATCAGCTACAGTTGTTTTCGTTCTATTTTCAAAACAAGCATATATTTATATAATACATATATTAAGGTGGTTGGAGATTAAGAGCTGAAAATCGAGCTCAGTGGCGTGCCATTGGAGAGACCTATGCCCAGCAGTGGACGCGAAAAGGGTGATGATGATGATGATGATATATATATATATATATATATTTCAAACAAAAAAAACAATAATAAGTTACAGAATAAAAAATATTAATTTACTTTATTGCAACATTATTATCAATATAGGGTGACATTTTGAAACGTTTTGATAGTCAAATTGAAAGCCACGGGATAAATTAGAAAATATCAACATTAAAGGTATTAATTTTAAAATAATAGGAATCCTAGAGGAAGACTGGGCATGTTCACACGAATAACAGTTAGTCGAGATTGTGAGTAACAAGCACGTATCGTGTTAAATACCTAATTAATTTAATATTTCTGACCTGTATTCAGATTCTTTTCAATTACTTGACAGTACGTTAACCTACCGAACGATCTTTAGTCCTTTTTATATGAATAAAACCGGTTTCGACATGACAAAGGTATGTGAGGGAAGACAACAAGGGCTTATGAACCACGATTCGAGATGTACAATGCCCAAGTATGTTTTGTGTGTGTTGTTCTCCCGTACATATTTTAATTCCTTTAAATTTTCTTCAAATATATTATGTATAAAGTAAGTTAAATTTAACTACAATTAGCAAGTTTTTTTTAATTGGTCGGCACGTCTGGTCATTCGTGCGCGAAATAGCTCTGTCATGTTTGATAAAAACAGGAATCAGATTAAAGTAGTTTTGAGGTATTATCGAATGCGTTGCAATGAGGAAATTTAACACAGAAATATAAAACAATTGGTACTATTTGTATAATTATTTCTTAGTGACCTCAATTTAAATACTTTGACGTCATATATTGTATACAATAATAGAAAATGCAATGAGTTACTAAGGTTGTTAATATTATCTATTGATTAGAAATTAGTTATTGTATAATTGGAAATTAACCCCTTCGAATAAAATTCTTAAATATGTTTTTTTTTACCATGAATTAATCGTAAAAACCAAAAATTTCCATAAAATTTGTGCACACGAACGCCTTACTTTTCGCAGCCGTTAAATAATAAAATATTCAAACAGTTAACCAATACCTTAGTTTGTGATAGCTATAGTTAAAACAAATATTTAAAATTGTTATATTATTACAGAATTATATTATAGCTATTATATACAGAATGGGAATCTTAGCGTTTTGGTCGTGTATCGAAATGGATGGTTTTAAAAATATTTACACAGAAAAAGTATCAAACAGCTTTTCATATTAAAACATGATGACGTAGACGATAGCCATTCATATGAGTGGCATCGTTGGGGCCACATGCGGAAATCTTCGCGTTCCAAGGACAGAACCAGTTTGAAAGACCGGTATTTTACCACAAGGAAGGGACAGATATATAGCGAATGTAAGCGATTTTATGGAAGAGATATTCTATTGATGTTACATCGGAATTTCATTTGGAAATTACATCCTGATTATTATTAACTATTCTTCATATTAATTGCACAAGGGAACAGAAGCTCAATGAATCTCTAAATAAATAAACAGACACAGGATTCCTTCTAAATATGTAAATCCTTTATTTCTTAGGAGTAACATTACTAGTTTGCGTGCTTATTTTAAATGCAAATAAAAAGTATTTATTTCATTTTATGATTTTAATTAAAATTTAACATAATTCTTGTATTGAAAGAAACCTATACGATATACAATACAATACTATTGTATTCAACGAAATTGTGTAAAACGATCCTAAATTGCGCTTGCGCATATACAACAAATACTCAATGTATTTGTAAGCAAAGTCGAATTAGATCATGGAGGGTCACAAGTAAATGGGTCAAGGCGTGCTATGATATCGTAACAGTGACATTCAGGAGCCCCTTCCGTTTGTCCGTCAAATAAGACGAGCATAAATTAAATGACCATATAAATATATCATGAAATACAATTATTAAGTACAAAATCAACCACATCTCGTAATAGTAACCTAAAAAGAAACTATTGTCGGTTTTGAGAGCTAATTAAAGAGAATATTTCAACCACACGGCATGTAGGAGATAATTTATAGTAAAATAAAAGTAATAATATATAGTAAATAAATAGAAGTACACAGTAATGGGATAAAGTAGTGCCGTGTACATAACGAAACTTCTATGAATGATGTATGTACTTTTATGACTTATGTTTAATGCATTATGCAGTTGGTTTGGATAAAGTATCGAAGGGTTGTTTCTAATTAATAACTTTGTTGTGGTTAATAAATTTCGTTCGTTTCCCGGATTAACACATTGATGTTCAATCATGATAATTGTTTTGTTTGTATGTATATTTTAAGATTAAATCCTATGCAAATACCTCTTCTTTTAGTTAATCTATCAGACTGCGTCCGCGGTGGATTGGTGTATTCGCGTGTCACAGATTTCCAACCAACACATGGTTTCTAATTATATTTTATTCCTATCGCCAATCGGGTGAATTATATATAAATTTAGTACATAGATACTCAGCTGTTCCACTGTGCCACTGCAGCTCTTAACCTCAGTGTTATCAATTTTTGTAACGTTGTTAAACACATACACACAGTCTATACAATTAATATTTTACTATAAATTACGAGTAGTTACCCTTTTCATTATTTAATATGAATTTAGTACATACCTACTAAAACCCGAATAAATTGTCTGAAGTATGTTAATTAAAGCGACTTTGTTTTAAAAATATTTAGGTAAAAATTTTATTATTTGGTCAGTCGCTCAGCATAAAATAGATATGTCGCAATAAAAATTGAATTTAAGATATAATTTACAACTAAACAATTTAAAACGTGCGAATTTAAATTAATTCGCACATTTTAAATTATATGTTTTTTATCGATATATTCGTAAATATATATTTTAACTAAACGTTTTAGCCAAGTTCATTCACTCGCATTAAAATATATGCAGAAATAATTTATTATTAATATCTTGATCTAGCATGTGAAGTAATTTTAATAAAGCTAGGAGTCATTCACATCGACACATCTGCTCTGCACATTTTACTCGTGTCGTAATGTTTGTGTCAACTTACGCGTAATTGGCGCATAAATTTAATCGTTTTTATAGAATTTTAGAAAGATAATAACTTGTTTTTTTTTTTTTTGTATACAGATACATATTACCTACATTATTAAATATATTATAAAAATAAACATTTATTAAAACTTTTATTGTTGTTTTAAATGTTAATAGTTTTTTTATTTCTAAGAATTGTGAAAGAAATTCCCAAAAATTGCTTTATATATATATGACAACATAAATTAGATATAATATATGTAAATTCCGGTGTTAATCTTATCGGAGATAATGTATTGAACAAACATCGTTTATTTATACGTATATTAATCCAATTAGTTCAGTATTTGCATTAAACAACATAATAATATATTGTTGCAAAAATTTGCACATGCAGTTACGTAGCAATTCTACGCTGTAGCTAACGTAGCATTGCATGTAGCTGCATAGCTACGGTGCATCGATGCAGCGTAGCCGAATGTAGAATGCGTTTGCGTAGAACAGAGGAGACTTATGTAAACAATATTGTGAAAAGGAAGGACCTTATATAGAGTTTTTAAATTGTCGGTTTAAAAAGATTTATTGGCAACGATTTAACAGAAAAACTTGACAATCTCAGTTCTAATTCGTGCACTTAACAAAATTCACAATAATTGTTTTAAATTAATGTTATATATCTCAAATAGGTAGGTAATGATTATTAGCATATTTCGTTAATTTAAGTATAATATTTAGTATATTGTATCTTACATCCGTGAGCATAATTTCAGAACGATGTAAAGAGAATAAAGGAACAATAACGGCGCGTTTATTTATTCAGTACATGTGATAGAAGATCCAACTTAACATACTGAAGTGTATTTCAATTCCAATTTTAAATTTTACTTCCAATGTATATGTAGTTTAACTTTTTACTTAGTGGGAGGGCTTCGCGCCATCATGGTATATTCTACCGTCAAACAACAATATTTAGTATTGTTGTATTTCTGGTTGAAGGCAGCTTAACTACAGGGGCATGGGATATTCACCTTAGTTCCAACTTTCCAAGATTGATTTCACGTTGACGGTTTAAGGGATAGTTAATATTTCTTAGTGTCAGTGGGCAGTGGTAACTTACCATCATTTGGTCGATTTATAAGTACCGTAAGTGTATAAAATAGGCTATTTTACAAGAGTTCTTAATGTATATAGATTATTTTTAAACTTGATGTATAAAGATTATTATTCAATTGCTTTAGCTCACAGACTATACAGCAGTTATTATTTTATTTTAAGTTATTATTGTTAAATGTAATGTATGACAACTTCGATAATAATCAAATTAGTCCCAATTGTTCCAAATTAAATTACAAAACAAATCGGACATTCGAAATTCAAAGATGTTTTTATTTTTTATTCTGTTTTCAAATAGGGAATAACGGCCACAATTTCATATTTTAATAATTACTTAAACATTTTTATTATAACTTTGACAGTTTGCTCGGCATGTATTTAAAAAAAAAACGTCAATGTGCAAAGGTTTACGTTGTATCAATTTTAATTACTCGTGAGTAATTTTCGAAATATCGCATACAGTAATTAAATTAAACTCGTTCTTATCTAGGATTCAATTAAAAAAAAAACAAATTAATATGAATGTCATGTTTTATATAATTATTCGGCGTAAGGTTTTTATAAAAAATCTGTGTAATAATATTTAAAAATAAACAAAAAGAAAGATAAACTCACATGTACATGACCATCATGACAAATATAGTAAAAGTATTGTATCATACTGCACAATGTGTAATTAGAATAATGGCTCAATTTTTCGTAAATGCAATGTCAATACATTTCTCTTTCCCTCTAATACAAGTCAATCAAATCTTCATCAATTTAACGAGTAATTTCGTTTTAATTAACATACTCTGTGCTGGTGGCTTGTTAAGGTAATAAATATCTCGATGCTAAGTTTAATTTAAATACGTTCTTAGTGACTATCAACATCCACTGTATTCGTTGTATGTTAATGAATAACGTCATATCAACATATAAATTTACGTAGCTATCTGCTATTTTTTTTTGTAAATGTAAAATCCAATGAACAATTAATTTAAGTAATTTTATCTTTAATAGTACAGTATGTGCATGTAAATGAAAGAATAATTACACCGCCATGTTGGCGCGCAAGCGCATGCGTAATATAAGATGCGCGTGAGAACGCTCCCGGCTATCGAACCCTGACGAGTTTATTTTCATTTCTATGTTTTGGCCGCTGCTACGAGCGCACTAAGACTCAGACAACATTCATAAGATAAAGCGACGTCCGTTCTCGAATTGTTTTTTAATTTTATTTTATATTATCTTCTAGTTTATCTTGAATAGGAAGAGTTGTGTCAAATGTTTTTTGTGGTGTTTTTTTATAAAAAGCGTTTTTTTTTCACGTATATGATATTCGATTTTTCAAAAAGTACACTATCATGTGTGTTTGTTGGTTTTTTCCTTATGACACGACGCAACGGATCATGTAATCGACGTGATTTTCACAAACTTTTATCGAGTCGAACTGCACGGCGGTTAACCCGCAGATAACTTGTAGCTGTGTAACCTTAATACTTATGTAAACTACAAATAACAAAATTAATCCATACTCTAATATCAATACTCTTGAAGATTGAATTCATATTTTTCATAAGTCTAAATTGGAAATTAAAACGGCCTTATACGCGTTTTTTAGCAGGTGATTAGTTAAACAATGCTGTGTCTTCTTCTTTTGAATATCAAATCAATAATGACAAAAAGAGTGAAATCAGTGATTAACTAAACAGTCGCTAAGCAATGTTTATAAGTAAGGCCGTAAGTGTTTTGACGCTACCGCATCAGCAACGTGTATTCAATCTCTCATGTCTTAGTGTGCTTACACACACATTCAAATATACAATATTTCAATGAGACTACAGCCTAAAAAAAGACGATAGTGTTTTACCGTGATTTTTTCTGAATTATATACAATTTAATTATATAACTAATTATTAACATTAAATAAACGTTTTAATTAAAAAATAATTAACAATTTCCTTTAAACAATGATTTATTTAAAAAGTAATTTACTGTAGAAGTTTATTTTAATATTAGTTCAATACACTTTTTCAATAAACAAACTATCATTATAAAATGAGTTTAGTTTGAATTTATATAGATATATTATGGCAGACACGCAGGCGTATCTATTTCTAGTTTTTTGCGCGTAACGTCAGTTAATTTCTGAGCGATGACTAAATAGCAGCCTAGGTTTAGCAGACAAAGAACCGCGCTGCAATTCGACAGTTGAGTGAACCTATCTGTTTTTATTCATTGTTGTTATTGTCGTTTTCGTTGTAATACAACAGCATTTAATAATAAATGTTGTTTCAGTATTGCTTTTTTGTATCATTGTAAAACTCACGGCTCGTGTTATTTATTCGAGCAATACGATTAATTTCTTTATGTTTCATTTAAATGATCATAGACTACAACTCTTGAAAAGATTTTTATTTCATGACCGGTTAATTTATAGATCGTTATTGGTTTAAGAAAATATATAAATATAAAATGAAGCTATCAATGTTTATATGGCCACTAGTGATTTTTTTTAAAGAAATGCTTCCTGTTACGGTCGGTTGGAAAACAATAATTTATAAGACATAAATAAAAAATAATGAACTATGAGATGATGAATGATGAATGAATGAATGAATCTAGAGACAGCTTTACTTTTTATTTGTTTATTGTTAATATTAATTAATTTATTGTATTCATAAAGTAGTAGTAATAAGTGGCAAACTTTAAATATCACACTGTTGAGCAAAAACCTCATCTTCTCTTAAGGCGGAGATATGGAATTTATTTCATCACCGATTACCTTATTACACTCTTAATGCGCCGCAAGACGTAAGAATCGAGATATTATGTCTCTTCAACTGTAATTGTAATATACCTTTATTTAAATAATGAATCATTAAAATGCATTTATCCAGACAGTCACAGTCACAGTAGTCATCCAGATTAAGATGATGTCTTCCTGACCGATTTTGGGTGACTAGACCACTGCGCAGTATATGTTATAATGTGCTCCAGACCGATTTCGGCCACAGCGGCCAATCTCGAGAGAGAGATTAGCCAACTACGCAGGAGATATTATAGTGCACTCTCTATTCCCTAACTCTCATAATCTGATGGGACGGCAATCCGACACGACCGGAAAGAGTTTAGTTTTTTTGGTCCGACCTGGTAATTGAACCCAGGACCTCCGGGTCTGCGGCCTTATATCAAGCCACTAGACCAACGAGGCAGTTAGTATATGTTATAGTGCAAAAGTTTGTGCGCAAACATAGGTATACTCTCCATTCTCTCTCTCATAATCCAATGGGACGGCAATTCTGGCACGACCGGAAAGACTTCAGGCACAGGACGGCTTCACGTGCTTTCCGAGGTGCGGGAATGTACACACTGAATGTGCTACTGAGAATTTTTCGTCTGAAATGGCCAATAACTTTTCATCGGTCCGACCTGGAGTTCCCCGAAACTTTAAAACAAGGACTTAAAAAACCCTTAAGATCTGCAGCGTTATATCTAGCCAATAGACCAACAAGGCAGTCAACAACCGCCTATATTGGGAATTGAGTATCATAAGGATAGAATATCATGTAAGGCCGTATTTCATTGAGGTATCGAAGTTGAAGTTTGTTTGTAAATATATATAGATTTTAAGAACTCTATGATTTTTATAAAACATAATTTCTAATCTAAAATAATAATTTAATCTCAACTTACGAATGTAGTATCTTACGAAGGTCTTACTGTCTAGTGTGTATCTGTTATCAACGATTATCGAACCTTATCTCCCGCCAGCTGTATAAACAGCCACAGTACAAAATACTGCACACGTGAGTATGTTACAGTTTTCTTTCGACTCTCCACTTTTACATCATTATATTTTCTACATAGCAATATCTATATGTTCTTTTTTCAAATCAATATTTTAATACATTTTTATTTGTTCGAGTTATTCTTCTGCTTGAAAATGGTTCCGATTGTGCTGTTCTAAGTTTTTAACTTAAAAAATCAATAAATTATGTATTGTACTCTCACATTCGTACTCCATATCGTAACAAATTTAAAAAGCAACATTCGAAATAGACTTGCTGCTACCTGAGTTTTTACAAATGAATTAAAAAATGAAATATAGAACGGTCCCCAAATTTTTCACCCCTAAATCTGCCGCCGTAGGCCAGAGCCTACTCAGCCTGCTAATAATATTTATGTACGAGTGCAATCGATACGACACGAAAATGAGGAGCTAAATTTAAAAAAGAATATAACTAAAATCAGAAATTCACTCTTATTATTTAAAATAATTTGCATGATAAACTTTATCGGTATTTAATGTTATTTACTTTTCAGAACACATTCAATAACAATATATTGCTTATAACGCAATGTATTTGTAATTTATTTAGTTTTAATATCACATTTAAAGATAACCATTTCCGTTGTAAATGAAACGATTATGTAAAAGAAATATAATTAGTCTACTTTTTCACAATCGCCCTATCTACACGTTAATTGTATAAGGACAGGTGCACGGATGTGAAAAGAAGTATATATATAGAAATTTTAAGTTGAAGCAACTGTTTCCTCAAAGTAATAAATGATTATATTTATTACATATTTGAAGCTTTTGCGCATAGTTTTTCGCGTTGTCAATTTAAAGATACTAAAGTCCCAGTGTTGAAGAAAGGTTACTTGACGTTTAGATAAGAAAGAGAGGTTTGGTCTATTCCACAACGCTGCTCCAATCCGGCTTCACTGGTTGCTAAGTAGGCCTTTGTGCAAGCTGGTCTGGGTAAGTACCACCCATTCATTAGATTTTCTACCGCAAAATAGCAGCATTTGGTATTGTTGTGTTCCGGTTTGAAGGGTGAGTGAGCCAGTGTAATTACAGTGGGTCATCATAGTTCCCAAGGTTGGTGGCGCATTGGCGATGTAAGCTATGAGCGTTGGTGACCACTTACCATCAGATGGCCTATTTGCTCGTCTGCCTACCTACACTATAAAAAAACATATGTTGCAGAATTCAACACATGAAGTTTCCTCACGATGTTATTTCGTTTTATATGAAGTGGTTTATATTTCTCCCAAAGCCGGTGTCTATTGGTAAATGTGATTTAATGAAGAAATCTGAATTTGATTTATATATATATTTCTGAAATATGTTTCTGAAATAGTGAAATCAAAACTAAATAAACGATATTTAGAAGTAGATACATAGGATTGGCGACTATAAATAGCAGTGAATTCCACAGATTCTATTTACTATAATAATTAGTGAATCGTTCAATCGGAATGAACAGACATTATCCCTCTATTCTATTTCGAATTATATCTATTTATTATACATATATATTATGTTTATATTACACATATACTGCTAGAGTAGGTAATCGCTACGTTGAACTAGTCGCTAGCTTTTAGCTGCAGATCCTGTTGGGCCATTAAAAAGTTATTGGATTTTCCTGTCGAGAAATTCTCATTAGTAGCTCAGGGTTAGGAGGTTGACAGTGTTACTCTCTCTGTGTAGAGATTGGACCTGCACCTGAACTCTCTCGCGTCATGTCGGATTGCCCGTCCCATCGGAAATCCCATCAGTCAAATTATGAAAGTGATCACTCTAATAATCCGGTGGAACAGGGAGACAGATGATACACCTGTGTTTGCGCGCACACTTGTGCACTGTAATATGTCATGGGCAGTTGAATAGTTTCCCTTTAGTTGAGATTGGCCACCGTTGCCGTAATCGGTCAGAAGGAATCAATGATATGAACAATTACACGAAATAATAATTTTAAAAAGTCATAATGTACATTTGCATATATTATTTGCATATTTTGCATATATTATATATTTTATGACTTGTACTCACAACCGGATTTAAGCTGACAATTCTATTCTAAGAGTTTAGAATACAGTAAGATTGAAAGTTTGATACTTTTATTAATCTTTATCTAGCCTATCCATATCGTTTATAGCGCCAAAGCGCCAATGCATCGATAGTGCTGAGTGACTATTGAGGCTAAATGACTGTTTAAAGAGTTCGCCGATAAATATCTGTAAAAACGGCGCCATGATCACTGAATGGATTGTTTAACTTGGTAGTTTTCTGTGCAAGCCCAACTGGGTGGGTAATACCCACTCATCATATATTCCACCAGACAACAATACTAAGTATTGTGTCTTATAGTGTCAAGGTCTATGCCCATTTGCCAATATCGTCACAGATTGCCTTGAGAACGATAACGGAGTGGTGTAGTGGCTTCAAGTATTGCAAAATTTTCCAAATTTGTCCAAATATACCATAAATATATACGGACAAAAAACCATAATCGATCAAGATAATATTGTTACTGGTGACTTGTCTATACGAATATATTTATAAGAATCTTTATTGAGTAGTTTAAATGCTATAAATTAAAATTTTAATAAAATTGATCTCGCTATTATAATTATTTCATAATATTTTATTCATAAATTTCAACCTTTATTAATTAAAAAATATCACATTAGCGACTTGTTATCATATAAAGGCTCTTAATCAATCTTGAATGTCTACAAAGTAATAATATTACGCGAGTCTAAATTCAGCCTAACTTCTTAATCGCATGCAGAAACGTATGTGTGACACACGTTTAGGTCAATAAACTTGTTTGTCGCTAAATCAGTGGCAGTAAAATAAATGTAAAATTCTATTCTCGTGTAATAATAGATGAGGATAGAAAATTACGCACATACATACTGTTATTACTTATAAATGTGGTTTAAAGCGGAATTATTCAAGCAATGCTAGGTCTTCTTCTTTCGAATGTCAAATCAGTAATTACAGAAATCAGTGTTTATCTAAACTGCTGAGAAACGTTTTTAATTGAGGCGGTTAGTGTTCGGAGGGCAAGTTTTTGAAAGCCAGTTTTAATGGGTATCATCAATACTCCAATCTGCATACTATCATTAATAGTATGTATTACAGTCTAATTACAAGTAAAGAAACATATCATAGAACACTTTTTTGCAAGCGTAAGGCGATGGAAACTCTTAAAACTCTTTACAAGAAAGTGTTTTCAGCAATTTGATCGATTGATTTGATTAAAATAACTCTTAAAAGCACGTTGTTTCTCCGCTCTCCAGTCATGTCAGATTAGCATCGTAACGGATTTTGAGACGAAATTTTTACTGCACCTGTGCTCACAATTGTACGCTTTAAACACAGAACAGCTTTGAACAGAACAGCAAACGAAGCCATAAGAAACAGCTTATAGTTAAAGTTTACAGTTTGTTATCAATAAACTTTAATATGGGATTGTGCGAATTACATCGTTATGTCATTCAATTAGGATTATCTGATTCGTGATATCGATACAGTAATTGCTTATAGAACCTTATAAACGTGTACTTATTTAGAGTTATTTATTTTATCATATAAGAACTAAACACGTTCAAACTATGATCGTTTCTTTGTTCTCTAATATATAACTTTTGTGTAAAAAAAAACATAAATTTAATTAATTGAAAAGAACATAGTTTTTATATAACTTCTTATTTGATTTGTAAAATTTATTTGTATTTATTCGAGGTCAAATTTATGTTATTTTTAATTGAGTAAGAAAATAATGGCTAATAACTGTCTCTACTAGATAAGATAATTATATTAGAGAATAAAATAATCAATTAATTTCATCACGGTCCAAAGGAATCGTGAAAACATATGTGCGTTTCAATATTTGATACTTGATTACCGTCCACGAACGAGAGAAGCATTTCTCTCTAGTCCTGCTAGGCGAAGGTTTCCTAAGAAGAAGGGATAAAAGTTATCGATCACGTTTCTTCAGTGCTAGGTGCCTGAGCACAAACAGGCTTCCTCACAATGTTATCCTGCACCGCTAAATGTCTAATGAAACATAAAAAAATAATTAAGCACATGAAATTCAGATATGTGGTCTGACTTTGATCTTTGATTAAAATCAGATATCCCTTTGATAGATACGTTTCACTTCAAATAAATTTAAACATTGCTAAGGCATTTGAAAAACTTAACTCGAATATCGAATCAATTTAATTGGCTTACGTGTTATAACAGCTGATCTTTTATTCATTATAATATATAATAACGCATCGTAAGCTCACTATGTGAGCCTACTTTAAAAACGACGCACCAAGTTGCTAGGGGCGTTCAGCCGTTCACGCATAATCGACCTCCGGCCGCAGCCTTACGTCACCGCATTGCTGTGGAATTTAGAACCCGGTGACGAATACATTGAACTTCAAGGCCTTAAGCCTCAACGTGTCAATTAAATTTCAAGTCTTGGGTCTCAATAATGTCAACCGAAAATACCAGCCTCTTAACTGCCATTAGAAATTCACAAACTATATTGAGGAAAATTTGTTTAATTTATTTATACTGTTTATTGTACAATACATTCTACAGCTTAAAATAATCTAAAGCATATAATATCACTTACTTGTGATTAATTCCAAACATATATTGGGTTAACAAATTTGATAATTAAAATCTAAGATGACGTAAGTTCGTTCTATTTCAAAGGTTCATACTTAATTATTTTTATTTTAAATTGTAAGGAATAATTAATTTTGAAAATTGTATCGAATTTGCGCCAGAGCATATCTGACGTCAGCTCTGACGTAGACGTAACCGAAGGGTTCAAGTTCCTTTGTTGTGTTGATTGTATATTTTCAGCCCCAACAATGCTGTTGAGGTGATTGTATGAAACCTTTATTACAAAATGCATGCAACGTTAATACTTTAGTTTAGTGTTTTTTTGAAGGTGCAGGGGATATGATAGCTTCGATTACCTGGTTGACAGTGCGCTGTCGCTGTAAAAAATGGTTTATAATAACATTGTCAATTTTAGTATAAGCCGATTGATACACAATTATACGTCTACTTTCGAAAAATAATCTGTACTCATATTATAAATGTGAAAGTAAATCTGTCTGTCGCTTACACTTTCACGCCTAAACCATTGAGTCAATTTTGATGAAGTTTGCTATGAAACAAGTTGCAACCCCAAAAAGGCATAAGCTACTTTTTTATAAGTAATACCTCGTCCCCTAAAACTATAAAAAATTAAAAAAAATGCCCTAAATCCATAAACTTGCATCGTCACAAATTGATTTGATAAGCTTTTAATAAAAGAAATACTAAGATTTTGCACTTACATTTTTTATAAGATAAAATGTCTAATCTGACACGTAACTTTACATTACAATATTATTTAAGTGCTTTATTGCAAAATGTTTTGTAAGTTTCTGTGATTTCATTTGTATTTTTTTTTTATAATATAGGCTTTATAATATATGTGAGGCACTTCTTCACGATAGTCAGATTTAATTGTTTAACCGAACTAAGAAAAGTCTAGAACTCATTTTGCTTTATGCATAAATACTTAGCTCTTGATACGCTTTATAGTCTTTTTTCAACCTGAAGAGTGTGATCGGCTTGTGTTAGAATTAAAAGAAGGTACTGATAATAATAGTGTAGTACCCGACTATAGTTCCTGACTATTTCCGAATTTAGTTCTAAGATATTCTTTTGAGAATCGCGTGTTTCGATTCTAATCTATTGTCAACGGAGGGCAATGACCTGAGCTGTTCAAGATATTTTTGTAAGCAAAATCATTACATAATCAGAACATACTTGTATTTTTGATTGTCACATCTACGCGATTCTTAACGTTTTGAACGTTTTTTTTATAAAATAGGAAGGCGGACGAGCATATTGGCCACCTGATGGTAAGTGGTCATCAACACCCATAGACATTAGTATTGTAAGAAATGTTAACCATCGCTTACATCACTAATGCGCCACCAACCTTGGGAACTAATATGTTATGTCCCTTGTGCCTGTAATTACACTGGCTCACTTACCCTTAGTACTTGGGGTACTGCTGTTTTGTGGTAGAATATCTGATGAGTGGGTGGTACCTACCCAGACGAGCTTGCACAAAGCTCTACCACCAGTAAACACAAACCTCTACCTTTAGTAAAGTAGTTTATGTCAATATGTAACAGATTTGCTTTTTGACATATTCACAAAGCCCTCTGCTTTGTGAATATGTCTTTGTGTTTATTGTTGAATGGACTTATTTATAAATTGTTACCTAATTTGAAAAAATATTGTAAAGTACTTAATTTTAATTTTACTATTTATATTAGCTGTTACTTTTTTGCTGGATGGATTTTGTGGTTTCCTGTAACTGAGGGAGCACATAGACTTCGCATAATGTATTTAAAGCTTTATTCCTTGTTTGAGATCCTACTAAAATAAATTAAAATGGACTTTCTATTAGCATTATAAGCAGTTAATTCACACATTTTCTAAGTAAACTAACTCATTTTTGTCACCCTTACCGTTCTAGGAAAAAATAGTTTTTTAGTTGACGCCTTTCACGCACCGTCAAAATTCAATATTTATACTGTTGTTATAATTTTACTAAATTATATATAGGAACTGATTTTAAAATAATATGTTATTATAAAAAGATTTTTCGAAGGTTTCAACTAACAATATTAAATATCGGTCGAATGAAACTTCATATAGTATATACGACGATAGTATCATCACCAGTACGCCACCAACCTTGGTAACTAAGATGTTATGTCCCCTGTCCATGTAATTATACTGGCTCACTCATCCGGTTCAAACCGGAAAACAACAATACTGAGTACGGCAGAATATCTGAGGTAGGTACCACACTGAGTGTGTGTACCCAGGCGAGCTTGCACAAAGCCCTACTACCACTAAAGACTGATACATAACTTGAATAAGACCTTTAAAATTGTTATAAAATTTTAAACTGTAATCGTTTTTTTAGCAGTTTGTTTCATATCGGTATACTCGAGTCCAATTATTACCAAATTTTTAGAAATTTAAATGAATATTATAAAAATAATAATAAAATAAAAAGAAATTGTTATATTATTAGCATCAATAAATAATCTGCCGACGAGTGCTAATAACAAGTTATTCGTTAGACCGAAATTATCATAAATAAACAACGGAACTGATCGTTTTAAAGCTGCAAATACATAAAAACTTCAAGTGATATGTTACATAAATTGGTTTTTGTTACATTTTATTTTATATAATATATTACATTTTCATAATTATTATGACGATGACCAAAATCGGTTAGGATCTTCCTAACCGACCGGCCACTTTTAAAAGAGACTAGCCAATGACGTAGGGATATGTTACGTGGTTTTACGCGCATCTAAGGGACGACAGCAAATTTTGGACAAAAAATTCCAAAAAGCTATTTATTGACAGGATCTAAAACTCTACACTACTTCCTCGGTCCTACTACTCCAACTACCTCGGTCTACTAGCCTGTAGACCGAGGTAGTTAATATATAAGATGATATATATCTCGTATTTTAATATTTTATAGGATAGTGTGAGGTTAGCTTAATCTATTTATTTATTTCGCAATAATGTTTAATTTTCACTTTGTCTCACATTAAACAAAATTGATGATCTGAATTTCTTATTAATTATCATTTAAGGCGTCTGACACTTTAGTGTAATTAACTAACATTTAAATGAACGAAGAAAAATCAAATGCTTTCCAAAAAGACATTTTAATCAATATCAAATCTTTCGGTCGTAGGACTTTTCGTAGTGGTTGATTGGTGGTGAGTGAGTCGATTGTTGTCCTCCTGACTGATTTCGGTCAAGGCGGCCAATCCCAAGAAAGGTTAGCAGTGTAGGGTATGTTATAGTGCGCAAACACAGGTGCACCCTCTATTCCGTCACACTCATAATTCGCTGGGACGATAGTCCGACACAACTGGAGAGAGTACATGTGCAAGACTAACGGCTTAATGTGTTTTCCGAGGCACGGGAGTGTACACACTTCCAACTTCCAAACTCCGCGCTGATACTGAGAATTTTCGGAGAAAAACTCAATAACATTTTTATTGGCCTGTAACTAGGCAGTGAATTATTCACACATTCAAATCTTAGATTCCATGGTTGGTGACGCATTTACGGTGTAATGAGCTGTTTTTACTTCCCACAATGCAAATCTGTGGTGCCAATCTATGTTTGGCGAAGGTGCAATTACAGTTGGTCCATTTGAATTTCCATCTTCAAATGTAATTATGATTAAAAATAAAATAAGATTCGGTTTAAATGCTAAATAATTGTACTAGAAACCTACACATTTATTTAGTTCAATTGTTATCGGAGGTTATGTAATGAAATATATTGGAAGCGGGTTTATTTTTATCTGAAAGGATTTGTGTTTATATAGAAAGCAGAGGTATTAATACGTTCTATAATTTGTTCGTGTCCCCTTTTTTTATTTAAAGCTACTGATATAGTACATTTTTTTTTCAAGAGATAAAGTTTTATTACCATGATAACTTGTATATACATTTATTTATATAAGCATTTTATTTAAGTCGAAATGAATTCTGTGACTTCTGTGAAATGTATGTATTATCAATTTCTAAGGACCCACTCAACAAATATTCCACCGCAAAACAGCAGTACTCGGTATTGTTATGTTCCGGTTTGAAGGGTGAGTGAGCCAGGCACAAGGATTACAGGCACAAGGAATATAACATCTTAGTTACAAAGGTTGGTGGCGCATTGGTGAAGTAAGCGATGGTTAACATTTCATACAATGCCAATGTCTATGGGTGTTGGTGACCACTTACCATCCGTTGCCTCATATGCGGACGAGCCTACCTATACTATAAAAAAAGGATCGCCCGTTTATTTTTAGTTATTAATAAGTATAGACTTATTGTAAGCTACCGAAAAATTGTGAACGGAGCATACAGTTAACAATTAATCACTTACAAATTTGATAGTTTATAATATTTCAGATGAGGTTAGATTAGTGTGTTTATAATTAAACCGAAATTGCTTGCTAATAGAACAAGGTAGTCTAAAAACCTGAATAAGAATTTTGCACTCTAATCTGTTGCCGTAATTTATTAATAATATTCAAGATATAATTTTTAAAAAACAATATGAATATGTTTTTTAATAATTTGTTTATTCTAATAAAATTACTAAATTTCAATCGATATAGCGATACATTAAACAGAAGTATATCAAGCCGTATTGATAGTTTTAATATTAAAGACAGCGAAGCTCGAAACCTTGTGACCCAAATATTTCTATAATGTCATCCTATTGCCGTTTACTGGGGACGATTCCATTCATCCCGTGCTCGATATCAGAGAAAAGCTCAGATATACATAGATATATAAATATATAAAAGCGTCTTCGTTTGCAGCTGGCACTTTTGACATTTAACAAGCTCCAGTAATTTCTATAAAATGTTATATTGAATGGCAGTCTGACTTTCGTTTTCCGAATTGATAAAAATGAACATTTTTTTTATTGAGACAAATTATTTGTAATTTTTATAGATGGAATAGATTTTGAATTGAGTTTTCAAAAACTCAAAATTGTTTGATTGTTATTTTTTATTATATAAAATATTAAATTAATTTTAATTTATATAAAAGTGATTTAGAACATGAGATTTTTATTTCCTTATTAATTGATACTTATCAACAACTTTAAATATATAACTTCGGGTTCAAAGTTGTAAGTAAACAAAAATCATGGAAGCTTGTAATTAGTTTCATAATGAGTAACAGCATAGACATATAAGTGTTTGAGTGTTCGGTGACCGTGTTATGAGCGTAGGCCGTCGGTGAGGTCCCGAATTCCCGATAGAGTTGCTTTCCCTGGATTAGGCTGCTGCCAGCTCCCGGCTCACCTTGGAGAGTAATTATAATGATCGGCGCCGGAACCCCAGTCTGGAACGGGAGTCCTTCCTGGAGAGGCGTGCCAAGGGTGGCGCAGCGGAGGTACGCCCACCCGACATCCCTCCCTTACGCACCTCATACAACAGCCTACACAACATTCAGACCTCTCTTTCACTCGTCCCGTCTCGACCACCCACGCCCCCACGCACTGTAATAACCCAATTTGTAAGAACCCCCCTTTTTCAAGGACGGCCGTCGGTCTTTATGGCGGCGGCGACGACGGCGTTGATTCCCCGACCTTGTTTATTTCAGTTTCTTTTTGTTTAGGAACTGGCTGAACTTATTTTCGTACGTACCAGGTCTAGCTTGTTGTCGTTACTAGATATACTTCGACACCGATCACATGAGTACTTTTATTTTCTTTCGTGCTTCCTCTGGACAATATATAGGAAAACTTGAAATGTTGATTTGATAAAAATAAAAATAAAACACATAATACCCATTGCTGTTAACCTTTACTTCGTGTCGTATTATATTGTTTTCAATCAATTAATAAACAATATGTGTATATAAATGTGACCTACTTAAATGATTCGTTGGATAAAAAGTGATGAAGGTTGCCTCATTTGTTTGAGTCATCTCAAAGTTCAAGGCCGCGGAGTCCCTTACCAGAACACTGCCTATAGGACCGTCTAGACGGTTTCACACCTCCTTACTTTTAAGGGTCCAGCGGAATTACAAGTTTTGGATTTAAATAAACAATGTTATTCTTTGAATCGCGAGGCTTTTATATGCTATGAAACCATAACTTATACATAACAGTTTAATTGAATTAAAATGACCAATAGTATTTCGATTGAGCGTACAATCTTTCTTTGAAAGTAGAAATGTGACTTTTTATTTGAATATGAAACGTTATAAAGTAATAAATTTTGTTATGCGTATTTCCTTTATTTTTTTTTTAATTGAGAGAGAAGTTTATTTTATTATTGTTTTAAAATTCTATAGCTCTATTATTGTTCTTAAATTTTGGTGAGCTTCTTCAACCTTGACATGTAACTTGTTGTTATTCTTTAAGAATGAAATAATTTCAAAATGAATTTTCAGAGTTATATCCAATTCGGTCTTCCTGGTGTACTTTGGCTTCATCGGAGCATAGCAACGAAGGCTCACATTGTTTGTTTTTGGAATACAATTTTTATAAAAAAAAATATGCATTTAGAAGGGCTGAGGTGGCCGAGTGACCAGATTGCGTAAATCTTAAACGAAGATTGCAGATTCAAGCCCAGGCAAGCATCATAAGTTTTCATGTATATTATTTGTAAATTATGTGTATATCCACTAACCCTAAATTAGAACACAACCAGACTTTGTTGTTTGGCGGCAGAATGTTATTTGTGCTAATGACCTACTATCACCTGTTCCATGCAAGTTGCATACTCGTCCTAGATACTTTTAATGTTCTTGCGCCTTTTCGACTTATCAGCTTTATTTACGATCCAGGATTTGTTGAATTATTTGTATGTGTTTTGGCGTGTTTATTGTTAGTGTGTTAGTTTATTCATTAAATAAATGTAATGTTTTATGTTTACATTTAAATACTAATAATTTATTTTAGTTGTTTAATTGAAAGTATTGTCTACAATATTGTCGTAATCATTGTTTTATCTCTAAGTTTTTACAAGACAATAGGTCGGAATTCTTATTAAAAATTCGTTTCATTTTACGTAACATGCGAGCTCATATTAAATAGAATAAATAATATTTAGGAATCCTTAACCGAGCCCTGATTTTTTATCAGACATTTCAGGATATAAAATAAGCTTGTAACATACATAATGTAAAACTGTAGAGAAAAAATATTATATTCACAGCATAATCGATATGAAAATAGGTCGAGACGCATTTTGATTTTGGCTAATTATGATTTTTTTCTACCACGCCGGTGTACTTGAAACATATTATACAAGTTAATGCATTACTGTCCTTCATTGCAAGGTTTCCGCTACTGAAACATTTCTTACTTATTATTCAAAAATATGTTTTATAAATGATATTAACTTTTTTCAATTTCTTCAATTAGTATACTACAGTATAATTAGTATACTAGTTATTATATCTACACTATATACTATATACGTATATCTACACTCTATAGAAATAAATAAAATTGAAATTTCTGTCTGTGATTTCAATATAACTGCGCCTCTTTTAAAGTTAATATGTCTATATAAAGCAAAACAATATATATTTTTTTTATTTTAGACCGCTGTTACCTAAAAATTTTATATCAATAATAATTCAGAAAGGCATTATTTACGTTCAAATGGTAGATTATGAAGGATTTTCTTGATAAACTGAATACCACGGTTTTGGTAGTTTTCAATATAAATGGAATAGTATTTTAAAGGTTACAAAAAATTCTGAACCTATCAATCAACCTATCGTTTCTATCCAGTCCGTTGTTAATATGTATCATTAACGAAACTATTATAGTTTCGTAATATACTAATATATATATTATTATTTATATAAATTTTTATCACTATTTAAATAATGAGCAAACTATCAGAAGTTTGCGGTTTTTTAAATATTATGTGATTATAAAATTCGAGGAATATATTTTTCAAAATTGTAACATTATAGCTCTTAATTCGTATTTAAATTCGTACGACCTTCAACCTATCAGCCTACACGTGTTGGGTCTGAATGGACATTCGTTCCCGGCGCCACCCAGCCTGGGAGGTAGGGACCCCACTTCGATAGAAAAAAGTTACAGTCCTTGTGAAAATAATTTCAACGGACTATACATTATATTACAAACACGTAATATTTTGCATGTCAGTTGTAGTTATAATAAATGATGCTAAGTAAATATTAATAATAGTAAGATTTACAAACTGACACTAAGATTGCTGAAACTGTCAATTGCGCTGTCAATCATGGAATCTAAAATGTAAGATGTTATGTCCTTCATGCCTGTAATTACTCGGGCTCACTCAACCATCAAACCGAAACAGTTACAAATAAATGACTATCGATTTTAAGCGGTACAATATCTGATCAAAATGTAGGTACTAGGATTACAGAACCTGGAAGAAACCTGTGAAATATTTTATGTCATATTCTATTGTTCTCATTTGCTTTGAAATATAATCCGTGGCGTATGCGATCTTAGTGAATTTTTAATACATAATAATTTATATAAAAACCATTACGTGTATCTGCAACACGAAGCAAATTCTGAAAAAGTGAATTATTATATTATATATATATGTATTAATTTGAAACACGAAAGAATTGTCCCAGAAAAATAATGAATATGGCTGTCCTCTTCGGGGGTTATCTTTCAGGCATTTCAATTTGGGATAATAAGATCGTACTGAAAAAATACGTCTGGAATAGGGGCTGAGCGTTGACTTTTGGTCTATTTTTTGATTTAAGACTTGTTTAAAATGATCTTTTATGTAGAAAGTGATTTATGATTTTACTGTTTTTCTTTTAAATATTGCGTTGCATACGTTTATTAATATAATATAAAAGTAACATCGTCATATATGTATATCTAATATAACAATATTAAAACTACCGTACTTTTAATGTTATTTTAATATTATGCTATTAATATGCTAAAAAATAAATGAAAAATGCTTTTATATTTTCACTTTAATAGTCAATTTATAAGTCAATCATATAAATATTTATACTTCAATACTCATATGAAATCGTGATATAATCATTATTACTTTTAATTACTATAATTAATTTTAATTATCGTTCATAAATATCAATGTCGAATAATTCTATATTTTATCATTTATATAATTTATAAGAAAACACACATATTTATTAGTTTTGTTCAAAGAACTGGTGTATTACGAGGATCAGTTTTGGGCTTCATTTTATTATTGATATAATTATTTATTTCTGAAGCTTCATTTTATTATATCAATAATTCAGAAAAATTCAGAAATAATCATGATCACACTCATATTCTATAAAACAGAATAAATTGTAGACTTCAAAATGTAGATATTTTTTTAAATAAGGTCCGGGTTGACAGGGAAATAAAATAGAAGGAATATACTTATAAAGACCTTCTCATTAGACTGTAAAATTGCTCTAAATACGATTTATAATAGAGAATTGATCAATAAATAAAAAATAAAAATACCTTTCAACCAATCCCATGTTAACGTATGAAGTACATAGTAGAATAGATTACAAGTCAGAAAGAAATTTTATAAAACTCCCCCCGCGGGGTGGAATAAGTTATAGCAAAAAGCCGAAAAACGAGGCCGACCATAGTCTGCAAAGGAAACTGACCCGAGGCACGCACGAAAACGCACGCAAGTCCAGTTTTCATATTCCCATCGAGACATTATAGAAATTTATATCGTCGCTTTTATAACCTCACCTATCTTGAAAATTGAAGAGATTTCGTCGAAATCGCCAATGAATATCTCACAAAAACCTTTAGCCATGAACTTCGTTTCTTAGCGAGTAATCTGCAGCTTACAAGCTATAATGTTGTATAATACGATGTAATAAAGAGTGTAGTCGTGTGAAAATATACGAAGCAGGTTATTGTAAGGCTTCCTTGCCATTGTGTAGGCTTCATTGTCGCCTAGATATAGGTTTTGTCTGCACGCGATGAAGGGCGTACAAGCGTCCCAATCTTTTCAGAACTCATTGTTATTTTAAATATTAAAGATTATTGTATAAATTTGGAAATGTTACAATATGAACTACATAATTACATAAATCTGAGGCACCTAGCAGTCATGTGTAATTATATAATGTTTAAATGTTACGTTTTAAATTTAATTTTCAGAGTTAAAGTACTTAACCCAATTAATTTAAATAAATGAATAAATAAAAAATACTGAAAAATAAATAAAAGTACTGGAAAATATAAAAAACAAATTATTAACGACAAACAATTCGCGCATTCGATGTATAGATTACCAGGCAAGCATAAACATATAGAGCTAGTAATAGACCAAGCGTCATGGCTCCACAAAAAATATCAATTCAACTCAGTCAGTTAAGTCACGCTGAGCTCGAATGCACTGCTAGCCTTGAAATTCACTGACACGCTGATTGTTTTTAGATGCTTCTGTTTATTTAGCGAATAAAGAGCTGTTTGCGAAGGCTAGATTGCTTCAGCGCAATACGTGGAAACGTGACCAAGAAAATTATAGAGAACGATTAATTTAAATTATATTTTCAGCACTAACGATATATTTCGAATTAAGTAGGTAATAGTTATTAGCTGAATTAAAAAAAACAAAATTAAAATTTACAATAAAGATTTATAAATGTATATAATTGTTACGATATTATACATGTCGTTTCTATTAATGAAAGTCTTATGTTTTTAAAATGTAAAGTTAACGTTGTTATTTATACTCAAACTTATCCTTGGTAACGCGGACATTCGCTAACTCGCTTGTATAATAACCATTTGAAAACGCTGAAGTGGGTTAGAGCGAACATTAACGCGGAAAGCGCGTCGCCAAAAATGTTGGCAAGCGCGAACTGATAGCGTGCAAGTAGATGGGTTTAATGCCCTCCCCATTCCATTGCAAGGCCAAGCAGGGCCGCACTCGGCGTAGCCATGACGATCGTGTGGGCGCGTTGCGAAGAGACGGCCCGCGTCCCCCTCGCCCGTGGCCCCCGCGCCTTTTCAAGCTCTTTTCAATCCCTCAATGGCGCCTAAATCTTTACCTAAGGACAGGTATCAATTTTAGATGCCATATAGATGAAGTATTTCGCTATTGGGATATTATTTTGGATCAAAGTATTTATGAACCAAAACAACATACAAGTACTCTCATTGTGCCATACACAATATAAACACGTGGCATTAAAATTTACCTTTAAGATTAAAAATATATCTAACGTCTTTCGCTGACTTTCGGCGAAAACTGATTCGTGGAAAATAATTTTGAAAATGGTTACACATATTTTTTTTAAATTAAAATACATATAATATGAATTATTAAAATATATTTACGATAATTTTGATAATATCCTCAAGAAATATATTTAATAAACAATAAATATGAAGTAGATTATTATACAGATTACGAACAAATATTGGTATTGATTATGTTTTGACTATATATGAGAAAGCCCTAGGCCGATCCCAACAATATTTACATTGTTTCCGTTGACGAAATAAAAACATGAACTGGCTCAAGGATGGAGGACCTTGGCCTGTTCGGGGAACAATCTCTGGGGAACCTTGTGGGGATTCTCAGAATTTTGAATCTTGATTTCCGTATGAATCAGTTTGCGAGTAACATAATCGGTTATAAACCATACTAGATAAACACTTAAAATATGTGATTAATTTTTGAGAAAACGGTTGACGTTTTAGTCTAAGTAAAGTAAGTTCATTTCATTATATCTTAAATATTAAAACAAACATTGTATGTTTTTGTATTGTAATTATATTTTGATAACATTTTTATTGTAAACGATTCGAATAATATATAGATAATTTAAAAACTAAATATAAAAACGCTATCAATTTAAAATGTCGGAAAATATAACGTTGAATATAACACGCCCTATATAAGTCTCCCTTAAATTATCGATCTAACCTAAATAATACTTCGCCTAGACAAGCAAGTGCGGCCCTGGCCGGGAAGTACACTAGTAACGCCAAGTCGCAGTTTGCTATTTGCGACGGGCCTCCGAACTCCGACCCCCCTCCGCCCACTACTCAATCCGCTTCGATAATTCATATATTCGACAATCATTTTGCTTTAAGATTGTAAACTGATAGCAACCATGCTAAGGGCGCGATAAGATGAATTATGTAAATAGTGTTGCAACGTACTATAATGTTGCTAGGTTGAAAAAAACTAATAACAATTTATTATTTATAGATATGGCAATATATTTAAACAAAGTATATTTTTTAAATTAATAATATTAAAATATAATGTTACATAATACATATAAATGTATGTATAAATTATAATAAAGTAATTTATTAGTTCACCTTTTTAATTCAAATTTAGAACATTAAATGAAAATACATATTTATGATTACAAATTGTAGGATTATTGTAGCAACCAAATACGACTATAAAGTATAAAATGACCTGACAAAATATTGTTAGCATACAATATATGTATTTTGATTGACACCTGCTTACGCAGTCATGTATCATCATCTTTGATTTGTAACTACTCAAGATGGAATTAGAAATTGATCAACCTTTTTCGATATATTAATATTTATGTATCAATAATAATATTACAATGCGTATATCGTACCATGAAGTCAAATGGTTAGTTTGTATTTCGACTGAGATAAATGAAAAAAAAACTAACTACAATTTCATAAAATACTTTAAAAACATTTATTTTCGTACGCATGTAGCATTGAGAGTCTTAATGATTTTGTGAATTAAATACTAGATTTTTAAGTTTTTAATTTGTTTTTTGGAAACAATTTACCACCAAACATATTACCATCTTTTTCTGACGTAACCAACAATGTTAGACGTTATTGCGTTCCATTTTTAAAACGCAAATTACAGGGCACGAGACGTAAGATTTAAACCCTATAAAGCCGCTTAACTACATGCTTCTTTTAAATTAGTAATAAAATACAATTTATATGGTCGTATTTTTTTAAATTTAGAATTTTTTAAATTATTTTTATACAAATTTTTCTATTTTCAAATTAGGCAGAATTTGAAGGTGGTGTCGGGGATGTGTGTTCGGAAATCAATTTTTTTTTAATTCTTAACATTAAAAAGAAGAAATCTTTTTTTCCTGTAAGTACAGTTTTTAACTTCAACGGACATCAGGTTTTGGCTACGATAGACGATCGTGTTTCTGTTTAGCCGAAAGAAGCCTTATAAGCAAGATATTAACTATCCAACTATTAGATAAAGATAACAGTCATGTTTTGAATACAATTAATTTTTGACATTCTGTATTTTCAATTAATAAAAATATAAAATCATTTAACCGTTATGTTGCAGGAAATAGATTAATGATAAATTAGTTAATAATTAAATGGCAATAAAGAAACTTGATGGATTAGTACATTTCGTGGGTGCACAAAAAATTTAAGCCTAAAACGGGTTTTACAACAAGATGACGTCCATCATGTTAGGTTCTTGTGGCGTAATAATTATAGCTTAGATCTCATATCATAGAAATATAGTCTAGGTAAATTGATTGCATGACAAACACGGCTTTTGTTTATGAAGAATTTTAAAACGATTTTCTGTGTTCTAATAATCTATGCAGAGCATGAAATTTGTAGGCAATATGTATTATCGTATTTGAATTAAAAAACAACCCTGAAAGTCAAACCTTTTAAAATATAATTAATGCATGCCGCGCATTCAATTGTAAATGACAGAAACGAAATTAATAAAAATAAAAATGAAAATCTCACAATTATATATTTTATTATTTCTTTGGACAATATCTCGCAGCGCACGTCCTAGTTTCGCGCATAGATCATTTAAAAAATTATAACATAATTTCTGGCTAATTAGTGCTGATGAAAGCCTTGTAACACGTGTGTCTCTTTAGATCTAGTAAAGTACAGATGGATGAGCACGTTGTCGCTACTTAAAATGAAAGTAAATATATTTGTCATGGTTTTTCCGCCCTCTTTTTAATAAGTTGACACTTTATGACAATTTAAAAAAAGGCAGTGTCACGCGTTTTTTTAAATTGATTAATGATTAAAATCTATTTCAATTAATAATTATAAGTTGCCAATGATATGACATCGGGGAATCCGTCGCAAACCAAGGTGTCTAAGATATCGAAGATAGCGGTATGGACACGCGCGCGCAATGCGTCATGAGGAATGCAGGGGAGAAGATCACTCTTGAGCTCTAAGGAAAGCGCCACTAGAACACAAAACGGAAAGGGCAGAACATGCGTATGTTGAAACGAGCCCACAGCCTCTTTGATCTGTGTCTAGGATAGCCATTACAATAGTTTCAGATAATAAGAATCTTTCACTTACGAAAAAAACAGCTGAAATACTATTGTACTAAATCATAAGTGGCTTTTTGCAAGCTCTAAGTTAGGTACCGCTCCCTAATCAAATATTTTACCTAAACATAAAAACATTTTGTATTGCGGTTTTGGGTTTAGAATTTCCTATAGAAAATTGAAAATAAAAATTTACTAATATTGCACTTAGGAAATTTAAGGACTTAACGTCAAAAGGCCCTTTTTTATCCCCCAAATTCAAACAGGATTTATATCTTTCACGTTTATAAATACGTCTCATTATTGTTACATTTGTTCAATATTCGAAGCGAGGAGTCAATTACAAAGCTAGACTGCTTCCCACAGCAAAGAGAGTGGAGGGCTACGTCAAATCACTAGACCTACGTCTTCTTAAAGGTAAACTTAAACACAAGACATGAAAGGTAAAACGGGATAGAAGCACCAATTATATTTAACACACTTTCTATCCTTATTAATTCGATACATTAGAAAGAGATAGAATGTCAGCTATGTTAGATAAGTTTAGTTTGGATTTTGTATACAAATATTGTGAACTGATTATCTTGATTTACCAGGGATTACAATACTTGGACATAAATAGAGGATTGCAGTTCAAATCCGGGCAGCAATTACTTAGTTTTGCACGTGATTTATTATTGTTTGTAGTTAGACTTTAATAACAAACTACACCACCAAACAATATCTACAACGGTTTTTAATTATAAAAACATAAAAAACTGCTTTTATCTTATATAAAAATTTAAGAGTATGTTAAAAGTTACTCCTTAATGAACAAACTAGAAATATATTTAACAATAGTATTATCTAAAGTCTGTACTGACTTCTAAATTCATCAGCTAAAATATGGCCCTGAGAAACTCCAGCAAAGGGATCGTTGTCATAGAAACGCTCAGATTCGGGTAGGTCTCAAGTTAACAAGCCTTATTGATTATAGACATCAAAATATTCGAATCTGGCGTCATTATAACTGTATAATTTGTATTCTCATTAACATTGCTGTTAATTATTATAAAATTCTTGAAAATAAGATTTTTTTCAATATTGGCAATTCTTTTATTACAGCGCTATTCCACGAAATGAAGTTTTTGAATATGGCGTTTACTATTATTTTTTATCCAGCTACACAATCAGATTTTTTAAAATATACTATATTATATATAAATATGTGTTAAGAAAAGTAAATATTAAGAAAACGTACAGTCGGGTTTTGTGGAATTATTTTCTATACAATATATGAAACCTTGCAAAACAACTTTTCAAAATCTAAGTCAGGCCTTTTTTATGTTCTCTCTAAATAAATAATATAAGAAACTAGCTTGTTCCTTAGAAATTTCAATATGAAGAGCAATAATTGTCGTCGATTATATCAAATCTACCACAGAAATTATATCGCGACGTAATCAAAGTCTTTTATTTTCATTTTTTTTTTAATTTTTTGTTTACAGTATCAGCCTGTGAATGTCCCACTCCTGGGCTAAAGGCCTCAGAGGAGACGATTTGAAGATTTTTCCACCACGCTGCTCCAATGCGGTTTAGTAGAATACACATGTAGCAGAATTTCAGTGAAATTAGACACATGCAGGTTTCCTCACGATGTTTTCCTTCACCTTCAAGCACGGGATGAATTATAATCACAAATTAAGCACAAATTCAGTGGTGCTTACCCGGGTTTGAACCTACGATCTTAACACTGGGCCATCTCGGCGTTCAAATTTTTTGTTTATTAAATCTAAAATATTTTAAATTTCATTTCGAAACGACGACGGCGTTTTTGTATACATATAGGTTATATTATATTGTCGACTTTTGGACATATTTATGACCAAAAGTTGACATGTTTATTTAAACATGTTTTTATGATTTTTTCTCAAACGTTATATACCTCTAACTTTTATCTATGTGTAGCTATTATAATAATAAAATTAACATTAACTCAGACTATGGATAACATTTTTTCTTACGTGATTAACAAATAACACACGTCCTAAACACCTATGTCATTTGAAACTTTGAATCTACGCTTGTAATGTTGAGGTTTTCTGGTGGTAGAGCTTTGTGCAAGTTCGTCTGGGTAGGTACCACCCACTCATCAGATATTCTACCTCAAAACAGCAGTATTTGGTATTGTTGTGTTCCGGTTTGAAGGGTGAGTGAGCTAGTGTAATTACAGGCACAAGGGACATAACATCTTAGTTTCCAAGGTTGGTGGCGCATTTCTTACAATGCCAATGTCTATGGGCGTTGGTGACCACTTACCATCAGGTGGCCCATATGCTCGTCCGCCTTCCTATTCTTTAAAAAAATGGTACAATAACAAAGAATCGCCGAGAGAAACAATATTAAATAATTATTATTTTTAGCCCAAGAACTTGATTCACATAACTTTTTTCTAAGCGAACGCTCATTAATTAATAATATTATAGATACAGATCAAAGTGGACTCCCTCATTTCCTTATTTTCGTATATATTAAGATAATATGAGGCTTAGCTTTATAAGATAAGTATCGATAATGGAGGCGACCTTTAAATAACTATGATCAACGTATCGAGTTTGTTATATAATGTGTTCATCTTTCCTATGACATTGATGGGTAAGGCTTTGGTTTGAACATGGACATTGTCTTACGACATATTTGTCTTGTCTTGAAAAATAATATCAAAACGATCATTCAAAGTTTTTGAATCTCATATGATTTATTTCATGTCTGTTGTTGATTAGTACCAGATATTAATATACATTTTACTCGATGGTTGTAGAAAACAATTAGAACTAGAGAAATACTGGTAGTAGGGCGTTGTGCAAGCTCGTCTGGGTAGGCACCACCCACTCATCAGATATCCTACCGAAAAACAGCAGTACTCGGTATTGTTGTGTTCCGGTTTGATCCCTGTCAGTGTAATTACAGGCACAAGGGACATAACATCTTGATTTCCAAGGTTGGTGGCGCAGTAGCGATGTAAGCGATGGTTAGCATTTCTTACAATGCCAATGTCTATAGGCGTTGGTGACCACTTACCATCAAGTGGCCCATATGCTCGTCCGCCTACCTATACTATGAAAAAAATACTTGTATGCAAATATCAAATATTTAATCACAATTTATTATTAATATGCTACACTTATAATATCCCTGTAATATATTTTCAGGATTATATAATTGGGGAACTTGTATAATTATTTACATTTACAGTACCTATTTCTTGTATATTATTTAAATAATTTATTATTAATTCACATCTTATTCTTCTTAATAAATATATATTAATGTTTGTATGTTTCTTCTGTATGTGTTGCTAAGCTGTTTGTCCGATTGTAATGAAACTGATCTAAAAAAAATCTAGATTTTTCCTTTGCACGGTTATCCTTTAAACAACGTTACGTGTAATTTATAAAATCTTAAAGACGTTATTTGACCGGTCTGAAAATTAATCTTAATACAGGTAAATATTATTTTCGTTTAATCAATTACCTTGTCGCAAGTATGTTTGCAGCCTAAATGACATTGACGAGTGAGACCTCCCATATAATACCTTTTTGACAACATAAGGATGATCTTATTTTCCTTTACTAAGAGGTTCATGTAACATCGTTATTAAAAATATATCGGATAACAAAATTATATATTATACGATGTCTGGAAGAACACGGGTTACTAGCTATGTTCTGTTTTGATCTAAATATGGAAAACAAAATATACTTTCCTATATATGTATCCTACTTCGTACTTTTCCTAGAAAAAAAAAACATTTAAAATTATGCATATTTAATAAATTCAAAACCAAGATTGAGCGCCCATTGCGCGTGTGAATCTTAACCGATGATCGCGGGTTCTAACCCAGGCAAAACACTGAATTTTTTTATGTGCTTAAGCTTAACCCTTTCTCCTCAAAGAGAGAGGAAACCTTACATTCACAGGCTGTTACTTTATATATTCAATATGGTAGCATTGCACTTATTGATAGTCAATAAACATACATATAACAATCACGATAAAACGTGCACTTCCCCAGTCTATATAGCGAAAGAAATTCAGAGAAATATTTAAAAGAACACAATTGCTTACAATATATGAAATAGACTTTAGACGATAGTTTCACTTGTGTGAAATTAAAGTGAACTCTTTCCGGACATGTCGGATTGCCGTCCCATCGGAGTGAGAGTAAAGAGACTGCGCCTGTGTTTGTGCACATACTTGTTCACTATAATATGTCCTGCGTAGTTGAATATTTACCCATAAGATTGGCAGCCGTATCCTCCTATGCGGTTAGACTCCTTTAAGAATGCTTTGTCGAATTGTCATCGTCATCGTCAAGAAGTTTTGATTCTACGAGTACCTTCGCCACCATTACGGGTGGCCTAAGTACATTTGTCTGAAGTTTATCCGACATTAATTGGACCGTGTTGTACAGAAATGTTCCAACCCAATATAAATAAAAATTATTAAGATTTCAAAGACTAAATCAATGTTATGAAATAAAAACAAAATATTATGTAATGACTTTAAAATAATATGCATAGCATTGTAGTTCATACATATATAGTTTAACAGGGTTACTATAATTAATAAATTTAATTGTCTCTCTGGGTTGGAATATTTCTGGACTGGTCAAATTACGAACTTAGAATTCGTATTTCATGCATTTCGTGCCCTGATTTGAACTCATGTTTAAAGTTTAGGATTCCCGTGTGCTGAGCCGTCTCGGTTTTTAGTACCATTTTTTTGTATTACTTATATAGTTTACATTTATAAATATAAATGAATATAAAAAAATCGATTTTTTTAAGTAAATCATTACTTTGAATACACCTACAACAAATGCTTATACATATCTTCGGAATATGTTTTTTATAACAGTTATAAATTAGAATTTTATAAAAGAAGTATCTTAAAATTGTTTTGAGATTATAAAATGTAATTTACTAAAATATAAATAAATAATTAATCAACAACCTAAAACACTAACTCGTAATAAAAATAATAAAATTTTAAGCGACAAATCGTAATATGTTCATATTATTTTTTTGCGAATATTCGGAATTTCCATACCCAATATATTCCGAATGTATCTTGTAACCACCAAATATTTATATCGAGATTAACACGATTTAAACCAGTTAAAATAAATTAACAAATTATAAAGCATTTGCCCTGAGAATCCTTTTTTAATCCTGCATGACGTGAGACAGCAACAAAAATCGTTTTTCGAATCGTAATATTACGAGTATATTAATTTGTTTAAAAAACATATCAATCCCGTTACATATATAATTTTGAAATGTGTAACAGTATCGGTAAAATAATTTATTAGGCAAAATATTTCAAACTTTTTCGTTTGAATAATAATATTAAATGCAATTAATAGTTATAGTTGTCGCTATTGCTATTCGTCAGCTTATAATGAAATAGGGCTGCCAATATTTGGTTACAAATGACACACGCTCTTAGCTTGACTTAATAAAATCAAAGTTAGTGTTTCACAACTTTATAAACATAAAGGAGCGTACTTTTGTATTCTGCTTTTTTATAGAATAGTTAGGCGAACGAGCAAATGACCTACCTGGTGGTAAGAGGTCACCACCACCCATGGTATTATCGCCATTGCCCATAGACACTGGCGCTGTAAGAAATGTTAACCAATAAGCCAATGTGCTACCGACTGTGACTTATGTTACTTTGGCTCCCTTACCCTTTTAACTGGAATATAAAAATACACAAAAAACTCAAAAAAGAAATGTTAACCATCGCTTACATCGTCAATGTGCCACCAAACTTAGGACCTAAGATGTTATGTCTCTTGTGCCTGTAATGACACTGGCTCACTCACCCCTTCAAACCGGATTACAACAATACCAAGAACTGGTGTTTTACGGTAGAATATCTGATGAGTGAGTGGTACCTAACCAGACGAGCTTGCACATACCACCAGTAAAACTCTTTTAGAGAAACAAAAGTACTCTTTTCCATCAATTAAATTACAAACGTATATTAATTAAATACAATTAAATGAGTCATTTATGTACAGCTAGTTTCCGGAAGCGGCTTATTCCGCGAGTGAGGGGGTAGGTACCCTTTATCCCTTTCTGTATCCTTGACAACGCTTATGCAAAATGTCATGATGACATTAATTAACTAGTTGAGACGTTAAAGCGTTACAAATAAACAAACCTACTGTCTCATTTATAATATCTATAATATTAAAAAAGGAGCGTTGGAAGAAATGTTTTATATTGGTATTGGTTTAAATGACCAATTATCACCAATTATTACAGGTTACAATCGCATTGGTTCGTCTTCTTTCCCAAAAAGAGAACGTGAGATGATTGATAGACTCGGTAATGACCAAATCTTAAAATATGTCATATTAAAGTTGATTCACTATATCAGAAATTAAAAACAACACACTTTTTACCATATTCAAATAATGCCAAAATTAAAACCCACATTTTGTAAAGAAAACAATGTATCATTATTTGATACATTTATTTATATTATTATGGCAAACTGCGATGGGTCAGTAGTTAGACTACTAAATGAAGCCCGGGGAGACCATTGAATTTCATGTCATATCAACTCCAAACTTTCTCTCAAAGAAAAGGGGATAGGTTACCGTAATAGGATATTAGGATAGGCGTTTACTTCATTTTTTTTAAGGATTTACCTATCTACTTGATCGTGGTTAATTTTTTTTTCTTTTTCTGGTAATTCCATCTTATTTTATAATTCAAACGTGATTAAAATTGACGGCGATCCGTCGATGACATTCAACCAGAGATGGCAGTGCGTTTGACGTTTCGCCAGAGTAACCTAACAGTAAAAAGTATGCAATCACTCTCGCCTAACATTTAAATTCTCAATCAATGACAGTGCCACAATCTCGCTATTACTTTCTGTAAGTTTAATTAGATGATGACTAAAATAAGATTATTTTTAATGTTTTTTGAAGTTGGCACATACATAAAATAATATGTTTATTAATTATAGAATTAATCCCGAACAGTTTAAATAAGCTTATTCAAGGCTGCTTTATCGCGATTTTCTTATAAAGACGGCAACCCTATTAACTCATAAGGAAGTCTTCGCGTACGATTCATGAATATAAATCTACTAAATATTGTATATTTATTTAAAACATATTTAGTTGATTAAGTCATGTGCACGTAGTTAAAAGAAACTAAAAAAATACTATAAGAAAATAAATTAAATAACTAACGAAATAATTATTATAGGTATACATGATTAATTATAACAAATGAAGTTCATGTATATAGTTGAGTTGAGTATATATATAATTGAGTTGTTTGTATTTAAGGACTTAATTGAAAACTAAACCATACACCAATTGAAAATAACCACAACATACGTTTAAGATTATTGTATAAAAGCTGCTATTGTATAGATATAAAATAATATGACAATAACATATACATAGTTTGTCACAATTAATATACAACTATATAACAAATAGAGCCATCTCATCTCAACATATGGGTGTCGTATCAGTGGACTAAATTCCTGGAAAAACCAAAAGCTAGCAGTTGTGGAGTATTTTTAATTATTCTACTGTTCGCCCAGTGGTCGATCATTATTAAAAATTTCAGGAAATCCTTTATTAATTTAGTGTTTTGAACATTTCTCTTTGTGCTCAATGCTCTGTCTGAAATAGTACATTGGTTTAGTGTTAATAATTTACTGTTAAACAGTAACAAGACAAAATGTATTAAATTCACTATTCCCAGCGTGAAATTAGTAAAAAACGAATGTACTTTTAAATGGGGAAGCTTTAGATGCTGTGGATGCAACAGAATTTCTTGGTATCACCATAGATTCTAAGCTTCAATGGGGCCCTCATATTAATAAATTGGCAAATAGACTCAGCTCTGCAGCTTTCGCAGTAAAAAAAATTAAAATGTTGACTGACATAGATACGGCTCGCCTTGTGTACTTTAGTTATTTTCACTGTATAATGTCTTATGACATTCTACTCTGGGGTAATGCAGCTGATATTAATACGATTTTGTTACTGCAGAAGAGGGCTGTTCGTGCAATTTATAACCTAGGGCCAAAAAGTTCACTAAGATGTAAATTTAAAGAAATTAAAATAGTGAATGTCGCTTCTCAATATATATGTGATAATTTTATGTATGTACACAAAAACATAAAAGATTTTCCTAAAAATTGTGACGTACATACTGAAAACACCAGGAACAAGTATAAAATTACAACCATTATTACCAGATTACACAGGGTTAGCAAGTCTTCTATGGGACAATGTACACACTTTTACAACAGGACCCCAGAATTTTTAAAAGAATCGTTAAGGAACGCTTGTGCGCTAAAGGATATATATATATAGGACACAACCAATAACTTTTTAAATGATTATACACCTTGGTAATGAAACGATCGCCTTCATGTTATTTCAAATTAAACAAAATGTAGATATAATTCGGCTATTGTTGTATATTACTTATTATAAGAGATGAGATATTAAAAAAAACCACATTTACCCACTAAGGTCTGAAGTGTTTATTTCCGAACCGGTGGTAGATTTATGACAATCAATAAGTAATTGTAACGCTTCTATATTGAATAAAGATTTTTGACTGACTTTGACTTTGCTCCTATTTTAATTTTTTTTATAACACTTTAGCTCGTCTTTTAGTTATTAGATACTATACATAAAAAAGCCGAGATGGCCTAGTGGTTAGAACGCGTGACTCTTAACTGACGATCGTGGGTTCAAACCCGGGCAAGCACCACTGAATTTTCATGTGCTTAATTTGTGATTATAATTCATCTCGTGCTTGACGGTGAAGGAAAACATCGTGAGGAAACCTGCATGTGTCTAATTTAATTGAAATTATGCCACATGTGTATTCTACCAACCCGCATTGGAGCAGCGTGGTGGAATAAGCTCCAAACCTTCTCCTCAAAAGGGAGAGGAGGCCTTAGCCCAGCAGTGGGACATTAACAGGCTGTTACTTACCTGACTGATACATAAAAATAATATAGATTGACAAACAGAGGAAAAAAAGGTCCTGAACTGCTTCGTCTTTGACTATTTATTGCTTATTTATAATTGCGGTGCTTGACTTTAATGTTTTTTTTCTTCTAGTATACACAAAAGGACTTGAGCCGCTTAGAAACCTCATATTTTCAAAGCGGAAGCAATCAAAAAATAATCAAAAGACATATTAACTTTATTTTTAGTTTGTATTGCTACCAAGTGGCTTGAAAAATATAATTATATTTTATATATACTACCTACCCATCCATCCCGAAATTATGATGGTAAAATTAAAATTTTACAAATTAATATTCTCTACGTTAAAAAAATGATTACTTAGGCTTGTATGTATGATATAAAATAGACATGCCATCACTGACGTATTGGATATTAAGAAAAAAAATATGTATTTATTATAGCTTTGGCAGCGTTTGCTTTGATGGCGGCCGGGCTAACAATCTTAATATAATAATTATAATAATACAATAATTACAACGAAACAATAGCTACTTTTAACATTTATATAATCCAAGAAAATGAAATCTAAATATAGTCTATACTCTAAATTTAGGGCGAAACGTCGAAGCACAGCTTATTTTTTTTTTTTATAGAATAGGAAGGTGAACGAGCATATGGGCCACCTGATGGTAAGTGGCCACCAAACGCCCTTAGACATTGGCATTGTAAGAAATGTCAACCATCGCTTATAGCCAATGCGCCACCAATCTTGGGAACTAAGATTTTATGTCCCTTGTGCCTCTAATTACACTGGCTCACTAACCCTTCAAACCGGAACACAACAATATCAAGTATTGCTGTTTTGCGGTAGAATAATTGAAATATAAAAATGGTAGAATAATTATTTACTTATTATAATATAATATACTAAATCCTTCTTCGAAACACGCTGAATCTTCTCGTATTAAGTTTTAAGTATTTTAGTTTATTAGTTTAAAAAATTCTCCATATTTATTAGTGTAGATAAATTAATTTACAAAATTAGACTTGTCGTTGTAGTTGTGTCTTACTTATAACGAACCTTTGTAATAATACGAACGCGCCAATAATTATATGTAGTATACAAATCGCCTAAGCATTATGCAATTGGTCGGCTTTTTCGGAGGTGACGTCAATCTTGTACTCCGGAGGTGGCAGGTTCAGGGTCGACAGCCAGTTCATAGTTACGAGCATGGCTTCTATTCGTATGACGCAGCATTTATTTTGTATTGGTGTACTCACTTACGATGCAACGTTTTATTTATGTAATCTATTATATTGTTATATACTTATGTAATAAATTGTTCGTGTTGTATGAATAATTATGAAATTATCTTTGATTAATGGTATCTTAGTTTGTTTATTTCCATATTCTAAGAATTGTGCCCGAACCTGAGTTTTTGTATCTAGATTAGATTTACATAATACAATTTGTTATATATTTACTTTCCTAGAACGCGGAACTAAGATAACACATTAAACCCACCAAAAGCGATAATATGAATGTTCAAGTTCATTAAATTTATAGATAAATTTAATAAATCTTAATTAGGTATTTGGTTCTATCCATTATTGTATATATTCATTTATTTTTCATGCAGTCTAATGACCTTTGGATTTGATTTCTCTACGGATTCCTATCTTGATATGACGAATTAAAAACGTCACATGCCAGAGATAACTCAGGATATAGAACACGTGAAACTTAACCGAAGTTTGTGGATTCAAAACCTAGCACACACCGCAAAATTTTTAAGTGCTGAATTTGTTGTTTTATTTTTTTATATGGGTATTACACGAATAAGTTACTTTTAATAAAACAGTCTGTATAATGTCCTATAGATGGACTAACACTGGCTTCTTCTTGAGAAGTAGGTTTTGGAGCTTATTTCACCACGCTTCCATGTAGCTCGGTACATGGCATCTACATGTGACAGAAATTCAAAATTTCAAGTTAGGATTAATTATAAACATATTCTACTGGTGGTTCTTTGTGCAAGCTCGTCTGGGTAGGTAAAATCCACTCATCAGATGTTCTACCGCATAACAGCAGTACTTGGTATTGTTGTGTTCCGGTTTGAAGGGTGAGTGAGCCAGTGTAATTACAGGCACAAGGGACATAACATCTTAGTTCCCAAGGTTGGTGGCGCATTGATGATGTAAGCTTAACATTTCTTCCAATGCCAATGTCTATGGGCGTTGGTGACCACTTACCATCAGGTGGCCTATTTGCCAGCCCCCAACCCATTTCATACAAAAAATCAAACAAGCTATCCTAACGTACGCCTCGCTTCTTTCTCACACGACTGTTCAAATAAAGAGTGATATGTTTTCAGGCTTCACGTATATGTATGTATATCATGTACATACAGTTTCTTTACTCCCCCATAACTTATAAATGCCATAACGGATTTGGATGTATGGTGTATCTTTAGAATACTCACAACATCCCGAGCGTCACTGGCTATTATTTTCAAATAAAAAAAAGACAGTTTTTAACCGTTCGTGTAATATATCTACTTATTGTATGTAGTAGTACTAATTAGAAACATTCTAAACAGTGGTTTTAATTTGCAAATAACATAATATGTTATTAACCGATTGAGGTGGCAATCAGACAAAAACGGTGACCCGGGATTTGAACACAGAATGTTTTAGCCTTTTAGCCTCGTAACCTACCCACGACTAACGAGATAATCAAAGGAAGCGATATATCGGACGTTATTGCTGCGATATTATCCATCACGTTATGCCGCATGACATATGTAAGATGCTACCATCACCATTATGGTAGCATCAATGGTATTGATATCAGATCACGATTTAAATTTATTCTTCGAATTTATGTACCTTAAATAAATATCTATATATATTTACAAGTTAAAACTTCTCGACAACTTACAAACTTCAAACCAGACAGTTCAATCTGACTGCGCCAATGAAACACTCCCTTATACAAAATTTCATATTATCAAGGTAGTCGTATTACTGTGAAGCCTAAATTAAAATTCTGGATGCGACTCGAGCTAAGGCGGCCGCGATTGATAATATACGTTCGGTATTCTTATAAAATTACAATTAGATTTTATATCCTAGAAAATTACAACAGTTCAGCGGGCAACGGCTCCACGGACATAAGGATGTATGCAAATTTATTTTTAACGAGAAATCGGGTTTTGTTAATTATCAGACTATCGATATACATACTTGACGCGTGTAAACTTTATGACAAGGATTAAGACTGCATTAATGCTGTCTTTATTAATAAAATGTATGTGCTGTTTTTTCTGTATTAATTTATGATCATATTCTAATCTAAGGCGAGAAAACATTTTATAAGGACTCTGCGAGCAACAATTACGTATGAATATAAGTCAAATTTATGTTTTTCAGAAGGCCACAGGTGCTACGATCGATACGAGCTGCATGAAAACTGGTTGAAGCGGAAGTCGAGAATTTTCCCTATTGCACGTGTTAGCTCGTTTGCCTGTGTGAGTGAGGACAGCGTGCAACTAGTCGCCCGAGGTCGCCCACATCTGATCTGTGCAAATTTCGTGCGCTAAGGTCGCTGGCCGTTTCCAGGGTCGCACGGCCGTATCTCTCAATTTTTGCTTGTTAATTATAAAAATAATGCGTTATATAAGCTATGCCCGTCTCGCTCACACTTGTTACAAAAAGATATATCTGTCGCACCGCCACCAGCGCTGTGGCGCACACGGCAACGCGGAATAGAAAAATACATCCATGAATTTCGGCTATCGCTTGCGTGTGTGCGTGAATGACGTTATCGTACAATGCGATTACAGGGCTGTATTAGAATATTTTATATTTATTTTTAATGTATTAAGCAAAGAGTTGATTTATAGCAGGATATTGACTATGTGTAACATATAACACGATAACGTTTTTTGAACAATAATTAATCAAATACAAAAAACTTGTTTTTCTGTTTAAAAAGTAAGTTAAAACTGTCATTATGTTTTGGAAGTGCATAGAATAAATTCGGGAGCACAGTTCGGTACTGCGCTTACACGTGCCGCGAAGTTGTCCCCTGGATGCGATGTCATTGTATGCAATCATCGCGTATTTGCGCACTAGCGCTTTCGCCCCTCACCCCGCGCCCGCCGCCTACAGCGACGTATACCTATAACTAAATGACTCTTATAGTTAAAGATTAAAGACTATTTTTCTATGCACAATTTTTTTAAATTGATTCCGCTTACTGTACTTGAACGCATTCGCGGGTATATATCGGTTTGGGCTTAGTATGCAAATCAAACACGGATTTTACTATGCATGGGTGTGTGAAAATACAATAAGCATTGTAATGTTTTGCAGTTAAACATTTATAACTCGATATTTTATTAAGTATATTTATAGTTACTTTCGAGAAATATTTCAATAACAACCATTTAAAAGGAAAATTATATTGTATTAATATTAGATAATAAAAAATAGGCCATTAATTTCGAATTCAACTTTAATTGTTCGTATGTGTGGGTCTAATTTAATAAATATCATGTAACTGAATTTTACTACGTACAAATTGTCACATTATCGCAATCGATTCGAAACGTATTCGTTGTCGATTAACCGTTTTCCTATACAACTAAGACAAATGTAATTACAGGGACAAGGGACATAACATCTTAGTTTCCAAGCTTGGTGGCGCATTGGCGATGTAAGCGATGGTTAATATTTCTTACAATGCCAATGTCTATGGGCGTTACCATTAGGTGGCCCATATGCTCGTCCGCCTTCCTATTCTATAAAAAAAAGCTAAGGTTCGGTCGGAGTTGGATCGGGAATGTATCGTAACTGTTAGTAATAATTACTAATTATTAGTGGAATTGAACTCCAACTCCAATCGGCAGAAACTTTGCGCTCACATTTGGTTTTGTCAATACAATGTAATGAATATAAATGAATAAATATAAACATAACAAATATAAATTAATGACATAAATATTGTTCAAAATTGCCGCCGAAAATAGATCGTTGAAAAAAAGGTATTTTTTGTTACAGCTTTAAAACTGCATAAATTGATTTATTTTTGACAACAACCGATAACGATACCGATATTTTTTTTTCAGAAAGAGCCATCGACGTATATTATATAAGTAGTATTGACTAACGATTGCGTTTTATAATCGATATTTTGTTTATAATGATCAAATACTTTAATATATATTTTTTTAATTATTTATCATACATTTATTCAATCAATGTCGAGTCGGCCCAGCGGTAAGAACGCGTGAATCTTAACCGATGATCGTGGGTTCAAACCCGGGCAAGCACCACTGAATTTTCATGTGCTTAATTTGTGATTATAATTCATCTCGTGCTTTACGGTGAAGGAAAACATCGTGAGGAAACCTGCATGTGTCTAATTTCACTGAAATTCTGCCACATGTGTATTCCACCAACCCGCATTGGAGCAGCGTGGTGGAATAAGCTCCAAACCTTCTCCTCAAAATGAGGAGAGGAGGCCTTTAGCCCAGCAGTGGGACATTCACAGGCTGTTTCGGTTATTCAATCAATAAATCAGATAAAAAAACGACGATATTTAGAAAAAACATATGTACAAGATCCAAACATAAATCTTTAAGTATTTGTAATTAACAAATAAATATTTCATTTCCAATCAACAACAAATATAATTGCAGTAACATTCTGTGTAATCCAGTACAATACAAATAAATAAATACAAAGCGAAGCAACAAGCTAATATTGTTGTCTTTTTTATGGTATTAGGCAGGCAGACGTACAATTGGGACATCTGATGGTAAGAGGTCACCACCACCCATCGTATCAGCCTTTTGCCGTCCACTGCTGGACGATAGCCTCCCCCATAGAACGCCAACCATCCCGATCTTGGGCAGTCCGCATCCATCCCGAACCTGCCACCTTTTTTAAATCGTCGGCCCATCTTGTCACAGGGCGTCCTACACTACGTTTGCCTAAGCGTGGTTTCCACTCTAATGTCGGCTCCATCGGCCATCAATGCGCCTGGAGACATGACCAGCCCACTTCCACTTCAGCGAGCTAATTCTATGTGCGATGTCGGTGACTTTAGTTCTCTGGCGAATGTCCTCATTTCGGATTCTATCTGCTAGAGAAATCCCAAGCATCGCACGTTCCATTGCTCACTGAGCGACCCTAAATTTGTGGACCAGTCCTACGGTAAGTGTCCACGTTTTGGCACCATAAGTCATTACAGGTAGGACGCACTGATTGAAGACCCTGGTCTTAAGCGACTGTGGGATCGACGATTCAAAAATATGACGTAACTTCCCGAATGCCGCCCAGCCCAAACGTATTATTCTTTTAGCCTCCTTCTCAAAGTTGTGCCGGCCAAGTTGTATAGTTTGGCCCAGGTAGATATATTCGTGCACAACTTCAAGTGGAGAGCCATTTACGACCACTGGTCTCGGGGATACATGACGGTTTGCCATAATTTTGGTCTTTTCAATGTTCATCCCGAGACCTACTTGTCTTGAAGAATTGCTCAGGCTGTTTAGCATCTCTTCCAGGGATATAAGGGGAGCCGACGACAACCTAGGCTCTCTACCGTCAACCTCACCTGCTCGTGGTACATCCTGCTAATCAACGAACGAGGCTCTGGCGACTGAAATCGTGGCGGTATAACCACACAAATGCTGGAATCCGAAAATGCAAATCCTGATAGCGGGCAGCAGCGCTATTAGTAAAAGATTTCCAGCCACTGCGGTCACCAACCCGCCTGCCAAGCGTGGTGACTAAGGCAAATACCCCCCTATGAGCGACGACAAAAATTCCCAATTTCCGGTAAACCACCCATAGAGCTTGGCATTTCAAGAAATATTAACAATCCCAACATCGTCAATGCGCCACCAACTTTGGGAACTAAGATGTTGTGTCCCTTGTGATTGTAGGTACACTAGTTTATTCAACTTTCAAACCGAAATACATCAATACTAAGTACCTATTGCTGTTTGTCCAGAGGTGACCACACAACGGTAGAGACGTCAACACTGAGTCTCTAAAAAAGAAGGTAAACTAATATTAAACCCGGAGCGGTGCGTCGGTTTAGGCGTAAGCCAGTTACCTGCGGCCAAACCAGCACCACACGTATTGACTCGTCATTCCTGCGGATCCTGCTGGGGAGGAGGAGAGGGTGGCATGGGTACTGGGCAAGCCCGTGTTGCCATAAAGTCACCTGGCCCAGGCGTAGCAGCATCCACGGAGAGGACACTTCGCTCACCTGTCTTGCAGGTGGAAAACAACACGGAGAGTGGCAGTTACCGGTTATAAGTCAGCACGAATAGGCGTAAGTGCGGACGCCAGGGGCCACTCTTGACAGTAGGAGGATCCATTGTAGATCCATTGATCAGCCTTACAGCTAGACGTTGACGCTGTGACATTAATCACCTGCTCAAAGGAACAAAAATCCCAAAACCCACACCAACGCTGCTTACATGCGCTTTGCGACATGAAATGTCCGAACTATGAAGACAGGCTTCCCCAACACCAAAGGAAGCTCCGATTGCGCCCAAGAACTGTAACGTAACACGTCGATACTGAAACTTACAGTATCGACGTGGAGCTTAAAAGGCTCAAACTACAAAGGCTCGCCGACCGCGTATACCCTGAGGCACAATGTGGTTTTAGGTTCCAACGGTCAACTGTCGACATGATATTTTCATTCAGACAGCTACAAGAAAAGCGTAGAGACCAACATACCCCTCTAGTCATTGCATTTGTGGACCTAAACAAGGCTTTTGACTCCGTGAGCAGAGAGGGGTTGTACTCGGTTCTTGTCAGATTTGGATGCCCTCAAAACTCCTAAGGATAGTGCAATCGTTCCACGAAGATATGGAAGTCACCGTCCTGTACAATGGCAACACATCCACGCCATTCGACGTTCGCCGTGGTGTTCGTCAAGGTTGTGCACTGGCTTTACCTTATTCGGAATATTCTTCTCGGTGTTTCTCAAGGTTTCTTTTGGAGATGAACAGCAATGCGTCCACTTACACACGCGAACCGATGGTAGGCTGTACAACATCTCAATGCTCAAGTCCAAACGCCACAGGGAGGACCTATTTGTAGATAGTTTCCTCTTCGCTGACGACGCTGCCTTCGTTGCTCATGACCAAGCTCAACTCCAGAGTCTAATGGACAAATTTGCCAGAGCGTGCGACCTCTTTTCAATGTCCATAAACTGCAAGAAGGCCGTTATTTTAGCGCAAGGATGTTTAGAGCAACCAGTCATCTTGCTTAGCGGCACACATTTACAGGTGGTTAACAAATTTTGCTACCTTGGGTCGCATTTGTCGAGCAATCTCTAGCTTGATGCAGAGATCGACTTCCTCATCGGCAAAGCAGAATCTACGTTCGGGAGGCTCTGTACAAGGGCTTGGGATAACAGACACCTTACGGTAAATACGAAAATGCTTGTTTACCAATCATGTGTCCTAAGCACACTCTTGTATGGAGCAGAAACGTGGACAACGTACGCTAAACAAGAACACATTTCACTTGCGCTGTCTTCGGAACATTCTGGGTATCACATGGCAGGATCGCGTGACAAACGAGTCTGTTCTAGGCGAGGCACTGCTGCCTAGCATCATGGTCATTCTCAAAAAAAAAACGGTTACGGTGGCTGGGACACGTGCGTCGAATGGAGCAGACACGTCTTCCAATGCCTGCCTTCGCGATGCCGCTTAAATCATCTGCCAAAGATGCAGAGGCCTATATGATGATTGCTGTTTGGCGGTGGAATAGTAGACGGACTTGCACAAAGCCCTACCACCACGTAAACCACCATTACTTAGACATATATTGTTAAATCCCTGTGTTTTAATCATACTGGCTCATTCACACTTCAAATCGGAACACTGCAACACGAAGTGTCGCTATTTGGCGGTATAATAAATAATGAGTTCGTGGTATCCACTTATAACGGCTTGTACAAAGCCCTAGAAACCGGTATTTACACTTTACAGTATTATATTCATAGTACGATATGTACCAAAACGTAAAAACTAGCTTATTTACAACTAAAAGGGTAAAAGACTCATAAAGTAAGTAAAATAAACATCGTTGACTAGGCTTGAATCAAAACAAACGCAAGCGTAAACAGATCTCAGATCATAACACAAGTGCCCTAATTATTTATATGACCACTTGCGCGCATGCTAGAATGACAGCCAAGTTCACATAGCTGATTTGATTTTTCTATAGTAATTATTACGTTAACAGTTAGTTTTAGTAATTAAGGGCCTTACTTATAATTTTTTTTGCGGGTGATTAGTTAAACAATGTGTGTTTGTGTGCTCTTCTTCATTCGAATGTCAAATCAATAATGACAGAAAGAGCGAAACCAGTGTTTAACTAAACATCCACAAAGCGAGGTTTATAATTATAAGTAAGGGTGTAAATGTTAAAGTAACCAGTTGTAGTACCTCACCATAGTTTATCAAATTGTTATTGTCATTCGTACATATACAAACAACAAAATGAAGAGATTTTTTTTTAATATTGTTATGTAGTATAGAAGACATGATTATTCATACAAACAGATACTTTGTCTTTCGAAAACTAATAAATTGAACCGCAAGGACCACTTTTTTTAATAGTTTGAATATTTTTTTTAAATTAATAGTCAAAGGAAATTTTAAGATCTGTAAGTTAAAAGTAATAACGGTACAAACTTAATTATGTTTATTAGGACTTACTTGAGAAGAATTATTGTCGACTTTTCCCGTGATTTGTCATAAAAAGAGTTATATTGACTTGTTGGGAAAATAAAGACATAAACAGGTTGGAACTTTTCTGCAAGTTTAATGACTTTTAAAAGCCATCGTTCGATAGAAGAGCGTTCTCACCAACAATGTAGGCCAAAATTGCTAAATACCTAATTAATAATGTATCCTGAATATCCTATGTCGTTTCTACAGATATTTTTAGGGAAAACAAAAATAAATAAAACTTAAAAATTATTATGACTTTTCACTATGTAAATATATGAAGATATATTTTAATCAAAACATTCAATAAGCCTCTTACAAAGCCTTTTGAATCAGTATGTTAAAAGAATTTCATGTCGTTTAGATATGGAGCCATCATCTAAAAATAATATAAATACCCTCTTATCTTGACAATACATTAAGATTGGGGCTAAATACTCATCTATCGAAATAGGTATCTAATTTCATAAGCTTATGATCTTTTTATTTAGATAAACTGCTGCTGTAGGTTAAGTAATTAATCTTAGAAAATCGAAGACAAAAGAATCACCATATAGCATTTATAAAGAAACAACAGTATATACATACAGTCATACGTGCTATATGTCTTAATGTATTACCTGAACCAAACTGTAGAGACTATAGTGAATTGATTCAAGACGCATCGTTTGACCTAGTTGCGGGTCTAGAGCTATTTTGGAAAGAGTACACCAGCTGCATTCGTTAAAGCCATTGTGACCCGGTTTTTTTTAGTTGAGTTCATCCTTTGTTTGATTGATTCTAAATGTCCATTTCAGTACGGTATATAATCAAACACTTTACAGATAATACGTACTGCGGTTTTAGCAATAGAAAACCCATCATCATTTGACCCAGTTTTGGAGCTTAGAGCTATTTCGGAAAGAGCGCAATTCCTGCACCGCCATGATGACCCGATTTCGACGGTGGATTCTCCTTTTCTTTAATGTATTTTCATCATTGATATTCTAAATAAATACTCCTAAAATGTTATCGTCGTTTCTAAAATATTTTTCTAATTAAGTCCTCGAGAAAGCTTTATACTAACTGATAATTACTTATAGTACAAAAGGGACATTTTCACGATTCACTTATTCGGTAATGCTGTACAGACGTTCCCTTCTAAATTAACTTAGGTAAGGATAAAAAATAAAAAATCGAGTCTATAATTAATTTATAGTCATCGTCAATAAATTATAATTATATACATAATATTTTTATAATGTCATTGAACATATATTTGAAAGTGAAATAATAAATTTACAATATATTATATATACAATATAATATATATATATATATATATATATATATATACTTACTTTACAACTAATTATGAAATTTAGCTAAAGTTTTGGAAGAATTTTTAGGTTTTACATAGCCTAATGTAAAATTTATTGAGGTTTGTCGAAAATGTCAGGGTTGAATTGCAAAAAATAATACCTTTGAAGGTTACAACAGGCTTTAGAACATTATTTTCTGTGCCATATTGAATATTAAATCGAACCATGTGTGGTTATAGTAATGTATTCAAATTGAATGCTCCTCGATTGGCGCCCCAGCCAAATTCTCTTGATTCAATCAAATCAAAAGTTCAACTCTACATAATATATCTTTTTAAACTTAAATGCAATTCTGAATTATTTTTAAGTCAATTTTATAACGTGAAATCATTGAAATAAAGTGTTACAGGAATAAGCCTTTTTTGCAACAATTTTCTTTCATGAAAAATCCTATTTAAAAATAATGCGACGTGCCTCTTGTACCTATATGTTATAAAACATGAATAAAAAGAGAAAAATAATTTATATTAATCACCAATCGAATATCATGGCTTATTGTCTTCCAGTCGGCAGCGCAGGTGGATAATTGATCGAGCAAACAGCGTGGAATTTGGTGAAACCGTTACGCAATGCATTTTTTAGGGTCTGGTGGGGGTAGTCAGCGCTTTTCAGAAATTACAGGGCGGGAGCGGGGTGCGAACGGCGGGATATGACGTTCGATTTAAAGGGTAGGCTGGGGTGGGTAACGGAGCTGCAGGGCTGTTGACGGGCGGCCCGCGCGTGCGCGCTCAGCGGGGCTGCCGCCGCCCGATTTCCGCACGAACGTTGACAGTTCGTCCGGACTTCCTCGATACCGCGCGTCCGCGGCGCTGTACGCCTCTTACCCGGGCGATCCAGCCCCGCGCTGCCTGGCTGCCGGCCAACCTGCCCCGTGCCCCGTGCACTTCGAGCGACGACGCCGCCGCTGCCGCCGCACATGGCGTATTGACGGATTATTTGTTCATGTAAGTACCGGGTATTTTATTCGTTGTATGTGCTTTATTTTCCAGATAGAAATTCGGATGCTGTGCTCGTTGTAGGGGATGTTGATAATAATTATCGGTCGCACCGTTGTGTTCCCGTGCAAGTGTTTTTGTGTTAGAAATGTTTTTGTGTACGTTTTCATTTGTGAATGGTTTATTTATGTGGTCATGTGATTCATTCCGGAGTATTATCCTAAAAATATATGTGTTTTAAGTTCAATTGTCTTTCTGTGTGCTGATTTAATTAATGTTTTAGAATGACGAGTGATGATGACGAATACCTATATGATTCGTTTGTTTTTTTTTGTTATTTCATTTGTTTTACGTAAACGTAAATATTTTGTTCAATAATGTTAAATTGTGAAAAACATATTATTTTATAATTTTAATTTAAATAAATTGTCAGCTACAATCAAAACAACCAGAATAATATTATTGTTCTCATATTAAAACAATGAGCCGCCAATGGTACTAATAGATTTGATTACATATTTTTACTCGCAATAAAACTAAAACGATTACTTTAACGATCGCACATTAAAGCAAACTTAATTACAATGTAGGTTATCAATGAACTGTAACGAATACTGTCTACATAACATTAAAAAAAAATCTGGAGAAACATGGTCACTTAATTTTTTCGTAATGATATAATCAAACATAGCATTACCTATTTTATTACACATTAATACTTTATATAGGCTATACGTATTACTAATTATTTTACGAAAAGCCATTGTCTATTTATCAAGTCAGTTATCAAGTTTGGCATTGAACACTACGCACGCGCTTATGTTTGTACAGATGCGATCGGTAGCCATGTTCCTGAAAATACTTAAGCCGAAGAAAATGCTTAATAAGCCACTATTAAAAGGTGCCTTATAATTGCATAATTAATTGTACGTAATTAATCCAACCAATACAATAATATATTCGGTTTTTTAAAGATTAGTATCGTAATCAAGTTTCAAGTCTATCAGTTTCATATAAGTTTATTGTTCATTTTTTTTTGTAGTTTCATATGAGTTTTATTCAACGTTTTAAACTTTTAATTACTAACTTAATTTTTATTTTGCATGTTTTTCAAATTATTTTACATATATGCACACTAAAACGAACAACTTAATAAATGCATTTGATATTTGTATTGGACATTTCTATAATAGGCGAAGCTCATATTGTCCTGGATTTTCCTTAGGTCACTAAAGCAATTATTCAAATATTGTAACCGGTAGTTGGCGCTACTTGCGCGGTGATGAATGCGCGTAAAACTTTATTGCCGACATTAATTTAGTCGTGACAGCCATTCAAGATAGAGTTTGGGCATTTTTTAATATCATTCATTACACCTTAAGTATTACAGTCAATAGTGAGAAATCTCGAATGTACAACATTCCGATAAAATCCGTGTTTTTGTACCCTTTGCCTTTTTTGAATAACATTAATTTATAAAAAAATATATATTTTTAACGATTTTTAAACTGTCATAAAAAAATCTTTTTCCATTTTGAAATAGGAATAAAAAGATGTATTAGAATAAAACAAATTTATTTAATAATAGGCCTAATAATTTATTTTTTTGTGCGTATCAATCCGCCTAGACTGATTACATGATAGAATGCAATGGAATCGGTGTGAACGACGATTAGATAACAGTTAAAGAATTTGGTAAACCTTTTGTTACAGGTTGATTCAAAAAAAAGAGTTAAACGAAAAAAAATATATAAACAATATGACCTTGAGTTACGTAAATAAATTCTTGTTTAATAAAATATTTGCTATTAATACATATGAATATAATATATATTTTAACATAAATATATAATATGATAACATAATTTAACAGAAACGATGTTCCATTCTAATCTTTTTTCTTAATGGGTCCAAGAATTCGTAACTCGTTTCGTTTATTAAAATTTTAAATTATATGCAAATAAAACGCGAGAAAGACAGGTTCCAAATTAGTATATAATCATATTTAACACTAAAACTGTGACGGTATATAAATTCCTTTAAAGATTTTTAGACGTTTCTATTATAAACGTCGAAAATTTCCACTCAATATATAACTAAAGCGCTTAAGGTACTAGATTTACATCATTAGAACTTGGATTTAGTACCATTGCGCAACCAAATTGGTTCTTATAATAAAAATACTTTTACTTAGTTTTTATTTAAGTAATTCAATTAATATATTTATTTTATTTATAATAAAAGTCTCCTTTTAGTTCACCTGTGTTCTAATTCCGTAGCGTTATCATAATTCAAATGGCCTTGCTAATAATGATAAGAAAACACATTCGATATCCAATGTATTGTTCTTTACACTGCACTTTGTTATTCATTTGCTGCCTTAAAATTATCCTATCCTAATATTGCATAGAATAAATATTCGTAGAATATACCCTACTTACATTTGAATGACTTACAATTATTATTTTATTTTATTTATAAAGTATTGTTTTGTAACGTCATGTTTACGTCATTGGGACAATCCATTTCAATACATTTTGTAAATAACAAACGAATGTTTTTCGAAATAATGATTATTGCTTAATTAATTTTATTTCAGTCAATATCTATTTTGATATGGCTTATAAAATTTAACTTGACATTTGTATGTAGTAAATTTGGCAGTCTCTCATTGAAATTTTACATTAATTAAAATAATGAAGTATCATAATGAAGGACGTTCGTATTCAATAATTCCATATAAAATTGTATTATTTAAATTAAAGATATTAATGTAAATGAGTACGAAAGATATAAAAACAATGTCAATAAAATCTCTACTATGTTTTCTATGGTGGTGTTTAAGCACTGATAAACAATAATGATAAGCATTTGAGGAACTAATGCTATCAAGGTCTCCGTTTTTAATGACTTTGTGCATCATTTTTGTTTGAGTTATAATAAACATCGTTATGTCATGCGGCGTTATTTTTTTCTTCCTTTTGTTTACGCGTAGATGTTACGATGATTGAAATGCAGGGCTGTCGATATATTATATATTTTTAAATTTTTATAGAAGCAAACAATTTAATTTAATTAAAACTTTTTGATCAAACGAATTTATAGATTTTAATGCTATTACGAACGTAAACATATATAAGTAAAATAAATAAATATACAAAAGTAGAATACAATCATAGGATATTTTTGGAAATGAATACGAGTAATTTTACCTTGATTGATTTAACCAGTAATACATTAGTAGTATTTAGCCCCGTATCGGTTGATAAATATTCAACATGTATTGCTAGTCGACTTGCAGTAAATGATTGTATTTGAGGTCATACATTGGCTTTGAGTTAAAATTGTGAAAATTAACAAAACCTTGAAGCGAGACCGATCACGGGAAAACTACGAATGCGGTAGACGCGGCGTGTGCAGAATCGGCTGCACTGCGACGACGCCCGCGAGGGGCGCCGCTCTAGCCATCTTTTTTTCATTTTGCGTGCGTCTTTTTTTGGCAGCGCGCGTTAACCTTGGATTTTTTCATAGCGAAGCGCTGCACGTACGCGCGCAAGTTTCGGATAGTCGTAGAGCGTCCCCCACTCGGCGCGTCCGAATTTTCTGCATTCGGACGTTGTGAGAAGTTTTCGGCGGTCGCATTCGCGAGCGAGGCTCCCAGCGGTTAGGAGCGACGCGGTCGTACTCGAGATACTGTGTACAGCGCACGACGGCGATCGGCGCCAGCGCGCGTTGCAATATGCGGAAGTGAGGACGGACAGCGCCCGCAGCACGGTGCTAGTGTTACTCCAGTGATACACGCAGTGAACGCACATTCAGTGATACGAACTATGATATTTGTGAACGGCTCGCGTAGAGCACTAATGGTTTTGTTTTGATAAAATCAAGGACTGTGGAATTTGTCATTCATGGAATCGAGGAAAGTATTGTTACCGTAATATTTATTTTGATGTTTTTAATCTATTCGACCCGTTGGGGTATAAAGTTTAATATAAAGTTTACTTGAATAAAGTTTTGTCTTATTTGCGAGACAATCTCATCAGTCTCCTAATAAGTATCGGAGTATGCAGCCTTTGATAAATACTTGTTGACACCCTGCGGCATGCGATAAATATTAAACGAACAGGGGAGTACGGCAGATTACGCCTTAAAATGCACGCTTCAGAGAACATTTTTGCACACAACTCATTCGCTTTCCTGGTTTTGCATACACGTGCTGCCGCTTTGGGGCTATTGAACTTGATAATGAGACAAACGTATTTCCTCTTTTTTTATACACCTATATTGCATCACTAAAGTTTTTGCACGATCTCTGCGACCGGTTTCATACTTTTCATTTTATGTATAATAGCAAACTGAATGAATTTTTTGACTATAACGTTCGCCGATTTGGGCCTGTTGAGCTGTAGAAACATGCTTTTAATAAATTCATCAAGGAATCCAGTTTAGCGACAACGTTCGGTAATAATTATTATGGTGAATAAAGCGCGCGAGTAGGCAAGCCCGGAACCACTCCGTGAGGCTAAAACTGGTCCTACGACGCATTAACATTTGCATAGAAACTGTCAATGTGGCTCCGTGGTCAACTATTAGCACCTACCGCGGCCGCCCGTCCGCCCCGCGCTCGTCTTCGAGTACTGCGCCCGCGCCGCCGCGACGTACGACACACGCACTTTGTAATTTGTTAGTACCTATTCTACTCGCCTTAAACAGGGCTTCCTAATTATTTAACAGAATAAAATATGAATAATTTGTAAATATATTTTTATTATGTTTATACATTTGTATTTATTTATATTCATAAAACAAGTCATAAATATCATAACAAAACGTAATTTAATAAACAAATGAAGGTACTGGTATTCGAAAATAAGATTTTATCATTTATAAATAATATTAGCTGTGAATGATCATACTACATTTAATGTTACGTGGAGAAATTGATACATTAAATATAAGAATTATATCATACTTATTACCTAATTACATATACTCAGTTAGAAAAAATACCTTCTAGGTCATAATATTTTATTTTAATTAAAACCAGTTATTCGAAGGTCACAGATAAACTCATAAAAATAAGCCGGCCCTCTAACACATATGTCGATACATAGTTATTCCATTAAAATATAAATAGATGCTATACACAAAAAATAATGAGATTCCTAAACATCTCAAGGAAGACGTTGGCGCCAACTTCATATCCAGCGCTTGTATACTTTAAATATAATTTATACAGAAATAAAAATAGTTTATTTAAAAAAATATATTCCTTTGTTTGTTATTGAGCAACCTAAATTATTGGCTACTGGGAAGCAAGTGCTGGTACGAGGCCATGTACAATTTATGGCGCCTACAATTTTGTATCGTGAAACTACTCTGAATAAACGAATGAGTATGATGATAGGCTTTTAAACTATATGTATGTATGACTTGCATTTTTTTCTTTCATAACGGATTTCTTAATTAATTCAACAGTTTATATTATAGTCATCATTTAAAAAGTCAAGAAACTTGTTAAAATTATATCGTTTCGTTCTTTTCGTTAGTATATTTTTTAAATAGTTTTTGTTTTAATTAGTAATTCCGCCTGCAGCTTTGCCTCTGTCATTGGTGCTGGTCAGGTGCTAGATACCCTATAACTTTTCTGTACTTCTGACAACGTTTGTGATCGGTTGAGTTGTTAAAACGTGAAAGCGTAATGAACAAACAAACGCTTTCACGTTTAAAATATTAGTTACGTTGTTTCAGAAATAAGATATACGATAGATTGCAATCAGCGCCATAATAATTATGTATATTCATGGCTTATTTATCGAAAACGTTTCACCGATGAGGTAATATTAATAGGTTGTTTTTTTTAATGAACCTCTATTTTAACTACTCGATACTTAATAATATATCGTACTTACGTCTATCTAAAGTTATGATTTCGGTCGTAATTTATAACAAAGCCGCTTTAATACATCCTTAGCATTGAGCGCGTACGCATTTTATGTTTTTTTTTGTTCTCACGGCTTTTTTGAATGGATTATGTAATTAAATTCGTTTGGAGTTTTGTGTTTTAAAATTTACACTGATATACAGTGGTTTTTCATATTACAATATTGATTTATGATATGACAATATTTTACGGTTCACTTTTGCTTCATAATAATATAGTATATATTTTTTATAATTAATATATTTTTTACATTTTTTTAACCGTTAAATAATGTAAAAGATATAAATATATATTATAGTAAAAAGATTTATTTTAGTAGTTTTTAGTATTAATAACTCTGAAATATTGTTTGATAACGTTAGGTATTTTTGTATATTATAATCAAAATCCGTTCCGTTTGTCTCTATTAGAGGAAAAAATATATAGCTAGGTTTGCTTAATATATATTTACATAGAGATTATACTTTCAAATTAAACATAAAACATAGGACGAGGTACCGATACCTAAATCATAATACAATTATGTGTAAGCATGATCTTTCTTATTATGTTATACTTGAAGTAAATTAACTTTTAAAACTTACGTTTGAGAAAACATTATTATATATTTTGTCAAATAGATAAGATCTACAAAACTAGCACTTAGCTTGAAGATATTATATTACATATGTTTGTGCGCCGTCAGTATGTAATACTTGATATCGTTGTGTTCCGGTTTGAAGGGTGAGTGAGCCAGTGTAATTACAGGCACAAGGGACACAAAATCTTAGTTCCCAAGGTTGGTGGCGCATTGGCTATAAGCGATGGTTGACATTTCTTACAATGCCAATGTCTAAGGGCGTTTGGTGACCACTTACCATCAGGTGGCCCATATGCTCGTCCACCTTCCTATTCTATAAAAAAAAAAAAATGTTCGGACACAGTCGCATTTTATACCTCCCTTCTCTATAATAGATAGATTAATCTTTTGACTGTTCTTGGTACAATAACATTTTTATCAAATCAATAAATATTATGCTCTCATTTTTTACATTCATCTATTCATATTGGATTTTACTAATTAATTATAAATATTTTTCTATAAATATATTCAAATTATGTCTATAGATAGATAGTTATTCTTATTTACGGATATGTAATAATAAGATTTGTAAAAATAACCTATTAAGGCTTAAACGTGTGTATTACAATACGTTCACTGCTTAAATACTAGCGAATAAAACACGTGGTATCTTTGCCTTAAGATAACCTTATATTTCATAGGCACACTAAAGATAAGAGTTTGATTAGAGAATCTTTTTTAGTATGAAACTATGATATAAATTCGAAATTTAAATAGAGCTGTTGTGATATATTTTGTTGCGATTGTTTTTTTTTAAAGTAATAAAATAACTGTTGGCAAGTGTTGATATGTTTATCTTTTCGCGAGCAAAAGAGGTTATTGTGTATTTTAAAAGTAGAAATTAAACAGGAATCTGCTTATTATTTTCTAATTAATTCAAGGTTATAATAAATTCATAAAAACTTAATTAATATACGACAAAATCAAGTTAGAGGTCTTCAAAGTACCCATAAAAAAATATAAATTTTTATCTATGATTTTAAAAAGGGTTCTTTCAATGTAAAATCTTAGTTATTTGTTAAAATGTGTAATTAAAACTTTGGATTCCATGTTTTTTTTCATTTAATACTTAATTTTCGTACTTTAATTAGTTTCATTATCATAATAAAAGGTGTTGCAAATGCAAATTTTATTACGATATTCTTTAAAGTGCGACGGTAACAGTTCCAAATTTCAATATGACGCCGTAAATAATTTTGACTCAAGTAAATAGGGAAACTGAGCTATGGATAGGAAAAACATTTACTTAAAGTAAAATAAGTTTTAATCTATTTACCTATATTTTTATAGTTACCTAATAGTTGTGTGATTTTCTCAATGTATTTTTCAACCGTACGTACGTCAGCCCAGCGGTGGGAGAGGAGGGAGTTAGGTACAAGGATATCTCGGAGGGCCTTCGAGGCGCGACGCTTACGTAACACAACCAAGGTCGCTTCGTATTCAATGCGTTAGTGAATAAGCATTGTGGCCTGCGTGCAATATATATGTAGTATGGCGTTGTTTAAACGCAAAGGCAAACTAGGCAAAGCCGGTACTGTTTCATTTATTTAGATCTGATATTTAATTTTATAGGTATTTATATATCCTTACTAAAATTATAAATGCGAAAGTGAACTTGTTTGTTTGCTTGTTACACTTTGACGTCTTAACTACTAAGTCGATTATGATGAAAATTTTCATATCCGTTGTCAGGATTACAGAAAAGGAAATACTGATGCTGGCGCATACTATTAATATTATAAATGATAAGAAAGTAACTTTGTATGTCTGTTACGCCTGCGCGCACGGCTAATAAATAAGCCACTGAATCGAAAGATGACGTTTGGTGTGAAGCAAGCTTTAACCAAGAAAAGATATAGGTTACTTTTTGTATAACAAAGGTCTGAGCCTACAATTTAGTATATATCTAAAAAATATTTCGTTAACACGTCGTAAGCATAATTAGGTGTAGTAAATAATATGACGAAATTTATTTTTAAAATTCAGTTAAAAATATCTAGAAATGAACGGTTTTACTTATGAGTATTTTCGAGGGTGCTTAGTTAAAAACTATTTGCTCGTTTTGACATTCATCATTGATTTGATATTCAAAAGTATGAGAAGCATCATTGTTTAACTAATCTCGCCCTAAGCGACCTGGATAGGGAAAGATATGTAACTATATGTATATTATTATCGTTATATTGAGGCCTTAACTTTTGAAATAAGAATTAAAACTTACAATTTAAAACAAATTTAGTACCCAATATAATTATAAAACTTATTGCAAATACCTAAAATAATTAAAAATAAAACTTATTAAAATGTCTTTGGTATAATTCGATTTTCTATTTTATATTATATTGTATTTAAATACTATCAGTTACCTACATATTAAATACGACTAACATTGTTTTCATTGTTTGTTATTACTTTATACGCCAAGCATTTTTAATGACTTGCATAAAACGTTTTTAATAATAGGATTTTTCGTTTTATTATTATTATTTTATGAAATGAAATTTGAATATTTTCACAGGGTACGACGATACACGGTTTTTTGTTAATATGAAACAGCGGGAAACCAGGTCACCAGCAAAATCATTAACTAGACTGGTCGACCGTGTTTCCAATCGTGCAGTGATAGAAACGCACTCCTATATTCCCAAATAAATGTGATTCGGACGAATGAGGTTCGTAAGGTTAGATGTAGGGCGTAATCTCGGAAATTATTTATCCGATTTTGAAAAATCCTTCATTTCATTTCAATATCATTCATATCAAAAGGAATTTTCGCGGGGATCAATTTTGCAACGTTAGTCGACGAAAAAAATTAAGAATGCTACCTTAAAGGTAAGAGATATATTTAGGTATGAATGTTTTCTATGAAAAAGCTGGAGCTTTTTTTTTATGAAAGAGACGACATACCGTACCCCGTCTGTTGGGGTTCGCCAGTAATTTATAAAGTCACAACCGCATAATTGCTACAATCAGTAGGTGAAGGTTGTTAACTTTAGTCGCCTATAAAACGCAATACTTTGTCCCATAAACCTTCTCCTCAAAAGGGAGAGGAGGCCTTAGCCCAGCAGTGGGACATTAACAGGCTGTTACTGTTACTGTTACTTTGTCGGTATGTTACAATCTTATTATTTTATCTTTGTTCCTCTTTTTCTTTTTTTTTATATAATGTCAATCAACTGCCGACCGACCAGTGCCAAATGACGATTGCAATAATACCAAATATAAAAAAATAAGGAAGCGATCAATTGATATCAATATAGAAATTTAAAAAATCGAGTTGAGACTTGAATTAATAAAAGTCTAATTTGTATGATAATGTATAATAATATATAAAAATTATTAAACGAAAAAGTTATTTTTTTATTAATAAGGAAAATAAGTACAGATATAAAATAAAATTATGGACAATGAATTTCGGAGCATTCATAAATACATACTGTGAATTGTAACAGTATATTTTTTGTTAGCGCTACTTGTGTAGACATTGCTTGAACCTAGAAACTCGTCTTGTGTGATGGTGACTGGTAAACGTTGACACGTGAGGGTTAATAGTCCGTTTTAAGTTTAAGAAGTATGTCGTTGTTCTATCGAATAAGTGTTATAAATTAATCTATTTGCATAAAGTACAACACGGTTTGGTTATTATAATTGAACACTATTATTATTTATCACAAAGCATATTATATTATGTATTATCTTAAAGATATATATTTGGGAATATTCCATTGGTTTGGTTGCAGAGCTCACATTTTAAGTGGTTCTGTTCTTCTTCATTCTTTTTAATCATTACTAATATTATAGAAGCAACCGTCTTCAGACGCGGGCCAAGCCGCGGGCGGAGAGTAATATAATTACGCATCAGATGCATATAATTCAAAAACGGAATCATGTTTAGTCCGTATGTGTGTAAACATACACACACGGACATCCTCCAAAAATAGAAAATGAGACCGCAATATGTGGAGATTTACAATAATAATTATAATTTTATAGGGAAAAAAATAATGCGTTCATTTTAATGTTAATTTTAATCCCATAAACATTTGATGATTGTATTGTAAATTTCATTGTTATTATTTTTATTAATTTCATTGCTCTTATACAACAATGGGTATGTATGTAACCTGTGTAAGGCAGTTGTCTACACGAAACAGGTTTCACTCGATGTTTTTTTAAACATAAATTTGGGTCAAGGATTATTTCTTTTCAAAATATGAAGGTCGTTATTTTTAATTTTATTCGTGCAACGCGGAACTCCGCTCCCATTGTCCGTGAGCCGTGTCCAAACTATAACCCTTACGCATTTACATAAAGTACGACACGATGTTTACTAGCTTTAATTATTATAATTGGACATTATTATTATTTATTACAATGTACATATTATTTATTATGTTAAAGTTAAAATATAAATTACTTTTTTATTAAACATCGCAATTGTTGGCTTTTGGCTTTTATGGTCTTTAATGATTTAGACCAGAAGTCCTTCAAAGTTCTCTTTGTTTCAACTTGAACTAACTAAATTTACCTTATATATAGCTAGCGGCAATTTGAAGTACTCGTGGTACATATACGAGTTATATATTATATAATTTATGTCACGTTTCGACATTAAGCACGGAATTTTAGCAGTGCTGTCTAAACTTTATACACATAAGCGCTGTTTAGGCGATTTTAAGTTAATATTTGAAAGAAGAAGATATGCCATTGTTTAATAATTATTCTAAACAACAATTACTTTTAAAATTTATAATCAATAACAAACAATCAATTCAACCGTAGATGGCTATTAACTCGTTTAATATAAAATAAGTAGGTTTGATAATAATATTGATACAGTTTTGAAAAGTTATCATATATGTTTGATTGTCAATGATACTGAAATCTTAGATGCTCCCTTATGCTTGTAATTAGAGTCACTTACGTTTTAAATTGGAACCAAGCTGTGATGTACCACGAGCTTTGTGTTCAGCTGCAGTAGTGAAAGGTGTACATCCATAGCGCACGCACTGAATCGCTCGCGCATGCGCCTTGCTTCAAAACGACTTCGGAATTAGGCGCGGCTCTGTGCTTTCTCACAGCTCGATTTAGAAGACGAAGAATTTATTTCCGATATTAATAAATAAGAGATTGTTCGATTACGAAACGGTTCATTATATTATTATTATAGATGATCATTTACTTTTATTGAAAAAAATATTTGTATTATTAATTCGACTTTAATATATTTTAAAAAGTCAAAATTGTATTAATTTTATTGATAATACTTCTATTTATTTAAAAATAAATAAGTAAATCAAATTCTACAGTCTAGTTTCAAAGATTATGATACTTTCTACGTTTGTTTATTGTTTGGTACGCCGTACGAAATGTGCTTGTGAATTATGTCACGTTGACTTTAAACAATGAAACAGAGTGTGTAGTGCGAGTTTTTTTTACCTTATTCGATAGCGTTGAATTTTACTGCGATTTGTATTGAAAATAGCACCGTCTAGTGACAATAATCTGATTTGCATTCAATAATAATAATCATCAAAAGTTTCATAAAAATCAAGCTATTTCTTATATAATTAAATTGTACATAGTAACGCCTCCCCCTCGCAATCTTTCCAAAGATTTTAATTCTAAGATTAAAATTCTAAGCTCAATAATATTACTTAAATTTGTCTTTAACATGTATACATAGACTCAGAGGTTGTGTGTTGCGAAACGCAACCGTGCGTGTGCGCATTGCAGCGGCATGCAACTTTCTATTTTGACGTGCCCCCCTTCGCCTCCCGAAGTGGGCCCCTCATTTGCCGGAAAAGCAATGCAAGTAGAAAGTCATAGTTTTTGTGATACCTAAAAATTATACTTAGGTGTTTAAGTAGTTATTGATTTTACGGTATTTTTATATACAATCTTTTAAAGTAAGTTTATATTTAATTTATTTTTCTGCGTTTACGTTCATAAGGTTTTTAAAGTACAAAACAATGTCAAAATATAGCTGTTGATAACGTTTTCATTATATACATATATTTTTGATTAATGTATGCAATATTGCTATGATTTTATCCCTATCGGTTATGAGAGCGAGGGTAGAAGAGTGCACTTGTGTACGCGCTCTTAATTTTTTTATACATAAAAGGGAAATGGACCATCGATGAAAAGTGCCGCCAATAGATATTGGCGTTTTAAGAAATATTAACCATCCCTTACATCGCCAATGCGTCGCAATATGTCTTACTCCTTTAATCTGGAACACAAAAATACTAATTATTGCTGTTTGGCGGTAGAATATGTAACAAGTTCGTGGTACCTACACAGACGGGGATGTACAAAGCCCTATCCCCAATTAAACATTGCCCCTTATCCGCTCTATCTCCTGCGCAGTTGACCGGTCTAGTCAGACATTACCACTAGCTTAATTTCTTATGGCTTTATCACAGCTGTCATACTATTACGTACACATATTAAATGCATCTGAGTCGTTTGAAATTTAGAAAACAGGCCTGCATACGTTTCGACATCGGCTTTCGTAATCGCTTGCTAAGAAGTCATTTGCATACTGACTGTGTCAGAAGAGTAAAAGGTTTACGTAGCGATTATTTTTATACGGTACGATTTATAAATGTACGGTTAATTGCATATATATGCATTGCAGAAATTATGAATTGAAACTTAAGTCACATTATATACTTTAGAAATAAGATTCTGGTATGCAATTTTGTTAACTTTTAAAGTTATTCATCTAAATTTGTTTGATTTAAAATTTAGACTTCTTTATAGGAAATTGAATGAAAGTAAACGCATTCAATACTTTTTGATGAAGGATAAATGAAATGAATGAAGCGTGTCCGAGCTCATTGAGAGGCGAATTTTAAGGACGAATATGCGTCTAACGATCGTGTATGTAACATTCAAATGCGTCTCCTATCCTGTACTGAATTACATGTTTTTTAAAACGAAGTTCATAAATATTTTTACTTGCAATAATATTTATAACTTTATGGTATTAAAAGTATCTTGGAAACATTTAAATCAACGCAATAAACAAGCGTGTAATCATTATGTTTTTGTTTTGAGCAACGTTTGTATGACTAGACCCTCCATACATTCAAGCAATTTTCGACCTTATTGGTAACAACTTATAAGTCATTTGTGTATCATATTGTGAATCAAAGCACCGCCTTCCTTTCCAACCGTGATGGAGTTATTCGGAAGTGACCCATCAGATTCATATTCTGCAATTTCTCTTCTATTGCCTTTTATGATATTTTTTTTGAGATTTTTATTTATTTGTATTGTTGAGAGTTTAAAATTAATGGTGGACACAAACGTGTTGTCTGAGGATTTGGTATGCCTTTCCTATTATTTGATTTATTTTTTTGATATCCCTGCACGTTTTTTATTTCCAGGCAGCATTACAATTTAAATTTTAAGAGGGATCTAATATGCTATGTCCCATGTGCCTTTAATTACACTGTCATTAACTGTTGTATAGACTGTTCTTCCGCTTTTTATTTTAATTTATTTTTATTGATATCTGAATGATTTAATACTTATTATACATACTTTTTTAAAACTCGTATTTTGCACAGGCAAGTTAAATTTTAACGATACTTTAAGATAGTGAGTACATCACCACATTTATAAGCTATATACCATTACTATATTTAATACATACTACAATATACAAAGGGAATTGGTCGGTACGTATGTTGTTAGCTCGCTACGGAATGCCTTATTTCCGCATAACTGTGTCCCAATTGTGAAGTCAACGAATGCATATTAAAGTACACACAATTTGGGAGCGATATTAGTTCCATGTCACGAAACGAAACGTGAGATGATGATTTTAAATAACCGTTTCGAATAACAACGGCTACTTTTGATATTACAACATTACACTGTAGACAATTAGGTTATGCTTTAACTTTTTTCAGACAAACCGAACTGAAAACTTGTCGTGTTTCATTGATATTATGTAAATTCTTGCTATTAAACTAATAAAATATAAGACTATGACTGTGACCGCTTAATAAATAAATAATATCTTATTTCATACATTTATGTTTAACCGTAACAGCCTGTGAATGTCCCATTGCTGAGCAAAAGGCCTCCTCTCCTCTTTTTGAGGAGAAAGTTTGTGGCTTATTCCACCACGCTGCTCCAATGCGGGTTGGTGGAATACACATTTATGTTCAGTTGTTATATAATTAGAAATGAAATCTATTACATATAATGAAATACGATTATTTTTTTATTAATACCAATAACATACAATTTGGTATAATTTACAAAAAAAAATTGTCGTTTTATTTTAATGTCAACAATTCACACAAACTCATTGCATTTACTACAGCGCTTAAATTGACGATATTTACGGTGAATGAGAACGGGATTACGTAACAAAAAGCACGCCATGGCCACCTTAGACTAATAAATAATTTAGAAATGCCATAGAAGTAATCTGTCACTGGGACGCTGAAGGCATTTTGTCATATAACTATTTATAGAGTGAATAGGCATCATCTACGCAAGCGCACTCCACCTTAGACTGCATCATCACTTTCCATCAGGTGTGATAACAGTCAAGCCCTAGCCTATATATTTAAAAAAAAAATAGGTTTGACTAACATGAACCATAATTCGACTGTAACTGTTTTAAACGGTAATGTTATGAGGTAATGAAAAGAATGCGTCGTGTCTATTACCTTCGTGTTATTTCGGTGTTCATAAACAAAGCGCAACCGTTTTGAGGAATGTTTGAAGGTCGCCCTAGTTGTGTGGTGAATCTTCCGCTGCATTTTATATTCTGTATACTGAACAATGAGGCTTTGAACTTGGTTTGTTTATATATACGAATCATACTTGTAATTTTTGAATAAGTGTCTCCTTTGTTCAACTGCACTCTGATAACGTGAAGTCTATTTAGAAACGTTTCTAATTAGTGTAAAACGCAATTTTCAGTTTTGTATCAATACTGTGACAATTAAGAAAATTTCTACTACCATACAATAGACTATTTATTATTTTCATAGAAATAATTTATAAGCTTCTGATGTTAATTTGACAGTCATGATATCGTTGTTTCCGTATAATTCTTATCGTCGCTGCTTTTATGACGTCACAAGAAATCCAACATGCCTTCTGTTATTTCGATTCCATCGTCACATTTTATAATGATTTGGTTTAGATAGCAGTAGTTTGTAGAAGTCAGCCAATGATCAAAGGTTCAAATACAGGTAAGCGCCGTAGAGTTGTCATGTGCATAATTTGTTTGTAATTCATATCGAGCTCGGCGGTGAGAAAAAAAATTGTACGGAATCCCAGAGTCCCAGCTGTGGGACATTAATAGGTTTTACTTTCGTTATATTTAAAATATTAACATGTTGTAAGTAGTTTTAGCGTGTAGGTGAATTAAATATCGTTTTCTTTGTAAGCGTTGCGTGCCGTATAAATCGGTATTGTTATTTTTTTTATTACGGAACATTTCGTTTTAAGAACACTTTCGATACCTGTCAAGGCCACAACTTTAAACGGTTTATATTTATAATAAAACATAACAAAGTTATCAAATATTATCATCTTATCAATCACATAATAATTTCATCATTAATGCATCATAATGATCGTGTTTTTTTAATCTATATTATAAAGGAAGAGGTAATCACCGAAGCCACAAGTATTTTCTTATACAGTATGAAAACAAAGCCTTTATCAAATCGTTAAATGAAATGCCAGGGTGAACATAAGCTATTTATTATCATGTTAAAATAAAAGGGTTTTTTCGTAGACCAATTTTGCAACGTGAGTCGACGAAAAAACGGTCGAGTGAATGCGTTTTTCACGTAGGCTACCTTAAAGGTAAGTGAATGAAGAAAGAGTAGAGCTTACGAAGAAGTCCGCGACGTATTACGGTTCTCACAAATTGATATATAATATTTATAATTAATTTTAATATATTATACAGGCATGATCATGATATCCGGGTTTTGCTAATTTAAAAATAATAACCCTACGACACAAAAAATAAAAAGTTATCTGTATTAAAATAACAAATTATTCGTAAGTCCAGAAGTTTGAAGTTTTACAATATGAATTGAATAAAAGAATTAATGATAAGAGATAATGTTAAATAAAAGTATCTCCGCCGCGTCTGTGTGTACGGATTATTATACGGTATTAACCAATTAACGGAGTGATTCATAAGTAAGGTTTAGTCGTATAATTAATTTTTATTTTTTGTAATTTTCCTGAAATGTGAAGAAGATGGTAGAAGATGTCTGAAAAAAATATACAGACTTGGAGCTTTATTTATATTACGATAAAAACGTTTTATGTAGCACGGGTAGCGAGTAACACATAATCGGCCGTCCATCGCGCCCATAAAAATGTCACTCGAAAAAATATTTTTCTACGGATTCTTCTACACATTCGGTTACTTTTCAAAACGAATCAAAAGTACTTTTACTTGTTTATATAAATACAATTGTCATATATTATGTAAAAGATATATTACATTCTCAGTAATTTAAGAACACTATTGAAATATGATATAAAATTTTTCGACAATCCCACTAACTAAAGTGACTAAAGTGTATGTATACGAGATTTTATTTTAAATATTATTTAATTTTAATAAATATAAATAAATTATTTTAAGTTTTTTAAGTAAAATGTGCAATAAAATGAAAATGTAACACGTAACTTTCTTAAAATGTTGTTTCGGTATTATCGAAGTTTTTATTTACACATACATATAAAACAAATCTTCAATAAGATAACGTTAGAGAACGTCCCGTATCTGGGCGAGAATTGTTATATACGTCCGTTTTTCCCGAAGTTTTCCCATTTCCCTCAATAACATTTGAATAGGGAATGTTTTTGATGATTTTCGCGGTTCGTGAAGCGTGTTAACCCAAATAGAGGGCGGACATTGGCACATCTATAGCCGAGGTTATTGTTTTCCATTCCAGTAAGTAAATGTCCCACTGCTTCATCTGGTTGTTGGTCCCGACTTATACATGTGACAGTATGTCCCGATACAAGTTTACTCTCGATGTTTCCGTTTACCTATGAGCATGAGTTGAATTATAAATACAAATTAAGTTCACGAAAACTAGTGTAGTATTTGCCGAATTTGAATCTATCTTTGGTTCAGTTTGACGAATTCTACTCACGGAGCCATCTCGGCTTATCGGCTTCCTTTGAAATATATATTTTTCAATGTCATTATAATTGATATGGCTTAAACATTAACAAATAATAAGTCATTCATGTTTATTCTTGAGAAACTTTTTATTTGAAATGTAAAATGTAGTGTCGCGTCTATAAAGTAATTACTCTATGCCATCGCCGAGTGACCGTTGCCGCGGCACTTTGCGCAACTCGGTGCAGCCGTCCCCCTTCTCCCCGAGCTAGTGCGCGTGCGCGTGTGCTGCATTCCGGAACCGGGTCGCAGCCGAAATTCCTCCACCTCCAATCTAACTTGGCCTCCCCCCTACGCATAGAACAAACACGCACAATACGCCCCAAAAGTTCAGCCAATACTGGCGGTGTTACGTGCACGCATGCAAATATACAGTTAGGTCGTAACGGAGTGCTGGGAATCAAATCGATACCGTATCGACTCGGCTCATGCTTTCTGATGTTTTAGGCCAAATGGTTGAAAATTATAGAGCCACGTTAGATTTACGGTCTACAGGTAACGAATGTATTTCTTTGCACCGCTCCGAGTCCGCTTAGAGTATTTGAGTTCTTAACTTATAAATAACATAGCTAATAAATAAACTAGAAATATCAGACATAACATTAGTACTTTTGATATTATGTTTATGTTATTACGATGTCCGTGGTTTTTTATGTATTGTCAATTTAATTAATAGTTTTTGAGAGTGAAATGAAATGTAATTAATATAACAATGAGGCAGTAATCGAAAACATCAAATCATTTAGATAATTACTTTATTTTTCATTGAGGTATTTTTTTAATTGTAATTATAACTCAACTTTTGAAATTAAATTAAATAAGTTTATTAATATTTTTATTATTACACAAGACTTACATGATACAATTGACTTCCGCTTATTTACTTTTCATTTCCTAATAAGGTTTTATATCTGGACGTTCTTGGGAAAACTCAATATTTTTGAAACATTCTGTGTTCAAGAGCAATTTTTTCTAAGTTAACAGTAAATTATTAATACTAACATTGAACTTTCAATAAAAAATTGGCAATTATAATTAAATTCAATAAGAAAAAAATGATTTCTCATGAGAACTCATTTAATTCACGTTTATAGTAAATTATATTATGATATTACTAATAAACGAAAAGGCTTTTTTTGTAATGCGTAACAGAAAAAAATACTAAACCAATGCACATAAAACTTATACCAGATGATGTAGCGCTTTCCGGAGAAGGTTTTAGTATATGTATATAATTGTACTTCGTAGTTTCACTTTGAATTAAGACAAGATTATTGACGTGACAAGCGTGAATTTCGTGTGCTTCTGGGGGTCAATAAAAAAAATATCCGTACAATATTTTAAGTGCGCTACGTCACTAATATTTAGAAATTCACTTTAATAACTAAGTCAATATACCTTTTCCAAAATATAACACACTTCCCCCTATACTTAAGTCGTGTTTCAGGGCGGACACTTATATTTTAGTCATTAGGCGTCCGTCGCTAAATAAGGCATCTATTTCAAACTACCCTTGATACAATAAAAATCGATAAAATTATGTCCGTTTGGTATATTGCGTTTAATAAATAATGTTGCCGGCAACGTGAGAACCATCAATCGTATTTATTAAATATTTATCGGTCAGACCCAGTTTATCGACATAATCGTTTGTGTGTTACGAATTATTCGGTTTAAAGGTCGGTCCATATGTAAAGTATGTACACACAAATACATATATAAAGTACTTCAGAATTTCATAGTTTATTTTTAAGTCTTAACTTAGCTTTCTAGATCACATACTACCTACTTTAATTTTTTTTTTAATTGTCTTTGTTATATTTTAGATTAAGGTCTCTTACTTTGAATTCTAGGTATAAAGATCGCTTGTAAGAGATTGTTTAAAGCGATAAGGTTTTATTGCAGTCTAGTTTTAATTAGTTTATTTATATGTAACATTTCTGTTTTTAACTTTTGTGCAATAAATTCTTTTTTTATGTTAACATGTTAATAATGTGTATTATCTATACAGGGCAGGTATCCGAGGCGGCCCGGGCATGGACTCCCAACAGCAGCAGTACTGCCTTAAGTGGAACAGCTTCGGCTCTAATTTGGCCACATCGTTCGCGAACCTCTGGAATTCAGAGAGTCTTGCTGACGTCACGCTCTATTGCGAGGGTGAGTGTTCTTCTCTTAAAGTTTTTTCTAGTGTAATAGACAGACCATCTTCTACGACCTGTATGAAATAGTAACCAATCAACGTCAATACGCCTCCAACCCTGAGAACGAAGATGTTATGTCCCTTGTTTTGTAGTTACACTGTCTCAACAAATAGAAATAATAATGAGTGCGTGATATCTACTAAAAGGGGCTTGCACAGAGGCGTGCCACGAAAAGCTAGAATGTGAAACTATCATATTATATAATATATAGGATTAAGATTATATTGTGTCAACATATTCGGATAAAAAATCTGACTACGTTAGCACTTTCTTAAAGCTGTTTTTTTATGATATTTGTGTTCAAATATTGTAATGATACGTTTAAAAAAAAAACGGTCTCCGGATAAAGCCTTAATCGTACTGGTGCGAATAAGTTGAGTACTGGGTTGTACTTTATAAGCAATAGGTGCTGCTAACGTCTGGTTTGGGCGGGCGTTAAAAGAAATGTGTTCCAAATTTTTTTTTTAATATTATTAAAAAAATGACTTACAGACGGCACTAACAGTTTTGTTTTATATATTATTCATTAACACAGTTCATCAAGTCTCGGCTCTTAAATATCGTCGTTTAATTTTTTATTACTGGTACGTAGGAGTATATATACAAACTAAATGCTTTGATTTTTTTTTTAAGCTTACATGCAATTTCGTGATTCGTACATACTTGATTAACAACCGTCCGCAATTAAGGGATTATGTGTGAAATTTAAAATAACCATTAATAAATCTATGATAATACCTTTGTTTGTTAGTAAGCTAAGAATAATAAGACTTACTCGTATTGCTTGTATTTGTAAATTTTAGGTTGTTTCAAATAAAATCTCTGCTGTGATAAAAAAATTAATAACAGTGCTGTTTTACCTTTACATAGCCTTTATATCATTTTATATGAGGATACGTGTTTTTTGATCCGGTCTTTGTAATCGTTCCAATCCTACAGGATTGGAACAATATATATATAAAAATATAATAACAATACTTGTACTATAATAACGGCGTACTACCATCAAAGGTACGAGCATAACTACTCAAGAGAAAAATTTTACAGAACAGAAGCAATTGATCGTGTAAATAGCGATTGTCAGAAAAAATATTGATAGCGTGTTCAGGCGTTACGTCTCACATAAAACTACACTACACATTTATCGTAATTACAATGCTTTGTCTTCTTCTTCCGAATGTCAATTTACTGACGTCGGAAAAGAAAAATCGGTATGTAACGATTCAATCTACAGTGTTTTTTAGTAAGCCGGATATTATAAGCACGTAAAAGCCGGTGGTTCTGCGTCTGAATTATTTCCCGTTGTGTCGGATCTTCTGTTCCATCGGATTATAAGAGTCAGAGCGTGAAGAGTGTTATGTTGTATGTTTGCACACATTTGTAGACAGTTTTATTATTGTGGTATATGGATGCGCAGGCGCAGGTGCCTCGTCGTAAAGACCATTTCTGACAATGTCAATGCGGCGCCAACTGTCCTTTATAATTGGCTCACTCACTTTTCATAAACAAACAACCACCCAGCTGTTACTTAGACATGCCCAAAACTTAGCCACCGGATAATCGTATCATGTTAAAAGAACGTAATATATTTTTTATGTATCTATTCTAAAGCGTGTTTTTAAAAAGATAACTAATGATAATAATTTTAATAGAACAAAACGTAGTCTTGACGAATAATTCTTTTCAATGATCATAAAAAATAGCATCGAAATCAACAAAACAAAAGATAAAATAAAGAACAACTTAGTTTTGTTTTGAAGAATAGTAAGTAATTATTTATTAGATATCAATTCGTGTCGTACGTTAAAAATTGTAATCAAAATTTTTAGTTCTTTTAGTTGACTGAATATGTTTAATATATATACGCATATGAATTTTGAGTTGTGGTAGACAATGTATATTCAGCAATATCGTCTACATTATTTTAATATTTGTATTATTGTAGTATTGTTAACTATTATTAAGATTAATTAATGTTTATTATATTCAATGTAATAATGACATTAACCCATATAAAAATAACTCAATCTAAAAGAAAAATCAAACTGAAAACATTCACGTGACAGAAGTCAGAGTAAAGTAAAGGGCAACACAAAAAAGTTTCTTGTTTTCTTCATAAACAGATTTTTTTTAATTTTTTGATGGCATAGGCATAAAGAAAAGAATATTTTACTCCTTAGATCGGAATTGTTTCCGTGCTTAAGCGACGCTGTCTAATTTTAGCAATACGCTTATATAACTTATATATGTTTGATATATAAATTATAACAAATTACTGTCAATTAAATCTTAAAAAAAATTACAACGTTTAAATATAAAAAAAGAGGTTACGACGAAATGTTTTTCGGTAATCTAAAATAAAAGATCATTTTTTTATAAAAAACCAACACTAGATAAAACAGTATTTAAAAAAAAACTGCTTATGATTATTTTAAAACGAATATATATATATTGAGAATGCTAATATGAGGTTTGATATATAATTTTTAGTTTAAAGCGATTTCACACGTCGCGTTTTACAGTATTTTTATGCGCGTAATCAAGCTGAACGCACGCAAATAATGAGTCATAAAAATTAATGGTTTCATAAAAACAACTTTGAAAACATATATCGTTTCATAATAATAACACTATTTTAATCGGTAATATTAGTGTAATAAAAATTATATACATACAGGGTTTATGTTAGTATATAAACATTGTAATTAAAAACACTCATTTACAAATCATGACCATTTGCATTCAAAGCAGCATTTTCCCGTTGCATCCCTTTACGAACATTAGTTAAATATGCTTTTAAATATTTTCATAAATCACATATCTTAAAAAACGATGGTATTATTAAATGTTTAATTTTATTTTGTGATATTTAGTGTGTTATAACATTAAGTCTATGGTGATACAAATCATTTCTTACATGTAATTTTAAATTGAGATATTTTTGTAAATATTATCTAATAATTCGGTGAGAAACTCTTATATTGGTCTGTGTGTCGCGCTTTCACGGCTAAATCGCTAAATTAATTTTGATTGCATTCGGTATGAAGCAAGCTGGAACCATAAGGAAATACATAGTGTACTTTATCTCTCTAAAGACAGGTGAATTAGCGGTGAAGTATTTACAAAGAAAACATTATAATTATCTATTTGTGTAATTAAATCTATTTTTTTCCATTGAACTCTTTAGCACCAAAGGTTATGATCGTTTTACTGCGTTTTTACAAGAGCGTTTTATTCAGAACTTTGCATATGAATATGTCTTATTTAGGAGCATTGTCGAGGCCAGCGTCAAACACATTCGGCAAACAAATGCTCAATCGTAATGTGTGCTAATTGATGAATTTTCGAATACACTAACTTACCGCGATGTATGTTTCCACTTTGATTGTATATTTAAGTTACTTCGTATGCGTGTGTTAAACATTTTATGTATAAAATTGGCATTACAGTAAAATTAATACACATAATATAAATACATCTTAAATATGTCTGTGGTATTTTTTATTTTGTCGTATTATATTTGACGATCTTATTTGCATCTAGAGGTTTACTGATGTATCGAATATTTTGTTCAATATTATTAATTACTAGTAAAACCAGCGACTTCTTCATCGTCGAATTCAGTTTGTGACGAAAATCATTCAATTTGGCAGATATCTTGACGTTCACACTGCTTATTTGAGTTATACGTATAAAGTATTTAAATTATTACGTAGCATCGGTAGTGCAAAATAAAATTATGGTTATTTTAGTTTTTGAAACTCGCAAATAATGATATTAACTTAAAAAGGAGGCAGTTGTTTTGAAATCACAGACAAACATTTCAATTTTACTTATTTGTATAGATGTATTGATAAGCCTGAAATAGTGGCCAGCATTGAAATACTCCTTATAATAATTCATTTATTTGCATTTGTAACTTCTTGCCGTTTTGAAGATTACTGCAGACAAACAGACACACACTAATAAAACGATTGTTTCGTGTTTGGTAATTCGCAAATAGCCATATTAACTTATAAGAGGTTACCTTGATATCACAGACAGACTTCAATATTATTTATTTGTTTATATATCATTTAAAATTATGTTTAATTATAATAGTTTGATTTTATGACATATAATATAATAAATGTATATATTTACGTAGATATATAATATTATATATTTTTTATCACGTGTTATTATGATAAACTTGACCTTATACGAAAAAAAACTACTGAATTATAGATAATTGCGCTAGCGTTAATGATACTTTCAAGTATCAAAATGCCTTCAATTTACTACCTAAGATTTTGATTTTTTCTAGTATTGCTTGAAATGTTTCTATTACCTCGAAAATGTATTAAGTTCTACGTCTCATAATTTTCACCTAACCCAATTTTCTTATTTTTACTAATTGTATATTCAATAGCCGAGATGGCTTAGTGGTTAGAACGCGTGAATCTTAACCGATGATCGTGGGTTCAAACCCGGGCAAGTACCACTGAATTTTCATGTACTTAATTTGTGTTTATAATTCATCTCGTGCTTGACGGTGAAGGAAAACATCGGGAGGAAACCTGTATGTGTCTAATTTCATTGAAATTCCGCCACATGGGTATTCTACCAACCCGCATTGGAGCAGCTTGGTGGAATAAGCTCTAAACCTTTTCCTCAAAAGGGAGCGGAGGCCTTAGCCTTAGCCTTAGCCTTAGCAGTAGGACATTAACAGACTGTTACTTTTACTAATTGTATTGATTCAATTAATGATATATGACAATTAATCTATTTATACATTGCACTTTAAATAAATAACGGATTAATTAAAGTATTTTTTGTTATCATTCATTGACCAAACTAGAAAAAATGAAGGCGAGTGGTCGTTTATAGTAGCTATTTATATGTACAGAAGATAAGAAATGCCATTAATGATGTTTTTAAATTTAAACTTGAAAAAAAATCTCCATATTTTTACTGAATTGTAAAATTATAACTCAAATCAAGATAGTAAATAGGATGTGACAATTCAATCTATATTTTCTTCCTTAACAACAATTACGGCTTAAAGGTTATCAATAGTAAATAAAAAAATATATATTTGTTTTTTAATATTATTTAAGGTATACTTCTGTTTTTACAATGAAAGGCACATGTTATCGTCACATTTTAAGGAAAAATACGCGAGAAGAAATTTCAATTCCGCCACGTGATTGTCACGTTTTAAATTTATTTTCTTTTTTAAGCATAAACGAATAAAACCTTTTAAACTCTTTATTTAACTTTTAACCGGATTGGAAAAAAAACTGGCCATTTCTTTGTTCAAGGTTTTCATAATATCTGGTGTGAAAATTTTTGTTCAACAATCTTAAAAATAATAACAAATTACAATAAACTTTGAATTGTTTCAAATTGTGGTACCTTGGTGTGGGTGGCACCTAACCAGACTGGCTGACTGGAACCATTGGATTTTCGGTTTAAGACATTTTACCGATAATCAGCAATACTAAGTATTGTCGTGTTCCGGTTTGAAGGGTGAGTGAGCTTGCTAACTACGGTCACAAGGGACATCATATCTTAGATCCCACGTTTTTAGGCGCTATGGCAATGAAAGGAATGATTAATACTTCTTTTTAATTAAAACAAAAGAAATGGTCTTTTAATTTTATTTGAATATGTTTAGTTATTACTCACGCACTTTCACGGTGAATTATTGCTATTAAGACGTAATGTAAGTTAAACAGCCGCAACAACCGTGTTCTTTGACAAATTACCTTTATACTTCTTTGAAGCATTGACTTTGAACGAACGATTAATTTATATTATATAAATTTTATTAATAATATTCGCACTCCTTTAGGGAGTTCTTTCGTAACACATGCAATAAATTATCGCCATTTATCGCTATAAGGCGTTAACATCGCTACATGCATAGTTGTCCGCGAAATCTTGCGAAATTGATAAAAAGGTCGTTGACATCATCCGATATATTTTTTTTTATCCTTACATTTTGCATAAATTGTTTGATAAGCTTGCACGCATTCAGTTAAATATATAATATTTTATTTTATAATTATATAAGATCGTATTTGATTTTCGAACAACATTTTTTTTAAATCTTTGCTTGAGATGTAAGAATCTTATATCGGCTTAGATTTTTTGAGTTTTTATATCTTTATTATTTTCCCGTCTTTTAATTTCATCAATATCGGTAAGAGTAACAGACAGATTGACAGAGCCAATTCTCATTCATAATATCAGTATATATTATCTGTGACTGTTACGTCATTTATTCTGCAATTACAGTACAATTTAGTTTTGTTGTATTCCGGTTCGTGGAATGAGAGAGTCAATGTAATGACAGGCAGAAGGGGGATACTAATCTTAGTTCTAAATGTTGGTAGCATTGACGATGTAGGGAGTACTCTTATACTTCTTACAGTACTGTGGTAGGTGTCTGGGGCAAAAATAATAGCTCAACGGACGCACTTCTTATTCTTAGCGATGCAGGTCTGAAATTCAATTGGGCTAATTATTTTTTATTGTCCTTAACAAAACTTGAAATTTGTTATTTAAATATTTTTATCGATTAGTACATTTTTTATTATTTTTTAAATAATATCGGCAAATTTTAAAAAAATCTATGAGTTTTTATTTTAAAAGTGTTGCTTACTCCGTTTAAAAAATATGTAATAAAGATGATCAGTCTAATTTTCATATTTTTTTTAATTGTATGAACTTAAAAAAAATATCTCTTGATATGTTTGTTTTTCAAATATAATATACGACGAAGTTGATTTTATTATTTTATATCATTTATTATTAACTATTTTCGATTTTTTTTTCCTGTTTTAATGAAATATTTATCTGATATCTATAAAATACGCAACAGCTGAATTTTTAAATAATTATTATAGATTTCCGTGAAGTATCAGGCAATATAAATAATATACAAAAAATATTTTTAGTTTAAAACCCGTTTTTATTCGAGGAAAAATCGATTAAATATTCGATGCTAATGTCTGTAAAATCGATGTTCGAGTTATGATTATATATATTTATACACAGAATATAAATAGTTTTTTCGTCATGTATAACTATTTTTATAATATTATATTATATATAACGATTTATCGTCGTAATTTTAAGTGCCCGTGTAAAAAAAATTAAGTTAGCCTTGAGCGATATACAAAATTGTCGTTGACGATAAAATGCATATTATTTTAATATAGAGTGTATTGAACTGTGTCGTCTACACGTGTCGGCTATTTTTTTTAATAATTCACCTTAAGGTTATCTTATCAACGGTGCGGAAATTTAAAAAAAAATAACAAATGACGGATGCATTTCGATATCTTTGCAAAACAATCGATTTTGGTAACTTCGTCGTTTAAAAACAATGTATATTGCTTTTTAAATATGTTTTATTTGTGATTTACAGTTTTTTTAATACGTTTTAGTTTAGCACATATGATAATACATTTGTGGTTTTCTTAAATCTTGATAGAAATTCGAGATTGCCTAGTGGTTAGAACGCGTGATTCTTAACCGATCGTGGGTTTAAGCCCGGGCAAGCACTACTAAATTTTCATGTACTTAATTTGTGTTTATAATTCATCTCGTGCTTGACGACGAAGGAAAACATTGTGGGAAACCTGCATGTGTCTAATTTCACTGAATTTCTTCCACATGTGTATTCCAACAACCCGCATTGGAGCAGCGTAGTGGAATAAGTTTCAAACCTCCTCAAAAAAGGAGGTCTTAGCCCAGCAGTGGAATTTTCACAGGCTGTTACTGTGCTAGAAATTACCTTTCAATATATTCTTAAAATGTTCTAGGTATTCATAATGTTAGGCATTATTCATTATTTTAACCGTTCAACTTACGTATTTTCAGTAACATTTACGCTTTCCGTCTAAAAGCTTATGTAGTATTTTATGTCGAACCAACAATATAACATAAGAAATTCTTATTTAAAAGACGTTGGCAAAATAAAAAGTCACCATCATTAAAATGCAACTTAATCCATGAAAAGTGAAACATGGAAGAATGAACATTTTTTTAATTAACTTGTTCAAATTGGTACAAACATTTGGTATTTATTGATTGCACGGATCGCATGCGCTCTGCGTCAAAATTTATAAATCTAGGTTAAGTTCGCAGCTAGACTAGTTAGCTCAGGTTTTTTGAATGTAGTTGTAAGTTAATAAACTGGAAATTTAGCTGGAAATTAATATTTGAAATTATTTATAATCGTTACATCATTTCATTTTGTTTTCGATTGTTTTATTATCAAATCACTAAATGATAAAAAAATCTACTCTACGTGTAAATAAAAAAATAATTTTAAATATACACTGTCATATTATGTATATAAGAAATAACAACAATGAATGTGATATTATTTTTTAATATAAAAAAAAACGATATTTGAAATATGAACACAATTTTTTGATTGTTTTTTATTCGATGAAAGTTTTTAGACTGTCCATGTACATATATGTATAAGATAAAAGCAAGCATCTCTTACGATAAACGAGGTATTATTTATGCATCGGTTTCAATACGAATTTGAAAATTTTCTTGTCCCAAGTTTTTGAGGTCGACACGCGCTAGACTGTAGTCAGGCGGGGGCGTGAGAACCGGGTTACGAATTCGGGAAGTTTCACGACGTACAAACCCCTGCAATGGAATAATTAATTTTGAGTCACTTTTATACTGTATAATTGGGTAAAACTAACACGCAGGCTGATTGCAACACTTTTTAAAAATATTAATTAAGATTTATTTTTTCTTTAATAACGTATATTTAATCGTTTGTATATAATATATGTTTTAAGCTATCAAGGTTAGGAATTTAATTAAAAACCAGCGTGCATAACGTTAAATCCAAGGGATTTAAAAAAATACACGACCCGTAAAAAAAGCTACAAAATTTGCCCCACAGTTTATTATTTGAAATAAATATGTGCTTTTTCATTGCACGTTATCATCTTTATAGATAAATAATTAATTATATTATAATGGATATAATGTTCATAAGTTTTTTAAAGTCAAATAAATTAAAATGAATTATGAATGTAAGTGCTAAGTGTGGTATGCTATGCTACATGCATATATTATAAAGAGGGTTAGAAAGCTGAAAAATATGAATGTAGATAGGCTAATGATTTTTTATTCTTTCGATTGCTAAAATTTAATCTTGACAGGAGTATATATTTTGGGTATTATTATTATTATTATTTATATTTTGGGTAATAAACATTTATTTATTATTAATAAAATCTTTATGACATTAGAAAATGTTTCTCGTCTTCTTTTGAATTAAAAAGCAAAAAATTAACCTTTAACCACTAAATCGAGTAATTACATATTCTTGAAAGTGGGCGGTAAGCTGACGAAAGTCATAAAACAGTTTAAAAAAAATAAGTCACAAGCCAGGATCTCCCACTTACTCTTAGTTAGTGGATTTGATCTCATTTTATGCATCGCTGGTTCTCATCGTTATTTCGCTCCTTGACTTGAAATTCCTAACATAAAATAACCTGCTTGAGAAAAAATATTTCCCCTTTTCTAATTATAAAGGCTGAGGAAAAATATGTTAACAAATAATTATTTATTTTTGTAAATTAACGAAAACGAAATTATAAATAATACACCTTGGTAATAAAATATACGTCTCTTAGCCGTTTTAAATAATTATTGTAACGCTCTTATATCGTAATAAGAGTTTTCACGTTGATTTCATATAAAAAAACGATTAGTATATAAAGTACTGAATATAGTCGTATTGTTTTGTTAAAAAAATAATAATACTTATCTTATTACTATGTTTTTCGTTATTATTAAAAAAGGTCAAATTTTCAGGAGTTTGTCCAACGAAAACTGTACTGCGTTTACAAATTCTATGCCGAACGCATCGGCGCCGGTCTTATCGACCGAGCGCTATGTGTGTCGAGCGCTCCACCCCTCCGCCCCTCACCTCCGACCAGCTGACAACGCACTGTCACACGTCACCCTTGATTTTTACCGTAATATATATATATGATGTTGGTACACCTGTATAAGGTAAAAAATACTGCAACACCGTTTGACCGATTAACAAGTTTGCACATAATATTTTTTCATGGAGAAGACTATACTATCTACCTTGATATGATTCTCCGCTAGATGGCGCTGTTGCACATTAACGTATATACAACTGAGCGCCATTATGATTGCCTTATATACAAGCAGGACCATTTAATATACATAGAAGCAAAATCTGGTTAAAATATATTATGTATAAGCAACTTAATAAACATAGCGATTTTTTGGTGTTTCATATTTTTACACATAAAAATATTTTTTTGATATTTTATAAACCTGTTTTATGGACCAAGAAGCTATAAGAATAATATTTGTATTTGTTGTGAAATAATCTAATCTCTATACATTATAATTGTTGGCAAAAATATATTTACTAATCATTTCTATGACAGTTTTTAAATTGCACATCAAATGTTACATCAAAAAGACTCAACTTTCAATTACGACGTACGAGTATCTGTCTCAGTAATATGACGGTTACGTCAATTTGCAACGCGGCCCTACGGAAATTGACTTCTAAAGCCCCTTCCACACAATAGAAGATAACGGTTTCATAAATCCAGTTTGATTTCAATATCCATAATTAAGATACAATGAAATCACATTGCGTCTTGTGTTGCATATATCTTGTTGAAATGTATTGTTGCTAGATTTATGTTTGTATGAACTCCTAGTATGAACGAGGACTATGAAGGAAATTGGATCGCATTGATAATTTGGTAGGGATGCTAACGGCCCGGGATTTCCCGGATTTGTCCTAATTTCAAGGGAATCAGGGGAAGCTTAAATGTGGTACTGTATTTTTTTTGTTTCATTAACAAAATAAAATTAATCATTATCAAGCTTTTGACTATGATTGCTTTTGACATCAATCTTAAAAAACTAATTTTTCCGATTCTTCATGTGATATGTTGCATGTTCCATTATGCTATTAAATAAAATGTAACTATATTTCTTTGATAGATAAACAGCCAGGGATCTCGAAATATTTGTTCTGGTTTGTGAGTTTAAATGGCACCCCTGTTCTGGTGCTCGCGGGGTGGGCTAACATTATATTGCATGCTTACGGCTTCGCCTGCTGGTGTCAATATCGTACTTACAATAGAAAATAGATTTTCGGAATATGAAATTGTATTTTTGTGATTTTTGCTCTAAATAGTAGACTAAGTTATTTCTCCGATAGGCGAGCGTTTATATCCAAACAGACGCTTCTTTGCATAATCGCTTAAAAATATACGAAATTAAAATTGTTAAATACAATATCGACTTGAACGGAGATACTAAAGCATTGGATTGTAAATAATGCTAATTAAAAAACTCCATGTTATTTTTTTTTGACAGAACACCTAATTTTTTTTGTCGATCTGACAAAGGATTTCTCTTACGGAATCTTTATATAATATTATTCATAATTCAATTTAAAATAATATTGACAGTATTAAAGTTTCAATTTATAAATTTTACATCTAGACATCCCCATGTATTTCGGTATATATTTTAACAAATATCGTTTTACAAACTACCTACATAGATAATATGTTATCGGAGATAAATTCACTACAGATATTTGATATGCATGTTTTTGTTTACCTCGTTTTTGTAACGTGGCTAATGGCTTTACTGTTTTGTATGGTTTCATTCGTTATTAAAGAAAAGCTTAATAATCTTATCTCCGGTTTCTGAAACACTAATCGGAATCAAGTTAACTAATCGGGCTTTAATCTTAACGCTCATTGGTCGCCTATTACGTCATCGCTTGACATCAACCAATGACCATTCAGATTAAACACAAATTAGTTAATCTGACTTTGATGAGCGTTTCAGAAATTGCAGGTTAATTATTGACATTGGCCCACTTATAAGGTTGCATATCCTGAGTTTAAAACCTGGCATAATGAAGTTGTAGTGTTTTTATCGAGAAATTTTCAGTGCCTCGGAAAATACGTAAAACTTTTGGGCCTGGAATTATACATTTAAATAATTCTAGTTGCAGAATCATGAATAATGAAAATTATAAAGATTTAGTTTTAATAACACGTAAAACAAAATTTATTGATAAACAACAGCTTTCCTGAGATTTTTTTTTTGTTTTTTCTTTATGATATCTCAGAAACGAATAAACAGACGCTAAATTTTATATAATATTATAAATGAAAATGATGCCAATATTTTTACTTCTAAAAACAATTGATAATAAGTAGATAATATTAAAAAGGCCGAACAATGATATGATATAAGTAGGCATGTTCTTCCGTATTATCATACTCATATTATAAAAGGATAATGTTTACTGTTTGTTTGTTTGTTTGTTTGTTTCGCGCTTAAACTTCTACCTACTAATAATAACAATAATAAACAACTACGTGTACTAATAATAATATACCGCTAACACTTTATTGCACAAGATGAGACAATTACATTAGAAGAAATAACTGCACTTTTGAAATATAATGATTAAGAACAGAATATATGATTTTATAAAAATAATCTTCGGTATTTTTAAAAACAGAATACCAGGTCATATAAATTGACGGAAATCACTCACTCAATTACTCTTAAAAATCCAAATAACGCAATTGAAGGAATTCAACAAATCGCAAGTCGCGACAAAACTAAACATCCTGTATACAAAATTATTTTAAAATTACAATATTCTCTATAGCAACATTAACAATCATAACATACATACATATATAGTTTTAGTTACCAGGAATCAAGGTGTTCTTGCGGTTAGGGGTGGGAGGGTGAATATCCACCCGCATAGCTATATTTAAGTGCATTATACGTAAAACAAAACCACCCTGGGTGGTTTTCCCCTGTAGTTGTGCATTTAGGCCTAATCTACCCCCTGTGGGTGTGTAGATGTTACTATTGATTGGGGTGTGTTAAAGGGTTAAATTCGGTTCAGTTCTTTGAAGTGAGTTACATATGAATTTTGGGGGAAACTCCGAGGGTAAACGATTCTCACTATATAATTATGCAAATATTTATTTCTAAATTCATTTACATATAATTTAGACATAAATTATTTATATTTGATTTATTGTTAAATGAACTTTATGACATTTTAAGTTTAAATTATTAATAATAGACTATATAAAATCATAATATTAAAAAAAATATCATAAATAGTAAAAATAAGTATTTCAACCACATTTGATATAGCGACAAAACTATAAAATATCAGTATGATATCTATTGAATTCATATAAAAAAAAGGCTCGTTGCAAATTCCCGTAACTACCTACATTACGAGTTTACGCACGTACGGCCCGAAAATCCAGAACGGTTCACCTAGTTTTTCAGTGCCCCCCTTACTCCGTGCAAGATTGATTTTCTGTCGCGCATTTCGCTTGCACTTTCGTTTAGGGTGGGTATCGCTGTCTCTTTTCCCGGGTTCCACCCGCGCCGACCTTGAAATGGGGCGAACGCACACAGACGTCTAGCCGTTTCAGGGTTGGTCGTTGCATGAAAACGAAAGGAGATTTTCGATGGTCGTTTTTTATGTTTTTAATGTTGGATGTACATTCCTAAAATATTATAAAAACAATGTTACAATATATTATACTTTAAATACTTTACTTCATACTTTAAATACTAAATTTTTACATATTTAAATAATATCAACAATAATAATCAGTTAAACAAAAATAAACTTTCGATATTCAAGGGTAGCCTTAATAAACTTTATTAAGCCTTTGATTGCGTTAATAAATCAAGTTTTAATGAGTCGAGACTTAGTTTTGTTTTTATTGATCTAATTCAGTTGTCAACCCTATTAGGTATTAATGTACATATACAAGGTATGGTTGTGTGGGAGCCTGGAAACGGGGTTAGTCGTGTTCTCCCCACCGTCGCTTTCACTTGCATCCTGTTCACGCACACACTTACGAAATTTTGGGTTCGTTTTGTTATACGTATAGCTGTGTATACGGTACGCCATTTTCGTGAAAATTCAAGATAACTCGTCTATTATGTTTGAAATAAATCTCTTTAAAATATATATATATATATATATATATATATATCGTTTCAAAGTATATACATGCGATATTTATTAATTGATAATCCTTTGTATTAAAATTAATGATATTCGCATTTATGAATCATTTCTTTGACATATCGAAACTAAAGACCAACATTGTGAAATATAAATATTTGCTTAACCTCTCCATAGAAAAGAGTTTTTATAATAATCACATCGCGTGTTTGAGTTTTATTTATAATCTATGAAAATATCAAAATAAACGCCCAATATTTTTCCAAGGTTACTTGTACCGTCGTGCACGCTGATATACAAATGTGCCTTTAAATCCCAACATCATTGGTAGATGTTATAAAGTGATCTAAGTAATTAAATTCCTTTGTAATGATAACAATTAAAACCAATTTATATTAACCGATCAAAACAGGTTAGTTCATTATAAAAGATTTCATTGTGCAAATTTAAGACAAAAAAATACATTTTATTAGTGTAAAAAAATTAAACTAACTTATAATAACTTATAAGTGATATTCAGTGGGTGTGGTCATGCAATGCTGTGTCTGGCATAGAAAGAGAGAAATCAGTGATTAAACAAGCGCTAAACAACGTGTATAAGGCCGTTAATATTTGAAATGTTTAATATAATATAAATTTAAAAAAAAAAGTTTAACGGTAACTTTCACTATAAGAACGTCATTGATACAGATAATAATAATATGTCAAAAAAAGGTTTCATTCTAAAATAATAAACTCTTTACATTCCAAGAAATACATTTTGACTAAAATTTATGAATACTACACAGGCTCTATGAAAAGTCTTTCATTCGAAACAAAAGAAAAACGTTTATAAAGATTTACATAACAATTGTTAAATAACTATGGCGCATACGAACAAGGTCGTCTTAAAACAAATTATAATATCCGAAAATTAAGCAGTTAATTATTTCTTTAAATCTATACTTAGTGTGTTGTATTTAAACGAAGTTAAAATATTAAAAGTCCAATCCCCTAGCAGTTGCATATACGTATACGTTTTGTTCATGTAGATTAAGTATCATATAAATTAAGTATTTTGTATAAGCTAGCGCTTTGACAAGTTACATAGGAATATATCCAATTCGGAAATCTAACGAGTTTTGCACTTTAATTATAACTCTTAGATTATTAATGATCGAATTAAAATACACCTCCTTTCGCCTCAATTTAGGCTAGATGATACTTTAATAGTTCTATCCATTCACAAATCAGACACTCTTGATGTATCACAGAAGCTTAAAAAGAAAAGTGTTATAAATGCAAGCTCGTCTGGGTAGGTACCACCCACTCATCAAATATTCTACCGCAAAACAGCAATACTTGATATTGTTGTGTTCCGGTTTGAAGGGTGAGTGAGCCAGTGTAATTACAGGCACAAGGGACATAAAACCTTTGTTCCCAAGGTTGGTGGCGCATTGGCTATAAGCGATGGTTGACATTTCTTACAATGCAGATGTCTAAGGGCGTTAGGTGAAAACTTACCATCAGGTGGCCCATATGCTCGTCCACCTTCCTATTCTATAAAAAAAAAAAAAATGCGTTCACGGGTAATATCGTCAAATATTTTACTTTTGTATTATAAAGTATTAATCTATTCATATATGTATGATATACAAACATACATAGCATACTTTCCTTTACAGTTTATATATATAGAACTAAAGGTAACGATAAAAAATAGTAGGTACACTAAAATGGCCTTCAACGTTTCATTCGCATCTAACTTGTATAAATATCCCAAAAGCGCGCCGTTGAGACCCACTAACGCTTATCTATCGTTAGTAGGTCTCGAAATGAGGCCAATGTCGGTGTTGCAACTGCGCCCGCGTCGACCAATGTCGTTCGTCCATTTCCTCGTTACGTCATTAAAGACGGGTGGGCGCATGCGTTGCAACACTGGGCGGATGATGCATTCCTCTTATCGCATAGGTTATATGTCACTTAGTTTATTAGGTAACTTTTAATTTTTATCATTAAAACAACATGTTATTTTTGCTTTTTATAAAAATTCCTTTTTATGATATATCAAGGTTGCACTGTTTTGTGTTTGTATTAATGGATGGAACTTGGAAGTATTAACATAATATAAGGTGTCGTTAAATCCGATTATTAATGATGAATTATACTTATAACTTTTAAAATATCTTGGGTAGATATCATTTTATACCATAATAATTGTACTTACGTTTTAAGTCTTCGTCGAAATTTTATTTGCTTACATAGTTTGTTAATTATTATTCGTATATAAACTATAGGATTTCTTATAGTGTTATTTCTTTCAATAAATTTTAAACTTTAATTCGAATATTTAAATGAGAAACTTTTTAAGAATTTTATTAAATTGTTTTATGAAGAACAAAAATTATTACTCAAATATTTGAATCTTAGAAATAATGAAGGCTAAAAATTTAGTACGTTTATATTTAACACTAATAATGTTAAGTCTCATTAAATTCAATTGAAAGGCGTTGATGATTGCATTTATTATATCACATCGGTTTTGTTTCACGGACGTTGAGAATCACTTAAAAAACAAAATCGTGAACATAACATAATTAATACATATTTAAAAAGTCCTTCAAATAATCAAATTTATGAATTAATTTATTATATTATGAGTCGTAAAACTAAAGGTTCTGGGCCTAGGTCAATTGAGCTACACATTGAAAACACAGACACACACACACACACAAATGTATTTCATAAACGACCTTTGGCACAACAAATAAAAATGCTAATTTACTTAATAGATGTTTTTATATAAGAATCATTTATGAATGCCATTCTCTACGAACAATTAATTGCCCAAGAAATTAGTGACGTATTTGTACTTCTATTTTTAACAGACTTCAAATAAAGGAGGATTCACTTCATTCGGTTGTATTTTTTTATGTTTGATACCTCATAACTCTGTCTCCGATTTGATAAGATTTTTTTTGTTTTGACCATCCCAAACGGCAAAGAAGCAATTTTGTCCTATTTAAAGAAAAAAAAACCATCTCTAAGGGTGAAAAAATAGGGGATGAAATTTTAGTATTTATTTATAATTAAGGAGTCGTATCTCGTGGGTTCCGTCCTTTTTAGACGTAAAACAGGGATATAATATGTCTAATGACATTATTTATTTTGCAAGTATGCAAACTGAATGCAATTTACTTTAATATTTATTAACGCTATTTTATTATTTGTTAATGTTTATTGTCACTGCTTCGTCCTAAAGCCCTTTCATCCCCTTTTCATACGTTATGCAACCTTCCTCAATCGGACTTTTTAACGTAAAAATAATTATTCAAAACGGACTTGTAGTTCCCAAGATTAGCAAGTTCAACCCAACCATACAAGCTCTAAATAGATTAGATACAGAATGTATGTATGTGTGTGTATTTGTTCCTAACAACATTTCTGATTTTTTTAATACTATCTTTGCCCAACTAGCGTAAATTATAATTACATATAATCATATTTCTACAGATTAAGTAGGGGTTTAAAGATTAAAATAGTACGATCATTTATATATAACGTTTGTCTTTTTTCCTGTAGATATATTATATAATCAACGCGTGACACACGTCAAGGGCAAACATTAAAATGCGTGATCAATGTGAAGGTTGGGAAAATACTAATATGATTTTTAGTAAAGTTAGTTTTTGAAATAGCTTTTAATAATATATATTTCTTTAATTTTATCTTTTAGTTTAAAATGAATTAGTGCTATGGCAACCCTAGTCCAAGAACGCCTTGTCCATTCGTACGACAGATTATAAGACACGTGACAGAAACACGTGAAGTATTTATAATATTAGGCGCTCAATGGCATTTTTTTTTTGCAATTTGTGTACAAAGTAATTTATTTTATAATAAATATGAATGATTTATTAAGTCAATTTATGTATACAATTTAAATATTTCTACAATTCTTAATGAAATGGAAAATTTTACAAAATTCTTTGTTACTAGATTTAATAATATTGTGCGTTATTTTATTGTATAGTATAGTTTGTATTTTATAACATTTGAATTGATAAACAATTTAGACGAATGTAAAATTTGATGAAGTGTTTTTTATTTTGAACTTGGAATTTGAACTTGAAACTTGGAATCATTGTTACTAAAGATTCTCGTCTTGCAGGAATTCTTTTACCGCGTAAAAACATTTGTCAATCAATCAGTCATGTATTTTTTTCTTAAATCTTAAATAAGGCAGAATCCTTAATGTCAGAAGGCAACTTATTACAAATTTTCACTACCATTTCACTCTCTTTGAGCAGAGAGCTGGTTTACACGGTGACATATACAATTTATTTGGATATCGCGTATTAAATGATACAATATTCTGATCAGTCTCAAAGTAATTGTTTTTGAATTTCTTTATGAAACACGCTGCTTAGTATATGTAGATGCATGGCAACGTTAATAATATGAGATTTTTAAATAAGGGTGTACATGATTGCATTGCTACTTAAAAATGATATACTTATTTATAACTAAATTTATAAAAATGAATTTAAATTTTATTTTTATTATTCATATATTGTACTTATATGTATTTAATATATTTATCTATAACTTATTATGCGTATAATATTTTTTAATTGAAACAAAAACCATTAAGGAAGTTACAAGGTAAGGCCAATGCCAAGGTTTCTACGTATTTATGTGTTTTTGGTAATGCATATTAATGATTAAACAAATTAATTTTAATTTAGTTAAATTCAGTATTTTATTAAAGTTATGAAAATAAACCCATAATAAGTAACAATTAATATTAAATTGAGAATATAATTTTTTTAGACTTAATTTTTAAAATGAAATATATTTCTTTTTGATTCTGCTATTTATTTATTATTATTGAAATTTAGTTGGTAGTCTGGCTAATGGTCACCGCCATCTTTGACCATTGACATTATAAAAAAGACAATCACTTAAATCACCATTACGCAACCTTGGAAACTAAGATTTTATGTCTCTTATCACATATACTCTGCCAGTAAAATATATGACGAGTGGTACTTACCCAGACGGGCTTGCACAAAGCTCTACCACTGTATCGCCTGCTAGCTTTGTTGCATACCTATACCTGTCTCAGAAGCAAGCAAGCATGTAGCAAAAACATCAAAATCGAATGAACATTAAATATAATATAAATATAAACGTAATAAACACTTCATCCTTATACAAAATACGTATTGATAGTTTCTGTTTTATATATATATATATATATATATATATATATATATATATATATATAAAAATTTTATATATATATATATATATATATATATATATATATATATATATATATGTATATATGATATATTATGTAACTAGTTCCACACTCGATCACATAATTAACGATTACATAATGATTATTGAATATTTCATACATATCTTGCATTGTTTTAATTGTTAAATTATTCGGAATTTAATTTAATAGTTCGGTCATTTTAACCTCGCTTCATAATATAATCAATTTTTTTTTTTTTTTTTTATAAATATTTAATCTATTATATCATTACTTTTGGCTGTATTATATTATATGGGCTTAATTTATTTGAAATAATTTGACCAAACTATTATAATGCAAGAATCGTTAAACAAAATGAATAAGAATAAACGAGGAAGTATCGGTTATCCGTAGGCTGAGTTCGTAGGATCGGAACTTTTATACTTTAGTCACGTTAGGCTCACTACATACGTAGTATTTTACAACATTATTAACTAGCGTTTATAATTTGTGTGATGTTGCTATTAGCGTTTTCAAATTTCAGTCTCTTAGGAGTTGATTTCGTTGAAATAAATGTAGGTTATGAATCCTATTGTTTATTTTTTAATGCTAGAAAATGTATTTAGACAGTTCAGATAACAGTGCAGGTATGTGTGATTTGAGAGTCGCAATGAGTTTCCCACATAGTGGGATGCCAGGGAATTGCGTCAGCATGCATTCTATCGTGATTTTTTTTTATGTTCTTTCTCCGGGTCAAAACACCATCAAATAATTTTATTGAACTCATCTGATTAGGCATTTAGTGTTTTTAAAAGTACAAGAGTAATCAAAGGACTGCTTACAAGAAGAACATTGCCAAAGGACCTAAATTAGCTTTTTTATTATGTAATAACTAATGACTAGATATTTTTAATTGTAATGCTTTATTTTGCACCCCTGATTTTTACTTAATCTATTGTATTTAATTAAAACAATAAAAGTTATTATATTGTCGAGTGCTTGAATTTATTAACTTCATATTTCTAATATCGCAGTACAATATATATACAATCTGTTTAGCCGGTCGGCTATTATTATCTCATACAGATGATATAATTTTCAGACGGTAAATTCGTTTGTATTTGAACATAAACGCTCTTGCGCAGGAACCCTTTCCTGCGTGTGACTGTACGTCCAAGGTTAGCCGTATTTTGTTCCGCGCTATTCGCTCTGACGTAACGAGCCAGATGTAAGCACTCTGTTATCACCGGCGCATAGATACCGTAGTAACCATGTTTCAGACACTAATTGCGTTGCCGATAAAACCTTCAAGGGCTACATCCTGAAGTATATTTAAATCATCTCAGTTTCTTTTAAAATTACACTGAAATACTTTATAAGATTTAATTTTAAATGAAAATGACTAATAGTTTTTTTTAAAAGAGTACTTAACTACTGAGTTTTTTATCGGGCTTAAGAAGAAACTGTAATCCAAGTCTGTAGTAGCTGTACATTTTATTTAATCTTTTTTATAATGACGTATCAATACTGTGTAAGAGCCTACTTCTTGAACAAAGTATGCTTCGAACTGATTGAATTGTTTTTTTTTTTATAATCAGTTAATTCAAGTTCGTAGTGTGCCACTGAATTTTCATGTGCTTAATTTGAGATTATAATTCATCTCGTGCTTTACGGTGAAGGAAAACATCGTGACGAAACCTGCATGTGTCTAATTTCTCTGAAATTCGGCCACATGTGTATTCCACCAACCCGCATTGGAGCAGTGTGGTGGAATAAGCTCCAAAAACCTTCTCCTCAAAAAGAGGAGAGGAGGCCTTTAGCCCAGCAGTGGGACACTCACAGGCTGTTACGGAGTGTGCCAGTGACGTTTCATTGATATTTCTATATTCATTGTAAGATATTATCAACTAATAATGATGATAGCTTTACAACTGATTTATAGCAATGTAAGAAGTTGAGACAACAGTTGTGTATTACTTTTCTTATATAATTTTTTTAATGTTATGCGTTCGATAGTATCTTATAAAATTACTTCTATGAAACACTCTTGGTGGTCTTCTCGTCTTACAAATCTTGTTTACGACCACGAGTAGCACGTGTAACAGTTGCCGGTACCATTTTAAAACATTTTCACCGTTATTGTACTTTTGAACAGTAAATCAATGTATATATATATACATATATATATATATATGTATTCTAATGAATATTTTATATAAGAATGACCATGGGCTATTATTGTCTGAATTCATTTTTTTTTGAATTTATATATTTAAATTGACAATTGAAAAAATATTTTAAATATATAAATATTAATATTTCTAGTTGTATATTGTATCATGATTCTGTCTGTTCAGTGTCACGTAAAATGAAATTTAACTTTAGGAAATCATTAAGTACATTTTTTTTTCGATCTTTTTATTCTACTGCTAAGGGTCAAACTAGTAATTATCTATTATCATAATAAAAAAATATTCTGATGAAAATTAAGGCGAACAATTTATTTATAAATTTATAATAGTCATAGGAGAATTGTAAGTATAGTCCAGATTTATAACCTTTTATATTATTTCCAGGTCGTCAGTTCAAGGCACACAAGGTGATCCTCGCAGCTTGCAGCAAACATTTTCAGGAATTGTTCGACACCGCACCGCCGAGCCATGCAGGCGCTTGCTATGTGTTCCTCGAGGCTACCACTGCTGACAACATGCAGGCCCTCCTCGAATTCATGTACAAAGGAGAAGTGCACGTCAGTCAAGACGCACTCTCCAGCTTCCTTAAGAGTGGGGAAAATTTACAGGTATTACAAAATTTCCTTAATATTGCGTTTAAAGGTTTTTATTGAAAAAGTCATAGCCCTTAAATGTCTCTGTTGGGCAAGAGCCTCCTCTCTCGCTCGCTTCGATGCTGGTTCGTGGATGCACTTTTATTTCCTTCATCGCCTAGCACGAATAAAGGAACTCAAATTAACCACATAAAAAAATCACTGGTGGGTGTCAAGTACCCAGATTCAAATCTGCAATTTTCAGCTAGCATTATCTAAAGATAAATCACATTATCTAAAAATAAATCTTCTTAGCAATGAAAAACAAGCTTAAATTAAAATTAAATCGATGAGATGGGGTCAAAATTTCAATAATTTAATTTTCAGGTTAAGGGACTGTCTATGGAGATGTCCAATGACGCTTGGGTGAAACAACAGACCCAACAAGCAACAGAACGTCACCAGACTCGCGTTAAGACGAGTCCAGTGTCCGGTTCCGGAAACTGCGAGGTCCAGGACTCGGCCCCGCCGCAGCACACGGCCACATTCGCGCCGATCATACCGCAATACGGAATACCATTACACAGCGGTAGCGGCAGCTTGGGCCGGTACGCTCCACCAGCCCACCAGCCAATACATTCGACTTCGCACCGCAGACCGCCTCCGCCGAAACCCTCACCGTCTCAGAGTCCACACGCTAGGAATTACAGGTACGAGTAAATACATTTTTTAAGTAATTCTAGTAATACCTCATTTTAAAGAATTACTAATACTCCTATTTAACCTTCCAATTAAGCGTACAGCTTGTGTTAGGAATGGGGGCGACAATAGCCCAAGGGGTCATCGCGCCTGGGACTTTTTACATCGCTAGGCGGACAATAACCCACCGCGCTATTTACATTAATAATTAATTGACTCTTATATCTCCTACAAATATTTTTCAAGAGCTGTAAATAAACTTGCGGATTTTGATTAAATCAGCATATAAGCGTTTCAGTATTTTGCAGTTAGAAGCCAGCGAGTAGTCTGTTGTATAGTTGCGACACGCTTCTTTGTAATTTGTAACTATATTTATAATAATAATGAATATTCACCTTATATGTATATATTTAATACAAATAAATCTGTATCATTTCATTTTTTATTAATAATATAATTATTGATAATGTGATTAATATGTGTAGAATTTATTTCCTATAATATGATTTTACAATGTGATTATTGTAAAACATAGGCAAAGCTCATCATCTTCGCATTGCGGCAGTGTCGCTGATGAACCAGACACGCGCTTATCACCCGGTGCAGGCACAAGATATGAAGAAACACAACCAGATTGCACGTCTACTCACGGAAACCCGATAAAGAATAATGGATACGAAAGGGCTGCCTCGGCTAATGACGAAATGATGGAACGCCTACCTAATGATCAGGGGGCTGAAGGTTAGGTTCATTCTTTCAAAATAATCAATTTTAAATATATTCGTTCAAAAATTTTACAATTATTGTTTATATAAATAATCGTGGTTGTTTGCTTAAAACAACATTGTTTAAAAATTAAATTTTTCCCCTTAAATTTGTTTTCTCAGTAAATAATATCCTGTGTTGTAATTTAAAAAAAAACACATGAATTATGAATTATATATAAAAAAAATAGTGATATTATTTACATTGTTCACTTTCACTTTCATCACTTCAGATTTACGTGTAAAAAGTGAAAATGACTACCACGCTAGCGGCTATAACAACTCACCACCGCCAGCAGTACCGATACCCACGACGAACTACCACGACAAGCCACATGAGACATCACCCGTACCGCCCAAACCCAGCCCCGACACCTGGCCGACGAAACTGATTACGAGCAAATCTGGAGGAATTGCAACTGCTGACGGTGAGAACTGTTTTTTTTTAATAGTTCCAGAAAATGAGGCTTAGATTTTATAATTTGAGGACTTTATTTTTAAAAAGTTCTTCGCTATTTTTACTATCTCATTAATTTCAAAGAATACAAGTTCGTAACTTTATTTTTACAAATTTACAAATGATAAATGGCCTGTTTTAACATTTATAATATTGTCATAAGATATTAAGATAATGAACATTATCGACAAGTTAAAAACAAGGCTTAAAACAATATTTTAAGAAACCCAATTTTTGTCTATATATGTAGTAGTTGTATAGTAGTTCTATAAAGTACCCCCTGAATACATACAAGCCGTAGCCACCGTAACAGCCTGTGAATCCCACTGCTGAGCTAAAGGCCTTCTCTCCCTTTTTTGAGGAGTAGGTTTGGAGCTTATTCCACCCCGCTGCTCCAGTGCGGGGTGGTGGAATACACATGTGACACTGTGACACAATTTTAGTGAAATTCACCTTAAAGCACGAGATGAATTATAATCACAAATTAAGCACATGAAAATTCAGTGGTGCTTGCCCGGGCTTGAACCCACGATCATCGGGTAAGATTCACGCGTTCTTACAACTGGGCCATCTCGGATAAATACATACAAAACAAAGTTTATATCTTTGGTATGCTTCATTAATGCTGATATTAAATGTGTCTGCATAAAATTTCAGGAAAAAAATTAAAGTGTCCATACTGCGAGAGACTCTACGGATACGAGACGAATCTGCGAGCTCATATCCGGCAACGGCATCAAGGGATCCGCGTGCCGTGCCCGCACTGCTCGCGCACGTTCACGCGCAACAACACGGTGCGGCGCCACATCGCTCGCGAGCATCGCCACCAGGTCACACCGCACCTATCCCAGGGCTCACTTCCTAATCATACGCAGTAAATCTATTGTGTTTTTATATTTTATAAAACTTTTATCAACCGAACTACCTCTGCTCTTTCCGACGCACGCGGGTCATCTTTATTCGAATTTTACAAAAACTTAGCGATAGGCTGACGTAAGGTTCGATGAGCTGTCAAATTTATCTATTAATGGAATTGACAGTCCATCGAATAATGTGTCCTAATTTTAATGTTATAATCGTGGTCACCCGCGCTGCGTCATTATTCTTTGTAACTTGCGTACAATAAATAATACCTCGTTGATGCATATTATGTAACAGTAATCTACCTCAGAAATTGATCTTACGATTTTTTAAGATTTTGGAATTGTGCGATAATTGTTACTTAATTTAATATTCACGTGCGACTTGGCGTTCGAATGGTTGCTCAGTGCTCGTGTCTTTCTGGTACAGTGTTTTAAACATCGTACCTTCTCTTGCACCCGCATCGCGTTTACGTACCTTAATTTGACTGTGAGATAAAGTTACCTTTTAAAATCGTTTTATTTTGAGCTCTCGGTCAACTATGACATAGCTTATATTATATTAACAGGGCTAGGAAGTCTTGGAGATGTCGTTGAGACTGACGGTCATAGGCTTAGTGTATGTAAATAATAGGAGAATGTTGTATATCGCCTTGGCCTAGGTCGAGACACGCGTTTGACGTTGCATAGTGGCAAAATTATATTACGATTATTTTTATTATCTACTCGACTTATATATATTATTCATAGCTGCAATAGACTGTTAAACTGGGTTAAGTTATATTATTTGAACACATCTGTGATACAATAGGACAAGCTCTATATGTTTTATTTTTTGCCACATTAAGAGATGGAAATAATCATGCGTATGCAAGCGGGAGTTCAAACTTTTTTTTATGTAACGTAAAGTTGAACGGTTTTTAGTTTGTACAAAGTACAATTTGCCCTAGACGCATAAGTAGGTAGATAAAAAAACGTGTTAAAAATTTTGCATGTAAGATTGGAGGCATGAATGTTTTTACTATCCATAACCGTCGTTCGTTCCAGGCTCGCCTGACGGATGTTACTATTGAGACCAAATAATTATATGTTTTTACGCGATGGTGTCGATTTTAACATTCCGCTTTAATTTTTTTTTTCGTCGTAGTGCATTTAGTTAAAGGCCACTTGTTACTTTTATATACCTAGTCATTTCAAGTGCAACAGTTGAGATTTAAAGAATAATTATTTAATAAATGTAAGAGTGCAACGGCGTTATTGTATTATAACTATTGTGTGGACGCCGTCGTTGCTCAAACCACTTTCAAACATATAACATTTAAATTCCGAACTTATTTTTTTTTAAGTTGATCTTAAACACAAAGCAAATGGGACAGTGCCAAATAACCTCAATTTTAAGTACACATCTATTATTTATTTTTGTTAAGTGTGAATGTAACGACTGTGTGTTATATTCCTGATATTTAGGAAAAAGTTGCATTCATATTTATTATATTTATATTTTAATGTACATTTTTTTACGAACGCTTTACAAAGGCTCAGTGATTTATTGTTAAAGTAGCAGTTTCTTTGACTCAGATGATTAATTTACCTCATTTATTATTGCATTTAAGACTTAAGGTATACTTTGCATATGTGCAGTCCTTTTAGTGTCAGTTTGGTTAGAAATATTGTACCTAAACTTTTAAACTATTAAGATAAATATATTTTTCACTGAAATAGGTTTTACTAGCTCGTTTTTATATTTATATTAGATTTCGTGTAATATTTTAAAGATGCTATTTTAAATCACAAACAATAAATGTAAGGCTAAGAGAATATATATTCATTCTGACAAGCAATTTTATATGGTTTATTTTTAATGTATCAGACTTTTAACATTTTGTTGGTGTGATTCGAAGATTTGATTTGTATGGAAATTGATTTTTGAATGGAAGACATGTTCATTGTGAGTTGTCATCAGATTAAATTCAAATCAAAAACGGTTCGGTTTGGTTGTAAAAGATTAAAGCAATAATATGGAAAATTTTAAGATTATTTTCGGAAATATCGCAAACGAAATAGTTCATTTCTTGTATAATAAGGTTCGGCTACACAGTACACCAACTCTGCGCAATCCGGTTTGCACAGTTACGCTGCTACATAAAACACAACACAATAAATTAACTACAATAAAAACAGTTAATGCAATTTAAGCGAAAACAAAATTTTGAAATTCCGTAAAGTTCAAATTATTCATTTGAATATTCAATATTTACACAGGCTGCTCTTTCCGATTTGCGCATGTTTTAATGTCCGTGTACGCGTTCAACTGCACAAACTGGTTTGCACAAGTAAACGCGAAGTAATACTTCAGTGTGTAGCCGGTTTTTAGAAATGAACATTGTTTTAAGTTGATGCCGTAACAATTAGATACATTGAATGTTTTGGACATTATTCAGAAACGGTATTTCTATAAAACGATTGTTAATATACGGCGATATAATTTTTGTATCTGTAGAATACCAGCAAGTGCGGTGCCTTGAACTTTGGGCAGTCAAGACGGGTTATTTTGGGCGGTAAAATTATCGTAATATAATATTTTTTTGTTGGTCAAATTTATGACGATTATTTGTAATTATTATTGTTTCATATTTTTTGGCATTCTTGTGTTAGGCGTACTATTGTTAAGACGTGTTTTATTACTATTTCAATTATAAATTGTTAAAATATTATTTCTTACTATATTTGAAAAAAAAAATTAAAATTAGAATGATGATTAAGTAGTTATTCAGTTTTTATCATTTCGTTTTGTTTTATGAATTCAAAATTCATAAATGTGATTTCTTTTTTGACATTTAATGTTTATTTGTGATACGTAAAAGGAAAAATTGCATTAATGCATCACGTTTTATGCTTTCTTTTTTTGATTAATCGCGTTAATTTTAAGGGGTATTGATGGATTCTCTGAGCGTTGACACTAAGGGATCGCCATTATTTCTATTTTAATTTTTTCATTCTATATTAATAAGGTACAAATTTATTAAAAAAAATCACAATATCATAAGTCAATTTTATTCTAAACAACAATTCTGTTTTAATTTCTTTAAAAATAATTATCTTGTGATTGTACGAAATTTTACATTAAAGGCACTTTCGAGATCATGTCATAAATAAATTATTATTGGATTGTTAAATTTAAATATAAGCGGACGAGTTAATGTCCCCAATAGTTTTAATGTTGTATTCGATGTGACATTCACGATTAGTCGATGTATCCTCTCCGACTCGGGCGGTCTCTCTCGCTATTGTTATAGTAAATCTGTTTAGTTAATGTGCATACGATGTATAGTTACGAATGGCGACCAGCCGGTATATTATACACTAAATGTTACGGGAATGTATAAATAATAACAGAGTTGAGTTGGATTAATTTGAGCAAGTGAATGATAACATCGCAATATATATGATTTTTTAAATATAATTACTAATTTAAAATGTTAACGAAACGAAATGTAAACAAATGCTTTTTAATTTTTGTTAAATATTACAAGATTCACTCGCTCAAAACTGCATTTAATGTTCTTTGCTTGAAATTAGTGCTCATCTGAGTAATTTTTTTTTTTAGTTTATTTCGTATTTTAGTTAGTTTTATGTATCGCGATATGTCGTGATGGTATTGCCAAAGATTGATACGGGTACGGTGACCCTCTGCCGTCACATGGGCTACGCGGTCATTCTACATTTGACATTTGAAACGAAAGATCGATCGAGTCTCACACAACGGTACTTGAATCGTTAAATGTGCAGCGACCGCTCAACCCAAATAGCATATAAGTTAATCTACCTCCAGGTATATAATTAGTTATAAGTAAGCTTTTAAATAGATTTTTATATGAAGGTTTAATGTAAAATTAGTTTTAAGAGAAAATATTATAAAAATAAAAAAAAATTTAAAGTACAAATAAACTACCTCAAGATTCATGTTTAGTCAGATTTAATTCTACGAGAACAAGTATTAAAATTAACGTTGCTTATATTAACGAGTTTTTACTAAGTGTCATTAAATTTTTATCGGACTGAACGTCAGAGGAACAATTTTATGTAATTCGGATGATGTTAATTGAGTTCAGATTTTGGATGAAGATATTCTATATTTACATACATTGAATCTCTTCGAGGTAGTTCCCTGTTTCAACTCGGTGATGTGCTCAATGAGAATGGAAGGTGTACGAGCGATAAGTTACCCTCGAGCTGAGTTGATAGTCCTAATATATAAGTAATAATTGTTAATTAGGCTAGTTATAAATAATCTCATTGATGTTCTACCTCATTTTAAAGCACAAAGCGTTGAGAGATCGGTCCTGAGTCATTCAGCGTAATCTAATTGTACCTACGTCACTCGTAAGGAGTATAAAACCTATTTTATTTTTCATAATTTTATTATTATTACTTTTTTTCCCAGTTATTTCTTGTGTTGCATAGATGTTACTATGTTTTAAGAAGATGAGAAATGAGAAAAATTATTGTTTGTTAGGTTTCTGCGAATTAAAAAAAATGTAACAAAAAAAAAATTATATTTTGTTTTTATTTTTATTTTCTTTTACGTTTCCTTATTTCCTTTCTTTTAATTATTTATTTATTTATTTATATTTTTTTTATCGACAAGTTACACCCGTCCATCGTGTTTAACATTTATTGTAATTTTAAGTACATTATTTAAGGAATCGATCGTTCGTATAACCATAATCTAGTTGCACGAATACTGACAGGAATTTATGTTTAAGTGATCATTCGGTGTTTATATTTTAAGTATTGCACTAGAAACGCGCATTTGCGTATTTGTCTACGAATTTTATAGTCAGTCATATAAATGTTCTTTCGCGTTTAATATGTAAGTTATCGTTACATGCTCATTTTCTTGTAAAATCTACGCATATTTGACGCGTGTCATAAAGTATTTTATAATATAGATGTTTTCGGTTACGTCTTTAACTTGACGTTTTGTCAATATTTAATTCTTATAATAATATAATTAAAAATAAATGTCAGAGATCGATAATATTGTTAATAAGAGCACGCAGATCTCTTTTTAAACATCTTTGAAAATTGAACATCTTTGAATTTTTTTTATTTGTTTAAAAATGTCCCGACAGAAAACAAACAGGTTTTTTTAAATATAAAGCTGACATTTGTAAAAATGTAATTCAAACCGGTCTAGTAGTTTTTGAGAAGAATATTACATATATACAATTACGGAAAACAAGAAACTTTTTTGAAGTCAACAAATAAAACTAATTATAAAAATGTTACAAAATCTATGAATTACTCGGACACAAAGAACAAAAATACAATTTATTTACATATGAATTATTTACATAGAGGACTTAATGTAAAGACAGATCACAAATGTGTAAAAATAAGGTACAAATCGTGTCCGGGGTGAATGTTCGGGAGTATGCTAGCAACATTTCCATGTCGCCATTGTTATGGAATTAGTTAGTTCGGGATAGATTGATATTTTAAGATTGTTGTGTCGCATTCAGTTCATCGTTTCATTGCTGTAAATATAAATCATATTATCAATATAATTATTATGTTCTATTAACTCGGTGTCATTTTAAAATTCTTGGTGTCATAAATGTTATTCCACAACTAGCTGTCGGATAAAAATCAAGGAGCACTTCTCTCTATAATGACTAAAGTACAAATTAAAGTCTTAAAATTACTGTCAGTACAAACGTAATTAATGGAAATTATAATATCGGATTTTATGTAAATGTTGCCAAAATTATATTTTTTGGAGCATCCGCTGAGCTATAATTTAAATTAGGTGTAACTGAGTAGAGTACAAAATACTTAAAATCTATGTACGACAGCCCGCGTTGATGGATCTATCGGTGTGATGGGTTATTAAGGAATAACGTTCACGTTGTTGAGGTTTCCTATTAGATTTTTATAAAATAAACCGTCTCAATTGAAACGTAAGCAATTTCAAAGCTATCTTTAAGCGATTGAGGACTTTAAATTGTAACGATTTAGACGGATTTTATAAGAAAGTTTTAATAAGAAACTTCAACTGTTTGTAACTATATTAAATGTTTGCTTTCTGTATATTTATATATGACGATTTTTGTAGTTACTCGTGAGGGCAAGGGTATACAAACGTACTCGTCTGAGTACAGGCTTAGGTTGATAGTGTTGCGTAAGATTATAACGTAAACCATCATGGTTGTAAAACTAAGTAGGATTTTGTACGTAGTTAACTAATGATGCTTAGTGAACTAAACGGTCGTCGATGGTAATTGTCTGTAAAGGAAAAGTGATTGTCTGTGATTTTTTTAAGCGACTTTTTTATATATATGAAAAAATAATAATATTGAAATTTCTTAACAGTAAGAATAGCACTACTTGTGATTTTTAGATATTTTATTAGTTGATTTCATTTTGTTGTACAATACGATAGGATAAAGTAGAGGGATGTAGCGGGGTGTGAAAAGCGGGTTGAATGTACATACATTAAATTATAGATTATGTACAAAGAAAATATTGGCATACGGAAGAGCGTATCAACGTGTATGACTAATGGTTTGACCACAGCGACGCTTTTTTGTGTTGTGGAGTCGCGCGCGCTTCAACTTTCGCACCCGGAGTTCAAAGTCCGGGCGCCCATTACGAATTTACATTTGAGGCCGCGCGTCTCGTTAAAATTAGCAAATTAATTTATTGTATAATCCTAACATTAATGATTTACCTCGTTCTAGCGAATTTTTTTAGTGTGGTAACATTTTTGCGAATTTCTTTTGTTAGTTTAATGTGCTAATAGTAGTATGAAAATGTTATGTTTTGCTGTCTGTGGAATGGACTAAGTGTGGGGACGGATGTCGCGAGCGCCCTCCGTGTGCCGACGGCGGCTCCACTTAATCTTTCACGGTAGCTTTGTGTTCTATCTTGATAAATCTTGATTCGTGTATACGTGCGGTGTACTGTCGCTATCGCTATTAACCATAGTACTAATTATTTCAAATATGCTCCATTTAATAGAAAAATTGTTAAAATTATTATATTATGTTTTAAATAGGGATATTTTCCATTGTTTCACTGAATGCTTTAATAATTTAAGTATATCCGAGCTGTTATGTAGTTTGTTTCTTTGGTTAATTAGCGTTAAAGCAAACGACAAAGCACGTGTGCCGAATTATATTGTAAAAATACTGTATAAAACGAACTTTGATACAGGTATAATAGTCCAAGTGCACTATTTATATATATTTATATATATATAAACGTAAACAAATCCCTCACGTACCTACAATCTGACTTAGGTATAGAATATGGAAAATAAATTGTTCCATTGTGGAATTCTTAAATTAATAAAAAAATGTTGCTAAAATATAATGACATTTGTTTCATTTATATTATTTTTGACCAGTTTTAACTTGTTTTATCTAGTTTGAATGAGTACTTACTGTGATAACATTTTTTTTTATTGTCTGTAAAATATGGTCTCATTTTAACTTACAATAAAAATCATGGAGCCGATTTTGTTCACAATATCTGATCATTTAACAGCACTAAAGGACCGAAATGTTTTACTTCCACGTGGGAAAGAGATGGCAATAATGGTTTGTCAAATGAGATTCGACATTAAATACAACAGAAGCAGATCCTGTATCGGACAAATAATGTTATATTTACAAATCGGAAAATAAACTATACAAAAACTCTGTCGGCATTATTTACCATCTCGAGACAGCCAGAGTCCATTTGTTGAATTCGGCCACGTGCATTTACTAACGTCGATTGGAGCAGCGCGGTGAGAAAAGCTCCACAATTCCTCTTTAAGGAGAGAAGGCCTTTGTCCAGCATTGAGACATTTACTTGTTGTTACTTTTAAATCTATCTACTACTTATTATTGAAACAAACAATAAGACAGCCATGATGAGTATATATCAATAACTAGTTACAATATATACATAAATTGCTAGGACTGTCGACAAGACGTGATGTTCCATGTTTATCTATTATGACCATACTAATCGTAACTGGTCTTGATAATGTCTAATAATACTATACCATAATTTATCATCTGGCAAAGACCCTACTCACACAGCCTCCTGGGGACAGTAGACTTATGATAAATGGATAATTTGATCATAGATTTTTTTTTTTTTTTTATAGAATAGGAAGGAGGACGAGCATATGGGCCACCTGATGGTAAGTGGTCACCAAACGCCCTTAGACATTGGCATTGTAAGAAATGTCAACCATCGCTTATAGCCAATGCGCCACCAACCTTGGGAACTAAGATTTTATGTCCCTTGTGCCTGTAATTACACTGGCTCACTCACCCTTCAAACCGGAACACAACAATATCAAGTATTGCTGTTTTGCGGTAGAATATCTGATGAGTGGGTGGTACCTACCCAGACGAGCTTGCACAAAGCCCTACCACCAGTGCTATAGAGAATCAATTATTAACTAATTAGGCATATTCCTAACAGCGTACTATGGATTCATTCAATTATTATACGAACCCGGATGACGAGTCAGTTGTATGGTATTCAATATCATTGATGTGATGACTAATTACTGTGAATCCCATCTTTAATATTAATTATCAAACAGCAGTACTTAGTATTGTTGTGTTTCGGATTAAAGGGTGAGTGAGCCAGTGTAAGGCACAAGGGGTAGAACATTTTAGTTTCCTAGGTAGGCTTTGATGATGTAAGAGAAGTACTATTTACCGTCAGTTGGTCTATTTGCCAGTCTGCCTTACGATTACAATCTTTTATTAAATTATTCTTTTTCAAGATACTTAGGATTGATGAATACAAAAAAACAATTTTAACAGCAATATCGTGAACATTTTTTTTTAATATGGAATGTTTTGCGTACAGTCGCTGTAGTTGATTGTTATGGTAGCTGAGTAACTAACAAACTACAGCACGACCATTATTTACATTGCCTAAAAATTTGTATCAGGAGTTCCATTTTCGAAAATATTGAATTTCTTTTTTAATTTATTGAAAGTGTGCGTTGAAAATTGTTATCAACTCTTACTCTGACAAATTGTCGCTAACAATTAAATTTTACGAATGTCTTGCTTGTAATTTGACGATACTTATATTCTCAACACAACCACACAAAGGATAATAGAATGCGATAGAATAGAGTCGAGTAAAAGATAAATAATCATAAAGATAAATACTAAACTCATGACTCGTGAAATAATTTTGATTTAACTTGTAATTTATTACACTACCTCAGCAAATACAATTTCAAAAATTATAATTAAATTTGGAATATATTTATGTACGTTCAAAAAGAAAATTTTATTCGTGGATCGAAATTAATTATCTAATAACGAAGTGCCTACACTGTACGTGGTATGTCGTGGACAAAAAACACGGAAATATCTGTTCCTATAAGCTTGCGGTCACTAAGCGTCGCCTAAATAATATATTCAAATAACAACTCACTTGGCTAAGACGGAATGATTGTTATAACTACTAACCTTTAAAGTGAAATATCTAATTTTGTACAGGAAGCGACATAAGTGTTAATATTTAAATAGTTATTTTTAAATTCTTTTAAGAATGTAGAAAGTGTGACGACTGGAATAACATATAAATTCGTTGATAAAGGTGGTCTTTTAAACTTACCTCCAAAGGCTTTTTAACGCATTTGAATATTTTTCGAGATATCGAATTTTGAGTCATTTTCTCGCACGGCCTAGTATACTAGTGTCTATAGAATCGTTCTTTGCCATTGTCATTGCGCTCCCAACCACGGGTTCTAAGATAGTGTGATCCTCGTGTCCTTAATTACACTAGATCGCTCATGATATTGGAACACAGCTAGATATTAACAAACCTATGTAATTTAATTGGTGGAAAGAGGTTATAACTTCGATTGGCGCGATGAGTTAAATTTAAAGGTCGAATGTGAGTTCAATTTTATTTTAAACGATATCTTATATCGTTTAAAAAGTTTCAAATGCAAAAAGGTTTTTATTCCAAAAAAAAATCACATATGTCACGTGTCTTATGTTGCACGAACAAGCATTACTCTGAGGAATGTCTATTTTAATTCCTTGGCGAGAAATGCCCAAGCCTAATGACAGCATTAGAAGCAATAAAACATTTCATTTCAACACGCGGGGCTTATGGGATTCTATGGGATATATTTTTGTTTTAATTTTTAACCTTTTGGTTTTATCTTTAGCTAACATTAGTTTTACTGTACTGTTATTTAGACTGTTAACTGTGGCCCTTTGAATGGAACTAAGGTTTTTTATTAATATGTCATAAATTCACAGCAAAAATGTTCGAATTAAGTGGTTCCTACATTTAAATTTGATTTGAAGTCTTAGAAATATACTTAGTATAATTATACTTAATTTTACAAATAATAGCTCAGTAATAATTCTAAATCCCTACTATTTACTAGTATAATCTTTTAATGGTCACAAATTGTTAAAAAGAAACTAGTCTACAAACACACGCGTATGAGCTTATTGAGATTAAATGCAACGATTTCATATGTCACCAATTAATCTTTGCAAAGAGCCGTCCTGCCTTTTTCAAGATCGTCAAGTGACCGCTTCACAGGGAACTGTATTACTCACATATAGAGCAGTATAAAAGCCAACAGCGTGAGAAACAAGCATCATTATTCGAACGGATAATCTCAAGCGGACAAGCAATGGCAGCTAAGGTAACTAGCATTTTCTTTTTAAATTTCTTTTATAATAAATATTCAATATTAAGAAAAAATCGATAAATCCGTTTTCATAACAATAGCATCGTTTTTGTTTTTAATATGATTCACTTACACAATATTGTGTGATATATTTTGCCTTTGCAGTTGGTTGTAGTACTCGCCCTGGCAGCTGTGGCCCACTGCTCAGTGGTGCCAGTAGCGCGAGCAGACGCCGACTACACGAGTTTCGCGTACGACGTGGCTGATCCCTACACTGGTGACTTCAAGAGCCAGCATGAGACCCGCGTCGGCGGCAACGTTCAAGGACAGTACTCGCTACTCGAGTCTGATGGTACCAAGCGTACTGTAGACTATGCTGCTGATGATGTCAACGGTTTCAACGCCGTCGTACGCAAGGACCCAGCTGTTGTTGCCACACCCGTGGTTGCTGCTGCTCCTGCTGTAGCTGCAGTTGCTCCTGCCGTCGTTGCTGCACGTACCATTGCCAGTCCCGCTGTAGTAGCCTCTGCTCATGGTGTTGTAGCCGCCCGCACCTTCGCCTCCCCAGCCGTAGTAGCCTCTTCCCCAGCCGTAGTAGCCTCTTCCCCAGCCCTGGTCGCTGCTCGCACGTACGCAGCTCCTGCTATCTACTCTGCTGGTGTGCACGGTGTGATCGCAGCTCCCACTGTTTACTCCGCTGGTCACTCAATTGTTTCTCCCCTTTCTTACTCTGCCCCCCTTAATTACTGGTAATTCTAAGGATCATGTTAAAACGACGGTTACTTTTTCTGTAAATATTATGTATTTAAAATAATAAATATACAGTGAAAATTCTAAATACTATTTTATTTTTTTCATTTGATATGAATATACATTATTGATATACAAAATTCGAGTAATTCTTACAAATTTAATTAAAGTGACTTTAAGAAACAAAATAAATATTTTTCCCAAGGAATTAGTTCGTCAAAATATTTTTGATTTAGGTAGAAAAAGACATTAATTTGATATTAATATTAAACAAATGACGTGTAGCAATATAGGAAAATTAATTAATATTCAAGACATGATAGAATGAAAACGTTATCAGATAGTCCATTAGCTAAATAAAACCCCTGAGTAACATTTATAAACTTATTTTACATAAAAAAATAACCTTTTGTTTTTTGTTAAAGTTTCATTGCTTATCAAAATAATAGTGCTTCCACTGGTGACGAGATAATTGGTATATCGTTCGTCCAGATTGTCGTAATTGCGATACAACGAGGAAATGTTGCAAGCAGTCTCGCTGCCATTCCTCGCGGTCATTATTTGTCCAGTAGCGATTTTTAATTTTTATATGACTTATTTAAGGCCGCATTGTAAATTTTTATGTTAATTAATGTTTGTATCTAATGTAAAAGAATAATTTATTGAACAGTTTATTTACCCTTAAAGTTAAATAATAACTTCTAATAATCTTCTATCTTTATCGGTGACTAAATTTTCTAGTATAGTTTTAGTACATTGTTTTTGTAGTTAGTTATTGTTTCGTTTCTTTTTGCCTGGCAAATGAGCCACTGTTATATATATAAATCATCCCTTACATCGCCAATGGGCCACCAACATTGGGAAATGAGATGTTATGTCCCTTATACCTGTTGTTAAACTAGCTTTCACGCTTCTAACCGGAACTAAACAATACTATGTATTGCTGTTTGACCATAGAATATATGGTCAGTGGGTGTTGCCTACCCAGAAGGGCTTACACAAAGCCCTTATACCAAATGTTGCAGTGATTAAATTCTTATGTATTTATTAAAAACATATGTTAATCCATCTATACCTATTCGTAAGTCGTGATAATTATTATATATTTTTTCATAATAATACGTCGTGTGATAAAATATACTTAATAATACTTAAAAAATATTCTTAAATATACTTAGAATACTTTGGGAACTGTACAAAATATTTTGATTGTTCACCCGTTGTTCCTTCGGAATATCTTTAGAAAATTGGTAATACTTACGACACAATATTACAAGAATATGATATATTGTCACAATAATATTTTATATATGGCAATCATTATCGAAACAAGAAATAAAGTTAAATTCACAACACACACCAAGTTTTGACTCAAAGTCAATAGATTCCCTGGGGCAAGGTTTACATAACATTCGAAATGGAATACACGATACAATAATATATAGATGATATGAGTAACTGAGTTTCTTGTTGGTTCTTCTTGGTATATTTCAGTTTGTTAAAATTGGTAAAATACAAAGCAATCCTAAAAATATAACGTTTGGTATACCACAAGGATCGATCCCTGTTATTTCTTATATACATAAAAACAGATGTTTTAAAGAAGTAAGAAACATTGGATTAAAAGGTGACGTTATTTTTTACGCTGATGACACTTCTCTGTTTTATTTTGGTAACTCTATCCATACCATAATTTCAGAAGCCCAAGAAGACTTAAATAATTTAAATATCTGGTTCCGATATAACCTACTAACAATAAATTTTAGTAGTAAAACAAATTATATAATTTTTTCAGTCAAAAATAAGAAAATAACACACCACAAGCCATTAATGATAAAGAATCAGATTATAAATAAAGTAGGGGAAGAAAAGTAATTAGGATTAAATTAAGATAGCCGCTTAACTTGGAAACCACATCTTGACAAAATTAAAAGCAAATTAACATCATTAAATGGAATCATAAGAAATATTACTAGATGTCTTCCACGCCAAGTAAAGTATACGATTTATAGCTCCCTAATCAAACCACATTTAGACTATTTAATAGAAATTTGGGGTATAGCTGCCCCAACAAACTTAGCGCAATTACAAGTTAAGCAGAACAAATTAGTAAAAACACTTTTTAATTAATCAAAAAAATTTTAGATAAAAATATACACACAGAAATACAATTGATTAAAAACCAACAATCAAAAAGAATGAAATTAAGAAACGCTAATAACATAAAACTATCAAAACCTCGTACTATTTATTAACTATGGGAAGAAAAATATTTTGTTTGACGGAGCAAAACGATTTAATAATTTACCAAAAAATATTAAAGAGACTAATAAAAATACATGTTCAAAATAATATAATATAACAAAATACATAATATGAAACAAACTGTATAATAATGTAAAATTATTTATTAAATTTAATATTATAAAAAGTAGCAATGAAAAATAAATATATTTATTTAAATACAAAATAAAATAAATAATAATAAATTCTCACTCACTCATAAAACTTCCTAGCTGTACTTAATCCATGTATTTGCGATAAGACTAGTCTATCGACAATAATGCAAAGTTTTCACAGATAACCTTTTCGAAATTGTATTTTTCTATCATTTAATAATATCATGTATACATAATGCTTTACCGCGCCCCTTGGCAATTGTAGTATTATATTATGTTCTCTTGATGAGAATAAAGTTTCTTTAACCCCAACCCCATTTCAAACCAGTGGTAGTTTAACTAAATGTATATAATAATTGAATTAATGAAAATAAAAAATCATAATATTTGTATGTTTTTCTATTTATTTTACATTAAAGTTTCATACGTTTTTTACATCAATTGGTTTTATATATTTTAGAGGAGACTAACATTTTACCAGAACGAAGCGGTGGGGTAGCTTGAGTAATAAGGAGTCGAGTAGCGGGCATATAGGCCTGGGGCGTACACTGAGGGCACAGACGTGTACACATTAGGGGTGTAAGCACGACTACTGTATACTGGAGAGGTTGTGTAGAATGTTGGGGCAGCGAAAGCATTGCTGGCTACCACGGGAGATGAGGCGGTGTAAGCTTTGCGTGCATCAACAACAGTAGGAGCTGCGGCAACTACAGCTGGGGTAGCGACGGCTTGTGAGACAACGGTAGGACCAGCAGCAACAAAGGATGTGGCGACAAGGGGATCCTTGCGCACAACCGCGTTGAAACCGTTCACGTCATCAGCGGTGTAGTCAACAGTACGTTTGGTGCCATCAGGGTCGACCAGAGAGTATTGTCCCTTTACAATGCCTCCAACGCGAGTTTCAACTTGGCTCTTGTAGTCTCCAGTGTTCGGGTCGGCTACATCATAAGAGAAGCTGGAGGAGTCACCGTCTACTTTGACCACTGGTAACACTGAGCTGTACGCTACAGCGACTAGAGCGGAGAGAACTACGATGAACTGGAATAAAAACAAACAATAAGATTACAATTATTATATAAGTCTAAATGAGTAGATTAGGGATTTATGCACTTCTATTTTCTACCACTAAACATTTAATAATTCGTATTGCTTGATTCTGGTTCGAATGATGAATGTAATTTAAGGCTCAGGTGTAACATACCTTACTTACCTTTGTTGATAACTCATTGATTTTGTAACAGGTGGTTTATACTGCACCATTATTTTTTACTATACCATTGTGTGACCGCTAACCATCAGCCTGTTCATTTGCTCGAGTGTCGCCCGAGAGAAATAACAAAAAAAATAATTACCAACGGAAATATGAATAGCATGAATTGATATTCATGCTATTATTTTATTCTCAAACCACAAAATATTATCATTAAAATGAAACGATTGTTTTAGAATTAAACAATTTTCAAAACTAATATAACAATGATATTTATTGTTTTCATATTTTTTAATAGTTCCTTAAAGATACTTTTTAATTTATAAGAATATTTTTTAAATTTACCTTAACCATTCTTGCTAATTTGCTTTTCGATCTTCAAATGATATCCATTTTTCTAAAACGCTTGCTTATATACTATACGCATATCCGAGGGCGTATTTTTAATGTGTACTGGTTGATCTTTAAAATATTCTATTAAATTACGATTACATTATGTCATTAGGTAACGGAAATTAGATTCTGTTGTATTAAAATAATCAACTATGTTATCTTACTTAATTGATACTTCAAATACTTTAAAATAGCAATAATTGGTAATAAAAAATCTACGTCAGTCTTGTTGTGAATTTACTAGAATATTATTTCAATTGTATTCCAATATTTGGTTAGTTATAAATATTCTGTTTATGTGTATGAATAACTGACTGACTGACTGGCATATCAACGCACAGCCCAAACCACTGGGGTTAGCACCATGTAAATTTGCATACCTTTTACATAGTAGGTTAGCAGAAAAGGATTTTTAAGAAACCCCTAAGATTAAATTTCTAATAATATATATATATATATATATATATATATATATATATATATATATATATTTATTATTATATATAATATAATATAGTAAGTTAATAATTTAGTAAAGGGGATGAAAGTTTGTATGAAGATCCTTAATTTTTGAAGAAAAAGCATTGAAAATTCGTATTTTACAATCCTGAATTATGACGTAAGCGAAGCCGCGGGTAAAGCACTAGTAATACGTAATTAACCTTAAAATAGTCAATACGTATGCGTAAATGCGTAGCCCAAAAGAAAAAAGATTTTTTCTTTCTAAACAAAAATGGATATTATTGTGTAATAATATACAACTTTGGAGTAAAGTCTTATAATATTAAGACGAAGTTCTGTACTAAATATCAGCTTGAAATTCAATGATTACCTCGGAAGTTTATACACGAGATACATCAGCATAGTTATTTATATTTAATTTTCTTTAAGATAACATAAACTACATCTCTAGTCTCAATATGTAAGAAATAAATATTTCAACTTATTAAGTAATACATATAAATTATTACTATCACCAAAAACTTCACATTTAAGATTTATAACAAAAATGTAATTAATTTAAAACTTAAAAATATACTTTAAAGATCACTCATATTTATATTAGTGCAATAAAAAAAACCATTATGGATTGTCTTATCCATATAATAAGTACCATAAACTTTTTAAGAATGATATAATTATAAACAAATTGAATTATTATTTCCGCAATTATCTTAAAATATATGTAATATAAAGATCAACTGGTATTAATTAAAGCAAGATGTAAAATATATGAATCATATAAAAAGCTTAGATTTGTATTGCTCTATATTCATTTAACAAAATAACCTAGTCTTGACAGCAATGACCAAAGTAAGTCAAACAATTAGAAAAAAATAATAAGATTTGTTTACTATTTCATGATATTATATTAACGTTCCTTCTTTCAGTTCTTCGTGGTTCTCGTCGCTCTGGTCGCTGTGGCTCACAGCTCAGTAGTACCGGTAGTCAAAGTAGACGATGACTCCTCCAGCTTTGCCTACGATGTAGCTGATCCCAACACTGGTGATTACAAAAGCCAAGTGGAGACACGTAATGGTGGAGTTGTTAGAGGACAATACTCTCTGATCGAACCTGATGGCACTAAGCGCACTGTTGACTACACCGCTGATGATGTGAATGGTTTTAATGCTATTGTACGAAAAGACCCTGTTATTGGTGCATCTGTGATTGCCGCTACTCCTGTCGTTGCACGCACCATTGCCGCTCCAGCGGTAGTTTCTACTGGTCCATCCGTTGTTGCTGCCCGTACTGTTCCTGCTTCCTCTTATTATACTGCCTCCGCCCCTGTAGTAGCTAGATCTTATGTAGCTCCTGGAGTTTACGCGACCTCCTCTCCAACGGTGTTCTCAACTCGTACATACGCTGCACCTTCGGTTTTCACTGCATCACCTGCAACTTATACTCATGGAGTATATGGCCGTTACGTCTCACCTTACTACTCAACTTATGGTTACCCTACTACTTCTTTCAACTATTTGTAAATATTATAAATGTATAACTCAATCGCCCTCCGAAGTTATATGTTTTTACTGAAATCATTGAAAAAAATAATAAATTAAGCTTAAAAGAGGAATATTTTTCTTTTATTTATTTATGTCATATGTCATCTAAACTTGAAGTGAAATAGAAAACACGATAATAATATATTTTTACATTCACAAGCGCAATGTGAAACGAAAGATTGACATTGAAAATATAATATTAAGGGTCAAATGTTAATGAACTTCCCAGGTGCCTTATTAATAATATTACATAACATACATATATTTTATTATAACTATTTTATATTAAAACTTTTATAAAATACAAAATATACTTATATTTCCAAAATGAGCCCTTAGTATTCAAGATTTGGTAACATAGGGTTAAGATTATTACGTAATAATAGTGTAATTATAATTTTATGTAAACTTTCAAAAGTGTCCCTTTATAGTATATATTATTTCATATATTTTTAGTTCTTATGAAGCCGCGGGTGATAAGACAAAAACTTATTAAGCTATGAGAAAATACTAAACATAAGATTATCAACACATCATGTAAAATTTATTAATTATAAAGAGTAAAGACCAACCAGTTCTTCTCGGTAACTTTACTTCCAAATATGACTTCTTCGACTATGATTCGAAGGTATGTAACAGCCCATTTGTATTTATTACGCAAAAATATGATTTTGACTTTGAATATATACAGACCGGCATAAAAATAAATGTAATTTCCTTAAGTCATGTCTGCGTGGAATGACAAGATTGTCCGCAGCATTTCCTCGTCGCAATTTTGATTCTTTGAACAAAATTATTGACTCTGCCACCAGTTAAGTCGAGAAAAAATAAGTAAAGAGAAAGCCCGTCAAGGTCCCACGGCTGGGAAAAAAGTATTTATTGTTTTGCTTTAGTAAGTATTTTATAGGTATGCGCGAATAAGAATGTGTTTTGGCGCTAATTATAGGTAGATTCACGTCATTTTTCAAGTATCATCATATGTGGCTCAAATTAAAAATGAAATTTCATTTTTTTTATTCTAAGTAATTAGTACATCTAATTAACAAATTCCATGTTTTTTCACAATGATCTGGTTAGTGTCAAGCATCAATTGCAATTTTTTAAATTTATTACAATCAATCATCCGATACGATTCGCTTATAAATTCATTCAATCATGGCTTCGCGACCCTCCACTTTCAATTATCGGCGTGCATTAATATGAGTGACGATGGTGCTTACAAGTTGAATCCTTATTTATTAAGTTTTTTGGTAAGGTGAGCAAAAAAACATTGTGATATGTTATAAAAAATAAATATACTATACATATATGATTACAACTGCACTCATAAAATCTGGAGGGGCGCGACTCAAGTAAACAGATTTGAGTGTTGTTTCATTTATTTAATATATATATATATATAGGTATAGTTTTATGTCAGAAATCTTTAAGCAATTGCCAACATTTTAAATCAGATGAATAATGCTGAAAAGCACGTAATATGGACTACAATAAATACTCATTTGTATAACATAAGCGCCTAGAAAATCGGAAATCCGTATCATATATCCTAAATGTATGTTTATAAGAGAAGCATCCGCTTGCAGCTTCACCCGTTTATAATTATGTGTAGGTGACCACGTGTATACAAAACTTTATGATGATTGAGTAGTTAAGACGTGAAAGCCTAAGATACAAACAAACTCGCTTTCGCATTTTTGAACATATTTTGTAACTACAAACTATTTTAAATTGAATTGAACATAAGTATTATTACAATTACAAGAATTCTTTAAGACTAGTCCCAAAAATAAGCTTTTTAATTATTCTATCCACGTAACTTTCAAACCAAGGCTGTATATTCCATTTCATTTTATTCAAAAGAATTGGCTTTTTAATTTAAAAAAAGTTAAACTTGAAAGTTTATTAAAAAATAAAGTATATGTCTTTCTGTTGGAATGAATTGTTATCATTTCGTATGGGAAAATAAATTGGTTGTAGTAGTAGAAAGTGATAACACAAAATATTCTAAAAGTTGGATTTATTTAAGATAATATATGTATATACAATATTATTAAAATAGTGTCACACTTTACAAATATTTATAGGAAGTAGCGGGTAAGTCGTAAGTTGAGTAATAAGGTGAATCGTAACGGGTATATACTTCAGGAGTGTATACTGAAGGTACTCCCGTGTAAAATGAAGGAGTAGAGTAGGTGCGAGCAGAGAACACGGTTGGAGAAGAAGTCGCATATACGCCAGGTGCGACAAAAGATCTCGCTACTACTGGAGACGAGGCAGTGTACAAGGTAGGGGCAGCATAAGTACGGGCAGCAACAACAGATGGAGCGGAGGCGACAACGGTACGGGTAACAGGAGTAGCAGCAACTACGGAAGCCACAACAGGGTCTTTGCGCACAACTGCGTTAAAACCATTCACATCATCAGCGGTGTAGTCAACAGTGCGTTTGGTGCCATCAGGTTCGATCAGAGAGTATTGTCCTCTTACAACACCACCATTACGTGTCTCCACTTGGCTTTTGTAGTCACCAGTGTTAGGATCAGCTACATCGTAGGCAAAGCTGGAGGAGTCATCGTCTACTTTGACTACCGGTACTACTGAGCTGTGAGCCACAGCGACCAGGGCGACGAGTACTGCGATGAACTGAAAATTCACATAATGAATGAAATGTTAAATTTGCATGTTTTTCGTTTTTTTACTCAAGTATTTAGACTCTATAATGAAATACATTTAGACAAGCTTAGAAACATATTACATTGAAGAGGGATCTAGAAAAATTTATATATAAAAAGCAAATAATAAAAAACGATTTGTTATGTCTCATTATCTAAACCCACTTTATGGGGGGATTAAACCCCCATCCCCTAATGATCGCCTAACCGGCATCCCCGTGAATACTAAACCCGTTGGTCAAGAAATATGTAAGGTATATATATTATTTAAAAAAATTAAATACCTTTGCCATTGTTCCTTATATTAGTGAATCTTGTCAAGTGAATGAAAAAACTTATAAATACTTGCTTTTATATGTTTTTGTATAGTATTCGATCTGTTTAAATGGCTACCGGTTGATCTTTAAATAAGAGTAATGAGTACAATACTCGTTAGTTTATTAGACTGTTGCGGAAATTGGAGGCTGTTAATGAAATAAATATATCTCCGTCGACCTCAGGCTATTTTTATTGAACATGATAATAGCATATTAGTGTTTGATGACGTTGAATTTTAGCTAGCAAAATATCATTAACAAATATTATTTTACCATGTAAAGGTTTTTGCTTTTAATTTTGTTTTTTTTTTTTTTATAAAAAGAAAAAGTATATTATTAATTAATTTAAATTCCTTTATGAAGCTACAGTCTCGCAAAAAATGTTCTACATTCGCTTGATACCATAAGTGTGGAGAAACGAATTTTAATTCTTTTTTATTTATTTATAGTATAGGTAGGCGGACGAGCAAATGGGCCACCTGATGGTAAGTAGTCACCAACGCCCATAGACATTGACAATGCCAACAAATGGTAACCACCGCTTTTCATCGCCAATGCGCCACTAACCTTGGGAACTAAGACGTTATGTCCCTTGTGCCTGTAACACTGGCTCACTCACCCTTCAAGCCGGAACACAACAATATCTTGAATGCAGTTTTTCGGTATAATATCTGATGTGTGGGTGGTACCTACCCAGACGAGCTTGCACAAAGCCCTACCACCAGTACCACAGCTTCTATAAAATAATTAATAATGGGTAGTATTATTTAATCTTGCTATTTGATACCTGGACACAAAACACATCCTTCGTTTAATATTAAATTAAAAATGTCAAAGGTTTAGGAAGTTTTTTTTATCTATTAGGCGTTCAATTACAAGAGAAAATATATAAAAAGAAAAAATTAAACAGCCGCAGATTTCTAATATATTAATATACCTTTATGGTAAAGTAACTGAAGAGCTTATATTTTAAATCTTTTTTAAAACAAATTTAATGATTATGTATTTTTAATATAGTCTTATTTAAATTAAGATTTTACAATTTAATGCATCGAAAGGATAAATACTTTATATTTTTTATGCAAGCATAAACGCAAATCTCGGTACACGGCAGTGTCAATAGAAACAATTATAATAGACTTATTAATTATCTGTTGAACTAGTTTTCGCGCCCAAAAAATGTTGAAGATTTATTAGGCTCCACCTTTATCGCAAATAAAAACCGAACGTTCTCTAAAGCTAAAATATCAAAGCATGTGATTGATGCGTGACCAAAACCATGAATATATAATTAATTAAAAAAAAATGTTGAATATAATTATAAATAAAGCAACTAGAACATATATGAACAGTTCACAAATGGCCCACTCCTGTGTGCTGACCAGTAAAGCATGTTCAATTATTATTCAGTGGTGTAAAAGACGTGAATCTTACCTAGCTCGAACCCGGGCGATCACTACTGAATTTTCATATGCTTAATTTGTATTTGTAATTCATCACGTAATCAGCGGTGAAGGAGAACATCAGCATCAGCAGTGGCGGATGAAATTCTACCACCATAAGCTCTAAGGCTTAGCAAAGTAAAGGACGCCTTAGCCCAGCAGTAGGACATGATATTTTAGATCTTATTGTTAGCACCATATTAACGATGTATAAAGAGGTTTTTTATAGTTTATTTACCTTTAAGCCGAGATGGCCCAGTGGTAAGAACGCGTGAATCTTAACCGATGATCGTGGGCTCAAACCCGAGCAAGCACCACTGAATTTTCATGTGCTTATTTTTGTGATTATAATTCATCTCGTGCTTTACAACAACATTGTGAGGAAACCTACATGTGTCTAATTTCACTGAAATTCTGCCACATGTGTATTCCACCAACCTGCACTGGTGGAATAAGCTGCGAACCTTCTCCTCGAAAAAGGGAGAGGAGACCTTTAGCCCAGCAGTGGGACATTCACGGGCTGTTACGGTTACGGTATCTACCTTTATTTAATAATCATATTCATTAAGTAATCTTGTAAAACATTTGATTTGTTTTTATATGTGTATTAATAAATAAAACCGGACAAAGCCCTATTATAGCGTACAAATATGTTTCGCATATATCTTCCTTAGCTACTTATATCTTCCGTAGGACTCCGGATATTTTTAGTTATATGTTGTCAATGTAAGGATTTTAATATACTTTTTAATTTAAGTTTTATTAAGAGCACACTATCGATATCAACAATAAGCTTTGCCTTTGTTCAAGTCCATCTCTATAATAGAATGTTGATAGAATTATTATTATTTTTAATTGGTTTGAGGTGTATCAAAAATGTTTCCTAATGTGGTTTCAAATAATATCGTAATTTTCAAAAATATTTTTCAGCTCAGCTTTAAAATAAAATAAATTGTTCGTGAAAATACTGACATAGAGATTGCATAAGCTTTTCAGTCTACACGGCATGTCGGTAATATGGGCGACCCCAGATTAATGGAATCTTCGGGATCCACTTTCAATAGTAAAAGCATATTGAATTATACAGAGTACACTATATTTAATCCTATAAATTGGTTTGAAGTGAAGTTCTTTACAATGATATATAACATACTATATGGCTTAAACTTTGGATGAATTGTATTTACAATAAACAATTTTATATTCTACAGCCAACCAGCAGTACTCAGTATTGTTGTATTTCGGTTTGAAGGGTGAGTAACTACGTAACTACAGGCACAAAGGATATAACATCTTAATACCGAAGGTTGGTGGCGCATTGGCGATAATGAACGGTTAATATTTTTACAACGCTTACGTCTATAAGCCGTGATGACCACTTACCATTAGGCTTTCTTCTTGTCAGCATATAATATATATTATCTACTTTATACAATATAAATGAACTCGGTAACCACAAAAGCAGAGATACGAAGAAAAGAGCAAATAAACGGTAGGCATAACTATTTATCAGTATTTGTTATTATAATATTGTCTTTACTTACTTATTTTACACTTTTTTGTACACCACCAAGATAAAAAAAATACAAAACATGGATACAGCCTAAATAAAAGTAGCATACAATTTGGCGACCTTATCGCTACATTGCGATCTCTCCAGACAACCAACGATGTGAGTAATAACTCATGGGATATAGGTAGGCTGTAATAATAAATAAAATAACTTTAATCTATGAATAAAACAAACTAATAAATCAATGTAAATATAAAGTACACACAATGATATAAAAATAAATGATAAGTATGAAAAAAAACTCTTTATAATCTCTTTTTTTAATCTCAACAGACGTGTCGTCCGAGCCTTAAAATAAGTTTGTATAATAAAAAGCTATTATTTAATAGAGTTTGGTTGTTTATTTATTATTGCAGCATCACAATCAAAATTACAGGGGTCAAATTCTACTAATCTATAACGATTGCGATACGTTCCCGATTCAACTACAACTTTGACTATTCTATGTTTATTCTAGTCTACTGAACCGATATGATGTCAATATATTATATCGTTATGTCAAAACCAAACTTAACTTTTAATTTTAAGACAATAGTCGATAAATTAAAAAATAGGAAAACGCACAAACGGCAACGATTACGCTTCGGTTCGATTGCGGTAAAGTGACAATTTGTTAGTAGAATTGGTCCCCGGGATTATAATTTTTGTTGTGTAATTGATCTTAACGGGATTCTGGCTTCCTGGCTTGGTCAGGATGTTATTTATTTGGATGTCATCTGTTTCCTTAATTACTTAGTGTGTAGCAATACAAAATGTTCTTTATTATTATTAATAAACTTTAATGTATCGAATTTTAAAGTTACATTTAATTTGGAAGGAACCTTCGGTTTTAGATGTAAAGGCAAACAATTTTGCCTCAAAAGGCAAATTGATTGTGAGTAATTTAAATTTTAAAGTACACCAAATTTTCAAACTTGAACTATACCAGGTTATTATATGAAACATATTTGTTTTCATTTTGTCAAGATAAATGAATGTGGATTTTTAAATAAGTAACCATATTACAATGTAAAACGCCAAACCCATAGTAATAATAATAATAATATCCTGAGACATTTTTCACACACGGCCATCTTATCCCAAATTAAGCTTGTACAGAGCTTGTAGTATAAAAACCAGACAACTGATATACTACATATACTATTTTTTTTTTTTTTTTTGTAAATACATACTTATCTAGATAATTACACCCCGACTCAAGACAAACAGACATGTTCATGCACACAAATATCTGTCCTGGGTGGGAATCGAACCCATAATCTTCGGTATGAAAGGCAATCCACCAACCACGCCAACCATCTCGTCAACATAGTAAAATTAAAATGTCGCGGTATTTATTATACAACATTTTTTGGTACGAACGTCAAGTGCCTTAAGCTACAATTAGGAATCGAATTAAATAAAATTAAAAATATGGTACAATTTTTTTTTATTTGCAAAATATTATTATTTAGAATACGGATATGACTTAAATTAATTATAAGAATTAATTTTAACTAGTTTTGTCTGTTTGAAACTTTCATCTATGAGTCAGTTTACATCAAATGTTTAAGATTTTTCGAGAACAAGTCAATATAATATAAAAAAAACTAAATAAAAGATCGTTACACTGTTCAAAACTAGGAGTCCATTTTCATGTAGGGATTAACATTTAAAATTATTCACATTGTTTAAATTCTAGACTTCGTTTGAAGCCTAAGTTTTTTATTCTGTGGTTAGTTATGATTCTATTGAGGTTTTAAAATAGGCAAAGGTACGCTTGTGCATTCGAAATGAGTATGGTTATATGTTTTTGTGTTTGAATTTATTAAAGGATGTAACTAGATATGCCGGAATGACAAACAAACATGTCACATTACACAACAGTTTGAAACTTCCTACTACTTTTAATATGTTATATATTTGATTAAGGTTAACGGGTATTCATTTATGTTTGAGCTAAATAAAACCATGTAGGTGTACATAAAGAGGTCGTTTAATTTAATACATTCGTAAAAAATAATATTATTTACAAGGCAGTTTCGAATAAGTCTATTAATCTAAGTTACCTTATGAAGGCTTTGTCTTCATTCACCAGTAGTTAATGGGGTTGGAGTGTACGCCATAGCTCGCGTAGTATGGAGACGCATAGTAGGGGGAGGCGTAGTAGGGAGAGGCGTAAGTGCGAGCGCCAATAAGAGTAGGAGCAGAGGCAGCATAGACTGTGGGAGAGGAGTAGGTACGGGTGGCTATCAGAGGAGCAGAGGCAGCGTAAACTGTAGGTGAGGAGTAAGTATGGGCAGACACTACAGCGGGAGCTGAAGCGGCGTACACTGAGGGAGCGGCGTATGTACGGGCGGCCACAACTGTAGGAGCTGAGGCAGCGTACACTGCAGGGGTGTAGGTACGAGAGGCTACAACCGCTGGGGCGGCAGCAGCGTAGACAGGAGTGGCGTAGGTGCGAGAGGCAACAACAGCAGGAGCAGCGGATACAACGGCAGGTGTGGCGACCGTGCGAGCAGCAACAACTGCTGGAGCAACAGCGGCTACAGCGGGAGCAGCAGCTACCACGGGTGTGGCAACAACAGCAGGGTCCTTGCGTACGACAGCGTTAAAACCGTTAACGTCATCCGCGGTGTAGTCTACAGTACGCTTGGTACCGTCAGAGTCGAGGAGCGAGTACTGTCCTTGAACGTTGCCGCCGACACGGGTCTCATGCTGGCTCTTGAAGTCACCAGTGTAGGGATCAGCCACGTCGTAAGCGAAGCTCGTGTAGTCGGCGTCTGCTCGCGCTACTGGCACCACTGAGCAGTGGGCTACAGCTACCAGGGCGAGTACTACAACCAACTGCAAATAACCATCTTATATTATTTTATTGTAAAACAAATGTTAATCCACATTAAATAAGTTTAAAGATAATTAATTCCTTGATTTTGTCTGTATGAAATTAAACTAAGAAATTTACGCCTTTACTTATAAACGTTGTGTATCCTTATAAACCTGCTAGGTTATCAAGTAAACAATTGTTTGTGTTTTTCTTTCGAATGTAAAATCAATAATGACAGAAAGAAATAAATCAGTGTTTAACTAAACAGTCTCTAAGCAAAGTTTATAAGTAAAAAGGTTAATTTTTATTTATTTAATGGAAACAATTAATATTAATAGACGACATATTTTAAGTAATACACGGTAATGATTTTGGATATAATCACCTTTGCTGCCATTGCTGCTTAGACAAGTGAATCTCGTGGAATGAGTACTGAGCTATCCGACTAGGAGCTTATATATGGATCGCACATACGAGGGCGTGTCGTTTGCGCATGGACACTTATAGTTGATATTTAAAAACACTAATGTATTCGATGGATCCGGAAACGCAAGGCCGTAGTATGGAAAGTATAAAGAAATGACTCGTACCATTATTATTTTATTAACGTCATTCATCTTTGTCATACCCATTATGTATCATGTCTCATAGACTATATTATAAAAACTTCTATTAAATCTTAATAATATATTGTATTGCAACATTTAAAATTAAAAAACGCATTTATTTTTCAGTTTTTTTGTAGAACAGGAAGGCGGACGAGCATATGGGCCACCTGATGGTAAGCGGTCATACCAAACATTGGCATTATAAGAAATTTTAACCAACCTTGCGAACTAAGATGTTATGTCCCTTGTGCCACTATTACACTGGCTCAGTTACCCTTCACACCGGAACACAACAATACCAAGTACTGCTGTTTTGCGGTAGAATATCTGATGAGCGGGTGGTACCTACCCAGACGAGCTTGCACAAAACTCTACCACCAGTAAAAAAAATATATTTACATTTCGAAATTTATTATTTGTTTTGCGTTGATTATATCACCAGAAGCTATCATATGAACGCAATCACTCTACCATGTCACATCTGGATTGTTATAAACGTTTCGCGAAAATAATTCATGTTTAATTTAAGAGTTTAATGTTATCCATTTTTGTGTAAATTTATGATAAGCAGATCAAGATACCATTGTATACCAAACATGGAGGCTGGATATGGCGTTCTCTGATAAAAAATATAACTATATTCGTTTTTAGCTTTCATATTCGTTTTCATGTCACGTAGGTAACGTGCTTGCGGTTTGAAGGCATACAGTCATGACACGATACGCCTGATTTTTATATCTACAAAATTATAATTTCATCAACTCCAACTGATTTATAATATATTTTTTTTTAATTTTTGAAATGTGTACGATTATAAAATTAAAACTCAGTAGTTACTTGCAGGTTTAATCTTGTAAAATGTGAGAAGTGCTCGCAAGCGCCTACTTGAATATATAATAATAAGTATATTTTGATTTTATAGAATTATATTCGTCAACATTTAATTAATTTTAAATTTTTCTTTTAATATTGAGGCTTCGCTCAATTTCTTAAACAATTCGTGTTACAAATACATGTGTATGAATATTTATAAAAAAAATAGCAAAGAATTACAAATGGAATATTTATTGTATTAAAATTATATATTATGTTTATGACAAACTTTGGTGTGCAGTTACCAAAGTTTGTCATAAACATATTGACGAAAAAGAAGTCGTAAAACATACATACATAAAAAAAGAATTGAAACACGTGTTTTTAAATATTCCATTTATATCCAAAATAAGATTGGGTTTATATTTGATATATATTTATTATTATAGATAATTATCTGTTGATCCCACGATCCCACAATCCCACTTGATAAACTCCAATGAAGCTTTTGAAATGTCAAATTTTAGCCTCATTACCAAATTATTTATCATTAGACAATTTAAAAGTGGGTAGACATGTATTAATCCTATGACTTATTTAAGACTGTCACTTAGTTCGAATCAAATTTATTATATATTCAATAATATATGTTAAATATGTATCTATATTATTATATATTATAAATGCGAAAGTAACTCTGTCTGTCTGTTTCGCTTTCAAGTCTAGAATGTTGAACCGATTCTGATGAAATTTGCTATGAAGCAAGCTTGAACCTCGAGAAACGACAAAGATTTTTTTTAAAACAACCCCTCCCCAATAGCACCAACTAATGCCTAGAATGTGGATGAAGCCGCGGGCGAACACTTGTATTTAAGAGATGTAAATCGGTTAAGATTCACGCGTTCTTACCACTAGGCCATCTCGGCTTGGGAACCTATGTGCCGTAAAAGATATAGATTTTAATTCACGTCTTATGCGTAGTATATTTATGAATAAATTTATGCAAAAATTTGGTATTACAATTTAATTCGAATTAATTTAATATGTAAAATCTGTAAAATATTATTATTGTAATTTTTGTCTTTTTACTATTTATTGCCTTTATTATTACCTTTACAAGCATTAATTAATTTTATTGCTAATTAATTTAAATCAATATATATATATATATATATATATATATATATATATATATATATATATATATTATTGATATTGATATATATATATATATATATTATTGATTTAAATTAATTAGCAATAAAATTAATTAATGCTTGTTTCTATGTGTATCATATAAATTCTCGCTACGTTCGGATCGATGTTAAGCTCTGTACAGTAAGGTTTCTGGTATAGTGCCATTACTTGTACGATATCGCTTGTATAGTACGACAAGTGGCACGCAAGATAGTGTACTTTGTAACAAAAAAGGTAACATATGTGCCTATAAAATAGTTTAAAATTAACTTGCATTATGATCATAAGATATAATTTTTAACAGTTGAAAACATACGAAAAATGTAGGCTAAAATTATGAAGCTTCCTGACTATGGAAGCTTATTACGTATGTGCTTATATGGGATGAACGACATTACTCTATGTAATAAGCACAATTTTTTTTCCTCCAGTACCAATCTCAAGATCCGGTTTTGTAAGATTTTTTTCTCTTACCGGTTTTTTAATAATATCGATTATTTAAGTATGTTATTGTACCGCCTTTTTTAAAGATTGTTACCAATTATCGTTTTGAAGCAATTGCTACAATTCAAATTTAATTTAGCGTAAAGCTTGTGTTGAAATTGGGGATGACAATAGACTTATCTTAAGATCGAATCTGCGACTTTAACATCGCTGCGTGTGACTGTACGCGGTAGATCTATTGAGTCATTATTAATTTATTATAATTGATACTTCGTAAGTGTATAATTCTTAATTAATGCATTTTCAATTCGATATTTTTTATGACAAAAACATATTTTTTACTTTCAAATATTTTATTTAAACAAAATCATAGTATATTTTTTGGTAGTTTTAAGTATTATAAATCAGTTAACGTTAAAAAGTTCATTTTACTTTTAACGTTTAAAGTAAGTTTTTTGTATATGCATACAAAATTAACTATTTGTAAATATTAAGGACCTACGTTTTAGTTAGTAAAAATAATAAATTCTATGAATAATCATGACGAAGACAACCCAGTTTAGGAGAACCGGCGCAAGGCCGACTGGCTGCGATTACAAGCAGTTTATGATTATAATAACATACTTTGTAGCAGTGATCAGTTGCGGAAATAAATGCCTATAAACGATGTAAATATATTCATACATACATATATATATATATATGCAACTTCCGTTGCAATATATAGTACTCGCGCGCCGCATTTTGTATTGCGGTGGTATTTAAGAGCAACCTTTAAGAAAGTTTCTACAAGAAATGTATAAGGTTTCAACTCAATGGGATAAATTTTATATAGTATATTTATTTGAAATTTAAACAAATAGTTATTTTCACCCACGGCTTCGCTCGCACGTGTGTGTGGGGGGGGGGGGGTGTAAGGTACTCTTTGTCCTTTTATAAACCCCTGAGAACGTGTATGTTAATTTCAATTTCATGATATTCGGTTGAGTAGTTAAAACCTGAAATCGTAACACAAACAAACAAATAAACTCATTTTTGCATTGATAATATTAATAAGGATGTCACATGTATGTATTTTGTCACGGAGAAGGTTTCTATTTCATCCACTTTGTCGTGTCCCGCCGCTAGATGGCGTCTGTGACAAATAAACCTCAATACTGTTCAAGCGATCGCCTTGACTTAGTATATTTAAACGGATAGGTCGTCTATACACTGGATTTTTGCTAGTTTATATAAAGATATATTAATATAGTTTGCTTCGTCCGTAAATTAAGTTTTTAGAGATAATCTTATAAATTATTGAAAAAGAACCCAATGTGTAAATCCACGATTAATCGGTTATTCTCCAAATTACGTCATTTGATACAACGATCACCTAATAAATGTTATTCTTAACTTCCGACTTTAACTTAAACTTCCGGTCGACATTTGAACGCCAGAAACATCGTCAGCGGTCAATCTGATCTGAGCAGCGAACGAGGTCTCGATTATTACAATAGTCGAAATACAGTTCTCGCAAGTGATGTTTTGACATTTTTTGACATTTTGTTCTGTCGCTAGACACGCACGCACATTTACGCTGCAATGGTTCGAAATAACTTGAGATGGGACCCAAAGCGTTTGCAAGCCACCAACGACGTTCATACTGCAATGTTAGAATTTTAAAAATACCACAACAATACGTTTCTATAGTAAGCATCGTGACGCGTCCGATGGCGTTAATAGACCACAGGCTTAGTGAGCCGACTGAGAATACGCAATACTGGTATTCTGTGGAATCCATACTCTGTACTAGGGGAACCAGCATCATAGTCTTTCCAAACATTGAATAAATTATATATGCATTTGATACCTACTCAGTTTTCTAATTAAAAAATCATTTCATATTAATTATTACAATATGTAAAATTGAGTAAAAAACAGTAAAAAAATCCTTCAAAATAACTCATTTTAACGCTTAAAGTTACAGTTTTTTTTTTTTTTTTATATCGCCGGGAGGGCAAATGACTCTACTCCACCTGATGGTAAGTGGTAGTAGAGTCCAAACGCGACGACGGCCAGTACAGACGGGAAAAACGTTCTGCACTAGCCGCCTTCGCCTTGCCGGCCCCCAAGATGCCTCTTCACGCCTCGTTTGAAGGAACCCGGGTTGTAAGAGGAGGGGAACACGTGAGCTGGTAAGGAATTCCATTTTTTTTTATTTATAATTTAACCGTTTTGAAGATTATCCTGGAAATGGACAGGCAGACAGACAAAAATAAAAATAAATATATGTATATCTAAAATCTGTTTGTACAGAATTTTTAAGATTTTATGTGAAAATGCCAATTATTTATTATATTATATATATTTTGGTAATTTTATAATAAGTGTAATTCGTGAACGAATACAAAATAATTTTAATTTTATAAGCAAGATAAATAAAATAAATTAATTAGTATTTTTTATTGTTTGTTTTAAATAATATTTACAAGAATATAAGTGGGGCTCTTCATTTGGTTGATATATATTTGTATCTTCCATCACATTTCATTGGGATCAATTTGTATCACAATTTAAACTGTACTGTACTCATATCAAAGCTCGGTCACCGCTCTTTTTATCATCTTTTTAATAAAAAACACACAATATATCCAAAACTAACGGTTCAAATTGCAAAATGTAAACGCCAATTAAATTAATATAAAACACTTAAACATTAATGCATTATTCGCTTTCATAAGTTTTAAAACAGTGTTACAAAACCGAGATGGTCCAATTGTTGATTGCTGATTCAAACCCAGGGAAGTGCCACTGAATTTGCATGTGCTTAGTTTATGTTTATTATAATATCTATAATCATCTCGTGCTTGGTGGTGAAGGAAAATATAAACCTGCATGTGTCGGGTCAACATCTTCCACGTGACGCGTCACTCAACTTTGATTAACCACCATGTCGCGACGTGGTGGTTGGTCAAAGTCGAGGTGAGAAATGTCACTGAACAGTTCAGAACTGACAGAAAACAAGATGTGGAGACAAAGCACAAAAAAATTGCATTCCAAAAATTTTGATTTTGAAGCTGCCTGGAAATGAAAAATTACCAAACTATAAACTGATAGGAAGATACGTAAAAAGCAAAGACAACGCGTCTTTGGGCACTACAAAACAAAATAATTTAAAAAAATGTTAATAACTTCTACATCAACATTTATAAAAATGTCGTGCCTAATTTAATGTCTTGGTGGCTACTAAATAAGAGATAATAGTATTCATGATTTTTTTATAATTGCAAGTTTTTCTAATATATAAATCTATTGCAATATTTGTTAGTTTGTTTAGATGAAATCTTGCAAGCTGAATTCGAACCATTATCACAATCGTACGGAGTTGAAATTTATAATATTGTATGTTCCGATGACAAAGCTTTTTTATTGTAACCGTGATCAGGATTGGTTCAGACGAAGGAAATCTTCGACCATCAATGGCATAAAAATCCAATATAAAAACTCAATGAGTATATATATTTCCCTTTTTCTATCAAAAAATGTATACGAATCTAATAATAATTCATTTTCAATTCTATTTCAATTGAAAATTAGAAATAAATAAAAAGCATGCAAATTGTTTGAAACATTTTATAATTAATATAAATTCTAAATAATACTGTGTGGTACTAAGTACCTGAGCTTTTTAATGTTTTCGATGTAATTATTTATTGCATAGAACTAGTTAAAATAAAAGTAAATGTTAACAGTCATTTTTTTATTTTAAATAATATTTACATGACATTTCGTTGATGTATAATTGTATCATTAATCCCATTTCATTGGGATATTCTTCAATCTGTATCACAATTTAAACTTTTACCATTTATTGTTTGCTAAGATCACAGTGGTGGAGTCCTAAACTAAACTAGTAGTGGTGACCGGCGTAACCGAGACCGTGGGCACCGTAGGCGTAGCCGTGGGCAAGAGGAGCGATACCTCCGTGAGCCAAGGAAGCGGCGGCGTACGCGTTGTAGGCGAGGGGAGAGGCGTAGGAACCGTAAGCTACGGGGGCGACGCGGGCAGCGTACGCCAAGTGAGAAGAGACCACAGCGGGAGCGGCGTACGATGTCGCGATGGGAGCGGAGATCACAGCGGGTGCAGCGTAGGAGGTGGCGATGGGTGCGGCGTAGACGGCAGGCGTGGCGTGGGCGATGTAGGCCGGGTCCTTGCGGACGACGGCGTTGAAGCCGGAGTGCGCGTCGGCAGCGTAGTCGACGGTGCGGCGAGTGCCGTCGGACTCCAAGAGAGAGTACTGGCCGACCACGTTGTCGCCGACACGGGTTTCGTGCTGGCTCTTCACGTCACCGGTGTGAGGGTCAGAAACTCCATAGGAGAAGCTATTGTAGGCACTGCCGTGGACGGCACTGCCTTGAGCAGCCGCTACCAATAAAGCGAGAACGACGAACTGTAAACAAAAAGTAATGTAAATGCTTTGTTAAATATTTTAAACAATGATTAAAAAATAATTAAATCATACAACAACTACCTTTGAAGCCATTTTACGTGTGTTTAACTCGACAACTGAGTGCAACTGACTTACCCCTCGCTATGATTACTATTTATAATAGCATAGCTCCGAAGTTGCAAACGAAACAGGAAATAACATACATACGTAGTACAACGTGAAAATACAATAAGACTAAAATGAAAGGCATCGCCGTACATTCATTAATATTCATACATTGTAATTAATTAATTTCAAGGTTATTATTTTCGGATCTAGGTTTTTGTAGTTTATTTTTAATCTCTAATCTATTTATTTAAACTCCAATATCTCAGTGGCATTACTAATGTATATTTTATACATTTATAATCGCGGGTAATCTTTTTTTATTTTGATTGATTGTAAGCTAAAGTATGAGCACATTTCAAATGTCATTTTCAACAGCTACCATCGGTTCAGAATCGAGTTGCGAAGGACCAATGAAAACTCAGTAAGAACTCTTTATTGATATTACTTGAACTTGATTCACAAAAATAACTCTTACTCTATTATTGTATTACAGGTAGCTATTGTTCAATGTCTGCATCATTATCATAATCATTAGCACGTCTCAGTCCACTGCTGAACATAGATCTCTCCCAGGACACGCCACTGAGCTCAGTCTAGCTAGACCTTCATATCTCCTCCTCCAATCCTTGCCCGATGCCGTACGAATATCATCGCCCCAACTACGTTCAATTAAATTACTTTAACCGACTTAATTAAGTTTTTATTTAAAGTTTACATTCAAATAATGTTATTGTTATTATAATTATCTTAGATTTTTCAATAATATACGAAGAAGGTTTTTTGTATATAATACATGAAATATTTAATGAGGTGATATATTTTTAAATTGTTTATTTAAATAAATTCCAACCGAATAATACCGTTTCCTTAAACAATGGTTTTTTTATAACGAGTTTAAAAACAACTCCTTCCTGTGTGTTATTTCGTATAGTTCAAGACAACTTCGCTTTCATTAATCTTTGACTTTTAAATTTATTAAATATCAATACATATTACAAAATAAGTCTACAGAATCTATCAATAGGTCTGTCTATAATATGTATGTATGAGTGTGTGTATGAATGTTTGTAAATAGTAACAGCTTGTGAATGTCCTACTACAGGGAGAAGGCCTTGTGCCTTCTCTCCTTTTTTGAGGAGAAGGTTTGGAGTAATAAACTCCACCACGCTGCTCCGATGCGGGTTGGTGGAATACACATGTGACAGAATTTCAGTGAAATTAGACAGATGCAGGTTTCTTCACGATGTTTTCCTTTACCATCAAGCATAAGATGAATTATAAACACAGATTATGTGCTTGTCCGGGTTTGAACCCACGGTCATCGGTTAAGATTTACGTATTCTAACCACTAGGCCATCTCGGCATCTCAGATCTATGTAAGCTCCAATTTAATTTTCATGAATAGTTTGATCCAAGAAGAAGTGTATCATTTAGAAATAAGAAGAAGCAGCGTGGTGGAATAAGCTCTAAACGTACTGCTCAAGAGAAGACAAAGGTTTTTTTCTAGCTGTGGTACAGTTTAATTTAAATGGTCCTAATAAAAAGTTGAAGGAAAACATCGTAAGGAAACCTGGATGTGTCTAATTTCATTGAAATTATGCCACATGTGTATTCTACCACCCGCATTGAAGCAGCGTGGTGGAATAAGCTCCAAACCCTCTCCTCAAAAGGGAGAGGAGGCCTTAGCCCAGCAGTGGGACATTAACAGGCTGTTACTTACTTTACTTACTTACTAATAGGAAGTTTTTTATTATTATATTAGACCTATCCTACCTACCGCTGACCATTAACTGAAACGTCTATTGATTTAAATGTATAGCTTTATAATTAGTTACATTCAAATTTTGTAAAGTCTTCTTATAACATTTTATTAGAAAATATTATAAGAGTAAACTAAAACATATTTAAAAAATAAAATTAATTTAATATAAAGTTATTTTACGTTAACTAATCGGAATTTGCAATTGAATTGCATTGAATTACGTGTAACCTAGAAACCTAAGAGCTCTGTAAGCTGTAATATAACAATAAATTTTATTTTGTTGGTGGTTCTAAATAAATAAATATATATTCTAACTATTATAGTTGCGTTTTAAATATTATGTGGCCAATTAAATCAATCGAAGACAAGACAAGACTTATTATAATATAAGTAATTAAGTTTGATTTTAGTCAACAATAAAAAGCTTACTTGCTATTAATATCCCAAATAGTTTCAGAAATAGGATACTAGCATATAATTAATGCGAACGTAGTTTCCTTGTAAGCGTTGGTCACTGTTTCTGAGTCGTTCACAAGCTCCTACTACATATCTGTTAACAGCGCGTTCTTATCTTAAAAAATAAGCACTATATAAAGGCTGTTCATTCTTCGACAGTCATCAGTTGTTTCATAGCAATCAAACAATACAACATGTTCTCCAAGGTGAGCGGCAGTCAATAAACGATTTAGTTTTAATTATTTACTATTTTATGTTAATTTTTTTTTTAATCATTTTTTTTTGTTTATTTTTAGGTAGCAATTTTCGCTCTGCTTGTCGCAGTAGCCCACAGCAGTGCAATCCATGGCGGTGACTACAACAGCTTCTCCTATGGAGTTTCTGACCCTCACACCGGTGACGTGAAGAGCCAGCACGAAACCCGTGTCGGCGACAACGTGGTCGGCCAGTACTCTCTCTTGGAGTCCGACGGCACTCGCCGCACCGTCGACTATGCTGCCGACGCGCACTCCGGCTTCAACGCCGTCGTCCGCAAGGACCCGGCCTACATCGCCCACGCCGCGCCTGCCGTCTACGCCGCACCCATCGCCACCTCTTACGCTACTCCCGCTGTGGTCTCCGCTCCTATTGCTACCTCATACGCCGCTCCCGCTGTGGTCTCTTCTCACTTGGCGTACGCTGCCCGCGTCGCCCCCGTAGCCTACGGTTCCTATGCCTCTCCCCTCGCCTACAACGCGTACGCCGCCGCTCCCTTGGCTCACGGAGCTATCGCTCCTCTTGCCCACGGCTACGCCTACGGTGCCCATGGTCTCGGTTACGCCGGTCACCACTACTAGTTTAGTTTAGGACTCCACCACTGTGATCTTAACGAACAATAAATGGCAAAAGTTTAAATTGTGATACAAATACATAAAATATCCCAATGAAATGGGATGGAGAAAATGTTTATATTTTAAGCAACTGAAGAAACCCACTTTTATTCATGTAAATATTATTTAAAATAAACCATGTATAAATAATATGAGTTTTGTCATTTACTTTTTCTTATGCAATATATTATTGCATTAAAAATACGAATGAGTTTTATGAATATGCGCATCTTAAGGATTTGGTTTCATAAAAATAATTTAGAATATTTTCAACTAACTAAATGGCAAAGACCTTACCTATCACTTAAAATCGACTATATCCTTGCCCACGGTCTCGGTTACGCTGGTCGCCACTACTAGTTTAGTTTAGGACTCCATCACTGTGATCTTAGCGAACAATAAATGATAAAAGTTTAAATTGTGATACAGATTGAAGAATATCCCAATGAAATGGGATTAATGATACAATTATACATCAACGAAATGTCATGTAAATATTATTTAAAATAAAAAAATGAGTTTTAACATTTACTTTTATTTTAAATGGTTCTTTGCAATAAATAATTACATCGAAAACATTAAAAAACTCAGGTACCTAGTATCACCTAGTGTTATTTAGAATTTATATTAATTATAACATGTTTCAAACAATTTGCATTCTAATGTTCAATTGAAAAGGAATTAAAAGTGATTTATTATTAGATTTGTATCAATTTTCTTGATAGAAAATGTAAAATATTTTTTTTTCAATAACAACTCATTGTATAATAACGTTAATCATGTTTAAATATTAGGTCCTTACATATGAAATTGGCGTTTTGTGCGGGAAGAATATAAGGTCAATTTTTTTTTGTAAAAAATATTTAATTAATCAAAATATGCATTATTGTTATCCATGCACTTTTGCCATCACAAAGGTAGTTCATTTATCCCTTTACTAAAAAAACCATGGGGGCGAGAATCAACAAACTCTTTGAAGGCGGTTTGGACTGCCGCATCGGAGTTGAATTTTTTTCCTTGTAAGAAGTTGTCCAAATTCCGGAAAAAATGTTTGGTTTATAGTTAGGTAGATTTTCATTACTAGGCAGCTTCACAATCAAAATTTTTGGAATGCAATTTTTTGTGCTTTGTCTCTATCTTGTTTTGTGTCAGTTCTGAACTGTTCAGTGTCATTTCTTACCAACTTAAACTAACCACCACGTCGCTCAAATGCGGTTTGGTGAATACACAGGTGGAGGATGTTCATCCGACGCATGTTGGTTTATATTTTCCTTCACCACCAAGCACGAGACGATTATATAGATTATAATAAACATAAATTAAGCACATGCAAATTAGTGTCACTTCCCTGGGTTTGAACCAGCAATAATCGCTTAAGATCAACAACTGGACCATTTTGGCTTTGTAACACTTTTAAAACTTATGAAAGTGAAAAATGCCTAAATGTTTTAAGCGTTTTCTATTAATTTAACTGGCGTTTATATTTTGCAATTAGAACCGTTAGTTTTAGATATATTATGTGATTTTTAATAGAAATGTGATAAAAATAGCGGTGGGCGAGCTTTGATATGAGCACAGTATAGAGATGGCCTAATTGTTAGAACGTGTGAATGAAACCCGGGCAAGCACCACTGAATTTTCATGTGCTTAATTTGTGTTTACAATTCATATCGTTATTGACGGTGAAGGAAAACATCGTGAGGAAACCTGCATGTGTCTAATTTCATTGAAATTCTGCCACATGTGTATTCTACCAACCCGCATTGGAGCAGCGTGGTGGAATAAGCTCCAAACCTTCTCCTCAAAAGGGAGAGGAGGCCTTAGCCCAGCTGTGGGACATTAACAGGCTGTTCATTTTTTTTAATATCTTGAGGCTTATTTATTACATTCGAAGTCGGGTTAGTTACATATTATAATGGTCATTTATTAAAATATTTGTTTTTTTTCTTTATTGCCTTTGATAATGTTGTAAAATTTTGTAAAACTCTATTATATCCTCAACAATATCATATTTTTACACGCTAATGTAGATATAAGAAGTGTTCAATAGCTAATAGTAAGCTCTAGTAATTACTCATTTTGTTTTTTTTGCAATATACATTACACTGATAATTTTTTCTTAAACTCTGATTTAAAAATATGAATTAAACACAAAATAAATGATGACCACCTTCTCTAATCTAAAATCATACATTTTTTTTTCGGAAATAAGATAGAAATAGTGTTTTGTTTTTTAAATAATAAGCTGTCCTAAGTGTATATCGTTACCAATATGCGTATTATATCTTAATATAAATATATAATAATTCTTGTATGTTTATAAGTTTTTCTTCCGTCGCTCACAAATGGTTCAAACGATTTACCTAAAGTGTTTGTATTTAAGGTTTCGTATTATAAGTCAATCTATATAAGGTGTCTCACAGAAAAACGCACTTTATTAATAAAAAAAAACAAATATTAAAGCCGAGTTCTTTCACCCGATCACTTTTTTACATAAAAAAGTTTGAATATTTTGTACCTAAAGTTGTCATACACTTAGTATTTATATTATTATTATATGTATATGTGAAAAATAAAAATATTGGCTAAATTATTAAATTTCTTCGACGCGTTATCGCATAACGAACTTTATACTTTATAAAAGCTTTAAATAAATATGATATAGAAAAATGGTATAATAATAGAATAAAAATAGTATAATAATAAAAATCAATATATTTTAAAGGCAGCGTATTTTATTTAATGACAAAATAGCTTTTAAAATATTTTTTTTTATGACAAAATAACTTTTTTACCACAAACTTGTATATTCAGTTTGTAATACTTAATTATATACATACATAGTAAAGACACGAAATGTTTAGACAAAACAAACGACACCTTAAAAGGTGAGTTCCTTGACCATAAATAATTTAATTGCTATTATCACACAGCGTTTTAAAGTTACGCCACTTACGAAACTGCTAAAAATATACGATACATATTTAATGAGAAAGTGTTTTTTTTTGTTAACGTTGGTTACTGTACATAAATCCTTCACAAGTTCCTGCTACAAATCTGATAACAATTACTCTCATATCTAAAAAAGCACTATATAAAGGCTGTTTATTCTTCGACAGTCATCAGTTGTTTCATAGCAATCAAACAATACAACATGTTCTCCAAGGTGAGGGGCAGTCGATATACGAATTTGTTTTAAATTTTTACGATTTTAGATTTAATGAGTTTTTTTTTTTTAAATTAAATGTTATTTTTAATTTTTAGGTAGCAATTTTCGCTCTGTTCGTCGCAGTAGCCCACAGCAGTGCTATTCACGGCGGTGACTACAACAGCTTCTCCTATGGAGTTTCTGACCCTCACACCGGTGACGTGAAGAGCCAGCATGAAACCCGTGTCGGCGACAACGTGGTCGGCCAGTACTCCCTCTTGGAGTCCGACGGCACTCGCCGCACCGTCGACTACGCTGCCGACGCGCACTCCGGCTTCAACGCCGTCGTCCGCAAGGACCCGGCCTACATCGCCCACGCCGCGCCTGCCGTCTACGCCGCTCCTATCGCCACCTCCTACGCCGCTCCCGCTGTGGTCTCTTCTCACTTGGCGTACGCTGCCCGCGTCGCCCCCGTAGCCTACGGCTCCTACGCCTCTCCCCTTGCCTACAACGCGTACGCCGCCGCTCCCTTGGCTCACGGAGCTATCGCTCCTCTTGCCCACGGCTACGCCACCGGTGCCCACGGTCTCGGTTACGCCGGTCACCATTACTAGTTTAGTTTCGGACTCCACCACTGTGATCTTAGCGAACAATAAATGGTAAAAGTTTAAATTGTGATACAGATACATAAAATATCCCAATGAATTGGGATGGAGGAAATGTTTATATTTTAAGCAACTGAAGAAACCCACTTTTACTCATGTAAATATTATTTAAAATAAACCATGTATAAATAATGTGTTTTATCATTTACTTTTATTTTTTTGTTATTTATTTTATGCAATATATTATTGCATTAAAAATACGAATAAGGTTTATTAATATGCGCATCTTAAGGATTTGGTTTCATAAAAATAATTTAGAATATTTTGAACTGACTAAATGACAAAGACCTTACCTATCACTTAAAATCGATTATACCGTTTTTGATGGTTCAAAATTTAATCTATTGAGGTAGTTCACTATCACCATGTGATTATATATTTGTTTTAGACTTATAAATGCTTTTAAGCCGAGATTTGATGTAGGCTGGATATCAGCCGTCCAAACATGTCTGATGAATTAGTCATATTCTTACTTGCTATGCACCGTTTTCAGTTTAGTTTAAATTGTAAAGGTATTAAACAATGCTAGCTGAATGTTGTAATTTTCAATCATACATGATCTTATCGATACTAGAAAACGTGTCATTTAAGGATTTTTTTATTTGTTTTAGTCGGTCGTGTACATTGTGGTATATTATATTACAAATTATTATGCGCTTAATTTGTGTGTATAATTCATCTAGCTTGTAGGTGAAGGAAAACATGTGAGGAAATCTGCATGTGTCTATTTTAATATAAATTCTGCCACATATGTATTCCACATTGGAGCCGCGTGGTGGAATAAGCTCCAACCTTCTCCTCAAAAAAGGAGAGGAAACCTTAGCCCAGCAGTGGGACATTCACAGGCTATTACTATAGTTACTATATTACAATAGAAATACAAAAGAAGAAATAATTTATCAAAATAAATTATTTATTCACTTGCATATTAATATTTTAATATCATAAGTTTAGGCTAACCGGTTTTGTTAATATAGCCGTATCCAGATATATAAGATATGTTTTAAAATTTAGACAAAGTACGAGACCGCGGATCGGCAAAAGCAGCGTAGGGCTCCCTCCAGCCAGATGGACCGATGACCTTAAGAAGGTGGCGGGCACCGACTGGATGCGGAAGGCGGAGGACAGGGAGCTTCGGCGCACCTTGGGAGAGGCCTATGTTCAGCAGTGGACAATGATTGGCTGTTGATATATATGATATATGGAAAAATCATAAAGGAATTCAGTTTTATGAAAAAATATGTTTTGTTTTGCATTATTTAATAAGCTAGTACTTTTTTGAATTCAATAATTATATTATTTTTTAACTATTAAAATCAATTATTAAATATTTTCATAATTGAAACAGAAAATATATGTTTCTCCAGTTTGAATTTAATTCAAAATTCTTAAATATTTTTGATGTGTAAGTTATGGTAGGTATTTTAAAAAGTAACTTTTTTCCGATAATGATTAAAAAGATAGTTTGATCATAAGACGAAATAATTATACTAATTCATCATGCAAATTAAATGATATAATATTACACATAGGACTAGGCCAACATTTTCATTGCTATTTAAATTGTGTCCAACTTGTCGGACGAAAGCCTTGTGTGTCGTCGGTAAGTCGGAAAAAATGACACTGGGTTTTCTAAACTATTTAATAAATAGGCAAATAAATGGGATAGGGTGTTATTACCAGTTTCACTTCACAATAACTTTAGTTCAAATTATTTGACACAATTTGAACCCTTATCAAAATAACAAAAATAATTATTGTCGTTGTCAACGGTATGATTGCACAGCAACCGTACAGAATTCGAACGTTCCGTATTCAAAAACGGGCCGTTGGGTGCACTTCCTCAACAGATCTGTCTCATGATGTGGGACGAATGTACGATAAGCTATTGGTGGAATACTGGTGGTAGAGCTTTGAGTACTGATGGTAGGGTTTTGTGCAAGCTCGCCTGGGCAGGTACCACCCAGTCCAGTCTACCGCAAAACAGCAGTACTTGGTATTGTTGTGTTCCGGTTTGAAGGGTGAGTGAGCCAGTGTAATTACAGGCACAAGGGACATAAAATCTTAGGTCCCAAGGTTGATGGAGCATTGGCTTTGTAAGCGATGGTTAACATTTCTTACAATGCCATTGTCTATGGGCGTTGGTGACCACTTACCATTAGGTGGCCCATAAGGTCGTCCACCTTCCTATTCTTTAAAAAAAAAAAGAAAATAAAGCCACCAATCGCATATAGAAGCCGTTGACTCTGTAAGAGATCTAAGAAGCTCAGACAAAATTATGGGAGGCGTCACCTTCGTGTTTGTCGGTGACTTTCGTCAAACACTTCCTGTGGTGCTGAGAAGAACACGTCCAGTTATACTTAAAGCTGCTAAAAACCGTCTCCTTTATGGAGCTCTGTACATTTGATCGCCTTAAGAACAAATATAAGACCCGCTTTGACGGGAAAATAAACGAACGAGATAGTTTTACTAAAATATATGAGTTTCTTTTTTAAATAAACTATACCTACATAGTTATTTACTATGATAGATAATACTTGCTCAAAGCGGACGAAATCGAGGTGGGCCGCTGGTAAATAAATAAAACAAATAACTAAGCCTAAAAAAAATTAGTAAAAGATGAGCTGAAATTAAACTTTCTGGATTATTTCATAATTTTCAGCTTCATTTAATGTATGAATAAATCTTTTAATTTTAAAGTGATTCGACGAGTTTTTCAGCATAGATTTTCTTGACAATTCTTAGAAGCATTCTAATCAAGAGGAGAGGAATGCGTTGCCCAGCAATGGGTCATTTACAGGTTACCTTTTTACTTTTTATTTATAAAAAAAATAATTTTTAAATGGATCATCAGCATAATGTATTTCCTAAGAGAAAAAGATAGGATTATTAAATATATCCTATTTACTACCTAAAAATTGGTTTCGGGTACGACTAATAAAAATGTACTCGCTATCATAAGAGTACATTTTGTGGGCAAAAGTACGTTAAGAGATGAGTGAGTAAATTGGTCAGTCAATGACTGAATGTAATTATAATATTATATGTAATGTTTTTAAATTTACGCAACTAAAAATAACTTCTTAAAAAATTTAAAAGTAACATTTTAATAAACTACACATCTATTTAAAGCATTAATGAGAAAGTAGTTTCCTTGAAACCGTAAGTCACTGTGTATGAGTCCTTCACGAGTTCCTGCTACAAATCACTGCGTACATATTTTTAAAAATAAGCACTATAAAAAGGCTGTAATTCTTCGACAGTCATCAGTTGTTTCATAGCAATCAAACAATACAACATGTTCTCCAAGGTGAGGGGCAGTCCATATAAGAATTATTTTTAAATTTTTACGGCTTTAAATTTAATGAGGTTTTTTTTAAATTAAATATTGTTTTTAATTTTTAGGTAGCAATTTTTGCTCTGCTCGTCGCAGTAGCCCACAGCAGTGCCGTCCACGGTGGTGACTACAACAGCTTCTCCTATGGAGTTTCTGACCCTCACACTGGTGACGTGAAGAGCCAGCACGAAACCCGTGTTGGCAACAACGTGGTCGGCCAGTACTCTCTCTTGGAGTCCGACGGCACTCGCCGCACCGTTGACTACGCCGCCGACGCGCACTCCGGCTTCAACGCCGTCGTCCGCAAGGACCCGGCCTACATCGCCCACGCCGCGCCTGCCGTCTATGCCGCTCCCATCGCCACCTCTTACGCCGCTCCCGCTGTGGTCTCTTCTCCCTTGGCGTACGCTGCCCGCGTCGCCCCCGTAGCCTACGGCTCCTATGCCTCTCCCCTCGCCTACAACGCGTACGCTGCCGCTCCCTTGGCTCACGGAGGTATCGCTCCTCTTGCCCACGGCTACGCCTACGGTGCCCACGGTCTCGGTTACGCCAGATGGTGAAAAGTTGTATATTTTTACCAAAGTCATTAAAAAGCTGTGATTTATTATAAATGCAAATAAACATTTACGAAAACAAATAATTACTTCTCATTTTATATATTCGAAAATTTAATATTTCTGTAAAAAAATTGGTATAATTAATTACTTTCTAACAATAAACTTCATTTCAAAATATTACATGACATGTTTCGAAAAAAAAAACAAAAGATTTAAATTAAATTCATTTTAGAAATATTGTGCAATTTGTAAAGTAAATAAGACAAATTCTTAAATGGATTTCAAATGTATTTATATAGATTATCACTGACCTATAAGTTATAAATGTATTAAATACATAGTTATTTATCTCAAGCTTAAAACGAAATGTCAATGTCTGTGTTTTAGCACGGATCGAAAGTTACGATTACAAAATTATGAAAACAGATTACAGTACACGATACTATAATTTCGTTTTAGTTTATTTGAGATATCAATTAAAAAGTATAAATATAAAATATTCTGCTAAAGACAATATATTTTATGCATAACATATGAGTGGAGTGGAGTGATTATCTGGTACTCACCAGCACCTGGAGTGTTCCGACCCAGTAAAAAGTAGAACTCAATAAAAAGTTATTGGTCTTTGAACCAAGGATCATGGGATCTGCGTTCTTATTAGTGAGTCATTAAATTAATGGGCCAGTCAAAAATATGTATAAAGAACGCAGGATGGCCAATATCAGAATTATTCAAACGATTAATTATTATTAATAAATTTGATAAGTGTTTAATTTAACGAATCAAATACACAATTCATAATCATCATCGATGTTGATTCTCTAATATATCACAGAAAGACACACGTACACGCACACAAATAAGTATATCACTGAATTAAAACAAAAGAATAAAGATAATGTCGACCCAAGATGATCGTTTCGTTACCATCGACCCGACGCTTCCCTAGAGCGTTGTCAAAATTCACTCGAAGCACTATTCCGACAAAAGAAACTAAAAAATATGTCATAATAAAAAAATATGTCATAAAGCCATCTAAACCAAACATTTATGTAACTAACAATTATTGATGTTTATTGGTAGAATAATATGTAGAGAATAATAAGTATTGTTGTTTAGCGGTAGAATATTTGACGAGTGGGTGGTATCTAAGCACTCATATCGTGGAAACGTGATATTGTGTGTGAAAATCGAAAGCATGATAATTATTTCAAGCATACTCGTACGTTTGTACGGTTCCTTGATTATGTCCTCGTGATTGCTATTTAATAACTATTAGGTCAATATTAACTGATGTTTCTGTCCTAATATTGCCATAAAATTTATTAAAATTTGCAAATTAATAATCATTTGAAATAATCTTAAAAGATAACGATCTTCATAACGTTGCAAAAATATTATTATGAAACTAGGCGTAAGTACAGCGTATTAGTCTAATTAACAAATGATTTAATTAAACTCGTATTTTTAAAGATTGCATTATTTTTATAAATTTGATTTTTATTTACATTAAAACATAATGTATTTTAACATTACATAAATAAATATTATTAGATTAATTTCTTTCTTCACAAAGATAAGATAAATATTACTAAAATTATATTTTCGTTTATTAACTATTTCGTTATTCTTTTCATTGGAAATGAAATTGTATGTACTTGAGGATATTGCGTATAAATGAATCATTATTATTATAATATAGTCCGTCGTATAACGCGTGATTACTGTCACCGACTGCTGCGATGTCGACTTGTCCGCACCGTGATGATGGGAAGGGAATATAACCTCTCTAAACTAGGGAAGCCTTCCTTAATCTAAACACAATAATATTATGAATAGTTACATAAAATAAATTTTGAATTTTTTTAAATGCATATTTTTTATCTAATTCAGCAAAAGATTTTTTGTTAAGTATGGATGTAGGAAGTAAGGATTTAAAAAAGGATTTTATCAATATTTAGAATGAAACTACAAAAGGAACAGACTATATATACATGACAGTTTTTTTTTGTGGAGTTTTACTTGTAAAATAAGTCGCTGAAATCAAATCAATGGTTGTTAGGTATCTTATAAAAATATCATGATGATCGGTCAAGTAGTTAAGACGTAAAAGCGTAACAAAAAAAAACACCTTTCTTTCATATTTATAATATTAGTAAGGATTGTGAGAGTAATACCGATATGTTATTAAAAAATGTAAGGCATATAACCGTCACCTTAGTTACCTTTGAAATGCGATAAGTAGAAATAATAACTTCAATAACTATATACGGAAGTACTCAGGAGCAATGTTTAAAGGCATTTTTTTATCTATAGGAGTATTTTCTTTGTTTATTTTACTTAAAAATACATTTTATCATTCAGATTAAGTAGCTTGGTTCTATTTGATTGTTTAATGTAGGCGTGTAATGTCAGTGACCCTAGTAGATGACAGAAAACTATTTATACTGTTTTCCTATTTAGTGCACAAAAACATTTAGCTAAGCGTCAAGGTTGAATGAGTGGATACTGAGTTCCTTTTCATATTATCATAATTGCATAATTTCCTCAAGCTAGACACTGGTTTTGATACAAAGTTGAACGTGTGAATTTATCTACATCGCGCCTGCAGCTGCAGAAACTTAGTGTTAATATTAATAAGTTTGAATAATAATATTTTCTTAAATTTAAATAAAATGTGCTTTAAATAAAAAAGAGACGTACTTGTAAAAAGTTTTTATTTGATCACAGCAAGTTCATCATTCATCATTCATAACCATCGTCAAAATAATTAATTAGATAGGTACATAAATAAATTCCTATATCAATGTCTAGTAGTGTCCGAGACCATGAGCGCCGTATGCCACAGCACCGTGAGCCAATGCACCGTATCCATGGGCGAGGGGAGCACCGTATCCATGGGCGAGGGGAGCACCGTATCCATGGGCGAGGGCGGCACCATATCCATGGGCGAGAGGACCAGCAATAGCTCCATGAGCCAGAGGAGCGGCGATGGCACCGTGAGCCAAGGGAGCGGCGATACCTCCGTGAGCTACTGAGGTAGAGGATGCGGAGTAAGATACGGCGGGAGCAGCAGCGTACGCGAGAGGAGCGGCGTGGGCGGCGTATGCGAGAGGTGCAGCATGAGCCAAGGGAGCGGCGGCGACAATGGGAGCGGCATGAGCTAGAGGAGCGGCGACGACGGCGGGCGCGACGTGTCCGATGAGGGCAGGGTCTTTGCGTACAATAGCGTTGAATCCAGAGTGAGCATCAGCGGCGTAGTCAACGGTACGGCGGCTGCCATCGGACTCCAAGAGAGAGTACTGACCGACCACGTTGTCACCGACACGGGTTTCATGCTGGCTCTTCACATCACCGGTGTGAGGGTCGGAAACTCCGTAGGAGAAGCTGGTGTAGTCGGCACCATGGATAGCGCTGCCTTGTGCAGCGGCTACCAAGAAAGCGAGAACAACGAACTGGAAACAATATAGAAATTATCGTGAGCTGACATGTTTAAATACACGAACACTTTTTCAATATCAGTTAAAGGGCTAATGCCCTATTGATTAGAACTTGTATTAAAAGCTAGGTTCAATTATTACCTTAGCTGCCATTTCGAAACGTTTGTGTTTGTTGCACAGTAAACTGAGAATGATAAGTCCCGACCACAGAAGGGCTTTTATACAAGTCCCGTACAATCATTCGGCGCTATTAATAGGAAATAAATGACAGGTATGCCTTCTAGGTCACACGAAGTGAATGTTTTTCAGAGTTCAATTTCGTTAGCAAACAATTATTGAGTACGCGGAACTTAATCGGGCAGTTCGCTTGCCGGACAACGCTGGCGGTTACGATTACCTTAACAATTCAACTTATAATGTTTAAAGGAAACTAATCCATATTAACGTCATTGACCGTAACAATGTCCGTTTCTATTGACCTTCAATGTTAGATAATTTTATAAAATATATGTAAAAAGTAAATTAAGATTATAATCGAATATTATTTACGAGATAACAGATTCTTCAAAATAAAAGATTTAGTCGGAAAAAGATGGTTTTATTATGTACAATATTTACATAGAGTTTAAAATATAACGGTGTTAAAATAGGATGGCGAATTTAGACTTGTATTTAGTGCTGGAAGCATTTTGTCGTTATTTAGTAGTAGCGTCCGTAGGGGTAGGAGTAGGCCAAAGCGCCGAATCTGCCATATGGGTAGGCAGCAGGGTAGCCGTAGGCAGAACCATAGGCGTAGGGCAGAGAAGCGAATAAAGCAGGGTCCTTCCGGACAACAGCGTTGAAACCTTCAGCACCAGCAGCATAGTCCACGGTGCGGCGGGTTCCATCGGATTCCAATAGAGAGTACTGTCCTTGCACATTGTCTCCAGCGCGGCTCTCCACTTGACTCTTGAAGTCACCAGTGTAAGGATCGGCTACGCCGTACGAGAAGCTCGAAAGGTCGGCGCTTACAGCTGCCACCAGAGCGAAAAGGACAACGAACTGAAACAATAAAAAATTAAAAATCAATTTAACACAGCCATTTAGAACTTCTAAAAGATAAAAAATAAATAATACAAAGTAATGAGATCATAAAAAATAAAGAATACAGAGTAATGAGAATCATATTAGGTATATTTAAAGAAAAATTGAATTATTGTTTGTGTTTTATTAATTATAAATCTAGTAAAATATAAAAATTACCTTCGCAACCATGTTGTATGATGAGTGTTGTGACTACGTTGATGAGTCCTGTGATTGTGATGCTTTGATATTATTTTCATTGGCTTTATATATTGATCCAGTTCTACTTTAACTTGTTTTTTAAAAAAGAAATTCAGGAAACGTCTAAAAGTCAAGATCATTCGGACGATGCACCCAATGAAATGTCTCAGTGTAATGTTATCGATGTATGCTTACGAAGCTTTCGATACTGCTTTACTTGATTACTACCACATTGACCTTGAGTACATGCGCATAACATAAACATATATCGTATATTCCAGAATTGAAATGTCAACCTAAACGTCAATAAACGAACGTTATGACTTCTACACCCTTCAATATCTGTTATCATATATAAAGTCTCACTTTTGTCTACCTCTATGATGTGGTAGATAATATGAAACATATAATAGAATATAGCTGCCTCGTTGGTGTAGTGGCTTTATGTAAGGCCGCAGACCCGGTGGTCCTGGGTTCAATTCCCAGGTCGGGAAAATTCTCAGTAGCAGTCCAGAGTCTGGTAGTTGGAAGTGTGAACACCCCCGTGCCTCGGTAAGCACGTAAAGCCGTTGGTCCTGCGCCTGAACTATTTCCGGTCGTCCGGTCGGCCGGTCGGATTGCCGTCCCATCGGATTATGAGAGTAAGGGAATAGCGAGTGCACCTGTGTGCACCTGCACCACACACTTGTGCACTATAATATCTCCTGTGTAGTTGTCTAATCTCTCTTGAGATTGACAGCAGTGGCCGAAATCGGTCTGGAGGACATTATTATTATTATAATTAAATATTTTTAAATATTAAATTAAATATGATTTTACAATCTATGAATTGATTTTCTGAAATCTAAAATATTTTTCCTTTTATTTAATAACAGAACCGACTAGGCTTAAGAGCACGTGAATTTTAAGAGAAGGTTGCGAGTTAAAATCTGGACAAACTATACTGATTAAATGTTCTTAATTATTAAACTGCTAGATAGCTTTAAGCCTTCTCTCTAATAAAGGAGGAGACCTAATCTGAACATTGGGACATTTAGAGGCTGACCCACTATCTGCTGCCAAAATTCATGTTTTACAATCACTGTTCCATCTTGCCTTCAGTTTAGTGTCTGTTAAATGTATTTAATTTTATACCTTATTTAGATTTGGAACATGAATAAAAACGTAAATAACTATATAAATAATGAGCAGAATGTATTCTCAGACGTGATTTTATTTGTCACTTATATTAAAATTTATTTTCTAAAGATTATAGCTTTGATTTTAAGGAAAAAAATATTATATAAATTAACGAACAACAATATATAAGAGCAATTATAAATGAAGATGATCACCGTGTTTATATCTGTAACTAATTATTTTCTAATTGATCGAAAATGAAATAAAATGGAATAAATAATAGAACATATCATTTGCATACGTTTATTTTTAATATCAAATAACAAACGAAATTTAATAAATATTATAAAGTTAATAAATATGCAATTGTCATTCGATACAATCGTAAGTTGTAATTCAATTTATTTTGCTATTATCACATTCAACCAGTTTTAGCCGATATGTCTGTTAATGTCTGCGAATATATTAAATAATGCTCTTGTTATAGTAGTATTAGTATCAAAAATGGTCCATTAAAAATAAAAATATTCTTCCGCTACGTTTCAGCTCGTGTAAGATCACGATCAAAGGGACATGACAAAAAACCGATAAGGCGATCGCTCGTGCCGGAGCTTACAACCAGTCGGTTCGATAAACACATTAAAACGAGTTCGATGGCAAGCTACAAGAACGATATAGTTTATCCGCAGCCGATAAACATTAGACGGTAACCGCTTAGGAAATAAATGCAAATAAATTGAAGTTAAAATCGATTCCGGGTCCATTTAGTGCTATGCTCGATATTCTAACTGCTTAGATCCAAGGATTGTGGCCGTTGTGGAAGGAGGGGTGAATGATCGAGGTCCTAATGTTGGTGACGGGAGCGACTGTAACGCTTTGGCTTGGTACGTTTTGGGGCCATCCCTGTGTACTGTAAGAAGCGGTGCTCGCTGTGTTGTATTGCATCTCCTGGCTGTTTGGTGACCGAGTGGTTTCTTCTTGTACGTTATATTTCCTGTTCGATTCCTGATCGGCTGGTCTGCCCTGGTTGTTCACAGTCGCTAAGAATCCCGTGTGGTCATTGGCACTGTAGTCAACAGTCCTCTTTATACCATCAGGTTGGACCAGAGAGTACTGTCCAATGACGATATCACCACGTCTGCTCTCATGCTGACTCTTAACATCTCCAGTGTGGGCATCGTTGACCTCATATGCAAAACTGTAATTGGGTTCAGGGTAGTGTCCGAAGAATAACGGCGCAGACGCACGATGCAAGACCATGCATTGTGCAGCCATAATCACGACACAAAAAAGAACGACCTGGAATAATAATATTTATTTTATCCTTTACAAGTACATATTTATTGAAGTACCATATAGTATTTTATTACAAAAGAGATCTTTACGATCGGAGAAGCCATCTGATGTTGTATACGATGGGTTAAACTTAAAACATGGATAGCAAATAAGAAGAACTCTCATTATAAATTTGCAGATAAAGGTTCTATTATTTTGTTGATATTTATTAAGTCTGAGTTTATTTAATCAAAAATAGTCTCTATACACTTATGCATAGGAATCAAATCAATATCGAATATACATGTTATTCTATACTGTTAAGAGTGAAAGGGTTAACCTTTATGGACATAAGTACATGAATTTTACAATGAATTAAAAATAGCATTTATTATGCCAAAATTTATATCTTTGGATTATAAAAAATGGTTTATGTGTAGCGGATATTCTTAGAATAAAAATATTATTTTTATAACTCAGTTAGCTTCGAAAAGCGATACAATTTGGATAAATGAAATTGATATTTCTGATATAGTCGTAGAGAATTGACCAATAATAAATAAGTGTAATGCTTCTATATTAAATAAAGAATGATTTTGTCTTTAAATTTCATAGTAAGCCATTTCACAGGAGAAGATGCATTTGTACCAGCTTTTTGCAAGTAGTACTTTATCATTTACTGTTGATAAAATTGTAAAGGATTATGTAAAATGTAATGTAAAAAGTTACATCATTTTACACAAAATATTTCTGTTCCATATTTTTAGGACTTTAGAAAATTACAAATATAATTTCAAATAATTGATATAATATAAACAATTGACCTTACCTGTTGCATCATGTTGAATAATTAGTTGAGTTGATATTTGTTGATTCTTGTTTTGATGTCAAGTGTGATTGCAATCTGAATATCCCGCAATTTATATATGAAGAAATGAAAAATAACACCACGTTTCGTAATGAGGATTATATGTCTGAAGGAAGTGGAGCGTTAGATATTCGGAGTCTAGATACTGGTAACCCAATAGTGAAGGATTAATCATAGTGGCAAATGTAAAAATTAATTTATTTGTATGACTTCTGTTATTACCATATATTGGTTACATCTTTAGGATATTATATTAATAGAAAAACAATTAAATACATGTTTTTATGAAAACAGTTTGATGACTGTTGAGGATTTCCTTCGATTAGAGCCAATCTTGGGAGCAAAATCAGGTCATGCTTACCAATGGAATGCATTGTCATTGGAATTGAACCAATATGTAAAATTTCAACTCATTAGTATAAGAGGAAGTGGTTCAAATTAAAGTCTGAAATTAAAAGTAAAGGTTTGATCTATACATACTTGAATGTATAATCAAAGGAAATAAGATTAAACACGGAAAGAAAACATGCAAACGCACAATTATGCTATTTTCGGGATATAACTGGCTTCTCTAACAACTATCCTGTGTGCTTTTCTTGTAAGTAAATATTCTAATATTAATAGTAATTTTATTTTATTTGTATATTTTAATATTAATAAATCAATAAACAGGGTCTTGACATTATTATTATAATGTTACATAATAAATACTGGGTGTTAGGGATTTGTGCAAGCCCGTGTGGGTTTGTACCACCCACTCATCATATATTCTACCGCCAGGCAGTCAGACTTAGTACTGTTGAGTTCCGGTTTAAAGGGTGAGTGGGTCAATGTAACAACATCGCATCTTAGTTCAAAAGGTTGATGGCGCATTGGCGTTGTTGTTAATATTTTTTACAATATGTCTATGAGTATAGAGAGAATACTTTTCCAAATCTTCACAAAGCCGGCTGGAAAAATATCAATTCTTCGCTTACAATGAAAATATTTACTTCCAAGATCATAGCATGCATAAGTTATTACACTAAAATGATACTATAAATAAAATTAAAACGAGAACTTCCTTTAGCTTTTTAAAGATAAACATGATGGGATTTTATTTTATTCTTGATATATTAAAAATGAAAAACAACATCATCCGTTGAAACAAAAGATAAAGAGGCACAATCTTAAAAAGGTAAACATAAATTACCGGATGTTTTGAGAGCATAAAGATTCGTACCGAGTGTGATGCAAGATCTTATGCAACTCTTAATGATGCCACTGAACTTGGTATTCAAAATAACTTGACCGTGGCAATGAACTTGATTACTGCAACGATGCCTCCAGCCATCAACAAAAATCTGACCTCTAACAGTATCGGAATCTCGTTAATTTGTTCAATGTAAAATGAATTTTATGCCGACGCAATAAATGATATGTTTACTTGTGTTTTATGTGAAAGTAAAATTGCTGCTTGTAAGCTTGTCACGGTTGTAGTCAAAAGATGACAGCGTTTAATAATACCACATGTGGTCCCCACCAATCCAAAACAAAAATAATGGCTGAATTTCGACCAATATATATTTTTTGTGCATTGTGGGTTATTTATTTTTATTCTGTTTGCAATGAATATTAAAATATATATTCGACATTTCTCAATGCTCACATGTTAAGTATATTTTAGATAAATTTGATTACTTTATTTAAATAAAATGATAAAAATAAAGTATTGTGAGGTAGGGTCTATGATACACATTTAATAAGCAAATCCTTATGATAACGAGCAATTACGTTCGTATGTGTGACTGTGTCTTTAAACTAAACTACTGAAGTGTTTCTATGAATTTTAAATAAACTTCTTATTTTTAAAATATGGTTGGCCTTATAATTTAATTATAATGATAATAAAATAAACGCCATATATAATAGTAATGTATTTATAAAAAAAGTCTCATACTTTTAAAATGTAATTTGATTATAAGTTTCAATTATAATTCTATTGACCTGTACCACACAACATTTTTAAATATCAGTATAATTAGAATATTTCACATTTGTTTCACGGCACATGATGTATGATTTAATTAAAATTGATATGTATTATTATGTACTTGTATGCTCAAACTCATTCTCGTTATTATTACATCATTTTGAATTATGATTATTGCGATCAGACACGGAAGATTTAAAGCTGACAGCGCTTGAAGATGCATTGTATGATTAGATAAACATATTATGTACTGAATTGGATGATATGTTTTTGATGTGAAATATCTATTTGCGCCCTTTGGGGGTAAGACGGTATTATCGGCAAACGATATGACGCTCTTTTATGCCATCATGTTACCAGGCGCAACATTTTTTTACTCCCTTGAGACATGGTGCGTTCTATATACTTCGTTGATATAAAATTATTAGTAATAATCAGAAAAAAAATATTTATTTCATTAAAGAAAATAATTTTTGTTTAATTAACTCCTATTTATTCATTCTTCATTATAGTACCATCTTCACATTTATAACCTTATATAATATACGTGATTTTGCTTTTTAAGAATAGCTCTAGAGTTTTTCAAAAATATTGCGTAGGTGTGGCCGCAGCTGTAGTCTCGCGTCGCGTTCGCTTTCCCTTTTCTGTGGTCTGCGTGTTTAATGCTTAATATCAAGGTCACTTAATAATAATAAACTTACTGGAGTAGCAGAAACGCATACGGATAAATATCGAGATTTGTTTGAGTATATTTTTTTTTTTCTGTTATTGAAAAAAATATTTATTGTTGCATAAAAATATGGCGTTTATGTCTCGTAAGCAGTATCATTAAAACTTTATATACTAGTTGTGGCCTTCGGTTTCTTTTGTGTTTATTTTAATTATACATATCTATGCCTATGTTATTAATCCAATCGTTGTCCACTGCAGGATACTATTCCCAAAGCGCGCGAAAGCTTCTCCGTCTTCCGCATCCAGTCCTGCCACTTTGTTTACGTCATCCAGACAAGTCTTCACGTAATGATTACATATAATAAAGATCATATCATTGTTTAAATACAACATGGAAATAATTCTAAAGAATACAATAACCAAACATTAGTGACAAAATAATGTCGTATAACATTGCATTAGGACAGTAGCTACACGTATGATTGACACTAAAATCTTGTAAAATGATTCAAAAGTCCTTGTACGTACTTGAATATATCACTTTGAGTGATAGATTTATTGTATTCATACTATGTAATATGTTGATTGTGATTCTTTCTGGAAATATAAAAATGCACATCAAGCTAATATATTCAAATAATAATAAGATATAACAAAAGCCCGGGCAACACGTATTTGAGATTTCGCGGTATCATATCCCGAAGAAAAGTGCAAAGAAGTCAGGTATTCCAGTGAGTACCAGTATACACCTCCCCAACTTCATGTGGAAAACGCATAAATGCGTTACTCTAGAGAGACAAAAAAATATCTCTGAGGCTTTGTTTTTTATAATAACTTTTTAACGATATATATATAGACGTAATTAGTTATTATTAATATTTTTCAACTTGTTATTCATTGTCATAGATGTATTTCATAGTTTCTGCCGACTTAACAAATAACTAGTTAAGTTAAACACATATGGCTGCACGGGAGCTTGGTGCTGGGAAAGCAAGCACCAAGAAAGTTCTAGAATGTCTGTGTAAATAGGTCCGCGTAACTGCTACTGGATTTGTAGTGGAACATAAATAACTGTTCACCACATTAACAAATACGTTCATGTATCACATATATCACATAATTTGTTTAATTTTAATAACTAACATACTCGTATAGTATATATAATGTGTTTGGTCATCTGTTTACGTTTTAAAGCGTATTTCTGTATTAATTTTTCAATCACGTATTTCAAAATTTATATAACGTAAAAGAAATCCTTTAAATAGTAAAAATTCAAATTTGTTTTTTCGTCCTTTAACATTATTATAAATACATAGTATCTTCTTATTAATATTTGATATAAATAAACGATGACCTGTGAAAGTTGTTAAGACCTTCAAATATTGATGATCTTCAAACGCCTGAAAATCTTTATAATTTGTAGCTACAAACCATCTCGATCACACTGAGTTTGAAACAAAAAAAAACATAATTAGATACAGATTTATAACACCTCTTACGTCAGGTGTAAAAAAATGCGGAGATGGCCTAGTGGTTAGAATGCGTGAATCTTAACCGATGATCGTGGGTTAAAACCCGGGCAAGCGCCACTGAATTTCCATGTACTTAATTTGTGATTATAATTCATCTCGTGCTTGACGATGAAGGAAAATATCGTGAGGAAGCCTGCATGTGTCTAATGTCATTAAAATTATGTCACATGTGTATTCTACCGTCCCGCATTGAAGCAGCGTGGTGGAATAAACTCTAAACCTTCTCCTCGAAAAGGGAGAGGAGGCCTTAGATCAGCAGTGGGACATTAACAGGCTGTTACTTGTACTCGTAAAAAATAAATCGACGCTAAATTTGTCATACTCAGAATTAGCGTATCATCTGTCATATCACTTGATCAGTTTTGAAGTCTACTATTGCTTTCAATTATTGTAAGAATAAAAAAGTCTAGTGATTTTATTAAAAAAATTCTAACTTCTAAATTAAAATGATCAATTCTTTACATACATATATTACAAATAATTAAATTACAACGCAAGAAAAGAACATATAACACAGCGTGTCAGAATTTTTTTAAATAAACAAAAACAACTCGTACTAAAGAATATTTATATATCAATTATATTACCCTGTTTTCCTTTATTTTTAGGGTTCCGCACATGACGGAGAGAACCCTCTTACTAAATCTACGACATCTGACCGTCTTTTTGTCTCGCAAGACTGTAATTACCACATTATAGTCAAAATTGTTTTTAGCTTATACGATTTCTACTACTTTGACATTTGATGGTAACAAGAAAATTAAGCACTGGAAGTGTTAGCGGATGTCAAAGCTTCGGGTGGGAAAACGGGCTGTATCACATTTAGTTTGGGTCGTTTTTTGACTGCACTAAGTAGGTCACCAACCTTTTGACACTGAAATTCAGTCACGGTGGCGGTGGGTAGTTTTAGAAGAGTTAATAGGTGGTTGATTTTTTACAGAATACTTGTAACTACTATAAGGTAAGATTAAAAGGTAAGAATAAATGCCCAAAATAATAAACCTCAAGAAAGCATTCTTTGAATAACATACTACTAGCTAGCTTCCCGTCCCAGCTTCGCACTGATAGAATAAAGGTCTAAATAAAAAGTTTATATTGAAAGACTGATATTAAAAAAAAAACGTGTATTTTTAGGCGAGGGCCTTTGTCGGCGTACGCACTTTGTCAAAGTTTCATCACAATCGAATGAATAGCTTACAATTTATTCATTTTTATTTATTAAGATTTTTCTCATGTATTTAATTAAAAAATCGATTATAAATTCGGTGGTAGAGCACTCGTGTTACCATCAGGTGGCCCATCTGTCCTTCCACCTATCGATTTATTATATAGAAATAAAATACAAGCAACAATATTCATCTCAAAGTATTGTGTATTCTATGTAAAAACAACTTATAATAATTAATGGTAACCTAAGAACCGGTATGTAATGCGAAACAAAGATACCTGTTATTTCAAAAACACCATTTTGATACGGAATCCTTAGTGCACAAATCCGTCACACCAAGCGTGTGAACTTTGCGTGTTGTGTTTTGAATTCTGTACTGCAAAATCTGTATTGAAATGAAACCCATTGGATACACAAATGAAAGCGATAAGTCCATAGAATTAGAGCGAAAATTTCTCGTTATCCACTATCGCTTGATCAATCCGTAAACGTTTTCATACAACGACTTGACAACATGACCATAATGTTGAACTTAAATATCATCATATTGCATCATATTATAGAAACTAGAATTTATTTTTCCCCCCAAAGCATGTAGATATGTGTTACGGAAGCTTCTAGTAATACATTATATACAAAACATGAATGAACTAGATAAAGATGTAAATATATATAAGGATTTTTATGTATATACATACATTATATATCTACCATCATAAACGATTATAATTAATTTAATGAAACTTTTAGGTGTAAATATAATGGAAATTGCAATGAATTCCATTAGGCTGTTAGTAGCCGTAATGTTTTTTTTGATATACAATTCTACTACAATTAATTTATTACAAGGTAATACATATATATATATGTCATTGCGTACGTATTATAAAAGTAAGTCCTAAAAAATCGCTTACATACCAAAGTCATCAATTGTTAACTCATGTCTAATGTCATCATCTGGTTTATGGCTAAAGCACCACATACTAACTAATGGCCCATTTAATTATCTTTTTCTTACTATCAATAAAAAAAAGGTATAAAGTTCACGATAAATGATCTAAAAACGTAGAATTACTCTTCGTTGATGACCATGGAATATAATAAATTTTTTATTCAGAATGATGATATGGACTTTCTTTTCAAAATAAAAATATACTTTTTGTTTAATTATAGGTAGGCGGACGAGCATCGGATAGCGAGATGGGAGGTGACACCCTCCTGATATGAGTGTGGTGCGCCTTCGGACACAGCGTGTCGCACTCTGATGGAGTGTGCCGCTTGGGGGCCTCAGCGCCTTTCTCTGGCGGCCTTAGTCGGTGGAGATCTCTCGCTGCAGTGTGTGATAAACGCCATGTTTGGTAGCGAGAGATGCTGGTTGGAGACGGTCTCCTTCTGCGAAAAAGTCATGTCGCAGAAGGAGATAGCGGAGTGGGAGCGTGAGTAGAGGGACTATGCGCATCTTCTCCTCCTACGGTACGGCACGGTCGTCGGTACGGCACGGTAGTATGCGCAAGCAATCCCGTGACGTCCCCTGACAAGACAGAGTGGGTACCGCTGGTTTTTTAGCGGGTAACCAGGCGCCTTCAGCGCCGGCGATTCCCACATACCCCCCACATCATGTGGGGGAAACTTCTAAATAAGGGGGAAAACACAAAAATGTGTTTTTATAGCGAGAAAAAAATAAAATAAAAGTATGCGCATGCGATCCCGTGACGCCCCTCGAAAAGGTGGTGTGGGTACCGCTGGTTTTTTAGTGGGTCTTGCCGCGCATGCTCAGTGCCGGCGAGTCCCACATATCCCCCCACTTCAAGGGGGGGGGGATGCGTAAGAGAGTTCTTCCAGCGAAAAAAAAGGCGGACGAGCATATGGGCCAATTGTTAGTAAGTGGTCACCAACACCCATAGTACCACTAGTTACCAGTGTAATTAAAAGCTGAAGGGACATCACATCTTAGTTTCCAAGGTTAGTGGCGCATTGGCGATGAAGGAATGGTATTTTTTCTTACCTCGACAATGTCTATTGGGTGGCCCATTGCGTGGCCCATTTGCTCGTCCACCTACCTATAACATTAAACAAAAAGTATATTTTTATTTTGACACCGTTACTAAACATAACAATGCCGCAAAAAGGTCATTAAAGTCTAATTTAAAATTCCCCATAAATAATTACAGAAACATTATTCCTACAAAAAAATGTATGTGACGTGACCTTGTATTTATTACTCAGGAAACAATTGTACTTAACTAATCTGCTAAATTAAGATTAGGATCACATTGGCAAATGCCAAAGACACAAATAACTAGTTACTAAAACAGGAAAACCATTAAATGCTTTAACGTTACCACATTTATAACAGGGATACAATTATTTTAGGTTAATGTACAGCTTTCCATTTATAAAATTGTCAAGGACACGCCATTTTAGTGGTCTGGTTGTAAATTATAATGTGTTTTAATATTAATATAATTGTATAATAATGTATTTATAAACTAATATAATTACGGCCTTACTTATACACGTTATATAGTGGTGATTAATTAAACAATGATTTGTCTTCTTCTTTCGAGTGTCAGATCAATAATGTCAGAAAGAGTGCAATCAGTGTTTATAGAAAAAGCCAACACTTGTAAGGCCGTAAGTGTCTAAGTAGCTAGTTAGATTTTCAGACGGCTCTGAGGAGGACGGCAGCCCGGATGGCCTTGCGCTGCCGTACGCATTAGCGAGGAATGCGGGGGGCGAGATCACCTTCACCCCCTGAGGAGAGCTCCGCCAACCCAAGCATGCAAAGGAGCAAAGCATGGGAGAGGCCGCGGATGCGTTATGTCAACACGATCCCGCAGCTTCTCCGATCCGTGCCGAGGACGGCCATCGCAGTGGGCTTAGTGGGTAAGAATACCACATAACCCAGTTCCCCCTCCCATAGGAGCTAGGTAAATTTCCACTGCTTCCTAGTTAGATAAATAATGAAGAGGGAAATACCTGTTTAGTGAAAGTAATTGTTTTAGTTAGTTATGAGAAAAAGGCAGCCTTGAAAACCAAGTAAAGGTCTTCTGTCAAAAAACGGTCTTATCGGAGTATCTTTTTTTTTTTTTTTTTTTTTTTTTTTTTTTTTTTTTTTTTTTTTTTTTTTTTTTTCTTTATCTTATATTAAAGTGAAAGAATTAAATATGCACCTTTGTTTGTGCATAAAGTTGTGTACTACAATTTATATCCATGTAGTTGACTATTCCGTTAAGAATGACTGACTTGCGAATGACCGAATTTAAAAAAGTAAATGTACAAGTGTACTCCTTGAAAAAAATACGAACCCGAACTAAATCTTGATACTGTTCGATTGCTTATTATACTTATCACCTATGCAAGTTATCTGTCTCTGTATGTTTTCCGTTTACCATTTTAAGATTGATTCAAACAAACTAACTTAAACAACACGATTGGCCATTTCAGAACGTTTATTTAAAAACTTACCGGTGGTAGGGCTTTGTGCAAGCTAGTCTGGGCAGGAACCACCTACTCATCAGATATTCTATCGCTAAGCATCAGTCCTTAGAATTATTGTGTTCTGGCTTAAAGGGTGTGTGAGTCAGTGTAATTACAGGCACATGGGACATAACATCATAGTTCCCGAGGTTGGTGGCGCATTGACGATGTAAGCGATGGTTAACATTTCTTACAATGCCAATATCCCCCTAGATACCTGTTGGTGACCATTTACCATCAGGTGGCCCATATGCTCTCCACCTACCTATTCAATATATATATATGTATATTGAATATATAAGATATCGAATTGCCTCAAATATTAGTAGGGCGTTGATCGATAAACAATTCAGGCTTGCTATTACAAACAACTCGATATATTAATAGGTTACTGTAAGTTACTATAAGGGCCTCGACACAAGCTATTTTGGATGATTGCCAATCTATATCTCAAATTAATATAATCCGATAAATGACGTCATACTTCAGGTTTATATCATGTAATAACAATGTTTTGGGATTGTGCTCATTATTAAAGCTATTCTATTGTATTCATTTTAGCTTGATTTTTAATAGCTGTTGGGCAGTTCTAACAAACTGGAAAACGGTCGTAAAATTTCATAAAGTGATATGCGAGATTGACCATAACAGTTATATTTCAAGAATACACGCATCAAAATAGTATATCACTTTAAGTTGGTTGTAAACATTTGACGTCTAAGTAATGCTATAATTCGTTTCTTGTTGGCAGTCCTTTGTTATCATTATATATTATGGACGTAGTTATTATTAACATGATAATGTGATTCTTTGATAAGTTTTATGTAACTCTAAGCTATTATATGGCACTGGGAGTATTTTCTTTTACTCACATCAAGGTCCCAACCTTGTGTCTTGTGTTGTTTATTGTGTTGAAGAACAATCTCTTTTTATTTTTTTCTGTTTTCAAATATTAAGAATAAATAGTTAAATTCAAAAGGGATCATTACGAATGTATACTCGTAGACAAAATATTTTTTACACAACGCAAATTTATTGAAGTAGAATCGTATTTCATTGGCTTTTAGAAAAAAGCTCAGTAAAAACAAGTTGTAATTGATTACATTACACAAATGTGACCAAAAAATATGATTGATACTTTATCTTTTGGCATTGCTTATAAAAAGTTTAGACTTACGTATTACGCGATAATCGTATGTAAGGTAGCCGTTATTTATATTATTAAATAACTTTATTGCACAATCACATGAAAAATACAAGTAAAAAAGGAAAAAAAGCTTAAGAATAGTCATGCTATGTAAATATAATTGTGGACTCTAAAAAGAAGCATAAAAGGGCGCGTTGTTCAAGTTTTTTTTTTATATATGCCCCGGGATGTCAAATGACTCTACTCCACCTGATGGTAAGTGGTAGTAGAGTCCAAACGCGACGACGGCCAGTACAGTCGGGAAGAATGTTCTGTACTAGCCGTCCCCACATTGCCGGCCCGCAAGATGCCTCTTCACGCCTCGTTTGAAGGAACCCGGGTTGTAAGAGGAGGGGAACACGTGAGCTGGTAAGGAATTCCATTTTTTGGTAGTGCGACAAAGAAAGGAGTGGCCAAATTTCTTTGTGCGCGATGGAATTGATGTCACAGTTAGGCGGTGACATCGAGAACCAGCTCGCGTGGACTTAAGAAGGAAGGGGGAAGCAGGAATTAGAGAGAATAATTCCTCAGAGCACTCGCCGTGATACAGTCGATAGAAAGCGCTCAGTGCTGCTATCTCGCGACGAAATTGTAAAGGTTCAAGGGTGTTTGTGACCTTTACGTCGCCAATAATGCGTACTGCACGTCGCTGCAACCGGTCCAAGGCCTCCAGGAGGTACTTAGCGGAGCCATCCCAAAGGTGCGAGCAATATTCAACGCAAGACCGTACCTGTGTTTTGTATAACAGGCACAGTTGTTGTGGCGTGAAAAAACGCCGCACCTTGATCAGAACTCCGAGTTTCCGTTAAGCTGTTTTTATAATAGCCTCGATTTAATCCCTTGGACTAAGGTCGCAGCGAACGTCCATCCCCAGCATGGCGATTTTGCTTTGTATCATCAGCGGTGTGCCACAGAGGGAGGGATGAGGGTAAAATGGTGACTTTTTCGCTGTGAGAGCGCATACCTGTGATTTCTTGGCATTAAACTCAACAAGATTATCAGAACCCCATTTGGCGATGAGCTCTAACGTCCTATCGAGTTCAATGACAAGATTCTCCCGCCTCTCCTCAGTTTCCGCCCGCCCAGCCACTGCTAATTTTTACTTTTCGGGAGTTATTCACCTGTGTTTAAGTATAAATCGTATATATTATGAATCTATGAAATTTAAATAAGTAAATTATGAATGAAAAATTTTTATAGAGAAGACCATTGAATCTGGAAAATAATTATGTAATGTACTTTTCAAGTAAGTAATATTATTTTGGTTTGATGAGTTCTAAAATTGCAACTCTGATAGAAGGGTTCATTTAAAGTTGTGTTTTGAAATGGATAAAAAAGGATTTATAATATTCAACTCTTATTATGACTTCAAATCGTTCTTTATACGTTACGCAATACACAGTATATAATACTTTTACAATGTCAACAATTTTTATGGCTACAAATATAATATACAAGTTCCGTTCTGTAAACCTTGCCGGTTAACTTTAATATGACTAAGCAAAACCAGGAAATAAATGGCAATAAAAAACATAAAAAGGGACTTGTTACAATGACTGTTATTAATTATATTGTTATATAATTGAATTTAATAATATTTGTCTTAAAAAATTGTTTTCAAAATATCATATTTATTTGGTGTCGGTGTCCCTTTGCTCTTCTATTCATCTTTATCTCAATCGATCATATTAGGTCCTAATATTAAAACAAATAAAAATATACTAGAAATGTGAAATTAATTCTGTTTGGCGGTCTGTCTGTTAGCTTTCACAGATAAGCCACTTTGGCTATGATGAAATTAGGTACGAAACTAGTTTCTACCCCAAGGAAGGACTTAAGCTACCTTTTTTATATAATATCTACCCCCTTCCCCTAAAACGTGGACGAAACCTCGTGCGAATTTATTTTATAATTTTATTATAATTTAATCATTCCGATACATTCTTTTATACATTCATGAATGATGATGAGTTTAGAACAAGTTCTGCACTGGGTCGCTGACACGAGATGCGCGCAGCGAATGGGAGTGAATGAACGTAATGTTAGAGTGACATTGAAAACCTGATCATCCATTGAATGTTTTCATATGCATAGCTTCGCAGTACAATGTTATACTTACATAATCGCTGCGCCAGCATTGGCCTTACTCGTTACGTATTCCATCTAATAATTGCAATTTAATGGATGACATTGCATTTAATTACTATTAAAGTAAAGTGCACGCAAAAAGTCAATAAAATATTTAGATTCTGTTATTTTAAATCAATTTTTTATTACGTACGCTTAATGTTTATTTTTTGTTATTATTAGCGCTCCGAAAAATGATCTGTGTTGAGCATTGAAATTTTGTATGAATTTTTTTATAGAATAGGAAGGTGGACGAGCATATGGGCCACCTGATGGTAAGTGGTCACCAAACGCCCTAAGACATTGGCATTGTAAGAAATGTCAACCATCGCTTATAGCCAATGCGCCACCAACCTTGGGAACTAAGATTTTATGTCCCTTGTGCCTGTAATTATACTGGCTCACTCACCCTTCAAACCGGAACACAACAATATCAAGTATTGCTGTTTTGCGGTAGAATATCTGATGAGTGGGTGGTACCTACCCAGACGAGCTTGCACAAAGCCCTACCACCAGTAAATTGTTTCAGTTCGTCCAATTCTGTAGACAGTCTAGGAGCTGTTTAAGTGACAAGGACAGCTCTTGTACTACTTTCTATTATGACTGTTTGTGTATATTTTTTTGTGTATAATAAAGAGTATTTGTATTGTAAATATATGGTTATAAAGTACTTGATAGGGAAATCCTATAGACTCTTTTTTATTTTTTTTATATTATATACAATTTGATTTTAATTAAATTTATTAAATTAATATAGCTTATTTGAAAATATATACATTATAATGTCAAAAGCTAAAGACGTCATTTAATATTTTCAATATAAAATTATATTGTGAATTAAAAATCCATACACAGATGTATTATTAAAAAAAAGATTAATTTAAAAAAAAAAATTGTATATATTCATGAATGTGTTCATAAATATTTCCACTATAACAATAATCCTATCAGTATTTTCCCATCGTGCTTTATAAATTAACGATAAACATTACTCGCCTATCATCACATCACATCAATATCCCACGTAAGGTCATAAATAGTATACAGTTTGTTATTTGCAATAAAAATTAGCATGATTTATGCTTCATTCTGTAACACCTTTTATAGGTACGCGGCAATCGTCTGAAGAAAAAGCTATACTTTCTTGGTGTCTTCATTAATAGTCATTATATACAAGTTTTTATAGCAACAAAAAAAAGGACTAAGAATTCATTGTATGATATTTTAAGAATCATTTATATTAGGGTAATTCTGTAAGAACTAACTCGATACTCAACGCATTAAACGGTCGTGAAATGTCAGAAAGTAATATGCGATTGTGAAGATAGCAATTATAACATATCAAGGATACAATAAAAGGATTCCACCAACCCGCATTGGAGCAGCGTGGTGGAATAAGCTCCTAACCTTCTCCTCAAAAAGGGAGAGGAGGCCTTAGCCCAACAGTGGGACATTCACAGGCTGTTACTATAACTATAAGGATACACACATCAAAATAGTATATAAGTACAACGAGTACAATATTACTACAGCTGGTTCATTATAAATAACATTATCTGTGAATAATATTAGAAATGAAAAGTGATTTATTATAATTAGAATCGAAATGAAATTCAATTATGATCAATTTCAGTGAATTGTTATTTTAAACAGAGTAGCCTTACAAGTGACTTTGGTCGGAATGCGGATCATAAAAATGTAAGGTCAGCAAAAAAACTTTACACGTTTTGTTCGCCGTTGGAATAATTAAATGCAGAATGCGTAAAAGTAGGTTAAAGGGATGGAACGGATAGTATATATGGATAAATAACGAGATAAATGAATTATTAATGAAAATAATAATGTAAGATGTGACTTCTATTTCTTTTTACTATTTTTAGAAATGTTCATTATTCAAGTGTACTAGTATGTGACACTTTATCATTATGTAAGTTCAAAAGAAAGCTGTCCTATCATAGAAATAAAAAATAAATATAAGCTTCCTAAAGTGTTTTCAGAAGATCTTATTTTTTTTCTATTTATACATAATAAAGTTTTTGTATTGGAAAAAAAATATTGGAAAAAAAGCTTTTAATCTATACGTAACAATTTTCAATGGAAATAAAATAAGTAATGTATTAAAAATACCTTCCTATGTTAACCGTACATTTTTTACTTGCGTGTGCGTACTCAAGGTCAGAGATTCAATTCGTTCAATCCTTTGTTTACATTCAACATCAATCAAAAATAAAGAACAAAATTGCAACTCTTATTAACTCTGACCAGCTGCTTTATTATTTGACATTTATTCTAGAAATTGCTTGTTCTATATGAATAAATTAATTATATACTTAAGGATAGTTTAAATCGTCCTTGGCGGTTAAATTGTGGCATTCGATTATAGTATTTATCGTGTAGGGCGTAAGAGCTTAAAAGTGAGAGGTTTATTGTCTGTAGGTCGTGCGACTTGAATTAGAGCGTCGACTATTTTATACTTGGCATTACATTCAAATGAGTCAGGGCGTTAGCTCGTTGTGTAATTGTTTTACTGACTACGACTGTGCAGATTGGACTAATATGGGTAATAATAACTTTTAATATTATCACGTGTTTGATACGATGCAGTACGAGTTTACATGTCAAGGAGTTGAGTAGCTTTGAGACTTAATATACCGATTATAATAACGCTGACATTCTGATTCCGGATTAATGTTTACTTTTTTTTTTTAATTGATCTTATTACGTACCGTGTTCTGTGCAGGAATTTGTGAGGACGCATGTTTTTTATCATGATATTATTTTGTTTATAATTGTATACTAATGATTTACCATTACTATATTATAAATTAAGTTGTGTCTATCTGTAAATATGTTCGTGCTACTCCGGAAAATATAAATAAATTATAACAAATATAATATAAATTAATTCATGATTATATACAAGTAAAGTAATAAAAACAACCTGTGATACCATTGCTAGGCAAAGGTCTTTTTTACTCTTAAGGATAAAGTTTGAATCGTATTCTATTTCGGAATATAATAGGAAGGTGGACGAGCATATGGGCCACCTGATGGTAAGTGGTCACCAAACGCCCTAAGACATTGGCATTGTAAGAAATGTCAACCATCGCTTATAGCCAATGCGCCACCAACCTTGGGAACTAAGATTTTATGTCCCTTGTGCCTGTAATTACACTGGCTCACTTCAGTAATAAGGAAGTAATACTTCCTTAGTTTCATTGACCGTTTGATCCCCCGATATTAGTTCGGCGTAAACAAGGGACAACATTTCACTTCTTCAACAACTACGTTCCTAAGGTTGGTGGTGCAGTGGTGATGTAAGGAATGGTTAATATTTCTTACATCGCCAACGTCTAAAGACGCTGGTGACCACTTAGCATCTGGTGGCCCATTTGCCCATCCGCATACCTATACCGTAAAAAAACAGTGACCTATATGTATCCTAGGACATTTTTCACACTTGTGCTATGGAAACCAGACAACTGATATACTACATATACTATTTTTCTTGTTGTAAATACATACTTATATAGATAATTACACCCAGACTCAGGACAAACAGACATGCACACAAATATCTATCCAGGGTGGGAATCGAACCCACAACCTTCGGCGTGAAAGGCAAGCATCCACCAACCACGCCAACCAGCTCGTAAAGTTGGAGCTAATTATTACATTAGGAGGACAATTTAGTTGTAACATTAAAATTGAGAATTAAATATATATATATATAAAAGTCCTTATATATCTTAGTAGTAATATCAACTGGATGCTTATTCAGAATTGAAGGTACACTAGGAAGTAGGGCTATGTGCAAGCAAATATATATATATATAATCAATATTTAATATGTGTATAATAATAAGTAATAAACAAAACCCTTGCCAGAGAATTGACGATTGAAGGTCGAAAATAAACCATCTATATTAGAATTGTCACCTTCGACAATCACAAATCGAACATTTTACAATGCGATTACTGCTTTCAAAAATCTTATTACTCCATAGTATTATAATAAGGAAGGATATATTTAGAAATTAGAGGAAGAGAGTTTTGAAAACCAAAAGCACAAACAATAGTTATGTGTGAATTTTAGAATATGAAAATTTTCATTATTCAAGGGCTGGGCGAACTATATATGTTTTCCTTTGCAAGATGTAAACAGTGCTAATTTCCAAACTCCTATCTACTAGTGAGAAGTTTAACAAGGACCCAACCAGAAGCATCTATAGTGGGGTGGTACATTCTTTCCAAAGAGTCGGCTAAATTGCTCCCTAAATAAATGGAATATGGGAAGCGAATTACGATTGTGATGTTATATTATAATTGATACTGAGGCCATCTTTATATTTTGCAAATATATATAAGTAAAACCTTATCTATCTTATATAGAAAAATGCATGTTGTTTTATCTTTTTCTGATGAGTAGACTGGATAATGTAAGTCCAATCACCATGTAAGTTTGGTCATATAATATAGTTCTTAATGGAGAAGATTAATTTTAAAGCATATATAAGGCGCCTGGGGCTACGACCTACTTGGTGGTAGGGATTTGTGCAAGCTCATCTGGGTACGTACCACACTCTCATCGGATATATTTGTATATATATACAAGCAAGAAAACTGTTGTCAGCTGTTGGTGGTGTAATACGTAAAGTGTATTGAATAAGATAAAAAATATCCTTAAGCGAGTGGTTGACCAATATTAGTACCTTTTTTGGTAAGATTCTTGAATTCTAGTTTGGTCAGTTATCTGGACAATAAATAAAAAAATTGAAATGACGTAAAAACTTCTTAAAAGTGAAAAATCAAATGTGTTTATTGGCCCTATAACTTTATTATAAGTGCTTAGTAAAATTTTAATAGAAGCGTTCTCACGTCGGGTAACTGAGCTGATGATCTTTAAACGTCTGAACATATCTTCTTAATTTTTAGCTGAGAACCATCTCGACTACATCAGGCTTCAAATAACCGCATCAAAATCGGTCCATTCGTTTGGGGGCTACACCGGTACACTGATACAAAAAAATTACATTCAGTTGGTTGGAGGGTTTCGATAAAAAAATTTTTAGAAGCAGTTTTAATGGATATTTTTATATCCGTATTTACACTTGTGACACATGAAATTATTTAAGGACCTAAGCCCTGCGCCATTATATACATTTTTATACCTATGCAATAATTTTGTTTTACGCTATTGTTCATGGCTGAGTATTATAAAAGGAATGCACAAAGGGGAATTATTAAAGTTTCTGACTTACTAAGTTTTTAAGAACAACAGAAAAGTTTGTATACAGAGATTTACTATACCAGGTTTACTTACATTCATTTAATTTTTATTTCTTATTCATTTTTAAACATAAAACATAACTAATTAGCTGTTTGTCTGGTATGGGATAATACCTTAGGTCTATTATTATTTTCTAGGTTATACAGAAAATGACGTTCGTTCATCAAATCATGGGTAGTGTATGTACTTTATGTATCTCATAAGAAAATTTAATCCAAAAATGTAATAAAAAAAATACTAATATAACTATTTATAAACGGTAATGTTTGCGTTTTTTTATTTAATCAAGTTCAAAGAAAAGTAAAGCTATTATACAAATTCGAAACGCACCACAGAACACGATCTTAATTCGTCAGAAAGTGTTATGCGATAATGGTTATAATAGCATTAAGGGTACACTATCTAAACAGCGTATCAACATCAAATTATTTGATCATTTCACAAATGATACGGAGTTATCTATGATTTTTAAAGAATAACATTGTTGATCTTCAGTTATGAGGTATTCTACCTCAACAACATTTTTTTTTTATTATATTCGTAAAACATCATTACATCCAGTACATAATTTATTTTACACCTCGCGAAGCAAGTGATAGCATAGTGACTACCTGCTAATCGATATCCAAGGAACACGTGTAGTTTTATAGAATATTCTTTGCGTTATATTACGATATTGTCACTAATTGCTACAATTCTCATAATATTTTATCACATTAAATTGATAAACGATATTAACCGCAGACACGACTATGCAACCTTGATGATTTCCTGGTATTGAAAAACATATGACGTATAATGAACTTAAGTAATTCGAAATTGCATTTTTTATAGTTTATTTTTAATAGCTTAGTATTTTTTTCATTATTTTAAATAAATGGTAAAGTTTTCCTATTGAGTGTTGTAGTTACATATAATCTTAAATAATAAATAAAATCGAAAGGAAATAAAAAAGTGTATTTGATTATATTTTTCATATTTAAATTACATATTAATAATAAAAATCATAAATAAAATTCTAATAACTGTAGACACTACTCTAGATTTTTTTAAATAAATTGCATTTCAAAAGTAGAACAACAGAGCAAACTTATTCTTACACGAATACGTCGGTGTTCTATATTTAAAAATCATGCGGTATTAAGCAGTGCTCTTGAAATATCTATTTCTGAACGCTTGTGGGAGCACGTTCTATTTCCATACCTGAGCTTCGAACTCTTGTGGCATTATGTTCGCCTGGTACTTTGGGGCGCTATGTGACGTCCGTGACGTAATGGACGTGTACCCGTCACTGTCAGCGTTGTCAGTTCGTTGTCAAAGTAACTACGATCGATTTGCTTAGATTAGAAATAAAACTAAATTTATAAAAATATTTGCATATATTTTTACATTTCCCTAATATTGTAATTGGTATTAATGTAATTTCAAAATGGTTTTACTATTTTAACTGGTTATAGCAGTTGAGTTGTTAATATATAAAAGTATTAATTAGTATATTCATCGAAATTATGTGACTGGTTTCTTTTATTTCCCTTTTTAAAGTAGTTACGTGTTTTTGTATTTTTTTTTAATTTGTAACAAACATCATGTTACCGAAAAGTCATAATTTAAAAATTATTTTCTTATAATGAATGTAAAATATATCTTTCTAATGAAGCACTAGATTTCTAATGACGCTTATAAATCATGATAGAACTCTTCATAAGCATGAAAAAATTTTGGTTACTGAATTGTAAGTCGTTTTTTTGTCACGAAAATATTTTTATGAAATAACAATTTAAGTTTAAAATTGTTTAGAAATTTCAAGGTGCTTCTCGGCTAAACGGAAATATTTGGAATTTAGTAATAAGGTTAGAAATACCAGGACAGCAGGAAGTATTAGAAGTTGAAGTACATTTCGAATGTGTTGGGTAGATTACACACCTGTAGATGTACACGTGACTATGATAAGATTGGTTATTAGGTGTAGATATTAATCTCTCATAAATTATTGCATATTGAGTATGAAAAATTGCTAAACGTTAATTTTTTTTTATTTATATATTTGCCGGGTTGCCAGGAGGGCAAATGACTCTAATCCACCTGATGGTAAGTGGTAGTAGAGTCCAAACGCGACGACGGCCAGTATAGTCGGGAAGAATGTTCTGCATTAGCCGCCTTCGCCTTGTCAGCCCGCAAGATGTCTCTTAACGCCTCGTTTGAAGGAACCCGGAAGGTTCGTTTGAAGGAAATATAATGGATATGAAAAAATGTAAATGTAAATGAATAAATTAAAAAAAAATTATATATATATATATATATATATATAATTATAAAAAACCTTCTCCTCAAAAAAAAAAAAAAGAGGAGAGGAGGCCTTTAGCCCAGCAGTGGGACATTCACAGGCTGTTACGGTTACGGTTATATATATATATATATATATATATATATATATATATATATATATATTTATATTTATAAAAAAGAAAATTACAATGCATTATCAATAAAATTTTTAATATCATCCAGGTTGTGATTTATTTATGAGATCACATAAAACTGTATATATATATGATACCAGTAAGTATTAAAATAAAACTATACTAAATTCATTAAAATGTGTGTTTAGTTGTGATATTTAATTTTCTTCAAAATCTGTAACTTGTTTTTACTACACTTTTAAGCCTATTTAAAGAGAGTCGGCTTTTTGTTTTTTAGAAAGGTATGCAGTGCTGAATTTTTAATACAGAGTTCAAGTTTATCTAGCTGAAGTCCATGTGAGCGTTATAAGTTGGGTAACTAAGTTCCGAATGAGATTATCGTAGTGTGCGGCCGAAACCAGAAGCTAAATCAGTGTTAACTTTTCAGACTGCTTGGCGCTTCCCGAATTAGATTTTCGTTGTTGCGTTCGCACCCCTATTTATAACATATCTTCATCTCGCTCGCGCCGCTTTCCCCCAGCTTTCCACATTTGGAGCATGCGCTTTGCGTGTGTTTACACGTGCTCGTGAAACTCCTGGTGTGTTATGATCGCCTGGTATCGGGCGCGCCTAGGGCGGCCGTCGCGCCGCCGCCCAGCGCCGTAGCCGCCCTAGGGAAGGTTTCCCTCCCCAGAAGCTCAGACGAACGCCTCCGACACGGTCCGTTCCGACATATAGCCGGAGAGGTTTTACACGTGCACAAATTTACGCGCGGATGCGTTTAAATTTCAAATTTATACAAAGAAATTTCAGAAGCAGTGATTAAAAAAGTCGAACAAGCCCCTATATTATTTTATTGCCGCAATAAATAATTTTTTTTTTGTTTTATTTACATTTTGAATTACTTCAAAGTTTTCTTGTTCTAAGTTTTTGTAGTGTTAAGTTTTGGTGTTTGCAGTGAGTCTTCAGGTGTTCCTGTCAGTTGATGTGCCCTTGAGTCCTGGTCCAGTTCATCGACATGAGAAGGCAGATATCAATGCCAGGTAAGATATCACATAGTATTTACACAAATATATCTTTTCTATGATCAAGTAATAAATTAAATTTTGTATGTTATATTAATATTTAAATTTTAGCACCTTTAAAAATTAACAAGATACGCAAACTTTTACTATTCGATGTAACTATTACAATAAAATTTCCAAAGGCGTCACGTCACACATTTATTTTACAATCAGTAAACCATAAAATATTTTATTCGTTCGTACCGAATCATTTAAATATTGTATTTCTATTAAAAAACATAGTTTTTTTTTCGGAATAATGACAAAATAATAAAATTATTATTTAGAATTATTTAACTCCAAGCCGTTGAAGTTTTGTATAAAGTTCCTATTTTTAAAATTGTAATTTGCATTACAAAGGTTTATTTTTACAGTAAATACAATACAATACTCATTTGGAAAGGCAAACTAAAGTAAATTTATACATAATCTACCTTCAAAATAAAGGCAATTTGGTACTTATTTCGGCTTGTTTAAACAGGAAAGGTTATAACTGTTGATGCGATTTTAAAACCTTTTATGCCGGATCCTTCGCCCGTAGAACATAATTTGTTAGCAAGTATTTATAAGACCAATATGGACACTTAATACTATTTCACTTATATACAACTATGAATTACTTGCAAGTGTAGTCTTATTTTTTATATTATATATTATGAACAGAAAGTAAACTTAGTTGCATATCATTATAAATAAAATTGGTCTAATTTCGAGCACAGATGATAGGGAATATGTGTGGACATGGGTTGAACAGTTTTGGATCTAGGACAATCGCAATTTTTTGAAAATCCCGCGCTTTTAAAATAGTTTTGTCTATGGCTATCGAATCCTTTTTAAAGTCTTACGTGAATTTAGTTGTGATTCGCCGGCGCCGTATTAGCGGTTTTTAACACTTTACAAATTGTCTATTTATTTAGCATGGTATACATTTACTAAATAGCTTTTATTTGCACTGGTGGCTAAAATCAACTTTAAGTGTGTTGATGAAGTTTGTTAAAAGAAATTGGTGTGAAGTGTGTGATTTTACCTTGGTCCTCAACTAATTATGTATCTTGGACACTGGCCAATATTGCATGAAAAATAAATTTCTGAGGAAATAGATAAACCTTTTTGATAATTATTTTTAATAAATACATTAAATTCGTTTCTTTATAATTATAAAAAAAGCATTTAATAAGTTTTATTTTAGTTAAAGTAATAAATATGATTACGAAACTAGGCTATATATAACTCTCATCTAGATACGTTACAGTCTAAAGGTAATCCTCTTAGGCCAATCGGATTGTGTAGAATACAACACTCGACTGGTATTTTAATTTCGCAATATCGATTAATACATTTCATAATGATAGTAAATATAGTAACAGTACAGTAACAGCCTATAAATGTCCCACTGCTGGGCTAAGGCCTCCTCTCTCTATTTGAGAAGAAGGTTTGAAGCTTATTCTACTACGCCGCTCTAATGCGGGTTGGTGGAATACACATGTGGCACGATTTCGATGAAATTAGACACATGCAGGTTTCCTCACGATGTTTTCTTACTTATAGACTTATAGATATACATAATGATAGTCGTGAAAATATTTAAACAAAAATAATTAATAAATGTTTTATGTTTATTTATTTTTTACATAATAAGTTACAAGTTATAACTTAATTAATAGCCCATCATTGCCCCACTGATGGGCAAGCCGTTACAAAGACTGAGATCTTGTTCCACAACGTTACTCCATTCCGAGTCCTTAGATATATTTTATGTCACACAATTTTATAAGAGACTGGTTTCCACTCGAGGTTTTCTTTCATCGATGAGCGTGAGATTCATTATAAATTAGTGCTATCTACTACATAGTCTAGTTATTATATCAGACGATTACATCGTGGGTTTCAATCTCCGTTCTTCAATTAAGATCTACATTTTAATCTTTTGGGTAATCTCGGATCAACGACAAGTTAATGAATATATTCTATTGATGCTCTTTAAAAAAACAATTTACGGTCGTACTTATAAACGCACACAATTTTACTAACACATTGTTGCAAACAAACAAATCGTTTTTCGAAACAAATTACAAATTCCCGTCGTCTATCCGTTTTTCTGTTCTTTAATGTAATTATCGAATATTGGCATAAAAGTTAACAATTAAATTTGGTTTTGACATGTCGGTGCCGATATGTTAACATCGGGTCGGTTCCGATCCGAATAAATATAGAATAGTCAAAGTTGGATTGGAATTGAATCGGGAAAGTACCGTAATCATTATAGACTAGTAGAATTCGGCCCCTGATTTCACTCTTTCCCTCATTATTGATCTGATATTTGAAAAAAGAAGACATATCATTGTTTTACTATTTTTTTATTTATATATTTTTATTATTATATAATTATAATTATTAATTTTTAATATTACATAACTTTATAATGACAATTCGCTTATCGTTCTATCGTTCTGTTTCAGAACAATGTATAATAACTTTTATTATTTCATATATAAAACTAAAAAAAAAATTATTAACAATTAATGGCTGAATATAAATGTAATTTTCCCATTCAAAACTATATAGGCCAAGTATATAAATTTTTCTGTTTTCACAAACGCAATCACGTCCGAAATAAAAACAAATTTGTTTCAAGAACTTAACAACGGATTTCGTTAATGGATTTCAAATCCACACAGGATTTATTCTACTTACAATTTATTTTAGATTAATCTGTCACTTTAGTAATATGAAAATATATCTTTAGTAAATGACAAGCAATTTATATACCTATAATTTTTGTTCACTTTTGATCTCTTTTGAGATTAAAACGTTACTCTGAAATTTTAATGTTTTATATTGTTATTTTTTTTTATAGAATAGTAAGGTGGACGAGCATATGGGCCACCTGATGGTAAGTGATCACCAAACGCCCTTAGACATTGGCATTGTAAGAAATGTCAACCATCGCTTACATATCCAATGCGCCACCAACCTTGGGAACTAATCAATAATAAATATAATAATAATTGTAATCAGATATAATATGATATATCTGATTTTGACAATTGATATGAATTTGATAAAGCGTATTTGTGTTTAATGAACTATTATAATAAAATAATTATTATAATAAATAACATACATAGTAAATGGGCCAAATTAACGATATTAGTGCAATTAATTGATCACGTAAAATTGATAGGCAATATAATATAATAAAACAAACGATTATTAAACGAAGATTGCGTCTTCGAATACAAAAAAGTACGTCTGAGTAATTTTATTGGAATAATAGAATAAAAAACAAAGCCTTATTTAGAAATTGTCCTTTTTTTGATATTCTTGTCTTTGTGAACTATGATTTTTAATTTTTAACTCGTCAACAATAACTTTATAAAGCGCAGCTGTTATAATAACACTATAATTTATCTTTAAAAATAGTTTCATTGATGATTATTTATATAATTCTAACTGTTTCTTAAAACATTTTTAGAAACAACCGGTGGTATGTACACCATTCACCCAACAGGTATTCTACCAATAGGAATAATATTTCATATTGCAATATTCCGTTACGATCCGTTAAACTGTAAGCGAGCTAATATAACAAGCACAAGGGACAAAAATCTTGCCCGTCCCGGGGTTTTGGGTGCCTTGATGGTTTGTCAAGTTGTATCCATCTCTTGCACCCAAGCGCCGATGTCAATAAATAAAGGTGACTCCTTACTATTAGACGGCCTATTCGCCTTCTTAAAATTGCATAAAAAATATAACCTTAAAGATACCAAGTTTCTCAAATATATAAGGTATAAGTTTTTAAATAATTACTTACAGTTATTTAGTAGTATAATTACGGTCATGGTCACTTTCACACATTTAAAAAAAAGAAAAAATCTTCCCTATAATATTAAAAAAAAAAGTTGCTAAATCTACAAATATAAAGAAACTAGATTGATATCGTAATATCAAAAAAAAATAACAATAAGTTACTTGATGAACTGCTTCCAGATTTTGGGTAATATATGTTTTAAGATTTCTTGCCAAAGATCAAATCTGTAGCAATTTTTGCAAAATTCATATTTTATCGAGAAATTACAATTCCGAGTTTAAGGGAATTTCATTTAGTATGTTTTTATTGTGCAAAAGAGAATACGAGAGCAGTACAAAGAAAATAAGAGTTTTTAAAATATATAGACTTCGTTTCGTTATTAAATGCTTAAAAATACATTAAAATTTTCTCTCTTAATAATTTCAAAATTGAATTTAGTAACGCTACCACAAGTTCCGAATATAGCTAGCTAGAAATTCGATGCTAACTCTTTATATCAAATGAAACGAAAATACATAGTGAATTTATGTACATTGACATGTATACATACTGTATGGAAATCAACGATTACATGGCCTTAGCAAGGAACGTTTACGAACGAGTCTCTGACAGAACGTGTAGTTATTGATTCTGTTCTCACCTGATTTGTCAGTAGCAGTTTGGAGGATGTAAGTGTGTACACACCCGTCCTTCAAAAAGAATGTAAAGCCGTTTGTTCTGCGCCTGAACTTTTTCCGTTGGTGTCGGATTTGGCGTCCTATCGGATTATAAGAGTGAGGGAATAGAAAGTGCACCTGTATTTGCGCACTATAATATGTCCTGCGTAAATAGCTAGTCTCCTTGAGGTTGGCGGCTGTGGCCAAAATCAGCCACGAGGACTGTCATAGTTTATTGTGATTATTGTATACGTGTAATATACTTAATACGTACTATATTAAGTGCATCCCCGAGAGTGGATTTGCAAGCTCCATAAAGTTTAACATACGGAGCGGTATATACTCGATATAGAGAATTTTATTACCGCCATTAAAATAGTTTCCACGTAACAAGTATTTAAGCGAAACGGTGAAGTATATTGCTTTATGTTAAAGGATATAAAACAAATTAATTGTATTTGAAATATAACAATTGATTATGTAAATTATTTACGTGGGCGTTTATGTTTGATTTAAATTTAGGCATAAATTACTTAACATATAAGACAATCTAATGTTTTTATTATTTGTTGGTGAGCTGATGCATGTTTTGAGCGTTCATTGGATTTTTTCTCTCATTCTTTGCGGTTAAACGTAACACATATGTGTATTCGCCCAGTTTTACTTAGTGGCAGGCCTTTGTGTAAGTTAAGTTAATTAAGTAAGTGGGGTATCATCATCAGATATTCTACCGCTAAACAATAATAGTATTGTATGTGTTCTTGTTTGATGGGTTAGTGTGTCCGTGTAACTACAGGCACAAGAGACATAATATTTTAGTTTGCAAGGTAAGTGGCGCATTAGCGATGTAAGGGATGATTAATATTTCTAAGAGTACAGATATCTACGGTGGTGGTGATCATTTACCATCAGGTGGCCCATTTGCCCATCCTCTATTACATAAAAAAATATGTTACAGAAGAGGTTCTCGTTTTAGTTTTACATATATTCCTTGTTTTGTTTTCTCAGTACACCTATTTAATTATTAATGACCGTTTTGCTAATTTTGTTTTGACAGACGTGGCCTGGCCGCTGATTGAATCCTCCGAGGATAAAAGTTGTTAGAAGTTTATTTGGTTTTAGTTTGATTTTTCCTAATTTAGCCCCCTAGTATTTTTTACTTATTCTCAAAACAATAGTAGCAAATTCATATAACTAAATATGACGATGACGATACGTGTAATGCTCACAACACGTATAAGGAGGTAATGCAGCATAATATCATATTATTATTTTGACTTTTTCATCCAACCTTTATATGTATTCGAGAACTTTTTGATTCAATCTCGTATCTAAGCATTTACGGTCTACAATATCTGGTAACATAACCAATATAAGAACATACGCACGTTGTAATCGTATATCGTACTCAGAAAGAGGTTTTCCGTTAAAGGTTCGGAATGGAATCCTTTTTTCCCGGACAACTTACTAGCAATATTAGTATTAATAAATTCAACCCGACCTTTATTTGACATACTTAAGGGGATATCAAATCTTATCATAAAATCAGAGACGACAAGTTGCTAAGAAAATTGGTCCTAATATATGAAGTTACAGTTTTATTGTGCAAGTGTGAAAATATTATAATAAATGTTTATATGATTAATTGATTGTAGTTGCTATTATATTTTAATTGTAATCCTATATGGCCTTACTTCAGTAATGAGTAATAACTGTACAACCATTTTTGTAACGCTGTTGATTATTGTTGTTAGATAATGACTTACATTGAGGAACTAAATAAGTAGAAAATCTAAATTAAAAATATTGTATAATTTTTGACCACGTAATATGATGGCAAGAATGCTAGCAGTATTTTATATTGAATTGTTATCGAAAAATTAACCAGCCACCCTCGTTATTGATAGGAAGGCTTTCTGTCAACAACGTAGGTATTTAAACCGATCTACAATGTTGACACATATAAATTCAACAACATTTGTAGAGCGGCGAACTGCATAATATTTTTCAAAAGTTTTCAAATCTAAAGTTCGAATGTTTTCAAATCTGATCACATTGGTCATCGGAGAATTAAGGTACCAGATCTAACTCAACCTATTAGCAAGCTGATGTGTGACGTGTGCAGGTCACGTATAACACTGAACTGATGGCTGTTGGTAGGATGGCGATGGTTGCGTACTGCGAGCACGTCATGTCAGTTAAGGAGCAAGCGGAGCGCATCAGAGAGGAAGATGTCTCTGCTGAACTCATGCGCCGCAAGAGAGTAGGGCGTAGACGAGTGGCCTACGGTCGACAGCTACCCCCCTAATGAATAAATAGCCTATGGGTAGCAGATGCGGGGACGTCTGCCACCCGACGAGAATAGGCCTTAAAATAGTTGGAGATGCACCAAGTGTTCCGGTGCACCTGTAACAGGAGTAAAACATAGGGGGGTCTGTATTCGGACAATTGTTGACAGCTTTCGCACACGCGGATGTGTGCGAAAGCGTTCCCGTGGCTTTGCCGTATAGCAACGAGAGGGACACCATGGGGCTTTAGTTGGTAAGAGTCCGACATAACTCCCTCACCTCCCCGGGCGGGGAAGTATCCGAAGAGGATTTCCCCAGGAAAAAAAAGGTTAGCTGAAGAGGTTAGTAGGACTCACAGTAGCATGGCGCTCTTTGTTAAGACGGAAAGGGTACCGCTGGTTTTTTAGTGGGTATTCCTATGTTCGGGGTGCACTCGACGCTTTGGACACGGGCAAGCCCCACATACCCCCCACTGTACCATGGGGGAAACGCGTAACGCGTTTAGTAGGAGAGCTGATATTCGTAAGGCAGTGAGCTGAGATTAGAGGAGGACAAATGATGATTAAGTTCATAACATGCCATGGAAGAGGCCTATGTCTGGAAGTGGACTGACACGAGCTGATGATGATGATGATGATAATTGTTGAAATATATTGCGTCCTTAAAATTAAAACTTTAAAACCAATAAAAATAATAATTAGGTATATTTAAAAGTCTGATATACTTCGATAAAATGGAATAGCTTTATTGAGTAATTTTAATAATTTCTTTTATGATTTTAATTACGTATAAAGGTTTATTTATACCTAAGTAAAATGATACCAATAATCATTAGCTATTAAGTTAATTAATCGTTTATTAATTGCTTTCCTATATACTCTGCCTTAAACGCATAGCAAACTATCACATTGATATGATGCTATATAATACTCAATTAATCGCCTGCTCATAAATACAAGCAGTAAAACGTTTGTGTACTTTGCTAATAAATAAAATGTAGGCGCCAATTAACTTACAAATAATATTCTATTTGTGCGTTTCAATAAATAATAAATATTTTGTCTTGATTCCGATAAATAAATTATATTATATTCAAATATATATAAGTAATTGTTATTAAATATTTTCTAACAGTTTTATATAAGATTTTAAGGGAAAGAGGGATTTTATAAATAGTAGGTATGTACCCTGTGACCAATTAACAATCCAATCAAAAATCGAATTCAGGAAATTGAACCTGGTTTTTTATTACCTTCATTATATTTTGATAATTACAAAGCATTTTTCAAACAATTAAGATTATGGTATGTAAAAATGGTATTTTTAATTTATTAAGAGATGCATGAATTCTACCTATTTTGTATATATATATTAAAAAATTCAAAAATTTATTGTTTTAAATATTTATCACATGAAAATTGTTGCCAAAAATCTTTTGTTTGAGCAACAATATTTTTGCGAAAATTCACTGTCCATACAAACAAAAAACTGTTTCGAACTGTGAAGTCAAAGGTTAGTTTTAAGCGTTTCAGCACTTTTTATTTCGAGACTTTCTAAAGGTTTTTCAAACCAAACCAGTAAAAGTATTGGTCGCAGTCTAGCACTAATTAATCTGTTTTGCAGCTTTAACCTTAGGATGGGAAAAAATCTTTTTCTTCAAATGACTAATTTTTTTTCCCTTCCATTTTCGTTCCTCAAATACGAAATTATTATTCAATATTTATTAAAAATCATGTGTCTTAAAAATAATAATAATAAGAAATGTTAAGCATATATCAACGAAATTCCCTACTTGTAAAACTAGGATAACTAACACAAAGATTCATATTTACACCAAATAGTGCTTTGTAGACGCCGCCTGGGACTAGGAGCCATTTACTATTTATTCTACTGCAAAATTGTAATTTTGGTGTTGATAGGCATAGCACTGACGCCTCTTTTCCGGTCTTCTTCGCCGGAGTGACGTAAGACTCTCGCAGAAAGAAATGGCCTTAATCACACTCGGCAACGAGAGTAGTTGACTATCCCAGATCCAATTCTTCTTTTGGCCCTCTAAATTAAATAAGAAGTGTAAACATAAAGTGAGTCTGGTATGCATGCAGTAGGAAATAAATTAAGCAGTCGCCAAATAATTCAAAATTAAGATACTGCATCAATAGGCCCTGTGGCGCAACGGATAACGCGTCTGACTACGGATCAGAAGATTCCAGGTTCGAATCCTGGCAGGGTCGCTAATAGTATTTTTATAGGTGAAGTGGTAATTACTTTCGTCGTATTCTGATGCCTAAAAAAGTGACATGAATTACTAATTGATGAATTCACTTAGAATACAAACGTTATTTATTTTGACGATCTGTTTATTAATTAGATTTTAATAATATATAATCGATATTATATATTCATGGTATAATGATTTGGATTAGTCAAGTATTGAGTCATTTAGGGGGTCGAAATGTGATCAATTTTTTTAGACGTTATATGCGCAGTTACCACAAGAAAAGCGAAAATCAAGCCCATACCGTCACGTTGAAAAAATGACAATCAAGAAACGAACATCGTTAAGGCGTGTCAAGCTTTATTATCCAAGCGGTTACAAAAAAAAAACTAAGAATTCTTGCAATGATATAATTTTGAAAAAAGAGATGGATGGATAGAATAGATATTTAGAACGAAAGGAAAAATAACATTCGAAAACTTGTATTATTAACAGTCAATTTTGATAATACGAAGGCTACGTTTATAAAATTTGGGTGCTAGTGATTTAAAAAGGGTAGTATATAGAGAATACTCGGGTAATCAGTTTATGAATAAATTCAATAAAATTAGTTGAGAAGCTTTTTTTTTATTTATTGCAAAATGCCTGAAAGTAAGAGATTAGCACCGCCCACAGACGTTGGCACTGTAAGAAATATTAACCATTCCGTATATGCGCGTATGCGCCATCAACCTTTGGAACTAAGGATGTCCCTTGTACCTGTAATTACGCTGTCTAATTCGCCGTTAAAATTTCAACAAAACAATAACAGGTTGTGTTGTTTAGAATAAGTAATGTGAAGGGCAGTAGCTTGCACAACACCACTACCAAGTTTTTATCAAAAGATTATGTGAAAGAATGTATCCTTACGTATCTATAAAAGAGCAAATACGTTGACCTGCTTGACTTTGCGAGAGTCGGGTAATACAACGGTATGAACCTTTGTGTAATGACATACGGACTAATTGATGCGGGATAATTAACCTCGGTTATATACACGATCCGAGTACAAGGTAATAGATAGGTAGAGAGAAAATTCTTATTGGAACTTCCTTCCTCATCTCGGTTATCTTGATATGATTTATTTTGAAAGCAGTATAATTAAGATCCATACTCTACTTCTCTGTCATCTATGTTTAAATAAGCAAAAATAAAACAGCTCAGTACCTTTTTCTTCTCTTTTTGTTAACCGATATATTTTTTTGCTTGGCCATTAACGAGCTGCAACAATAAACGTAAAAATAAATGTGAACAACATCTCAATACTTCTCTTTTCAATAATGATTCTTCCTCTTTTCAATAATGATATATATTGCAATAAATTATGATTGTATAAGAATATAATAATACAGTAACAGCCTGTCCATGTCCCACTGCGGGGCTAAGGCCTCCTCTCCCTTTTCTTGAGAAGGTTTTGGAGCTTGTTCCGCCACGCTGCTTTAATATATAGTATACGCGCCAAGAACACGGAGTAGGAAGCAGCAGAGGGGCCATGATAAGAGAGCGTCATTTCGTCTGCCATCAAGGCAAACGATATTAGAAATGTTATAATTTATGTTATTATTTATGTTATAAAAGACTAAACTAATATTTTTTGTGAGTATGTTTCAACTCAAGTATATGTTTTCCTATGTTAAGTTTCATCTGTTGTTAAATGATCATAATATTCAAAATTGATGGAAATGGTATTTCATTTTTAGCATTTAACGAATCAAATAACGAAAAAAATCTTCAAACATACCGGAAATTTTATACATACCCTGAAAACGGAAACAATGTATCCAACATTGTTTCCGTTTTCAGTGATAAAAATGTGACAACATTCTGAGGACGTAGGAATCAGAAATAGGAACTTGTTTTGTGAATCAATATATGTTTTTCATAATATTTTTCTATTTTTTTTCTTCTTTTTCTAGCGTGTCAAAATATTTAAGCTACTCATTTCTTAATAATACAATCTCTTTATTTGGTAACTTATTGGTTAATTTATTTGTTTTTTTTTTTCATTTATGAATATTATTTATGGAACGAATTATAGCACACTGATACACTTTATACACTTAACAAATGAGAACTAGGTTGAAATGGGTAACGTATTATATAAAGGTTTATAAGTACTTTACATATTATTTAATAAATAATTAATTTTTTTTTAGTTCATACATAATTCATTCCTTCATTTATAATTTTATATTTCTTTCAATTACTATAAGCGATGGTAATTTCTTTCATTGTCTGTTATTATACATAATATGTATCGAAAGGGACTTCGTTCCAACCTATAGTACATATTTTTTATATATACGATGGTAGAGGTATAAAAGACTTATCAATAAGGCACTAAGGGACTCGACATCAAAAAATGTTTTTCCCTTCAGCGCCAATCTGCTTACACTTTGATTGATAGCACTTTTTGGCTTAAGCTATATTTTCACACATGTTGGATTTTATCAAAAGATGTTCTTTCAATTTTACCCCTTTTTAACTAGAATATATTAAAATATAATTTAAATAAGCTATAAAACTACTTATAGAAATGATAATTTGGTTTACAATATATCATATTTTCTTGAAATATCCTGAAGACAACTTTTCAATGTTTGTTATCTATACAAAATCTAAAATAAATGGTATTTGCAATGCGTCATGCTTTTCATTTTTAAGGTTATATTTTATAAGCGGAATAAAAAATGTAAAGTAAAGTAATCGCCTGTAAATGTCCCACTGCTGGTCTTAGGCTCCTCTGCTTTTTGAGGAGGAAATTTGGAGCTTACTCCACCACGATGCTTCAATGACGATTGATGAATACTGCTACGTTGCTGATTTTCATCCACACGGCACATGCTGGTATCCTCACGATGTTTTCCCTCACCACTGAGCACGAAATGAATTATAAACACAAATGAAGCATATGAAATTCAGTGAACGAAACATTTTTGACTTAAGGTATCCATTCCATTAATTATTTGGCCACTTCATCCGTAAAAGTCAGAAATTGCATTTAATTTCAAAAGTAAAATTTCAATTTCAGTAAAAAGATAAGTAAGCATTTCCGTCGAGGAAAGTTTAAAAGCTGGCAGTTTGGTCAAACGTGCTTATCTCAGAAAACCAGTTAGATTGGAATATTTCTTTTTGGAAAGCATAGGTCGTTAATTGAGGAATATTGTAGGCTATAATATTATCTGTAATAAAACTCTACGCTACTAAGGAGGACCCTACGAGCAATAACAATTATTATTAACCAACATGGTGCCCTCGTATAATTCAAGCGTGTATCCAAATTTAATGAACTAGCCGCAAGGCACGGTTCGTTATTATTATGAAATTATGCTACATTACTGTGCAAATATCATAGAGAAAAGATAAGTAACGTATATAAAAGTGTAATGTATAGTACTCTGGTGGTAGGGTTTTGTGCAAGCTTGTCTAGGTAGGTACCAGCCACTCATCAGATATTCTCCCGCGAAACAGCAGTACTTGGTATTGTTGTGTTCCGGTTTGAAGGGCGAGTGAGCCAGTGTAATTACAGGCACGAGGGACATAACATCTTAACTCCCAAGATTGGTGGCACGTTGGCGATTTAAGATGGTTAATAATTCTTACAATGCCAATGTCTATAGGCATTGGTGACCACTTACCATCAGGTGGTCCATATCTCGTCCGCCAACGTATACTACAAAAAAGCTAATCATGAGTTGCTTTTAAATTATACATAATAATAGCAATCCTTCCCTTGCAACATTTATAGATTATTCAATTATTACCTTCCCTGTGAATAACATGTTGATAAAAACTGAATGTAAGTTTACACAGCAATACATGAGATTAACGCAAATATACATACAGACAGACAAAACTGGGGACTTTAATTTAAACCATTAAGTAGAACGTGGCACAAACAGGTCATTATTCTTGATATTTGATACGAAAAATAAAGTATGTGAGTATCAGACTGACCAGTGATAATACAAAGGACCACTCGATCAAAGTCAGTCGAGCCAACTACACGACGAGCTATTAATATATCTTTAATACAAAGTATATGGGTTAAATTTAGTAGCGGTCACTCATTCATGAGGTTTTTCCAGCAACTTGTCTCATGTAGTGCTATTATGTATGAACTCGAAACTCATCGCAGGAAATATCGTGAAATGTCAGAAAGTGATATGCGATATTGACCATAATAATATAACATTTCAAGAATACATGCATCAAAATAGTATACCAACATTTCACGGGTGAGTAATCGAGTGAGTTCTCATAGAATAGCATTGCTGAAAATGATATTAGTTTTCCTGTTGAAAAAACAAGGCTTAAGTATTTTGTTGATTTTTTTTTTAAATTTGTAATACGGAGTGGAACTGATTTGAAAATAAACTGTTGAATTCAGTTTAATGTTAATTCTGTCGTTTGTTTTTGTTTGTAACGATAATATGAAGATGTCAAAGAGGTAGTTAATATTAATTGGTTTTTATGTATGAAAATATAAAAATACAACTTTTAGTATGACCTTTTTTACAAACTCGTACATTAGGGACAATAAAGAAATATAATTTTAAGGTTCCCTATACGAAGATAAACCTTTATGGAGATTCACAATATCACTGAAATTCGTTTTGAACATAAACTTAAAAATACAATTTTTCATTGTATGTCATTTTAAATTAGATTATTTTATAATAATATAAAGCTTAGCAATAAATTTTAGGACACACACACATACATGTACAATTTAAAATACTGTATAACCGAGGCACCTTAAAAAAAAAAAAGTTTTCATGTAATTCTTTATGCTTTCATTTCACTAGTAATAAGTTGATCCTCAGATTGATGACACCGAGGTGATGTGACATGACAATCATTTTTCAAAATATGTATCAATTCTTCTACTACTCGTAGTGACGACCGCTTAAAATAGTAGTCGTAAAATATAAGTGCAAAAAAAGAATATATTACATAGAAGGAGGAATAAGTACCATTCCTAATTTATTTTCTCTCTGCAGCTAAATTTCCGGACTTCGTATTGTGTTTGACAATTGGCTTTGCTAAATTCTCTTTATTGTGTCTCCTATACTATGTACCCACTATGAAAATCAATCCCGCCTTTCTTGAATAATTATATCTGGCTTCTACTTTGTTTAATGAGCTAAAATGGCCTGTTGATAGAGGATCACGCAGGATCAAATACGGATCATCTTTCAGTTTTCATGTTTTCAATTTTTTTTATTCATAATATATTGATATATCAGCAAATGGTGGTAACCAATGTCCATAGACATTGAGGCTATAATAAATATTAACCGTCCTTTACATCACCAATGCGCCACGACCTTTGGGAACTAAAATGTTGTGTCCAAATCATATTAACAACAATCTTTTAACTAAAAAGCAATAGGTACCTATCATAGAAATAAGGTTTCGTAAATTGACAAACAAACTCACACAGTTTTATACCCTCATTGTAGAAGATTTACGCTTAGTCATAATGACAAATATTTCTATGAAACTAACTAAAATGTTCTCAAATTAAACAAACTTGATATACATGGCAGGGCAAATGGAGTTCCTCGTTTCTGTATTAAAATGGTTTTGGCGTTTATGTTACATAGAAACATTCATATAAAACTATGAAGAACATAACATACTATAGAATAGACAGTGTCCCTAAAACTATCTCCAATATCTTGACACAGTTATATGTATATTGCATAATATTGATTCTTTTTATGTATAAGGTTTTGACGTATTAGTTTTAGTATTTACTACAGAAAAAGTCAGTCAGTCAAGAAGAGACATTATAAATTCGCTGTCCTTACTTTCAAACATACTTTGAGGCTTAAGTATTTCTCACATTAAAATTCAATATAACTTTCTGCAAAACCAGAACGCAGTAATAGCGTCTTATCTTATTATTCAGCTTTGAAAACAGCGCAAACAATCTGCAAGTTTCATCAGGGGACCGCTAACAAAGCGTCGTTGTATTGATTTGAATGGTATCTTCGAAACCTAGTGATTCGAAAGATAATATACAGACCATTTGTATTTTAAAACGAAACGTTGGTTACGCAACAATTAAAATCATGTAGATTTTTCCTGAGAAATGGACGGGGCCTAATATAGCACATGCGTTGACAACTTAGCCATGTCTAAGACCGGAGCCGCTGCGGAAAATGCTCAAGAGAACAAACGGCGCAATTATTCGCCTCCATTTCCAATTTATATCTTTGTTCCATTCGCATTTGGAATAATAGGATTTTGGATTAATAGTGCAAACACTTTTATAAAATATATACCACCTTGTATTAATGTCTCCTGGTGACAGTGCGATAATTGCGATTCAACAAGGAATTGGAGCGAACTTTCTTGCCACTTCAACTCGGTCCCAATTCATATTATCAGATTTGTATATTATTATTTAAGCCCTTGATGTAGATATATTTATTTTTTAGTATAGAAAGATTTTAATGTCATCATACTGGTCACTGTAAAAACCCTTCTAATTAACTTAATAGTGTAACGATAAAGTCAGTGCGTTTATAAAGGTTGCGTCCCACGGTGCTTGATATTATGAACGGACGTCGACCAACCTGGACTGATGCATCATAAGAAGAGTGTCGTCTGTGGAATAGCGGCCAAGTCTTTAGCTGTGAATAGGATCCGCCGCCGGTATCTTCAAAGGTTTGGTGCCAAAGCGGCAGCGATATACTCTATTACTTTGCATTTTTGAATGACAAAACGACTTCGAAGACAGACAGAGATGGACGAGCATCGTTGGAACAGCCTCGGAGTGGTGTCCTGTCAGAAGTCATCGGCCGTGCGTGAATAACCTGCAAGATCACGCACCGTGGAAAGCCATCTTAAGAGAGATATCATCTCTGATCCCACATTTGGCGGCACATGATGTTTTATCCGGTGGTCTAATTGGTCGTTTGTCTTCTGGTTTCAAATTCAAAATATTTTCTTTTCTAAGGCGTGATGTCTTTAATCTATCCAAACTCAATCGTATAGCTTATCATTTTTAATTCTGTTGAGTTTTTGTTTTGGGTTAAGATGTTATTTATTTTTATATATAATGTATCAGAATGTATTCTTTTGTGGGTTTTACATAATTTGTATGATATATAATTAGAACCTGTAATAGTCATGAAAGTTAATTAATTAATTAATAATCTAGGCGGTTATTGAATAGTTTTTCTTTTAAATAACCACCAGGCAGACTAATATGTTTTAAACATTTTATTAAAAATTAATAAGTAAAACAAGAGTAGTTAATTCTGGATAAAAATATGATTTATATGCAAATAAATGTAAAATGAATTTTACACTGAGCCAAAATGACCACGTTACTAAATAATTACGAATATAAAATAATTTAAAAAACTAGGATTTATTTTAGATTACCTATTTTTCTCAAACGAATATTTATTGATTTTTATATGCTTTTAATATATAATAGTTGTTTATAAGTAGAATAAAATGGTATTATTTTTAACGTGAACATGACTTAATAAAATTCATTTTTGTGGTTTTATTGGGAAACCCAGCGTAGATACATACAACGATACATTTTTTGATTCAAGCATAAAAGCATATTTCAAAGATACACAGCATTTCGTGCTAGAAAAATCTTAACGATTATCATTCGCCCAATATCAACCTAACACCTGCGGATGTACAGTCTTATAAATTAGACTACCGAACAGTGTCACCTTATAACATAATTTATCAAAAGCTATTGTTATTTAAAAAACATACTTTTCACTGTAGTACAGTAACAGCCTATGAATATCCCACAGCTGGGCTAAGGCTTCCTCTCCCTTTTTGAGGATAAGGTTGATTATTTCACCACCTTACTCCAACGGTGGGAATACATATGTAGCAGAATTTCAGTGAAATTTGACACATGCAGGTTTCATCACGATATTTTTCTTCACTTTCAAGCACGAGATGAATTATAATAATAAATTAAGCACATTGAAATTCAGTGGTGCTTGCCCAGGTATGAACCCACGATCATCGGTTAGATTCACGCGTTCTGTTCGCGCCCAGCGGTAGGGCCATTTCTTTTCAGTTAACATTAAAATAATTTCTAGGTATGGAGCCGTAATTGAATATACTTGTACTGCAAGAAATGGTATTTGTCAGTTAAGTTTTGTTTTTTCTTGTTTATTAATTTAATCTAAATCTGTATGTTTGTTACCAGGCAGCATCACAATCTACGTTTATATATGATATATTTACGTAAATAGCTATGTGTGCAATCAACAATTTAATTCAATCGCTCACGTACTAAGATTAATTGCCAATTTTTAATCAAATCAATATGACAATTATTATTATTATTATTATTACAAAAGAACTATTTTATTATTGACCTTTTGTTTTTAAATCAAATTTAGAAAAGTTCCTCCCGATCCCCACCTGACTCAAAGCTGTCCATAACACAGGCCACAATTCCAAAACGGTACCATAAACGAATTTCAACATGTAATTTTTTTGTTAACAGAAAAACTTAAGCGGCATGGTTACAATATAAAATTTACGATTATATATACTTACCTAAATTATTTTCTTACACATCCAAGGGTTCTAAATTCCGTCCTTTATAGACAGGTCCTCTGCATAGGGAGGAATTTAATAATTCGAGTTTTGAACTACATAGTTTGGCCGGCCTTAATATTTATTATCATAATATCTTGTATCATATGTAGGAGAAAATTTTGCCAAGCTGCCAAGTTTATTGTTTAACTATGTATATATATTTTATAATATAAATCTACAAATATAATATCAACTTATTCTTCATAGTATATACAATAAAGCTTATGGTTAGAATTTAATCTTCACTAAAGCGTGTTCAAACCGTGGTCGGCTGTAAAGAAAAATGTCGTGACGAAATCGTCATGTTTCGTGTGAAATTCAGACACATACGTATCTGCATTGGAGTAGCCCGACGGAGTAAGGTCTGAACCCTATTCTCAAGAGGAGTGAGTCTTTTGCCCAGCAGTGAGACATTAACAGGCTGACAAATATTCTTAAGCAAGTAAACATTGAATAATTTTCACAATCATATTTATAAGGCATTATTGAATGGTCGTTCTATAATTTGCCATTTGTCCCATTCATGTCTTTTCAATAAGCATTCTTGGCGACTACTCAAACACGAAAGATATATTGTATTATTGAACTGTGCAAACTATTCCCTATCAAACAGTTCAAAGCGACGGCCAACATGACTGGAGAGATATCGGGTGCTTTACGTTCTTTTCGAGCTACTAGAACATCGCCAATTCTTAGCTCTAGGTTGCAGTTATTGGTTTGACTCGGTGTTATAAAACTGATCAGATTTGAAAAAAAAAGCCTTTATCACCAACAAAGTCACACTCGTTGGATAATTAAATTAGCCGAGGTTAGTGAAAGCGATCAATTTTTCCAAAGATAACATTTTTTAGAATTATTTTGATTGTGTTTTATTTGATCTGCTTCGATGCTTCAATCGATTGTATAAATTATAAGTATCACAAACATAATTCAATGTTGTCATGTTAAACGGTGGTAAGTAAGCCTTTTCAATGGCGTCTCTGTGCTGGCGTCGATGTGCAAAAATAATAAAAGAAAAAGAAACCAGCTTAATTACAGCTTTCTTCCCGCGGTCTAGTCCGCGTCCGTCTGTAAATAACACGTACCGTAGGAAATCAATTTAAGATAATATTCTGTCCTTACACAATAATCTATATTTATTTAAAAATTAAAGTTAAGTTGATCTTTACACTTATTTACCGCTTTATTTATCTCATGTCCTTCACCCAAAGGTTGTCTTAAGGAGATCGTTCTTTTAGCGATAGGACCGCCTTTTGTACATCAATAGTTTTCATTTTTTTATGTTTGTATTTAAAACTGTATGTTTCTATAAATCTTTTGGTGTACATTAAAGCATATTCTATCCTATTCTATTCTATATATCTACAAAGCTGCGCATAGTTGGTAACATAAAATCGGTCTTATATTAACTAAAGCATTATTAATAATCTTAATTAATATTCAATGTCAATGAGTTATTTTTACATATATTTTCTTAACAATTTTTACCCCACATTGAATATAAATAATATATATCTATTAATCCAGATCCAAGAATATATTTATCTCAAGTTTCATTACAGTAATTTATGTCCTGATGATGTAACAAATGGACAGACAGACATAATAGCATTTATAATGTTAGTCTCATTAAACGGTTCATTGCCGCAGTCAATATAATTTCTCTATCAAGGTCACGGTATTTTAATGTCTTTTAGGCAAAACGACGGCATCGTCGGCTTAAAGATTCATCCAATTAACGCGAGTTTTAAAGTTTTTGGCTTCGTGTCATTTATTTGATTACTATCTCATTCTCACTCATTACTATCCAATTTGTTTGATTTAACTGTTTTTGATTTTAAATATGGAATTAAAATTTTATTTTTTTAATTTAAAAAATAATAATATTAAATTAATGAAATGTAAAAGATTAATCAGTTTTATGTTCGGCAAAGTAGACAACCTTACATACATACGTCCTTTTGCAATAACATTAGCAGATTATAAATAACTTAATTTATTACATTTAATTTTTGTTTCAGGTAAATTCGAAGCCACCAAAAAGTAGTAAGCGTTGAAATATCTACGTACATGTTAAAAATCAAATAAATACACAAAAATAATTATTTATTTATTAATCCTTTATTGCACACAATTTACAAACATATAATAACCTACTTGTTATTACATATAGTATGCAAAGGTGGCCTTATCACTTACAGTGATCCCTTCCGGGTAATATTTATAAGTAATATTAATCGGGCATAGCGTGCGAACAACTTATACCTTAAATTTATTGAAAGCTTATAAACTTAATACAAATATGTAATATACCAACATATATATAATTATACCTGTACATATACACTTATACATACATACCGTAACCGTACCGTAACAGCCTGTGAATGTTCCACTGCTGGGCTTAAGGCCTCCTCTCCTCTTCTTGAGGAGAAAGTTCGGAGCTTATTCCACCACGCTGCTCCAATGCGGGTTGGTGGAATACTCATGTGGCACATGTTCAGTGAAATTAGACACATGCAGGTTTCCTCACGATGTTTTCATCATCACAAATTAAGCACATGAAAATTCAGTGGTGCTTGCCCGGGTTTGAACCCACGATCGTCGGTTAAGATTCACGCGTTCTTACCACTGGGCCATCTCGGCTCTCACATACATACATATAAACTTATATAAGAAATAAATAACCATATACAAATATAATATTCTTTGTTCTCAACTATTATTCGTAATGATAACACGCATATGCATATACAGCACAGATATGTGTGTACCTAAATAACGATGCATAATTTACGAGGAAATACGTAAAATGTTCCTCTCGATATAAATGCGAAATCAAAAATTATTTCGGGGACCATTGTTATCAAAACCCTTAAGCTCTTATTGTTTGATTGTTATGTTCTTTTCTTTTACGAGGAAAACGTTCTATTCATGATAAAAGAATTTCACAAAGTAAATATTACATCAGAAATATCAAACATTTTGATTTCGTGTCGTTTTATACTGACATGTTAAGTATAAATCTTTATATTATATGTCTACAATTATATGTACAATATAAAGGATCAGTAATTGAAAATGATATGATCTTTTAAATGTTTTTCTATACCAAGTACAGATTAATATGTAGTTCTATCTGAATACTGCATTGAAGTACATTTAATTCAGGTTTCTAAAACGCTAATCACAGCCCCTCATTGGTTGCTCATTGCGTCATCGGTCGTCACCGACCAATGAACACACAGATTAAAGCCAAATTAGTTGATCTGACTTTGACCAACGATTCAGAAACTGGAGGTTAGTCAATGGCATTCTATTTTCAAAATAGTTTTATTGCAAACACATTGTAATAATAAAAATATAGATCCGTGTTTTTAATATATTTGTAACATGATTATACATATAACTGAAGTTTATTTTTTTATTTGACATGATATATTTAATTCTGATAGTAATAATCTATCAGTGTCGATACATGTCCACGCTATAAATTTAAAAAATATTTATTCATTATAAAAAGCCGAGATGGCCCTGTGGTAAGAACGCGTGAATCTTAACCGATGATCGTGGGTTCAAACCCGGGCAAGCACCACTGAATTTTCATGTGCTTAATTTGTGATTATAATTCATCTCGTGCTTTACGGTGAAGGAAAACATCGTGAGGAAACCTGCATGTGTCTAATTTCACTGAAATTCTGCCACATGTGAATTCTACCAACCCGCATTGGAGCAGCGTGGTGGAATAAGCTCCAAACCTTCTCCTCAAAAAGAGGAGAGGAGGCCTTTAGCCCAGCAGTGGGACATTCACAGGCTGTTACGGTACGGTACGGTATTCATTATATGTAATTATTTTAATTATTTAAATTTTTTTTTGTTAATACAATTTTTAACTACTGATATTTTTTATTGTATTCAATTAACATACACATATGTATTTTATTTGTCGGAAAATAATACTTAAAGTATTGAGTTGCTTGCCCAGTCTTCTCGATAGAATCTTTATTCCGATAGGTAGATTTATATTTAAATTAATCTTGCAAATAGACGATTCAAAGGAACTTGTAAAGGGCCGACTTGAATAAAGTACATTTTGATTTTTACTTTAACGAGTTTAGTGTTGTGTGCATTCATTTTTTCTTAACACAATTAAATAAAAGGTGTAATTTGGTTATTTTTTCATCGATTTCTGTAATAAGTTAATCAGATTTTTATTACATATTTTAATAGAATATTCAGAAGGATTATAATGAATTTCCGAGAAATTTTGATACGTATAATATTAATACAAAGTTGTTCCTTTTTATTATACACACTTATTACTTCTTGTCCTCGAATATATATATTTTTTTATTTTATTTATATTTGGGAAACATACAGTGTGTTATTACATAGAATTAAGGAATTATTACTAAATCATAAACCAATAAAGTTTCCACTTAAAAATAGTACAAATGTTAGAGTATGCGTGTAAAAAAGACAACAGAAAGAGACAAAAATACAATGCAATCTACGAGTACAATCAAATCGACTAATTACAAAGTTAAAAAAAAAACAAGAAGTTAAATTACAATAATATTAATGAACATAAATATAAACAATGTCATTAAAAATATTTAAATTTGATTTCAACAATTATGGCCATTATTATTATATTGGCCATAACTTTCTTGTGAGGTAATGTTTACTGCTTTATAACAGGATCCCAGAAGCTATACTTGATAGGCTTTGTGCAAGCCCGCCTGGGTAGGTATTCTCAAGGCACATTATTTACCACTCGACAGCAATACTTAGTATTGAGCTATTCCATTTTTAAGGGTGAGCTTGGCTATTTAAAATAAATAAACACCTTTTATTCGAAATATTGACACGGAATGGTCGCTTGTGGATTGTGATAGGAAAATAATTGTCAACGTTTCCTTAGCAGGGACGCGAACAAAACAGATCATACTTATATCATCTCCGTTGGCAGACACGAGGTCCTCGGCTTGTAAAGATCGACAAATATAGCATAACATAGTACAACGACACACCAAAGCCGAGATGTGTTTTCTCAAGAGACACCCCAAGTGAGCTTACACCTAACGTAAAATCAGCTGCCGACTGTTAGCCAGCGTTACATAGTCCAAACAGAAAATAGGTTATAACGCTGTGCTTAGTCATTCAATCTCGGCGACCAATTGTAATACTACGCCCTTACGCGCCGCGGACACTGATTGGCTAATTAGTAGAACCGCTCGTCAATTAGCTGTTCAGCTTACGCATAGTGTGAACGAAAAATACAGTTTGTCTCTACGTTCACAATAAGGCTGAAAGTGAGCCTGCTTACGTCAGCGGCTGACTTTAAAACTCAGGATGTTCTATTTTTTATATATTTGCCGGGAAGGCAAATGACTCTACTCCACCTCATAAGTGGTAATAGAGTCCAAATGCAACGACGGATAGTACAGTCGGGAAGAATGTTCTGCATTAGCCGCCCCCTCCTTGTCGGCCCGCAAGATGCCTCTTCACGCCTCGTTTGAAGGAACCCGGGTTGTAAGAGGAGGGGACACGTGAGCTGGTAAAGAATTCCATTTTTTGGAAGTGCAACAAAGAAAGGACTTGCCAAATTTCTTTGTGGCTGTGTGAATGTTCGTTTAACTGAGCTTTAACGTGAGCTCCTATTTTCTCGACTGAATTTTAGTCTCCAAATAATATCAGCCCACAAACCGGTGATGCTGTCTAGGTAACCCACGCGTTGATTATTTTCAAATAAAACCCAATAATTTTCTCGATAATCTCGTATCTAAGCGATGTAGACGAGCGCTCTCAGATTTAACTTCGTTAACTCGCTGTTTAATACCAAAATAGATATTTTAAGAATTTATATTTCATCGTAACATTGCCAGAGGTTGAAATAAAATTTGTAACTTTTTCTTTGGAAATAGTTGTAATGTTGTAACGGGTTTTCTGTAGTGCACATTGTGGAACATATTCACTTTATGTGAATTTTCTTTTTCAAATATAAAAGTTTGTCCGAGTTGACCGTGGTAAGAGTGGAGACGAGTTGGCGAAGAGGTTAGAATACAATAACCAATCCAAAACCTTCACCAATGGTTCGAAACAGGGCAAGAATAATTTTTCATGTACTTGAATGGACATTTCAGTCCTTATTAATTTGTATGTATTTATAATTGAAATTTATTTTCTATATATTTTGTTAATATGTGACGTCCTTTACTCTAAAGTTTTTTGGAAAAGATTCCAGTTTTAGCAAAAAGTTAATTGTGTATACAATATTTTTCTGTATTTTTTGTTTTTGCTCTTCTGGCGTGCAAAAAGGAAATTAGTATTGTATAATAACAGATCATGATACATTGTAAGAATCATTAGCGATTCTTCAAACTGCAGTCGCAATTCTCTTCATGAGACTTCAAATGTTGTCTTTTATGTCCCACTGCAATGCATCGTAAATGCGAATGCATTCCTTGCTTAACGGCTTTGTGTCCCGTACAACAAAAGATGGCTGACATATTGTTATATTTTTTAAAATTTATTATTATTGCTTTCTTTATAAAAATCCGCGCCTTGGGTTGCATTTTTATATTGTTTCATTACATATTTATCCATAATAATATCAAACGCTCAAAATAATAAATCAAAATATTTGTAATAAATTGATTACTTTGAGAACGAATGCTATTTCCCTTTCTGTTAGAATGAGCGAGCATAAAGTCCTACCACTAAGTCAAAATCCGCCAGAAAATATATAGTTAGCTTTACTCCACATGTAGTACCACCCTTACCTCTTTGGTGCTAAATTAACTTTGTAATTAATAAAAGAATTCTCTCGTAACTACTTCAGGGGTACTTAAGCTCTGAAGTGCTAATTACGTTTTCGCATACTTACTCTGAAATGAATATAGACATAAATTTCAAAGTGATGTTAAATTAGACTGAGAAGTGCGTTCATCAGCCTTCTTATGTTTAATTTTGTTACAATGTCCTTAAATTTTGTTTAATATAAATTCCTAACAGCTTCGTTTGTAAAATTTATTAAAATAACAATAATCGTTAATGTTTGTGTAGTATTCATATAGTGAACATTAAGGATACAATTTTCTTATTGAAAAATGTAATTTTAAGCGAGTTAGTATTTAATGATTTTCGTGCAGCATACAAAACGAGTTTTTTTTTAATAAGTATGCCTATGTTAATTATTGGAAAAGTTTTTATATCGTTGGTTTATTTGTTTTACATTTTATCTAATCTAATATTATAACATAATAATTATTGTACATCAAACAATCAGTACAGTCAAATCAGTTTGGAGATGTTGTTTGCATTTGTAGTAGTGCAGCGTCAATATATAAATAAATAAATAAACAAATAATATGTAGTTATTTAATGTTATACATATTAAAGATAATTTATAATCATAATTTTTTTAAGTCCAGACATTTCGTAGTCCCATCCCCATAATTTTTTAGACTTACATTTTCACTTTCCCCTATTTAACTATGAATGAATAGGTAAATAATAATAATTAACAAAATGACACTAAGGCTATTTATAGTAGCTAGCGTAAACAGGCTTATTTCGGTTTTAGTCACTTTATTTATGTAGTATGTAGTAGTGTACTACAAACGCACAAACATATCCAAGCTGATTTATTTGTAAGGCTTGTAAGGGGCTCCTTGTTTTAAGTATATATATGTGATATAGAATTATCTCGATAAAAGAACATCGCATCGTATCCAGTGGTCTTTGCGATAAAACTGCTCTGAACCGCCACGAGGAGTGTACTTATTTCTCTGATTTTATACAAAAGCTCTCTAATTTAGACCGATAAAAATGCTTCAAGTTCAAGTTGTTAGGATCGAACCAATGCAATTTGAATAACATGTATGAAACTATTTCGTTTTGCAATTCGAAATCTGTTTCGATTATATGCTAAAAAAAAAGCTAACGTTTTTTTTAAATACAAGCGGTGAAAAAAAAATTGATAAAATACTTCATTGAAAACAGCCAAGCGAGAAAAAAAACCCCTGACCTCATCATGAGTATCATCAAAGGCTTGACCCTCATTACAGTCTGTTGCACCTGAAGTTAACTTGACCGCTTTGAATCTTTTATTTTTATAATCGACATTTGATACCTTAAATAATTACCCTTTACAGCCTTATATTTATTAAAAAGTGACTGACATTTCTATGTTATAACTTGTATGTTAGAGTCAAAGTTAACAGTCAAAAGTTTTTACTCAATTTAGACAGCATTAAAATAATTCAACATCTTTTTTGTGAACTTGTGCAAATCCACCCCATACTATACAGTCTTTTGTCAATTATAAACAATAATTTGTCAATGGTCCATGTCTACGCTCGTTTCCTATTAATAAAACTTACTTATAAGCGTTGCTTAGTGATTAGTTAAAAACTGATGTCTCCCTTTCTGTCATTATTGATTTTACATTCGAAAGAAGAAGACACGAAATTGTTTAACTATCCACCAATTTATTTGTAATTCACAATGAGACAAGTATATGAGTTAACACAAGTAGCTCAATCAATATATTACAGTGTTAAATAAAAAAGAGTAAAGTGATTTATGTTTTTTTTTTTTTTTTTTTTATAGAATAGGAAGGCGGACGAGCATATGGGCCACCTGATGGTAAGTGGTCACCAACGCTCTTAGACATTGGCATTGTAAGAAATGTCAACCATCGCTTACATATCCAATGCGCCACCAACCTCGGGAACTAAGATTTTATGTCCCTTGTGCCTGTAATTACACTGGCTCACTCACCCTTCAAACCGGAACACAACAATATCAAGTATTGCTGTTTTGCGGTAGAATATCTGATGAGTGGGTGGTACCTACCCAGACGAGCTTGCACAAAGCCCTACCACCAGTAAATTTTTGTTCATAAATGAAAAAAAATATGCCCTGTAATTATAAATATGATTTTAACGTAATGTAACTTTGACTTGATCAAAGACAATAATTGCAAAAGCAAGTGCAAGACTTTACTTTACGAGTGTTAGTAATTGCTTAATCAAAAATATTTGACTGCTGTTTCGGAGGGCGACATCTGTTATTAAGGTAAGTTAAGGTTAATAATAAATTATTTTAACCTCTGGAAATTGTAATTACAAAATATTATGCAAATAATTCACCTTCAAAATAAAACAAATAAGTGTAACATATTTGTATAACAATAATGTTGGAAAGACATTTTGTAAATAAGTCAAATACTTTGGTACCAGTTAGAGTCGTACTGGCCCAATAGATAGGACAACGGGAATTTAACCGAAGATTGCAGGGTAAATTGCGTGTCAGGACCAATGAGTTTTCATATATTTAATTAGTGCATATAGTTTGCATCTCATGAAAGTGAAGAAAAAGAAACGAATAAAAAGGATGTAAATAACGGATAAAGCACTTCTAATCGCTTAATATTGAAATATTGCAAATTTATTAATATTAATAGCGAAATCTTTCCATAAGCCTTGAATAAAGCCTTTTCCCAGGCGTGGGAAATTGACAGGTTGTTACTCAAGCGCTAGTAAAACACGTACTTAATACACCAATGTCTGTAGCTGTTTTTTTTATGGTTAATACTACAGAATTTTACGATTGTCAGTTATAGCTTGTCAAGTTGACGCCGATATAATGATGTTCATTTAAGAAGTACCGACAAGACCGTTTGATATTTATGAAAATGAACTTTTTTACGTTAAAAATCCATTAGTTTTATATTCTATAAATTATAGAAGTAACATTAAAAATACATTTTTGCGATTTAAAAAGTCCTAAGAAAATATAATAGAATATTATGCTTATATACAATCATTTTGATAGTGAATAGTATAAGAAAAATAAAATTGAAGTGTCTGTCAGTGATTTTAAAATAATTGTCTTTTTTCAGTTTATATATAGGTTTATGTACTTTAAAATAACAGTAGTACGTAATAAAGTATTACGTTTTATTTGACATCAGTTAAACCTATATGTGGGGCCGGTTGGCGTGATTGGTTGGGCAATACCCACCCAGGACAGACATTTGTGTGCATGAACATGTCTGTTTGTTCTGAGTCTTTGTGTAATTATTTATATAAGTATGTATTTACAAAAGAAAAATAGTATATGTAGTATATCAGTTGTCTGGTTTCCATAGTTACGAGCACTGCTTAGCTTAGGATCAGATGGCCGTGTGTGAATAATGACCCAGGATATTATTATTATTTATGTAATTAATGTCAGCGGAATTATGTAATGGTTGGTATGATAATTAATATCACAAGATATCAAGTAATTTGATTTGAAGCATCAATCTGTAGACTGACACTAGATTGGTCGTTTAATAGCGATATGTCAAGTTCGTGGTAGTCAAGGCTCAGCGCTCGCTTGAAGATGTCTCTCATGGTTAACATCATTTGATAAGAATTTTCATTCTATAATAATAAAAAACTTGCGTACTTTTCTCCTCCAATACTTTATATTTCATTCCGTAAAATAAATAAAATAAAATAAATCTTTATTAAAAATAGAAGTATCGCACTCGCTTATTTATTATCAAAAATCTACCTCCCATTTAGGTTATGATATATTATACCTCAGATCCGAGAAGAACGGGCGAAAGCAATCACTATTTATTGGTTTGATATAAATGAACCAAACTAGCTGTGCTTTTCTATAAGAAATCACTTCATTGCTCATCTGTGAAATGATGACAACCGACTAATGGTGATATACTATTTTGATCCTTGTATTCTTAAAATGTTAAAACTATTGTGGTCAATATCGCGTATCACTTACGGACATTTAACGACCGTTTTCTGCGGTTAATATCGAGTTGGTTCTCACAGCCTTACTGTTCTGGCCATGGTACCTGTTCCTGATGTCAATCACATTAATCGGGCAATATTAATTGATCCGTCTATTGGATTTGGCTAAGCCTTTGTCCAAGCTTATATCTTTGTTAATGAGTTTCAATGATTTGATTCCATATTGAATATTCAGAACGAGGAACAAGTCTACAGGTTGTGGGTTTGTTTCTCTGCCAATCTTACAATTATGGGGATAATTGTCTTAATAATGTATATGGCAAGCGATTTTTGAATTTAAAGATATGTACATGTTGTGTTGGCATTAAAAAATGTGACCGTCAAGGTATGCTCGGTAGATGTGAAATATTAAAATGAATGGTCATTTATCAAAAGAATTGCCTATAAAAATAATATTAATAACTCTAATAAAAAAAATGAAATTCCATATTAAAAAAACTTACAGACCCATATGCGAAAGGTCCTTAATTCCTCAACTATATCAGTTAAAATTGAAGCCGAGATGGCCTAGTGGTAAGAACGCGTGAATCTTAACCGATAATCGTGGGTTCAAACCCGGGCAAGCACCACTGAATTTTCATGTGCTTAATTTGTGTTTATAATTCATCTCGTGCTTAACGGTGAAGGAAAACATCATGAGCAAACCTGCATGTGTCTAATTTCATTGTAATTCTGCCACATGTGTATTCTACCAACCCGCATTGGAGCAGCGTGGTGGAATAAGCTCCAAACCTTCTCCTCAAAAGGGAGAGGAGGCCTTAGCCCAGCAGTGGGACATTAACAGGCTGTTACTGTTACTATATCAGTCAAAATATAAAATATATAAAAATCTAAAAACGAATAAGATTAATGCCTGCCGAAATCCGTCGCGTGTGAGTTAAGATTCAAAATTTACGTACGAATATATTCCCCATAGATACTTACTCATATCTAAAAAGAGCATTTAAACAGGACACGTTCAGCCGTATCAAATGACAGTTCAAGAATTCACAGAAAGATTTTCTGTCCAGATGAGCGTGGATAATAAAATTCAATTCCAATTGCTCCCCTCATTCACATTCAGGGTCGGATCTCGCTTCGCAGTTAATAGAAGCGACTATTCCATGAACGCACTCCAGTCGAGTGCACCTATTTTATTTTATTAATATATAAGTGGTAAGCGTGATTCGTTTTTTATAATAAGTTTTTATTTAAGTTAACTTTCTGAATCGATAAACGCAATTATTGTGTCTATATATAACATTATCTTAATATATTATATTTTCAGTTTAATTTTGCTTTAAATAGAAAATCCAATAATAATAAATATTTAATAAAAACCGAGTATAATTAATTCAAGTAAGCTCTTAGAAGCAATATTGAATCGTTATTTTACAAGATTATATTAAATAGAAGATTTAATAATCGAATCGAAATTTAGATTTCGTCGAGAATAATGGGCAATAACTTCAGTAGTTACACATTTTCAACAATTAAATACCACAGGTATATTAATACTATACATGTATCGATTTAACTTACATACATCAACATCATCAACAGCCAATCGTTGTCCACTACTGAACATAGGCCTCTCCCAAGGTGCGCCAAAGCTCCCTGTCCTCCTCCTTCCGCATCCAGTTGGTGCCCGCCACCTTCTTAAGGTCGTCGGTCCACCTGGCTGGAGGGCGCCCTACGCTACGCTTGCCGATTCGCGGTCTCCACTCTAGGACTCGTCTGCTCCAACGGCCATCGGTCCTACGACATACGTGACCAGCCCACTGCCACTTCAGCCTGCTAATTTTGCAAGCTATGTCGGTGACTCCGGTTCTTTTCCGGATAATCTCATTTCTGATCTTATCCTTCAAAGATACTCCGAGCATAGCTCGCTCCATAGCACGCTGAGCGACTTTGAATTTGTGGACTAGTCCCGCAGTTAGTGTCCACGTTTCGGCACCGTATGTCATGGCAGGTAAGACGCATTGGTTGAAGACTTTCGTCTTCAAACATTGCGGTATAGACGACTTGAGGACTTGACGAAGGTTGCCAAATGCTGCCCATCCCAAGCGAATTCTTCGATCGGCTTCCTTCTCGAAGTTGTTCCTACCGACTTGTATTATCTGTCCTAGGTAGGTATATTCACTAACAACTTCGAGAGGTTTTCCCTCGACGTATATCGGTCCTGGCACGACATGCCTATTGAACATGACCTTGGTCTTGTCCAAGTTTATACCGAGACCGACACACCGGGAAGACTCGCCTAGGCTACGCAGCATTTCGGTGAGTTGTTCCAGCGACTCTGCTATGATGACGATATCGTCGGCAAATCGAAGGTGTGAGATGTACTCGCCGTTTACATTGACTCCATACCTAGTCCAATCCAGCGTTTTGAAAACGTCTTCCAACGCGTTGGTGAACAGTTTCGGGGATATTACATCCCCCTGTCTCACCCCTCTGCGCAGTTGGATCGCCTTCGTCTTACAGTCCTAGATGTGGACAGTCATTGTAGCGGCGTTCGATTTAACTTAAGAAGCTTCAATAGCGCAATGGTTTACGGGTCGCCTTGCAATTTGAAAGTTGCGAGTTCGATCCCTTGGGCTATTGTCGTCTACAATTTTAACACAAGCCATATGTTTAATTGGAGGGGTGGATATAAATGTTAGTAATTTCCTAAAAAACGGAAATTGTAATATTTAACAAAAACGAAATGGTAATTTTTCAAATCTATAAATATTATTATATAATATTATCTTTTTCAGCAACTTATTCCTAAAAGAGTATAGTATGTTAGAATTTCCACGTAGCATATTTTAAATTATCATTAATCGTGACAAAGATGACAGCGTACACAGAACAAGTGCAGTTGTAAATAAAACAAATGAACGACTTTAATTTCATATTTATCTCACGATAAACTAAAAGTCTGTTTTGAATTAGTCCTGCTCAACTTAAAGTCTGTGTTCAAGTTGTCCAACAACAACAAACAACGGATCGTTAAACATAATCTCCTCCGTCGTTTATCATTTTTTAAATTAGATCGCCTAAAAATTATTTTATTTCTTTGGAAGAAAGTATGACATTGTTCATGTTGACGTTAATTAATAAGGTCCTCCAGACCGATTTCGGCATTGTGTCCAATTTAAAGAGAGAATAGCCAACTGCGCAGGTAATATTATAGTGCACAAGTGTGTGCGCAGACACAGGTGCACTCTCTATTCCCTAACTCTCGTAATCCGAATATGGACGGCAATCCGACATGACCGGAAAGAGTTCAGGCGCAGAACCAACGGCCTTACGTGCTTTCCGAGGAACGGGAGTGTACACACTTCCAACTTCCAGACTTCCGAGCTGCTACTGAGAATTTTCATACAGAAAAACCCAATAACTTTTTATTAGCCGACCTGGGAATTGAATCCAGGACCTCCGGGTCTGCGGCCTTACATCAAGCCACTAGACCAACGCGGCAGTTAAAATTAATATTATGAATGTGTCAATATTATTTAACTGTGTGATTGTCTAACTGTTGGGTGAAAGGATTCTCTTCTATTGAGGAAAATGTTTAAAGTAATTACTCCAATGCGAGATGTAGTAGAATTTAATTTGACACATTAGTTTTCTTCCAGCAAAGAATGAGACTTATATAAAGATGGTAGAAAATATTAGACCAGAATGGATAAAATTCAATAAAATATTAATTCATGATAAGAAAATCACCTTTAATTTTAAATAAAAAAAAAAAACTAAAATACTTTTAGAATAATTGATGTCCGTGAATTGACATTCAATTAATGAAAGCAGAAAGCAGAGAATGCTAAAAGCTCATTCAACCCAGTAATATTGATGTGAAGCACTCATTGTGTAATTATGCGGTTACTAAATTTACCTATTTTATATTTCTAACTGGGAATGGGAAACACAAAAGAAAGAATAAAATGGAATTGTATAGTTCAATTTGCATTATTGTAAAAAACAGTACGTTGACAAATCTTTTAATAAAATAATATTCCGTATCAGCCTGTGAATGTGCCACTGCTGGGCTAAAGGCCTCCTCTCCCTTTTTTAAGGAGAAGGTTTGGAGCTTATTCCACCACGTTGCTCCAGTGCGGGTTGTTGTAATACATACGTGGCAGAAATTCAGTGAAATTAGACACATGCAGGTTTCCTCACGATGTTTTCCTTCACCGAAAAGCACGAGATGAATTATAATCACAAAGTAAGCACATGAAAATTCAGTGGTGCTTGCCTGGGTTTGAACCCACGATCATCGGTTAAGCTTCACGCGTTCTTACCACTGGGCCATCTCGGCTAAAAATAATATTATTTACAATCAAAGTTTATCTACTCATCCAAAGTAAAGAGAGTTTTAATATATGTAAGCTAACAAATATGTCATCTAGAATATTCTACTCAATATGAGTTTTAGCGTTAATCCGAACAAACAAACAAACAACACTCCACTACTTATAATCCTTTTATACAAACTTAAATTATTATAAACGAAAAGAAACACGAAAATTAAAGTATATAATATTTGTTAAAATTTGACGCGTGAGTTTGTTGTCTAATTGAAAGTTAATTATAAAATTACAACAAATAAGTTTGAAGTATTGTAGTCGGTTTGCCACTAATTAGGGCGACCCGGTGCGCCGAACGACTCAACCACGCTAATTAGCACAAAAAAAAACTAAGCGAATTTTCTTGTATACGAAAATATTTATTTTTTTCGACAAAATTTTATTTACTGTAAATACAATTTATTACAAAAACCATCGAGCCTAGATGGCTTAGTGGCTAGAACGCGTGAATTTAACTGGCGATTGCGGGTTCAAACTCATATAAGCACCACAAAATTTTCATGTGCTTTATTTGTGATTATAATTAATCTCGTGCTCGGCGGTGAAGTAAAACAACCTGCGTGTTAGACATTTGAGTGAAATTCTCTCTCATGTGTACCTTACAACACACATTGTAGCAGCGTAGTGGAATAAGTTCAAAACCTTCTCCTCAAAGAGAGAGGCAGCCTTAGCCAAGCAGTGTGACATTCACAGGCTGTTACTTTATGTATAATAAAAAGAAAAATGTCTGATTTTAAAGCAAAGAAATGCTTAATATCAATATTTATACTACATACGAGTATATACATATATAGTTTACATTACGATGATAAGTTTATCAATTTTATTTTCTAATAAAAAATATTTTGTCTCTTACTGGACTATAATAATCCTATTATCTATTATGTGTGCGGTATTTAGTACATAATGACTCTGCCTTTTATACTAAAAATGATTTCCGTCTCCGGCTTCGCATATGAGTCTTTATAATACTAGACACACTTTTGCATTTATAATATTAACTTAAATGCTTACTTTATTTAATTTACGAGTTTGTTATATTCGAGTATATTATATTGCCACAAGCACCTCATGTAAGTACAAAATTATGCTCAATCAATGTTTAATGGATTTTTTACAAAATTCAGTAGCAAGATACGGCTCACTCATACCGACAGGTGAAATAAAAAAACCAGGTTTTTAAATGCTGGTGTTCGTAGCTTTAGGTAAAATTCTTTCACATTTTAATTTAAAAATATTAGAGGGATTTCGTTCCATGTAGATATTTTTTTAGATTAGCTAATCGTCCCGGCTTTGCAACCGTAGAAAAGAAGAAAAATGTATTTTGGATAGGATTTGCGTGAAATCCGTTCTTAGTTAGCGTCTACGTCGAAGAGAAATAACTGTGACAAATTTCAAGTTAATCTGGCAGATAGTTTAAGAGATCTCGTGATGAGTCGTATTGCCCTTGTATTTATAGATAATATATAAAAGAAAATGTGATATTTCATATTCAATAAATAATCATTTTAAGTGTTAAAATAAATCGACTTTATCCTTATAATTCCTCTCTTAGAGTAATTATATATATAACAAAAGGGAATGGTTATGTTTCCAATTACAAATCACAACTGCGTATTAATTAGTTTATTAAAAGTCTAAGAAATATTTTAACTATAAGAACAACATTAATACGACATTGCCTTATTCTTTTCATTTGTACAGCTCACAACTGAAACGTTGAACAATAAATTGGCTAAAACCTTGTTATAAAGTTGTCAACATAATTTTGACCACGAAGCCACGAAAACTATATGGCCTGGTTTTAAAGTGGATATTACTCGTACAGTTATAAAATGTATTCGCTGTTGATAATTAACAAAATACTATGACTCGAATAAATATTTAGTTTATATTATATTAACTAAAAAACACTATTAGAGACGATATAACCATATAAACATAAATAAGTTTCACAGTACGCCCGTCATATGTAAACGCCAAATGTAAGTTTTTCTTATTATAATTATAGTGTAAGTTTGTAACTCGTGACATGTAAATTATAATAGCTTAAACAATTTTTTTATCTCAAGTTTAATTGAAGAATGTAACCATTAACGACCAGTTTTAATTTAAGTATATTAAACAAACAGTAAATAATATTAATGCGTTACAATAAATACAATAAGGAACTTAAAAATACAATACTAAACAGATACATAAATACAGGCGCGTGCAAAGCGTACGTGGGCAAATTCCGAATAGTAAACGAATTTCGGAAATCGGGATCCCGTACACGTGGTGGTGAATGAGGCCTAGTCGACTAGCTTCCGCTGCCGCTTAAGACGCGTTCGAATTTTAATATTGTATTAGGTCCTTACATATGAAATTGGCGTTTTGTACGGGAGGAATATAAAGTCTTTTTTTTTTTTGTAAAATATATTTAATTAATCAAAGTATGCACCGTTGTTATTTATGCATTTTTGCCATCTCACAGTTAGTTCATTGATCCCTTTACTAAAAAAACCATGGGGACGAGAATCAATTGAGTTGAATTTTTTTCCTTGTAAGAAGTTGTCCAAATTCCGGAAAAAATGGTAATCTGTTGGAGCAAGGTCCGGGGAGTACAGTGGATGTCGCAGATACTCCAATTGTGGCTCATGTAACTTAGTGGTTGTTTGTAGTGTCTTGAGTTGTCGTGAAGCAGCAGTGCCCTAGAGCCAGTGAGTGAGCCAGTATAATTACAGGCACAAGAGACATAACATCTTAGTTCCCAAGGTTGGTTGCGCATTGACGATGTAAGCGATGGTTAATATTTCTTACAATGTCAATGTCTATGGGCGTTGGTGACCATTAACAACTAGGTGGCTCATATGCTCGTCCGCCTACCTATTTAAAAACAATTTTTTTTTTTGATAATTTTGTTATACCTATAAATGAATTAGTTCAAACGCTGGTTCACAGAAGTATACATTAGTGATTCAGTGACATTCTACTACGGAGAAGGTTTTTGTGATCAGTCTGTAAGTCAGCCAAAGGTCCCCTTGGCTTACAGAGCATGCATTTAATACTTTTTCTAGTTATCAAAATAAAGTCTTAAGTAAAAATAAGTAGAGTTAGACATGAAAATGTATTATGTAGGTATTAAAAGAAAAATATTCTCAATCTCAAGCACAGTAGTTTCAAATATAAGAGCGCCAACTCAACGTTTTTTCTTTTCAACGTTTCAACGATTCAACGTTTTTACTCCTAGAGTTCTAGAATAATCCAATTTAACAGCAATGAACATATATTTTATAAAAAAGTTAAGCAATAAAAAATATATTCGTTGTAAATTCTCCTTAATGGTTACAATATTACGTGTCAATTATTTGTACCATGAAAGCGCTTGTTTAATTACGGTTTGATCTAAAACGATCCGCATTAATCATTATCGAGATTAAAGAGCCGAAACGCAAAATTTTTCCTTTTGATATCAACGAAGCGTTTTTATGACACTTGATACTAATAATGTTATTTTTAACATTTGAATGTAGATTAAGTGAGTATTGAATATTGTCTTTAAGACAAGCATTCTTTTTCGTTTACGTTTACGAAAAATCAAGATTTTATTCAGATTAAGCATTTACTTGTACGCATACCAAATACTTGTGTATAATTATGTATATAAAATTGCATCCTTCACCTTATATACCTCAAAGATGTGAAACTTTAAACAAAAAAGATAATAAATACACATAAACTAAATTGAATTAAATTCAAAATGGTTACGTGTTTTGTACAATTATCTTATACCAAATTTTGAGTTAAAAACCATTATAGTTTTGCAAGTGCACGACAGCAAGAATATGCTATGCCAATTGTGAAACCAGGGCATGATAGTTATATGCAAATAGATTTAGCGAGATTAAACGACATAAATGTACTAACATTCTTTGAAGTAAGCCAACGTTAAGCTTGGTCACAAATTCGAAACAAACATAAGCGTTCCAATATTATTCTATACATATACAATTTTATATTTAATTTTTAATTTATTTAATTGTAATTTTAATTAAGGTATACGATCGACTAATCACTAAAAATCGTTGTAAAATACATTTCACCTTAATAAAAACATTTAAAATTAATATAAAAAGTTGTAAAAAAATGTAATCATTATAATATTAATTTATAATATCGATCCAAAACGATGGAACGATTATTATATAACTGCAATCATTCAAATAATAATATTTAACATAAAAATAGAAAATCTGAACTAATTCGATACATTAACTGACTTGTACGCGTTTTTTATACAAATTTATTAATTTTCAACCATAAAACGTATAATCACATCAGGTGACATCAGATAAGCCATCAATCATTACTTTGATTAATCGCCGAGAGGTGAACGAGCAAAATTTTGTCCCATCTAGTTAAGTTTGGTCTGATTAATGAGTTGAATATGGCCTCGTGTAAGGTTCTGCGTTAATCGGACGAGGGACATTAATATTAGTTGGTAGAAAATATGAATGGATTGTAATGAAATATTTCAACCCTTTTTTTTTTTTTTTTTTTTTTTTTTGGGGAGGAAAGGCATTTACGCCTGCCGCCCGGTCCGGGGGGACCGGGACGGGTATGTGGGACTCACGGGGCAGACGGCCCCGTCCTACCCACTAAAACCTCCCCGGATTTCCGCCTCTCCGCAAGGCGGCGGGGTCACGGGAACGTTGTGACTTACAACCGCAACCCCGCCAGCGGTCGTCGCCATAAGGCGACCCATCTCGGAAACGCGCCAGGATGTTAGGGCGCGCCTCCCTCCTCTCTGTGCCTCCATCCTGTTACGTGACGGACTCCCCCGAGTCCGCCACTGGAGGCTGGGCGTCAGGGCTTGAAGCCCCGCGGCGGATCAACAGACTGGCTCCGCCGCCAACCACACCTTAACTCTGCGGCAGCGTCCGGCCTGCGAAGGCACGTCGCCGTCGAAGAGGTCTCCTTCTTCGTTGCGGGAGCGAGTCCACGTCGTCCTCCCGCTCCCGCTCTGCCTCCTCCTTTTGCGACATGACGCATGCGCTGAACCGGGACACTGCCGCCCAGATCTTTTCGCTTCCGGCCATCTTCTCGACGACGGCCGGAAGCGACAGGTCTCCACCTACGGCCGTGGATAGGACCGCGCGAGGCTCCGCCCAAGCCGGGCACTCTACGCGCGTGTGTTCCGCCGTATCCACGGCTCCTCCGCCACAATGGTGGCACTCCACCGTCGGCTCCCTACCGACCATCTCACACAGGTACCGGCCAAAACAACCGTGGCCGGTCAAAAGCTGTGTGAGGTGATACGTGGGTGGGCCATGCTTGCGCTCGACCCACTTCCTGAGCACCGGCCGAATGGCCGCAACGAGGTCCCGGCTAGCACCCGGGACACCCAGTCTCTCCGACCACTCGGCGAATACCTTCTCGCGGGCCTCCTCCCGCCACATCCGAACCTCACGTGGGTGGCGCCGGTTCTCCCCCTCCGCTCTCACTGCCGCCTTGATTCGCCAATAGACCCTCGAATTAGCTTCGGCCTCGAGGTCCCATGGCGGGCTTCCAGCGAGCAGGCACGCCGCGGTGTACGACACCGTGCGGTACGCCCGAGCCGCTCTGAGCGCCATCGCTCGCTGTGGACGTCGCAGCGAGGCGACGTTGCGGGCGCTCAGAGCGTCCGCCCATATCGGCACCCCGTAGAGCGCCATCGAGCGCACGACGCCGGTGTACAGGCGCCTGCAGGAGCCTCCTGGCCCACCCACGTTCGGGAGGATTCTCCCTAGCGCCCCGGCTGCAGCCACCAACTTTGGGGCCAAGCGCCGGAAGTGCTCTTCGAACTTCCACCTGCCGTCGAGTACGAGTCCCAGGTACTTCATCGTCGACCCGACGGCGATGGAAGTTCCGCCCACCGTTATCGCCGCCCCCGGAGGTGGCGCGTTTCGAGGCCCGTGAAAGACGAGGGCCTCGGATTTGTGTAGGGCCACCTCGAGGCCCACCGCGCGGATTCGGTGGACCACGTGCGCCACCCCAGCCGTGGCGCGATAGGCCGCCTCCCGGTATGAACTGCCGCGGGCCGACACGAGGGTGTCGTCAGCGTAGCACTTGACGCTGACCCCCCGCAACGTGGCCCCGCGCAGCACCCAGTCGTAGCCGATGCACCACAGGAGCGGTCCTAGTACCGATCCCTGCGGATCACCGCACGACAACGACCTGACGGCCCATCCGTCCGCAGTCGGGAAGGCCACCGCCCTGCCCGAGAAGTAATCGGCCACGGTACGCCGCAGGTAGCCCGGCACACCGTGGAACCGCAGGGCCTCCATCACCGTTTCCCAGGGCAGGGTGTTGAAGGCATTGGAAATATCCAGCGACACTGCCAACACAACCCCGCCCCGAGACACCTCCTCCTCGGCCAGGCCCCTCACCCTGGCGATCGCGTCAAGCGTCGAGCGGCCGGGACGGAACCCGTATTGCCGCTCGTCGAGTCCCGGCTCCATACTGCCGACGAGACGGGCAGCGAGCACCCGCTCGAAGAGCTTGCTCACCTCGTCGAGCAACACGATCGGGCGGTAGGCTGACGGCTGATCGGACGGACGCCCGTCCTTGCGGATCAGAACGAGCGTGCCCGTTTTCCACCGTCGCGGGAACCTACCCTGAGACAGGCATGCGGTGAAGAGGCGCCGCATGCTCTCGCCGAGTTCCTCCGACGCGATCTTCAGGGCTCGACCGGGGATTCCGTCGGGCCCAGGGGCTGTCTTTTTCGACCCTAGTCTGATGACAGCCGCCTGCAGTTCCGCCTCGGTGATCGGAGTCACCGGTGACCCGTCGTCCTCCTCTTGGGGCCTGCTCGCGGGCGGCGCCATGGCCGGTGGCACGAACTCTCCCCGCTCGGGGAAGAGCGTGTCCACAACCCTCGCCAAGAGCTGCGGCTGGAGACTGCTGGTCAGCGGAGGAGCCCAGGGTCGGAGCTTTTGTCTCACGACCCGATACGGACGCCCCCACGGATCGCCGTTGAGCATCTCCAGCCATTCCTCCCACGCCGTCTCTTTGGCCTGTGCTATGGCCTTCTGTAGGGCCTGGCAGGCGGTCCTATATCCGGTGTAGAAGACCTCCTCCGCGTCGTCATCACGGACCCTTCGTCTCCTACACCGAACGTAACGGCGCCGTGCCGCCACGCACGCCTTGCGCAGCCGACGGAGCTCCGGACGCCACCAGTACACCCGCCGACGTTGCGGGTGCGGCTTAGCCCTCGGCATCGCCGCGTCGCACACTCGGGACAGGGCGCCGTCGATCCGGTCGGCCTCCTGGTCGATCCGGAGGACCGGGTCGGAACCGGCCCCCCAAGCTTCGACGATGGCCGCCTCCTTCGCCAACTGTCCGTCGAGGCGGCCCAGGCACCAACGCGGACGACCTTCAGTTCCTCCGACAACAGTGGGCCGAACATCCCAACGAGCCGACGCAGAGACATCGAACCGAATATATCGGTGATCCGACAGTGTCTCCACGCCAGTCTCGACCCTCCAGTTTTGAGCACGGCGGGCCAGGGCGTTGGACGCGAACGTAATGTCCACGATCGATTCGCCCTGCCGCCGCACGCACGTGCTCTCCGACCCACTGTTGAGGACCGCCAGCCCCAACGAGACCGCCCACTCCTCGAGCACCTCACCCCGGGCATCGGCCACAGGAGAACCCCAAGCCGTTGATTTGGCGTTGAAGTCCCCCGCGACCAACACCGGTGCGGGCGCCGCTTGCCCGATCAGAGTCCCGACCTCTGCCAGCATCTGCTCAAACTCGGCGAGACTCCGACTGGGCGAGGCGTAGACGGCGACGACCGTCACACCGCCGACGACGGCCAGCACGCACCCCCTGCCCCTGGCCACACCCTCGATGGCCGGAGCGCCAGCGACCGCAGGGGCGACGATGGCCACGACCCGTTCGTGGTCGGAGACCCAGTCGTCCCGCGAGGGAACGAAATAGGGCTCCGATACCACCGCCACGTTGATCTGCCACTCTGCCATGCTTTGGACTAGGAGGTCCTGAGCCCTGGCAGAGTGGTTGATATTGGCCTGGAGGCAGCGCAGGGCCATCACTGCGTGGTCTCCATCGGCTCCGCCTCTGTGCGTGGAGACGCGGCTACCGGGCCTTTCGTCGCCACCTTCCTTGTCTTTTCCCTCTGCACGGCGCCCTTTCCGCCCTGGCACGACTTGCTGCAGGCGGCATGGGCAGCTGGCTTACCGGCCGCAGTGCAGACCACGCAGCTGGCTACGGCGGCGGAGCACTCCCGAGCCTTGTGACCGGGCTGACCGCAGCGGAAGCACAGACGGCTTCGGTCGACGTCCCGGTCACACTTTGCCCCCATGTGCCCCCGCTCGAGGCACCGGAAACAGTGCAGCGGTCTGGGGTCGAGCAGCATGACTCGCGCCGACACCCACCCGACCCTTATGCGACCTACCTCCACGACCTTCTTCGCGGCCGAAACGGGGCAGCTCAGCCACAGAGAGCCCGAGCCGCTCGAGCCGCGAGCGATGATGCCCGCTTTAATGGCCCCGGTAGGGCAGCCGCCTTGTTCAGCGACCGCCGCCACGGCTTCCGCCACCGTCACGGAGTCGTCCAGGTCTAGTACCCTTAGTTCGACACACTTTGTGGGTCGATGGATCTGGACGATCTCCGGGCTGAGGGCCTCGCGGAGCTTTTCCGCCAGGGCATCCGCCGCCTTCTCGGCCTCGTTGGTGCCCGGCGGCACCTCGAGCATCCGCGCTCCCGTCGCCGCGGTCCGGAACCGTACCGCCGTCAAGCCGACCTCCCGGAGGCTGATCCGGCTTTTGGCCAGGGCCAGAGCCTTCTCGTAGCTCCACCCCTTTTCCTCAGCACCGGGCTTCAGCGTCAGCGTTATCGCTGCGGTGCGAGGGGGGCGGAGTTTCCTCCTAACCGGGACCTTCTTGGTGGCCCCGGAAGAAGTTGGCTTCGCCGCCGCTGGCTTGGCGCCCGTCTTCTCTGCCTTCTTTGGCCTGTTCCTAGCGACCACGGCGCTCCACGTGGCCGGAGTGGCGGCCGGCTCCGCTGACGACTGAGGAGCCACCCTCCTGGCTGCCGCCTCTTGGGCAGCCATACTTCTCTTAGGCCGCTTCGGCCTGACAGCAGCAGGCTTGGCGGCGCTGGCCTCGACGCCCTCAGTTGCGTGGGAGGCGGCTGGAGCCACCTTTCCCGCCGCGGCTACGGCCGCTGCCTGCGCTACCCTACGGCGGTCAGCGGCGAGTGGAGGCCGCAGCCGAGGCTCCGGAAGGAGGCGGCCCTCGAGGCCCTCGAGGCGAGCGTTCAGCATCGTGCTGAACTGCTCGCGGTTCGCGCGCAGCGCCTCCTCCATGACGTTTTGGAGGTTCGCCTCCGTCGCCGCCACCGGCCGCTGGCGCATTTCGGCGACTTCCCGGCGCAGCTCAGCCAGTTGGCCGGAGAGTCGCGTGTTAGCCGCCTCCAGCCGCGCCACCTCCTCCGTCACAGTGAGGGCCCTTAGATCCGCCACCGCACCTTTAATGGTGACGGCGGCGGACTTCAGGGCCCGAACGAACGTGCCCTTCAGGTTGCCCGACCTGTCGGCAACCTGCAGAACGACGTCGAGCGCCTCCTTCACCGCCGCGTCCAGCGCGGCAGACGTCTGCGGCACGTCCACGGTCACGCCGGGTTGGCGTTTCTCTGCTCGGGCCGCCCTTTCTTCAGTGGCCACCTTGGCTGCCGCACTGTACGCGGCCAGTGCGTCCTCCGCCTCGTACCGCCGCTCCTTTGCCTTAGCGGCTTTTAGCTCCTCGCGGGAGCGCCCGAGGCCGACGTATTCGCCCGTCGTGGGCGGTCGACCACGCCCCCTTTTGGGGGAGGGCTTCAGCCATTTGCTGATGCCTGACCCCGAGAAGCCGCCTTCGCTCATACCCGCGTCGCTCTCGGAGCCGGAGTAGCTCTCCGGCCCAGGACGGGGCCGCTTCTCGCCCTTCCGCCGACGACAGGCGGGGTCTCTCGAAGAGACCATCACCATGCTGGTGGCCGACGAGTCGGACTCTGAGAGTCGTTCCAGTCGGACCACCAGTTTTTTGGACACGAGAGTGTCTTTGGTTTCGGCGCGCGCTATTGGGGCGCCCGCCTCCACCGCCATGTTATCTTTGTCCATATGATCGCCGAGTCCGTTGTTTTTAAATGTTTTGTTTTGTTTATTCATGTATAATCCCACGAGTATGGGGGAAATAAAAAGTCCACCAAGGCAGTGCCCCCTGTACCTTGGTAACCCTATATACACCGTGAGGTCGGGTGGTATCACGGGATCTACAAACTAATGTTTTTTATTGAGGTTGTCTCCTCTTGGCCCAGCCGGTTAAGGCAAGGCCCTCGGTCCCACCACGGGCTGCGAGACATGTCCACAACACCCGGATGGGGAAACGAGTTTGAGAGGCGGTGACCTTTTAGTCTGTCCACCCAGCATCGATACCGACACTGGGCGAACCCGCCTCTCCCACCTCCTTTCTCCGGCAGCCCAAAAAGACCCCGGAGACCAACTCTAACTCGACTGACTCCACCATTGGGAGTAACCTCCAATAAATAAATAAATGAAAGAAGTAAAGTAAATAAAACAAGAAAATAAAACAAAACAAAATTTATAAAAATGAGACAGAAGAAAAGAAAACGAAACGAAACAAAACGGAAGAAGAACAAAACAAAACAAAGAAAGAAAGCAGAGAGCTTCTTCCTTCCACCTTCAATTTGCCACAAAGCCGCTCGCACAGTCCAGTCTGCTGAACAGAAAAGTACCAGGAACGGCCCGTGGCATTACCGTCGCGTCAGTCTCAGCCGCGGTCGACAGGCACTCCGAGAAAACATCGGATTACTTGTCGACCCCGTTGCCCAGGGTGCACCACGTGGAGGTGACTGACATGCACCCCGAAATATTTCAACCCTTATTTAAAACGCTTAAACGTTTTTTACGGCTATTAACTTCGTGTAAACGTTTCGTAGTAATCAACTAACGAAATTTATATTAGATATTTCATTTAAAATGCATAAGGTAATACTACAAATTTGCATACATAAACAGATTGCATTTTCCGTATACTGTGATAATAGGTTTTGAGGCACGAAAGTGTTACACTATCTAACTGACAGAAAAACCCAATATTTTTTTTGACCCGATACGGATTTATTCTAGGAACGTAAAAACATCAGCTCAAAAAAATAAATCAAAAAGGCAGTTTACAAGGTTTATATAGAAACTACCACTTTGTAAAACATCATTGTAATTTGAATTTGGTTAATTATAAACAATGGAAGTATTCCCGAGGGGTAACTAAAAAACTGGATCTTATTTATTTCCGTTTTTGCCGAAAAAATCGATGTGATATGGGATAATGGAAACTATTACAGGAACTAAGACACATTCAAGACTGTAAAAGTCCTACTCTGGGCTACGGCTCTCCTTTTTGAGGAGTAGGCTTAGAGCTTATTCATAGTATATCACACTGTTCTAATACGGGTAGATACTACATATGTGACAAATTTTCATCCGACACAGCATTCCTCGCGATATTTTCCTTCACAAAAAATTAAAGGATGGATTATAAACACAAATTAGGCACATTGAATATTCTTTTGTTTGATCATGATCATGAATCATTGGTCAAGGTTCGCGTGTTCTCACCACTGGACTATTGACTCTCAATGGGAACTATAGTATGACTATATCCAATAAATCAATAAAGTTAGACTTACTCCTTTTTTCTTTAAAACGTATTATTTTTTATGAAATATCTTTAAAATGAAATCAGTGAACAAAAAAAAAAACAACTGATTCAGAAAGTCTTTTTAAAGAAGTTAAGAAGAAAAACGCCTTATATAAAGTCGCCTTTATATTTAAAGTCGAACAAAATTGAAACAAGCGAAAAAATTTAATTAACTTTCGTATTGTAGTTTGGAATTAAAAAAAAAAGCATTACAACAAACCGTACAAAATCGTATTAAAATATTTTCGTTATAGTAAAAATTTCGTGAGTTGAACATTTAAATTGTTTGTGAGTTCACAAGTGGGTTCAGTTTTTTTGTTACGATAAATCATACTGTAATAAGAAAAAAATGTTAAGAGTATTTCTATAACGCATTTCTATAAAAAGCTGAGATGGCCTTGTGGTTAGAACGCGTGAATCTTAACCGATGATCGTGGGTTCAAACCCGGGCAAGCACCACTGAATTTTCATGTGCTTAATTTGTGTTTATAATTTATCTCGTGCTTGACGGTGAAGGAAAACATCGCGAGGAAACCTGCATGTGTCTAATTTCATTGAAAGTATGCCACATGTGTATTCTACCAATCCGCATTGGGGCATCGTGGTAGAATAAGCTCCAAACCTTATCCTCAAAAGGGAGAGGTAGCCTTAGCCCAGCAATGGCACATTAACTGGCTGTTACTGAATACTGATTTCTATAACGACGTTTATAATCATCTAAAACTAGCTCACATCACCATTATATTTCGGCCAATTCGATAAAAACTCATAATGAATACATACACCTTCTTTTTGATCACTCAATCCAATAGTGATGATCTTATAAAAATATGTTCAATATTTTTTGAGTTTATCACGTTCAAACAGACAGACAGCCAGACGCGAAGGGGACTTTATTTAATAATATGATGAATATGATATAAAGACGATTTTTTTATAAATTTATTTACATTACAATTATCTACATCTCGTTTTTATAAAAAGTTTAATTATTATTATTTTTAAATTACGTCAAACAAACGTTGAAATCCATTAAATTGTTCGGACGTAAAAATTCCTTTTTACATCGGTTCGATTTCAACTTCATATTCTATTTTCAAAATATGCTATGTATCTGTATTGTTGTATTTCAGGCTGAAGAAGCATTCTAAAGTGATCCCGCGGAGGATATTGCAATACGATTGGTGAGCAAATAGCCAGCGCGAGTGAACCGTACAGTCTCTCGAGAATTGAGAATCATGTTATATTAGATAGCTAAATGCCTCGATAGTCAAGTGGTTAACTTGTAAGGCTGCGAATTTCATGATCCTGGATTCAAATTGTTTATATATATATATAAATTAATGGGTTTTTCTGTGATCAAATACCATTTGACCTACTTAGTGGAAACTTAGTGGAAGCCCAGACGGGCTTGCACAAGGCGTAAGGCCTTAAGGCCTGTAAGGCCGTCTGGGTAGGTACCACCCACGCATCAGATATTCTGCTACCAAATAGCAATAAGTATTGTCGTGGTCCGGTTCGAAGTGTGAGTGAGGCAGTGTAACTACAGACACAAGAGACACAACAGTTTTAGGTCCCAAGGTTGGCGGTACGTTGGCGATGTAAGGAGTGACACTTATATTTAGGCGGCCCGATTGGCCGTTCACCTTCCTATATTATAAAAAAATATCTTAAAACAAAATACTTTAATAATATAAAATATATAAAGCTGAGTTTTGGTGAACATACATATAAAAACATACCCGTAGATTTTTTTTTCTTCTTTTGAACTTGTTTAATAAAAAGTATCTTCCTTGCTGTAAAAGTATCTTATTTTAATTAACAATTAGTATAACACAACTTGAGATCTCACTATAAGCTTTGACCATTTCCGATATTCAATTTCCATTCAATTTCCTCGATAATAATATCCGCAATATTCATTCAAACCGTTACCACGTTATTGCCTAAGGCTTAAGCTCATTTATCTGGCAAAAGTGACCTAGGAATAGGTTTTACAGACCCGTGTAGTTAGAATTTGCATTTAGAAATGAAGTTATACAAAGCCTGAAAAAAATACAATACTTATGACATTCTAGATTAACTTTTAATTTTGTATATAATAATAATAAAATTAGCTTTATCAGACAAAAATTACGTAAAGAATAAAAATATATATAAATAATCATAATATTATATTTAAAAAAAGATAAAATTGAACTAATTGTATATTACGAAGAAAACATTCAAAGTGATTACGTAGCCTGTTGAAACATCAGCTTCATCATTTATCCATTATAATCATTAGCAATTATAAAGTAATGTTGAAAATTTCTTTGTTTCTGTGTAGAAACACAATCAAAATTGTTTCTTTATTATCACATAAAAATAATCATTATATTGTTTATAAAACTTGTTTTTATGATACAATATAAACTCATAGTTAGTGATGACGTAGGAAATAGGATAGGAAGGCGGACGAGCATATAAGCCACCTGATGGTAAGGGACCACCAACGCCCATAGACATTGGCATTGTAAGAAATGTTAACCATGTAGGCGACATCGCCAACGTGCTACCAACCTTGGGAATTAGGATATTGTGTCCCGTGTGCCTGTAATTACACTCGCCCTTCAATCATGAATTGTGCCTTAAAGGTGTTTCTAACATACTGGCTAAATGTTAAGGGACCAAAATACTTCCTTGCCGAATCAGTAGGACGTGAGTGTGTATATGCTTCGCTAAATTTTACAACATCAATAGAATTTCGTGAACACGAGATATGAATAATAGTCACCTAAAAGCGTATGTTGTGTTATATAATAAACTATTATATTATGTATAAAGCTACCGAATAAAATATCGCACGTGTAATAAATTTAATCGTTTTAAATTATTATAAAATTTGTATGATAGTTTTATATTTAATTTATCCCGATAACATGGATGGTTAAAATTTTCTTGAAACTAATTTTAACCGAATATCACTGAACCGACTTAGCTGAAACTTGACCCGTCATTTTTGATTGATTACCCTTAATGATTTTAGTAGATTAAGTAAATAATATATATTAAAATAAAAGACCGCCTCGTTGGTCTAGTGGCTTGATGTAAGGCTGCAGACCCGAAGGTCCAGGGTTCAATTCCCAGGTCGGGCCAATAATAAGTTATTGGGTTTTTCTGTCAGAAAATTCTCAGTAGCAACCCGGGGTCTGGAAGTTGGAAGTGTGTACACTCCCGTGCCTCGGAAAGCACATAAAGCTGTTGGTCCTGCGTCTGAACTCTTTCCGGTCGTGTCGGATTGCCGTCCCATCGGATTATGAGAGTTAGGAATTAGAAAGTGCACCTGTGTTTGAGCAAACACGCAAAGCACTATAATAATATCTCCTGCCGAAATCGGTCTGGAGGACATTATTACTATTATTATTATATATTTTAATAAAAAATATGACATTACAAATTAATATTCCTTATAATATATAGCCAATATTAACTGAATCTATTTATAATATGCTATGATTGTTTGTAAGTGCAATCTAATTGTTACGGTCATTGATCATTATAATCTGACAGTTGAGAGAATTTCATTATTTATACATTTACACACAATTAAAAAAAACGGTATTACATTACATCACAATTTTTTTAAATATACCTAACATGGCAATACGGTATATATCATTTTGAATAGTACAGTCTCTTTCGATTTACATGTCTCACTGTCTTTAAAAAGTACATAACGTCTCGCTATAACAAAACAGGTCATGGACTTCAAAAGAGTTGCCTACAAATGAAGCCTACAAAACACTATGCAGCGTACAAAATGAAATATGAATTAATAAATAATATTATCATGCATTTTATTTTTAAAACAATAACATTGTCATTTTTATAGGAAGTATTGGTAAGTAATAAATATAGAGGATTCGTAAATATTCATAATGTACTTTATAAATATTTAAAATAAACGCGACCTTTATAAATTTTATAAATAGCTCACGCTACCTAGTTAGTTTGTAAATTATAGAACTGGTTTTGTCAAATCGCACATTTTATAACAGAAGTCAGGAAAACTCAGGAGAAAAATAAAATGCTTACAAATCGTTATCTATAACAGGGTTACTTTAATGACTTTTTACAGGATACAGGATTACTAAAGTTATTTGAATTTGCACGTCCTTTTTTGTTTTTATAATTAATCTAGTTCTCAAAAGAAAATATTGTGCAAACCTGTGTTTTATATAAAAATCTGTCACATGTCATAAAAATAATATAATATTGCCTGAAATGAAAAAGGTAGTAACCCAATACTATTAATAAATTACATAGAAACTGCACATTATTTTGAACAACTATACTTCACGGCAATATAACATACACACATATCTTTGGCAAACCCAAACACACATATATAAAGATTACAGTTTTGTTTTATTTAACACTAATTTAATTCTGTAAATCTCAAGTAGCAACCTTCGTTTTATTAATGAACATTACTTTGCCACGGTTGATGAGAGATAGCTAGTGAAACGGGCTTATACCTAATCTTGCTACTAGTTTGCACATTTGTGTATGAAATAAATATTTTTTATCCTTATCTGATTAATGCCAGACCCTTCGCTTGACGACGCTTTATCTTAATACATACAGACGGTTTTCACACAAAGTGTACCATTCTTCATTACAATATAATATTAAACGAGCTTTGGGTTGAATTACTTGGTAAATTTTGAGGTGAATGCTGTAATATGCATTAGGATAATGTACTTGGGATAAAGGGTGAGGTTTGGCGTTCTGTCCGTACGTGAGTAATTACTGTCCAATATAATCGTGGCTTGATGTTTTACGTTAAAACCTTTTATATATAATGTCCTGAGTCTTAACTAAGCCGATGAGAAAAGTATAAAACAGTTTTTTTAAGTATTAACAATATCTAGGAATTACTAATATTACTCGCAGATAAGTGTAACGCTTGTATTTTTTTTTTGGTACGTATTATTATCTCTATGGACTGCGTCCTTGCTTGTCCCTATAAATAATGTAATATACTATGTATTATACTATCGTCTTTATGTATTTTGCCCTTTATCAGTCTAATGATGAGGGTATGATTTCCAAGGTGTATGCAGTACCGTTACTTTAGGAAGTTTCTCTGCTGAAATTCACTTCTCCCAGTTCCAACAAGCGTCATTTTCAAGCTTTCAATCATGCTCAGATTTTAGTCGTGTATTGGCATTTTCATAGTTTTAAATCCTTATATTAAAATGCTATTGTTGTTGTTTGTAACAATGTATCTAAGAAAACATTGTGAAGTAACCAGATATGCTGAATAAAAGGAATATATTTTTGTCTCAAATCATTTCCATCAGCAAAACAAGAAGTCCTAACCTAATAACCTAACATTACTATTTCGCCACGGTAGCATGCGCAAGCGATCCCGTGGCGCCCCTCGTTAAGATGGAAAAGGTACCGCTGGTTTTTTAGTGTGTATTCCGATGTTCGGGGAGCATTTGGCGCCTTGGACACGCGTGCGTTTTTCCAGCGTGAAAAAAGGACATTACTATTTAACGAGCTTTGCACGTTTTTGTAATATTATCTACTTCATCTGACGAATTCGTTACTAAGCATTGCGTGTAAGATATTGACATATTATGACAACAATAAGTTGTGGAAATGACAACGATCATTTTCATAATTTTAATTCCAAGCCGAATGTTTTGACGTGCACGAATTATGTAATCAGCTATTTCACGACAAGTCCACATTTACAAACGACCCAAGCACGTCATTAACGTGACTTCACAACCTTGCTAATTGGGCAAGTGAAGGCACAATGTAAACATGGAAAATGTGAGCCGTGAGACTTTGTTTTCATGAATTTCGTAAATATAGAACTGTCTGAAGTACTTTAATTATCTCTCTTAATGATATAAAAAATATATTCTAAAGGTGTTTACACCAAGAATATATTGAAATATTTTTGAACTATAAAATGAGCAGTATAAACAAGATCACTGATACATAGAAACTAAGGGGGACGCGGACGTATGAAAGGATGAGCAGGTACCGGGAAGCATACTAAACCTTTAAAAATAACGCTTGGTGGACCAAAAATATATTACGAGATTATTATTCATATTAATCTAATCTAAATGTAAATACTTTAAAAAAACAGTACAAATAAAATAAAAGTGCTCAAATAATTTCGCGCAGTCCAATTTTGTTCATGTAGTTTATTCGCAGCGTTATAATCACATATATAGAAATAAAGAGTAAAAGTAAATAGACAGACTAAGATAATTCGTTGGACAAAATAATAATAATAAAAAGTAAAGTCACCTTGTAAACATGTATTGACGGGTGGTGGCTTTGTGCAAGCTCGTCTGGGTAGGTACCACCCAGTCATCAGATATTCTACCGCAAAACAACAGTATTTGCTATTATTGTGTTAATGTTTGAAGGGTGAGTGAGCCAGTGTAATTAACAAGGGACAAAACATCTTAGTTCCCAAGATTGATGGTGCATCGGTGATGTAAGCGATGGTTAACATTTCTTACAATGCCAATGTCTATGGGCGTTGGTAATCACTTACCGCCAGGTGGCCCATATGTTCGTCCGCCGATCTATAATATAAAAATAATAATTTAAAAAAAGTATATATACCATAGTTAAAAGGCAGGTTAGGTTTGACGGCTTACGTCTTTCTAAACGTTACAATGTGGTGATACCATTAGTTATTTACTATTTATCAAACTCACAACCGCGTCCCCGCGATACCAAAGTGAAAAAAACAGTTTTTCAACATATCTTAAGCTAAATACTAAGCTGTTATAATATATACCTAGTGTTCCGTATGTTGCGTACTTCAATAAAGATACACGGTATGAGACATTTTCATTACGTGTTAAAATTTAATGTTAATTAAATATAATTTATTACAAATTTACAAATTAAAAAGCAATTAGGCGCGAACTTCTGTCATATGTTTCGCGAAGTTTCCAAATGTGTTGCCATATTCAGGGGACTTACGAGAATATTAACGAACTTCAGTAAACTGTATCGAACTAAGTTTGAGCGGGTTTACCGTTGTTTAGATATAAATACAGATTATTAAATATATGTTCATCTTTGATTGTTTTCGAAATTTGAAGTTTGAGAAAACTCAATTACATACATATTTTTTAAAATACATATTTTTTATATAAATAATATATTATTATCTTCTCAGGAACTGGTTTACAAATAGCTTACGTATATATCTTTCAGACGAACAACACTCAAAGTGGTTTCATACAAGATGCTAAATAAGCACCAATTAATATGAAATGTCAGTAATGTTTTCTCAGATCTAACCACTACATTATCAATGCTTAACAAATGCTATTTACGTATAAAACATCTCGAAATAACGTGAAAGTAACAGCCTGTGAATATCCCACTGCTGGGCTAAGGCCTCCTCTCCCTTTTTGAGGAGAAGGTTTTGCAGCTTATTCCACCACGCTGCTCCAATGCGGGTTGGTGGATACACATTTGGCAGAATTTCAGTGAAATTAGACACATGCAGGTTCCCTCACGATGTTTTCCTTCACCGTCAAGCACGAGATGAATTATAATCACGATTAATCGGTGCACATGAAAATTCAGTGGTGCTTGCCCGGGCTTGAACCCACGATCATCGGTTAAGATTCTCGCGCTTTTACCACTAGGTTTAAATTATCTCGGTTTTTATATACGCGTTTATGTTTTTCCATCAAAAGCACTTCGGTACTTTTGACATTTTATCGCTTAGAGGTGTCAGTCCACTATATCCCTGACAAGGACATTTCACGATTTTACTTTATATTAACTGTTCTTCATTTTTCTTGTCTTACTTTTGGGTTACTTTTTATTATAGCTATTTCTCAAAGTAACTTTGAATGCCAGTAAAACTCAAACCCCATTATAATAAATTATGATTTTATTTGGTGGCTATGTGAAAGCCCGTCCGCGTGTCCACCACCTACTCGTTACATATTTTACCACCAAGCAGCAATACTTAGTATTGTAGTGTTCTGGTTTAAAGGCTGAGTAAGCCAGTATAGTATAACTGCAGACATATGCGATATCTTAGCTCCCAAGGTTGGTGGCGCATTGGCGACGTAAGGGATGATTAATATTTCCTACAATGGCAACGTCTAAAGCCGGTTTTCTCATGGCTTTCCAGTCTGCATAATACAATACAATAAATAATCATCAAGTCGAAAAGTACTATGGCGATTTATACTCATCACGAGTACCTCCACCTGAGTCCCACAGTGCGGATGACCCACGAGCCAGACTAACACGCCATCTATCAGACGATCTTCCCGACATCGATTTGGGCGAGATTAGGATTGCTCTCGGGCAACTTGGAAACAAAAAGGCTCCAGGAGATGACGGAATTACCTCAGAGCTTCTCAAAGCAGGAGGCACACCAGTTCTGAGAGAGCTGGCTAACATCTTTAATTCCGTCCTCCACAATGGTATAACACCGAAGACATGGAGCAGAAGTGTGGTGGTGCTGTTTTTCAAGAAGGGCGATAAAGCTCTTCTGAAAAACTACCGCCCCATTTCACTTTTAAGCCATGTTTACAAATTGTTTTCGAGGGTAATCACGAATCGTCTTGCCCGAAAATTCGATGACTTCCAACCCGTGGAGCAGGCTGGGTTTCGAAAAGGCTTCAGTACCGTAGACCACATACACACACTAAGGCAAATAATACAGAAGACCGAGGAATATAATCAGCCTCTATGCCTAGCGTTTGTGGACTACGAAAAAGCCTTCGATACCATCGAGACCTGGGCTGTTCTGGAATCCATGCAGAGATGCCTAATTAACTGTCGGTATGTCCAGGTGGTAAAGTGTTTGTACGAAGCCGCAACCATGACCGTCCAAGTACAAGATCAGAGCACAAGACCAATCCAATTGCATCGCGGGGTAAGACAGGGAGATGTAATATCACCGAAACTCTTTACCAATGCATTGGAGGACGTCTTCAAGACGCTCGATTGGAACGGACGCGGCATTAATATAAATGGCCAACACATTACACATCTGCGATTTGCCGACGACATTGTCATCATGGCGGAGACTCTGCAGGATTTGGAAGAGATGCTAAACAGCCTGAGCGATTCTTCAAGACAAGTAGGTCTCGGGATGAACATTGAAAAGACCAAAATTATGGCAAACCGTCATGTATCCCCGAGACCAGTGGTCGTAAATGGCTCTCCACTTGAAGTTGTGCAGGAATATATCTACCTGGGTCAAACTATACAACTTGGCCAGCACAACTTTGAGAAGGAGGCTAAAAGAAGAATACGTTTGGGCTGGGCGGCATTCGGGAGGTTACGTCATATTTTTGAATCGTCGATCCCACAGTCGCTTAAGACCAGGGTCTTCAATCAGTGCGTCCTACCTGTAATGACTTACGGTGCCGAAACGTGGACACTTACCGTAGGACTGGTCCACCAATTTAGGGTCGCTCAGCGAGCAATGGAACGCGCGATGCTTGGGGTTTCTCTGGCAGATAGAATCCGAAATGAGGACATTCGCCAGAGAACTAAAGTCACCGACATCGCGCTTAGAATTAGCTCGCTGAAGTGGAAGTGGGCTGGTCATGTCTCCAGGCGCATTGATGGCCGATGGAGCCGACACGTGTTGGAGTGGAGACCACGCTTAGGCAAACGTAGTGTAGGACGCCCTGTGACAAGATGGGCCGACGATTTAAAAAAGGTGGCAGGTTCGGGATGGATGCGGACTGCCCAAGATCGGGATGGTTGGCGTTCTATGGGGGAGGCTTTCGTCCAGCAGTGGACGGCAAAAGGCTGAAAAAAAAAAAAAAAAAAAAAAATAATCATCCAGTTAAAGTAAAAATTTTATAACTTTCTTATTTCCCTTTCATAATTTAGATGTTATTTCTTTTGTTTTAATTACAAAACATAAAAAAAAAAACATTTTAAAAACATTATTAATTAATACACCATTTTAAGTATAGGTTATATACTAAGTATAATGAAAAACTCGTTCCCTCGACGTCTGCACTGTGATCGAATGGAATTAATGGTTTGCGCTTACACTAAGCGCGTTCGGTTTCCCTCACGAAAACAACTGATGTATCCGCATGTATTAAGTTGATTGTAGGTGTGGCTTACCATAAGATTAATGAATAAAAAGCAAACTAAAACTGGTTGGTGGTAGGTTTTTATTTTTGTTGTTTCTGAAAATTTATTTGCATTTAAAAATTATTTGTTTACGGGACTATTAGACAAAGTTTTATATGATGTGATTTTACGAAACGGTTCTAAAAGAGCGAATTTTTAATAATATGAAAATATTTTAAATGATTTAGAATTTATTTTAATTTGAAAAATAATTGTATGTATTTGTTTGAAGTAGTTCAACAGCGTTACAAATACTGACTTTATAAAAAGTAGTAGTTTTAGGTGCTTAAATGAATTACACGCTTAGTTTAGTTCTACAATATAACAGACTACAAATTAAAATAATGTGTGTGTGCCTGGCGTGTATGCGTATCTGGGTGCGTGTGTGTGTTTGGGTGCGCGTTTGTAAATATTGTAAGTTCTTACGTTACGTACTTAATTTATTAATAAATGATTGATTTTATATTTTTTGAGCCAAATCGGAACTAGATCCGAGCTAATCATATAAGAAATAGCCGGTTTTTGTAGCGCGAATGTGTTTAACCAGCTATAGGTTATGCCTTTGTGGTTACTCATTGGCTTGAATACTAAAATATTCCCTACATTTTTAATAGCCACGCCCGAGTTGTAAATTGGCCTCATTTTACAATTCACTACTAAAATATAAATTAGTTAAATTTATATATACTGATATTTTGTGTATTTTTATGAATATTATAAGTATAGAGTATATATTTATCTGTTATTTGTACAATGTATGTATATCTTATTTCCCAAGGTAGCGCCTCGGCGATCTAAGGAACGGTTAATATTGCGCTGATGATAACTTACCATCTCATTTACTCGTCGTCAATTTTTTATAAAAAAAATAAAAAAAATATTGGTGAATATTATAGTCCACTTTACATGGAAAATTTAGAAAAAATTCCCATGCATGCACAAAAAGCGATTGACGATTTTCTATATATATATATATTCATACAAAACAATTCGCATTCATATTATATTAATGTCATTTATAATTATATATAATTCCAATTCACTGAAACTAACTAGACTAACGAATATGATTGATTAAAGTAGTTTTGTTAAAGTTGCCTGATTTCGCACAATGATCGGTTCAGTATCAAATTAATATTCTGAATGTAATCTGGGATTGAACGCAGCCGAATTTCAAACTAGTTTGCGACCAGTCGGTGTCCAACTTCGAGTTTGAAAACCTCAGATGAACAGAGCGATATTTTAATAACGAAGTTGTGCCCAGACTTAACACATGTAATAGTTTCTGACCTGGTTGTCGATTATTATACAGATTAGTAACGGATATATTTGTCAAGTGGCTAGCTTTAAGCACTTCTGACTTTCGAATCCCAGGCTAATAAAAATATAGATTTTTCTGCGCGATATTTCTCATTAGTAATGAAGTTGGTTGTATCGAGCACGTGAATCGGTTAAGTTTGCTCTTGCAGGATATATCGTGCACACACTTGTGTACGGTAATATATCCTGTGCAATTGGTTCATCTACTCCAATGCCCATGATTTCTAAGAAATACGTGGTCAGCCCATTGCTACGTCATTAATACATTCCCCTGTCTTACTCATCTTGAACGTATAGGAACGTGATCGATTCTCCTTTTCTTTTAATTCTCTGTTCATTTTAGATCTCCTTGGGTAAGTGCCCGAAATCTATCTAATTTTTGTGAAAACTAAACAAAAAAGTGATGTATTTGGGTTTCGAGTTTTGTATCATTTTAATAATATAAAAAATATAGAATTATTACCAATTCTAAAACAGATTTTAATAAATATTTAATAATACGGTAGATAAAAAATGTTATTCTGGTACGTTGCTTTAGGGCACTTTTTGAATTTCGAAGCTTACACGAGTTTCCATTTCTGTTATGTACGTTTATATTTGGCGACAGATAATAAAAATAATAATATTAATATATTTTTATGAGTACGATCACAAGGAAAAATATTATACAGTTTGATAGTAATCTACAACATTTTATTCAGCTTTTTCAAATATAATTATATATATTATGTCTTAATGTTAAAGATTTCATTTGACAGGACAGACGCTTCATGCTACTTATAGAAATATTATCTTTAAATTGTTTTAAACCTTAATTAAACCTTGTTCTTTTAACCTTTATTATTCTTAACAGTTAAAGTAAAGTAAAAGTGACAGCATGTAAATGGGTAAAGGCCTCCTTTCCAATTGAGAAGCTTATTGCAACCTACTTTTTTTTCGCAGTGGAAACCTTCAGCAGGGTACCCAGGTCCCATGGGGGTGGAACCGTTTTATGTGGGATCTACCCACTAAAACCAAACCTGCACCCTGCTGACCCAGCCCGCATCGGCTAATAAGCATATAGAACGAAACTTGCAGGTTTCCTCACGATATCCTTCTTCACCACCAAACACGAGATATTATAAACAAATGAAAAATGAATGGTGCTTGCCGATTCAAAAATTGATTTTTTTTAAATTTAATAATAATAATCAACAACGCCCAGCTTAAAGTATAAATCATTAAGAGATTTGTTTATATTTATCCAATTATTCCATTCAAATGGTCATTAGATTACAACGAGACAAATAAATAACCGTCTTATTCGTTTTTGTGCCAAAAGTATAATTTACATTTTCAAGAGTTTAAATTTAACAATACCACATAAAATTATTAATTAACCGTGTGGTTAGCAAACGATTCAATTTACTTCCAAAATCCGAGCCAAATTGGAATAAGAAACTCTTTGCTAAGCTTAATAAGGTTCGGTATTAAAAATGAATGAGATAATATTTAATTCAATTTTATGAACGAATAGTCTTCTATCTTGGGTTTTAAAAAATAGAACATTTGCATATTCGATACTTAAATATTCGGCAACAAACGGCAAATGAATATTGGAAATGTTTTACTTCCATCCTGCTATACAAAACGATATAGAGTATATTAAAATAACGTTGTTCTCATATCTAAACGAGTGAAATGTACTGACTAGAGTACCTGTAGTGTATTAATATTTAAAAATAAATCACGTAAAAGCATTATCTTTGAAATACCCAGCACTATTATAGCTCAGATTTTAACTTCAAGTGTATTCCTTAAAACTTATCATTAAAATATATTTAATTTATTAGGAGAAACAGATAATCAATTACTAAGGATATAAAATATAAAAGGAAAAGATTGACAGAGGTTACACTAGCTAAGATTGTTGTCACTTGAGTTGAAATAAAACTTCATTCGAGTTTTTATTTGTGGTCTTAAAATAAGTGGCAGGTAATAACGTAATTACATTAAGGTTAATTTACCTGGATTCCATACAATATGATTAAGAACTTTTCAAATTTAATTTTGTTCATTCTATACACAAGTATACCATATACAAGAATAGAAAACATTACCTAAAATTACTCGTTGTATTACCGTAATATAAAAATATTGCAGCTTCAAAGTGTGGATCATAACATTGCTACAATGTATGTATCTCACAAGCAGTATTGTGAATTGTTGCGACTGTTCATACTTATATTTATTTAAATAAACATCAGCTCCATAAATTGTTGTTTAAGGAAACTAGTTATTTGTAAGAACATTAATATAATTGTTTATAATTAAAGACAAACGTGTCAATTGCGTCGGTAATAACTAGTAGTTGTCTTTTAGGCTGCAATTTTAAACGTACTATTTTTAACAATAATGATAATAATAATGATATCCTGGGACATTATTCACACACGGCCATCAGATCCCAAACTAAGCAGAGCTTGTACTATGGAAACCAGACAACTGATATACTACATATAATACTTCTCTTTTGTAAAATACATACTTATATAGATAATTACAGCCAGAATCAGGATAAACAGACATGTTCATGCACACAAATGTCTGTCCTGGGTGGGAATCGAACCCATAACCTTCAGCGTGAAAGGCAAGTATCTACCAACCACACCAACCGGCTCAAAAATACATTTTTATGTGTGGTATTATGATGTATGTGGTAAATGTTGCCATATTAATACTAGAAACACTGCATACTATAATCTTGTTCCGTCCGAAGCTAGGACAGGTAGCTTGTACGTAATAAAGTTACCATTTTAATTCATTTTATTTATTGATGGCACTGGTCACTATAGTGTATATTAGGTCTAACACTTTCTATTCTCCTAGTACCTTTAATTGCATATAATTAATTTAACTATCGTTATAACTTAGCAACACAATAGCTGCTGTTTCGTAGAAGGTTAATTTGTATGTCCTTTAGATGTCTACATTGTACACGCGAACAAGACAATTAATGAAATATTATTTGTGTACAAAGTGTAGTACAGTATTAAGATTCCATTTAATTCATTATTATTTACGTAATTAATTATTACCGTCGGTATAAAGTCGACATGGGCCGGTGGTAAGAATAAGTGAATTTTAACCGACGATCGTGGGTTCAAACCCAGGCAATCACCACTCAATTTTCATCTGTTTAATTTGTGTTTATAATTCATCTCGTGCTTGACGGCGAAAGAGAATATTGGCAGGAACTTTGCATGTGTCAAATTTCACTGAAATTCTGCCACATGTGTATTTCACCAACTCGTATTGGAGCAGCATCGTGGAATAAGCTGTAAACCTTCTCCTCAAAAAAGGAGAGGAGGCCTTAGCCCAGCATTGGGATATTCACAGGCTGTACTGTAAACTTGTTACTGTACTGTAACGGCCGATTTTGGTTTCAAGCCTGGGCAAGCACCGCTTATTTTCATGTGCTTAATGTTAAGGAAAAAAATTATGAGTTAACCTGCGTGTGTCGCATGAAAAACTGTTACATGTCTTTCCTTTCTGCTTTAGAACAGCATGGTGGAATAAGCAGATACCTATTCCTCGACAAGACTGCCCAGCGATGTTATAACTTGCGTACACATTAGTAAGCTTAAGGATGATATTATTTGGTTTCATTATTTACCTAACCATCTTAATAATATTATGGATCTAGTTCGAGATGGTCATTATTCTTTAGTAATGCTTATGTTAGCTCATTGTTTACATAAGTTCACGTATGAATAATTCAAACTTTAATGTTATTGTGTAACAGAATCTGTTTTATTGCAAGAAGAACTGCGTAGACGAACGTACCGAATATAAATAATATGAATATTTAAACGACTAGTGTCACATTATATTTTTATTTATCGAAGTCTGTATCAGAAATTCACTGTCAGTTAGATTACTGCCACAAATGTCTATCAACCCAGATTCAAAGCAGCATGGTCTAAGCTCTAAGCCCGAAATGGGGAAGAGGCTTTTTACGAGCAACGTGAAATTAATGGCTGTTACTTTCTTTATTTATTTACTTTTAAATATATATTGTAAATGTATGTGCTTCTATATCGAACAAAGATTTTGATTTTGATTTTCGGTTTAGAGTGTGAGAGAGTCAGTTTAATCATAGGAAGTCCGGTCTTAAAATTGTACTAACTGCTATAATTTTATTGGACCGACTCTAGTTTCGAACTCTGAAACTTACAATGTGCAACGTCCGTTACAATGTGACCTACTAGACCTCGGAGCAGCTAAAAATCAAATTGGTTATCATATCAAACACGTTAATATTAGATCTAGATGTACTTTCCAGTCATTGTTGAGATACCGAATCAATGAAAGTGTGCAAAGTTTTTCGAAGTTGTTCAAGAAATCGTCTTAGAACGATAAGTATTCAGCGATTACGTGCTTGTTTTAAAACTTTGCACTTTTGTAAGTTAACGTTGAAGTTGGCTACTCGATATACCTTAGAACTTAAGTTAAAAGTCACAATATAATGGTCGGAAAGTTTTCATTTATTCATATACAATGTGATGTGTTTTTTTTTTATTTAAGGGGGAGGGGGGAAACGAACAGGTTCACCTGATGCAAAACCTGCAAAAAGTTATGGTTTGCAGGTGCGTTGTCAGCCTTTAAGAAATGAGTCAGCTCTTTTCGTAAATGTTTCTATGTATATGTTTCTGTCACCAATATGGTGACATAGAAAAATATAATTGTTTGTTTATATAATATAATGTGTGATCTGTGACACAGTTAACGTTCATACAACTGTCAAGGAATAAAACGATTTCGACTTTATTGTTACACAATATTTGAAAAATCCTTATGAATATAATAGATATATTATTAATTTTAAACATTGTAAGTACAATTTGTTCTTATACAAATTTTAAAGAACGCTTAGAAACTATGAAGGCTTAGATGAAGATATGATGATTGGAGAAGAAAGAGAGAGAGAGAGAGAAGGCGCTTTACAGATTGAATTAGTTTGTTTGTATATACCGCTAGCTATAAGAGAAGTAATGCTACAAACACTTACATGCACTTGAGTTAATCGAAAACAAAAAATATTTTTTTCTTCTTATTTCGAATGTCAAAACAATGATGACTGAAAGAGATAATCAGTGTTTAACCTAACACCCGCTATTACCGTTTATATGTAAGTTCCTAAATATTATAATCTCATAACAATTCAATATTACAGCAACAGTATTTCTAAAAAAACAATCATAACGCGGATTCTATGTATAAACACATATCATGAATAAACATAAATATATATACAAATACATTTTCAATTTGTGCAGTTTGATTTCAATAGTCAAATGTATCTTCGTTCAAGCATTGTTTACGATACTTTATTCCGATAGAATTCAATCTCAGAGAGATTTAGATAACATAGGAAATACGAGAAAGCTTTTAAATCTTTCAAACAATATCTTACCTGACATAAAATATTGTTTTACGGTCGTGTACAGATGGTAAACAAAGTCTTACAGATTCATAATGCAAATATCTCTTATATATCAAATATCTCTTATAGATTATTATTTAAGCTACACGATCTTGTATATCTTTACTAGCTTCGCACGGGAAGAATAATAGTTTGCATAAAATGTTTATATCGTAATGCATTAACTCAATTGATTTACGCGACGCACGCCAGTGGAGGTTCCAATTTCAAAAACTATTTACTTAAATGGACGTAAAACATTCACGCTAATATTTTTGCAATATTTAGTATTGATGTGTTCCAGTTTGAATGGTGAGTGAGTCAGCGGCTCATTTGCCAGACTACCTACGGAATCTGAATTTAAATTAAAAAATGCTCCATGTTTTGCGACGAATTTTAATTTTATCTATGTAACGTCAGGACATTTAATAATATAATAAATACAAAGACAAGTAGCTATGACAACAAATATAAAAACCATCTTTCATTTTGCATAACAAAATGTCTGACCTGAAATTCCGTAATTAAATTCCGAGTACGTTCCTACCTCGTGCGGTCGCGCCACAAGAGCCATTCATTTTTGGAGTTCCGTAATCTAATGGAAGAAACGGTGGTATCGCCTAGTCTTCACTTCAAACTACTCGGTTCATCGGATAGAAATGGAATGAAATGTAATTTAATATGTTTTGTCGCAGCTGTTTAGGGGTATATGCTTTGAAAGAAAGTAGGATAGAATCTTTGGGCTCAAATACGATTATGTATATGTTTTAAATGAAAGTTTTTTTACGTTGTATTCTATTGAGCTGAGACAGTATAGTGAGTTCTCGCGTCTTAATCGAAACTCACTGATTTTCATGTGAACCATCTATTGACACGCCTTCGTGGTAAGACCGCAGTAACTGAGAACGACATGACTCTTACCCCTTCATGTCCCATCTGCGCCGCCGCTGACGTATATTATATACTTCGATGTTGTATATATACTATCATAATAATAAAAAATATATTATTATTTTATTAATATTAATATGATTTAATTTATTTTTTTCCATATTTATTGTGCTCATGTATTGTGCACATCTCGTGCTCGATAGTAAAGGAAGTATCGTGTTGAATCGTGCATATATCCGATGACCAACCGTTCAGAAACGTGACCAAAACCTGAGAAAATGTTTTTTTGTCTGACATTGCCTATGGGACATTATTTAGTTTCAGTCATCTTTAAGCGGTATTTTTAATACCCTAGGGTATGCGTTGTTAACGGGCCAATTACGGAAGTTTTGCAAGTGCTTCCATTGATATATTGTTTTAATTAAACATAAACTATAACAAATTCAAGCCAAGATGGCCCTGTGGTAAGAACGCGTGAATCTTAACCGATGATCGTGGGTTCAAACCCGGGCAAGCACCACTGAATTTTCATGTGCTTAATTTGTGACTATAATTCATCTCGTGCTATTCGGTGAAGGAAAACATCGTGAGGAAACCTGCATGTGTCTAATTTCACTGAAGTTTTGCCACATGTGAATTCTACCAACCCGCATTGGAGCAGCGTGGTGGAATAAGCTCCAAACCTTCTCCTCAAAAAGAGGAGAGGAGGCCTTTAGCCCAGCAGTGGGAAATTCACAGGCTGTTACGGTTACGGTATAACAAATTTCAACTAATATATAAGTGTCTACTGAACTATCAATCCCATTCGAAAAAATCTTTAGCTAATTTACTGAGAAACGATAGAGACTATAATTACAATATGCTACGTTTCACGTACACAACGTTTACAATTACATTACGCTACGTTTCACGGGGGTGAAGTATCGTTGAACGCGGGTGAAACCGTGCGGAACAGATAATATAATATAATATAATTATTATACGAAAGGAACAATTTGTTTATTTATTTAGATATTTGTCAACGCCAACCAATTGTACAAAAAATAAACACCAGTCATCATAATTATTTTAAAAAAATGCTTGGAAATTGAAATATAAGTCATAACACTGTAAAAACTAATAATTATAAAAAAGTGAATTGACAAAAAAAAAACATTAAGAAATTTACAGTTTTTTTGTCAATATATGAAAAATAAGTTAAATTAAATAATCAATTGTAATTTTAAATATATAGTAATAATTTGCAAAACGTCATAATGGAAATATTAATTTGTTATTTTTAAAACCGTAAATGTTCCAATATTGGTGACATGCGGTGGCAGAATATCATCCAACTCATGTACTAATCCATGATATAAACAAATTCTTGACCAAATTTCCTTGGAACTCATTATGTTCGAGAATTACAAACTTGATATATTTATTACTTAATAATACACACACATACATACGTTTTTATCACACTCACACAGTTACAATATTAACAGTATTATAAATATAGTACAACGTCGAACATAATTTTATTTCCTTTTATTTTTTTTAAACATTTTAACAGAAGACTTTGTCTTTACATTGAAAACAATATTTCTTTGCAAATAGTATTTAGCAATGTTAAATAAACAAAATCGTCGTAGAAAAGAGCTTCAAAGGGACGAACGGGGATGAAATAATAAGGGTTCGGACAACATTGTTTTTGTCTTGGTATTACAATAACAAGTATATTTTATTAAAATTTAAATGATTGCTTGGACTTACGGTATATAATAGTTAATATAGCTTGTGAGTAAGTTGGCTCAGTGAGTAAAACACATGAAACCGCAGAACGCGGGTTTTAATCCGAACAAGTCAATCAGTAGCAATCAGGCACAAAAAAATCACTTGTTTAATTGGAAGATAAAACCTTTTTCCAATATATATCCTTGGGAGATAAAACCTTTTTCCAATATAAGAGGGGAATACGCACATGGCAGAATTTCAGTGAAATTAGACACATGAAGGTTTTTTCAGGAATTTTTCTTTACTGTTAAGCACGAGATGAACACCAAATTCAGCACATGAAAATTCAGTGGTGCTTGTCCACTATCATTGGTTAAGATTCACGTGTTCTAACCACTGGGACAACTCGGCTTCTGTTAACGTTACCTCAAATTTTTCACGTAGCTTAACTATTACATTACAGTTTAATGTTATTCATGTTATCTCATATCTTAAAGCCAGTAGCAGTTGTTTGTAGCTGTGATGAAACGGTCCTGTCCCATCGAAAGGCACCGGACGGTCTGAAAAATACCAAGCAACTTAAGAGTGCTTACTTTTGTCCGCTTTTACAAATGATACGACATTTACAACGGGCCCTACATGGAATTACTTTATTTTCCGGATTACTTTCTTTGAAGTGTCTTTTAAAAAAAACACTATATCTTGGTTGAAGCCTCGATTAGAAAGTCGTTGATATAATTCTGATCATTTAGACTATTGTGGTTTTGTTAGCACAAACTTTTTTTTTATACACAATAGTTAGGCGGACGAGCATGTGGGCCACCTGTGGGCCTAAGTGGTCACCAACACCCATATAAATTGGCAATGTAAAAAACCACTGCTTTACATCGCCAATGCGCCACCTAGGAAACTAAGATGTTATGTCCCTTGTGCCTGCAATTACACTGACTCACTCACCCTTCAAACCGGAACACAAAAAAATCGGTTGAGTCTATCAAAAGTCATAAAAACATACGTATTTTTATTGTTATATCTATACACATATAATTACTTTTCCTGACTGATTCATCAACACAAAGCCTAAACAACAGGGGTGTTGAAAACTAAAACTTGAAATTTTGGCAGTTGATATATTTTATTATGCAAACACCCACTAAGGAAGGATTTCTGGAAATTCCACCCCTAAAGGGTTAATCCGAACAATCTTTGTCGCACTTCCAAAAAATGGAATTCCTTACCAGCTCACGTGTTCCCCTCCTCTTACAACCCGGGTTCCTTCAAACGAGGCGTGAAGAGGCATCTTGCGGGCCGGCAAGGCGAAGGCGGCTAGTGCAGAACGTTTTTCCCGTCTGTACTGGCCGTCGTCGCGTTTGGACTCTACTACCACTTACCATCAGGTGGAGTAGAGTCATTTGCCCTCCCGGCGAATATAAAAAAAAAAAAAAATAAGCGATGAACGATTCTATGGATTTTATGGATATTACAATTTATATTAGTTTTTTTTTTATAAAATAGGAAGGCGGACGAGCATATGGGCCACCTGATGGTAAGTGGTCACCAAACGCCCTTAGACATTAGCATTGTAAGAAATGTCAACCATCGCTTATATAGTCAATGCGCCACCAACCTTGGAAACTAAGATTTTATGTCCCTTTGTGCCTGTAATTACACTGGCTCACTCACCCTTCAAACCGGAACACAACAATAACAAGTACTGCTGTTTTGCGGTAGAATATCTGATGATGGGTGGTGGGTGGTACCTACACAGACGTAGTTTCGGAGTCAGAGTTCTACCACCTATGTTGCCTATGTAAAAACCCTTTAGATAAAACTGTCAACTAAAATTGTGTACATGTTTTTGGGTGTAAATAAAATTTATTATTATTATTATTTATGTTATAGGTAGCCGGATGGGCAAATGGGCCACCTGATGTTAAGTGATCGCTACCGTCCTTAGACATTGGCGATATAAGAAATATTAAACATTCCTTACGTCGCTAATGCGTCACCAATCTTGGTAACGAACATATTATGTCCTTTTTGCCTGTAGTTACACTGGATTACTTATTCATCCTTCAAGACGGGTTTCAGGGACGGGCTTGGTAGGGCACAAGCCTACCACTGTTTACGAAGAGATGCTTCGATTATTAATTATAAATAAAGTTTTTAGTGAGTTGAACAGTTTTGTTTAACCTGAATTTGATGGAATAAAAAAAAATGGTACGCTTGCTCATTTTCTGTATTATCTATATCTAGCTGGGTGGGTAGATGTGGCGGGGTATTTAAGTAACAGAATTGTGGATTGAAATATTAGCTAGGGATTCACAGTAAGTTCACTGATGATTATTAAAAGAATAATCATCAATCTAAAAATAAAAAATCCCTTAGCCTTACTTTTTTATAACCGGAATAACATTTCATTTTTCTTACTTTAAAATCACAGACTTCCAAACTATCATTTATCCTTTCCTTATATTAAGGCGTGTGTGAAGCCGCGGGCAACAGTCATTACGTAATTATTAATTGTTTGATTAATTCGTAGCTATTAAAACAGTTATTATGTAAAATTGCATTGTAAGTATTTTTATTTATAATATCAATTATAATAAAATTCATACTTTTTATTTCTTTTTTTTAATGCTGTTTTCAATAAAGTTTTATTTCTTTCTTTTTTATTATCATTTCAAAATTCTGCGTGATCGTGTCCCCAGTTGAAACATTGTCGTAAATTCGGAATAATTAAAAAGTTATGATTAACGTTTCAAAATTCTAAAGAAAATCCTAATCTAATAAATCATTTAATATGTATTATACATATATATTATATATGATTATAAACGAAATACTTAAAAACTAAAATATGGGGTAATGATGAACTATAAGCTCATTATTTGTCATAACAAAAAAAGCGAATTATTGTGAATTATTTATTCAATAATATTTTTATAATAAATTTACAGAATAACTTGTAATAACCATTTAAGTTTATGTTTGATTATGAATAAAAAAGTAATAAAAAATTTAAATAAACAGCACGTTTCAATTTATTAATAAGAAGCTTAAATAATTTTATTTTAATTAGAGGAATACTCTAGTTTACAAGTATGGCTTAAAAGAGTTTCTGTTTATGCTGAATCATGATAAGCTTAAAGCGAGTGAGGTTAATTTTATGCCAGCGAAGTAGTTAGAAGTAGGAGGTACGGTTGAGGATCCTCGCCGCTAATTAAGCGTTGAGGTGTCGCTTTGTAAATACAATATTGTTATTTATGACTTCATAACAACATTCAATAAGACCTTCTTATAACAGTTTATCATCTGTCAATGTTTTAATCTGTGAGTATATCCAACAGAAGACATGAATCTTTTAGTAATAAAAACTATATATATATATGAGTGAAATATATAGTTTAAAATAAAATAATTAAATTTGAATGAACGCCGATTTTTTTTCTGGTGATAATACAGCAAAACCTCTTTGCTCGCGTTTAAGATAATTTAACATGCTTTGATTAGTAAACTAACTTCTGATAGAAGCGAAAGATTAGAGTAACTTAAGCAATTGGTATTTCAATCAAACTTAAACACTTTAGAGCTACGATCCTCGTCAGTTGTTAGCTTAGAAAGTCAGAAATAACTGACCTTAAGTTAATAATAGAACTCCATTAATTTTCTCTTTATTACAAAAATATCTGTTTATTTATTTGAAATATTTTGCTTTTAGATTAATACAAATATATTATTGTATTGTGCTAACTATCTCGTCGTTTTAGTGGTATTTTTTCGTATTTTTTTTTAAGTAAAAAATTTCCAGTAAAATGTCTTTCGTTGTATTGTTTGTATCTGTCTGGTTTTGATGGCATTAAATAGATGACATTATTAAAATAGAAAAATAAAAAGTAAAATCGGTTCCTCGTCATTTTTGTATTGTTTTTCTGCCCGCCAAAATGAGTGAAGATCGAAGAAATTCGATAAATTTTGAAGTTGTTTTAAAACAAAGGGAAAAATGCAACACAAGCGGCGAAAAAAAATGTGACGTTTATGGACTTAACGCTTCATTCACGTTTTACATCACGATAACGCTAAACCAAACACATTGTTTACCACACAGCATATATTGAGAGGGCTTGATTGGGACGTGTTTAATACATTTAGCCCTGACCTTCTAATTATAATTTTTTCGGTCAGGTAACAGTACCTGTTCCGGTCTCTTTAGATTTTTTAAGTTAGTGTCAGGTTAACATCAAGACTTAACTGTCAAAACTGCTTGTCACAGTTTTTAATCAGAAGTCCAAACATTTCTACAGCAATGGGATTATGTCACCACCTACAAAACGGCAAGAAAAATTGAAAAAAAGGCACATATATATCATAGTCAAATGTAAATAAGCTATTGTAAAAATATCTTGAATTTGTATATGAATACACATTATGAAAAAAAACTTTTTACCTGATTACTTTCCTGATTTACTGGTGGTGGTGGCTTTGTGTAAGTTCATCTGGGTAGGTACACCACCCACTCACACTATATTCTACCGCAAAACAGCAGTACTTGATATTGTTGTATTCCGGTTTACAGGGTGAGCCAGTGTAATTACAGGCACAACGGACTTATCATCTTAGTTCCCAAGATTGCGGGCGCATTGGCGATGTAAGGAATAATTCATATTTCTTACATCACCGATGTCTATGACCACTTAACATCAGGTGGCCCATTTGCCCATCTACCTAACTATAACATAAAAAATATACTCGTTACTATTCGTACATACACGTTAAAATAAATTTGACGTAAATATACAAAAATAATCTTGTTGAATTTTCAGTAGTATCCTTACATCTTACATCTTACGTAGGTAAACCATATTTTTTTGTATAAAGACGTATTAGCAGGTAAAAAAATAATTGAAATATAAACTAGCCTCATACAAAACTTACTTTGCAGAATCGTAAAAAATCAAGACGTTCTTTAAAAGGAAATCCTCCATGGATTAGGTTTCGAAACTGGAAAGTTATGAAATAATAATGAGAGTTTTCAATAGGCGTATATGCATAAGATGGATCTTGGGTACCTCCGTAGGGAATGCACTGAAGCTGCTCACACAGCGCCCCTCAGTGTTAGTCTTAGATGAGGTGGCTGGGTAGTCCTTCTGATACTTTGACCGACATCACCCAAGCACATAATCTACCCCCTTCGAGCAGTTAAATCTCCCTTGTGTATTGAATACAGCCAGTATTCTTTATACATTGTATGATGTCTTGCCGCATATTACTTTGTGTTAATGCTATAGACATTTAAACTTTCTTTCTACAAAAAATAGCCGTCAGAACTATTTATAATCTTGGAGCTCGAGTCACACCTTTGGGACGATCTTAACTAAGTAGGAATGCTAATTATTGGTTCATTTAATATTTTCTAATAATATAAGATACTGTGTAACGATGAAATTGTTTTATTACACACGACAAGTAATGATTTTATAACACTACGTTTCATAATCCCCACAGTTAATGAATCCTTTCTAGATCAAGGTTAATTGTTTCTATAATGAAATTTTGCATATATTTTTAACTTTAATTATTCGTAAATTTAAATTTTTTATTTGAACAACTTAATTAAATAGCACAATTTTACTTATAAGATCGCACGATGTAATATTTTTTAATTTTCCAGAATATATAACTTTAATTGTATTTAATTATCATTCTATATACCTTATGTAATTTAATTGTTGGAAAAGAATAACTACCGAGTTTCCTGCCGGTTCTTCTAGGTAATATAATTTTGTAAAATAATATTTCAAGAGTTCTTATGAAGCTCTCATAAGATATTTTAATAAAGTATATTTTGATTATAATTATGTAAATACGCTATGTACAAGCTACCAATTATTTTTAAATAATTAATAGCAATGAGGTCTTTGCCGTATCTCCTATTTCATTCTAACACAATTATATAATGTTTTTTTTTCTTATAACCTCGCGTCGTATAATTTATTAGGATTTTAAAAACAAAACCATAATTTCGCTTTTCTAAATATCAGTTCATCTTTTAATTCTAAAAGCCTCTCAACACTGATTGCAGATCTAAGTACGCGTGACATAAGCTCGTGAGAGCCATTACTTATGTCAAGGGAAATATTATTCAGCTTTTTTATTGGATACTTTACGAGGTTTACTTGAGATTATGGATGAGGTTTATAAAATGAGGATAGTTTTTTTATAAATTAGTTAGGTGGTCGGGGAAATGGTCACCAAGGCACATAAACATAGGCGCTGGTACAAATATTAACGATTCTATACTGCCGTCGCTACGTCACCGCTTATAAGAACTGGTGTGAACTTCTAGTTCTAGATATTGTTTATCGTATACCGTGTGGAGGAGTAAGAAATTCCATGGTTGATTCTATAAATCCTCAGACGAATAGTTAGTAGGATGTCGATCAGACTAAATCTATCAACGCGAAGATCGATTTAAGTAGGCGGACGAGTATATGGGCCTACACATTGGCACTGTAAGAAATCTTAACCATCGCTTATACCGCCAATGCGTCACCAACCTTGGGAACTAAGATGTTATATCCCTTGTGCCTGTAATTATACTGGCTTACTCACACTTCAAACGGAACACAGCAATATCAAATACTGTTGTTTCTGGGTAGAATATCTGATGAGTGGGTGGAGCCTACCCAGATGAGCTTGCACAAAGCCCTACCACAAGTAGAAGCTATACCACCAAATTGAATATTTTGTATATATATCGTTGAAGTCTTAAAAACAAATATTTACCGGAATATCATCACAAAATGTTACTTACGATATGCGAAGCGATAAGTTGTTTAGATATATTGTTTCTCGTTTTAAAGATCTTGGGAGATAATCAACTATCCAGGATAATTCACCTCCTACTTCTCTATAATATGATCCCGGATCTGTCTAGACACGAATAAAGAGTTATTCAGACTTAATATTGAATACACTTAATGATAAGTACAATTTGAGAAAAAACATTAATACTACAAATGTTATCCGAAGTAATCTTTTCGAACTCCGTAATACAACCATATTACATTTTACCTGAACATTCATTTTACTTTTTAATGAAAAGTCTGGCATCGACTATTAAAGGCATGTACTTCGTCGTGGTCGGCATAATAACAGCTTTTTTACGACCAATATCTTTAGTTTTTTGGATAACTACGCGTTTCTGACAACTTTTCCATCAGACTAATATTAAAATGGTGAAAATAGCACTATACGTCTCGTATCGTCGTAATGAATATTTCACATCGAAATAGCCTCGATTAAGACATAATATAAATTTAAAATTTATGTTTATTTTATTATTTACTTATAAATAATATAAAAATAAATAAGATAAAAATATTATAATGTTTTTTAAAGGCTATATGGAATAAGCTCTAAACCTTCTCCTCAAAAGGGAGAGGAAGCCTTAGCCCAGCAGTGGGACATTAACAGGATGTTACTGTAAGGCCATATCACTTACTATTCCTTTAATTTACTTAAGTACTTTAAAATTTTAAACCAAAGCATAAAAATATAGGTGACATAATTTATTTTGTGGTTTCGTAGTTTGTATGTATAGCTATTGAAATTATTATGCACATAAAACAATCCTATTCTACGATGTTCTATAATTACCGAGCGGATAGTGAATATCACAAGCACTTGCGATTCATTCACAGTTCAGATGGTTCAATTCACTTTCAATTAAGCATTTGATCGACATAAGCGATCATAAGAGCAGTTCAAATTGTTATCATTTAGTAGTTAGAGGATTGACTCGTACATATTTACTCGTATTTCCTTCGCAATTTAGTTAAAGAGGTATTTAGTGTTATAACACAGGATTTATCTATACATATAAATAAAATTGAACCCCACAGACAGTGTTAATAAAATTACTTTCTCTTTCTGATATTATGGCTATTTGTGTGTTACCAAAACCAAATAAATCATTTTTTGTTATTTATGTCTGTCTGTCTGTTTGTCCAAGGGTAATCTTCACAATAGCTAAAAATTACAAATTCAAATAACTAAATTATTATAAAGACTTTCTTAGGTACTTTTTAATCTTTATTTCATCAAAATTAGATGAGTCTGTTAAAAGTTACAACAAACGAAATTCACTTACATATCTCTATTTTACACTATTTTGGGGCTTTCTTTTCTGTATACAAATAAATAAAATTGAAGTGTATGTCTGTGATTTCAAAATAACTGGTTCTTTATACGCCATTTTAATAATTTAAATATTTTACTTGAATAATTTAATCAGGAAGTATGTATATTAAAATAACAGATTTTGAAGGATTTTCGTCAGAAACTGAATTTCCACGTTGGCAAAGCCACGGGATTACTAGTTGATTAAATTTGAAACTAATATATGATTATTGGTTAAGCCATACCTGTTCGTATAATTTAATTGTAGGAATGTAGAATATGCAGTTCAACTGATCCTCGATATTAATCGTTAATTATATGGAAATAATTTCATTATAAATACAACATAAATTTATTTTTAACAATAAATATCCAATAAATAGATCATTCTAGAATTAAATTGTCATTTACTAGAACAATTTGTTAAGATGCGATAAAATAATTGCTAAGACTCCCACTTTCAATGCAGCAAATCTTTTTCAGTAAAACAGCTTTCATTATTTAAATTTTTTCATCCAAAAGGATATTGATATAATACAAAAAGGTCTCAAAATACAAAATTACTAATATACGAGAATAAGAGGGAATACCTAATGGCCGTTAGCGGTTTATAGCAAGCAAGATGAAAAACATAATGATCATTATTTCCCGCTTTGCAAGAAAAGGAAAAACAACCTACCGCTTTTTATTAGCCACTCAATGAAAACAATAACACAATTGCACATTCTTTTATTACCGTTTTGTAAATATTTAATCTGTTTCAATGAATGTTTGTATATTTGTTATCTTTCCATTTATTATCATTCATCCAATTAGGATGAAACTTTGGTGAGTTATTCTACAGTTATAATATCAGGGTTAACAATATGGATTATAATATGATAGTAGGACTTTGTGTAAGCCCATCTGGATAGGTACCACCTAGTCATCATATATTCGCGATAGTATCTACTTGATGGTAGGACTTTAAGCCCGTCTGGGTAGAAACCACCCATTCTTCATACATTCTACCGCCAAATAAAAATGCTTAGTATTGTTAAGATGAAGATGAACGATTTCAAGAATGAGTGAGCCAGAGCAATTACAGGCACAAGGGACATAACTTAATTCTCGAGGTTGGTGGCGCATTGGCGATGTTAGGGATGATTCATATTTCTTATAGCGCCAATATCTATGGGCGGTGGAGACCACTTTCAATCACTTTACCTGCAACATATTTTATATTAAAAAAACCTACAATCTTTTAATTGCATTTCTCTGATGTCTAAACTGTTGATCGTTCTTTTTAATGTTCTTTATTTTTAAAGAATAATCACTTATTTGCTTATATAAAAATTTAATAAAACTCACATTTTCAGTACCGACGTCACTGAAGTATCAACGCATTTCACGCATGTCTACCTTTCCATACCACTGAGTTTTGAAAGCGGTCGCGTTATACCATAAAAGCGTACAGAGTTAACAGGCAATGTCACGCGATAGATAATAAGTTACAAATTAAATATAAAATAAGCACTTATCAATAGTCAATTTACAAGATAAAATAAAAATTAAAGTTTATAGACTAGGTTAGACTGAAAGGAAACGAAGAAATTCATTCTACTCACACTCTAAGTGAGCTAGAAAATATATTTTTTTATAATAATAATCTAGATTCATTTGAAAAACCTTTTTTTTGTATATTAAATATTCCTAAAACCTGATTGGACAATGGTATATATATATACGTAGGCTTTTAAAATGCGAATTATTATAATTACATTTTTTCTTTATAATGTTCTGCACAAAAATAAACATGTTTATGCTACCATGTTATCATGAATTGAATAATATACAATTTTATTCACCACCCACTTCCATCTTACCCACTTTATTGGTTTAATTATTTGCACACATTTTTGTTGCTTGTCCCAGTACAGTAAGTCATTATAGAAAATTTTTTAATTTATTTATTACTCATTATAAAAAGTACAATTAAATTTCAATAATAAAGTATATATATATATATATATATATATATATATATATATATATATATAACACGTATCAAATAAAAGGTTAGAACATGTGAATGTTAACCAAAGGTCGCGGGTTCAAATTAGGCAAGCACACTGAATTTTCATGTGCTCAATTTGTGTTACCAACCCGCATTGGAGCAGCGTGGTGGAATAAGCTCCAAACCTTCTCCTTAAAAAGAGGAGAGGAGGCCTTTAACCCAGCAGTGGGACATTCACAGGCTGTTACGGATTTGTGTTTATAACTCAACACGTTCGCGGTGAAGGAAAACATCAAAATGAAACCTGCATATGTTTAATTTCATTGAAATTTACCTATTGATATTTCTTTAAAGAAATTCTCTATTTAATTTCAAACTTTAATAACGAGACATTTAAAATTTATGTAACACCAAAAACAAAACTGATTTCGAAATAAAAAGCAATATTAATCGTCTTACAAACCCGAGAAACCCTGTAACTGCATTACCGGGTCTATTGTTGCTGAACGGAGCTCTTAGTTATTAAGACGGTAGAGATAACGACCATCTTTAATTACTACAATAATACAAACGAACTCTATCTAGAGACATTGCTTTCAGTGGGAATTGAAATTATTTGGAACAACGTTCTATAAATTTAGTAATTTCTTTGAATAAAGTGATATGACATTCCAGAAGAAGAGATAAGAATGATCGAACGAAAATGTGTTTAAGTCATTCCTTTTTAATATAACAAAAAAAATATTATTTGAATACAACTCTTTATATTAGTTGAAGGTCACACCTTTTTGGGGCTACTGCCCCATGCATCTTTTATCTGCAGATGGGTAGGAGCTTGTTTCAGTGCGGTGCTATACGGGTTGATGGACTGAGCAAGTGGATACGATATGGCAATTTTTACTCATACGGGTTCTCTTATTTTACTGGTAGTAGGGCTTTGTGCAAGCTCGTCTGGGTACCACCCACTCATAAGATATTCTGCCGCAAAACGGCAGTACTCGGTATTGTTCTGTTCCGGTTTGACGGGTGAGTGAGCTAATTACAGGCACAAGGGACATAACATCTTGGTTCCCAAGGTAGGTGGCGCATTGGCTATGTAAGCGATGGTTAAATTTTTTTACAATGCCAATGTCTATGGGCGTTGGTGACCACTTACCATCCTATGGTGGCCTATATGCTCGTCCGCCTTCCTGTTCTATAAAAAAAATCTTTATTATACCAGAAAAAAAAGAAAACTTATTATCAAAGACATGCCAGGCAAGGCATTTTATCCTGTTTTTCTGCATGATCGCAGACATAATGAATTATAAACACAAATTTTGTAAGATCACTTGATCGGAATTGAAGCAGATTTTTTTGGATAAGATTCACGTTCTAATTACTGGGCTTGTCTCTTGAATATTAATAATAATCTGTAAGATTGTACCTACACAAAGCCTTAATATAGAATAGCGTTTATATGAGTTTTGCGTATTCGGGTACGCAAGGTATCATGATAGGAGTTGAATATGAGGCAGTTTTTAAATTATTACGAATGTTTGCTTTTAGATTGCTTCTTGTTTTAAGTTGTTCAATGAGCCTTGATGTCCCATTAGTTTGAAGAAGTGAATCATAATTTGGACACCACTGAATTTTCATGTGCTTAATTTGGAACAAAGTGAATTGCAGTGCAAGTATGTGGTGAATGAAAATCTCCCGAACGTATCCACCAACTCAAATTGGAGCGGTGTGGTGGAGTAAGCTGCAATTTTTCTTCTCAAAAAGAAGAAGAGGCTTAGTCCATCAGTGATACATTAACTGGCTGTTACTATACTAAGTCGTTCAAAACCACAGAATGAAAACGAGAAGTAAAATATTAAAATAGTAAAACAATATCATATATATATTCTAGTCTTGACTAAAGTTATTAAATTAGTACAACTTTAGCTCAAAAGTTTTCGGGGACAGATGGCATTGAATGTTTAAAACTAGTTACGAGTTATATTTGAATTACAGACACACAAGATGACCTTGAATCTAGAAAGTTCTAGAAACAATAAACATGAGAAACCTGGTCGTTCAGTCTGGTCGGGTCAGTTAATCGCTTTAAAATAAAAGCTAATCTGCTCGGGTATGTAACGATCAATTCGTCAACATCAGGCTTACCATTAAACTATTTCGAAACAGTTGTTTGAAAATATAGTAAAATAAGAGCCTGAGCTAATCTTCTACCCCTGGGCTAAGTCCTTCTTTTCGAGGAGAAGGTTTGATTATCTCACTCAACCGAGATGATTTAATACAAATAATACAAAAGTATTCTATTAAAAACACAGAATAGATATATGGGTATTAAAAAGTAAAAAACTACTATTCTATTCTCATTTTACAATGAATTACTAATATTTCCTTACAAAGGAGTCAAGAACGAACACGTAATAAAAACTATACTAAACAAAAATAAATTAAATCTACACATACAAATAAGTTTGATATAAAAATGATCAAAGAATATGTCATTCTTAAAGTAATATATAATAATAGAAAGAATTACGACTGACCATTAGCTAGAGTCCACTTGTCTGTTCTCATCTTCAATTATAATTACGGAGACCTCAGACCAATCTGATGGAAGGTCGATTGAACGCTACCGGCAAGTAATTATCCAATTTCAACCTGAAGTACGTGACAGAACTCCATTAATTATTTTAGACATTAACCATCGGACACCGATAGGAGTAATTTCAAAACTTACGGACGGTTTATTGTTGAAATAGTTACAAAATTTCGAACTGTCGTTAGGTATAACCTGCTTGGAGATAGGGAATCGGTCGTTAATAATAATTATAGTAGACTGATTCTTAGTGTGAGTGAAAGTGTGAATGGGTATTCTTATAATAAAACTTATGCGTATTAAAACTATTTTACTCGCTTATATGGCTCATATATTCTATTGCCAAACAGCAATACTTGGTATTGTTGTGTTCCGGTTAAAAAATCCACTACACTATACTAATGCACATTAAAATACAGTTCGCACTGTTAATGTTTTTTACATTACCAATATATATGGGCGGTGGTGATGGCTTATTATGTGGGCTACATAATAAATCATTACCACCTCCATTTTCCAGGCAGTCTACCTATTTGAACAATATAAAAAAATATATGCATCATATAATATTTTATCAAATCAAAATACTTTATTTATCATAGCAGAATTACACTTACTTATTGATTGTCAAGATAGAAATTACCACCGGTTCGGAAAAGGAATTCCCTGACTTTAGAAGAACTGGCGAAACAAAACTCAGCGGTATACTACGGTTGATAACATATTCTGTTTATTGATAGTTTTTTATATCAGCTGGAGCATGAATTACAGTCGTATCTCACCACTAAAAAGTTTATACCTGATATACAGCGATACGCAATTTTTATACGTGCATCTTTTAAATGGTAATGACTATTTGACACATTCGTAGTCTACGGTGAGTTTTGAGTTTGCTTAAAATAACTATTAGTGTAAAAATTCACTCTTTGTTTTCTGTTTCTTTCTATCTATATTTTTATAGATACTTTTTTATACCTAATACCTGTCCCCCCTAATATTCTGGCGAAGCCACGGACGAAAGCTAGTACACTATATTATATTTTTTTGTATTGCAAGTAATAGAAATAATTTTAATTAAAATTATATTCATAAAGCTTACAATAACTTTTAGAAAATATTTATAGCATGCAGATCTTAAGGTCCTAGATTAAGTAGTTTTGAAATCAGATGTCTTTACAAGCCCGTGCCTCGGAATACACTTAAAGCCGTTGGTGTTATCGTAGTTGTTATATCGGTTTTCGAGAATGAAGGATTAGAGAGTGCACCTATGCTTACACACATTCTTGGGCTCTGTAATATTAGTCACCGTTGACTGACCACCATGTCGTCAACGGGCACGAGAACATCAACTTCATAAATATCATATATGTATGAAAATATATCGTAATAAATATAGTAAGACTAATCTGGAAAACTGACCAGAGATAATCATAAAAACAAGTGCATAAAAGTAGCTATCACACTTATAATATTCTCATACCGCCTCATGTGTTATTATTAAACAAGGCTTTGTTTGTGGTGCCTTACTAACTGATAAATATGCAAGAACATAGACAAATAAAGAAAATTATACTTAATACATAAGGTAGCCCAAATTAGATCGGCATCTGTGTAAAGAAGAATTTTCATCAAAACTTTCTTAAGTCCTTAGCAAATAAATTTCAAGGATAAATAACATAACTTCATACACCTGTTTGACTTTTATATGAGAAAGATAAATATTTTTTTATTGTTAGCGACATCTATTCATTCGGAATGTTTTTCTCGAGGGAAATATAGCCATCGACACGAAAACTTTCGCCTTGAATCGTTGAAAGGGAATGTTTATTTTTGCTACTTTTATAAGAACAGACGAACAGATGTTATCCGATAGTAAGTAATCTTTGCCTATTTGTTGAAAAATTAAAAAGTAATATTGTCTATTGTTATGAACGTTGTTATACGTGACAAATGTTATAAAATCACAATCGTATTATGTAGGCTTATGGGTAATTTTTGGTCTGTAATTACACATTAATTTGTCGAAGTCTATTTGAAATTACTTTTTAAAGTGATTATAAATGACAATGCCAAGTTATTGATACAATTATTAATTTGAAATACTTAATAAAAAAATGTACTTATATCATATAATTTAATAACTGTCAAAACCTACGACAGTGGACAAACTGTGACGGAAATCCATAAAAGTTGTCATTTTAACTTACATTCTATTTATATTATTTATGATACAAAATATTTAAATTAGCTAGCAGCGGTTAACGAAAATTTAAAAAATGTGGTTTTGGTTTTGGTAACCCCTAAACAGCCATATTTAAAGTCATAAAAGAGGCAGTTATTTTGAAATCACAGACAGATACTTCAATTTTATTTATTTGTATAGTTAAGCCTAAAACAGTGAACAACATACAAGGTATGTACTTACGTGGTCTTATATTTATAATATTTATCCGTTTTGAAGATTTTCTTAGACAAAATCACAGATAGACACTTCCATTTTATTTACTTATATGGATGTACAGATAAATATATAGAAATTATGTAACATTTTAATGAATAAACTAAACAAATTTGATGAATAGAATATTTTATATAAAACACGGAACTGAAATTTCTACAGTTCTTCATACTTTTAGCAAGGTTATCGAACACTCCCCTCCATTGGACTAGTTTTTTATTCAACTCGATCGTCGTATCTGCCGTTCGCCTTCAACACACATAAGAAGTGCTTCATATTACATATTTATATCTCTGTACATGAAATGTTTGTAAGATAATTTTTTTTATTTTTTTTATTCACCTATGAAATGTTATTTTTCTGAATTTCATAATATTGGCTGTAATAAGTATTTAGCATATAAGCAATATATATATTAGACACCAGAATTATTACTAATCTATAGTATTTAGTAGGCGGACGAATGGGCCACAATAATGATAAGTGGTTATCACCGTTCATAGACATTGACATTGTAAAAAATATGAACTATCCCGTAGATAACCAATGGGCCATCTGATGGCAAATGGTCACCACCGCCAATAGACATTAACGAAACGAAAGAAATAAAAACCATTTCTTAACCTTTGGAACTGAGATGTTATGTTCCTTGTGCTTTGTGCCGCGACAATACTAAGTATAACTGCTAAGCGGCAGAATATCTAATGAATGGGTGGTACCCACCCAGACGAGCACAAAGCCCTACCACCAGGTGAAATTTAACAATAATTAAATTGTCGCAATTATAGTAAGATAACTTTAATATTTAATCGCTAATAAATAATGTTTCAATATAGCACTTAAATATATAAAGCTGTTTTCTACTAGTGTTACGTGCCCTTGTGTCAAACTGAAGGTATTAAACCTTGAAATGTTGTCAATGTCGATATGAACCCAACTTAACTATTGTATATGAGAATAACCCACTAAATTCGGATGTTATTCGAAACGTGAATATTTGTAAGAGATATTCAAGGTATTTCTTTCGGTCGCTATTGTTAGGAAAAGCATAAATTATAACATGATAAATAGATGAATAAGAAATTCAATATGTAATTTAATATTACTATTTATTGTAAATGTATTTTTTTTTTGGCAAATTGTAACTCATGTTAGGGAATATCTTGTGATAGATATTAATAGTGTTTTGTTTGTCGAGTGAGATTGGCATAAATAAAATTTATATGAAAATGGAGTGCGGAAAGCTATTATATATGTATTACATAATATATCACAAATACTTTATGTATTTAATTAATACTAGGTTTTTACCCGTGGCTTTGCTCGTCAAGCACGAGATGAATTATAATCATAAATTAAGTACATGGAAATTCAGTGGTGCTTGCCCGGGCTTGAAACCACGATCATCGGTTAAGATATACATATGTAGATGATGGAGGCTTCATAAAATTACATAATGGCATCAATATACTTGTAGTCATCGTCAAAGAATGTCAATATACGAATTTCGTATCTGCCTTAATTGTTCGCATTGTTAAGTCGTAGAACTATTTTCGTTCCAACACCCAGTAGCCTTATTCGTTCTATTTGAGAACGATGACGTCACGTTGCTCGAATCGTACGAGTACGTCATTAGCCGGAGCCGAAACTATTCTTTTAATTGCCCTGTGGTGAGATGTTAGTTAAAAATGAGGTACGCTTTTATTTTATTATGTTGTATTTTCAGTATATATTTTCTCTATGTACCAAATAATTGTATATAATTTGAGGTCAATAATTTATCATATTACTTATGTGCCTAATTTCAAATATCTGAACGTAATTTTAATCATATGATAAGTGATCATAAAAAAATACTACAACATTTTAATTAAATAAAACAGTTAACAGAAATAGAATAAATTCATCTTTCCGCGAAAAGTAACTTATGTTACCACAAAACTTTCTTTAAGTAATCACTGCAAACGCAAACGTGCAAGTTAAATTGCTTTCCTTATTGTTTTATATCTAGCGCTTCTCATTGTTTTAATAGCTGTGTTCTATCTATTTATATTTGGAAATGAGAATATTTATAAAACTGCTTATACGGGAACAATTCTACTTTTAATGAAAACATAATCTATGTTTTGTTAATTAACAAGTAATAAACACGTGACCGATTTACAAAATAATTTACTGGAATGTACGTCTATATGCAATTCTTTACGAATTAAGTGCAACAGGACTCAATATCTCTGAGGCACCTCAACCAACCAATTTTTAGGCTAAGTGTATATGTGCTGAAGGTTTATAAATAGAAAAAGATAATTATTTATATTTAATACAAATTAACAAAACTAAAGAAATATTATATTGTTAAAAATATATACAAACATAAAATCATAAATAAATGTACTTGGTGAAAATTATACATATTACGTACGCTTTTTAAAACGTTTGTAAAACGTCGTAACTAGGATAGTCAAAGGTATTAAAAATATATTAGTCCGTCTGGGTGGGTACCACCCGCTCATCAGATATTCTGCCATTAAGCAGCAATACTTAGTACCTTTGTGTTCCGGTTTAAAGGGTGAGTGAGCCAGTGTAACTACAGGCACAAGGGACATAACATCTCAGTACCCAAGGATGGTGGCGCATTTGCAATGTAAGGAATGGTTATTATTTATTACATCGCCAATGTCTATGAGCGGTGGTGACCACTCATTATCAGGTCTCCCATTTGTACGTCCACCTTTCCGTCGTCCATATAAATAATAAGTTTATGTGCATTAATTCTTCATCCATAAATTTATAACGTTTTACGTATTCGTTCTGTTTTATTTTCAAAGGAGTATGACGGCGGCGAAATGTTCACACGAACACATTCGGAATATTATTTTTATTTATTTTTAAACGTGTGAATGATAAAAAGAATTTCAATTTACGCATTTAAAAAGCTCACAAATCGTTTCCCTGGTGCGGGAATCCGGAATTAAAAACGGATTTGGACGATTTTTCCTTATAAATTTAAAGTGAGAATCTATTCTTAGCGTTCTTTTATAAATTGAATGTCTATTGTTAGCAAAAATCCGACCTATTCGTGATCTAATAAAATGTGAGTTAATCAATAGTTTTGCGAAATTTTGGCACTGAGGAGAAGTATAACGGTATCAAATTGATGTTAGGGCTTTGTGCAAACCCGTTTGGGTAGGTACCACCAACTCATCAGATAGTCTATAGACAAACAGCAGTGTTCAGTATTATTGTGTTCCGGTTTGAAGGGTGAGTGAACCAGTCTGTTCTCAATGGTATCATATTAGTGACGTTAAAATGTTAAAGTACGGTTAATATCTCTTGAAGCGAAACTGTCTATGGGCTGTGGTGATCACTTACCATCAGTGTACCTAGTGCGAGTTTCTGTACTTATTCAACAGCGGTGGTATTCAAACGCAGTTAATTTGTATTTTATTCCGATTTTTGTATAATAAACGGCACTGTTTTTATTCTATACAAATGGCATTTAATGTCAACGGTATTAAATAAGTAAAATGGTACAGATGGTACTTACCATTTCAGACAGAAAACAGGCTTGCACAAACAATAATCAAGTCATGGTTGGCAGCTCATTCACAATGTAAGAAATTTCAAAAGTCATTTCTAGTAATAGTATTATTAAGACAAGTTAAAGTATGGCTGTTTACGCATTTGTTATATAAAAACAAAGATGTAAAAATTTCGTTGCTTAAATTTTACAATATACAAATTTTATAAAACCAGTTCCGTGAATGAAATATTCTAACGCGATTTCCGAATTCAATTTTTATATATTTTTTAAATAAATTCTGTTTTTAAATTTAAGGTTTGAATATAATTTTATGCAATGAAAAATTGATGAAACGATGCTTCAGTTATGGAACGATCGTTGAGTATGTTATTAGAGATGTGTAGAGCTGTTCCGAAATATATATGAAGTTGTCTACTTGTACTCGTTTTCATACTAGATTGATGTTTTTACATATAATATATCCGCTACAACATTAAAAAGGATCAATCAGTCAGTGTTTTTCATAGACCCAATTTTGAACAGCCGTCTAGAATAATAAATTATATAATTCAATCCTAATTTATATATCACTTTTACATTAAATTTCTCTTAGATACTAAGCGTGATAAGGATTTATAATATGTCACTATGATTCAAAGATTTTTTTAATAATAAAATTTGTTAATATTTTTTACAGCCTCAACATTTATGGGCGGTGGTGACCTTACCATCAGATAGCTCACTTTCCAATCCACATATCTATTTGATAAAATAAGTGTCAATTTGTTCGACTCCACGGACTATACGAACAGTACAAAAACCTCAACCAATTCTAGCGCTCACCATTGAGAAACGTTGTAATCGCCGAATATATGAACATCACAACTCACTATTAGAATCACATTACAAAAGCACAGATAACACATATATTTTCGCAAATTTACGTATATTGTTCTTTTTTTAAAACATATAATTAGCAATTATTTTCTCTACTAAGGAATAATATAATTAAAAATATATATCATTACGTCATGTTAAGTGCAATAAACGTTATTGTTTTGCGCAAAAAAATATTCGAACGCGATATCCGAATTCAATTTATATATTTTTTTTTAAAATACATAAATTCTATTTTTAAATTTAAGTTTTGAATACAATTTTACGTAGTGAAAATTTTATAAAACGTTGGGTCAGTTATGGAACGAACGTCGAGTATATTTTTATAGTTAGTATAGGTTAAAATCACAAAAAGCAAAAGTTATTGTTAATTTTTGTAATGAACATTGACCATCGACTAATAGATGTAATGTGTGACAAATGTATGTATGTATGTAAAGGATACATTCATTCAGCGGCTGTTAATATTATGTTAAAGTCATGTCAAATGTTTTTTTTTTTTTATATTTCCGTAACAGCCTGTGAATGTCCCACTGCTGTGCTAAAGGCCTCCTGTTCCTTTTTTTTCGAGGAGAAGGTTTTAGAACTTATTCCACCACATTGCTCGAGTGCGGGTTGGTGAAATACACATGTAGCAGAATTTTAGTGAAATTAGACACATGCAGGTTTCCTCACGATGTTCTCTTTCACCGTAAAGTACGATACGAATTATAATCACAAATTAAGCACATGAAAATTCAGTGGTGCTTACCCGGTTTGAACCCACGATCATCGGTTAAGATTCACGCGTTCTTACCACTAGGCCATCTCGGCTTATTATTTATTTTTATATTTATTGCAATTTAAAAGTCAAAATATTTCTACATTTCAGAATAATATCTTATATAAAATTTGTGTGTCTAAATAGCGCCTTTTATTTTTCATATTCTAGGTTACAGAATTTCAATCGATTTACCCAAAAATTTAAATATGTAGTATCCAATTCTTTTTAAAACTATTCATACACTGTTTTTTACCAACACCTATTAATAAATTTCTACCAAGCCGCATTGGAGCAGCGTGGTGGAATAAGCTCCAAGCCTTCTCCTCAAAAGGGAGAGGAGGCCTTAGCCCAGCAGTGGGACATTAACAGGCTGTTACTGTTACTGTACTGTATTAATAAATATATAAAGCTATTTACTCGTAAAGGTAAATACTTAAAATGAATATGTTGTTTATTTTCATAAATATACAAGTTTTATTACAGTAACTTTAAAGATTTTTGTTTTTTTTTCAACTTCAAAATGATTACACAAACTGATAGTGATGATTACTCAAAGATAGGCAATTGGCTGTTTTTAAGATCTTTAAAAATCTTCTACAATTACTACGAGAAAAGTTTAAGGCTATTGACATAATTAGCTATCTCAAGCTAGTTTCAATATCAAAGATATTTTGGTTTTTCTATTGCATTTTAAATAAACGTTACAGACGTGCATCCCTCTGGAAAACCACGTAAACTGACCATGTATAAAACTAAAATTAAACAATGTGTATTTATAACACCAAGCTGTAAAAATATTTAAATAATATTAATAATATCCTGTGACATTAATCACATACGGCCATCTGATCCTAAACTAAACAGAGCTTGTTCTAAGGAAATATACCAGAATATATCAGACAACTGATACACTACATATACTACTTTTCTTTTGTAAATACATACTTAGATAATTACACCCCAGACTCAGACAAACAGACATGTTCGTACACACAAGTGTCTGTTCTGGGTGGCAATCCAACCCACAACCTTCAGCATGAAAGGTAAGGACTTACTAACCACGCCAACCGGTCCGACCGATCAAAATTATATCATTTACTTGTTCTCACCACCTGCCATCAAAAGAGATCTTGTAAAAACTCACTTACGCGATTCCCCCACGTGAACCGTATACTAAGGGGCATGTGGGACTTACTGGCACCAACTGCACCAGAACATCTATCCACAAAAATTACTCCGTCTCTTCTAAAATTTTAAGAGTTACTAGACCTATAAAAGATACTAAATACTTTTATTTATATTAAAGAAAGATAATGTAGCTTTCAATTTCTAAAATCAATCGAAATCGAAAATGGAATTTGAAAAGAAAGAAATTGAAGTTGTTAAAAACAAATGCGAGGCACGACTGCGTCTTTTAACGGAATCTAATAAAAAAATAGGGTGAATTTCTCGTCTGACTTTGTGAAATATGTTAATTAGATTGTAAGTCCTGCTAATGTTCCTTGAGACGTTTCTCATTCTCTTTCACTTTACGAAAACAATAAAGTGGTGGAATAAAAATATGTTCATTTTACATCAAAACTGAAAAAAATGAGTTCCAGTGAGAATGCCACGACCAATAAAATCTGTGAAATAGAACATAAAAACCGAAAACAATTTGACCTAATTTTGAACTGTTAAAATCCAAAACGGTAGGTGCCATAATATTATACTGAAATAAATAAATGTAAATAATTCTTAACTTTTTTAGACAAAAAATAAAATAACTATTTTATTACTTTTTTATACTATACAAACTTTTTTACTTAAAAATTATTGGTGTATTTATAATAATTTTGGTGTATTACATTATGTTTATATCATTTATATACACCAATTATTCTAGTTATGGAAGAGCGAGCACTTCTGCTACAGGTTTTTTATTACGAGAAGGTTCTCAACCTTGTAAAATATAATGTAAGAAAGAAATGAATAAAATTATTATTATTACTTATAACATACTATTTTATTATATATTTATTATGTTTTTGACAAAAAAATACTTTCATATATCGATATGAAAGTAAATAAGCAATAAGAAACAATATATAATATAAAATTTTGCTAGGATAATAAATATATCTACTTCGTTAGTATAAGTACATAAGATTGTATTTCTTAAGAACAAAGTCCTTTGTTTATTAACCTTTCATTATTCTCCGAGTTTCTTAACGAATTGTCTCCGAAGATTAACAAGAAACCGTTTATTAATAAAGCCATAGCCCGTATTTAAAACAACATAAAAGACAAAAAGTTTTGTTTAATTGAATCAAAGTAAAGCAACAAATTGTTATTTTTAATTAGTAAGTACTATTTTAAACTGACTTGACTGCCTCGTTGGTCTAGTGTCTAGATGTAAGACCGAAGACTCGGAGGTCCTGGGTTCAAATCCCAGTTCGGGCCAATAAAAAGTTATTGAGTTTTCTGTCGAAAATTCTCAATAGCAGCCCGGAGTCTGGAAGTTTGAGGTGTGTACACTCTCGTACCTCGGGGAGCACGTAAAGCCGTTCGTCCTCCGCCTGAACTCTTTCCGGTTGTGTCAGATTGCTGTTCCATCGGACTCAATAGCAGCCCGGAGTCTGGAAGTTTGAAGTGTGTACACTCACGTACCTCGGGGAGCACGTAAAGCCGTTCGTCCTCCGCCTGAACTCTTTCCGGTTGTGTCAGATTGCTGTTCCATCGGATAGATGTATAGAGTGCACCTGTGCTTGCGATACTGGTGGTAGGGCTTTGTGCAAGCTCGTCTGGGTAGGTACCACCCACTCATCAGATATTCTACCGCAAAACAGCAATACTTGATATTGTTGTGTTCCGGTTTGAAGGGTGAGTGAGCCAGTGTAATTACAGGCACAAGGGACATAAAATCTTAGTTCCCAAGGTTGGTGGCGCATTGGATATGTAAGCGATGGTTGACATTTCTTACAATGCCAATGTCTAAGAGCGTTGGTGACCACTTACCATCAGGTGGCCCATATGCTCGTCCGCCTTCCTATTCTATAAAAAAAAAAAAAAAAAGAACACACTTGTACATTATAATATGTCCTGCGAAGTTGGCTAATCTCTTGATATTGGCCACCGTGGGCGAAATCGGTCTGAAGGACTATTTTAAACATAAAATCGTAAATATATCTAATAAATTACAACTGGAATAATTCAAAGGAAACTTGTCAGCAACCAAATATAAAAAACAGTTTCAAATACACGAATAATCTAACAGGACAAAATCAAACCCGCTGTCCCCGAGCTAGTTGATAATTTTAATTTTTCTTCTTCTTCAAATGCCACTCCGACTAGCGAAGGTTGGCAGTCAGCTTTAATTTTTAAATAAAGGATATTTTTAAGTATATATTTTACCTAAATTTAAAAAAAATAACTTACCAAAAATCATTTTATTTAACCACAAGCTGGATTAGTAAATTAAAATGAATAAAATACACTAACAAAATTGAACGTCAAACAGCAACTGATGTCTGACAATAAGAGTGTATGTATTTATGCGTCAACTTAACGTCTAAATTGCATTTTACTATATAATTGAGGTTATACACTGGCTGTGTTGTCACATAACATTATTTACGTTTAAAATACATATAATGTAACATAACACTGCGGAGTGAATCGAACTCGCATATTTTGATCGGTCTTCAGTTCAAATTCGAGCACCACTGAGATTTCAAGTGCTTAATTTTATATTACATTTTATACTAAAATTATAAATGCGAAAGTAACTCTGCCTGTTTTTTACGCACGACTAAACCACTGAACCGATTTTGATGAAATGTGATATGAAGAAAGCTTGAAATTCAATGAAGGATATAAGTTATATTGTTATATCTAAAACTTGCCACCACTTCTAATACGCGGACGAGGCCGCAGTCGAAAACTAATAAAACATATCATTCTTAGTGGTAAAGGAAAACATTGTGAGAAATGTTACATGCGTCGCATAAAATTCTGCCATATCGAAATCCACCTGCAAAGGAGCAAAGTCGTGGAATAATCTCTGAACCCTCTTGACAGCTTGCCAGCAGTTGGACATATAAGAGTTTGTAGTATTAATCAATATGATTACTGTTTTAGATGATTTAGATGATAAGAAAGCGTTGACGTATTTTGTTGATATTCATGTAGGAGGAGATTTAATTGTATTGTTTTATTATATGCGTAAATAAATATAAATTAATTGATGGAAAAGAGTTTCTAGCTTTTCAAGTCGTTTTTAAGTTTACCTTAAATATAATCTTGTAAATTAACAATTCAAAAGCGTTTGTTTGTTTGTTGTGTATCGATAATCTCGTGTTTGCTGATGATAATCGGATTTGTATCTACCAATCCAGATTCTTGCGTGGTGTATTTCTCCAAATGTTTTTTTACAAGAGGATTTTTACAGTCTGTTGCTTAGTAAGATTCTGTTTGTTTTATTTAAAATGGGCTGTACGTATCCATCCATAATTAGGTGCTTAAAAATTATAATATAAAATAATAAAATAATGTTTATTTTATGTATTGAAATTATGATTAATTTATTTTGCTAATATCATATACTATATCTTAATATGAGTGATTAATTTTCATATTCTTTTCCTGTATCTTACTATCATTGTCGAAGCAGCAAAACTCGTTCACCCATTCCACCCCTTGCGTGATGTCATGAGGCAGTTGCCTAGTAACTTATAAAGATTTACCAATACTGTGAAGGATATGAAATCACTATTAATTATTTATACCTACTCTTGGGAATCCTTTTCAAATAAGAAAGCAAAAACATGTAAGCAATGGGCATGAAATTAAATTAATGCCATAAATGTAAAGCATGTCTCGCTGCATTCAAATTCCACGTGCAAAATTGTACTCTTACTACGCTCAAAAAAGTTTTACCTTAAAATAGGCCATAATTTCCAACGAATTGAGAAGACTTATTATCTTAAAATGTAAGTCAAGTTTGTAATGCACGTGACGCTTAATTTTCCTTAAGCTCGAGCTGATTTGGCGCAGAAAACTTGGATATAATGCTTGAAGTTTTACTCATTATAAGTTTATACTTACATTCTCCATAAATTGTTACTTGATGTGTAGTTATAAAATGTCAATGGATACAAGTAACAAACACAAACTGAGTTCTCACTCACTAAATATTACTCCGGTTACCTGGTAAAGAGTTAGCAATATTGTGAGAATACATTCAAAAATTTTCAATAATTTAAGTTAAAAATTATCGTTAAAGAACATTTGTTTGATAAATGGTTATTATAAAATTGACGACTTTATAGATGATAGAAATCTATTGTCGTTGTTTCTAAGATAAAAAATAAAATTAGAATCATACATTTTGATTAAAAAAAAACCGTTTAGATTACAGTAAGTATAGTACCAGCCTGTGAATGTCCCACTGCTGGGCTAAGGCCTCCTCTCTCTTTTTGAGGAGAAGGTATGGAGTTTATTCCACCACGCTGCTCCAATGTGGGTTGGTGGAATTCACATGTTGCTAAATTTCAGTGAAATTAGACACATGCAGGTTTCCTCACGATATTTTACTTCACCGTCAAGCACGAGATGAATTATAATCACAAATTAAGCACATGAAAATTTCGTAGTGCTTGCCCGGGCTTGAACCCACGATTATCACTTAAGATTCACGCGCTGTTACCACTGGACTGAATTATAATTATGTTCCTTGTCCCAGTCTTGTGTGTAGGTACAAATACAATATAGCTGTAAGCAATGTTGCGGTAACTAAATGAAATAATGTTTGTAGACTTTTAAGGGGTTGGTTATTGGCTGTTTATTCTTGTCGTAGTAAGACACCCTTGAAATGTCACTGAAACTATTCAATATTGAAACTAATGAAATGTGTTCATTTCTATTATACTTCACATTTAAAACCATAGGGCCGGTTGCCGTTGGTAGATCTTGCCTTACACGCCGAAGGTTGTGGGTTCGATTCCCACTCAGGTAAGACATTTGTGTGAATGAGCATGTCTGATTGTCCCGAGTCTGGGTGTAATTATTTATATAAGTATGTATTTACAAAAGAAAAGTAGAATATGTAGCAGTTGTCTGGTTTCCATAGAACAAATGAAAAAAAAAGAAAAAAAAAGTTAATAACTCTATTTAATTGTAGGCGAATATCGTGTAGTTGACAACATCGCCAGTCTTGGACACAGTGGCTTTGTGATATTAAAATTAAAAAGGAATGAAAATTTTAGTTTACATGTTAACGACAATAGCAATATAATATTAAAATAAAAACAATTATTTTCAAACATTTATGCTGTTAGTATTTATTTTAAATTTTTTAACGATAGAAGAAAGATGTGATTTTTCGTTTATTTAAGATTCGTATGTGAATGATATGAATACCCAAAAACGTCTATAACAATTAAAAGCATTCAAAGTTTAAATTAAATTTAAATAATAATTTAAATTTAAATAATAATAAGTGGTAATATTATATTTGATAATAAAATTATTCTGTCTAATTCCTGCTTCCCCCTTCCTTTATAAGTGCGCGTGCTGGCTCTCGATGTCACCCCCTAACTGTGATATCAATTCCATCGCGCGAAAAGAAATTTGGCAAATCCTTTCTTTGTCGCACTTCAAAAAATGGTATTCTTTACCAGCTCACGTGTTCCCTTCCTCTTATAACCCGGGTTCCTTCAAACGTGGTGTGAAGATGCATCTTGCAGGCTAGTGCAGAACATTCTTCCCGACTGTACGGTCCGTCGTCGCGTTTGGACTCTATTACTACATACCATCAAGTGGAGTAGTCATTTGCCTTCCCGACACATATAAAAAAAAACTCGAATTGAATAATTAATGAAAATTGTTATTTCCACACAATGAATATAATTGAAGTATTTTATTTTATACGTCTGAAAGTCGACGGTTCCATTTTTGATATTACATTTTTGCAATCAATAACATAAATATTTTTTATATTTTGGGCCTAATTATTTTATTAATGTTGACCGATAAAAAAACTGACGAATGGTGTCTATCTACCCAAACGATCCTCAGAAATCACTACCACGGGTATTATATTATAATCACAACAATTGTTCATATCATTTTGTTTGTATCAGCTGAATTAATCGACTGTTATTAGTAAGTAAATATTTCAATATAAAATTAATTATAAAAACATAACTAACGGATAATTATCACAAATCACCTAATATCATAATATGTATCTGTTTTTTTTTAAATATAAGGAATGCCCCTTGCCGTTAAGGAATTACTAATATTCCCTTTTTAATTAGGCGTAAAGCTTGCGTAAGTAATGGGGACGATAATAGCCCAACGGTTCAAGATTGAACCTGCGATATTTACATCGCTACGTGACCCGTAAGCCATTGCGCTATTGGAGCTATCGCGCTGACCATGAGTCTCATGTTATTTTGCACATATATTCGATATGTGGCAAAATAACCTGTTGCCGTTTAGCGCTAAACACGAAATTAAAAAAAGATCTACGCGCTCTAAACCCTAAATCGTCTGGGTTGTCACAATTCTCTTCAATATTTTGGTACTTTATATGATTTAATTATATAAAAATGACTTACCATTGTACTTTCCTAATTTCTTGCAAAGGTATTATTCGCTGACTTCCCGTTAAGCTCAGTAATTTACTTCGAAACGTGTCTCAAGAGAAACAAATCTTTAGTCATTAGGAAACCGGGATACTTCAACGAGAGTTCTAAATTAATTATAGCGATTAATCCAAAAAAATGTGACATTTTCCTTACTGACTTCTTCTAAATTATAAATGATAATTCATTGTGTTAAAATACAAGGCTTAAGGGTAAAAATACAAATTTGAAAGTGACAGACTTCACATTATCTTGAATATTTTTAAGTGTAATATTATTGATTTATAGTTTCAATTTTCAAATTATGATAATATATGTGTGAGTAATTCAAAAACTAAAACAATGCAAAATTTCTGCCCTTTGTAAATAACACTGGATTAATCATCATTCAAAAAGTAACACAACAATACTAAGTACTGCTATTAAGCGGTAAAATGTATGATGAGTGGGTACTTACCTAGAGGGGCTTTCACAAACCTCACCACCAATTGGTAATATAATTAAGTTATAACTTACAAATAATAAATATTTCCGCATATATAGCAAGCAATAAGAGGTATAAAAAAATTTTACTTTAAGAGGAATATGAATTTTAAAACGAATTTAGCGTTTCAATGTCACTGGTACTCGGATTTAAGCGAGAGCCTTTCACCTATAATCCAACTGACAGTGCTATATGTATTATATAAATAAATTGCAATGTACGGGGGATATTGAAAATATACTGATTTTAACTTTTAACAATTCCGTGCGATCGTGATTCGTACATAATTAATTTGAATTTCGATTTCAAATTCCTCAGTTGAATATTTCATTACATGCGAATATAATATTGCGAATTGATATATATATATATATACATTTTTTAAATATATATATTAAAAAAATCGGCTAAAATACCGGTCGAACAAGATACTTTTAATGAATTATTTAACATTTAATTAAATTAAATCTCTTGTAAATATTAATTATTTCATGTAATCCTTACTAATATTATAAATGCGAAAGTGAGGTTTTTTTTTATAGTATAAGTAAGCGGACGAGCATATGAGCCACCTGAGGGTACTTGGTCACCAACGCCAGAAATTTTAACCATTGCTTATATCGCCAATGCGCCACAAACCTTTTGAACTAAGATGTTGTGTCCCTTGTACTTATAATTACACTGGCTTTTGCAGAAAACCCTACCACCAGTTGAAGAGATTATTTATTTATTCGTTAGGCCACATCTTAATTACTCAAACAATCATTATGAAAATTTGCACACACGTTGCAAATATATAGGGTACCTAACAGGTAAAAGCGGCACTTACTCGCGTGCAAAGTCGAATGGAAACTAATTATATATTTAATAAAGTATTTCATTCAATATTTACCATTCAATAAGCATAGCATAATGTAATTTGAGAGTTCTCGTGACGTTTGACACAACGATCGATATTCAATTTCGATTTTGAATTTCGAATTAGCCTTTGTAACAGTTAAGCGGGTTAACAGATGAGTAATTAGATCGCTTGTGTAGTACAGTATGCTTGGGTCTTTATTTGTTCTGTAAGTTAGTTTTGAATGATTATTTGAGCTTTAACAGCCTCGTGTTTGATCGTGAATGACAAATAATATCATAAAATGTGAAGTTATATCGATGCACAGATCTGCATTGTATTAAAGGTCCTATTTCAACTTAAAAGTTCTTGTTCTTTATCTTAATTTTTTGTGTATTTATGTACTTTTTTTTATTTTATGTTAAAAAACCTTAATTTTAATTTTCAATCAAACTGTGTATACATTTATGACAATCACTAACTCTATGTATTAAGGTTTTTACAGTTATAACTTTGTTATCATATTATTCAATTTTTAAATATATATTGAATATGTCATATTTTTTTTCTTAATTTTTGGAACCTAGATCACTTGAACTCCAACATTTTATCTACGTCCGGCTCAGTACAGCATCTTTAGAGAGTTTCAAAAGTAACTTTACAAAATACAATTTGTTTAAATCATTTTGATACCGAAGAAAACGATTATTTATTTAGGAATGGAGAGTTTTGTCGCCCAAGGAAATTTGACTTGTTAGAAATTGTTTGAAGTTGTAAACCTACTTTTGTTACGTGGTTTATTATAAACTTTGCTTAGAGTTTCTTTGTTTATAACTATTTATTAATAGCTATAATTACATTTATTTATTATTTTATAATTGAACTATTTGTTTGTCAATACAAAAATTAGTAGAAATATACACAGTAAATCAAATTAAGTATATAAATAAGGTTTATTGCTTAGCTTTCTTTTTAACGGGTGTTTCTAAAATAACTTGAAATAAATAGTCAATATCGTAAAAAAATAGTGACATATTATAAAATTAACAAAAACATTGACATAATAAGACAAGAATTTTAAATGTTTTTTTGTGAATGTATTAATAATATGTTAAATAAGTAAAATAGTCAATTATGAATTAATGAAAACGAAATGAAAAATGTTATATATATACGATCAACTTCTTGTAGTAAGTAAAATTGTCCTGTGTGTATATATTACATAAATGTTACAATTCTCTCCTAAAAATATTGTTGTGACGTCTAGTGGCATGCTATGCGAGTAAGACGGACTCGTATGCCGTGACGACAAACGATGTAACGTTTTCTTATGCCATTGTGCGCTCTCTCTCCCGAGGCTCTCTATCTCTATCTGTATAGATTATTATTATAATAAGAAAAATAAATTTATTTTACTAACAAAATGTTTCAATTTCAATCTCGATATTCAACATCTTCATAAAGTATTTATTGCTGTCTTACTGCCGATTATGATGCCGATTAGATGCCGATGCCGATTAGAGATTGCACCTGTGTTTGTGCACACACTTGTGCACTATAATATGTATTGCACAGTTAGCTAATTCAAAAAAAAAGCTGTCAGAAGCACATAATTTGTTGTTATGTAGTACATCGTGTACAGATCTGAAATCATCAATAATGTATAAAGAATTTGTGTTTCATAATAAATTGACCTACATTACTAACATTCAATATTAAACTTCAGTTAAATTTCATGAATATCGTCACGTAGGATTTGCTTAAATTTGTGAATTATTTTCAGTCGAACCATAGATTTAATGTATCAATGTTAAAATAACCGTACGATAAATCCGTTTGTCGAATGTTTCCGATTTTCATTAATAATAAAACATTCATTCAAACATGAGACTATCTTTTTATGGAAGGATTGCTTATAGGGAATATTAAAATTTTACTACAAAAAATATCTCACGCATAACAATTGCATGAATTCAAATGAACATCCGTTTGAGTATACTTATTCAAAATTTTGAATATTCTGTTTCAGTTAACGGAGTAATAAGCAAAAATTATAAAACTTTTTATTGTATACTTTAGTGATATTAAAATTAATTAAATAATTATCAATTTTGTTCCCTCGATATTTAAAGGAACACAAGTTTTTTTTTTATTAATAGTCAAATTTATGATCATTAAATAGGATTTTATTTAAATTTAGATTATTTTAGTCAAATTTTAAAATAGTCCCTCCCGATTCCCACCCGACGCAAAGCTGCCCATAATGCAGGCCGCATTTCCGCGTTGTATGGCAATGGACAACCTTTGTGCCAAGTGTGACCCGGAGCGACTGTCAAATCCCCTCTCTCTAAGGCGACAGCCAATTTCCCTTATTAAACTGAGGGCATCCGACCCCCAACATTCCGACGTCTCAACCGCTAGTGGCACAAATAAATAATTTTTTAAAAAGGGGGCATACTTCTCCCGTTTTCTCGCTGCTGCACTCTCAGCAGCCGCCCCAGCCGTCCGTGTTGTGTGGGCCAGGTGAGAGGCCGCGAAGGTATTGACACAGGTAGCATCCCATATCAAACTTCTTCCCCTTTGCCATGGGACCAGTGTCAAGCCATCCGGTCTCTTGCCATCGGAGCGACTGAGACCTGGTGGTTCCAGGACGCATGGGACATTCGCCGAAACCAAGGCTCTCCGGACAATGTCGTTTAGAGCGTGGTGTCGGGGAAATCTCCCCGAGCATCGTCCGCAACTCAATGCGTGATGACCGTTGGCACCCACCATGGATCCGCAGATGCATCGGTGTGGTTGACAAACATCGCAGCCAAGGCGGAGAGCCACAGCCACACGCAAAGAGTCACTGTCGAGAAGAGTCCCAAAGTAGGGGGAAGGCAAAGCCTGCAACCAAGCTCCAGACTCCGTCCTCGACACCGCTCTGAGTCTGGCCAAATCCGCTCCCCCAGCCGCACTGACAAGTCGGTCGAGCTCAGACTTGTACCCCACATCGTCCCAAGAACGCTGCCTTTCTGGAAATCCAGGAAGGGGTGCATTCGGGAAGAGCGTCTCCCACTTCGCTACTCCCTCAGCAGCAAAAGGTATGATAGTCTTGCCTCCAACGGACGATAAAATTTTAGAGACCAGACTAACAACCCCATGCGCCGATGCGAGAAAGGCAGGCAGACACACATCCCTCACTCGTCGCACACCTAGACCCCCAGCCCGAACAGGCAAAGAGGCTTGGCTCCACTGAGTTTCATTCAATGACACATTCAAAATACTTTCCACCGTACACTTTAAGGAGCTATCAAAGGAAGATATATCTTGAGGGAACAACCAGACAGGAGACGTCCTTAAAAGATAGGTAATCTTTGGTACCGCAAAACACATTCTCAACAGAACCAAGGCTACATGCGCAGAGATCCCAGTGAGACGGTTCTGAGCAAGTAAAAGAAGACGTCTCCCGACTTCAATAGCTTCGGGAACAGCCTCCGGAAAAATAGGTGAACCCAGAAGATTAAAGGTTTCACGAGACAGCTCCTTGAGGCCAGGTAGAATGGAAGAGAAAAGGGAGAATTTATTTAAGGGGCCGGCTCCACATTGAAAAAACTCGCACTCATCCGAGTTAATTTTTAACCCTAAGTCTTTAAAGAGGGGAATCAAAGTAAGGATATCTTGCCTCACGTCTTCTGGCTTTCCCCCAATAGTGCCATCATCTAGGTACCATATATTAAGAGGAGATTTTAAGGACAAGATTGCCTTATGGATTGCAAGGCTGAAAGTAAGTGGTCCAAGCGGATCCCCCTGCTGTGCACCAACTTGGGAAAGTATTAGGGAATTTTCGAAGAAGAGCTTAGAAGGGAACTGATAGACCTGTTGAAGAAATGGATAAAGAGAAGGAATGTTTCTACTGACCTCAACAAGGAGTACGTCCCTTTCCACTGAGTTGAACGCGTTCTTAAGATCTAATTTTATCACTACACAATCTGCGTTCCCTGGCTCTGTTACAAATGTACGTGTTGCGTGTATTGCTCCCTCACACCCCATTTGGGTTCCGAACCCCAACTGGTGCGGCTGGAGGTATTTGGCCATATCCTCTCTAATAGCACGACACCCTAGCTTAGCCACTAAACGACGAAAGATGCTCCCCACTGCAATTGGTCTAATGCCCCCATCTTTTTTTGACAGCGCGCACAGACTCGCCCCGTACATATATGGACAAACTTCCGGATTTAATTGCCCACTAAGAAGGAAGTTACACAAATCAACCAAAGATTCAAGCAAACGTTGCCCGTTGTCCCCTGCAGAATTCGTGATCAGCTCTTTTAAATGAACTGGACGAATACCATCCAAACCGCCCGCTGAACCATTATGAAAACTGCCTAGAGCCTGGACTACGTCTTCCTTTTTGACTTTTAAGATTTGAATGGATCGATCCGGCGCCAGAGGAAAAGCTAATGGACGCAATGGGGATGGATGTTTGGACCTCAAGGAAGCTAGAGTTTCGGGACCAGGCGGTGCTATTGCATCATCAGACATTAACAAGCGCACTGCCCCCCTCAAGTCACCCTCAAACACCTTTGACTCGATCGCCTTTTGGACTGAAGACGCTCTATAGGACACATCTTTATCGACATCATCGGGTGCGCCACAGGATATTATGTTGGCCTTCACTTTGGACGTAAGGTTACCCGAGCCCTGCAGAAGTGGTAATTTAAGCGCAGTATAAGAAAATGTGAGCAGTGTACACCAATCTGTTGTTCCATTGGTCTCAATACACCTTCTTATAATGTCGCACAATCTACCGGCCGCTAGGTTCCTCACTCCCTTAGGAACATGCCTTAGCACCCTTACAGATCTCCTGAGTGACGCTAGACCATCAAGGACATTGATAGGAGGCTGTGAACCCAGAAATGGTGCACTTATACCGTCGTCGTCGGGTTGAAGGGACTGCTGCGCGCTAGCGGTCCCGACAGGGAAACGAGCCACATCCTTATGTTTATGCCCAATATGTATTTAAAGCCCATGTGAGTTAAACGTTCGCGCTGAACTGGGGCAATGAGGACATGTTAACCTTAGAAAAGGGGAACTCATGTTTTACAATATAATAATGATATCATTGATTTTGAATGTGAAAATTACATTTTAAAATATTAAATTAAAAAATAATAATATATATATAATGAAATTATTAAAATGTCAAACAAAGTTTTGAAATTTTAAACTGTTTGTGTTCCGCTCGGGATCGAACTCTTTCCAGTTGAATAAACGCAGTACTTGAGACCCCTAGACCAACAGCTCACTAGGTGGCTTTGTGAAATTTAGCAATTGAATCTTCAAGCTCTTGATGATTCGTTGGGTAGTTTATAAAGTTCTGTTCAGGCCACCCACACATTTATTATCACTCCTTTATAACAACACCAATTGTAATTATTAATTTAATTCCTTCACCTCCCCTCGCCCTCACATGTGGTTCAACTGTTCGTTTTCATGTCATTAGGAAGGTCAAAGGTTTAGCGATTTAATTATCAATTTTTGATTTTGTTAAGTCTTCGTCACGTCATATGTATATTTGAACGTCCCTTCCTGTCGTCATTTCTGGGCAATCCGTTTGGATAACATTATCACAAATCAATTACACATATATATGTATTTTTAACACAACAATAATTGATAATAGGCACTTATATAATTTTAAAATTGTATTCTATGTGGAGCGTTTACTATTGTCCTTGCGTGCAGCGCCCTCACCTCAATTTACGGAGTAATTGTTAAAAAAGAGTAAATAATTTAGTTCCTTCACTCAAGAAACGAATGCAGGTATAATATTTATTAAAATTACTTGAAAAATATGGGAGAATCGACTTGATATAACTTAAATTCTAAGTAGGTACTAAATGTGTGTTTAAAATAAATCATTGTATAGCAAATTAAAGTTTATTGTTTCTCTAAATTTTTATAGCAGGGGTGGTTATACCTGCCTCAGTAGCATGCGCAAGCAATCCCGTGGCGCTCCTCGTTAAGACGGAAAGGGTACCGCTGGTTTTTTAGTAGGTATTCCGATGTTCGAGTGCACCCGGCGCCTTGGACTTCGGCGAGCCCCACAGTCCACTGTTCCCGTTGGGGAATCGAGTAATTTGTTTATCCAGCGTTAAAAAAAATGGTGGTCATACCTTAAAATGTCTTTTCATTTGAAATTATCTTTTGCCCGAAAAATAAATGAAATATACATATATTGAACTTGCTTATGAAATAAGTAACCAATGTTTTGACAGACATAGGATTGTACAAGGTGCAGACATTTTCCAGGCGAGTTGCCATAATCGGATCAGATGATGCCTCTACAGCTTAGTGATACTGCATGAGGTTCAAAATGGACGTACGATTTACGAAAATATATATTGGATTCCTTCTTGAACGAAAAGGTTTCTGCCATTAAGACATTAACAAAATGTTTATACGACATATTTATTAATATAATTTTTTTTATTGTGGAGCCGAAATAGTTCAACAAATATAATTTGGTGACAATAACAGAATATCACAGATAGAAATCCAAACACCACTGAATTTTTCTTTCCCTAATTTGTTTTTGAATTATTATTGAAAAATTATTATTGTATAAGCATGTCTATATGTGAGTATGTTATGTACATATATATACGTTTGTTGTCAATTTTGGTTCAAATATAATTAATATGAAAGTAACTTTGTTTGTTACACTTTCACGTCATAACTACTCAACCGATTACCATGAAATTTTGGGTGCACGTTGTAAAGGGCACTGAGAAGGATATAGAGTACCTGACACATTCCCTATCACGCGAGCAAATTCGCGGGTGGAAGCTAGTAATGTGATATAACACGTGTTCAGCAGTAAAGAAAAATATTCTAAGGAAACCTACGGATGAAATTCTGTCATCATATATATCCAACAATCCGCAGCGGAGCAACGTTGTGGAATAAGCTGCAAATTCTTCTACTTAACGCGAAAGGCTTTTTGATAAACGTGGGACATTCGCAGGCTGTTACTTTGTATCTATGTCCTATATACTTATAAAAGTGGAAATACGCCATTTAAAAGATTGAGATTAAAAAATTTCGACATTGTTTGACCGTTTTGAAATTCTCACACATGATTCTATAAATGATATATGCCCAGTGGTTAGAATATGTTAATTTTAGCCTTCATATTTTTATCCATCAACTCTCATAAGAGGAGCGTTGTAGAATGAGAGCCAAGTCTTCTTCTCAAGAGGTTGTCGTCCTTTTTTACATTGTTAGTTACTACAAGGTTTTAATACCATTCACCAGAAATTCCATTGTCACTGAAAAGTGCTGCACATGAATTTCTGATATATATATTTCCTATATATCATCTGCTAGTCATAACATAATGTCATAACATTTAAGCTATGTTTGTTTTATATCTTTTCATAAATCATTTATCAGAAGTTAAAAGTTTTATGGTTTTTATTGGTACTTGTGCTAAGGTATCTGGCATTTAATGATTTAAAGGAATACAAGTGACTAATTGTTTACTAATAAGGGTTTTACAACACATAATGAGTTAGATTTTCATTAGCTTTAGATCAAATAACAGGTGTGGCTCAATATCAAAGCGTTTTCACTAGTTGTGTCAGCCATTAAATTCACTTTACGCGTAGATAATTATTTAGATAACTGGATAAATGGATTTCCCTCTATAGACAACGAGCTAAAAGTTTGAGAACCACGAACTTACAATTTGAAAATAATTAAAGTTTAATTTTGAGTTATTTTGCTGCTTGATATACGATGTTAAAGGCAAGATTATAGACGAACTAAACTCTCAAGTCGAGGCGATAAATAAATTTATTACGTGCTAGACCCTCGCAGCCTTGCTAGAGATATTGGCTTGAAATATTTACTCCGGATTTAAATTTTTATGGTTCCTTCTATACAATGTTTGCAATGGAGAAATTTATTAAGCTACAGCTTAATTTTAGGTTATACGCGTTTTATTTGGTGATATGGCTTTACACCCGTAATCGTACCCGTAATTATAGTAATCACATATTCTACCGCCAAGCAGCAATGCTTAGTATTGTAGTGTTCCGGTTAGAAGGGGAGTGAGCCGGTTTAACAACAGGCGCAAGGGATATCTTAGTTTAGGTTGCTGGTGCGTTACAACGCCAATGTCTACGAGCGGCGCTAACCACTTACCAAGGTGGGCCATTTACCAATTAGCCTTTTCGTATCATCACTCTATTACCAAATATATATATATATATATTTGCCCTGTCATTTCTCCAAGCTCTAGTCACCAGCTTAAATATAAAAAAATAAATAAATATATAAATATAATTACAGCGATGATAAATGATACTAGACATTGAATTAAAACTTCGACATCTTGAAAACTTCTTATGCAAGCATTTTACTTACACTACTTTTCCAACGATGGATTTCAATTTCTATCCAATGCAGATAAAATACGTCGAGCTTTTTAGGCCCGATGTATTTCAGAACGGATAGAATGTTCTAGTACTCGAAGATAATTACAAAGAAATAATATACCTTGCTAGTAAGTAAATAAGGCGTATTTTCGATAAACGTTAATTTATGTAAAACATCAAACGATATTTCAGTGCATATATGAGTATGCAGTTTATTTGCTTCGCAATATAAGGACTTTACTTTGAAGAACATTTGCTGGTAGATAACATGCAATGATAAATAATTGGTTCTTGAATGAAAATAATAATAATAACAAAATGATTATTTACAAGAAGAATGTTTGTATAAGAGGTGGTGTGTTTAAAATGGTTGGGAGTGGTTGGGAATGAGACGATCGCCGCATGGTTATTTCTCTTTTTTTTTGTAAATGAAACATGATGCATGTAAAAAAAAGAAAAACCCCGCTGAGTTTCTTTCGCCGGTTCTTCTCAGGACTGGGTGTTTCTTTTCCGAACCGGTGGTAGTTTCTAGTTTGACTATCAATAAGCAATGCTTTAATGTTGAATAAATCATTTTGATTTTGAAATAAATGTAAATATAAAATAAGCGTTATATATAATAATTTAAACGTTATGTTAAGTAGAAATAAAACTTTTGTAAATTTGATAGTACGATATCCAAACTGTAATTTGGGTAAGTGATCTCAAAACAAGACACGGTATACAATCACAATGAAACTAATATGAAGCTTTGCACACACGCTATAAAATGTAAGTATTTATAAAACAATTGAAGCAAGAGTATCGAAAAACATAAAACACGTTAAAGGAAGAATAAATAAAAGTATTTCTAATATGTTATCAGCAGAAGAGTACAGCAAACACTTATTGTTCCCGCGTGTGTAGTTTGTTCGAGAACTTTATTGTCTTTTAAGTACATAGCGATCACTTAAATCTGGAAGAATAAAGCTTATACAGATTATAAATCTTAACTTGTACATTTTTAGAGTTACACATATATATTAAACACATTCACACACGCACATGAATATCTGCTTAACCTTTATTTTTGCTTATATTAAGCAAAGGCCTGAATAATAATAATAATATAATTTACCTTTTTTTAACTGTAAGTTTCTTCGTAATAAATTACGTTATAGCTTTATTTTAATATATATTTGATTTCAGTATTTCATTTCTATATATTATTGTTAAATTAATAAATAATCTTAAATATTTAAATATTATTTTTATTGCTTTAAAGTAAAACATTATTTAAAAATCTAATTTAATTTTTTCGTAATTGTTCATTATAAAATTTCAAAGTAACTAAAATAAATTTAAAACTTAATTATCGCCTTAAGCCGTTAAAAATAATAAAATTACAATTTGAAGTAATTAAGTAAGCTTAGGAAAATGCTAAAAAGTGATAATAATAAAACAATTTAAGCCCGTAGTATTATTTTTATCAGATCAGTTGAGAGTAAAGGACATCGTTCGCCGGGGGGCGTTCGCTCATCTGAGTTTAAAATTGTCTTTCAACTTAATTAAACACATTAAATTACTAAGCGTAAATTTTATAAGTAAATTATTATTAACTTTATAAATAAATTGTGAAAAATGATAATAATAATATTTGTCTACAAAATAATTCCAAACATATTTTTTTTTTTATAGAATAGGAAGGCGGACGAGCATGTGGGCCACCTGATGGTAAGTGGTCACCAAACGCCCTTAGACATTGGCATTGTAAGAAATGTTAACCATCGCTTACATCACCAATGCGCCACCAAACTTGGGAACTAAGATGTTATGTCCCTTGTGCCTGTAATTACACTGGCTCACTCACCCTTCAAACCGGAACACAACAATACCAAGTACTGCTGTTTTGCGGTAGAATATATGATGAGTGGGTGGTACCTACCCAGACGAGCTTGCACAAAGCTCTACCACCAGTAAATATTAATAATTAAAGTAATATCTATTGTATTATTCAATTTATTTTATATCAAAGTTTTGCTTTTGTCCTTTGTTTGTCTCCGTTTTATTGTTGAACAACTCAACAGATAATTAAAATATTTATATAATATGCAAGGAAATAAGGCAGGAAATCGGATACCATTAACTTTATCCATGAACATATAATACTCATAGCACAAGAAGTCTCTGAAATTTTTTTTTTCCATAGGTTATAAGGTACTAGTTAATTTTGTGTATTATAACACAATGTATTTATTACTAGAAATAAAATATTTTCCTTAAATCAAAGTTAAAATATACATTTACTTGGTGATAGGGCTTTATGCAAGCCAGCTAGTTAGAACCCACTAATCGCATATTGTTGTATTCTGTTTTGAAGAGTGAGTGAGCCAGTGTAACTACACTCATTAGGGACATAACATACATATATCTTAGTTTCCAAGGTGGTACATTGACGATGTAAGAAATGTTTAATATATCTTACAGCGCCATGTGATGGTTTGTCCATCAGCCCATTTATTTTTCATTCAAAAGAACATTGTTCAAGTATTTGACTCGTCATTTCGAAAGATAAATTTAATGTAAGCCTACCAGCAGTTTGGGGCATAACCTAAGTTTAATACAGATTAGAAAATAATGTCTTCAGCTTACGCTTACGCTTTGGTGTAGTTCCAAATTCAAATTTCGAGCTTCCAAGTAATTTCGAATTTCTGTTTCTTATTTCAAAATTTGTAATTCACATTATAAATTTTATTCAGAATCAACGGACCGTCAATTATCGTTCCGACGCGGTTGAAATAATCTTTCAACTTTTTTTTTTCCTTACAAAAAGTTTTTCGACTAATTCAACATTTTTATGACTTTATCATTACAAAGGAGAAATCAGCTGTAATTTCCTTTCATCTCTCACGTTCAGTTTGGAAGTAATTTTCAATGGTTTCATTAAAATAAATAAAAAAGGAAAAATTTTAGATAAATATTGTTAAAACCTATGAGCAATGTACGCACATAATGTATTTATTCGTATGAAATTTTAAGACAGTTTCCAATAAAATTAAACAATATTAATTATTTTTTTTAATCCATATAAAGCAAGCCAGCTTGTAAATTATTAATAAGTATATCAATATTTAGCAACGCTAGAAAATTTATCGTGGAATAAATTAGTCAACAATTTTTATCTTGCTGATTTGCCACAAAAACATTTTTAGATTATTATAATTCTATGTAAATAATAGCATTAAAAATATATACACGGTTTTGTTATGAAATAACCATTAATTTTCACTTAAAACTAATCATAATTTGCAATAATAAATATATATAATAATACTTTTAAGTTCCATATTATCGATAGTTCCACACTGAGTACACGATTGTATCGACCAAATATCGACCATACTATCACACATCACTAGTTTGCTATCCATAGCATCGTAGTAGTCACGTAAACATTTTTCGGATTCCTTGTCATATCCAACATTATGAAGCGCACGATACTTTCCCGAACAATTTTTCTTCTCTCATGTTCCAGCGAGAGTAATGACGTTGATGCTGTGTGGGTTTAGTTGAACGACGTGTTGCAAAATGAAGTTTTGCTTACGGAAATGTACAGTGAATTCGAGTGGATAGATTTTCGTCGGGATAAAATATTATACTGTATTCAGGTAAAAACTTTTTTTTTATTAATGACACGATGACATGTGGCTATGTAAAATCTAGATCTAGAAAATGGCTAGAATATATGAATCTTGTAAAGATTCAAACCTAGGCAAAAGCAACTAAAGTTTCTGAAGCTTTTAAATACAGCTTAATACAATTATTGTCTTGGCGGTAGAATTACGTCAGAAAATATTTTACACTTCCCCTTACTAAAATAAGCATTGAGATTGACTTTTGACACAGGCGGGCCGCCTGATGTTAACCACCGCCCATAGGAATTGTAAGAAATTTCAACCATCCTTTACATCGCCAATGCATCACCAACCTTGGGAACTAAGATGTTACGTACCTTGTGCCTGTAGTTACACTGGCTCACTCACCTTTCTAATCAGAATACAACAATTATACGAAGCATTGCTGCGTGACGGTGTTCAATGTGATGAGTGTGCGCTACCTATCTAGATGGGCTTGCACAAAGCCCTACCACCAAGATAACTTGATATTTGTTCAGTAACAGCCTGTTAATGTCCCACTGCTGGGCTAAGGCCTCCTCTCCCTTTTGAGGAGAAGATTTGGAGCTTATTCCACCACGCTGCTCCAATGCGGTTTGGTAGAATACACATGTGGCAGAATTTCAATTAAATTAGACACATGCAGTTTTCCTCACGGTGCTTTCCTTTACCGTCAAGCACGAGATGAATTATAAACACAAATTAAGCACATGAAAATTCAGTGGTTGCCCAGGTTTGAACCCACGATCGTCGGTTAAGATTCATGCGTTCTTACCACTAGGCCTAGATACTTGATCTATATTAAATACCTTTGTATATACATATATTTGGTTCGTTACGTTGTCCTTGTACAAGAAGACCCTCTGAGACTCTTTGAGACCAGATTCATTTCAAAGGGTATTTTCTTTTAGTTTCGTATCGAATTGAATTCAAAATTCGTAAGATAAATGCTATTTGTGTATTTTCTTTAAATGAATGCGACATTCATTCATTGTTTGGACTCTTTAAAAAAACCAGATAAGGAACTTTTTTTTTCGAAACTTATAAATACTTATAAAAAAATTCTTTTACTATATTGTTTTTGCTTTACTTTTAAACCTTATGTATCTATGTACTTATATAATACATTAAGGATACCATATATACCTTATATACCTTATGTACTTATATAATACATTGAAGGAAACTTTTTGTATTAAGAACGTTTAAAACATATATTTTTATAAACATTTTAATTTCTTTTAATTTTATTGATAATAATAATAATTAGATATAAGGTATATTATATAGCTATATATTATTACATATTATTATTTATTATTTGACAACTCAAAAAAGGAGGATGTATGAATTGCTTTAATCCACTATAGCCTTCATTTGCCTAAACAGATTTGGATGGGGTAGCATTAGAATCCGACCATAATTCCGAGTGATACTTGTTGTAAATTAAATCATTTATTCAAGACTGTCGTGTTTTGCAGATAATACTAATATTATAAATTCGAAAGTATATCTTCTAGCGTACGTAACACACCTCTGGGGTGAAGCTATCGACAAGCATGGAGAATCGTTGGCTGTCAGCCTCGATATCTCCAAGGCTTTCGACAGGGTCTGGCACAGAAGTCTTCTCTCCAAGCTGCCGGCATATGGTCTGCCTGCTCAGCTATGCACCTGGATTGCCAGCTTCCTACACAAGCGTAGCCTTCGTGTTTTAGTTGAGGGTTGCGCTTCACAATTCTATGTAATGAATGCTGGGGTCCCCCAGGGATCTGGGCTATCTCCCACACTCTTTCTTTTGCATATCAATGATATGCTCTCTCTTGGGAACATACATTGCTATGCAGACGATAGTACAGTGCATGGTGGATACCACGGACGCGCAGTTGCTGGGCGAGCGGAAATTGAGAAGAGGCGGAAGGATCTTGTCATTGAACTCGATAGGACGTTAGAGCTCATCGCCAAATGGGGCTCTGATAATCTTGTTGAGTTTAATGGCAAGAAAACACAGGTATGCGCTCTCACGGCGAAAAATTCAACATTTTCCCCTCTTCCCTCCCTCTGTGGTACTCCGCTGGTGATGCAAAGCAAAATCGCCATGCTGGGGATTGACGTTCGCTGCGACCTTAGTCCAAGGGATTACATCAAGGCTGTTATAAAACAGCTTCATGGAAACTCGGAGTTCTGAACTAGGTGCGGCGTTTTTTCACGCCACAACAATTGTGCCTGCTGTGCAAAACACAGGTACGGTCTTGCGTGGAATATTGCTCGCACCTTTGGGATGGCTCCGCTAAGTACCTACCTTGGACCGGTTGCAGCGACGTGCCGTACGCATTATTGGCGACGTAAAGGTCACAAGCACCCTTGAACCTTTACAATTGCGTCGTGAGATACCAGCACTGAGCGCTTTCTATCGACTGTATCACGGTGAGTGCTCTGAGGAATTATTATCTCTAATTCCTGCTTCCCCCTTCTTTCTTAAGTCCACGCGAGCTGGTTCTCGATGTCCGCCTAACTGTGACATCAATTCCATCGCGAACAAATAAATTTGGCAACTCCTTTCATTGTCGCACTTCCAAAAAATGGAATTCCTTACCAGCTCACGTGTTCCCCTCCTCTTACAACCCGGGCATCTTACGGGCCGGCAAGGCGAAGGCGGCTAGTGCAGAAGGTATTTCCCGTACTGTACTGGCCGTCGTCGCGTTTGGACTCTACTACCACTTACCATCAGGTGGAGTAGAGTCATTTGCCCTCCCGGCGAATATAAAAATATATATATATATATATATATATATATATCAATGTCTATCTTACGCTTTCACAGATAGGCTACTTTCTTCACTCGTCAAGTGTGTATTGAAAATTAAGGGTTTTATGCAAGTTCATAAAGTATTTTCGTCACAAATTGAATTCCACGCGCGCGAAGCCTTGTGTTCAGCTAGTATTTCACATCCATTGTTTGTTACCACAGCCTATTTTTACATGCATAATCTTAGTGACCGGCCATGTTTATAATGCAGCTGTTTCAATCACTGATTAGCATACTTTTATATTCACAGAAAACATAAATACTTATCACCAGATTATTTAATACAAAATTAAAATAGTTTTATTTTATATTTCTGTTTTGAATGCTTTACCATATAATATAGATAATATTTGAAGTATTTTTTTTGTTATAATTTTGTTCTGTATATTTTATCTGAATTTTTTTTTTTTTAAACAACCAGTTTTATTGCCTCAACTGTTTATAAGGCTGATTCGTTTTTCGCCCAGTTAATTGAAATTGCAAATCAACGAGTAATTGCTGTTTGTGTTACCAATCCACATGGTCAGGATTGGTATAGGAACTTTATTTACTTTTAATTAAAAAATACTTATTTAAGTCATAAGTTTAAATAATTACTTGAAATATATAGATTTTTAATATATTTTGTTGCTCATAAAAAATACACAGATTATAAAATATATTTTATTTTTTAGTAAAAAGGTCTGCATTTCATCTTAATTTCTTATTGACTGCCTTCAATAGTTTCAAAATTAAAACAAGTTCAGACTACTTATTGTATGTATTTATGCACATTATATCTCTTTCGAAATAGACTCACATTTAGTTGCAACATAATATAGTCATTTGGAAATCATTGCTCTTTTTTATGATACACAATATCCAAGGTACTCAACTGTTTTCACATAGGAAATGAAATTAATATTTGCATTATTTTTAATTTTTAAAAGCTCAGTGTAGCTCAATACATGTCGTTGTTACATGTATATATGGCAACTGTTAGATTTGGACAAATAGGGCTATTCTGTAGGAGCAAACTCGATATAAAAATAGAATATCACCAAAGTTGGTGGTCAAGATTTCACGGGTGAGTAATAAAATGAGTTCTTTAAATTTTTCATTTCGTTTATTGTATGTTATGTTTGATGATTCAAAATAAATAAAATAAAATATCTATTAAAATGAATAACAGAATTAGACAACTTAACAACTACAACAAACAACCCAATTAAACAACTTTTATTAACGAAATCTATTATTATTAGTATTTGACGAGCCGGTGATGTGGTTGGTGGATTCTTGCCTTTTACGCCGAAGGTTGTGGGTTCGATTCCCACTCAGGACAGACATTTGTGTGCATGAACATGTCTGTTTGTCCTGAGTCTGGGTATAATTATCTATATAAGTATGTGTTTACAAAAGAATATGTAGTATATCAGTTGTCTGGTTTCCATAGTACAAGCTTTGTACAAGCTTAATTTGGGATCAGATGGGTGTGTGAAAAATGTCCCAGGATATTATTATTATTATTTAAATATTTTTGCAGCTTGGTCTTATAAATTTACATTGTTTAAATTTAGTTTTATACATGGTCAGTTTACGTGGTTTTCCAGAGGGACGAATGTCTGTAACGTTTATTTAAAATGCAATAAAAAAACCAAAATAACTTGCATTATTTGTTGACTGTGAAAACATTTTTCGACTCACGTGGCTGGCTCTTGGGGTTCATTGAATGAAATTTTGCACTCGGCATGTTGGTCTGTTATATGTGTCGAAATATTGGATAGTTTTTTTCAATTCTGGTAGCTGAATTTTTCTGAAGATAAACAAATATTTGCATGTCGGCGATACTATTCCTCACACAGTTTGAATTTCATACAATAAAACTGAATATTAAATAATATTATTGAAACAGAAAATTACAATTTAAAAAATGTATTTCCATGGAAACATCAGATCAGCTAAACTTATTTAAGCGCGCCTCAGTTCTTTAGTTAATAAAGCATAGCATTTTTCCGGAAAATACCAAGATTTCAAACGACTAGATCGGATTCAGTTCGAAAATCTTTCACCATTACTTCCTGTTAGTGCGTTCTTTGTGTTGTTTTTAAAATAGTTACAAAACTATGTACTTATTTATCAATTTTGAGATTTATTTTGATTTAAATATAAAATTTTGAAGATTGTAAGATGTAGGGCTTTGTGGAAGCTCGTCTGGGTAGGTACCACCCATTCATCAGGTATTCTACCGTAAAACAGCAGTACTTGGTATTGTTGTGTTGCAGTTTGACGGATGAGATAGCTAGTGAAATTACAAGCACAAGGGACATAACATGTAAGTTCCCAAGGTTGGTAACGCATTGGCAATGTGAGCGATGGTTAACATTTCTTACAATGCCAATGTCCATGAGCGTTGGTGAACACTTACCATCAGGTGGCCCATATGCTCGTCCGCCAACCTAGACTATAAAAAAAATAACTTTGATTAAGTTTGATTATTATAATTTACAATTAGTCGTACTTGATTTAAAAATGTTCCCTTATTTTGACCATTATACGTTTATTTACCTTAAAGTTATTATTTTTATTTATATATATAAAGTGCCTTCGCACTTAAAATGACGCGTATGCATATATTGTATTGTACATACAATGTTATATAATAATGTAATGTATTGATATTTACGTATAATTGATGATAAATTTAATGTAAAAAAATATTATGATTATCAATGATAATGTTAACAAATATAAAACACAGATTTTCATTTATAATAAATATTAATTACGTGTTAAAAAAAGGTTTTATAAATGAAACGCTATTGTTAATTGAAAACGAATTAAAATTTTAAATTGAATCCTTAAAAATGCTGAGTTCATTTCCCTTGAACAATTCCTCGCAAAGGAAATTACTCTTAGGTGAATGATAAAGGTGGTTTTTAATTTAAGTACAATGACCTTTTGAAAATGCTTAGTGTAAAACTCTATTACAAAAGAAATGAAGTTGCATGAATATTTAATTTAAAAAACTGTCACCAACCAACAACTTGATATAAAATTTTGTACACACTTTCAGTGTGTGTGCCTCAAAAAGCATGTAAAGCTATTGGTGCTGCTTCTGATTCGGTCGTGTTGGATTGCTGTGCCTTTGTAAGAGTGAGAGAATAGAGTGTGAATTTGTATTTGTGCTCATACATGAGAAATTTAATATTTCCTCAGCAGTATCAAATGGGTCACTTTTTTTTCATTTTACTTACATAGCACAATATGTTTTAATAAAATATTGTATATTATGTTAATTTTTAAGACCGGCTGTTTTTTGTTTACAGGTACGTAATGTTCGTGACAAACACTGTCAGTCTTTCTGTGACGAGATACCGGAGAGGGTACGTACGTGGAACTCAAATGAAAAAAGCTCTATGCACTAAAGAGGTGTAGGAATGAATCCTCGTTATATTTATTAATTTATTTATTTATCCTTTATTGCACACACTTTACAAACATTTAGTAACATATTATAGCAAGTAGAACATATAGTTTTTTTTTTTTTTTTTGGTACCTACCCAGACGAGCTTGCACAAAGCTCTACCACCAGTAAAGTGTATGCAAAGGCGGCCTCTGTAAAGAGAAATGTTTATGTGTTTTTTAGCCAGGATCACAGGGCATAGTGTGCGAACAGCTTATACTTAAAATTCTCGTTCTACCGGTTTTTTAGGTATAATAAGGTAAACAATAAGGTAAAATTTTGTCAGAGCGGGTGACTTCATCTACGCAGATACATATGACGTTAATTTTTGGGATGCACTGCATATATAATATGAATATATTTTTTTTATTTACTAATAAAATTCTATGTGTGTGACTTTGATGTGGCTTAAGACATTTATTTTCTTAAAATATTCACAAAATAAATTACAGATAAAACGACAATTTCGTTGTAGCCAATTAAAACATTAACCATTAATCACAAATGAAGGGTAAGTGTAAAAAATATTCGATATCTATGTGTGTATAAATCAAGTGATGTACTTATCGGATGATATTTGTTTGATATTTTAATATCATTATATGAAAAATTCACTTTCACATTTATTCTTCTAATAACATCGAATTAAACACAAAAAGCTCAAATATGGAACATCAATATTATTGCCAAATATAAATTTCAAAATAAATATTTATTCTGTATTTACAACAATTTTGATGATAATAACCTTTACACAAAGTATTTATTGTGTAGAATGATGTAATACAGTTCTATGTATTTTATGTACTAGTATATACTTCCCCTTATTAGACTACATGTCTGGCTCATGTCTTATTTGTTCTCTGTCGTGAACATAACACGCTACTCTCTGTGACATAGCATCCATGATAAAATAGTATGTTTTCGATAATTCGAATGAATACGTACCATTTTAAGGCTTATACTCGAAATTCAAATTTCGAACATTATTATCTGTTCACTAATTCGTGTCTTTAATGAAATGTCGCTGATTATATTATTTAATTGGAATTCAGCTTTCGTTTGCGATCTTGATGTAAAATTTCGATAAATTGAATTAAATAAAACATCTTTTAACGAGCTTTAGTATTAAATTAACTTTTAATGAAACTCTTTTTATTTTAATTTTTAAATGCTGGTATTGCAAATAATTTGTTACATTTCATTGATATAAAGACTGCTACTAAATTAAAACCTATTTACATATATATTTTATTATTAAAATTTATGTTTCAGTGTACTTTACATGACTTTAAATAAGAAAATTAGTGTAATTACAAACTAGAAACATGACAGCTTACCTCGCTTTAAGTCTTATAGTTAAAAAGAGATCTCTATAAAACTTAATTGTATTTTTTCGTAGAAATTATAAATATACATATTTTAGATCTAATGTAATGACTGGCCACACACAAACAATGTTAAGATGGTAATACATGAAGACGATGATGATGATTATGTCATCCTGATCCATTTTGGGCATGGAGTCTATTTTCAAGCAAGTCACTGCCAAAGAACCCAATTTCACATGGCATATTGATAACAAGTATGGGCCTTAACTCTCATAATCAATTGATAGCCGGTCAGACCGTAATGAGTTCAGGCGCAGAAACAGTGGCTTTACGTGTTTTCCAAATACGGGTAACGGGATTATATATAGAGCTTGTATTCAAAGAAAAGTCAAATATTAGCCGGGTCTGGGGATTGAAGCCAGGATCTCTGGACTCAAGTTTTTTCAGTTACCATTAGACCAATGAGTTAGTAATAAATAACTACACCTATAATTGTAATTATAAAATATAGTAATTACATAAAAACGATTACCAAAATGTCTTTAGTACGTAGTATATTCTCGAGTATACAACTTTTAAACGAGATTAATTTATTCATTGATCCATAAATTCAAGACCTCGAACCCTCTTTAGAACTTTGCAAAGTTCTAAAGAAAATCTATTTTAGGACAACGATGAATTCTTCATATTAAATTTATTTGAGCAAATATTTAAGGGCAAGACTCATTGCATTATTAATAAATATATGAAAATATGTACATTTAGTTGCAGGCACAGTTAATCCAGTTTTAAAACTAACTAAAACCTAAGCATCGTTAGCGCAAAATCCACGGCTTATAGTGCAGGCACAAAGGGCATAACATTGTAGCTCTACGTCAGTGGCGCATTGGCGATGTAAGGGATGGTAAATAATTAATATGCCAATATGTATAGGCAGTTGTGACCATTTACCTCATGGAGGTTATCCATTTACCAGTATATTTTAAATTGAATAATCAGAATCATTTTTTTGTTATTGTTGAAGGTACTATTGATTATGTAATTCGATATATTAAATCACAGTACCATCTATGCTATATTTAAATTTAATTCATTTTTCAAGCGACGCGACGCGACCACATACAAATCGTGTATTTTTTTTCAAAATCGAACATAATTCACATTAAAAATGAGTCTTTAATCTAGACATACAAAACGCAAGAGTAATTTTACTGACATCTTTATAACGTATAAAGTCAGCAATAAAAAAAGGCTCTGAAAACTCAATCATTTTATAGCTGGCATTTTTTTTTCCTTAAGAAATAATGTTTATTCGGGGATTACTTATAGTTGGAGTGTGTAGATAAACGTTTTGATTATACATTGTTTAAAATTTTAGATATTACTGCAAAGGGCAATTTTAAAATCCTAATCTCTACATAGTATATAACAGAGTATTCCTCTGTCTGTAGCTCCGCTCATTTCTTCAAAGCCAAGCAGCGGATTCCGATACAGTTTTCACTGACAAAAAAAGCGATAAACGAGGGAGGTTAATGTATATGATTTTTTGAAGTTTGTAACATTCAGTAATTCTCATCTTTTTATGAGTGAGTTTCACACGGGTCTACCGTGTGAACCCGAGGTGGTCGCTAGTATTGAATAATTAATCAACATTTTATTATTAATCTTAACATAGACTCATGTGCCTCTTCTAATCCTATATAAGCCGCTTTTTCATATTCAATAAATTTCGCCTTAAGTCGTACTGTCATCAATCTGCCAAGTTCGTAAAGACATTTTAATGCGTATAATAAAGTCGAGTGTTGAAATTAATTGCAATTAAATAAATAACCTTAAAATAATGAGTTTTTCTATATACCATATTTTGTGAGGAGGAGGATGCGTTTTGAGGAGTAATGTTACTCGGACATATGATTTTTTCCACCACATGTAAGTTTTCTCACGAGTTTTTGAATTAAAATAATAATAATATATATAATACAGCAGAGCTTGTATTATGGAAACCAGACAACTGATATACCACATTTACTACTTTTCTTTTGTAAATACATACCTATATAGATAACTACACCCAGACTCAGGACCAACAGACATGTTCATGCACAGAAAAATGTCTGTCCTGGGTGGGAATCGAACCCACAACCTTCGGCGTGAAAGGCAAAGTAACTACCAACCACGCCAACCGGTCCATCGAGCCGAAATTATAAGCACAAATTAAGCATATGAAAATTTAGTGGTGTTGGCCATGGTGTGAACTCAGATTCACACATATATATATATATATATATATTATATATATTAACCTTCTCCTCAAAAAGAGAAAAGGAGGCCTTTAGCCCAGCAGTGGGACATTCACAGGCTGTTACGGATATATATATAAACATATATATATATATATATATATGTTATATATATGTATATATATATATATATATATATATATATATATAATATTAATATATTATATGTGAGCACACAACAAAGTGTACACTGACTTTACAATTATCACTTTAGAGTTCTTACGAACTAAAGTTACCAAAGAACCAAAGTTACTTCTCTGTGTTACTTTAATATAATAAACAATAATAAACAATTAATATAATTGAGCAGCGGGCTTGGGACACCGATCACAAAACACAACTCAAAACAATGATTTCAACTCACAAATAATCCACACCGATCCAGCGTCTTTTTAGAATTGTCACCAAAAACACGTTAAGATGGCGCCTCGATCCCGCACTAGGCTAACCTCTACTTTGATTGGTCGTGACGTAAGGCACAATATAGAATAAATATTATCTAAGATTTTAAACAATAAAAATAATAATAAAATGAAAATAAAATTTAAAAATAAAAACCATTAAAACTATAAACTATCTGTAACTCGAGTCATGCAACCGACAGTCGACTTTATTCCAACACTCCGACATATGTATATGAAAAAAGGAAAACATCTTTATGTAGCAGTAGCTACAAAAATCAAAATTTTCCACCAAATGTTAACAATAAAACAAGCGGTAAGCGACGAAAATTCAATTTTCTGCTCAAACTCGGGTCAAATTGAAGGGGAAAACTGTTCTGAAAGATAATCAGGTTCCGCAGTCTTAAATTTATTTAACACCAGCAACCCAACCAATCTTACTTGAGTACACGCTATGAGTAAGACAAGAAAATTAATAAAAAGATCGTTTCGATGCTATTTCGTCTGCCCATTCTATCAACGTTTTTATTTGATGCTCTGAGAAATAAAATTCATCTCCTATTTAAAAATAACATATTACCTCTTACATTTTGACATGCATATTCAAAATAACGACAAAACTTAATTGACTGAAATTATGTATTAAATAAGCTTGTTGTACACGTGAAATGTTTCGCAAACATTATGATAATATTATAGAATTTATCATTCTGCTAAGTATTCACCACCGCCAATTGGCACTCAAATATTAACCACCTCTTACATCGCCAATGCGCCCCCAACTTTGGAAACTAATCTTGCCATTCAGGAACACAATCTGTGTCACTAAAGGCTCGTCTCACCACTCAACCTCCAAATTGAAACACAACAATACTAAATATTTCTGTTTGGCGGTAGAACATGTAATGAGTAGGTTTTACTAACTTAGACAGGGATTCTCAAAGCCCAAGAGCACAGGGAATATTATAAAAACATTTAATTTTGATTACCAATTGAATTTTGATGATGTAACAGTGTACTCAAAACTAATTTGAAAAGCTTGAATGTAAATATTAATAAATTAAAACATAACTTTAAATGAATACGATTATTATTAACACATGTACAATTAATGTAAAGACGCGGCATTTACTTTCACGTAAACATAAATAAAGTATCAGGAAACGCTGTTCTTGGTCGCAAGCTGTCTGCGACGTGACCAGATAAAATTAATGATCTAAGTCGTTCGACGCTCTACTAAGCAGTACGTTTAAGAAAATGGCGATTTTGCAACCAAGCGAAGATTTAGTGGCAATTTATTAGGGTATATCTTGGCTTATTTATAGATTATTGTTGATAATAATATATAATATATTATAATATCATTTTTATTTATAAAAAAAAAGTAGATAAAGACAACTAAGTCATCTGGTGCCTAAGCACCACTAATGGTATTCATAGCCCATAGACATTGGCCATTTGTAAGTATAATATCCTGGTACTTTATTCACACACGGCCACCTGATCCCAACAAAATGCAAAACGGAAACCAGACAACTGATATACTACTTTTCTTTTGTAAATACATACTTATATAGATAATTACACCCAAACTCAGGACAAACAGACATGTTCGTGCACACAAATATCTGTCCTGGGTGGGAATCGAACCCACAACCTTTGGCGTGAAAGGCCACACCAACTATGCCAACCGGCCCGTTAAATGTATAGACTATGTGTCTTCGGACACATAATATGGAAACTCTGCAATTAGTCTTTAGAAGTTTACTTTGATGTTAAGCTTACAAGTTGCAATTGACAATTAGTAACTAATTCATATTGACGTCATATAGAAAACGTTACGCTTGATGGTTAACGCTAAGCAAATATACGTTTTTTGTGTTTTTCGTAAGTGTTTGTGCTTGGCGTTAACAGATTACATGCAGTGATAGTCAATACGTCGCCAACCATGGAGACTAAGATTGTCATTGTGCGTCGTTGTTTTAGGGGTTACCTTTTAAGGATCATCTGATCCTTAAAAGGTCCTTAAAAGTCATCATCGAGGTCGTAGGATCAACCCCTGAGTCCACCACCCCACCCCTGGGATCAAGTTAAACTTATTGGGTTTTCAAGCAAGTCAAAATATATTTGATTCAAGAAGGGTCTTACAAGCACTTTTAAATCGTTATTTTACAATTTTAATTTTAATATATAGCTACCACCGCACCGGTTCGGACTGTGGATTCTAGCTGATATTATATTTATTTTCTGTCATTTTAAGACTTATACTTGAAATGAAATATAATTTAGTATGGACATTTGCTATTCTTTATCAGAGTAAATTTTAAAAAACATTTTTTTGCGCTTACTAAGTCTAATCAACTAGTCTTCGCTAAATATGCTAAGAAATTTAACCAATTCATTTTGTGTACATTTGTGCAATTATGTACTATATGTACATAAGTCTTTATGAATAAATACCTAAAAAATGTACGACATCGGTTGAACATCAGTTGTTCACGTGTTAATTTATAGATAAAATCAACACAAAAACCCAATATTATAATATAATAAAATATATTATTTGCATTTTTATCAATCGAATAAACTTTGTTCATATTTCCATAAATACTTTAAAGAAAGATAGATTGCATTATTCAAAAAATTTAAGCGGTAAAGTATGCAAGTTTTTAAATTTCGTTGCAAAACTAACGAAGAAGAAGTAAGTGTTCGAAGTTTCTGAGCAAATTCAATTTGGATAAAGTACTTGTAAAGCGATTTTCATTATTAAAGTTAAAAATATTAAACTAAATTCTGTTGATTATTAATCTTTTAAAATTGGAACATACCAAACGATAAAATTATATATTTTACAGACAATTTATAAGAGTTCGTCATGACTCGAACAATGACAACATTACAAAATACAAGGTATAGTTTTTATATACATCATGGACATGGAATGAGCGCAGGATCGACGGATTTATAGAAAGCAATGTTTATGTCGGAAGTGTAACTTTTCCAATTTCCTATCTAGCTGCTACTAAGCGCTTATTAACGGAAAAGCCTAAAAACTTGTATAAGTCCACTTTGAGATTTGTAAAAGGACTTAGAGGCTATAACCTTATAAACTAGCCACTAGATTAACGAAACAGTTAAGTAAATGACACAAAAAGTTAGATATAAGACACAAGGCCAGCGGAACGGCTGCTCCGCTGGCCGCCCGTGGCATAGTACAGGGGCCCGAGCGTGCCTAACCAGCTCGCGAGGCTGCCCCGCCTCGATACTTTGCCCATCCCTATCGTGGCAATACGTCGCTCGCTTCACGTCTCTTTTCCTTATTTTTCCAAATGGTAGCGCAAATAAGAAATAGCGGTCGTTCAGCGGTGCACACCCCCACCATACCCACGCTGTTTGAGGTCGAGTTCTCTAACACCCGAGGACTCCACGCTAACCTCAACGCTGTCCACCACCATCTCGAGACAGCACGGCCAGCAATGTTGTTTCTCACGGAGACGCAAATACTCCGCCCTGCCGACACCAGCTACCTTAACTATCCCGGCTACATGCTTGAAGAATCTTTTAAAGCGAAAGCCGGAGTATGCTTGTTCGTCAGGGCGGATGTTTGTTGTCACTGATTGCGCTGCTTGAAGGATCCCTCCTTCTCCATGTTGGTGGTACGTGTGGACCTGGTTCGTCAGAGTCGAGTCTACGTGTGCCTCTACAGATCCCACAATGGTGACTTGGAGACAAGCCGATTATTTGACCATCTTAGTCGGGTTGCAGATGCTGCGCAAGAGCAGTTTCCTAACGCGGAATTGGTGTTTTTGGGGGATTTTAATGCTCACCATGAATCATGGTTGAAATCCCTCAAAACTGACCATGCTGGAAGAACTGCTCATGCTTTTGTTCTCACACACGACTTGACCCAACTGGTTGATCAGCCCACCAGGATCCCAGACATTGATGGGCAAGCGCCTTCTCTACTGGATCTTCTGCTGACTTCTCACCCGGTGGAATATCAGGTTGTGGTTCAAGCTCCACTTGGTTCTTCGGATCACGGCCTTATATCTACCAAAGTGCCACAGGCCAAGCTGCCACCATCAGCGGTATGCAAACGTCGCGTTTGGCACTATAAGTCGGCAGATTGGGACGGTATGCGCGATTACTATGCGTCAGTCCCTTGGAAAGAACGTTGCTTCAGTGTGAATGACCCGACAGCTAGTGCCGCTGCTGTTGATGATGAGATCATGTTAGGAATGGAATACTACATTCCTAGCTCAGATCTCATCAATAGGGGCACGCGTAACCGTTGGTTCACTCGTGAATGTGCCGACGCTGTGACATCTAAGCAGGCGGCATATCGCGCGTGGATCAACGGCTGCATTAGCGGGGCATCTAACATTGACTCACTGAAAGCAAACTACAATAAAAATTCCAAGTCCTGTAGGAAGGCATACACGAGAGCGGATGCACAGCGCATTGTACAGATTGGTCATGACCTTATTTCGCATCCTAGGGGCTCCCGTAGCTTCTGGCGTCTGACCAAGTCTGTGCAAAACAATTTCTGCCAACCTTCGCTGCCACCGCTCAGAAATCCGGACGGATCGCTAGCTCACAGTCCGCAGGAGAAAGCCGACCTCCTGGCTAAACTCTTTGCCGATAACTCTGTGATCGATGATTGTAGTGCGCAGCCACCAACAATACCTTCATGTGGCCACACGATGCCTGACATCAAAATCAGGCAACGTGATGTGCGTGCGGAGCTGCAATCACTCGATATACGGAAAGCTAGCGGTCCCGATGGAATACCAGTCATTGTGCTGAAGAAGTGCGCGGCGGAGCTGTCTCCTGTGTTAACGCGCCTGTTCCAACTTTCTCTCTCTTCGGGATGTGTGCCGGTGGCTTAGAGAAGAGCTAATGTGCAAGCGGTTCCCAAAAAAGGTCTGACCCGGCAAATTATCGGCCAATAGCTATCACCTCAGTACTTTGTAAGGTGATGGAACGGATTTTAAACAACCAACTGATCCATTACCTAGAAGATCACTGTCTAATTAATGATCGTCAGTACGGGTTTCGACCAAAACGGTCCACAGGTGATCTTCTAGCGTACGTAACGCACCTCTGGGGTGAAGCTATCGACAAGCATGGAGAATCGTTGGCTGTCAGCCTCGATATCTCCAAGGCTTTCGACAGGGTCTGGCACAGAAGTCTTCTCTCCAAGCTACCGGCATATGGTCTGCCTGCTCAGCTATGCACCTGGATTGCCAGCTTCCTACACAAGCGTAGCCTTCGTGTTTTAGTAGATGGTTGCGCTTCACAATTCTATGTAGTGAATGCTGGGGTCCCCCAGGGATCTGTGCTATCTCCCACACTCTTTCTTTTGCATATCAATGATATGCTCTCTCTTGGGAACATACATTGCTATGCAGATGATAGTACAGTGCATGGTGGATACCACGGACGCGCAGTGGCTGGGCGGGCGGAAACTGAGGAGAGGCGGGAGAATCTTGTCATTGAACTCGATAGGACATTAGAGCTCATCGCCAAATGGGGTTCTGATAATCTTGTTGAGTTTAATGCCAAGAAAACACAGGTGTGCGCTCTCACAGCGAAAAAGTCACCATTTTACCCTCATCCCTCCCTCTGTGGCACATCGCTGATGATACAAAGCAAAATCGCCATGCTGGGGATGGACGTTCGTCCAAGACTGACTCCGGGACTGCGACCTTAGTCCAAGGGATCACATCGAGGCTATTATAAAAACAGCTTCACGAAAACTCGGAGTTCTGAACAAGGTGCGGCGTTTTTTCACGCCACAACAACTGTGCCTGTTATACAAAACACAGGTACGGTCTTGCGTTGAATATTGCTCGCACCTTTGGGATGGCTTCGCTAAGTACCTAATGGAGGCCTTGGACCGGTTGCAGCGACGTGCAGTACGCATTATTGGCGACGTAAAGGTCACAAACACCCTTGAACCTTTACAATTGCGTCGCGAGATAGCAGCACTGAGCGCTTTCTATCGTCTGTATCACGGCGAGTGCTCTGAGGAATTATTCTCTCTAATTCCTGCTTCCCCTTTCCTTCTTAAGTCCACGCGAGCTGGTTCTCGATGTCACCGCCTAACTGTGACATCAATTCCATCGCGCACAAAGAAATTTGGCAACTCCTTTCTTTGTCGCACTACCAAAAAATGGAATTCCTTACCAGCTCACGTGTTCTTACAACCCGGGTTCCTTCAAACGAGGCGTGAAGAGGCATCTTGCGGGCCGGCAAGGTGGGGACGGCTAGTACAGAACATTCTTCCCGACTGTACTGGCCGTCGTCGCGTTTGGACTCTACTACCACTTACCATCAGGTGGAGTAGAGTCATTTGCCATCCCGGGGCATATAAAAAAAAAAAAAAACAAAAAATAACAGCTATCACGCTACACTGATACTGGTTGGTGGATACATATATATTGTTTGTTCCGGTTTAAGCCACCGTCTGAGATATAATAACTAATTAAATAATAAAAACTATAATTGTAATAACTTTAAAAGAGATTAATAGTAATTATATCAGGGAATAACCGTGAGAGTCAGAGCTATAGCTCAGGTTTCTCAGAGTGGTTCTATTAATCATCCTGTTGTGCCTGATACCGGATTTAATGTAAGTCTGAATAACTAAGTATACGAATAAAATTAATTGTATATATCCATCCATAACTGCTATTTTTATTTGTTTATTTCAAGTGATATAAGATGATTTCTTTATATGAATATGAATAGGTAGGCGGACGAGCAGATGGGCCATCTGATGTCACCAACACCCATGGAACATAAATATTAATAGTAATTGAAAAAAATCATAGTTAAATTAAAAAAATACAGTAAAATAAATCATAGAGCTATTTTAAAATATTGTACTGGTGGTGGGGCTTTGTGAAAGTTCGATGAACCCACTTATCAGATATTCTACCGCAAAACAGCAGCTCTCGGTATTGTTGTGTTTCGGTTTGATGTATGAGTGAGCCAGTGAAATTACAAGCACAAGGGACATAACATCTAAGTTCCCAAGGTTGATGGCACATTGGCAATGTGAGCGATGGTTAACATTTCTTACAATGCCAATGTCTATGAGCGCTGGTGACGACTAACCATCAGGTGGCCCATATGCTCGTCCACCAACCTAGACTATAAAAGAAAATAACTCTGATTAAGTTTGATTATTATAATTTACAATTAGTCGTACTTGATTTAAAATTGTTCCTTTATTTTGACCATTATACGTTTATTTACCTTAAAGCTATTATTATTATTTATATATATAAAGTGCCTTCGCACTTAAAATGACGCGTACACATATAATGTATTGTACATACAATGTTACATATCGTCAATGATAATGTTAACAAATATAAAACACAGATTTTCATTTATAATAAATTTTAAATAAGTGCTAAAAAAGGTTTTATAAATGAAACGCTATTGTTAATTGAAAACGAATTAAAAATTTAAATTGAATCCTTAAAAATACTGAGTTCTTTTACCTTGAAAAATTCGTCGCAAAGGAAATTACTCTTAGGTGAATGATAAAGGTGGTTTTTAATTTAAGTACAATGACCTTTTGAAAATGGTTAGTGTAAAACTCTATTACACTACTCCGCCTACCTTTATTATAATAATAAAAATAAATGCATATAAATATTGTATTGTTATAATAATCGCTATAACGAAATTTGTATCCGCGCCACGCACACAAGGGAGTTGATAGCGGCTACTATGCTGCTGCATAAGAGAGTATAATGCCGTTAGTTAAATGTTGCTGCGAAAATGTAATCAACTGGCCCACTGCTAAACAATTCAAACTAGACACGTGTTAAACTTAAGCCACGTTGCTTTGAACATTCTAAGCAACTCAAAGCTTTACAATTGAATAGCATTTACTCTCTTGTGATGTCCAATGTGTTAAGGAATTCACTATGTTTGACGTAGTAAAGTAGCTTATGTATAAAACTAGCTACTCTACGCGGCTTCATCCGCGTTACATGTTACTGCTCAGCCTTCAAATGTAACTCTGTCTGTTTATTACGTTTGCACAGCTAAATCACTGATCTGATGTTGATGAAATTCGCTATGAAGCTGATCTGAACTACAAGGAATGACATAGATAATAGTTTTTATAACACTACCTCCTCCCTCCTAACAAGCGAGCCGCTCCCTTCTCAATAAAAAGGCAATGTAAAAAAAAATATCATCTAGTAGATTCTGAAATTGCCGTTTTAAAAACTCTTCAGCTTTATATATAAAAATAGATTATAGTCAATAATTTGTTATGTATTACAGCTCGAATGTTTCCCTTGCCTTAAATACTATTAATAAAGTCGAAGAAGAGCCACATTGTATAATTAAATATGAATCGGTTTAATGGACGACTTTCTATTTCATTCATCTAAATTTGCTTAACAACTGAAAAGATGATAATATATAAATGAAGAGTTTAAGCGCTTAATACTGTAAGGAATGAATGAACGGAATGAATGACATACTCAATGAATGTATAAATAGTATGTGAACAACATCACGAAGTAAATTAAACTAGTTTGAAAGGTTTGAATAGTTTCAAGGGAACATAACTCTGACGGAAATTTGACAATTGAGCGGCGTTATATGTTAATCACTCAAAATTAACTGAGTCAGGTTAAAGCCTTTATTATGTAAAGGAGATTGTAGTTTGCTTATATTCTATTGCTTATTGTAATTCTGTGTTTGCAACTGCTTAATGTATTCTTTAGAAGTCATATATAAATACATAATATAATTTTGACAATGCTCGTTGACAACTGAAATTAGTTATTGAAACTTTTTCGTTGTATGCCAACGTAAAGACGTAGCTTTATAAATGAGGTTTTTATTTAGCATTCATAAATGACTAACCCGTTGGCGTAGTTGGCAGTGACCCTGCCTTCCACCCCAGGATAGCGGGTTCAATTCCTGATGGTTCAAATCCCGATCCAATCGAGTCTGGGTGTAATATGTATTAATTTAAAATTATATTGTAAACGTAAATATATAATGCATCAGTCGGCTTTTACTTATAACGCAGGCAGTAAGTCTGCCTACTGTGTGTAACATACGTATATGTGTTTTATAAAGTTTTTGTGGAATAATATTTTAACCTGATAAAAAATAACAAACTTTTACTTTTTTAGTAAATTAGCATATTATTTTAACGTAAAAAACATCTCTTGCTTAGAAAGTTCACTATGAATTATCGACTTACGTATTCTATTGTCACCGCAGTAGCCTCAAATTCACTTTGCGGTTCTTTAAAAGGCATTTTTAGGAGAAAGTTTCGTGTTTTTTACATACATGTTCTAAAATGTGAATGATTACTCGATTATGTTACAGCTAGACGGTATTACTTATACTTTTTCGTTTTTTTTTAATTTATAACGTATCTTTTTTAAACATATAGCGTAAAACATAAACATCAATCTTAAATTGAAAAAAGTAAAGTAACTGCCTGTAAATACCCAACTGCTGGTGGAAGGCATCCGTGTGTTTCCTCACGATGTTTTCCTTAACCACCGAGCACGACAAGTATTAAAAATAATAAGTAACTCATAAAAAAAATAGTGTCCGGCCCAGGTTTGAACTCGGAACCATCGATTACGATGCTCGTCTTCGAATCACTGGGCCGCGACGGCTTTGATTATGTAATCACTACATAATATATAAACAAAGTAACTTTATAAAACTCCAAGTTTCATAAAAACTCTTTTTCTTCCTGCCTTTATCCCATTACGTGGGGTCAGCACAACATGTTTTTTCGTTCCACTTCTCTCTGTCACTCGTCATCTCAGCACTTTCATGCAAATATATCCTTTTTTACGAAATCCATCCAATTTTCTTCGGCCTCCCCCGTCCCCTATATCCATCAACATTCATAGTCATCACCCTTTTGGTAACGTGCCTTTCATCCCCCCTCATCACATGCCTATACCACGCTAATCTATAACTCTTCAAGTTTTCAACTATTGGTGCTACTCAGACTTCCTCTGATATACTCGTTTCTTATCTTAACCATTCTAGTAACACCGCACATCCCTCTTAACATTCGCATCTCTGCCACATGTATTCTTTTTACATCCTCTTCTTCTTTTTTCAAGTAAAATCAGTAGTTTCATAAAAACTATAAGAAATAAAAATAAATTGACTACATTAATGAAGTATAAATGTGTAACATCACGTACAATATAAGCATAAGGTTTAGACTGATTCGTTTCCAAGAATGTAAAAGTCCATAAATTTCACCGAGGCCTGAGAGATATTCTACAGAATCTCTTGATTTATCGAATTACTTTTCTTCCTTCTTGGTAGCTAATACACTTTAAAATTTAGCTTTTATTTGAACAAACACAATGAAGATTGAAGTATATAAATGTAAATTAAAATAGCCATTGCTCAATTTTTTTACATATTAAGATCTTATATTTAACAAAAATCTTAACCTTTTTTTTTATTTTCAGTGAGTATTGTATCAAATTTTAAAATTAATCATTAAGTCTTTAATGATATTCAGTAGACAAAAATAGGAGTTACATTATTTTTAAATATTAAAAAGAAATATTTAGGATTTTTCCGTTTTTTAAAAGCAGCTAAGTTAGCTGAGAGATTTTTACAACTTAATGGTATAGATTTTTTAAACTGAAAATTTATACGAGTATAATAATAGTACAAATAATTTAAGCAATACTAAAAACAAACACAATAAAATCATTTATTTAAGCACGGGCGCGGAGTAAAGAGCATCTCTCCGCCACGCTGCAGGCCTATGTAGACCTTAGTAGTTTATTATAGTTATTTATATTTTATTAATATTTTACGTATAAGTATAAGTTATTTTTATAAATGCTTATTACATCAATAATCCACTTTCTATTTTAAAGTCTCCATATCGATTGGGTTGCCTGGAAGAAATGGATAATTTGCAATAAGGGGCGGACCCTTGTACTATACATTAATTAAATCTTTCCTGTACTATATAATATATATAATATTTTTACTTAATTATACTTTAAAACACCTATACCATTAGAAAATATATACATTAAAAGGGATGTTGTTCATTGGATTGAGTTAATAGACATAAACTATTTTTAACCGTTATACAGATATAATTAGTTTTATTCCGTTCTACCATATAAGCTTACTTTAAAGATCACATAGTACAGAGTTGGCACTATTGTATAAGTTTTTTAAACTGAATATTATAATAAGAATTGTAGCTGTTTTATCCGCGTCTAACGTTAGTGCCACGTCCCTCTGTGAAATAAAGTGATGCTGTAGATGTTTTGATGATGTAGATTTACCTTTTTTTAAGGAACGGGCTAACTAACACAAATATTGTTTCCAATAAGACTTTAAGTTTCTAAAAACATTATTATATTATATATATTGTTAATGTATAACATATACAACATAAATACAAAATTCTTAAAACATTCACGACCCAACAAATAAAAATGAAATATCTACAAATCGTTACCGCTTGGAATGGTAACATCAATGCTAGCAGAATATTGAATATTAAGCATATTTTGAACGCTACTTTCGAACTAGCTTACTATTAAAATGAACTCAAGTGAAATACGATATAAAAACCTGACTCGCATTTCGTACCTTCACGAACTTTGCAAACTTGAAATATACGTTACAAAGAAATTCTATGCCCGGAGACAATAACTGTGTTTTAAAAGGTCGCCCAATTAGCAGAATTCTTCCATGCCTCGTTAATGATACACTGAAGCGCAGCACGTCCTTTTAGATATACTAGAAATCCTATTAGTATTTATACACTTATATAGTTAAAAAATTGTAAGGGAACATTTCGCGTATTATATATGGCATGACGCCAGTCTCGTGTTTCTAATTTATTGTCTTTACACTTGTAATAGTTTATACGTATTAGTTTATTCGAAGTTTTGTTAGTTTTATGAATTATATTATGAATACTAAATAATGTATATATTATGAATATTGAATAAATGCAATATTAAATAATGCAATGTCTATATGTTATCAATTATTAATAATTATTATGCGCTCTCACGGCGAAAAAGTCACCATTTTACCCTCTTTCCTCCCTCTGTGGCACTAAACTGGAGATACAAATAAAATCGCCATGCTAGAAATTGACGTTCGGTGCGACCTTAGTCCAAGGGATTACATCGAGGCTGTTAAAAAAACAGCTTCGCGGAAATTCTCAGTTCTGAACAAGGTGCGGTGTTTTTTCACGCCACAACAACTGTGCCTGTTGTACAAAACACAGGTACGGTCTTGCGTTGAATATTGCTCAATATTGCTGCTTTGGGATGGCTCCGCTAAATAGCTACTGAAGGCCTTGGATCGGTTGCAGCTACGTGCGGTTAGCATTATAGGCGACGTAAAGGTCACAAGCTCCTCGAGCCTTTACAATTGCGTCATGAGATTGCAGCACTGAGCGCTTTCTATCGACTGTATCACGGCGAGTGCTCTGAGGAATTATTCTCTCTAATTCCTGCTTCCCCCTTTCTTCACAAGCTTACGCGCGCTGGCTTTCGATGTCGCCGCCTAACTGTGACATCAATTTCATCGCGCACAAAGAGATTTGGCAACTCTTTGCAAACTTTCTTTGTCGCACTTCCAAAAAATGGAATTCTTTGCCAGTACACGTGTTCCCCTACCCTTACAACCTGGGTTCCTTTAAACGAGGCGTGAAGAGGCATATTGTGGGCCAGCAAGGTGGGGGCGGCTATTGCAGAACATTCTGACTGTACTGGCCGTCGTCGCGTTTGGACTCTACTACCACTTACCATCAGGTGGAGTAGAGTCATTTGCCTTCCCGGCAAATATAAAAAAAGAAAATAATTTTGATTAGACTTGAATGATTTAAAAGGCTAAGTATGGTGTTTATAGAACCGTAGACTATTCTTTTATAAAAAAAAATTAAAAGAAATTACAGCTTTTGTGAGGGTGATATAGACATAATTAAAATTGAAGTGTCAGTGATGTCATGTTAAATTTTTTTTTTATTATAGTTATCTACAACTACTACAGCTGTACGTTAAAATGGCAGATTATGAAGGATTTTTTATATAAACTGAATTCAACGCTGGCGATGCTGCGAGTTTTGCTCGTATCATATAAATGTCGGAACGCCCAATTACAAGTTTTCAATTATAAGTTTAAAGTAAATGCTTAAAACGAATTGAGAATTTAATTTATATTATTTTGTAGGATCAAAGAAAATAGTCATTTAGTTTTAATTAGTTTTATGTTGAATGGATCAAAGTTAACTCGCGTGTATTGTTGTGGTGCAGTGCTGATTTAAATCGCAAAACACGATTTTGCGATTTTGCGGTCAATTTGCTATTGTTACCTTTATATTGGCGCAAAGATTAATAAAATATAAATTAATATTATCACCTTATGATAATGAAGATGGCCCAGCGAGATTGCCCAGTGGTTAGTACGCGTGAGTTTTAACCAATGATTTTGGGTTCAAACCCGGGCAAGCACCACGGAATTTTGATGTGCTTAATTTGTGTTTATAATTCATCTCGTGCTTGACGGTGAAGGAAAAACATCGTGAGGAAACCTGCATGTGTCTAATTTCATTGAAATTATGCCACATGTGTATTCTACCAACCCGCATTGGAGCAGCGTGGTGGAATAAGCTCCAAACCTTCTCCTCAAAAGGGAGAGGAGGCCTTAGCCCAGCAGTGGGACATTAACAGGCTGTTACTGTTACTGTATTGTAATTTTAGCACAAAACCCTTCGCACTTGCACAAACTTAACTTGAATAACGGACACAGTTGATTCACAGCATTATAAATATATTATTATATGTATTTAAGTTCTAACGTACTTTCAGTTCAGCAGAAGCAAGAGATAAAATATTTATAAATTAATCTCAACTAAATTCAAAAGCCACAAAGCCATTCATTCAAATTATACTAACAACGAAGTTTGTAGACGGTCAGCTCGTCCAATATATAACCTGGAGCTGCAAAATTCAAATCCTTACGAATGATATAATTTCCAAACAAACTTTCTTATTCTAGAAATACTTAGTTATTCTTGTTTTATGTATCACGAGCGATCTATCTTAGTTTTGTACCTACCTGCATATGAATGAATGAATGAAAATGATTTAACGAACTGTATGAATGAATAAATTGTTTTGTTTTATCTTTATTATTCAACTACACACACACACATTCACGCTTATTAATAATAGTAAACGCGTTTATTAAACTAAAATGTATCGATAAGACATTTTTTATCCTTCAACACCTCTTTTCTAAGATCGCTCTGCTTAATACTAAATAATTTATTTAAAAAAAACGTATTAAAATATGATGTTCATAACTTAATAACTATTATAGTTACAAAAGAATCTAAGTTCAGCTGAAACCAATATATCTTCAACTTAAATTATTATTTTACCCGCATTTCTAATACGACGGATGGCTTTAGTTTTGTCAAACACCAACTTAACACCGTAATGTAAATATTTTTTTAAGAAAGCTGTAATTTTAAGAAAGGTGTGTTCATAAATATGTTTTAGTTTGAATATATTTATTAAAAAGTAAGAAAATCAATAAGACGGGTAGTCAAATAATTTATAATTTTAAGTAGGATTAAACTTTAAAAGGCCTGTGTGAATTGATTTGTGTCTGTGTTTGTTTGGTGCAGTAGTAGTGAAAATAAATAAAGATAGGATTGTTGAAACACTATAATATTCACTGTATTAATGTATTACGTTGACAGTTATTTTAATGTTAAGCAATGTGTAATTTGCTTTGCAAACATTAAATTTAATCAGTGATATTTTGTTTCATTTAAAAAAAGAATATTAAATGTTCGCAAATGTTAGGAATATATAATTAAGTATTTCAATTGTATATGTACCATTAATTACACAAACATACCATAGTTGTAATATTCTGTTAGTAACTTCGATTGGTCCAGTAGCTAGTACTAGTATTAGTAGACTGCAGGTAAGTACCGAAATCCTAGAATTTACAAATAACAATAGTTACATTACATTCTATGATATTAACTGTTATAAGTTCTTCTTAAATATTGAGCAAATCATGGCAACCACAAAATTTAAATATAGAATCTATTTCGGCTATATTTTGCATCTGTATTGATTTTACTATCTCCGCCAAACATTCAAATTCTATTTTTAAAATGAATTAGAAATGGTTTAGGAATGGGAATATTATTTCAAAATTATTTAATTATAATTATGGTTAGTCTTGTGCCCGCAAGCAAATAACTGGTATGTTTCTATAATATTTTCTTCGTTTTAATAACAAGTAGATTTTTAATGTAAATATTTGTTGGCATAATAATTTTATTGTGGCCTAATATCAGTTTAAGATGAATAATGAATAAAGAGAAAAGTCAATACATTTTTTTAAACCTGGAGATATAGGATTATAGCTTTAAGTACTGTCCTTTATTTTATTCATTGAATATATAAAATGTTACTTTGAGTTATGTTTTTAGTGAAACAATAATACGTGTAAAATATAATAACTTCTTAATATAGATATGGCTGTTATAATGCATAGTATAGCATAGCATAGCATACCCCACTGGTGGTAGGGCTTTGTGCAAGCTCGTCTGGGTAGGTACCACCCACTCATCTGATATTCTACCGCAAAACAGCAATACTTGATATTGTTGTGTTCCGGTTTGAAGGGTGAGTGAGCCAGTGTAATTACAGGCACAAGGGACATAAAATCTTAGTTCCCAAGGTTGGTGGCGCATTGGATATGTTAGCGATGGTTGACATTTCTTACAATGCCAATGTCTAAGAGCGTTGGTGACCACTTACCATCAGGTGGCCCATATGCTCGTCCGCCTTCCTATTCTATAAAAAAAAAAAAAAAATAGCACATAATATGCGTATTATATAATTGTGAAGCACATTTTACCTGTACAATTTCAATAGCATTTACTTTAAAATATCTACTAGATTATACTGATTTATGATATACGTGTCTTCCACATAAAGGTAAGGCTCTGTACGCAGTGTGTATAATTGTATTTTCTTTCTTATATAGAGAAATAATAGGACAAATGTCTACGGTAGAAAGTGTTTACCACCGCTCATAGACAATTGCTGATTGAATTCTGATTTGAATTCTGACAATGACTAATATGTTATATGTCTGTTTTAAATGCTAACAATTGCATTGGCTCACTCAGCTTCGAGCATGAGCACAACAATACTAACGATAAGTACTGTTGCTTGGTGGAAGAATATATGATGAGTGAGTGATACGTACCCAGATGGGCTTGCAGAAAGCCCTACCACCAAGTACTCGGTATGTACCACCCACTCAATTATTTCACCGCCGAAAAAAAATAATTTGTATAGCTATTTATGGTTTGTAGGCTGAGCGAGCAAGTATAATAATAGGAAAATGGCGTTTCAGTTCTAATGTGGTCAGAGCTTGGTGAAGAATAGAATAATAGTAGTAAGTATTTCTTGCACTGCCAGTGTAATGTAATATCTATCGACGGTGGTAACTATCTAACATCAAACTGACCATTTAGCCTCTATAATAAGTAAAAAGTGTCTACTTTATGTTGCAAAATATTATTTTATTAATTACAAAACCGCATTGCAAGCAATTTCGAAAGTCTAATTAAAAGTATTTCTCATAAATTGTCGTTATAATACGACCCTCTTAATTTTAAGCTTCACAAATTGATTGAACAACACCGACAAACTAAACGGAGAACACAAATATTTACAGCGTTAAACATTTCCATTATTTAAATTTCATTTCGGCGTAAAATTACTTAAGCCTTCAAGTGGTAGAAAAAGTTCCTCTATTGATGTAATTCCTTTTAGCGATTAATTTTTGAAGGCATTAGAATCAAGTATTCGTTGGTCTTTTGGCTAAATATAAGGCCGCTGACCCGGATGTCCTGGGTTCAATTCCCAGGTCGGGCTAATAAACAGTTATTGTGTTTTTCTGTCAGAAAATTCTCAGTGTGAAGACTTCCGTGCTTCGGAAGGCACGTAAAGCCGTTGGTCCTACGCCTGAACTCTTTCCGGTCGTGTCGGATTGCCGTTATACTGGATTATGAGAGCTAGGGAATAAAGGGTGCAACTGTGTTTGCGCACACACTTTCGCACTATAATATGTCCTGCGCAGTTGGTTAGTCTTTCTTGAGATCGGCCACTGTGGCCAAAATCGGTCTGGAGGATTTACGTTATAATAAATAAAATATTTGCAAACAATCTTAATGAAGCGTTGCTAAATCATTGATGACTTTGTTAAATTATTCTTTGTTTATATTTGTCCTTCAATATAAACATCATCAGTTGGTATTGGGACCCTTGTTGGTATGGGAAGCCGAGGCGACTAGCTATAAAAAATATTATCGTACAAAATTAGAAAACTGCATTATGAATAAAAAAAAAATAATTGTAAAATTTCCTAGTGAAACAGCTCGTATGAGCTATCAAAACAGTTCAGTTGTTTTTAAAAGGACATCATTTAACCAAGGAAAAGCGACCAAATTTTTATACGCGAAAAGAGATGTAACATGGAACGAAAAGTTCTTTGTGAAATGCAATCAATATAAAAGAATTAAAATTGGTTGTGCATGATACACTCATTATCATATAGATTGCGTTCTGTATGATAGTTATTGCTAAACTCGATTACCTTTTATAATTATTTTTTTTACCTATCGACACTGAATTGTATAAAAATTGGTTCGCTCAGAGGTCATTATTAAAAATTTAAATTTTCAAATTGTTGTTCAATTTAATTTTTTGTTAAAATTAAAAAAAATAATTGATAATTCTATTTTTTTTTTGTTATAATATAATCGACCGTTACCGTATTTTTTTCTGTATCTGTATCAACACGATTTATCTCTCGGCCATCTCGCCACAGAAAAGAGTATAGAATTCTTTTAAATCTCAAAATGACGATCTCGTTTTTGAAGACAATGAAGCGGCGAATTGAAATTGAATTTTATTATCTACGTCCAACCGGGACGAGGAGAAACTTTTTTAACCATTTCAACGCGTTCGTGGTGTAACTTCGGTCTTCATGGATGTTATTACATTTAGCTAAATTGTATTGAAATATCCGTAAAACAAAATGTCCATTTGAATCTTATCAAATAATCGAAAAGGACGGCGAACAGAAAATGTAAAAATAAATAGTGATAATATTAGTAACTTATTATGTGATTTGTGATAGTTTTAGTAATTATTTTATTTTATTGTTAGTTTAGAGAACAGAAGTTTGAAGTCGTCTTGAAAAATGATGTTAATATCTAAACTAATATTATAAATGCGAAAGAAACTGTCCGTCGTACGTTTTCACGGCTTAACCATGAAACGGTTTTAATTAAATTTCATGAAATATATATATATATATATATATATATATATATATATATATATATATATTGTAAATAATTTCACTTGTGTGGATCCCGAAGATTCCATTAATCTGGGGTCGCCCATATTATCGATATATTCTGTAGACTAAAAGGCTTACGCAATCTCTGTGTCAATATTTTCACGAAAAATTCATGGAATTTTGTTAAAAAAATAGAAAAATTTCATTATTTGATTCATAGATATTTTATTTAATACCAAATTACGGAAAAAAATTCTTTTGACACAATTCGAACCAACTTAACATGCTCCGCTGAATTTCATTATCGGACATCGCGTCAGAATTCTTAATTCCATCCTCACTACCTTGATGTCTGGAAATCCACAACAGCGAAATTGCTAAGGCAATTCCTGCCTCGCACAACCACTCTGTGGAACCAGCTTTCGCTGGCGACTTTTCCGAACCGATATGACATACAAACCTTTAAGAAAAGAGCATACTTATTGTACGTTCTTTTCTTGAAGGTTCCTTAAAGGCCGGCAACGCACCTGCACGCCTTCGGGTGTTGCAGCTGTTCATGGGCGGTGGTAGTCACTTTCCATTAGGTGAGCCTCTTGGTCGTTTGCCTCTATCATAAAAAAAAAACATAACATTAAATTCTATAAACATATTAAAGCTTAGCTCTTGTCTAATTTTTCGGAAAATTAATATCTGACAACTGAAAAATAAATAATAATAAAAGAATTGTTTAAATATTCTATTAAAACATGATAATTTGTTATTTTTTAACAACACTCACCTATCTTAATTAGATTATTAATAATGATCATGATGATGTCGTCATGACCGATTTTGGTCACGGTGGTCATTGTCAAGTGCACCAAATATTTCTTCACTATCTAAATCCGTTGGCCCTATTCGGCCTGTGAATTTAGGTTCTGGTTTTTGGCGACATTATATACACTAGACCAAATGATCTAATTATTAATATAAACGCAACTTAACCTCGATCTAATGACTGTTAAATTAATTGTCCGAGCGGTTGAATTGGTGTTTGATATTTGTTTAATGAATAATATCACCGAAAATGCATATAACTTTATTAATTATGAAACGTGTAAATAAATAATATCATGATATTCCACGATCGACTGCTGTAATATTAATGATTGTTTGGTTAATTAAACATGAGGAAACAACGTAATTATCGTGCCGCCAAGAGGAAAAGGGGGTAACCAAACAAAACAGAAATTGCGAAAATTTTTAATGAAGATCTTTAAACTTTAACGTATGGGGTGGTGATTTGCTTGCCCGCCTATAATATATAATATAATAAAAAAAGAATATTATTTTCTTAAAAAATAAAACAACTCAATAACATAATTATAATAATTACTAAGAATATTGTGAATATGTACCTTCATTCTCTGAATAAGGTTAAGATTTTGTGATGAGCTGGAAATTCTTCCTTAAACACCTTACGGCTACTAGGTCAAAGGTTCTAATTTGATAATTATTATTGACTTTCTTTCTTGTGTTTGTGTCTCTTTTCTCTAGAGGCAATATAATGTCTCTACTTTCAGAAGTTTTATTCTGATATGGATGATATTCCATGTTTAATATGCTCTACATGACATCTATTTACAAAAAGCTGACAAACTTGGCTCAAGCTTGGCTGGTTAGAACACGTGAAACTTAACTGTTAATTTCGGATTATAACCTGGGCCAGGTCTGGTCTTTCGTCCCCCGAATAAATGGAGTGGGTAGGTACCGTTTTTTTTGTGGCAAGCTCTCTATTTTTATATATAGAGGGGATATATATAAATATATTATTATTAAATATATAAATATATTTTTGTGGAGGAAACAAGTAAATGCATTCTTCTAGCGAAAAAAAAGATCTGGTTAAACAACTGAACTTGCATTTGCTTAATTTGTGTAAATGATTCGTGCTGGACGGTGAAGAGAAACATCGTGGGGAAATATGCATGTGTTGAAACAAAATGCCATATGTGTATTCACTCCGCAATGGAGGAGCGTGGTCAAATAATCTCCTAACGGTCTGCCTAGTTAGTTATTAATTAAACTGTGCTTAATTTATGTCAAATTTGCTGTGGAAAGCAATCTTTTGCAGTTTTGCTTTTGCTGAGGTGATCAAAGTTGGCCATGATCATAAACAATTCTTTATTTTATGTATTATTTTGTGTGCTTAAAATTTCATTATAAAATTACAAAGTAAAACAAACAACGTAAACATATGCGCTGATACAAAGAAACAAGCGTACTCGCCTAATTACTTAGGTATATATAGGTGATCGTACAGCGGATATTGCTGTACGATTGATGGGATTGAGCTTTGAAACTCAGGTCGAATAATAACGAACGAGTGAATGAGTATAAATACGAAATGTTGTACGAACAAAATTATTAATAGTAGTCATTGGTAAATACGCTAAAATTTTATATTTTATTATATTTTTTGTTTTTAATATCAGGCGGACTAGCTAATGGGCCACCTGATGATATGTAGTCACCACTGCCCATAGATATTTGCGATGTAAGAAATATTTATTATCCCTTACATCATCAATGTGCCACCAACCTTGGGAACTAAGGTAAACTAAGATATTATGTCCCTTAAATTAAGTGATGTCTTCCTTAAAAGTTACCACGACATGTGAAAAAATAATATGTGTGTGTAGGAACACAAGTTTGTAAGTTGTGTGTATTTTAGTATTTGATTTTCTTCCTTATTTATTTATCTTTTATATTTTTTATTTACATTGTATGATAACAATGCAGTGTTCAAAATTTTATATAAAAATATTTTTTACGTGTATAAACTCTTTTATATGATATATAATGTACAAAAATTATATTAATAATATTTTTCTTTAATTTAGATTTTATATCGTTTAAGATTTCATGTCACGTTTCGGAACACTATAGTAGATGTACATACCTGACGTGTCCGCTACATGATGTTTGGAGCCGAGGAGTTTTATGAACCGGGAATGTGTCTAGTAATTATTCTAATAATTTAAATATTTTAAACGTATAAATCAAACATATATTATGTACGTTAAAATGGTATTTTCCGACGATTTTCGCTACAAAATGAAATCCAAAGTTTTGCTAGTTACTAGTAAAATTTAAAGTGCATTTTTATATAATAGGTGGATGGACAAGCATATAGGCCACCTGATGGTAAGTGATCACCAACGCCTATAGACATTGACATTGTAAGAAATTTTAACCATCGCCTACATCGCCAATGCGCCACCAACCTTGGGGACTAAGATGTTATGTCCCTTGTGCCTATAATTACACTGGCTTTTTCTCTTTTAAAACCGGAACACAACAATACCAGGTACTGCTGTTTTGCGGTAGAATATCTGATGAGTGGTTGGTGCCTACCCAGACGAGCTTGTACGAAAATGCATAGATTCATTCTTATGATGTAAAAAGCCTCTTTTTTTATTTGTAAAAACGAGTAAAGTCAGAGCCCATAAATGTTACATGCTGGATAAAGCCTTTTCTCCTCTCTAAAAGAATGGCTGAAGCTTAATCCATCACGCTGCTCCAATGTGGGTTTGTGGATATACAAGTAGCTAAATTTTATCGGGTTTTCTTAGGATATTTTCCTTCACCGTTGATCTTGAGATTAATAATAATCACAAACTATGTGCATAAAATATCAGTGGTGCTTTCACGGGTTCAAAAGGCCATCTCAACTTGTTCAACATTGCTTGTCTTATAGTTAAATTAAAGAAACATCTAAGTACATAATATATCATTACATATTATATGCCTTAAATTACTTAACGAACCCTTATTTTACCCGTGCGAAGCCTTGATGTGTATAAAATTAATTTTAAATTCGTTCACAATTTTTTTATAGCTTTTTTATTTATACTTATAATTTCTTTCCATTAGCAACAGAGGAGAGATGTACATGATGTTCACATATATATTTTGCATTTTATAATTTAAAAACAAAAACATATATTTTTAACGGATTCTAATAATAGGGAGTTAACGTGATATGTATAAAATGTTTTATGGGTATTTTATGTGACTTGTTATGAACATAATAACGTAATCAACATTATTATAGACTCATATTAAGGTGCGTAAAAAAGGGGCTTTTGAAAATGGTAATTGGCTTATACCTTATCAGTATTGTTCCGTTTATTTTACGCCCTAGAGTCATTTATTTAGAACACAATTTAAAATTCGAACGAATTCAAATTGAAAACGTAATTGACACAATAGAACATAAACGAATAGAGAATACAGATAACGTAGTGATCAGAAAACTGGAGAGTATTTGGAAGTTATATTTTATTTATATAATCGTTCTGCGATTTGTTTATGATGAAATACTTTAAAAAATTGAAAAAGAAAATATAGAGGCGTTTGATATTTTGAAGGCAGAAAAAATGAAATGTTTTCTGAAAATCTCAACGTTTGTCCATATCATCAATTCGTTAACAACGTATCAAAAAACTAATTATATAATATTATATTAAAACATTCCATAATATCTATAATTTATTTAAAAACATAACGAGGGATTGATTACCTAATCTGAAATATATGAAATAAAAACGGCAAGCAAACGAATTATTACCGGTTTCTGAAATGCTTGTCAAAGTCAGATTTACTAATCTGACTAAATAACGAACGCTCATTGGTCGACTATTACGTTATCGGCCGCCTTTGACCAATTATGATTTAGATTAACGTACAATGATTTAATCTGATAATCATGATTAAGCGTTTCTGTAACTAGATGATAATGCAGCTTATCTCCCTACGTTTTGACAACTTCGTAACTTGATAACGGTTTCTCCGTTATCAAGTTACAAAGTCCTTGATATCAGGTTCATAGATATTCTTTTTTTATTTATATCTTAAAAATGATTTTAACTTTTTTTATGGAACAATTTTAAGGCAACATAACAGTTTATCACATATAAGTAATTATAGTTGTTTTTTAAATTTAACTTGTCAGTAATGTTCTTTTACTTCTTGATACTTGCTAACATTCCACGCGGTCACGATTAGTACAGTCGCCATTTGTAATTATAGTTGGTATATATTAGGTCCTTACATATAAAATTTGCCTTTTGAACGGGAGGAATATAAAGTCTTTTTTTTTTGTAAAATATATTTAATGAATTAATGCACCGTTGTTATCTATGCACTTTTACCATCTCATAGGTAGTTCATTGACCAATTACTAATAAAATCATGGGGGCGAGAATCAATAAACTCTTTGAAGTTGGTTTGGGCTGCCGCATCGGAGTTGAATTTTTTTCCTTGTAAGAAGTTGTCCAAATTCCGGAAAAAATGGTAATTTGTTGGAGCAAGGTCCGGGAAGTACGGTGGTTATCGCAGACATTCCAATTGTAGCTCATCTAACTTAGTGGTTGTTTGTTGTGCAGTGTGTGGTCTTGCGTTGCGTGAAGAAGCAGTGGCCTAGAGCGATTGACCAATCTCGGTTGTTTAGCAGCTAGTTCTTCCTTCATGGTTTGCAGTTCCTGACAATAAATATCTGCCGTATTCGTTTGGCCAGATTTTAGAAAGCTGTTGTGATCGACACCGGCGCTAGTCTACCAAACACTCACAAGTAACTATTTTATTATTGAGTCAATTTTCGTTTAAGGCAGGATTTGGCTGGGTCTCCAGAGTTCAGCCATTGCGACGAGCGCTTCCGACTATCGTACAGTAACCACTTTTCATCACAAGTAATGATTCGATTTAAATCTCTACTTTATTGTGTCGGCTAAGCAAAGTAACACAGCAGTCGACGCGTGTTTGCAAGTTCAATTCACTCAATTCATGAGGTACCCATCGTTCAAGTTTTTTTACTTCCACGATTTGCTTTAAGTGGATTAATACAGTTTTATCACTTACTCCGAAGCCTGCAGATATCTCTGAATCGCTTTGTGATGGATCCGCTTCCACAATAGCCTTTAATTCTTCATTTTCCACTTTGGTCTCCGGCCGTCTACGGAGTTGGTTCTGAAGATCGAAATTTCCAGAACGAAAACGTTGAAACCAAAAACGTACCGGGCTTTCTTTTGCGACACCAGCGCCGTACACTCGTTCTCGTAAATATACCGATATTTCAAGTTTTCCATTGTGCGGTTATAAGCGACGCCAAAGAAAAAAATAATAAGGAAAAAACAAATGAATGACTGTTTGTTCAAATGTACCAGCTAAATGAATTTATAAATTTGAATTTGGAATTCTTAACCGAAGAGGAGATATTTCAGATCAAAGTGGTCAGAACGACAAAACGCAAATTTCATATGTAAGGACCTAATATTTAAATGCAGACTAATGTAAATAACCTTCTTGAACTTATATGTTTTTCTAAATATAAAACCTTATTTAAAAAAAGAATATTATGCTGTCATAATATAAGATTACAAAGCGAGTGCTGGAACACGTTGAATTATAATATCTCGTTAGACGTTCAATGTGAAAACATATGATCATAAATATAATGTACAAATGTACGTATACATTCGAATACGTCATAAACTTTTGTGACAAACAAAATAGTCGTCGTCATAATATTATGAGTTGGTTATAAATTCTATCACCTTTATTCGATTTGTTTTTATATGTGAAATATAATATTGATTGACTTCGCAAAATTATGTATACTTATGTAATATACAAACAATATGTACACCGAACTAAATAATAACTATTGAAATGTTTTAGTTTTTAAAATACATTTTTATATCTCTGTAAAAACGAGTACGTTTATAATGAACGTGAAATAGCATTGATTATATTTAACAAATATTTTTCTGATAGAGAAGACCTGTTTTTTTTAAGAGCAAATCTCGGTACAGAATCTTGAACGTAAAAAAGAGCGAGGTCTCCCATACTTAGAGAAGTGTGATGTGTCCAAATGAAATAAGTGCCTTACTTCTACATACTACTGAATGTTTTAAATACAAAAAAAAAATAATGCTTTGTTTTTTTTTTTATAAACTTGAATTATGTCATTAGTTTTGGAATGCGCAAAACTGCGTTACTTAAATAAAAATCGCGACAATATGCAATCGAATAGTAGTATAAACGATGTAAATTCGATGAAATTTGATATGGAAATAACATAAACTGTAAGCAACAACAAGTAGTTTCCTGGTGGTAGAGCTTTGTGCAAGCTCGTTTGGGTAGGTACCACCTACTCATCAGATATTTAACAGCAAAACAGCAGTACTTGGTATTGTTGTGTTCCGGTTTGAATGGTAGTGAGCCACTGTAATTACAGGCACAAGGGCATAACATCTTAGTTCCCAAGGTTGGTTGGTTAACATTTCTTACAATGCCAATGTCTATGGGCGTTGGTGACCACTTACCATCAGGTGGCTTATATGCTCGTCCGCCTACTTATACTATATATATATAAAAAAAACAAAATGCTGTGAAACAGGGAAAATAGGGTTTCACAATTGTACAAGAACAAGATTTAACATACCTAAATAAGTTAGCCAAATAGATAACCTTCTACTTTTAGTAGGCTATTTATATTATTCTTTTTTATAGTATAGTTAGGCAGACGAGCATATGGGCCACTTGATGGTAAGTGGTCACCAACACACATTGGCATTTTAAGAAATGTTAACCATCCCTTACATCGCCATTGCGCCACCAACCTTAGGAACTAAGATGTTATGTCCATTTTGTGTCTTTAATTACTACTACTACTTCTGTAAAATAATGTAAATAATACATTAAGATAAGTGGTATGATTAAGCTCATATGGGTAATTACCGCCCACTTCCGTTATTTTATTGTCCAACATCAATAATTGCTGTGTTCCAATTAGTAGGATGACTGAAGAAATGCAATTATAAAACGCAAAGAATGTAACATCTTGCTTCACAGCGTACGCGCACTAGTCTACTCATATCTTAAAGGGTATGCCCTTCGGTGTTGCAGATGTCCATGGGCGGTGGTAGCTACTTTTCATCAAGCAAGCCCCCTGCCCGTTTGCCCTCTGTTACGTAAAAACACGGTTGACATCGCATTGCAGTATAGATATTAGTTTAACTATACATTACCAATATGTATAGACAAGTATAGACAACGCTTAACGCTCAATAAATGAACTGCCTAACTTTTAGTCGTAAACTCAATCCTGGCCGTTTGGGCTATTATTGTTCCTAACCATACCACATACTTTACGTTTAATTATGGGAAACCGGGTACATAAAAATATTCTAAAACAAGTATGTTTTATTTTTCAAAGAAAAACGATCCAAAAAACCTTTTGGCCTTTTTACTCACACTGGGTCATCACAACAAAAATATTTTGCAAAAAATATATTTTACCAAATATGAAAGGCATCCTAGATTGGTCGTAAACCCGTGAAGGAAAAGAAATGAAGTCGGGGAAAATTGTGAAAAGTGTATTCGTTCAAACAAATACGATTTATGACGTTTGCAATGGAGCTAGCTCGCTGCTTCTGACAACTTCCTGATATGTACTTATTTCAAATATATAAAGCTGTTTAAACTAATGTATTTTTGTTTTTTTTTTAATAAAATTTCTCTATACATATGTCCGTACGAGGAGGTTTGGGTCATATTTGGTTTCTGAATTTGTATTAAATGTTTGCTCGAATTTTCTAAATTACGTATAACCAAATAACTATAACATCGTACTTATAATATATCAATGTTTTAATTACCAAGAATTTGAAATTAAAACAATTTAATATGTTATCTTTCGTTCACCCAATTGTAGTCAACTTTCGTCTTCAAAAAAAGTGGTATAGGTGACGTTTAAACATTAAATTTTAATTCCATTAAATCAATCTGAATTTGTAAGTTAGCTCATCATTGTTATCCTAAGTGGAGAGAATTCCATACGTTCTCCATAACCAAAAAAGGTGACCAGCGATAAAATAATAAACGAATTCTAAATATATTTTTTTAATGTAAAACCCGCTAATACTAAAATACTTTCTAAGTAATATCAAACACTGTTATAATGATAGTTCATTCCTAATATAATATTGTAACGCTACTACAATACAACAACAATAACAATACGATTTTACTATCATTGCGGCTGTTACTATTATTATTAGCTCTCATAAGCCCCAATTTACGTTTCAACGCCTCTAATATTCGTTCATGACAGGACATAATTAGAAATAAACCGACAGTGAACGGATGGTGTTTTCTATTACCAAAGTTATTAATAGCAGATAACATTTCATTTATTCCTGTTATAGTAGCAGCACTAGAGTAATGTACACATTAACCTTATAATAATTCAATGGGAATTATCAGGATAGTAATTCACCACCTTCAGTTAAGATTCACACGTTCTATCTACTGGGCCATCACGAGACTTGAGTGTTATGGTAAAAATAAAATATTTAAATAGTAACTATCATTCAAAAAGGAAAAAACACTTTAATATTCAATTAAATAATAAATATTTTTATAGTTGTAATGGAATAGGCGTTTGTGTTCCATCTCACCTGATGGAAAATGACGAAGACGACGAAGGTGGTACACGCCCATCCAAAAGAAACCTGTTCGCTTTACTCTTAAGGGCTCCAGAGTTCAACTTATCAGGAAAAATAAACCCAGGCAGGTCGTTCCAAATCTTGGTGACTCTCACCAAAAACGAGCTGTCAAACCGTTTAGTTCGACTTTTGGGTATGTCAATAACGTATGAATGAAACTTTTGCCTGCGCCTACTAGTCCGATAAAGGAATGGAGATGGCTCAATTAGTTCGAAAAGAGCCTTCGAGCACTCTCCAAAGTGTATCCTATAAAAAACCGATAAGCTGGCAACTCGACGAAAATTTGAAATAATATTATTTAAAAAATAAGGAAAAATGTCTGTGTACACTTAGACCTTGATCCTGATATCATTGTTATCTTCTAACAATTGTTATATTCTTTCGTGAAAATAAAAAAGTCAGATTCTAAACACTTAACATAGTAAAAATATTAAATAAATCTTGGATTTTAAAGGTTATATTACAAATTATTTAAATAAAGAATTTATATTCGAGACAAAGAACTTGTACCTAATTAGATGACATATCTGCAGACAACAAAAGTCTGTCTCGTATTATCTTTAAAAGAAGACGTTTGTGCGGATTAGTTCAGAAGGCAGTATAATAAAAAGTAGTAATGAGAAATTTATGAAATGCTTTTATTTTTAAAGGTATATGGAGAAGATTTGTGTTCATAGTTAGTTTTATGCTTATCAGAGCTTATCGTTTCGAAATGTAGATTCCACATTGGATGAATGACTAAAAACTGTATACTATTTTATTTATTTACAAAAAATAAGAATACATTTGTATAGATAATAATATAATTGCTAAGAATGATTGTTGCAGCTTCATTATATCCATAGAAAATTTGCAATCATACTAAAATTAAAAAGCAAAGGCGTCCTCTCCTCTTGTAAAGAAGGCTTACTGCTTAATCTACTATGGTCTAATTCGAGTCTGTAGAAAATATGGGGTAAAATTAAATTAAACACGTAAAGCTCTTTTTAACACCAATTAAGTACATGCTTCCCGAATTTATCACGCAATCTTCGGCATAACCACTGAGCCATATCTTACAACATTCAAGCAAATTAGCTAAATATGAGACGCTCATATATTCCACTTATCCTTTATAAAATTTCCAAGTAAAGCAGTTAAAATAAAAGGCGCTGATTTCATGAGTCACTGCGCAACACTCAACCGTATTGCTCCATATTTCAGTGTCAAGTGGGAAAGTAGAAATAATGGTCGTTCTACAAAACATACATCCATAAATGCTTTTAAAATCCTTACTCGATATAAATCAATCTGTATTAATCATGTTAATAAAAGCTAAAATATTTGTTTCGACGTTTGTTACTTATGATTTATTTGGATAGAAGATAATATGGCTGAAGATTCGATAGAAAGAAAAACATATCCTATAAGATTTGGTTAAGTATCTATGATTCTTAATTATTCATAAATAAAACTTAAATATTTCATATTTAATTATTATCATTAAAAAATAATATAGCATATATTTTTGTTATTTAAGTAGAGCCTAGAGTAGTTATAATACGTGAATCTTATCCAAAATTCATCCACATTGTGGAGAACCTTTGAATTTTCATGTGCTTAATTTGTGTTTATAATTCATCTCGAGCAGTGACGCAATACATTATCAAACCAGTATATGTCAGACGAAAATCTGTCCCATGTATGTTTCCATAAACCAAATTGGACCAGCGTCGTGGAAGTTGCACCCCTACCTTAGCCCAGCATTAAACACACATGACATTAGACATTAAAGGCTATTGCTTACTTTATTTTAGTAATTAAGTTATTTATTAATAAATAATTAAAATTCTGTTTAGATTAACCGACAAAAACTCCATATATAAATAATAAAGTAAATATACTGTACTGTACACTTAAGTTATTTAAATACATTATTTTTTAAATAAATTTAATAGTTTGCTTTTTTCATTAATCTTCAGATCTATGCTACTATATTTTTCCATAATTTAATTCATATATATTAACCATAAAGTCGAGATGGCCTAGTGGAACGTGTGAACCTTAACACATGATCATGGGTTCAAAACCGGGCAAGCACCACTGAATTTTCATGTGCGGTGAAGGAAAACATCACGAGGAAATCTGCATGTGTCTAATTTCATTGAAATTGCCTTATGTGTATTCTACCAACCCGCATTGGAGCAGCGTGGTGGTATAAGCTCCAAACCCTCTTCTCAAAAAGTGAGAGGAGGCCTTAGCCTAGCGGTGGGACATTCACAGGATGTTACTGTTATAGATAACCAAGTTTACTGGTCATCGGGCTTTGTGCATATAATACGCTCGTCTTTTAGCCTATTCTGTATGAAAAAAAAAAGATAATTTAGTAAGAAATGAGTACTGTAATATGCTAAATGGTAGTGACAATTTTCTCTGTATAAAAACATATATAATATGATCATTACAATAATATACAGGTAATATGATAGTTTATAGAAGCAAAGTTATTTGTTCCTCTTAGCAATGTCTATCCTAAATAAATACATTATTTCCAACTACACATTTCTTTCAAGAGAGATAAATGAGGGGTTCAACGACCGCAGTTTTTTATACTTGAGAAAAGTAGCAAAGAATTATCATTATTTTCATTACGTTATTGATATTTTCATATATGATGAATAATAATAAAATATTTGCTTACTACGTAGTATAATAATTGACTGTACAGTATTAGTTTTATATCCTTGGCTATAATTTGATGTTTAAAGAGTTGTAGGGTTTCGTGAAAATCCGACTGTGTAAGTACCACCAATTTATCTGCCATACATGAATACTTAGTAATATTGTGTACCGATTAGAAGGGTGAGTGAGCCAATGTAACTATAAGTACAAGGACATAACATCACAGTTCCCAAGGTTTGCGGAATTGCATTAACGATGTATATATGCTTAATATTTCTTACAGCGGTAATATCTATGGGCGATGGTGACCATCATAGGGTGGTCGGTAATTTAGGGCTTTTATGAAAACCATTTAAATTTATTTTTAACGATAAAAAGCTTTTGGTGCTTACTATATTTTATTTCCGCGAAAAACCACATCCTGGGATGTCACCTATACTTGAAAAATATATTTATTTCTTTAAATCAGTCGCTGCGGCACCGTTGAGAGAGGGCTATTAATAATTATCATATTAAATATAAAATATCTTTACCACATTCTTGAGAGTAATTTGTAAAATATGCACAATGAAAAAAAATAACAACGCTACCGGTCGTTTTAGATAGAAAAAACATAGAAATGAGATTGCGTGTCGAGATCAGCGTGGATAAGGGATGTCCGGATGCAATCTGAAATTTTGATAGCTTTACATTTCTATAATGTAAATTATAAATATTTATTTTAAGGGATAGTAGAAAACTAAGATTTCTCAAGGATACAGAGATAATAGTCCGAAAATTTATCATATACAGACACATTAACATCGACAAATAACAATTCATTAAACAGTTGACGTAAAACAATCATTCGTATTCGTAAACAAAATAACTTCGAAAAAGGTTTTGTTAAACTTTATAAAGATAAGTTCGTGAAATGTAAATATATTTATAAAATTGTTCTAACTTGAATTACTTATTTAGAAATATTCAAAACAAACTGATTTATTATTATTTATGTGGAATGTATTGTACGTTTGTATAATCCTCTGTTATCTTTATATTTTTTTACATTGTACACTTTTACTAAGCAGACCACCCCAACCAATATTAAAAATAATCGAAAGTCAGTTTGCTTGTTTCGCTTTGGCTTCTTAACTATTCATTTTTTATAGTATAAGTAGGCGGACGAGCATATGGAATACCTAAAGGTAAATGTTCACTTACATCCATAGACATTGGCATTGTAAGAAATATTAACCATCGCTTTCATCACCAATGCGCCACCAACCTTGGTAACCAACCAACCAAGATGTTATGTCCCTTGTGCCTGTAATTACATTGGCTCACTCACCCATCAAACCGGAACACAACAATACCAAGTACTGCTGTTTTGCGGTAGAATATCAGATTAGTGGTCGGTACCTACCCAGACGAGCTTGCACAATAGCCCTACCTCCACTAGTACAGTAGTTTCAATTGATCATCAATAAATTTTGTGAGCACGTTGTCAGGGATACAGATACACACGCCTCGCGCGGGCGAAGCCGCGTAGGAAAAATAGTTGTAACATAATTTGGTGATATATTTTAATAATGATTTTTGTATTATTTCAGGTAAGAATATTAATTAAACAAGACGTTATGGTAAGTTATAACTTTTCTTTACTTTCGCTGCCACTAAATCTATAATACGTCAATTTTTGTTATACGTTCAAAAGTACTTTAGAGAATAAATAATGCTAAAAGCATTTTGAAATATATATTTTTTTATTTTGAAATAAAAATTTCATTGAATCGGATACCCAGTCGTCATAAGTTATGTATGTATTTGTTATAAATCTGCCTTCGAAGTTTGTATTTTTAATGCTTATAACAATATTATGCTCATTAATTTTGATAATTGAAGGATAATACTTGATAATTGTTATTTTTTTAATTGTAATTGTAATTTTTGTATCACAATTATCAAGTTATATACTGGGACATTTTTCACACACGACCATCTGATCCCAAATTAAGCTTGTACAAAGCTTGTGCTATGGAAACCAGACAACTGATATACTACATGTACTACTTTTCTTTTGTAAATACATACTTATATAGATAATTACACCCAGACTCAGGACAAACAGACATGTTCATGCACACAAATCTCTGTCCTTGGTGGGAATCGAACCCACAACCTTCGGCGTGAAAGGCAAATATCTACCAACCACGCCAACCGGCTCGTCATCATCATCATTATCATCATCATCAAGCAAGTAATTTATTCCTATATTGCATAAGAAATCAAAAAAAAAATGCTATTTACTTAAATACAAATATTTTTTTTTTTTGTCTGAAAAAATGTAAAGGAAATTTCTTCAAGAAACCAAATGTCAGGGATACAATAATATAGTTATAGGATAATATAATTTTAATGTGAATAGTAAATTTTATATGAAATTACAATGTAGTAGGATTATATTGTAATTTCATATACTAGCTACTATCTACTAGCGCCATCTGTTTAATTATAATAGAACTATTTTGTTATGCGATGGTTCTCAACAGTTTTGTTTTTATAAAATATATAATTAAATGTTGAAAATTTAATTTTAGTTTGTTTTTAAAAACAAATTTCGTTTATATTTGCATGGTATTATTTTTTATTATTTCTCAAGTTTTGTATTTGTTTTGGTTTCAGTTTTTTTATTTTGCAGAAAATACTTCGCAGTTTAGTAGGGTACCGCTAGATGGCGTGTAAACTAATTATTTTAATATGGTAGGATTTGAATTGCGAAAACAAAATTTCTATTTGTCTACATATATATTATATTATATTAATATGTTTTTTTATAATAAATATATTAATTAAAATTAAATAAATATTTCAATAAATTTGGCATGTCACGGACTTCCAAAGTTGCTTATGGTAACTGATTGAAAAAACAAGTACATTAATATTAAAATAATAAAAGAATTGTAACGATGGTAATATTTAATTTTTTATGAGTAGTAATGCCACTGGGTAAAGTTTAGTTAACTAAATGCCTAATGTTAACAAGTGATGTTTGGCTTGAGTGATAACTTTCTGCGCCTGCGTGAAAAGTTGTCACGCCCTCTAAGCTCTACCTTTCTTTTTCTAACATTCACCCCTCAAAGAACTTCCTTATATTTATGATTGCCTGGTAGCTAGTAGACATTTTCCGCTCTAATCGGGATTTCCAGATATCTATTATCCTAAGGTGCGAATTAGATTTTCCTTTTAATCCGCTGCCCCCACTCCTTGGCGATTTTCCACGCGAGCTATCTATGGATAGTGAAATCTATATCTTTCATTTTATGCTGCCCTGGTACTTTTCCCCGAAGTGCGAAAGCCTTCTACGCGGCCGCTACGAGATGCTACGCCGCTAGTGACGCCATCTATTGTAGTTACGCAGAAACAGTAATTTCAAATAGAAACTCGCTTGCTACGCAGTTTGTAACTAAAGCCCATATAGCACTTGACTATATTTAATTTTAATTATTAAGTATTTCTAAAAATGGCCATATGTAAAAAAAAAACGTCATTATTACGAAAATAAACTAACGTCATAATCATGAAACCTCTTACAGAATGCAATATATTCCATTCGCTTACCTCCGATAAGTTATTTAAATGAGTCATATTACCAAATATAATATGATACTTTGCGTTCATTCTGTTTTCCAAAATACTCTTTTAATATATATATAGTATTCGAAATTTAAAATTTTCGCAATCGTAGATAAGTAACTACTATTAATTATTTACATACACCTACCTATACCATTTGAGCTTTCCAATAGTTACAACCTATTTTACAAATAAGTAATAAAACTATAAAGCCATACGTGGATAAAAAGCGGATAGTAATCAAATACCTGTTACTTGAAGGGCTACGAATGCAACAACGACGAATTCTAATACGATTTGTACGATGTATAAAATGGTACATATGTTGTTAGGTTCCTATTATTAATAATATCATTTAAAATATTCGAATAAACGGGCACACTGCTTGATACCTCAAAGAGTTTTATATACGTAGGCATATGTAGATGCTACGCGAAACGGTTCTATTTAGGATTCGATCGTTGTTGGCTCTTAAGTATCTACAGCTACGAATTCTGGATTCAAACCACTTTTCTAGTTATTCTCCGGTCACCAGGAATTATGTTTTTTATAATTCTGTATGAAGGTTTGATCTAATGTAATGCAAACCGATAATCAATAAAAATGTAATCATTTTTACATTAAAAGGAATACAAAAACGACATATACTATTATTCGTATACAAAAAAATAATTCATTTTTAAATTAAATTTATTTATTTGTCATTAAAGTATTGTACGACGAATTAAATGTATTTTGAAATGATACATAATTTACTACGCGTAAATTTCACATTACAACAACGACCAACAACTTGTAATTATGGGTATAAAGAACTTTAAAATATCACAATGAAGACATAAATATTTTATTATATTTCTAATTATTATGAATAAATTTTAGTTTATTACTAAACAATTAATAATTTACCCCATATTTCAATGGTTATAAAATAAAGTAAGTAAATTGAGTTCGTGCATGACGTAATTAGCTTTTACGATATCATATTGTTTAATTAGAGTCGATGTCATACATTTCCGAGAGTGTAGTATAAATTTAATATAATTAAGTTTGCGTGTAATTAGATTTTTGGAATGCTATTAACTTCATACTAAGAACCAATCAGTTTATTACGAAACAGGTTCCAGGAATATGTAACTTTATTTAGTGGCATTCATTTTTCAATTGTTTGTTTTTTTAGAATAGATTGTTGTGAATTTCTTTGGTACAAAAAAAGTGTTCGACAGCTAGACTCCAGGGAGATTTAAACTTTAGCGAAGTTGAAAAAAAAAGTTTTTCTACGATCTATTCTTCTATTGTATTCGAGCTTGAGGAGAAAAGAAACGCTTAAAGAAAATAAACATGACTTCATTCTTCATCATTACTTATTTGACTCACTTAAAAATATATATTTTTTATAGAATAGGAAGGCGGACGAGCATATGGGCCACCTGATGGTAAGTGGTCACCAATACCCATAGACATTGGCATTGTAAGAAATGTTAACCATCGCTTACACAACCAATGCGCCACCAACCTTGGGAACTAAGATGTTATGTCCCTTGTGTCTGTAATTACTCTGGCTCACTCACCCTTCAAACCGGAACACAACATAACAAGTATTATTACAAGTTTTGCGGTAGAATATCTGATGAGTGGGTGGTACCTACTCAGACGAGCTTGACAAAGCTCTACCACCAGTGAAAGTACACAATATGCATTGCATTGATCTTGTACGTTATGCCTTATATAAATCTTAAACTAGATCCAAATTTTAAATTAAATAATAAATCACTTCTTTTCAAATATAGCATCTAATAATATATCTGATAACCAGTAAATTAATTATTCTTATAAAAAGAAAAATATTTTTATTACAGTGTAGATATCCCAGTGATTCGAACATAGAAATCTTAACCGGCGATTGCGGTTTCAAATCTAGACAAGCACCTAATGTCTAAAAAAATAAATACATGATGATTCAATAATCATCATGTACTTATTTTTTTATTATTTACATACATAATTTGTTGAAGTTACTTGTTAAACTATTAGGACGAGCCACTTTATGCAAGTTTACATTTTCGTGATATCACCTATCAGAGAGAGCCGTTAAACTGGAAACCACAGCTAAAAATGCTTAGTAAGAAATCTACAATGTCATTCGCCTTTCATTGTAAATTATATATTTGTAGTCTTATATATTTAAATTATTATTTAAATTATTAAGGTATATAAATAAAATAAATAAATAAATATATATATATATATATATATATATATATATATATATATATATATATATATATATATATATATATATATACCTGACTCAGCATGCGCAAAAAGACACTTCTTGTTACACTAGTATATCTAAAAAGGATTATTACAAAAATTAACGGTTAAAATTCACACTTTCTAACCACAAGGCCTTCCCACTCATCAATCAATATAGGCTTCTTTAAAAATCCAAATTATAGGTTTTCGTAGACCTGTATAAAGTATGAGCCTTGCCTAACGATAAGTTGGTCTTCGTAGTTCTATATTCAAAAGTTTGTTTTATCTCATTTCGGGCTCTTGCATTATTCCTCAGTACGGTCAACATGATTTGGTTTAATAATGCAAAACAAACTATACTCTCGTCGTTTAAATTTCTTTATAAATAACGAAACAGCTAAATAGCATTTTTAAAATCAGCTTTTATATGCAAAATTCCTTGTCTATGCTGTTAATGTTGGATTCTACCTAAGTAATTACATTTCTAAAGGATATAGATAGATAAGAGGAAGTAGTACTAATTGAGATTGCAAGCATCGATCTAAACAATATTATTAAAAATGCTTATATACATATTAATAAAAAAAAAAAAAAACAAAAAAAATTAGACTTTAAACTTTTGCCTGATTATACCCTTCAAATACTCAAAATCTGAATAATTTAATGAAATTATAACGTAATAAAAATTATGTAACCTTAATCCATATAAATGGTCTATCTTAAAGCTTAACTTAACTCAACGTAAGAAAATCATCCAAATAAAAATAATATATTTTAAAGTAAGCTAAATATATACATACTCGTTACTGATACTTACAGCTAAGATCTGGAATGCCGACCCCCTCCCTGCCGACCTCCGTTTTCCCCACCACCTACAATATGGGTACCATCAAGTCAAGAGTGAACAGGCATTTTCTGGGCAAGCGCGCTCCATCTTAGACTGTATCATCACTTTCCAATAGGTGTTAAATATATAAGCTAGTGCTTGACTAAAAGTCAAAAAAACAAACATGTTTAATTTTTTAAATAATAGAATATATTACAATAGCATCGCAATGTACTGTTGTGGGCAATGTTAATCTTGTTTGTCTTAAGTGTCGTTTGTTCGTCGTATAATATCCCACTTAGCACGGTAACCCAAATTGACTTGTTTACGTCAAACCTAAAATGACCTTAATCGGGATAATGCTTAGCATTCTCAGCTATTTACCGTATAATAAATTATTGCACCGCTTTTATGAGATGCTTATTGCAAATGAAATGTGTTGTTTTATATTTTCATATTGGACTGAAGTTTTAATGCTCAAACGACTAGACGAAAACTAATAAAAGTTAGTAGAGTAGTGGTACCTTCCTTATTTTAGTATTGTAGATTATTTATACAATTAAGTCAAATCTGAATTAATATTTCAGAATAAGAAAATTTTGTCATGGAATAAAACAGGGTATGTATATGAGCTATTATAATTAATATAAAAAGTTGAATGAAACGAAATAAAGATTGTATAGGAGGCACCAATAATATATATTATTATATATTAATGCATGTGATCACTGAGATATTAGTTTAGAAAGTTATATATAATAAAAGGGTTTTGGACGGAAACGTCAATAACTTTCTAATAGTAATGTCCTTCAGACCGATTTCGATCACGGCAGTTAATTTCAAGAGAGATTAGCCAACTATGCAGGAGATATTATAGTGCACGAGTGTATGCACAAACACAGGTGCACTCTGTCTTCCCTCATTCTCAAAATCCGATGGGATGGCAATCCGACATAGTTCAGGCGCAGGACCAACTGCTTTACGTACACTTCCAACTTCCAGACTCCGGGACGCTATTGAGAATTTTCTGACAGAAAAAACCCAATAACTTTTTATTGGCCCGACCTGGGAATTGAAACCAGGACCTCCGGGTCTGCGGCCTTACATTAAGCCACTAGACCCACGAGGCAGTCAATAACATTCTACACATTAATTGAATATACATAACCTCATGAGTAAGTTCGCGGTATTGTTCTTACAAAATTGAATAACCTCTAACAATTTCGAGAGGCAAAGATAAATAAACGAAGTCGTAATGGAATCTCAAGAGAATTGAGACGCTGTTTTCTTTCTTCTTAAGCCTGAAGTTAAAAGTTGGACCAGTTTTTTTATGATTTTTATATTTCCTTAATACGCAATGTTAACTTTTCAGATACTCTTTTAATGTCGTATCTTAGTAGTTTTATTTATTCAATATTATTTCTTTAGTGTTATGTTTCAAATGTTGTATATTATTTCTTAATATTCAAATGATAATATGTTTAATAGTGTGCGTTAGAGTTTCTTAGTATGTGTGTCCTGTCAAGAGCATTTATACCGGCTTAGCCGTTTAACATTTATTTTATACTTCGCAATTGTGAATCAAAGATTCAGCAATGAATTAATTAATTAATAAATACTAAATTAAAGTTTGATCTCTTATTATTTCATTAATAGAGCGTATTAATGAAATCAAGTGAAGATATAAAACACAAGTAATATTTTTAACATTTATAATAACAAATATATAACACCTTTGTACTAATCTTATAATTGCGAATGTAAATCTGTCTATCTGTTACGCTTTCAAGGCTAAAGCACTGAACCGATTTTGATAAAATTTTGGTACGAAGCAAGCTTGAAACCCAAAGACGTTCACAGGCTAAAGTTTTTCTAATACCCATCCCTCTCCTTTTTACACGCGGACGAAACAAAATATTAGTAATATACAATAGTCCTTCAACTTCAAGATTGAAACACATTAATATTAAATCTTTGTAATTCAATATTAATGGAGCATTTGTTATTCGTCTTAAGAGATTGAATATGAATCAATGGCTGATGTAGAATCGGAGAGACGTAAAGCCCGAGATTGGATTTTTGGAACATGCACAAGGTTGAATTAAGTGAAAGAAATATTCCATTTGACTTGAAAATACTTTATTTATCCTATCAGATCGCTTTTGACGTTTGAATTAAATAAATACCTATATAAAATATAGCCAACATACATAAAACTTATATATATATATATATATACCAAAAAGGTCTAACAGTTTGAATTATATAATATAATCATATAAGTTACGTTTCGAAGTTTCGTCAGCTTTAAATTTAGGCTATTGACGAGACAAGCTTGAATTTCTTGTATATAATAATTATAGAATATGATCCATAATTGATTCACGCTGTAATTTTTTCTCTTTACCAAGATGCCCAGCCTTGGGATATATACAAAATTTTATGCAATTTAAAATCAAAGTAAATTAGCAGTTGGGAATATATACATGATGCCAAATTAAAAAGAACAGTCTGTATGTAAATAGAGCAACGTATACTCGCCACAAAATTTGCATTTACCAGACACCCTTTGTTTTTCATCAGATGAATTCAGAACCGCCAAATAAGAAAATGTACAGTGAATTTTGTAACTCTCCTTTTACTTTTTATTATGCAATTACTACAAGGAATAATTAAATTTCTCTTTCATTTATTAAAAAATAATTATGTAAAAAGGGTGCCAGGAGTTCGATGTCAGTAAAGTATGATCAATAAATATTGATAGGCGTGATCGAGTAGGAAGTTTTATGTGTCGTTTCTAAAGTCCGCAAGCGCTAGAGTGTACATACAGCTTTTTTATGTGTCAAAACTGTACAGACAGAAAAACAAAATTTACATAGTTTTTGTTTGAAATAATCCTTAATAACCTTTCTAAATTCAAACGAATAATCGTTAGTGTTATTACCTATTACTCGGATTTTCTGAGTTATTATTGTAATTCAAAGGTTATCATATTTTTCTCTCAAACAAAGTACTTCGCTAGGTAAAAAAATTAATTTATTATTTTATTTTTAATATGAAAATTAATAATTATGCATTTAAAGTATTGACACAAAATCTTCCAGGACACAATCGATTAACAAACTCAAAAATACGCAAATCGCTTACTCAACTACAATATTGTTGATCACAAATAATTATTGCTAAAATTGCAGTTTCACTGCTAAGGCTTAAACATTATTTGTTTTACGATCCATTGAGCCAAAAAAATGGGCTTTTAGCCTCGATAAATGTAGGTTAAAGCGATAAAGGTGACATTATGCAAGAGAACGAAACCGCACTCTAACCGAATCATGCATCAAGTGGATGCAAAGGCATTTCATCGTGTCATTTAGTTAAAACCTATTTGCTCTACACGTTTCGTATGAATTGAAATTCGAATTCAAGATTTCGTTTTTTTTTATATTTCATAATATTTTTTGCAAATAGCCAGTGTTGGCTTTAATAAATAAAAAATATGCTAGCAACTTAGATAAAGAAACGGAAGTGTTTCTATGAAAACGAACATAAAAACAAATATGTTAAATTTCGCCCTAAGAAGTTTCACTTCGTAAAATATTACAAGTGTCTATAAATGTTTCTATTAATCGGCAAAGGGGTATTATACTAGCCAATCGTCCCGGCTTCGCACGTGTATATTAAAGAAAAATATATTTTGTTTTTAGTTTAGGAGGTCTCGTGATGAGTGGTATTTCGCTAATATATGTATATACAATGTCTAAACTGTAAATCGTGTTAAGTACACATTCGTTCATGAACTTTAATATAAAAAGATTTGAACTGGATATGGCCTTTTACTAGATGTAGAAGGCTTTGGGCTACACTTAGCATTTGACTGGTCTTTTCAAGTTGAAAACACTGTAAGAGGACAGTTTCGAATATTCGCTCTATTTATTTTACAGCCAGCTTTAATGCAATGAACAGATGCCAAAAAGTTTTGGCTGGGTTCAATGGTTATGAATTTTAATATTTAATACTCTTTATAATAGTGAGATTATATTTTGTCCTTTTGTTAAAACGTTTTCTAAAACTGTATCTTGTACATTTGGTTATAGAGTTTTGGGCATCCGCCTTAGAACGTAATTGTTCCATATTAGGTAAAGGTTAACTAATAAATATATTTCCTTTTTATGTCGCTTAGTGGCGGGATCGAAAGTATTCACTGCAAATGTATAAAGCGATAATAATCGTTTTTTTACATCAATGTGAACCACCTTCCTTCCACTCAAGTATCAATAAAAAATACAAATTACACAATCCTGCTTTGAAAAGAACCTTAGTTCCCAAGTTTGGGGTCGCATTCAAAATGTAAAGGATTGTTAATATTTATTACAGTGTCTAGCTATTATCAGGTGGTCATCTGACAGGTATCTCTCTGACTACAGATTTAAAAAAAAAACGAAGAGCATTTCTTGCGTTTATAATTATCGTTAGGTTAGTAAACTCCATAACTATATGAGCAATATAGAAATAAACGTCATAATATTCAATTGAATAAAATTAAATAAGCATACGCAATCTCCATGGAAAAAAATTAAAGTTGACCTTTAAATTTTCCATCGAATTAGGACCTATTTATTGGAACACAGACAAACACTAGGCTTTCTATTAGATTAAAAACTTGGCAAATAGTTTTCTAGATTGCAAAGATAGCTTTTTATAATAATTAAGTTATAATAACTAAACGGTGTAACGTTACGTATTATGTATATGTTAAAGTCGCAGTCGCATTATGACATCCATAAATAGCACAACACGTTCAACTAATTGGTACCATAGTTATATATGACGGAATTAAAAATACCTTGAAAATATAATTATTTTGTGACAAATAAAGCTGTTATAGAGAGTCAAGCACATTTTTATTTACAAAAACACCAACATTACAAATATGAATTAATAAGGAAAAAATGGTTAACATTTCTTACAAAGCCAATATCTGTGGGCGTTGATGACCACTTATTATCAGGTGGCACATATGCTTGTCCGCCTACCTATTCAATAAAAAAAAATGTTTCTCCCGTTAAGAAAAGACTGAGACAAAAAATCTTTCGGGGGACTGTTCATGGGATGGATCAGGTTCGTGGAACTGTTTCCATCTGTTGTTTACAGACACTTACGTGTTGTATAAGTTAGCGTCGTAAATCGGACATAAATTTAAATTAGTACAGTTCAGTACAGCTATAAGATAAGCTAAAAATTCGTCACAAAATATGGTCGTCAAATTTAAAAAAGTGATATGAAACTATAATTATTATAACACTTAAAGGAAACACGCATTAAGTATATAGTTGTAGTTATATCATTGGAATTTCGACAATTCACGAACGAGTTACTAAGAAAGATCTTACAAATTAGCAATGCAAAACTTATTCTCGAAACTATGTGTGTTAGAACTTTCTGTATTTTAGTATATAGTTAATACGTTAATCTTTATGTTAAATTTATTAACGCCAATAAAACATTTACGTAACGATAGTAATTTTGTAAATTTATTAGTCGTGAAGTTTTCATATGATATCATGACGTGACGGTATGATTCATTTTTATTACCAAACCATAAAACTCTCATAAAGAACGTCATCGGAGCTCATATGAATGCCACACGTCTTCACATCCTTCACATAAACCTAATTTTCCGCTAATAATATATGAATTACATTTAATTGAATTGATTTCATCGGCATGAGTTTTATTACTTCAAATTGGAAAGGATATTTTTTGCATTGAAGTATTAACGCATAACTTCGACCCAATCTAATTTTATTACGTAGGTAACAAAAATAATTCAATTACTATTATGAGGCAATTTTTATTTAATTCTACAAAACTTTCTGCAACAATTAACAGCCTCACTTATAAGCCTTCCATAGCAGCTGTTTAATCAAACACTGATGTCGTTCTTTCTGTCATTATTGATTTGACATTCTAGACAAAGGCACAGATACGTACAAGGTATTCGAAATACAAATTTTAAAGTTTCCGGACCGTAGTCAGCGTTTATAAATTCGATTTGATTCTTGTCATGAAAGTAAAACGAGACGATATACTCGTAGGACATTTTTGTTTCACGCGAATCAGATTCGGACATAAAATTTCACGACCCTCGAACAAAACGCGCTTGACGTAATTCAATACGAAATAAATTTTTTACAATCTCAAATCATGACTCAATAAAAATACATACAACTGACATTTGATCATTTATCTTCGTTAAAACTCTTTGAATACAAAGCGCTGGTGGGTTCATCCCATATAAACACGTGATTTACAGAGGTACACGAATAATCTATGAAAACTTTGTTTCATGATATTTTCATTATATTATATAACTGTCACGGTTGCCTAGTACCTAGATATATGGCTGCAGATCCCAAGGGCCTAGGTTCAAATCTCAGGTCGGGCCATAAAAAATGTATTGGGTTTTTCTGTCAAAAATTCTCAGTGGCAGCCTGGAAGTAGCCTCTAGTAGATATCGTCCTTATATTTGAAAAAATAGCATTTAAAATCTATTCAATGTGGCTGAATATAAGTCTTCATTCTACTATAAAAAATATTAATGATTGAAAGATTAATGAAATTTCAAAAATTGACAATTTTTACGGTTCGTCGTTTTAAATCTTTAAAATCCATTTGAAAAAGGTCAAAACGAGTCAAACTGAACGTTGAAATTTTCGTCCAATTTCGTTCACTTCCTAACCACACAATATCCTATCTCGATGTCCGCTGACCGCCAATCGTCCTGGAAAACACAGAACACAAATTGAAGCTGTAGTTATAGACAATATGTACACACAACACTTGTGTGTTATAGATTAGTTGATAAATATTTAAATGTAAGATTTAGAAAATAACCTATTTAATCTCGCTTTGGTTGAAGTCTAAGTAAAAAAGTTTTTATTTGCCAATTATGTGACGTCATATAATAATGAATAACTTTTGCTTATTTAAGATATATCACTTATTATTTGATATTCATAATTATTTTAATAAAATATGATTCATTTCACCCAGAGGATCAATTCAATCTTAATTACGATCAAATCTTATTATAATTACTTGGTAGCTGGATTTTTTAAGGATATTTTTAGAAAAACATTAGGTGAAATCACTTCCTGTTGTGTTTTGTGTGAAACATAAGCTTATATTGGCACGTAATCAAAAAATCTCTCAGTAGTTCATTGTCGTACTGGAATGAAATCAATGATATTTGTTTGCCAAGTATGCTAAGCAATGCCAATACAAAACAAAAGTAAACTGACAGTATGTGTTTACACAGTAAACATTTGTTCTTAATTACTATTAATAAGTTTTATTAGGGTTGATTGTAGAATACAATCTTACTTTTTTAGTGGAAGTAGTAGTAGTTAGAACTGGTGGTAGGGCTTTGTGCAAGCTCGTCTGGGTAGGTACCACCCACTCATCAGATATCTACCGCAAAACAGCAATACTTGATATTGTTGTGTTCCGGTTTGAAGGGTGAGTGAGCCAGTGTAATTACAGGCACAAGGGACATAAAATCTTAGTTCCCAAGGTTGGTGGCGCATTGGATATGTAAGCAACAACAAGTAGTTTCCTGGTGGTAGAGCTTTGTGCAAGCTCGTTTGGTTAGGTACCACCTACTCATCAGATATTTAACAGCAAAACAGCAGTACTTGGTATTGTTGTGTTCCGGTTTGAATGGTAGTGAGCCACTGTAATTACAGGCACAAGGGCATAACATCTTAGTTCCCAAGGTTGGTTGGTTAACATTTCTTACAATGCCAATGTCTAAGAGCGTTGGTGACCACTTACCATCAGGTGGCCCATATGCTCGTCCGCCTTCCTTTTCTATAAAAAAAAAAAAAAAACGCGTCCCTGCGAGTTATCGTGTCGGCGATTCTTCACAGGGAATCGGCGTGGAGGGCCGTAGCCTCCTTCTGTGAGACCGTCATGGTCCAGAAGGAGACGGCGGAGCGGGAACGGGAAAGGGCCGATCCTGCTCGGTGGAGACGACGAAAGTGTCGTTTTGGCTATCCCATAGCCCAGGCGCCCGGGGCTTACAAAATAGAATGTAACCCTGGGGCCGTGGATGCGTGAGGTGGCGGCCTCGTGTATCCTATTTCAGACGGCCTGAAAAGGACGGCAATCGAGATGGCCTCGCGCTGCCGAACGCACTAGCGAGGAGTGCGGGGGGGGGCGATATTTGCCCCCTAATGAGAGCTACGCCGAGCCATGAGCGGAGTAATGCACGGGAGAGGCCGCGGATGCGTTATATCAACATGATCCCGCAGCCTCTCCGATCCGTGCTAAGGACGGCCATCGCAGTGGTTTCAGTGGGTAAGAATCCCACATAGCCCGGTTCCACCTCCATGGGACCCGGGTACCTTTCTGAAGGTTTTCACTGCGATAAAAAAAAGTGTTTAGAACGCTTGATTTTTAACCGATGATCGTGGGTTTAAGCCCAGGCTAGCACTACTGAATTTTAATGTGCTTCATTTGCGTTTATAATTCATCTCGTGCTTAACGGTGAAGGAATTTTCGGAAAAATTCGGTGAAGGAAAACATCGTGAGGAAACCTGCATATATCTAATTTCACTGAAATTCTGCCACATGTGTATTCCACCAACCCGCATTGGAGCAGCGTGAGGAAATAAGCTCCAAACCTTCTCCTTAAAAATGGAGAAGATGCCTTCGCCCAGCAGTGGGACATTCACAGACGGATACTATTTTTTGGATAACCTGGTAACAAGTAATACTAATGTGTATAAATCCGTTGTTCTCACTATCAACATCACACATCTATTGAGCCTGGAAAGCTGAAATTTGGAACTGAGGTTTATTTTTAATTAACCGCTAAGACAATTATGATTTTTGGAAATTTCAACTTTTGGGGAGGGAAATTATAACTCTTCCTCCCATTATAACTTTGTATGAATTTTGCTCGTGACGGGCAACTAGTACCATATTTTTTTTTCATAGTAAGAAATATTAACTATCCCTTAAATAGTGATGTTATATTTTTAGTGCACGTAATTACGATGGCTCACTCACCTTTCAAATCGGAACATAATAATACCAAGTATTGCTGCTTTGCGATAGAATGTGAGAAGTGGGTATGTACCCTTAGCCTTAGTATAAGCAAATATCTTATTTAATACAAAAACACTTGCTATTGTACAGTATCTTTATAGACATTACAGGATTATTGTGAACAATAAACGAAGTCCTTGATATTTTCTATGCATGCTAATGTGGAAAACTATTTAGGTACCCGCGACTTCGTCCGCGTGAAAGTCGGTTTTATTACTATTTAAAAAATGCATGGAAAATGCATTTTTTAAATTTTTTTTTGTTCTCATAATAAATTTATTTATTGTATGTGTATATTGTACGTGTATATTATGTGTATTGTATTTTTGTTTTAATTTTTTTAATACAGTCGTGTTGAATTTTTATGTAACTTTTTTATGTAATGTTTAAGTAAAATGTTTTTGAAAAAGGTTTCACTTATATTTTATTCGTGCAATATTTCTATATAGATTCCTCAGATAAACTATATATATATATATATATATATATCACATCTGCAAAAAAATATAATAAAAACATTTGAGACGAAAATATTCAAATGAAAATGTCGGTATTCGCACTTTCCGTTAAATGTTCCGGAAAGTATTGCGTCGATAACGATATTCATTGAGGTCAAATTTTATGTATTTTCGATTTCGTGTGGTCCGTCCAAACGAAAAGGGATAGATATAGAAATATTTTTATTTCGTATAATTACGGATGAATGAAAACTCTGTGACAAAGATTAAGCATTTGACTTCGAAATATTATCTCTCAGAAAATCGTCATTCATTCGTTCAATTCCATTCACTTTTGTGTCGAGTGCTATCCGTCAATGAGAATTCCCGCTTCCATTAAACATCACTGCCTTTTTACACCGCTCCCGTTAAATGGTGATAAATATTTTGACGGCGTGTTATGAATTCATTCATTTAAATATAAATTAGTCGTAATAAATATATTAATTATGCGTTCGTTTACATCTAAACAATTGATAACTTTATATTTCAGCATTAATAGTAGCAACTTCTACCCTTCTAGGACAAATTTATTAAAATTAGTTAAAAATAAAAATACGTTTAGTTATCCTTGTGTATGTCTAAGTATTTTAAAAGATTTATAAACATTAAACGTGGATTAGTTGATAAAGTGAGTTATTAATAAACTAGGATAAATGATCTCACATATCTCATATAAACTTATCTAACTTAATAATAAAAAAACTTACATTTCATTAAAACAAGTATTTAGACGGTCACGTCAGTTGGCTACGTGTACCGTTGAAAATAAGCTACCATTAGTTTTTAGCTCGTCGAAATCCTCTGCAACGCCGAAATTTCAGCCAAGTTGTAAATTTTCCTTCTAATTTGGCAGGGTCAACTAGAGGAACCGGCTGAATTGCGAAGGTCATGCCGTGACGTAGATCCTTTGAATTTTAAATACTTATTAGTATTCTCGTCTCGTTTTAGTGCTACACGAGTCAAGTGGCATACAGTACATTAATTTAAGAAATTTTAAGTTTGCCAAGTTAGTCAAGTGATGTACGGCAGAAGTAGAGGTAGTTCATTTAGTTTTATGAGTCCGAGGTTCTTACTTAAACTAAGTAGTACAATAATTATATTTGTTATTAATAAAGATTATTTTATCCGATTTAATGTTAAATATTAGTGGTAGAAATTCTTGGTTCATGGTTGATTTTTCTGAATGCAACTAATTCGATATCAATATTTCTAACATTATTTTACTTTGTTTAAAAAAACTGTAGCTGAAAAATGTTTTAACAGATTTCTGCTGAAGCTATAGTATATAATAACAGGTGCGTTAGCTTAGCATTTGTTCTTTGTTTGGGGATTACTTTTGGTTATGGAAAGCAATTCCAAAAGGGTTTTATTTGTTTAATATGTACACAATTTTTTTTTGTGAAACGTAAAATAGTTATTTAAATAATCAATTGTTATATTTCCAAATTGTGTCAAATTTTTATTTTCTTTCATTTAGATGCTTAGTGTCATTTTTGCCTGTCGTGGCTACCTATGAGTATTGAAACTTTTACCCTTAGATCTATTATTTTTTAATTATTACAGTATGTCATGTTGGTGATCCTAGATAAAAAAACATAATGCTCTAAATAAATATGATGTTCTCCTGAAAAATGGACTAGGGTGACTATTCTCAATTGAGACTAGTACTATTAGAGGCTGCAAAGGATTCAGGCACAGGACTTATCATTTATTATTTTCGAATACGTAAACAGTCAACAGTCACTTTCAAGCTTCAGGATGTAGACGAAACACTTACTGAGTGGTATGGTATTGGACAAGTTCTGTGTGTTCAGGTACAATTCACTTGTCATATATAGAATATTATTAATAGTATTAAATAGCAATTTTTAGTGTTTTTGCGTTCCGGTTTGAAGGTTGAATGAGCCAGAGTAACCGAAGATACAAGAGACATAACATCTTAGTTTCCAAAGTCGGTGGTGCATTGATAATTTTAGTTTATAATAATAATAAAACGTTAATACTTCTTCCTTTGCGGTCGGGTAGTCTATTTAGCAGACAGCCATCCTATTTATAATAAAAAAACTATTATGTTTTTACTGTCCCGGTTCGGGATTTAAATCCAGGATATCCAAATCTACAGCCTTATATGATAGCTACAACACCAAGTCGAGTGGTATTAAAAACGCAAAGTAATTGGTAGGGATAGTTACTATTCCTTACTTAGTATTATCGCACGCAGTGTGACTAACGAATGAGGTCGGGTCATGTTTCAGCACAGCTAATTAGTTCGGTGCCGTTTAATTTCGCTCCTTTCGAAATATTACGTTCCATTTTGTGATGTTTTTACGATAGGATTTTCTGTTATTTCGTTTTTTAAAAAAGCAGTAACGCGTGTATCGTTGTATGAAATGGATCAAAAAAACTTAAGTTCAAATAGAAATGGGTTTTTTCACAAGTTTTATTTTATACTCAATAGATATAGTATGTTTGTTCCATTGTCCAAAAATAATTTGTCAAAACTTAATTAAAACCATTACGAGCATTTATGGTTCATTTTAAAAGATTAATTAAACGTTAAAATACTTAATTTATATAATAAAGTAATAACCTCTAAATGTTACACTGTTGGGCTAAAGCTTCGTCTCCATACAGGTTACATACCGAGCACTCGATTAATTGTAAACACAAATTAAGCACGTGAATATTCAATGAAAGGGGTTTGAATCAGCAATCTTCGTTTAAGATTTACGTTAGCTACTGAGCCATCTATCGTACTATGACATTAATAATTATTATATATATTATATATATTATATTCAATATCAGTTGTCTTATTCATATATTGATGTTAAATAAACTTAATTTGCTATCATAGTATATATTTAAAATCAAATGGTAGTTAGGATATGTATTATGTTCATTGTGGAACATTCCCGAACGCAACATTACCCTCTTCATATAATTATTTAAAAAAAAAAACACATTTGTAGCAATTTAAAGATAAGTTCAACTAACAAACGAGAACAGCTCCCGTTACGGTTTACAGCTACTAATTACTATCAGAGACATGTAATTTTGCTCTTTTTCTAGAATGTTCGTTCCATCCTTTGTATTTATTGCAATGGTCTTGAACTTAGCTTCTCGTAGCTATCATTTTAATCTCGAAACTTTATACGTTTTATCTTAAAAATGTAATAATATAAAAATGCAGACTAAGGGTATGCTTTTTGTTCTGAATTTATTTATGATATTTAATAAAATTTAATATAAAAAATGTCTAAATGTAATAAGAATCGCCTTAGTTTTGGTTATATTATAAAGTATAAATTGACAGATATATATATATATTGAAAATTAACGACATATATAAATTAATACAGTCATGAAACATTCGTATGATACTTGAGAACACACTAAAGCACACATTTACAAGCAATCAAAAACAACCGTTTTATTTCTTTCCTAATAATGTATTTAGGGATTTAAAATAGGGTTTTTTATTAAATTTTCTTAAATTAAATGATAAATACTACTAAATAATTTAAAGTCTGTTTATGCGTGTTATTGCATGTATATGAAATCAATATATTGTTGTACTTAATAATATACAAATAAATACACGCATTTACAAAAAAAAAAAAACAAAATACGTTATGTATGAAAGGAATAGAACAATTGTAAAAATGGCAAGGAAATAAAACACAAAAGCGAGTCAATCCCATGAGATTATATTACGAATTCGTTTATTTATCTTTGCCTCTCAAAATTGTCGGACGTTATTCAATTCGACTTCCTGTTAAAGTAAAGAGCCTGTTAAATCCTATTGCTCGGCAATGCTTTCCTCACTCTATGATTCGGGTTAGTAGTAGAATTTTTTAACCGCCGAGAAAAAGAAGGCTTATAAACATAAGAAAATTTGATGGTGCTTGTCCGGGCTTGACTTCAAAAATCCATGTGGGTCACCTCGGCTCACTATGTATTGCGGTTAGAATATTTTTTTGCTGAATATACAATCTTATAAGTTTATTTTTGACTTCATTCGTGTGTTATAAAAGGCGCAACGGAGTAAACCAACATTCACTTGATTGAGCTGAAATTTTCCGCAGTTTTAGTTGAATTCGCAGTTTCAACGTTATTTTATCAATGTACATACTATGTTGTTTTAGAGTGTTTTTTACAAAGAGCGGTGAAGCTTTAAGCTCAATTGATTTTAAAAATCTTTTATCATTACACATAAGTGTTGTAGTTAAGTAAGGTTAAGTTTCAAATTAAATTTGATCTAAAAGTATTAAAATATTTTTACTATATGCATATAGTATTGTATAGTAACAGCCTGTTAATGTCCAAATGCTGGTCTAAGGCTTCCTCTCCATTTTTAAGGAGAAGGTTTTGGATTATTATTACTTATTCCACTACGCTGCTCCATTGCGGGTTGGTGGAATACACATGTGATGAAATTAAACACATACAGGTTTCCTCACGATGTTTTCCTTAACAGTCAAGCACGAGATGAATTTTAATCACAAATTAAGCACATGATATTTTAGTGGTGCTTTCCCGGCTTGAACCGACGATCATCGGTTAAGATTCACGTGCTCTTACCACTGGGCCATCTCGGGTTTTTTTCACCATATGCAAATTTAATTAAATATTACAATTTCTACTTATCAATAACAAGCTTTAAAAGTAAAATACGTTTAGTCCTGTGTCTAATATTTAATTGCACATACATAGGTAGGACAGGTGTACAATGCTTCATTGTTAAAGTGAATGGACTTATTCAGAGAACGCGATCAGCGTTCAATTTCAATTGATTCCATTCATTTGGTCTAGAGATTGAAAGTATAATAGTTAAATTAATATTACTGTGGAGTATTGCTTAGCCAGCGAAAGCTTCGTTGATGGAGATGACATAAAAAAGGGTATCATAATTAAATAACAATTCACTTCTTATCGAGGAAAGTGGTTCGGGGTTTCATTTTTATGTGATATCTTTTTTTTTGTCGTCCAGGTAATCCTTTTTAAGAATTATTTTGTTGATAGGTTGCTTGGCAAGAACTAAGTATTTTTTTTTATAGCAGTACATATTAAAACATGTTTTAATTTATTTTAAACAGTAAATTTCATTTTTGTTACATGAGTTCAACTTTGTTGTTCAATTTAACACGATAAAGTTATTGCAAAATATATTGTGTTAACAATTCACCACCGACTTAAGTGATCATTAAATTATATTTCATTAAAATTATGTTAAAGCGTACAAAATGAACTTAGAATTTTGGATAAAATTCTGAGTATCTACGATTTTGTTGAAAGCGCTCAACCGAATTCCATTTAATGGCCGCTACGGATAGGACGTGACGTATCTACAATGAAAAATGGAGATCTACTTTTAGTAATTCGTTACTAAAATTACGATAAATTTGATTTGATTTTGTGTCTTTTAATAAATTAAAAATACTAAAATTTAATAATTGATTTTTCATTCAAATGTGATGTTTTTTTAATTAATTAAAATATAATATAAAAACATTGATCACCAACTGCGTCGAAATGATGCGGGCATTTACATGAACTCACAGTTGTTTTAATCTTTTAAGTTTTTCCGTAACTAACAATAATGTATAATATTTTGTGTCCTTAATTTATGGATACATTACATATACGTGCTTATTCAAAGGGTTCAAACGCCTGAACTAGGCCGAGCCTGTGTCAAAGAGTTGAGGACAAGATTTAACGCCAAAGATTTTTAACAAAACAAGACGTCTTTGTCCAGCAGGTATTTTGTTACTGGTGGTAGGGCTTTGTGCAAACTCGTCTGGGTAGGTACCACCCACTCATCAGATATTCTACCGCAAAACAGCAATACTTGATATTGTTGTGTTCCGGTTTGAAGGGTGAGTGAGCCAGTGTAATTACAGGCACAAGGGACATAAAATCTTAGTTCCCAAGGTTGGTGGCGCATTGGCTGTAAGCGATGGTTGACATTTCTAACAATGCCAATGTCTAAGGGCGTTTGGTGACCACTTACCATCAGGTGGCCCATATGCTCGTCCAGCTTCCTATTCTATAAAAAAAAACGATTTACTTTTAAACGAACAATATAAGAATGAATGCGTATTAATCGTGATTGAAAATAATTTATCTTGATATACTAAAAGATCAGTTCATAAATCAGCTGAGATGGCCCGGTGGTAAGAACGCGTGAATCTTAACCGATTATCGTGGGTTCAAACCCGGGCAAGCACCACTGAAGTTTCATGTGCTTAATTTGTAATTATAATTCAACTCATGCTTGATGGTGAAGGAAAATATCGTGAAGAAACCTGCATGTGCCTGATTTCACTGAAATTCTGCCACATGTGTATTCCACCAACTCGCATTGGAGCAGGGTGGTGGAATAAGCTCCAAACCTTCTTCTCAAAAAGAGGAGGAGGCCTTAGCCCAGCAGTGGGACATTCACAGGCTGTTACTGATACTAAAAGAAAAGACATATTGAAAGGATTGATTGTATCAAATTCAGGTTATACGTTAATAGATTGTTCTTACATTGTTTTTTACTAAGTTATCTTAACAAAATGGTTTGACCTGTCCAAACAGAAGTATCAATTTAGTTTTGTCATTCAGCACCACGACTAGATTAAAAAAAAATATATATATTGAAGAAAAAATTTTTCATTTAATACTACGATTTTAATGAAAACGCTACAACGCAAGGTTTCTGCTTTAATTATAAAGCGTTATAAGCGGTGGAACGTCATTCGTTTTAATGAACAAGTGTGTCTTTGCGCAGCGAGAGCGTTTAAAAAATGTTTTGCAAGACGTTAATCTAGAATGCGATTCCGAACAAAGAATACATTTTCCTAATAACATTCTCCGTTCTTCAATTTTTAAATAGAAATTATTGTAGTCTAAAGCTTGAAATATTTAATATTCTTGACAATACAATATATCGGACGATCACCTGTTATACAGTTTTTCTGTATATCATCAACTTTAAAATATATATATATATATATATATATATATATATATATATATATATATATATATATTTAAAGAACTGTGAATATAATGGTAGCTTTTATTGATTTTCTTATTGATAGGCGGCTCCGATTTTCGTTAGAGACTGCAGCTTTGTATGTATAAAGCGCCTTTATATCACCAGTATTTACTGGTGGTAGGGCTTTGTGCAAGCTCGTCTGGGTAGGTACCACCCACTCATCAGATATTCTACCGCAAAACAGCAATACTTGATATTGTTGTGTTCCGGTTTGAAGGGTGAGTGAGCCAGTGTAATTACAGGCACAAGGGACATAAAATCTTAGTTCCCAAGGTTGGTGGCGCATTGGATATGTAAGCGATGGTTGACATTTCTTACAATGCCAATGTCTAAGAGCGTTGGTGACCACTTACCATCAGGTGGCCCATATGCTCGTCCGCCTTCCTATTCTATAAAAAAAAAAAAAAGATAGAAATTATCAAAACCATATCAAATATATATATATATATATATATAAATATGTAGTGGCAGTGGGCTGGTCACGTATGTCGTAGGACCGATGGCCGTTGGAGCAGACAAGTCCTAGAGTGGAGACCGCGAATCGGCAAGCGCAGCGTAGGGCGCCCTCCAGCGAGGCGGACCGATGACCTTAAAAAGGTGGAGGGCACCAACTGGATGTGGAAGGCGGAGGACAGGGAGCTTTGGCGCATCTTGGGAGAGGAATATGTTCAGCAGTGGACAATGATTGGCTGTTGATTGATTTTTGATTGATATCAAATAAATTAAGGTATTTTTCTTTGTATGTAAATTAACTATGATTTATTGAAAATTTAGAAATAGTTGTACATAATGAAATCCATACTTACACTAATATTATTACATATAATGTTATAACTGATGGAAAGGAGTATATACGGAGTTTTTGAATTTACAATTCAAATGCGGGTTGATTGCTTGGTTTTAAAGCTTTGTGCTTATCTTCCAAACATACAGGTAGTAAGAATTATTTAAAAGTGAACGATTTTTCTTTGTATAAACTTTCTCATTTGAATAAAATGATTTAAAAGAGGTCATAAGATTCAATAAATTTCATTATTTATTTTGATTACAATATCATTGTATTTTTAAAAGAAATAAACTCGTGTTATTTATATAATTTTATAAATTATACGTATATATTTTTATATGTAATAAATTAATTAATCTCAGATTCTAGAAGGTCTAAAATAGGTGTTCATAGTCTTGATAATTACAGTCTTTATCTTCGAAATAACTAGCTGAATATACATAGTGCTATATATATTTCACTGGACCGAGATGGCCCAGTGGTAAGAACGCGTGAATCTTAATCGATGATCGTGGGTTCAAACTCGGGCAAGCACCACTGAAATTTTTCATGTGCTTAACTTGCGATTATAATTCATGTCGTGCTTTTCGGTGAAGGAAAACATCGTGAGAATACCTGCATGTATCTAATTTCAGTGACATTCTGCCACATGTGTATTTCACCAGCCCGTATTGGAACAGCTTGGTGGAAGAAGCTCGAGCCTTCTCCTCAAAAAGGGAGTCATATATATTTATATTTTTTTTACTCTAAATCATAGCGTCAAGATACGCGGAGTAAAAATCGTCGGTCCGAGCCAATTTTTTACGAACGCTGTCAAAACTGTTACAAAATATTGCAATAAGTAAACAAAATTAGAATAAAAATTACGGCTTTGTCTTTGTTTTTCGTAAAAAATCCTTTTGACAGATTTCGGTCACGTCGGCAAATCAGAATGGACACGCACACACAAAATATATTAAAGCGCTAAGTGTTTTCACACATGTGCGCTACCTCACACACACATTCACTCGTTACACAAACACCTTCATTCAGCCACACGTTTATTTATTTTCTTTTCTTTTTGAAGTAAGACGTCGCGTCACAGCTAGATTTAAATCGTATTATCGTATCGTTAAAACAAAAGAAGATATTTTTAATATGTTAATAATTATGTCGATAAACAATTATCTTGTATTTAGTATTCGTTGATATATACTTAGACAAATAAATTCAATGGTAAGTAGATGTTATAACTATAAAATCGATCGAATGACACAGCGATTCTATGGAGATTCTTAAGTGGAAAAGATTCCTTCTATCTTTATATTTAATTTAATTGTGTAAATGACGATTCAGAAGTGCTCATAAAAGTATACTCGAGTGAAGTATAATTTTATTTGGCTTAAATCAAAACGGCACGGGTAAGGTATAAGTCACAACATACTTTTATATTAGCCGCATTTTACGAGTTTCAACGCCAACTTTCTTCAAGACTTTCAATTCACTTCCAAGACCTGAGCTATTTGAGAAAATTTGAAAGTCGAATTAAGTGCATATTTTAAGCGAGTGTTTTTAATCGCTTCAAGCGCCTTTGAAAGTATTTAACTCAAAATTCATAAAAAAAATTTTTCAACATAATTAAAAAACTAATAATATCAACCTGAAATATTAAAGACTTATGTTAAAATTATTTTAAGCTGTGGTCGAAATTTCAATATTTAGATAAGGCTTGAGCACATGTGTATGTATTTTTATTGTAATAAGGCCGAAGACGTCATTAGGGTATTCGTAACTTTTAACATTTATAATTTTAAAGTACTCTGTAACTACAACTGTTCTACTTTTACGAGGCACTCAAGACATACATTTCTTGTTGACTTAAGGATAGTTAGTTTAGCTTACTATTCATTATGGCTGGGTGTATATTCAACGACTATTAAACATGTTCAATAACCATAATTTTCATTTTAAATATTTATCTTTGGTAGACTTTATGATGATTACTATTTAACTAACAAATAACAAATGTGGTGCTTGTTATTTGTCACAGTACAGCTTACAATGTAATAATAAAATGAATGGGACTCTTTAAACTATAATTACTTCAAAATCAACCTTATTGCTATAGAAGAGTTTCTCACTTAGAGTCACATCAGATTATCTTTACGTGGTGGTAGGCTTTGTGCAAGCTCGTCTGTGTAGGTACCACCCACTCATTAGATATTTTACTGCAAAACAGCTGTACTTGATATTGTTTTTTACCGGTTTAAAGGGTGAGTGAGCCAGTGTAATTACAGGCACGAGGGACACAACATCTTAGTTTCCAAGGTTGGTGGCACTTTGGCGATGTAAGCGATGGTTAACATTTCATATGATGCCAATGTGTATGGGTGTTGGTAACCACTTACCATCAGGTCCATATGCTCGTCCACCTACCTTTACTGTAAAAAATATATCTTGATACCAAATTGAATTATCAGTCGAATTACAAATACCTACAAGAAAAGTTACTAACAACGTCGTTACGTTAAACTAGCAAGTATTATTTATATACTGACTTTGTTATATATAAGAACAATTAATGTTAAGCGTATAAAATATATTGCTGTATTTATTTAAAAGAATATGAAATTCACGCTTGTCACGACAATAGTCTAAATTTAAAGCGGATAAAACTGCGAAGCGCAGTTACTTATAAAATAATAGTATATACTAAAAACTTGTCCGATACGTGTTGCATCTTCTTACTTCTTTTTGTATTATGTTTTCAATATCAATAATTAAACAACACAAAATCAAATTATTTGAGTACAGTATAGTAACAGTAACAGCCTGTTAATGTCCCACTGCTGGGCTCAGGCTCTCTTTTGAGGAGAAGGTTTGGAACTTATTCACCACGCTGCTCTAATGCGGGTTGGTGGAATACACATGTGGTAGAATTTCTATGAAATTAGACACATGCAGGTTTCCTCACGATGTTTTTTTTCACCGTAAATCACGAGATGAAATATGAACACAAATTAAGCACATGAAAATTCAGTGGTGCTTACCCGGGCTTGAACCCATGACCATCGGTTAAGATTCACACGTTCTAACCATCGGGCCATCTCGGCTTCTTTGAGTATTTAATTTTAACAAAATGTTGGCTGCTGTGAACGAGAACTAAATTTAATATAATTACATTGATGTAAGAAATAGTTTGATTCAAAGTTATTTATAATCCATATACTAATCAATCGCTGTCTAGAAAGTTTATCGTGGCGTTGAGTTTTGTTTGTACACATGCCTAGTATTGGTTTACTGATCAAAGATTGGAATCGAAATAGGAAAGCTGTTTAAGTCGACGCAAAATGAGATCTCGAGAAAATGCCTCGAACGATCGAACTGTATCTTTTATTGAAACTTGTAAGATTCTTGGCAGGCAGACAAGGCAGAACTGTTTAATAGATGATAAATAGTTACCTAATAAATAGTAAAAACCACCTAAAATATTTGTTATCAAAAATGTTTTTAATTAAAGCTTCATAGTTTTTCGAGGCAGTTCGAAGTCGAATGTCATAAAATGTTTAACATAATACAAAGAAAATTCTAAAACAAAATACAAAAGATAAGACTGAAAAAAATGTCTAATAGGTATAGGCTTTCCTTTGCAACACGATTATAACACGTGTGGCATATAAATAATAATTCGTAACAGCCTGTGAATGTTTCACTGCTGGGCTAAAGGCTTCCTCTCCCTTTTTGTGAAGAAGGTTTCGAGCTTATTCCACCACGCTGCTCCAGTGCGGGTTGGTGGAATACACATGCGGGCAGAATTTCATTAATTTCATTTCATCAATTCAATTAAGATTCACGCGTTCTTACCACTGGGCCATGTCGGCTTTTTAATAAAATATAAATAATAATATAAAATGAAAAGTTATTGGTCCTGTTGGCTCTAAGTATATAATAGGAATTATATAATAACTTAAACCAAGTAAATGCGGGCTATCAAATACGTTACAACACCAAAGATAATAGGTGATTCATTATCAGTATGTCTGTTCCTTCGTTTCTTAAACGTCGTCTCCAACTTCTCTAACAGTTAAATAATATTACTTTCTGAGATAATGCTTATAAAGGAAACGCTATGAAATAGGGCTAACCATTTATCTAATTTATTATATATTTGTATAAATAATTAATTGTAATTTTTACATGAAAATGGAAAAAAAATCGGACGAAAAATGTTCATATTTTAGTATTTATTAACATAATAATTAGTTAAATAAATGTACCTTTTTTATTTTAAATAAGATTGAGTTAAACCTGTAAGTAAATATATTCTATATTAAAGAAATTTTATATGTTAAGTAGTGCAACTTTAACGAGGAGCAAATCCAATTTCACCATTAAGCTCGCACCTTTAAAAGCTCGGTTTTATAATGCCATCACATTAACTGGAAAACGAAATGCTTTTTATTGAACTCTATAAAAAGGCTTTTTACAAAAACTTGAAGGCTATTTACAAAATTTGATTCGATCACGTATTAAAACATTATTTTACACAGAATCTTCCTTGAAGTATGAAAATTAATAAATAATCACATAAATCACATGCATGTGTATACATATATACTAAAAAACTCTAAATTTGACGAAGTTTTAATCAAATTATCTGATTATAAAAAATCTATACAAATCAAATGTGATCAAATATGAATCGCTACTTTGGAAAAATCGTTCACATTCGTTTTATTACGATGTTATAATGTGCCCTGCAACTTGTTGTCGAAATACATCTTGAAGCCAAAGTAAGTAACGCTAGATTTTTAAGTGCTGAATTTGTATTATTAATTTATCTCTTGCACAACAGATAAATAAAACAAAGTGAGTAAACTTGCATGATTCACATAAAATTTTGCTTTATATTTATTATACATGCATTTTATATCTATTTCGTAGTAGAATAAACTCCAAATCTTCTCCATAGCGTTAGAAATGGTATTTAACCAGCAGTGTCAGTGGGAAAGCTCTAACTTTATCCGTTTTAATTTGTTCTCAGTATATTCGATTAATTTAATTTAATTTTATCTTTTAAAATAACGATAAAATTTACCGCAGGATTGTACACTAAAACGGATGCGTGTTGCGGCCTGGAAACTGACCGGCCAAGCAGGGCCAAGCATGCTACGCGCCAGCTACAGCGAGCCAACTAAACGCGTACTATTTCGTCGGTTTGACGTCATAATGACGTCAGTTCGCTAACATCTCGAGAGCAAGAAATAAGGCCTACAATCGTATCTTTGTTCTCCCATATTTTTGGCCTTTAATTATCATTATCTTTAAACTTACTATTTATTGATTTATTTAAAATTTATAACCATTTAATAATTGTACAAGCATTATTATTTGAAGCTCTAAGCAGTGCGTCCATTACTAAGTAAAAGTAAAAAAAATAATCGGATCAACGTGAATTTTTGCATGCACATTGAGGGGTACAGAATAGAAAATAGGGTACCTGACACTTGCCCCCCCCTCTCACAAAACGTGAAGCCGCGATCGGTAACTAGTTTCCACAATATAACAGATCGGCTCATATGGATCAATTTACAATAAAATCGCTACCTATGCAATATCTTCTCTCTTATACATTTAATCAATGTAATGTTATGTTGTTAAAGCATTATGAAATTGCATTTTGAAATGTCAAATCTCGAATCACATTCAGTTTTTAATAAAATAGTATAAAATAGCTAACCATAAAGTGTGAGTGCCAACAATTTCTAAACAACTGCGCCAAATTCCGAAACAATGTCCATTTTATGTACCTACACAATAGATTTCGACACGTGACGAATATTTCATAGCTAACCCACTCGATTACTTTTTTTAAAAAACAGGAAAGGGGGCGGACACATTAGCCACCTGATGGTAAGTGGTCATCATCGCCCGTAGACATTGGCACTGTAAGAATTATTAACCATGAGAATTAAGGTGATACACTGGCTAAGCACTTCCATTTGGAACAATAATACTAAGTATTGATAATATTCGGTAAAATATGTGATGATTGCAAAGGCTTTACCTCTAAATACACGACTTTTTACACTGAGGGTTAACAGCTATTATCATCTTATCTCTTTTTCTCTCTTATTATAAAAAAAAAATCGAATTTCATTAAATAATAATAAAGATTTCAATTCCTACAAATCAATTAAATATGTTTCAAGGCTATGACATGACACGCATATTATATTATAACAACATAAAATTAACATACTCCTCGTATCTTAAGAAATAATTATTAAGGTCAAAATTCGTAAACCAACCGATGTCGGATTGCACGTTTTGGAAATAAGTTGTTAGATATATTTAGTATTAGTGTTTAATATTTAATCGTTGGTTTATTGTATGAAAAAATTTACTACGTTATAGTGTTTATTATATATGATTATGTTGTTGCTTTTATATTTTTTAGTTACCGCGTGTGAGGGGTAGGTACCCTATGTCCTCCTTTGTACCCCTGAAAACATTTGTATACAAAATTTCATGATGATCGGTTGAGTACTTAAAGCGTGAAAGTGTAACAAACAAACAAACTCAAATTCGCGTTTATAATATCAGTTACAAAGGAATTTTCTTATACTTTAATAATGTCAAAAAATATATTCATAAGGAATCGAGTTATAGAGTATTATGTACAAAGGCACAAACCGTAATGTTATACAGTAAGGCTCTTTATAATGCCGCACCTAAATATTCATGTTCAGTTTTTGTATTGCTAAATCCTTGATCCCGGCTAAGAAACGCAAACAATTGTGGCGAGCGGAATGGTTAATTAATTCAAATCTAAGTGCATTTTGAATGCAATGTTAATTTGTTTAGAGGAACAATTGTGTTCTGTTTATATTACAGTCAAAACTTATTTTAATCTATAAACATACCAATAATATGTGTATGACTTACAAATATAGATATTTATTAATAAATATTAGAACTAAAACTAAAAACAAAACAAACTATACATAACAAATTTAAAGAAAAAACACGTCGGATATGTATATATATATTCAATGGTTAAAACACGTGAATTTCAACTTAAAATAGCGGGTTCAAACTTGCGCGAGTAGCAAGAGTTTTCGTGTTAAGCACATGTTAATTAGGGTATATAATTGATTTCGTGCAAAACAGCGATAGAAAGCATCGTGAGGAAACCTGAATATTTCGACTGAATATCTTCCACATATGTAACTGCTAGTCCAAATTGAAGAAGTTCATTGGAATTAAGCTCAAATCTTCTCAAGAGGAGAGAGGGGCTTTTCTTTACTTAATAGATTTACATTTGATTACATAAATATAATGTTATATATTATAAAGTTCCATGTATAAATTGCCATGTGATTACACGCGACCCACTGGCGTGACCCACCTTAAGCCATAAGGTAATTAATGTTGTTCTTATTAATAGGATAGAAACGTAATATAAATATATTTATTATTATTTAATCGCCTTTTATTGAAGCTTAAATGAAAAATAGTCTTTTATCTTAGTCGTATTAAAAAACCAAACTTATAAAAAACCAAAATAAGAATATTAAATCTCTTTCGTCTCTTTTTCTTAAGAATGCTAATTCAATAATGGTAGAAAAAGATAAATCAGTGTTTAACTAAACACCCACTAGGCAACGTTTATAAGCAAAGCCGTTGGTCATTATTAGGCCAATTATCAAATAATTCAGACGTTGGTCATAGCAATAAATACATATACTACATTAATAAAAGGTATTCTTGTACTTAATAGTGCATTTACGCGGGGCCAATAGCCGAGCCAATTTACTAAGCCAATTAAATATTGGCAATATTGGCCTCGCTTAAATGCACAAACACTTGAGTTTAAATTAATTTCGGTGTTAAATGAAATTATTGTGAGGTTACCTGCATGTATGGGATGACATTATGCCACACATTTTTGAAATTTCATAGATTAGATATTGTTCTATAACTATATCTTTGTCGTATGTCGAATAGTTGCATTATCGCACGAGCGAGCGCAGACGTGCCCAGAATATATAAAACGTCTTCATAAATAATGTCTGTGCGCTGACGCTGTTTTTTTTATATAGAATAGGAAGGTGGACGAGCATATGGGCCACCTGATGGTAAGTGGTCACCAATGCCCTCAGACATTGGCATTGCAAGAAATGTTAACCATCGCTTATATCACCAATGCGCCACCTTGGGAACTAAGATGTTTTGTCCCTTGTGCCTGTAATTACACTGGCTCACTCACCCTTCAAACTGGAACACAACAATACCAGGTACTGCTATTTTGCGGTAGAATATCTGATGAGTGGGTGGTACCTACCCAGACGAGCTTGCACAAAGCTCTACCACCAGTGAAAGTACACAATATACGTACAAGATCAATGCAAGATACACCCACCTTACATAAATCTTAAACTAGATCCAAATTTGAAATTAAATAATAAATCTCTTCTTTTCAAATATAGCATCTGATAATAAATTATAATCTGACAAAATGCTAAAGGGGCTAATATTGGTAAAAACACTGAAACTTAATAGGCTATGAAATTGGGAAAAACGATTAAATTACCACAAACGAAGGAGAGGCAAATGACAGCAATGAAAAATCCGTATTATGGCCACTCAAATCACTTCCATTAAACAGAACGGTTCGGAAACTTTATTATGCTTATCACAAATCTTTTCCACTCGGCGGGAAATTGAAAAATCAGATAATTATGCCGAGCCATGATCGCTTTAGCTGTATCTTGATCTTTATAGACTTTAATTTCGTAAGAGATAATACTCGGTTAATTCGTATATGTATAAAACACTATTCATTGTTTCGTTTGTTCATTATAAGTAAGGTTGTTTTTTCCATTTTAAATGTAAATGTTAAAAACTTTATCATAAAAAACTATAATACCAATTCAGCCATAATTTTTGGTACTCGTATTCACGTAAATTATATAAATCTTTATTTATTTATTATCTTCGACGGTTGTACACAAAAACCCAAATAAATATATATTTTTCTTTAATCTTTAATATTCTTATTATTTTTTGTACTTATTAAACAAAAATCACGATCAAAAAAAAAATCATAATCTCAACTAAAAAGCGCGCCTAGATCCAGCAAAATGTCAAAATTCACCCGCACGTCCATTACATGCCATTGATGCGTGATTTCATTTTTATGCTCTTTCTATATACAACGACCGATTGCACAAATTTCCAAATTATGACTGAAGAATATATGGTCTTGTTCTTTTTATTATGATATGAATTAATACAAACCGCTGGCATTTTTTTTCCCGTAGTCGTCTCGTCTCAATAGCGCCACAGCGACTAAATTAAAAAACAAATATAAATTTGAAGTATATATGACATTAAATAGATGGCGCTAGGTGATGAGGTTTGTCGCGAAAAGAGCAAGAGAGTAAGTAGTATGCGCCAAAAGCATTTCATCGTTATAAAAATAAAATTTTATAAAAACCTAAAATAAATAAAATATTCTAATTTAGTCCTAAATTAATTGTAAATGTAACTTATTATTTAGTTTTTGCCGTAATGACCTGTAGCAATACGAGCATAAATTAAAAAATGAAAAGACATTTTTGTTCTTTTATATTTTTGATCAAACACAAACCTTGAAAGTATAATATAGTTTTACATAAAATATTTTATTTAACCTTGGACTGGATTTACATTTGTAAAATGAAATTAAATATAAGGAATTTGGATTTATATGCCCTCTTATCTACACTGTTCCTAAAAGCACATTCTAAATGATGACCTTTTATAAAATTAAAAAAAAGATTTTACTATATTAATATTATTTCAAAAAAACTTTGTCCCAAATTCTGTAGAATTAAGGGAAGGAATCTCAGTGCTAGATTTATGTGAAGTATGTCACGAATGTGCTGTTGAATTTATATTTTTTCCAGGTTTATATTGCAGGGTTCAAAGTACGGTCTTGAAATTCTGTATTCTAAGTGTGAACGGAGCGTAAAAATATATGGTTTTATCAAAGTTACTCTGTGCACCTTATAATAGTTACGTAGATAACGTGGAAAATTTGTTTAAGATTCTAAGTTTTTCGTATATTATTTTGGCGTGAAATGCTATGAGTGATATGATGTTGTGTTTTTATAAAAATGGGACTTATAATATTTTTTTTTGTATTAGGTAGGCAGACAGTGGTCACCACCGCGTAGAGACTTTGGCATTGAAATAAATATAACCATCCCTTATATCGCTAACGCGCCATATATAATCAGAATTCAGAAGTTAGGTCCCTCTAGGAAGCTAGGTGCCTGTAGTTACACGGGGTCACTCACCCTTCAAACCAAAATACAACAATACTAAGTATCGTTGTTTAGTAGAAAATATACGCTGAGTAGGTGGTACCAACTCAGATGCACTTGCAAAGTCAACCTAGATGCACATGCAAAGCCCTTCCCACCCTAGCCCTAGTTTTTCCCACTCATATTGCTGCTGAAATTTGTTCTTTTTTATTTTTTTAAATAATATTTTAATTGACACTTCAATTCCACTTAAAATCACTTTATCTGTCAGAATTATTGATTAACTTAATCGTTTCGTAACATTTATTTCTTTTTTTATATGTCGCTTCCGCTAGATGTACTTTTTATAAAACATAATATTCATTCAATTTGTCTTGTATGAACCGTATGTTGCATTGCTCAATATAGATGCTCTCTGAAGCGTCGACATTATGATTTCAAAGCGTATAGATACGGAATTACTAGACTGCAACATTAACTATATTAATTAATGTTTCATAATATTATCTCCCTGTTATTTATTATAATATTTATAAATTCATAAAAAATGTACGACTAAATTCTCTATGTAATTCTTTATATCTATCGACCAATATATTAAATTCTTCATAACGTAATATTGCTAATAATACTTACGTCTTTTACTATAGTTATATAAATGCCAAGACTGGTTCAGGTTTCGTTTTTATCATAAACAAATAAAATTAGATTTATTTCTTACAATAATTATAAATCATATACTCGTAGAAACATTTATTACGGTATAACATATATATATATTTTTTTCGTTTAGAACTAAGACATTAACACTTAAAGATTTTATTAACCACTGAATTTCTTTCCAGTTCTTCTCGACAAAATCTAGATTCAAAGCTGTTGATAACTTTACATTCAATTGAACCCTGTAACATGACAATTAAAAATGCTTATAGAATACTTTGATGAGGGTTAATACTGTGTGATAAATATTTAACCGTATGCAGAAAAATAGGAACCATACCGTACCGTAACAGCCTGTGAATGTCCCACTGCTGGGCTAAAGGCCACCTCTCCCTTTCTTGTAGAGAAGTTTTGGAGCTTATTCCACCACGCTGCTCCAGTGCGAGTTGGTGAAATGCACATGTGACAGAATTTCAGTGAAACTAGACACATGCAGGTTTCCTCACGATGTTTTCCTTCACCTTAAAGCAGGAGATGAATTATAATCACAAATTAAGCACATGAAAATTCAGTGGTGTTTGCCCGGGTTTGAACCCATGACCATCGGTTAAGGTTCACGCGTTCTTACCACTGGGCCATCTCGGCTAAAAATAGATACTGTGTCTTATCTATGATAAATTTATACATATGTATATATGTATTGCTGCCTTCTCTTAAGATATATTGAAGATTAACAAATCTCTAAGCTTTTTTCGCTTAAGGATAATAACATTATTAGCAATCGAAAATATATGTATAAGCATGATGACAAGCAATGATCTGATGAAATTACCAATCGAAAGCAAATAATAATAATATCTTTAATATCCAGGGACATTTTTCACACACGGCCATCTGATCCCAAATTAAGCTTGTACAAAGCTTGTGATATGGAAACCAGACGACTGATATACTACATATACTACTTTTCTTTTGTAAATACATACTTATATAAAAAATTAAACCCAGACTCAGGACAAACGGACATGTTCATGCACACAAATGTCTGTCCTGGGTGGGAATCGAACCCACAACCTTCGGCGTGAAAAGGCAAATATCTACCAATCACGCCAGACGGCTCGTCAAGAAAAAAAAGCAAAAACCAATACATAAAGTTCAAAATCAAAATGTTTGTTCTTCAATTGGATGGACTTTACAGGCAAGGAACATGAGAGCCGCCTCGCAGTGTAAGAGGATTTGTCATACACTAATAACTTGTTTCTATCAATTCTTCTATTAAGTTTCTTTAACTCCCCACAAAAACGTCTTAATAAATACACATTTAGTTTCTAAAACGCTGATTGAGTCAAATTAACTCCTTTGTTAATTTCATGATGATGATGATGATGGTGGTGGTGGAATATTAAAAGGTTTTAATATGAATGGTCATTTGTGATTGGTCAGTGGCAGCCGATGACGCAATGGGAAATTAATCAGCGTTTGAATTAAACAAACAACAAAATAAATTAATCTGACAAACTAACGTTTTAGAAGATATTCAAACTATAGCTGAAATATATGTCAGGCTAATAGCACGATTATATAATTATTTAAGTATATGTCTTATAGCTATAGATATATAGCCACTAGACCATTGGTATGGTGTAAGGCCGCAGACCCGGGGGTCCTGGGTTCAATTCCAGGTTGGGCCAATAAAAAGTTATTGGGTTTTTCTGTCAGAAAATTCTCAGCAGCATGCCAAAGTCTGGAAGTTAGAAGTGTGTCCTGCGCCTGAACTCTTTCCGGTCGTGTCGGATTGCCGTCCCGTCGGATTAGGAGAGTGAGGGAAGAAAGTGTGCACCTGTGATTGCGCACACACTTGTGCAATATAATATCTCCTACGCAGTTGGCTAATCTCTCTTGAGATTGGCGGCCGTGGCCGAAATCGGTCTGGAAGGCATTATTATTATTATTATTATAGCTATTAACCTATTAAAATACCGCTTTTTAATACTGGCCACTGTGAAGACTACTTAAAATTTCAAATTCATTTTATAATAAAGATATTATGTTTCTTTCTAGTTACCATTTAATGTAGAATTCGATATGTCTGCGTAGCAGCCAGACGAGGTCGTTCTGTCACACTCTCATGCCTCGGAAAGCACATAAAACCCTTGTACTGAGCTTGAACACTCTACGGTGTCGGTTCGGATTGCCGTTCAACCGGACCGGAGTTATGTCCGTAAAGGAATAAATATTGCACATACATCTGTACAATAATAAATAATTTTAAAATAGGTCGCTGCAACCAAAATATATTCATGATGTCATAATTATAATTATCATTTGATGTTGTGTATTATTGATATGTGTATAAAATTGAATCTATTTCCGTATTTATTTTAATGGTTTCGTTGTATGTTATAAGAACAATTAATTATAAAACTTCGCGTGAGCTTATTAAATACAGATGTGTTAATGTGTAACATTACAAGAACGATGATGAAATAACAAACAATCTAATTTTAGACGATCAAGACTATTACCACTAAATCACCGTTACGAAAAACGTAACAACAGACTCTGCAAATGTACCACGTGATATAAAATAAACAAACATTCAACCAACCGACACGTATGTAATGTGTCTATCATACCTATGATAAATTCTTATGTGGATTTACGTACGCAAAAAAATATAAGTTGAATTGGGAACTTCTTATAAGTAACAATAAATATTCCACAGCTGGCCAAAGGCTTCATTCCCCTTGAGGAGAAATTTTGAAAAAACATTTTATCGGCTTATTCGCCACACTAAAAAACCTTTAAGTAAGCTTGTAAAGTTTTATAATCAATTTATACCTATTTTTATTATTTGAAAAAGTAAATAAATAATTGGAACTGTCTCAAATATGAATCCGTGTCAAAATATATTTTTTTTATTTCGTGAAAGTAGAAATTTTGATGTAATCTTATCTACCAATTTCTAAACTTTCTATACAATGCGTAGGTTTTAAAATAAATATACTAAGTTAAAACAAACCTTCTTATACATATATTCATTTACAGGTATATAAAAAAATTATAAGAATTTCGTTATTTTCGAAACTAGTAAAACGCACGCTTTTATATAGTATATAGTGATTAGCTTATCAGACTCCGATCGCCTATGATGAGATGGTCGCATTGCAGTTCAGTACGGCGCGGAACGGCAGACGTACCAATAACGCTAACGCGAAAGCACGCGTTACGTAAACTTGCGGAACTGACTTTGTAATTTGACAGTTATGTGACAAGTTTGTGTTAGTGGATTACTTGTGAACTTTGAAATCGATGATTTCGGTATACGGGTAAAATATTTATATTTTTTATTGAAATTAATTTATGGATTAAAATATTTAAATTTGTTTTCATTGACCACTTATAAATGTCGTCACATATAAAAGAAATATTATATATAATAGTGTACACAATATAAAGTTTTTAAATGTACATTCAGTTTTTTTCGCGGTTATTTTTTTATTACTAAGCGGAAACGTTTGAGTGAAAACTTCAAACGCGGGAATGACATGGGTATATTAATTAACTCACAAACTTTATGAAAATGAAATCATATTGCGCGACCGTGAAATATTTAGTGGAAATTTATGTTTGAATTAATTATAGATCATCATTTACCGAATTTCGTCATCACTGGATATTTTTCAGATTATTAATAACTTTAAAATTTCTTGTTTAAATATAGAAATTGCCCAAAAACGTTAAAATAATTTCCTATCTTAAACAAATAATATATTGAACAACGAAACTTTTAACATTTAAAAAACTCCATTTTTTATATATATATTTGTATGTATTAATAATAAATGTGATAGCATATATTATAAACGTTAATTATATGTTTTATTAGTACGATTTCTGAATTAACATTTTTTTATATTTATTTCAAACATTTTAAAAGCTTTAAATTTAAGACCTTGATTTATAAATCTGTAATATATAAGGTCCTTACATGTAAAGTTGGCGTTTTGTACGGGAGGAATATAAAGTCTTTTTTTTTTGTAAAATATGTTTAATTAATCAAAGTATGCACCGTTGTTCTATGCACTTTTGCCATCTCATAGGTAGTTCATTGATCCCTTTACTAAAAAAACAATGGGGGCGAGAATCAATAAACTCTTTGAAGGTGGTTTGGACTGCCGCATTGGAGTTGAATTTTTTCTTGTTCTTACAAGGAAAAGTTGTCCAAATTCCGGAAAAAATGGTAATCTGTTGGAGCAAGGTCCGGGGAGTACGATTGATATCGCAGAAACTTCAATTGTAGCTCCTCTAACATAGTGGTTGTTTGTTGTGCAGTGTGTGGTCTTACGTTGTCGTGAAGCAGCAGTGGACTAGAGCGATTGATCAATCTAGGTTGCTTAGCAGCTAGTTATCCCTTCATAGTTTGCAGTTGCTGACCATAGATATCTGCCGTAATCGTTTGGCCAGATTTTAGAAAGCTGTAGTGATCGACACCGGCGCTAGTCCACCAAACAATGACAAGTAACTTTTTCTGAGTCAATTTTCGTTTAGGGCAGGATTTGGCTGGGTCTCCAGGGTTCAGCCATAGCGAAGAGCGCTTCAAATTATCGTACAGTATCCACTTTTCATCACAAGTAATGATTCGATTTAAAAACCCTTCATTATTGTGTTGGTTGAGCAAAGTAACACAGCAGTCGACGCGTGTTTGCAAGTTCGATTTACTCAATTCATTAATTGCTTCAAGTGGATTAATACAGTTTTATCACTTACTCCGAAGCCTGCAGATATCTCTGAAGTGCTTTGTGAAGGATCCGCTTCCACAATAGCCTTTAATTCTTCATTTTCCACTTTGGTCTCCAGTCGTCCACGGGGTTGGTTCTGAAGGTCGAAATTTACAGAACGAAAACGTTGAAACCAAAAACGTACCGTGATTTCTTTTGCACTAATCCTTCGAGCTATTTCTGCAGCACTGGTGCCACGGTAGAACTCGTATTCATAAATATACCGATATTTCATGTTTTCCATTGTACGGTAATAAGCGATGCCAAAGAAAAAAATAATAAGGAAAAAACAAATGAATGACTGTTTTCAAAACTCAAATGTACCAGCTAAAAAGTTACGACAAAACGCTAATTTCATATGTAAGGACCTAATATTAGGATATTAAAAACAGAATAATATAGCATAAAACGATTGGATAAAACTGACAGTCACTGTCAAATAGTCAAAGCGATAAAAAATATATGTCATTATTAAGAAGACATTTTTATACTAAATAATTAAACCAAAACGAGAACCCATTAGGTAATCATCATCGACATTTTACTTGACGCCTACATTATACATAACTTCAGGCAGAGCTTTCATCATTGGCAGGTTTTTATTTTTTTTTAATTGTAATGTTCGTGCTATATTGTCAGTTATCCATGTTGTTCAGAACCCTAACAAGCCCAGACATATATTCGAATTTGCCTTATTAAATTTACCAAGAAAAAAAATTCAGATAACATTTTTCTTTTAATCGTCTTGTTAATAATGTCTTGATAATATGTTGGTGTCTTCGTATCCAGAGTGAACAGGTTTCTTCTAGGTAAGCGTGCTATATTTTAGACCGTGTTGATGCTTACCTTCAGGCAAGTCAACGGTCAAACGGCCTATAAAGTGTAAAAAAAATAATACGTTATACTATAAAGCTAATAGATACTATTAGCTATTATTATATAGATACTATTAGATATTAGCTTATTCTAATGGACGAACCACAAAGTTACAAGAAATCGACGTAGTATATGTTTTATAGCATGTGTATATTACTTAAACTTTGCAGTCTTACTTCTCTTACAAATAGTTTCGTAGTGGATCTCAGACGAGACTTTACTTGCACTAAATAGTTTGTTCTACAATAGATAAGAGACAAATTCACTAATTTCTGGGTAGACCTTTAGAATACCACCTTCTTATCAGATATTCTACCGCTAAAATAACTGAGTATTACGTTACGGTTTGAAGGTTGAGTGAGCCAGTGTAGAAACAGGCACAAGGGACGTAAGATCTTAGTTCTGAGGTGGCTCATTGGCGATGTAGGGAATGGTTAATATGTCTTAATCGCCAATCTCTATAGGCGGTGGTGACCACTTGTCATCAGGTGCCCTATTTGCCCACCCGCATACATATGACATAAAAAAAATTAATATTTTTTGATTATATGTATAGCTACTTCTTTATTAGTTTTAAAATGGTTTTAAAGATAAACGAACAGACATTCAATATATTTAAAAAAAACGAGCTCTTCTTGTAACGTTTACGAATTTTGACTATTAATAGAGTAGACATAGGTTTAATTAAATTGTAATGTATGTAATAATTTATTATCTTATGTACCGAGGCTCGAAGGAATCTCTTGTAGAGATAAGCTTTGTTATATTTATTTTAAATATTTCTAAGATTTTCATTTGTATATAAATAATAAAATAAATAAATAAGTGCCAGAAGCGATTTTATTTAGATAACAATGATTACTAGGATAGTCGACAATAATTGTCACAACTCAAAGTCAAAGTCGAAGTCAAAATACATCATACAAGTAGGCTCATCTCACGAAATCTCACTAGCTTCCGAATTTTACAATTTTTAATACAAACCCTACATTAAATATAAGCATTTCTTAAACCAGAAAAAAATCAGCAGTTGCTTATTTTTGTCAATCAAAAAATTTTTGATTTAATAATCATCTACAATTACATTTATGTATCCTGTATGAACAATAAAGTCATCATCGCTTTATGCGTCTAAAAATTTCATTTTTTTTTATGCTAACAATACAATTTTCTTTTCTTCTTAATATACCAGATAAGCAGTTTTTTTTTTGGTATACTCCTGTTCTATTTCTAACCAGTAGTTCAACACACTTCTATTTTGTTTTTCTTTTGTGTAACTTCTTTACTTCTAAAATTCCTAATCACTTATTCTTCTCATAATAAGAACTGTTAACCATCGTTTGCATCGCCAATGCGCCACCAAGATTTTGAAGATGATAAGATGTTATGTCCTTTGTGTCTGTAATTACACTGGCTCACTCACCCTTCAAACTGGAACACAACAATACAAAGTATCTGATGAGTGGGTGGTACCTACCCAGACGAGCTTGCACAAAGCTCTACCACCACGTAAAGATGTATGTTCATAAAATATTTACTCGTCTTATTGTGAACAGCACATAATATACTGATAACTTTCCTTAAAACGGTCAGCAGAACTGAAGTACGACATTCATATTTGTGTTAGTTTTTCATTCTTAGATCTTTCTTACAAAATCCGTCCATTCTTTTCTTTATAATGAACATAGCCAGTTTGACTTCAGTATTTTAACATTCCAAATGTTCTTCGGTCTGTAATTTATTAATATCTTGGAAATTCCGTCATGACTCATCATGATCGTAATCCATCTATTGCGTCGATTCCTTCAAATATTCTCTCTTTTTTCACCATACTCTATTATCATAAATGAGGCTGGAATTATTTCTTAACGTCTCAAGTAATGATATCTCGTATTTTTGGTGCTATAAATATGTTAAACATATAGTTATATTTCAAATAAAACATTTTGGTAGAAATTTCTAAATTACTAGTAAAATAAATTTCATTTCTAAGTTTCGTAGTATGAGAATGTACGTCCATTAATTATTTACGTAGCTTCGCTACGGCGTGTGATTGATTGGTTTGTTTGATAGGTTGTTAACATTTTTAAAATTCGAACTACGTGTGTGTAGGTTTTTTGTTTTTCAATTTTAATATTAGATCTTAAAAGTATTTCACAAGATATAAATTTATATTATATATAAATTATTGTGTTTAGTAATTTAACAATATTTTTAAATTGGATGGCCTGGTGTTTAATCCTGGAGACATTACAAACAAAATGGTAGAATAATCAGTACTAGATAAATCTGTCAGTTTTTCATATCTTACTTGACTATTCTGACCCAGCTTAAGCCATCAACATTAAACAAAAACAATTACAAAAACGCACTCATTTTTCTCCTATTTTAGTTGTTATTATAATATTGTTATCGGATGTGACGCACTGATTGACGTAGGTAAAGAATTCTGAGAAGATTAAATTCACTGGTTTATCTCAACGTTCAATTCATGGTAGTGAAAATTTGCAATACATATTGTTCAAAACTTTCAGACAAATTAGCTTTAGACTATGCAAGATTTTCGTTTCGAAACTGTAGGTAAAAGGGAATATTTTTTTATGAATATCTTGAAACAAAAGCACTTCGACACGTCAAGATTATAAACTTTGTTTTAAAGGTTCTTATTCGTCAATCCTGCATTAACTGAAGTACATCAAAGTTTACAATAAAAAAAATTATATTAGCTTTCGATGAAAGCCGAAGTATGGGAAGAACATAATGAAATTCTTTTTCTTTGGATTTAATCGAGGGGCAGGATATTCACATTTCATAAATACTTGGAGGTTGTTTCCAACGTGGATGTCACATGTTGGAAACAACCTCATGTCTGTAAAGTTCATGATATAAATATGTAATAAACTTCAAGCTCTCACGTGAGATTTTTAGGATGGAAATTTTAGCTTTGATTTGTCTCTAGAGTCTCGTCTTGTTATACTAGAGTAACTGTTTGTTTTTTTTTTGTCAATGCTCGTATGTAAAATTATCTACCAAAGTTTTTGATCACAGTGAAAATGATGAATTTGAATTGAATTTGAATTTTGTGAATTTGATAAAACGAGAAATTGAATACAGAACACGACGGACTAAAATATTTATTTTGACGGACCGGTTGGCGTGGTTGGTAGACATTCGCGCCGAAGGTTGTGGATTCGATTCCCACCCATGACAGACATTTTGTGTGCATTAACATGTCTGTTTGCCCTGAATCTGGGTGTAATTATCTATATAAGTATTTATCTACAAAAGAAAAGTAGTATATGTAGTATATTAGTTGTCTGGTTCCAGCTCTGCTTAGTTTGGGATCAGATGGCCGTGTGTGAATAATGTCCCAGGATATTTATAATTATTTATTTTTATATTAAAATTTAGAAACATTACGAAAACTATTTATAGTACACTTATATCAGTTTATTTAAAAATATATTTTATTTAAAATTGATATTATTAGTATATTGTTTTTTTTTATAAATTACTAGTTTTAGAGGTGTTAAGTACTTTGTCTTTTTCTATACCCATCGACAATGACAACGTTTATGGAAAATTTTATGATAATTAGTTGAATAGTTAAGGCGTGAAAGCGTAACAAACAAACAAATTTTCGCATTTATAATATTAGTTTGGATTTTTATCATCAATCATAGTAATCTCGCGGTACGTGATCTTTCTTCTTCATTTCTATCACGTCATGATTGACACCCAACGCTTTTACATTATATCTCACTACCTACGCTATTTTTTATAATGCATTCTTACACTTATATTAAAATAGACCTGGCAATTCTGGGTAACAATAAGTATAATGTTTACGTGATTTAATAGTAAGCAGTACTAGGATAATGTATATGTAACTTTGGTTATATGATATTATTTTTTACGTAAATTATTTAAAATTTTACAATTTGATGACTTTTTAGTAGCTTTTGTTTTGCTAGTCATTGGCTGGTTCGTAAATTATGTTAAGGTGTATGGTAAGTGGTCTATTCCTTCTGGTAATTTCTCACATCGCTGATGCGTCATCAACCTTTGGAATCCTAGCTTGAGAAACCTAGCCCCGCGGTACAAGTAAGTAAGATATACATTACATATGTATTCAACTCACCTCGGTGTTTAGTTACTAGCAGACTTCGAATAATTTGTTATTCTGTAACATAAAAATGGTCAAAAAACAGAAAAAATAAAAAAATAAAAACTTCTGAAACATACAAAATAGCTGAAACATAAAAGCACCCCACATACCGCCCCCACTGTTTCTGTGGGGGAAACGCGTAATGCGTTTTTCCAGCGGAAAAAAAATAAAACATAAAAGCAAGGCAACGAGATGAGATAGTAAGGGTAATATACTTGAACGATTTTGAGATCGGTTAATAAATCTATCGAGCATTATCCTCCTAAACAAAGCGACTAAGCTGGATAATCTGCAATGGAAGTGCATGGCGGTGGCCATCTGCTCCTCGCTTTATTAATTTATCGATATTACAATCCCATAAAATACGTGTAGTGTGGTAATAAAAAAATTGTTATTCAAATTTCATCTTTCGATTGTATTGAAAGATAATTTAATCATTTCAATTTAATTATTCTTGTCCGACTTAATTTGTTATATTATCACTGTAAAATGAGCAAATCTTTCAAGACATACACATACACCACTTTTGGAAAAATTATAATTGACGTAACAAAAAAATTAATAATAAAATCTTACTTATACATCTCATGAAGAATTAAGTCGGTGATAGAACAGCGAAGGCAAAAATCTTGAAGAAGCCGGAAATCGTGTCACATATATTCCAATCCACATTGGAAATCATGGAGGAATAAGTTTTCCCCTCCTCCTTGAAGACCTTAACCCAACAGTGGGCCATTTAATAGCCATTACATATTCTTTAGAAATAAATCATGAGTGAGAGGAATTTTAACTTTTGAGTACAAGCAGTATATAACTTCTTTGACCTTTACGAGTTGCCAAGAATTGAAACAGAATTAAAAAATGCATTGTTTTCTCATAGCGTGTACACGTTTTGGCGAACGAATACTTATAAGAAAATGCTTAAAGAGAAATGTAAAATTTAAATTTAATTTTATAAAATGTGTTACGTCAAAGTTTCTTATAAACGTGTCACTACAAATGAAAATTAATTCAAGAGTATGTAAATGCGAAACACCAACGAGGTCAGAACTGAATAATAAAACTTAGATTTTCTTATGTTAATAATTTAAGTCACAAAAAATGTTTAAGGAAAAAAATGTAACGAGTGTCTCACGCTTTTATATCTATTTGATGGTAGATTTTTTTTTATTTTGAAGAGGAAAAGTAGGCAAGTGATCGCCACACCTTATTGGTACTGTTCTCTCGCACGCCATAATTGCGCGGTTAACCATGGGAATTGAGATTGCTTGTAATTACATCGCTCACTCACCCTAGAACAGCTGATAACAGACGAGATGGGCATGCACGACTCCGCCATCAGTAAACGGTTGATTTCTACGATTTTACGAGGTATTATCGCTACACTGCTCACAGTAAGGTCAACTCAATATAAATTTACTTTTTTTGAATAAAAATATAAAATAAAATATATTTTATAACGACGCAACAAAGCGACAATTTTAAACAAGCGATGATAATTTTTCAAACAGTACACAATGTGTCGTTTAGATCCAGCTTTCATATTATCGTTCAATGTTCCAAATAATCCCACATTCTGTTGCATTTTAGTCTTTATTTGTAGTGAAATAAGAATGTCTTATTATATATTTTAGTTCTTTATGAGATTCATTTAATATGACCTTGTCTTCATCCATTTTATCCTTTGGATAACGGGCAGCGAATAACATCTAATGACCACTCGGAAGCCGCATATTGTCAAACATTTTTCTTAGGATATTTTATTTATTTATGTTTGTTTTTCAATAAAATGTTATCTCTATAAGCTTGTGAAAGTCGATATAGCTCAGTGATTCAAATACTTAAATCGTATATGAAAGATCGCCGGTTGAAAACCGGAAAAGTGTTAAAGACTTTTAATGTGGTTTATTTTATTTAAAATTCACAATCAATTCGTGATTGGTAGTGAATTAAGACTCGATGTGTTGGATGAAATTTTACCAACTTGCAGTGGAGCAGTTGCAGCAGCGAGGTGGAATAAGGTCTAAGCTTTCTCCTTAAGACTAGAGTATTAACGCGATCTTACGTCTTTACTTATTCAAAGGAATGATTTTTTCTCATCAAGCTATTATTTGATGATTGATGATATCATTTGACACGATTGTTTTGTAACTTAAGACATTGAAAGACCCAACTCTCTGAAAATCAGGTTATTGATTGGTTACTAATATTATAAATGCGAAAGTAACATAACGAAAGTGTCTGTTACGCTTTTACGCCTAGAATACTGAACCGATTTTGATGAAATTTGGTATGAACACCGAAGATATAGGCTACTTTATTATAACAATCCATCAGTAACAGCCTGTTAATGTCCCACTGTTGGGTTAAGGCCTCCTCTCCCTTTTGAGGAGAAGGCTTGGAGCTTATTCCACCACGCTGCTACAATGCGGGTTGGTAGAATACACATGTGGCAGGATTTCAATGAAATTAGACACATGCGGGTTTCCTCACGATGTTTTCCTTCACCGTCAAGCACGAGATGAATTATAAACACAAATTAAGCACATGAAAATTCAGTGGTGCTTGCCCGGCTTTGAACCCACGATCATCGGTTAAGATTCACGCGTTCGAACCACTGGGCCTTCTCGGCTTATACAATATATAACAATCCATCTCTTACATCTAATCTGAAGTGAAGCGATTATTAGTTTCTTATAAAATATTCTTGTCATTTCTTAATATTTTTTTACATATACAGTTACATGTACGTTGATTCGTAGCCATTTGTCGCTAGCATCTTTACATAATCGTAGCGATTTGTATAAATAAATAGTATACGTATGATCCATTGGCAACTAGAATGTATATTAGCCCTTATTTCAAGCGCAATAAGAACGTTTTATTGCAATCTGGAAAACTCATTTTGAGTGACCTCATCCCCTACATTCTGAGCGTACTGTCCGGATATTACTGGACATTTTTCTCAAGTAGTTTTATGAACATAAATACGAAATAAACGTAAGCATTATTTATGATGACTTATTATAATTTCCCATATGGAATACGTTAATTCATACTATTGTTAATATTATATACGACTAGTGTCCGCCCGCAGCTTTGCTCGCGTGTTGGAGGGGGTCTCGGGTGTAAGATATGAACAGTCACCTATGTCCTTAATTGGGCTCCAAATTGGGCTTGCTTTAATTTCTGATAAATTGTTTAAGACTAAAGACGTACCAGAAAGACAGAGCTACTTTCGCATTTATAATATTAGTATAGATAAATCAATAAGTATAATAGTGATAGCTTAATGGATATTTGATGAAAAATGAATTATTATAATCCGAAATCCCATCAAGGTCAATCTTTACCCACAGTATCTGCCAACTTTAGAACTCTGGTTGCAAGTGAGAATTTCTTGTACGTCGTATTTGTTTTTATTGCATAAGTACACAGACTGATAAGTGAGCCATCTGATGGTAAGTGGTCACCACAGCCCATAGACGTTGGCATTGTTACAAATATTAAATATCTTATATAAAAATCAACTTCAATCGTGCTTTTCCAATATGGGTTGGATTACAATCTATTCGACATAAAAAGAATTCCTTAAAATGTTTTCTTATTAAGCATAAAATAAAATTGTCAATTATTGAGCCCGCGATCTTCTGTGTTCTAGCTACTGGTTCATATAGTCCATCTCTATATATATAAAACTATACACAAATAAATGTACATACAAGAAAGAAGTCTTAAATGTAACGTCTAAGTACGTTCTTAAACTTTATTTTATAAAGGCGAATAGAATGGAGTATTGTAGTTCTAGTAATATTGTTAACTTACATCATACAAAGACGTAATAAACTGAACGGTAAGCTGACGAATTTTAAAGGGATTTCATTTATTAACTGATCGCTCATGAAAACAGAGATATAAACATAGTTCAAAATATTTTTAATATTTAAAATATTTAATTTGATGTAAATATTTCTTATAATAATAGAAACGTACAGTACAGTAACAGCCTGTTAATGTCCCACTGCTGGGCTAAGGCCTCCTCTCCCTTTTGAGGAGGAGGTTTGGAGCTTATTCCACCACGCTGCTCCAATGTGGATTAAACGTAATTTTACACAATTATGAAATATTTACCAATAAAAACACAACAATGTCGTTCAAAATAAGATTAATTTTCATTAATTTAAACTTTGAAAGAAAATTCAATTGTGTTTGCCTATTTGTTAAGTTTATTGTAGCCTAACCATTGGGCCGTCTAAAACTTCATATCAAACAGATAAGAAAATATAGCTTTTATAACGACATCTGTAAAAATAAATAACAAAACAAAATATTCATATCCAAATGGAAAAACTCAGCTGTTTGCGAAACTTTTTCCAAAGCAAATATATTAATCATAAGTAAAAAACGGGAGTTGTGAAAGACGAAACACCTGATCACGCAAGCCAACAAAGTCACGGTTTATAAGTTTACATTATAAACGTTTATAAGCAACGCCGATAGTATCGTAAACATTACTAAATATTCAAGTATAAGTCTTCACTCGCCAGATGTGCTATAATTTACCTGAAACTAATATTTATCTTACGCATAGATTCGCGTTTGGAGATAATAAACTACACGAAGGGTTATTATATATTTCACGTGAGCTTCCATCTGTATCAGAACACAATTTAATTTGTTATTAAATTTTATTTGTTATTATATATATTTACTGTTCTTAATACTATATTCAACTTTTTTTCGTTTCGCCATTACAGTTTTTTTTCATGTATTTACCATGTATAAATCAATAATACTAGCTCGAAGCTTTTTTGTCATCTGTATAATCTTGTACAGAAATAGCAATAAATATTCCAACGTGTGCTTTAAATATATTTATCGTTTAATATAAAATGATCAGATTTTATTTGAAGGACATCGTGAAGGATTACTTGTTGTATAATATAAGACCTTGAAAATGTTGATTAGCTTACCTAAGTACATTTTGATAGTCTAGAATAATTTCTATCTGAATAAAGCTTCTCAAACCTAGTGACCGAATGGTATGCAAGTATGTCTAAACTAATATTGGTAAAGAAAATTATTTTAAAGGCAAATTAAATTAATACATAATTAACGAAAATGTATATTAGGTATCATCCAGTTTAAGTATATAATTAAATCTGACAATACTTTTTGGAAAATAGTATATTTTAATCAAAGCATCATGTTGAAATAAAGTTTGATAAAAGCTTTCAATATAAATGTATATTAATTGTCTCAATAAAGAATTATGTTCCTTAATTCTCTCGTTCCTTTTTGTGTGTATGTTGGCTATGATTCCTTCGATTTTGAATCGAATTTAATCATTATATTTTTACTGTAAACGCTGTGTCCTATTTGTTATTTTTGGACCACTGCTACTACTTAGAAAAGGGTGGCAAGCGAACAGATCCATCACACAATATTCTAAGCGCGTTTGGAAATACTTCTGTCTTCTCAAGGACGGATCTTAATAGACACTTCTTCACCGGGATTGGCAGCTTATAAGTATATAATAAATCTATATTAATATTATAAGGAGGAAATATTTGATTTTTTGTATGTTTATTTGTAATGGATAAACTCAAAAACTACTAAACCAATTTTAAAATATCCTTCATCTATAGAAAGCTACATTGACAACGAGTAACATAGGCTATATTAAAAAAAAAAATAGAGATACCTACGAAAGTTACCTATAATAATATAATAAATTGATCATTTTTTTTCTATAAAAGTCATTATTGGCGTAAAAGGGTAATTGTTCAAATTAGACGAAATCGGGCCGGGCCGCTAGTATGAAATATAATCATATCAACTTAATATGCAATCCCTCTTCATAGATGTTATCTGTCAATTCCAGGGCACCGAGCAAACTCATATTCCAAGTTATATATTTTTATTCCATAATTCACAATTCACTTTTTTGATTGATTAAGGAAATGTCACATTTTCTATCCTCCTATTTCTTAAGGTTTGATAGATTTTGATACATGTATGTCGGTGGGTTTACGTCAATATTAACTTTAAGTTATAAAGCGATTTTTAAGGTATTTACCGACTGTATAAAGAAGTCTCCTAGGTGTATGAGATATTGAAATTAAGTCACTCAACTAATGTGTCTAGAAAATTAAAAATACCATACCTAACCATTATTAAAAAAATACTTTAAAAAAAACAAGTTATTTTTTGTTTTTTTTTTTTCATATGGGGTTAAATATAAGGAAAAAACATATACACTATATATGCTGATTATTCTTCAATTTTCACTAATCTTTTAGTAGTTGATCGTTAAAACCAATTAATTACATATTTCAATTACATTTTTATTTATCATGTAAAAATAAATTAAAACAACTTCAAGTGTTTTCAATCGGTTTCTTATTTGCTTCCTGATATTAAGCTATACAAAGAAATACCACCACTCAATGAATCCGCACTCTTTTATCGCGGCTATCTTAAATGTTACCCTCCTCCACAGTAGCAATGGAAAATCCTAGCCTGTTTCTTATTGCTCTCTGTTGGTGATAACAGCTTTTTTCGTTTGGATCGGGTCAACTATTATTAATACATTAAAAGTAATGAAATATCATTACCGAATAAAGGATTTTTCTTTTGCTTAAAATAATCGCTTTGGTTTTAAAAAACTGTAATATATATCTTGTATGTTGTGATATATGTCTATAAGCCGAGATGGCCCGGTAGTATGAACGCGTGAATATTAATCGATGATCGTGGGTTCAAACCCGGGCAAGCACCACTGAATTTGCATGTGCTTAATTTGTGATTATAATCTATCTCCTGTTTTATGGTAAAGGAAAACATCGTGACGAAACCTGCATGTGTCTAATTTTACTGAAATTCAACAATAATAAAAGCTCTAAGCCTTCTCCTCAAAAAGGGAGATGAGGCCTTTAGAGCAGCTTTTAGCAGTGGAACATTCACAGGCTGCTTAATATATGTCTTAGAATATTTTTAGATAAGTTTTTTTTTCTAAATTTTAAAAGATATTTTTAACAGATAGATACTTATTTAATTATATAAACTAAATTATAGCACATGAAATACAAACTTCTTACTCGAAATTAAGCTTTTCTTGAAAATATTCTACGCATACTCGTTTAAAATATACTAAATCATTTAAGTAAAATTTGAATTAGTTAGTTTGTTTTTCTATTTATTTGAATGTATTAATCTCAAGATCTAAATATTTATGTATTATTTATTGAGAAAGATTATAAATACGAAAGCGAGTTTGTTTGTTACGCCTTCACGTCTTACTCACCTAATCAATAATAAATTTGGTATACACGTTGTCAGGGATACAGAATAGGATATGGGCCCCCTACACGCGAGCGAAACTAAGGCAGGAACTAGTAGACTATATAACGTCACGCCACAGTCTATATATCGTAACGTTAACGCAGGTCTTCTTCTTTTTCTTCTTCTGCCTAGCGTTTTCCTGGCCTAGTAACGCCAGGGTCCGCTTTCCTGCATCTATGCCTCCATTTTGCCCGATCTAAAGCGTCCTCCTTAGTGAGATCGTGCTCTCTCATATCGTCCCTTACAACATCGAGCCAGCGCTTCTTGGGCCTGCCGCGGAATCTAGGGCCTTCGACAACAAAGTCCAGGCATCGGTTCCCGACATAGTCTGGTGGTCTGCGGCTAATGTGGCCAAACCAACGCAGACGGCTTTCCTGCAACTTATCTGCTACATCGCAAACTCCAAGGCTACCACGGATGTACTCGTTACGAATGCGATCTAGTCGCGGAACGGCCTATATCCACCACAGGATCTTCATTTCCGCGACGTGAAGTTGCTGAACGTGTCTCGCGAGAGCTGGCCACGTCTCGCTGCCGTACAATAAGACTGGTCGGATGATGCACTTGTACACAAGGCCCTTTAATTTCACCGGTATCCTGCGATCACAGATTACCCCGGTGACTTCCCGCCATTTGGCCCAGGCTGCGTTTATTCGAGCTCTGACGTCGTGGTTGATTGTACCAGACTCGTGCAGTACGGACCCGAGGTATTTAAACTTTTCCGTCTTGATAACGGATTCTCCGTTTATCTTTATGGGTTCGGGGTCCGTACTGCCACAGGCCATATACTCGGTCTTCACATAATTTAGCATCAGACCTCCCCTCTCTAGCATACCCTTCCACTGGTTCAACTTTTGCTCCAATACCTGTTTGTTCTCATCTACCAGTGCAATGTCATCAGCATACATCATGAGCCAAGGAGACGGCTCATGGGCTTTCACTGTCACAACGTCAAGCACTACACTGAACAGAAAAGGACTCAGGGCCGAGCCTTGGTGGACACCAACTGTGATCGGGAAAGGGTGTGTGTCGCCAACGGCGGTCCTTACTATTGATTCCGAATTATGGTATATGTCTCGGATAATGTCAATATAGATTTGTGGCACGTTCTTCATCTTCAAAGCCCACCATATAATTTGGCGTGGGACGCAGTCTAATGCCTTCTGCAGGTCTAGAAACGCCATAACGTATCGTTAACGCAGGTAAGAAGAAATAATAACAAGTATTCGCACTTTGTATCGTTAAATATATTTAATGTCAAATTTTAAAGGTTTCATCTTGAACGAGAATTCACAAAGCCCAACCCTTGGTCGTTAGTTCGTTAAATCGTAATATCGTATCGTTAAATTATTTAAAGTCATATTTTCGATACTTATAGTCATTAATACTAATGTATTTTAATTAAATTACAAACAGCATCTTAATGCTGGTCAATGATGAAGAAACACATCCATCATCATCAAAAGTAAAAATAAGGCTCTAGATCCATTGATCTGTAAACATTTCGTAACAAGCTTTTTCTTCGACCTTTAATGGCTTTCCTTCGGAGCCTTACTAAACCAATTAGTGGAAATTCTTTATTACGGAATCTGATCAAAATATTTTGCCGCGATATAACTTTTGTTTTAATCAAATCGGGATATAAAATTTAACATTTTGAAATAACATTATAAAATAGATCAATGTAGCATTTAAATATGTTTTTATTAATTTCATAAGAACCAAAAGGACGGATTAAATTAAAAAAAATAAACCACAATAAGGTTTTATTAAAATTAAAAACAATAATAATTAACATAACTTTGTGATATTCAAAGTAAATAAGCAAAAGAGATAGTCTTTTATTTTTATTATTTCCACAGATACAGTGAAATTACGACAATTTGCAATATACTAGAATAGATTAGAGATTAATAACTCTGTCTACATGACAGAAGTGATTACTTTTTGCGTATTTTATTTGAAATCATTATATCCAGTATAATAACAATTGTCTTATCATTGGTTTTACACTAAGTGGCAATTATTTACGTTGTAAAGCCATGCTAACTACTATACAATATTTAAATGAATATACTGTGTGTTATAATTTTATGCAGATAATATATGTATGCCTCGTTGGTCGAGTAGCCTGATTCTCAGTAGCAACCCGGAGTCTGGAAGTTGGAAGTGTGTACACTTCCGTACCTCGGAAAGCACGTAAAGCCGTTAGTTCTACGCCTGAATACTTTCCGGTCGTGTCGGATTGCCGTCCCATCGGATTATGAGAGTGAAGGAAGAGGGAGCGTACCTGTATTTGCGAAAACACTTGTGCGCTATAATATCTCCTGCGCAGTTGGCTAATCTCTCTTGAGATTGGCCACCGTGACCGAAATTGGCCTGGAGGGCATTATTATTATATGTATGGAATATATGTATTACACAATATTATACAATTTATATCTCTTAATACAAATATCATGTTTAGGTAGCATAGACAAAAAAAATCACTAAAATTACAAATAGCATCTTAATACACATGCAGCCGTCTTATATATTATAGTGCACTGTTATTGTTCAATGAGAGGTCGATTCGACAGGACTGAAGTGATAAAGATCGCAACAGTGAGATAAGGACAACAGTTTTACGAGCTTTCCAGAATTATACTCAATTTTACTTTTCTAATAATTTATATAGGGAAAAACCCATTATTTTTTATTTACTCCAGGCGTGATTTTACTTAAATATTAGGATCTACAACCTTATAAGCAAGTAACTAAAGAAATTGATACAGACAGGCAAAACCTAAATTCCAGTATTTCAAAACGAAAAAGTTAGCCAAAAATTTGGACCACCAATGATAGGATCCATTACAGGAACTTCAAAAGATAAATTTATGAAACACCTTAAAGTGACAAAATATAAAAACAACTTTGCTATCCTGTAATCAAGAATAGATTGAAATAAAAGAAAATTGTAAGCCGGCTTACCTAGGACTGAAAAACTTTGTAAATCGCAAGAATGGTATTACGGTTTGATCCCTGGTTTCCAAGTTTAGTTTATTTGGTCGGAAAGAATACGCTTGACGATAAGCTTAGAACTTTAATACACATTATAAGTCCTTATGAGTTTACGCGAAGCAAAGCTATACTTTCTTCGTATTTTTAAACTGATTTAATATTTTTCTTTAGTCCTTGACTGTTAAAGTGCAAAGGAAAATATTTGTGAAGTTCATTAAAGAAGTTGTATTTTTGCCTCTTATTACTAATAATTCCTTAAAATGACAAATTAGAACTTGAAAATTACTTGGTAGACATAAATAAAAGGATTCTCTATTACTTTCGGTTCCTTATAATATGTTGTCAAAATGTAAAAAAATATATTTTTTAAATGTTGGAAATTACTTTGTTCTTATTTTTTTTTAAATATTCGTTTTAAAATCGTTTAAAATGGTAAAACTTTGTATAATAATATTGTCTTCATTACGTTTATTTATTACCTAGCGACCATAGAGTAAAGATTCGATTAATTTAAATATTTTAAAGTTACTTCAAGATTTTGGATAAGACAAAAAAATCTGAAATCTTGGTAATTTCAACTCCATCGTCAGTTCACTCTCTCTTTTCATTAAATTCGTCCGAAAGAAAAAGTTGTATAGAACGAGTACTTTTGAAGTATGCTATTTAAAAACTTCCAGTATTCTCATAATACACAACGAAAATATACATACGAATAGTTGTAACTGCGAAACATTACACATCAACATGAACGTTTTCTTTACACAAACGCGCGCGTAAATATTTTTGTTTTAATATTTGTCTCACATCTTGTTTCTTTGTGTTCTATTTGGACCAACAAAATTCATTGTATTTAGAACTAAATAGGCCTGTATTAAGAAACCTTGAAAAAGGAAAACGGTATATTTACTACGAAATACCGTAATATACTCCGTTTTCGTTGTTAAATCTAAACTGAGCTGAAATGTAAACACTTGCATTTCGTGATAAATATAAAACTTCACTTAACTTAGAATGTTAATTCTTCTTCTTCGAGTGCCACTCTGACAGATAGAATGTTGCTAGCGAGCTACTAAGTTAACGGTTTCCTTTAAACGTTGAATATAATAATAATTATGTTTGAGTTAAAACTTCTTTGAGTGTTGTTGAGTAAATTTCTAGGTCGAATTTGATTTGAGCGTTGCTATTGCGTTTTCAGTAATGAAGATGTGATCAATCAATACATTAATTTAAATAATAATAAGAAATTTATTTATAAGTTACGTCGAGTGGTATCTTTTAAGAACAACATTTTCAGTCGTTACTTCATACTTAGTGTTGTAATGTTACAGCTGTAAGTGCAGCTATTGCTTAAGAAAAACAAAATAGTTTTACTGATGTGTTGTATTTCTTTTTTATTAAGTTTTCAAAGAAAAATGATACGATTGAATTGCAAACAGTCGCCGTCCCTTAAATTACGATTTCAATGGAAAATAACTAATTTTCCTTTAAAAAGTTTTGCATGATATATATATATATATATATATATATATATAATATATAGGTTAAAATAAATGTAGGATCATATCTAATCTGAATATTCCCGTGTGATCGTCCTCAATTTTTCCCATTTGTGCAACTGGGAACTGTTGGAGAGATCAAAGCAACAAAAAGATTAGAGCAATATAACTTCTTCCTCTTTGAATATAATATCTTACTGGTCTAGCTTTTACTTTTGCACCGAAATGGCTCAGTGATTAGAGCTCGTGAAACCTAACCAAAGATCGTGTTTCATTTGCTTAATCTATATTTACTATCCATCTCAGCTTTATTCATCTCGCTATCTTGGAGAGTTAAAAAAACATTTAAAATAGTCCGATTGCGGTAGAAAAATGCATTTTAAGTACGTACAGTAACAGCCTGTGAATGTCCCACTGTTGGGCTAAGGCTTCCTCTCCCTTGTTGAGAAGAAGGTTTAGAGCTTATTCCACCACGTTGCTCCAATGCGAGTTGGTGGAATACACATGTGGCAGAACTTCAGTGAAATTAGACACATGCAGGTGAATTATAATCACAAATTAAGCACATGAAAATTCAGTGGTGCTTGCCCGGGTTTGAACCCACGATCGTCGGTTAAGATTCACGCGTTCTAACCACTAGGCCATCTCGTATCTGTGACAAAACAAAGATCTCCAAATTCTGTAATTCAAGTCGTACCAGTCCGTCAAATTTTTTTTTTTATTTTTTCCAGAACAAAACCAGTTTTAGTTTCCATCCTTAAAAATGAATGGCATATGAAGACGGTAATAATTTAATTTCAATTTCATACTAATAATTAATTGTATTGAATTTAACCAGGTAAAGGCCTTCGAGAATAGAAGTTGGATCTTTGTAATCCACTGTAATTGGTTTCGAAGCATGAGGGCTTAGATACCTATGGGTGGATTAATAGTAAGTAATTATAGTTGTATGGGCAACAAATTAACTTCGATTTATAGAATATATTATTGAATAGTCTTAATTTGATTTAAAAAAAGAGTTCATTCCATAAAATTATATCAAAAATAAAATTAATAAAGATAATTGATTTATTTTTATGTTTAGTATTTAAGAAAATTAAAGTCTTACATGAATGACGGAAAAACTGCCGCCATCTTGTTTAATTCAAGAGTTTGCATTGCGCGAGCACCACCTTACGTTGTGTGCATGCACACGTTTAACACGGATGTTCATCTATACATAAGCTACTAAGGAATAATAAATATATAATAATATGACATATGTAATAAGATTATTTACTGAAATTCATTAGATTATATTTAGGACCGACGTTTCGTGATGAAAGCATGTCTAATAAATAAAGAACGACTGACTGGACTGAACGATTTTATAAAGATGAAAAAGGATTTTTTTTCAAACGAATCATAATATAGAGATAATGTTAATATAATTTAATTGTGTTTTATTTTTAATTTATTGGTTTGTATTAGACAAACTAGCAAATGTTCCACCTGGTAAGTGGTATGGTACGTTGTCACCAGAACCCATAAACATTAACTTTAACTGTTTATTAAGTTCTGAGTAGTAATTATACAGTGTAAAAAATAATAATATTTACATCATCAATACGCCACTAATCTTGGGAACTAAGCTGTTATGTCTCTCGTGTCAGTACTCACTCAGTCTTCAAACGGAACGCTTGCACAAGCCCCTACCACTAAGTAAATGTGCTAAATTTATCTATAAAAAACATATATAATTTAACGTAGTTAAATATTTCATAATAATAAATATTATGAACCCATTACCAGTCATACTTTAACGCTTTAAAATAACATGGATAACATTTTTAATGAAAAAGAAAATTAAATGAGTTATTTCAGTTACGAAGTTGGCGGTCATTATTCGATTTAGTATCCAATTCGTTCTCCGAAACGTTTTTCAGCCGAGTTGCTACATTTTCCGCGCATCTAGCGATACATATATACAATATTGCCCTTATTTATAAGCATTGTATAGCCACTATACAATGTTTAGTTAACGGCTTCATTTGTAAATGATATTTAGCCGGTGATCAGTAACGTAATGCTGTGTCTTTTTCTTTAGATTGTGAAATCTATGGTAACAGAAAGGGAGAAATCAGTGTTTAAATAAATACCCAACATTTATAATCAGGCCCAGTAAACGGAACGCCAATCTTAAGCAAAGATTGCCGTTTTTAGGCCGAGCAAGCATCACTGAATTTGTACGTGATAAATGTATGTGTTACATTGGAGCAGCAAGGTGTAATAATCTCCAATCCAACGTCTCAAAAGAAGTCCCACTAGTTTAAAGTTCACTTCAGAACATGTTAAGGCAAAAATACGTATTCAGATTAGTTATAATAAACAAAAAAAATTAAGGTATAGGATCTACGAAATAAAAAATATGTCTTAACTTCTCTCATAAGTAGCGGCTTTTCATTTTCAGCTGTGCCCTTTTATGCTTCAATATACACTAAAGATAGGGACGGAGATGTAATTAGGTTTTTTGCTTAGAAATTTTCGGTATATGACTTGATGTAGGAACTTGCAATTATCACGGTAGTATGTGAAAGCGATACCGTGGCGCTCCTCGTTAAGACGGTAAGGGTACCGCTCGTTTTTAGTGGGTATTCCGATGTTTGGGGCGCAATCGGCGCCTTGGACACCGGTGAGACCCACATACCCCCCACTGTTCCCGTGGGGGAAACGCGTAAGGCGTTTTTCCAACGTTAAAAAAAAAAAAAAGGAACTTGCAATTATACACTACCGTGACTCGGAAAGTACGTATAGCCGTCGGTTCGGATCACCAGTCGAGTCGGATTACCTTCCTATCGAATTATTGGAATAACTGATAACATAATGGAGAGTAAAACAAGATTTGTGCATATAGTAAAAAGTAAAAAGTGTAAAAAGTGCAAAGTGGTTATGTTTCATCTTTAATCCTAAATCTCATTTTAGCCTTACAATAAAAAAGGTATTATTGAATACAAATGGAATTTTATTTTATTAAAAACATTTATTTGGTTTATAATTTTTAAGTTGCTTTATATTATTAATTCAATAAAAATATATCGTTTTTCATTACCGTATCAAATCCAGAATGAATATTAAATTACTTTATATTTCCGAATGGATCGTTGGTCTAGTGGCTTGATATAAGACGCAGACCCGTAGGTCCTGGGTTCAATTCCCAGGTTGGACCAGTAAAAATTTATTGGTTTTTCTGTCGAAAAATTTTCAATAGCAGCCCGGAGTCTGGAAGTTGGAAGTGTGTACACACGTGCCTCGGAAAGCACTTAAAGCCGTTGGTTCTGCGCTTGAACTCTTTCCGGTCGTGTCGGATTGCCGTCCCATCGGATTATGAGAGTTAGGGAATAGAGAGTGCACCTCTGTTTGCGCACACACTTGTGCACTATAATATCTCCTGCGTAGTTGGCTAATCTCTCTTGAGATTACCCGCCGGGCCGAAATCGGTCTAGAGGACATTATAATTATTACCAAATGTAATTAAAATTATAAAAAATATACTAAAAATACCGCAATAAAAATCAAAAGAACTTTTATTGAAGTATGCTTCACCCCTATTTGTGAAACTAACATATTCACTCGAATGTTTTAAAAATAGCAAAGCCGATATGCGCTTTCCACTTCAATGTACTTTTCATGCTTTATTGTATGTTTTTTTATTTTATTTTGGCTTAACACGTATGTATGTATTTGTTTTTATGTTACAAACGTGTGTAGCATAAAATCGTTATTTTACAAGTCGAATTATACAAAGCTACCTCCAGTTAAGAATGAAGAACTAGAAAAGTCGGTAGGACGAAACGCAATACATCTTAACTATTTTCATTATTTCCACATTCTTGTGGTACATTTTAATGCCACATGCCAATTGTAAAAATCCCTAAGCATAAGTGACAATCATTATTAATGATACGTATATGATAAGTTCTCAATAAATTGGATCTCCTCTTAGCGGTTTTCAAAGAGTAATAATATGGAAGATTTCAAACTTCGAATGTGAAGGTTAGCAACGCATAAGCATCTCCTTATATTTCAGGTATCTTTGGACAACAGAAACCATTAACCGTGCTCCCTTTTAAAATAAATGAAATAAATATAAGCATATTAGACAGAATTTTTTTTATCCCAAATGTGTAACAAATCGACATTACTATTGACAATATTTTAGTACATATGATATTCTTCTATCGAACTTGATTTGGCTACGGATTAATAGTCGTATTATGGATGGGTGGTTGCCAAAAAACATATTCGATGAGCTAATCTTAAAGAAAACTATTCATGGGTTACTGTGTTATGAATAATATTCTAATTATCTTAGGAGTTATTGCTGCTATTATAATATTTATAAATAACTTTTTTAGAAAATAACAATTATATCTTTAAAATATTATAGTCGTCCTTCAATCTCGAAGTTTTAACTTAAAGTTGGCAAAGTAATTTGCATTGCATAAATTTAACATGAAATAGAATATAATAGTAACAGCCTGTTAATGTCCCACTGCTAGGCTACGGCCTCTCCCTTTTGAGGAGAAGAATATAAGGTATTTACCATTTATTTTTAAACGATAAACAATTAGAAACAACTATTTTAATAGTAGTCTACAACGAGTAAGTACTTTATTTTAAACATTAAATAAAAAAACCCTATCAAGAAAAATCTGGTTACTTGGTGACAGTGGTTTGACCACGTTTGGGTACGCAACACCCATACAATTATACAGCACCCATAGTAAAGTTTCTGCAAGTCCCTTTGCGTAGGTAAAACATCTTTGGTTATTTTATTAGCAATACTTTATATTATAGTGTTTTAGTTTGAAGAGTGAGTAAGCCAGTGTTATTACAGGCATAAAGGATTTACTGCTTAAATATTTATTTATTTTACTGCTTATGTCTCTGGGCAGTTGTGGCCAATTTCTTTTTACTATTATGTTATCAAATGCGTATCTATTTTTTAATTTATACAAAATAAACCCTTATTATGACAACAGTACTAACCCGATAATCGATTTCCTCTCGGCACATCTGACACGGAAGCTAATTTCAAACTTCCTCTTCCATTGTGTTCTCGTTATTTCATTAATTTTACAGATTCAGACACGGGGGACATTGTTTTATAATATTATGTTGTTTTTTTTATTAGGCTGACAAATGGGCTGCCTCATGGTAAGTGGTCATCACCGCCTATAGACATTATAGCGCTTTAAGAAATATTAACCATTTCTCATATCGCTTATGTGCCACCAACCTTGAGAACTAAGATATTATGTCCCTTGTGCCTGTAGTAACACTGTCTCATTGACCCTGCAAGCTATAACAAAACAATACTAAGTATTGCTCCTCAACGGTAGAATATGTGATGAGTAGGTGGTACCCAGACGGGCTTGCACAAGACCCTACCATCAGCAGTGATACCACGCTCAAATTTGACCTTGATAAATATCTTTTTTCGCACCCTGAGATTTTACTTTATTAATAAATCATAATATTCTCATTCGTAGGAAATTCAACGAAACTTTCACAACGCATAGGCGTAGTAGCGATCAATTTGTATTACAGCAATATTATTCATAGTTCTTCATAAGCTGGAGATGAATACTAACTATATTTTATATCATAGCGATTTTAATCATATGGAACGAGACGGTATTAAGAATGTGCGTGGCATTTTGATGAGACGGACTGCTTCAAGGCGTTTGATTGGAGCCAAGTTTATTTCTGTAATAAATTTTTTCTTGACATCTAGCTTAAAAAAACTTATAACAATATAGTTGCATATTTCATTCCACACTAAGTATAAATATCTGCTAAGGATATCGTCGAATATACCTTTATACTGACGTTTATTCATATGGCATATTATATTTGTTAATCTGTACTCTTTACTAATATTATAAAGAGGTAAAGTTTGTGAGGTTGTAGGGGGTAATCTCTAGATCTACTGAACCGATTTTGAAAATTCTTTTACCAATAGAAAGCTACATTATTTGTGAGTGTCATAGGTTATATATCAACCCGAAAAATGAAAAGATATTTTCGTGGTAGTCGGATGTTGTGGCCAGCGTGACTTTAATAATAATAATAATATCCTGGGACATTTTTCACACACGGCCATCTGATCCTCAATTAAGATTATATTTATTATATCCACTGATATACTACATATACTATTTTTCTTTTTAAATACATACTTATACAGATAATACAGACTTATACACCCAGACTCAGGACAAACATACATGTTCATGCACACAAATATATGTCCTAGGTGGGAATCGAACCCACAACCTTCGGGGTGAAAGGCAAGCTTCCACCAACCATGCCAACCGGCTCGTCAAGCTTCGTCGACGAACCACAGTCATCATTTCATTACAAGTAAAAATATTTACCGCCCAACAAAGTGGGCACGGGTCAGCTAGTTACTTTATAATTATTTTTCTAATCTGGTTAAAATGGTGTGTTCAGTATAATTACTGTCACATGGGATATAACACTTTACTCGTTGATCCCTTCGTTAGGAATGCATTGACTGCGTAGAGTTTATACTTTTGCAAGTGCCAGGATCTCCGTTTCATTTTGTTTTTTTTTTTTTTTTTAATTTAAAAAAAGTAACAAATGTTTATATTACAAGCGGTAAAAAACGAAAAGTTTTCCTCTATATTTGTAGGGGCATGTATTTGTAGTGTTCATTTAAATAAGCTACAAGCTTGCAGAGTGAATGTTTTGGAATGTTTGCTTAGCGAGGACAGACCACGATAGACCAAGTTTGTGCCTCGAATTAATTGAAACTAAGCTTAGATTACATTCGAGTGGTTAAATCAGATTCTAATATTATATATATATATATATATATACATATAAATGGGAATTATTTTAAATTTAACGATTAATTTTTTATCAAATTACTCATATTCTTATCATCTTCTCAAGTTAATTTTATGTTAATAGTGGGAAGAACAGCCTGCGATTGGAGTCGAACCTGTCTGTTTTAGAACGTTAGATGGTCTTTGGTATAGATATTTTGGTACCTTTCTACTATTTTCGTCTTATGTATTGTTTATTTTGTTTTCATATACTTTTATTTATTTACGATTGTCGAGTTTCTTTTTGCTCTCCCCATATAAATAGTAATAATATATATATTTTGCTCAGTAGTTAATTTGTATTTAAAATATGTATAAAATTTGTAATTGAATTGTTTGTTTTTGTAAAAAATACTCCAAATTCCGATTTACCGGACGTTTCTGGCATTATTGCTTAAATTCCACGCGTTCATGATTTGTATTATAATAACTATTTTAAACATTTAATTGTTTTCAAGTTTCTACATTTACTATTTTACAAAATACCTTTTATTAATAATTAATTATATATAATATTTGTTGTTTATATATAATTATATAAACACATTAAAACATGTTGTTTATATAATTATATATAAACAATAATGTGTTTTTCGAAACTATCTTGAAAAAATTTTCTTCATCTATGCTTGCGTTTGATTCGTGTAAATAAAACAGTTTTCTGGCAAAAATAAGATGTAATAATCTTTTATAAGAGTTGAGCTTCTATTTAAAAAAAACAATGTCAACATTTTTATTATATGTATATTTATAAATAAACGTAACATCAATGCTTTATAGTATTTAGTACTACGTTACGTTGCTTATGTGTGCCAAATAAATAGAAATATTCAAGGAATAATCGTCATAAAATGATTATTCCAAATTTAAACAAAAAAGAGGTATCTTAAATATTATTTAACTGTTTTTTTAATATGACCACTACATATATTAATACTATTTAAATATAAAAAAACTATCCACTTAGTAATATATCACAAATATATTGTCAGTTATAATATATGTTTTAAAAAATATTCGTATGTATGTTTAAGAATTATAATTACATAGATCGGGCCGCTTATTTCCATGAATAATCAACAAATTAATATTAATTAATGAACCTCGAGACGATTAGCTATTAGCAGAAGATCAATTACCCTTTAACATCAGTCATATAATCTATCAGTAAATATACATCAAATAAAGTTCCTCGAGAACAGTGGCTGGATTAATCCGTGTAGAGGGCTCGAGGCAGAGCAAATATCAGGCAGACAATTAGTAGGGTAGGGAGGGATTTAAATGTTATTCCAATATTACATTTTTGTATCTTGATAGTGTTAAAATAAGTATTTTTTTGACTAATCAAGACATTCTTTGGCTTATTTTTTTAATGGACCAGGGTGCGTACTTTAACGCCTCTAGGTTGGTAACGTCTACAATATTATCTTTATAGATAACTAGAATTCGCTTGCGTCTTCGCTCGAGTTTTAGGGTATTAGGTAAAAAAACGGCTATGTGCGTCATTGGGGTTCAAACTTCCTTCATACCAAATATTATTAAAATCAATTCATTCATTCAATATCGATCACGTAAAAACTGCTAGACGGAATTGATGAAAATTTAAAACAGAAATCTTACTAAGCACATCCTACCTAACCCCTCCCCCAAAGGGGGAGAATAAATGCCTGATCAAACAGCATATCCAAATAGATATTCAATTCTCAAGTCCTAAATAGTGTTTATTTATAGTCATGCAATAAACTTTAATAAACACGTAGATTCGTTCATCCATTAACAAGTGCAGCTACTTGATTTTATATCAAAGTTCAATTTCCATAGTTGTTACGTAAGCGTAAGCCGTTTGTTTTCATTTAAAAACATTGATTATTTTTACTCATAAATTATATCAATATATGTTAAAAAAATATGTCTTAATATAACAGTACAGTAACAGTCTGTGAATGTCCCACTGTTGGACTAAGGCCTCCTCTCCTTTTTTTGAGGAGAAGGTTTTGGAGCTTATTCCACCACGCCGCTCCAATGCGGGTTGATGGATTTCACATGTAACAGAGTTTCAGTAAAATTAGACACGCGCATGTTTCCCCGCGATGTTTTCCTTCACCGTCAAGCTCGAAATGAATTATAACACAAATTAAACACATAAAAATTCAGTGGTGCTTGCCGGGGTTTGAACCAACGATCATCACGCATTCTAACCTCTGGGCCATCTCGGCTCAATATAACACTATATAAAAAAATATATTCTTAAATATATTTTTCTCGTCGATTTTGATTAATCCATTTTAGTGATACATTCGTAGTATTAGCGCGAACAATATTTCGCGAAGTATGATCAAAATATTATTTACTTTAGTTATTCAATTCCTTATATATTTGAAATTGTACACGTTTATTCATTAATGATAATAATAAGATTGCGCAACGATTGATTGAAGCAGCGGTCTGCGGTCACTTCAAATAGCTGCGCTAATTGTTACGTGCTTATTTCTCATCGCAAATATTTGTATTGGGTATATATAAATATTTATGTGCTATCTGAACAGTTGAAACAAGTGATATTGATTGCGTTAAGAAAGAGAAGGATGGATTTTGTTAATAGCCAAAATTTGTGGATGAATATTACACTTGAAAGTACATACTTATATACATATTATTTCATATATTGTACAAAAGGTGAGCTTGACGCTAAAAGCATTCCCTTCCAGCCATCCATAGAAAACGCAGGAAATAATGCTAGTAGGTTAGCAACGGGATATTAAGTGATTTAATAGAGAATCTGCTTACTCATACATCTAAACAAACAATTTCGAATACATATATAAATAAATATATACACAACAATCACAATGAGTAGGTTATAACTACTATAATAGTATTTAAATTAAATAGTACTTACTAGTAATCTGTTTTATTAAGTAAGCTTTTGTATTACATATTATTAATGAATCTATTTGCTTATAATATATATGTATTATTTCATATTATATTATATCGATTTTAATAACTAATACACGTTTGCTTTTTTAATAAACCGAGAAACCGTTTTTATTTAACCGTTTTCACTTTAACTTAGTCGCATTATCATTTTAACAACACTTCGAGCATTGCATTGAGAGATAAAAAACGCAACCTTCGCAAAAAGCACACACTCACGTAATAAATTAAGAATATTTTGCAAAAACTGCTGTTAAAAATAAATTAACGTACGAACGTGCGTAGTCTTAACTAACAATAGAAAATATTTCAAGGTCAATAGCATGGTTGTGTTTAATTTCACATCAATAATTTTAGGCTTAATCACTGTCTTTGTTTTTGTGAATAGTTGGTTGGTATATATCAAAAGATTTAAAGCGCTGACTTTTACCAAATTGTAATATTAAATAATTTATGGGCTATAAGATTATTTTAGACAATAATTAATTTATTGTAGATACAGTAGACTTAGAATACTAAGTTCGAATACTCGAATAACACTTATAATTGTGTTATTCGAGTATAGTAATAAAATTATTAAAAAAATAATATATATATATTTTTTTAATAATTTTATCCTCATCTTCTATTATTTTTTTAAATTATTTTTCTGATTGATTAAAATGTTATTAATACAATATTACTACTTTATTGTATTCTGCTAGTTTCTTTTATATTTTTACACGCTGTTTGCATATAGTAGGATACAATTAATAATTTTTTTTTATTCTTATATATTTTGTTCTTGTATGTTCCACAAAACTTATTGTATCCAGTTTTGCGAATGAAATAAATACATGAATAAACACCATATTTTAATATGACTACATTCCTTTTGTAAAAATTGCAAGCAATGTAATATTTGTTCAGGACAACTAGACAATGCCGGTCGCCTGTCAGATGCAAAAAATGTATATATTTATTGTGTAAAAGATATAGGAACATAGAATTTCGTTATTAAAATTAATATATATGTCTTATTATTATAATAATTTAATATATAGAAAACACGTTATAACACGATAACGTTTGCCGTCAAGGCATACGTTTCAATTTGACCGTCAATTGATGATTACCATCAAATGATGTTTCACATTAAAAACCACATTATTATTTTAATGTTATATATACTTTATTATATAATATTATATATACTTATACCACATACCATGTTGTTTGCTTCATTTTTTTTATATCGTGTAGTTAGACGGACGTGCATATGTAAGTGGCCACTAACGCCCATAAACATTGACATTATAAAAAATGTTAACCATCGCTTACATCGTCAATGCGCCACCAACCTTGGGAACTAAGATGTTATGTCCCTTGAGCCTGTAATTACACTGGCTCACTCACCCTTCAAACCGTACCGTTTCGCGGTAGAATATCTGATGAGTGGGTGGTACCTACCCAGACGAGCTTGCACAAAGCCCTACCACCAGTTTAATAAACTGACACTAGAATTTTAAACCCTATACTAGAAACGGTTGGAACTATAACAGGTTCAATACCAGTTAGTACTAACAAGAATTACTTGACGTTAGTCGGATCATCAGTAAAACTACGAAATCATGAAAATTTACTTTAAAGTATTACATTTTACTGAAATGGTTCTAAATAAAGGCTAGCTAAGTTTCTTCTCATGACCATTTCATAAGTCAAATCCCTTTCAAATGTAGATTGCATTTATTCCTAAAACCAGCCAGCTCTCCTGTGATCTAAACTTTATCAAAGCAGAACCAGACTTCGTTACATAGGCTTACTCTGAGCTCCTTTTGTTTCCCAGATATTTAGAATGTATAGATCTAATAATATATGTCGGATTCGAATTGTTAGTTGGAACTTTGAATATAATATTCGAGACTAGATGTTGTACAAGAGTTTGCTGAAACCAAAATATCTGTTGAGTTAATATGTTATTTGTTATATGTGGCAAGGTTTGAGTCTTAAGATGTTTTGATACTCAATTACGTTGAAATTATGGAAACGATTTAAATAAAATAAGATACGTAGAGGTCGTGAATATTCAGAAATAGTACTTAGAATTTGATTCTATATGAAAATTAATCTGGATTTTTTAATTATTGAATGGAATTTTGTTGCAGTTTGATTGATAGTTCATTCGATTCATTTCGATTTCGTTTTTTGCAGTCAAAATCGGCAGGTGTGAACGATGCTTAATGAAACGAGTCGTTAAAAGCTGGTTGAGTCATATTTAATTATACAAAATTCGGTTAAAAACATTTGATAGGATTTTTTGTAAATATTCGATTTTCTTTGTTGAATATCATTTTGTAATATTCCTTGAGTTTTAATTTTTATTTTAAATAAAAACCTCAGATAGCTTACAATTTACTTCTGAATTATCTATGAATTATCGGTGATTTTTTGTACAAGAACAAAGAAAAACAAATAATTGAGTTGTAATAAATAACATACATTTCAGTAGAATTTACATTATATTTATCTATTGGTTTTAAAGAGCCATAAAGTTATATAAAAATCATTTAATACAAGTTTTCAGATTAATATAAAATAGATGTATTTTTTTATAAATATAAAGATTTTTCCATTATTTATACATACACGCGAGTAAAACATTATTACTCTTTTGATTTATTATTTGTTGGCTAAGAATCGTGGAACATAAATTATTTAGACTTCAACAAGGACATCGAGTAATCTCTAAGCTTTAAGTATAATAAATTTCCCGTAGTTTTCTAGACATCTTGTAAGGAGATGAAATTGAAAAATTCGGAACGGACAAAGATAAACGTGCCAACTCAACGGAGATGTTTTTCTTGTAATATCTTGTAACGTTCTCAAGTTCCAATTTTAAAATCCATTTCCAAATAGACGATTCCTTAAATCGAGATAAAAAAACTCTTTGATCATTTTAAATAAATGATCAAAGGCTTTTTAGATACTCTAAAAATTGAGAACCAATATTATCTCAATAGCAATTTTGCTCTTTATAGAATTAACTTTCACGTCAAAAATGAAAAGTTTACTAATTATTCACTATTAAAATATATCTATCAATTTCAAGTTTAATTAATAATCTTTTTGTTTCGTCTCAGAAGGGTTTATATTCCGATCAGGTTCAATTTGATCATGTAAAATTCTGATTTAAAATTCTTGATTAAATAATAATTTGATTTTATTTACTCGAAGTCATGAGTCAGAATGTTGGTGAACAGAACCGTACAACATCATAATTCGAGAATCAAAATTTGACTTTCAAAGATAAGTTCCACGCCTTTGCGTTCTTCAAAAAGAAATTAAAGTACTTTCTGTAAACCTGAAAACAGGTCAAAATGGAAATTAAACTCAAAAGTTAAAATGTAAATTGACTTTAGAATGTAAATTGTCGGAGAACAAGTTTTCCTCGCTCAAGTCATTTCTATAGGATTTCAAACACATACTTCAATGCGAATAGGTAGAGAACAGTAACCTCTCCTAACCGATTTCAGCGACTTCAAATAATAATTATATAATATTATATTATCACTGTCAAAAATATTCATATTCATCTACAGTAACAGAAACAGCCTGCAAATCTTCCTTTTTGAGGAGAAGGTTTGGAGCTTATACCATCACGTTGCTCCAATGCGGGTTGGTGGAATACGCATGTGGCAGAATCAGTGAAATTCGACACATGCAGGTTTCCTCACGATGTTTTCCTTCACCAACAAGCACGAGATGAATTATAATAACAAATTAAGCACATGAAAATTCAGTGGTACTTACCCGGGTTTGAACTCACGATCATCGGTTAAGATTCACGCGTTGATTACCACTGGACCATCTCGTTGATTGATAATAATAATTATTATATATGTCACCAAGGATTAATATTTGCTAGTTAATTAGACAGAAACTTATGAAGATATCAATGATTATTATAACATTTTCTGGTACAATTTTGGAATGTGTATAACGTCTAGCAATGTTAATGTGACCATAAAAATGACCATTTACCATCAAATTGCCCATTCACCATTCTTCTTACTATAATGTATCGTCGACCTAAATAGCTAACCAACTATAAGTTTGGAAATACGTACTAAAGTACGAGTTCTTCTTTTTGTAATAATATACCAGCCGCTCGTCTCGACTTCATACTTATAACACTCATACCCATTCACCTTAAAGTCCCTTAAAGTTAAAATTTCCAAAAAACCTTTCCTAGCTGATACATACGCTATAAAATAAACCTATTTTCCAATGGCTTTCTACTGAGCAGTTTTAGCGTACGTTGCAGTCATTAAGAATAAACGATTTTAGAAATACGTATAGTATTTAAACAAGCCGTCATCTGTATAAAAAAGTATAAATAACAGATTCTGTTTCTACTATAAATATGATCGTTATTAATAAAACCTTAAAATCTATGACGAATAGTGTTCTTTAACATAATTTAAGGTTCAGATAATTTCCTGTATGCTAATGCCAGATGGCTGTTTATTTTAATTTTCGCTAATCCATTGGGAACCCTTTCATATGCTGATATAAAAGGATATTATTATACGCCAACCCTGGATATTAGCTGTCATCAGACTAAGCTTTAAATACAGTATATTTTAAATATATGTGTAGGGCATATTTATTTAATGTTCATTATAATATATTTTCTAAATAAACATACTTACGCTGTAAATAGGCTATAAGTTTTTGTCTCTTCTTTTGATAATATTCTTTGAATTAATATGAAATAATCATAAAAAATATTCAGTTGCTATTAATAAGCGAGTTTAAATATATAACATTCTAGAAATGAGAACATTGCTTCCAGATTTTTGTTTTATATTATAAATTTTGAATTTTGACAAAAAATACCCACTGAGCTACTTTCGCGCGTTTTTTTCAAATTGTGTTTTCTATTGCTGAACCGGTGTAAGGTGTTCTTTTTCAATCTATAAATGTTCAAATCTATAAAAGAAGAATCCAATTTTATTATACATACATTTTAAGCGTTATCTCCTTGTATTGTAATAATTTTCTAATTTTTTTTTCAAATGCACAATATTTTAATAATTTTATTTGTTGTTACCTCAAGTCTTTTAATTCTATTTCTATATCCACCTAAAAAAACGAAGGTACCTTTTCAAAGTAATAAAACATATCAGACAAATTACAGCCATTATTTATAAAACACGTTTTAGTAGACAGTCCGTAGAAATAGTTCAAAGACTAAGTCAATAAGATTTACGCCTTTGCTCGTGACCCAAAATTACATAACAATCAAATATATCATATGTATATAAACATACGTTTGTATACATAGATTTTATTGGACATTTTTGATTTGTTGAAGATCTTTTTCGATTTAGAAGTTCAAATACCTGTGAATAAATTGCGAAAATATTATAAAAGAAATTGGCAAACTTGAAATCCGAATACCAACATTTCTATATTGGTAAGTTCATCCACTTGATAGTCAAAAGAAATCAAATATAGACAATGTATTCCACACACACATTATTTTTTTTTAAATATAAAGCCGAGATGGCCCAGTGGTGAATGAAAGAGTGCGTGAATCTTTACCGATGATCGTGGGTTCAAACCCGGGCAAGCACCACTGATTTTTCATGTGCTTAATTTGTGGTTATAATTCATTTCGTGCTTTACGGTGAAGGAAAACATCGTGAGAAAACCTACAAGTGTCAAATTCACTAAAATTCATCCACATGTGTATTCCACCAACCCGCATTGGAGCAGCGTGGTGGCATAAGCTCCAAAACCTTCTCCTTAAAAAAGGGAGAGGAGGCCTTAGTCCAGCAGTGGGACATTCACAGGCTGTTACTGGAAATACAAATTACATATTCAATTAATTTTACATCATACAAAAACAAAACAAGTTTTTTCTTTTATGATTTATATGCAGTCAACATCTATCCACATTTTCTCATAAGGTATTATTATTGGCAAAGAAAAAAACTTCGAGAGGCCTATACGAAGAGATTGGAGTTTCTTTGTTGAAGAACAGTTCACATTTATGTCTCCAAGAGTTTTTCGCGAGATTCATACGTCTCAAGACAAAAATACTCAAAAGTTTACAAGAAATATTTGAATACTCTCGTTTTGTGGATGTTTTGTTTGATTGAAAGAATTGTGTACTTTATAAATACTTTATTAACCTCAATATTAGATCAGAATACAAACCAAGAAAATATGTACAACATTTATAATATTTATTATTATAGTAATACAAAAAAACGGTTCCGAGTGAACACACTATAGAATAATCAGATTTAACTAATTATTCAAATTCAGCTTCATGTTACACAGTGCTGTCATACATTTGATAAGATGATATAAAAATATAAATAGAAGCCCGATAGTGACAACCGAATATAAAAGGTTGTTATTTTTAATTTAGAAAGGCAGAAGTTGCCTTAAGCTGTTATTGTCTGTAGGCCAATATCCTAAAAAGTCTCTGTTATATTATTTTTAGGACAGCAGTTAAATATCAATGAAAAAGAAGTAATTAATCACAAAATTACGATTTTAAGGACATTTTATCAAGACTCGAACGGAATAGATCAAATTAGCTAATTATGCGATAAAAATCACATTGATATCTTACACTGTCAAACCACTACCTCGGATAAAAGAATAATGAAAAACCAAAGAAAACCATAACAGCTATAACGTATGTGTTGCCAGGCCTGTTTTCCATAGATTAATTGCTAACATTATGTAAATTTTATCTGATATTTGGAATTCTAAGCTTTGTCGTATTTCCATCCTATCGTCTACAAGCCACATTTTGCTTGACTTATGTTCTAGTTATAACTTCAACAAAGTTTGATGATCTAGTCTATATGACGTGTTCAATTACTGATTATAGTACTTACAAGATGTAATTCGTTTAAAACTTTGATTATATCTTGCATATGAGTACAAGGGCTAAGGCCTCCTCTCCTCTTGAACAAGGGCTATGAAAAGTACAAATGATAGTATTAACCTCATAAAACCGACTTATTATTTTCATTCAAATACATATCAAGTTACTACAGTTTTTCTAGAGAATAAAATAAATAACCCTATTAACTCGAATTTGAACTTAACTCTTAGGCTTCTTTAAATAATACTCTAAACAAATATAACAATTATAATAACTTATTAAAAGAATGTTATTACAAACCACTTTTTTATATTTTTATTCTATTTGTTATAGAATACTGGTGGTAGGGCTTTGTGCAAGCTCGTCTGGGTAGGTACCACCCACTCATCAGATATTCTACCGCAAAACAGCAATACTTGATATTGTTGTGTTCCGGTTTGAAGGGTGAGTGAGCCAGTGTAATTACAGGCACAAGGGACATAAAATCTTAGTTCCCAAGGTTGGTGGCGCATTGGATATGTAAGCGATGGTTGACATTTCTTACAATGCCAATATAAAAAAAAAAAAAAAAAAAGAATACGGAAAGTAAAGAAAAGCGATAAGTTGTTTAGAACTGCTGAATAGCTGTTTATATTTATGAATATAAAAAGTTGTGCGCAATTGTATATTTTAGTCAACAAATGCGACTCTCATCGTGAAACCAACAAACTTTCCTTAACTTGCAACAGCTACTGCATTCATTCAACGCGATTTCAACTTTGTGTCTAAATTAAAAACTTTTTTAATCATTGTTTATACCGTTTTCTTTCATTCATTCACGAGAGTCGAGATGATCCAGACGATTCAAGCCACGTCTGAATTTTCATGCACTTAATCTGATTTCACGAGTCATCTCATTTTTAAAAATCGTGAGGAAATGTACTTGTGTTGAATGAAACTCTTCCAGTTGTGTATCAACCCGATGTACCGGTGTACCTAGTAGAATAATCCCAAAACCTTAAATATAAGAGGACTTAATTCAGCAGTTAGAGATTTTTTTAAATTTTTTAATAAAATAACAAACGACTATTAATAACAGTTAGATTGTAAAATAATTATTAAAATATTTAATCTGTTATATACTACTATATATATACTTATACTTACAATAACAGCCTGTTAATGTCCCACTGATGGGCTAAGGCCTCTCCCTTTTGTGGAGAAGGTTTGGATCTTATACCATCACGCTGTTCCAATGCGGGTTGGTAGAATACACATGTGGCATAATTACAATTAAATTACACACATGCGTGTTTCCCCACGATGTTTTCATTCACCGTCAAGCGCGAGATGAATTATAAACACAAATTAAGCACATGAAAATTCAGTGATGCTTGCCCGGGTTTGAACCCACGATCATCGGATAAGATTCACGCGTTCTAACCACTAGGTCACCTCGGTGTTCATATACTTACTATATACTTATTATATAAATGGTGAAGAAGATTCTTGCTAATTCTTCTCAGTGGAGTCTACACGCCTAACCAGTCGTAATTTTAAATTCAATATAATGTTGTAAATTTGTGATTCAAACTTCTTGTTTAATAGTTATTTATATTTGAACAAAGTATATTTTAATTTTTTTTCATTTTGTACTGTTACAAGTTGCCTTTAAAGAAAAAAATAGATTACACACACAGCTAAAAACTTATATGGTTCGTATTTTAAATGTATATTGTTATAGACAATGGTTTCAACGATTAATTTTATAGGAGTTATTTTATATAAAATTAACTAAGCAGTTTTGTATATTCAAAATATTTCGTTTTGTATGCAATTTCTAAAGAAATAATACACACATAAGTTACTTCTATTATGGTGTAACTTCTATTGTTGAACGCAATAGCTATGTCAAGACTATAGAGATAAATGTAGAGACACACTGTATTGAAGAAGCGTCACAATTGATTTTGCATTTGTGTTCCGTGTTTCGAGATGTAGGTTAGTAAATACTGTGTAACCGTATAAACTTGACATAATATATATCAAGCTTGACTTATAAATTTTGTTTAGTGTCTTCTTCTTTCGAATGTCAAATCAATAATGTCCGATAGAGAGAAATCAGTGTTTAACTAAACAGTAGCTTAGCAACGTTTGTAAGTAAGGCTGTATAATTAAAATACTATAATAATTTTAGATCAAATAAATTCGTTGACGATGGATTATAAAAATATTAAGTCGATTGTGGGCTTTTAGAAATTTATTCGCATAAAAAAGTTAATTTAACTGTTTAATAATGCTATAACTCGCTGATACGTTTTCTCCAGGTATGATTACCTAGGTTGGAGAGTATTGGTCTTATAATAATAAGCCTTTATTTTTGTTAAAAACTTAGTATTTTTTTGAAATAGTGATTTAAAAGTTGAAACTTCGATCTTATTCACATTAACTCATAGTCGACCTAACCAAGCGATCTTCGAAATTGAAAAATATAAATTATACATATATTACAAACATAAATAAGTAATAAAATTTTAACATAATTAATATAATATACATGAATTATATAATAGCCCACTGCAAAGGATCATGCTGTACAAGTGTGCGTGGATACACCCACACTTTATATGTTTAAGATGGCAACCGGACATGAACGGGGAAGGATCATGATCAATGTCCGGACCAACGGCTTTTAGTACGTTCTATGTACGGAAGTGTAATACTGCTAGCTTCGTAACTCCAAGCTGCTACTGGGAAAGTCTGAACAGAAATCTCGCAATCCATGATATGACGTCATGAAGTAGCCTTATAAGCAACTGTAACATCGAAGCAGGCAATGTATATAATGACCAGTGTATTATAGCTCAACGGTATACGGTTATCTGGCGATGTGACAGGTTCGATTCTGACTGTGATACGATTACTGTTATAATACTGATTACGGTTAACTGGAGAGTAAAATAGGAATATCGGCAATTTTTTTAAAACAACATTAGGTAAAAAAAAAACATAAAACAATATACAGATATGTATACAAGAATTTTGTAACTCATGCAATTTATATGGTTTTATAAGTATATTCAATGTTTTTCAAAGCATTGCTACTAAAGTTTTTGCTCAGTTAAGGAGAGAATACATACCGCAAGTTTTCACGTGATAGATGGAAGCAATCTTCCAAATGAAACCTTATATTGGGGTCTTCTCAAATACGTTCTTTCAAAGTAATATTTTCAGTTTAATCTTCTCTTGAGAATAATGGTTTGAAATTACACACACTACGATCTTGAGTTTAATTAGGAAATACTTATATAGTGTTATAGTTAATGCCTGTAAATGTTCCATGGCTAGGTGAAGGCTTCCTCCCCTTTTCAGTAGAAGTTGTGGAGTTTATTCCACCACGCTTGAACGTAGGTTGGCTGAATAATTATATATTTCTCGTATATTACAATTTGTTGTCAGTCAATCACATTTCCTCATAGTTTTATTGGTAACTTAATTTCTCGAGCAGAACTTCGAACTCAAAAAGCTTGGAAAACTCCGAGCGTCCAGATTTTATCCCACGCTTTTATAAACTACTGTTACATTCACGTAGGGTTGCCTGTAGTTTGTTGTATTTATTTTATATTAGTTTTTTTAAGTATAATGTCAACCTTACACGTACGTCACTGCGATTAGTGACTTACTAAAATGTATATTCCATACATAGCGACCGAGGTTTTTAGCACAACTTAGGTTTAGCAAATGCCTAACTCACGTCAGTCACGACTGTAAGCAGGCTCAGTTTCAGCCTTAGTGTGAACGGAGGGACAAACTGCCTTTTTTGTTTACACTGGGCGTAAGCTGAGCGACTTAATGACGAGTGGTTCTGCTAAGTAGCCAATAGGTGTCCGCGGCGTAGTGTCACGATAGGCCACCGAGAGCGTATTTTTGTTTTTGTGGGGAACAAATAGTTTATATGTTTCAAAAAGCACTAAGCCACAAACATAACGTTAGCTGTCGGTCGGTGGCTGACTTTAAGTGAGGTGTGAACACTCGCTTGTAATGAAACAAGATTCCAAAATATTTACTATAAAACTAATAAAAATCTGTTTATATGCTTTATAGTGTATTCATTAATAAAACTAGTATCACGAATGATATACTATTTCTTTTATGCACATATCGAAGATAACCGGCTAGAAACTCAGTCATTACTCTTTTCCACATAATTAATGAAATACAATTAAATTATTAATTTTAATGTATAACACCCCTAATTGTTTTTTTTAAACCGTTAGAAGTTCGTTTAAAGCGTTAAAAACAATAGAGTTGATATTTTTTTTTTGCTGCCCTTACTGTTTTCGTGAAATCTGTGAATTCGATTTGATTAATCAGACGACAGTATCTAAAGATCACTTACCTGTTAATATATTTATAAAGAGAGTAGTTATAACTGCTTAAGCAAGCAGTATTGATAGTTCATCTCAAGCTTTATAGTGGTAAAACTTATTGTAATTAACGACTTTCAAATTATACTAATAATGTAACTTTATGATTAATTAATACTAACTTAGATTTAAAATTCACTACAATAATATAAAATAAGAAATAATTATTAATTAAATTTTTCATAATTATAATCCCTATAATATAAATGCACCTTTAAGTTGGTTATTTTTACACACAAATTTAATTATAAATGTTCTCTCTCAGCCCTATTTTGGCGCCCTACAGCCGATAAATCTAATCCACAAAATCTGCGTTGGTCGACTTACGCCTAAATACAATTAATTAAATACACAAACGAACGGCGCGCACGGTATCAACACGACTTCCGTGGATCATAAGTATTTCTGTGATGTATATAGTAAACATCACGTCACAATACAGGAACTTCGCTTCTTCTGTTTTAAAGTATTATGCTATCTATTAATACTAGTATCTACATGATTTTAGTTCAGCATTGCGACTCTGTAAGAACTCATTCCATGTTTCACTTGTGAAATGTTGAAAGTTGATTTACAGTTATACGCTATTTCGATGCTTAGGATGCACGCAAATTATGTTATATTTAATTATTAAACACAAAGTCGTATATCATATGCTGACATTTTACGTATTCTGCGGTGAGTTTCGAGTTTTTTCTTATTTAATACCTTTAATGGTAAAGAATATACAATATTAGATAGAAACTATCCCTTCATATTCAGCCCACATTAATCCACTGCTGGACATAGGCCTCCTCACAGGCGCGCCAGTTCTTCCTATTAAACTATCTCTTATCTACCATTTTTTCTAGGCTATGAATTAGCAGAAATATAATACTTGACATGTGTCTGATCTGCAGCCGGTCGTATCAAGTTGTCTCATTTAGAATGCTCAAATGTAGTGCACACACTTTTGTTTTAATATATTCTGAGCAGTCGGCTAGTCTATGAGATAGGCCAAAGTGGCCGAAATTCGGTCAGAAGTATTGATTGAGTTATATTGATTGAATGACAGCCATCCAAACACAAACTTAGTATTAATAATATTAAGTAACAGTCTTGCTTATTATATTATATATGACAAAATATTTACTTATTATTTTTTATAAATCTCGTTATCCGTAATTAAAACATCAATAAATGTCTTCTAATTATATTAAATGACTTAGCGTGTAATACACCATCTTAACTCTTTAATCAATTTTGTTTTGAAATGTTGTCCAGAATAGAATATTTAGTCTAAATTAAAATTAAAATTCTTTATCTCTAGAATAATAATTATAATAATTCAAATACCTTAAGTAATAACTTGATGTACTGTAATGTATTTCATGTTACTCGCAGTAATTTGACCTAAACAATAATAATATTAGTTAGTATTATTGAATTCCGATTTCAAGGATGATTGAGTCAGTGTGACTACAGGCACAAGGGGTAACATCTTAATTCCAAGGTTTTGATACCTGTAATTTGTACCATAAAAATGACAATAAAAATATACTGATATTTCTCTCATAAACTCATTAAAAATGTTTTTATATCTGTTTTACAATTCTATTACAAACGTGCAAATATTGTCAGGCAAAATAATTTATTTTATAATATTCTAATTATAATCAAATATGGGCTTACTCCGTCCAGTTCCTTCCGAGTACGTACATAAAAGTAATAATGAAATAAATAAGATACTTTAAATATATATTTTATATTTATGTAAACTATAGAGACGGTTTTAGATCTATTATACGATTTTAGATTTAGATAATGAAATATAGCATATACTGCATGTCATGTAGAAAACAATATATATTTCTAGCATTTCTCATTACGCAGATGTGGTCCTTCCGGCCTCTATTCTGAACATTATAGAGCGGGTATCTTCAAAACCATAGTGAAAGGTATTTTCTATACAATTTTAGACTTCTTGAGCATGACTGGCCAAGCATATACTATAAAAATATGAATAATAATAAATTATTGTGAAATTTATTTTGTATACGCGTATCATGAACTTTTGATGAAATATATTAAATGGTTAAACAAAAATAAATTAACGGGCTAAATAAAATTAATAGAAATATTTCCATTTAAGTTATTGGTAGTTAAAGACGTGCTGAAATTGAAGCGTATCAAAAGTAATTAAGACTCGGTGAAATTCGTTTATAACCTCTGTAATTGCTCCTACAAACTTTGGACTCTTGAACTTAAGGCTTGTTCATACAAGAAAATATAAAACCCTACTGGTGTTACTTATTCGATGTTAAAATTATGCATTCGAGTTCAAATCGCAGGTAGGGTCAACTGAGATATCTGTCGAAAAATTCTCAAGCAGCCTGGAAATTGGAAGTGTGTACACTCTCGTGCCTCGTAAAGGTACTGCGTCTAAACTCCTTCAGGTCGTATCGGATTTGCCATCTCAGAGAGCGTACGTGTGTTTACGCACACACTTGTGCACTATAATATCCCTTAAGATCGGCCGCCTATCGTGAATACTTCAGAAGTATTATATTATATATATAGTAATATTTAATATTTTTATTTTTAATTATCTTATTAATGCTTACTATTCTATTTCTAAAGTGGTCTGACTAATAAAATGCAAATATTGAAGTATTGTTGGAATTCGTGTGTAAATTTAATTGTATATATATATCTATTTTTAATAAGTAGGGGAACGGGCAAATAAGCCACCTGATGGTAAGTATTTACCACTGAGTATATTGGCACCGCAAGAAATTTAACAATTGCTAATGCATCTTTAACCTTGGGAACTAAAATGTCTCTGATGCCTTTAGCTACTGGCTCACTCACCATTCAAACCGGAAACCAAAAATACTAATTATTGCTATTTATTGGTAGAATATCTGTACCTACCCAGATGGGGTATACATAGCTTAGTAAAATATATGTTAAAATACGTATAATATTATATTTAAAAAGAGTAACTACATACTTTAACTACTTAATAAGTTTCTTGCTATTACTTATCCGTAAAATTCACGTATAGAACCGTTGATAAAGCTTGTATTTTAAAAGTACACTAAAATTATATTTATATCGAATATAATTTCTTTAACAATTAAAAAAAGGTAAGTTTTAAGATCGTCTCATATTAAAAATGATAATACAATATGAAGAAAATATTTTTTTCTTTAAATATAAATTTATTTACAAAATATAGAACATATTATCTTTAGTTAATTTACTATATTTAACATATTACTTCTGCTACTACTAAAATTTTTAATAATACTAAGTCACGTACAAATAACACATGCCTATAATATATATATATATCAAGTAATTTCTGGAATATTAATTATGTAATGTACTAATTGTGATCAAACCCTATGTCGGTTTGTGTGTAGCGAAGATTGGCAAGTCATCAAAGAGCTGTTTATAACGGAAGTACTTAGAGAATTATAAATAAACCTTTGTATATATATAAAGTGGAAATTCAATGAAATTTTGTTTAACCTTCGACATTATTTAAAAATATATATATATAGCTTAGTTGTATCATAATGTTTTAAACGATTAACGGCCTTACATATATGTTTCTTCGCTGATGATTATTCAAGGACTGATTTCTCCTTCTCTATCATTATTGATTTGACATTCGAAAGAAAAAGACATAGCATCGTTTAACTAATAATTTACTACACTAAATTTATTAAAAAAGACCGTCATTATTAATAGTACTACTACTATATTATACATACTAGACTACAGAATACAGATATGAATATTATATTCAAGTTACATGTTTAAAAACCGAAATCAAGAATTATTATTTGAATAAATACATTAAAATAGAAATGAGTGTATTCTAAAAATAAGATTCGGTTAAAGATAAGATCTAGGGTTATTTATAGTTTTTACGTTGAAAATATGTCTCGTTTAATTTATAGCAAAAATTTTGAACTTGATCAGTGTCATATTCAGATAAAAGAAAATTATTTATTTTAAGCAAAATTAATTTCACCTTCTAAAATATCAACCCCATACTATAAACTTCACACGTTTTATCGTTAGCTTCCTTATTTGGATGTACTGCTGATGGATGTAATTAACGACGATTAAGTAAGAGGATATGATTTTAAAATGGTTCAATGATCATTGTCAGACAAAATTTTATCCAAGCTCGACCATTACAGGTTAAATTACGGGTCGGTTGGCGTAGTTGGTAGACACTTGCCTTTCACGCCTCCTACCCAGGACAGACATTTGTATGCATGAACATGTCTGCTTGTCCTGAGTCTGGGTGTAATTATCTATATAAGTATGTATTTCTGACGAGCCAGTTGGCGTGTATGGTAGATACTCACCTTTCACGCCGAAGGTTGTGGGTTCGATTCCCACCCAGGACAGACATTTGTGTGCATGAACATGTCTGTTTGTCCTGAGTCTGAGTGTAATTATCTATATAAGTATGTATTTACAAAAGAAAAGTAGCATATGTAGTATATCAGTTGTCTGGTTTCCATAGCACAAGCTTTGTACAAGCTTAATTTGAGATCAGATGGCCGTGTGTGAAAAATGTCCCAGGATATATTATTTATTTATTTATTTATTTACAAAAGAAAAGTAGTATATGTAGTATATCAGTTGTCTGGTTTTCATAGTAAAAGCTTTGCTTAGTTTGGGATCAGATGGCCGTGTGTGAATAATGTCCCAGGATATTATAATACTTATACTTTATTTAATTACGTACGTTTTTATCAGAAAATTTCAACTAGTTTTGAAAAATCATTCACCTCAGTATAAAGACACACAGATTCTCAAAATCACACACATCCACACGAAGCTTTTGCTTCTTCATTTTTCAAACTCGCTGTCAAGATGTGGAATGTGGTTCCGGCATTTGTTTTTCTTAACACTTTCGGGGCATTAAATACCTACCGCCGTCATTACTACCTTACTCCTTTCGTCCTTACTTAACCAATCGTCATTGTGCCTACTGAAACCTTGAAAAAAACCTACTACCCTTGAAAGTGGTAAACATCAAAATTCAGATACATATAAAACAAGAGTAAATACACATATTCTAGGCTTATCTTAGATGTCATCATTTACAATAAGGTGTAACTGTGGTAAAGTGTTACCATATTATACACAAAAAAACGTCATAATAACAACGCAATTATTTCGACACGCAAGTTTCTGAGACATGAAATGACAAACCAAATCGAAATATCTAAATACTTGAGATCTTTGTGAAATAATACTTTCTTGAGAACGATTTAAAGCAAAATTACATAAGATATATTTTAATTAATGGCCAATAAAAGTTGTTTTTAAATATTGTAATTTTAATTATATTATAAGAACGTATAAGCTATGTTTTATTTGTATATTCGGTAGGAAGTAGATTTAAATATTCACTGAAGTCACGATTATGAATCGTTTTTATTACCGACATTTCGTTTACGGCCCTTCGATCATTGAAATACTTAACTACGAAGTTGCACTGATTTATACCGTGCTATTAGACACGCTAGTTTGCGTTTTCATAATAGTTAGTATGAAGCATTTTATAACCGCCGTTTTTTATTTGTTAATTTCGCTAATCCAAAATTTTACCACCTTTAAGAAATTTTGTATTACATATATTTTAACGTCTAGACTACTTAATCGATTTAGTGGCTAGCTTATAAAACTTGAGATACCGGAGTAATGCCAGGTTTCACCAAAAATATATTCAGATTTTCTGTAATGGCCCAAGAAATCTCAGTAGTAACCCGAAGTGTCGTACCTCGGATAACACGTAAAGATCCTACGCTTGAACTCAGATTACCGTACCATTGGATTATAAGAGTGAAAGCATAGTGAGTGCCTATCTTTGCTTACACACTTGAGCAATATAAAATCTCCGGCACTGGCTATTATCCATAAACACTGATTAGCATGGCTAAAATCGGTCTGGAAAATATTATCATCTATATTTAAAGTAACAGAAGTCGGTAACAATATAAATATATTCAAAATAACGGCTTGTATTAATGTTCAAGTCGAAGAAACATTTCTTCTGATATTGGTAAGGCAGTTAAAACGTTAATTGTCTATTTGATTCTTCGTATCATTCGTGCCGGCACATCAAAGCTAAAGCCAATTACAAAAAGCTAAGTACTTTCAATCAATTATTTTTTGTCTGCCCTTATTTATCTATCACATATGGTTTCTGAAACGCTGGCTATTATAGTGTCGTGTAACTAATATCAAATTAAAGCTGATTTCCAAAAATATATCTTATGAGTTTTATTTTGCTTATAGTATTACTCAAGTCAAGTAAATGCGCAAAGACATAGCATTGAGACATTTACAGGCAAATGGAACATTTTCTCCCCTCTTGAGGAGAAGGTTTGAAACCTGCTCCACCTGCTCCAATCTAACGCGGAGGTTTTACGAGACAACCTTTCCCTTCACCGCAGAGCACAAGATAAATTAAATACATAAATTAACTACAGTTCAAGTGTGCTGGTCCGGACTTTGTTCGAATGAGCAATCTCCGAAAATTCACGTGTTCTAACCTCTATCTCAGATCTGAGTAAATTAGCTCATATATTCATTTCTTCCTACATAAAAAGTATTTAAATCCTTATACAGTTTACTGTTAATTTGAATTAACCTTACAATGCGACAAGCCTTATATAACAAATGCTAGTCACACTACCGTACTAAAGATTCCGTGCCACCCGTGGTTTTGTACTTTTTATTGTTATTATCATTTGTCACGATCATTTCAACTAGCTGTAATGTAAAACCTATATAATACAGTCGTGGCGTAGTAATAGTCCTTTGAGTAAGAAACAATAAAATGATCAAAAATAGTAGTAAGGTTAAACGAAATAATAAAAAGAGAAAGTTTCTGAAATCTAATTATAAAAATAAAATTAAATGTTAATATCAATAATCAAATAATTGTGATAATTTACAGTGAGCATTGCTCGATATTTGATTTAAAATATATACTTTTTTTCTCGCAGTGGAATAAAATCTATTCGTGAAAACAAAACATCACACTAGAAACATCAAAATCACGTCATCACTTATTTTAATAAGCATAAAACCTAAGTGGTTGACAGTGGGATCATTTGTCGCAACAAAAGTAAGACTAATAGCGAGACCAAAAGTCCAGCAGACGTCTAACTAAATAATAAATTACATCGCCAAAGGGAGGAACGAGCTTAAGCGATTATCTAGAAATGACATTAAAAGTAAATGCTTCATACCACTGGGAATAAAATGATTTAACCATGAGTAATATTTCTATATATTTTTTTACTATAAATGTTTTATTTTAGTTACGTGTTTTATTATATATTATTTGAATTATAATGTAAATAATATATATATTAGGTCCTTACATATGAAATTGGCGTTTTATACGGAAGGCATATTAAGTCAATTTTTTTTTGTAAAATATATTCAATTAATCAAAGTATGCACCGTTGTTATCTATGCACTTTTGCCATCTCATAGGTAGTTCATTGATCCCTTTACTAAAAAAACCATGGGGCGAGAATCAATAAACTCTTTGATGGCGGTTTGGACTGCCGCATCTGAATTGAATTTTTTTCTTGTAAGAAGTTGTCCAAAATCCCGGATAAATGGTAATCTGTTGGAGCAAGGTCCGAGGAGTACGGTGGATGTCGCAGACATTCCAATTGTAGCTCATCTAACTTAGTGGTTGTTGTTGTGCAGTGTGTGGTCTTGCGTTTTCGTGAAGCAACAGTAGCCTAGAGCGATTGGCCAATCTCGGTTGTTTAGCAGCTAGTTCTTCCTTCATGGTTTGCAGTTGATGACAATAGATATCTGCCGTAATTGTTTGGCCAGATTTAGAAAGGTAGCAGATTTTGTAAAGCTAAACTAGCGCCGGTGTTGTTCACTACGAACAACACCGGCGCTAGTCCAACAAACACTCACAAGTAACTTTGTCTGAGTCAATTTTCGTTTAGGGCAGGATTTGGCTGGGTCTCCAGGGTTCAGTCATTGCGACGAGCGCTTCCGATTATCGTACAGTATCCACTTTTCATCACGAGTAATGATTCGATTTAAAATCCCTTCAATATTGTGTCTGTTGAGTAAAGTAACACAGTAGTCGACGCGTGTTTGCAAGTTCGATTCACTCAATTCATAAGTTATCCATCGTTCAAGTTTTTTTACTTTCCCGATTTGCTTCAAGTGGATTAATACAGTTTTATCACTTACCCCGAAGCCTGCTATCTCTGAAGTGCTTTGTGATGGATTCGCTTCCACAATAGCCTTTAATTCTTCATTTTCCACTTTGGTCTCTGACCGTCCACGGGGTTGGTTCTAAAGGTCGACATTTCCAGAACGAAAACGTTGAAACCAAAAATGTATCGTACTTTCTTTTGCGACACCAGCGTCGTACATATCATCGAACTAGTAGAGTAGAACTCGTATTCGTAAATATACCGATATTTCATGTTTTCCATTGTGCGGTAATAAGCGACGCCAAAGAAAAAAATAATGAGGAAAAAACAAATGAATGACTGTTTTCAAAACTCAAATGTACCAGCTAAATGAATTTATAAATTTGAATTTGGAATTCTTAACCAAAGAGGAGATATTTCAGATCAAAGTGGTCAGTACGGAAAAACGCTAATTTCATATGTGAGGACCTAATATATGTTCCACCAATAAATTTACAATAATCTTGCAATTCAATCCAATTTTAAAATACACTAAAAACAAAAAAAAATACTAAAATAATATGTTAGTAAGCAACACGCTATAATGAGCTGTAAAACAAAAACGTTTTAAAAAAATTCTTCAAAAATTCTTTAAATATACATATATACATAATTATAATTAACTTAAGCTTTAAAACGTATATATCTATATAAATTTACCTAAATAAATGTATTTATTTCAATATTATTTAAACTAATTAACTGTGAATTTTTATCAGTTTATATGCAATGTGGAATAAAATAACTTTTATCTGGCGACGAAACCAAACTATATTATTTTATTAAAATCGTTTTATTTATTATGTACATTTTAAAATTTATCAATTTTAAATATCTTTGATTGAAATTTCTACCTCTTTTCATTTCCATCGCTATGATGACAAATAATAAAAATAATAATTCCGAACTCAAGATGACGTAAACTTCAGTGCGCGAGTTCGACTCGACGGTTTTTTGTTATGCTCACCCTTTTTTTCCGTTTTTTTTTTACCCTTCTGTTATTTCAAACACATCTTCTGTTATTTATGAATCTACTGTTCTAAATTACAAACTTTGGTCGTTAATTTTTTTTAGGTTTTAAATGTTGTCAATTACCAAAACCAATTTCAATTTTAACAACTCCTTTTTTTATTTAATTTCAGTGACATAACCTAAACTCTTAAGATTACAAATTATATTTTAAAATCCTATAGATTATCGCGCTAAATAATATTACTCTAATCCAGTTTCATATGTATTTTAATATTCTTACAGACGTTGGTTTTGTTGTTCGTAAAACATCGCTTAGTAAGGCAGCCAGTGCAAATTACATAATAATCTCTCAGACGAGCGCCGAGCAACTTGGAACTCGAATGAATTTAGCGGTAACCCGGCACTCGTAATAAAATCCCTTAATTCCCACCTGGCACCTTGCTTGTAATATAAAAAGTAAATTGAAGAACAAAATCTAGTCAAGTCTTATGGAAAATATGTTTTATATAATATGAGACAAATACACTCAATACTATAAACAACAGCATGTTGTTATGAAATTAAAAAGTAATATTGTTTTTTTTTTGTCTTAATTTATCTGTTTTGTGTCTATATACATAATAGAAAGCAACTGCTTAAAATCTCAGTGCAAAAAATAAATGGTATGGAAAACCATACGAGACATACAGGCACATTTATTTTTATAGTTATTTACGTACATATTTTACGATATCTAACAATTATAAGCGCGGATAAAGAAGGTAATTCATTGAAATTGAAATTTGTTGATTTTTTGCAGGAGGCTCTTAATGAGTTTCATTTCAGTTTTTAGAACCAGGAACTTATTTACTTAGACTTAATATCGTAAAATGACAATTAAAGAGCATGTGCCTATCACAACAACCCACCTTGAATCAAAGTTGATTTGACTTCTTTATATCAGCAGAAACTTTTTTATCAGAATCAATAGTAAAATCGATCTTTACTTATAACATTATAACCACATCACATCATCACATCACATCACATCACATATTACGGTCAGTTCACATATACGCTTTTTAGACTGCTAAAAATATAATATAGTCACACATGCGCTGACCACTGGGTCTGTATGGCGCGAGTATGTCTGACGACTACCTTCGACACTAACGAACGACGAAAAAATTCATGGAGTAAATACGGCCGCGTGAGAAGCAGTCGGTTCAATAAACACGGTACTCGCAATTTTACGAACAACCTGCCTCCTAACGAGTTTAATATTTAAACAATCAAATTCTCCTGTTGCCTGTTGTGTTTTTCATGCATACGATTTTGTGTTTGTCACAACCGAAGGATATTTATGGATGAATTTATTTGTTTTCAAAATAATAAATGAATAAAAAACATTAACTTTTGCATTCTCATAAAAGTGATATAGCCCATGTGACATGACAGCGGGTTTGTTTTTACCCAGAAAATCAGTATTATCATCGGGGTAATCAGGATTATCATTTATTAAATAATGCTAGCACTTTTACTAAACCTATTATACGACTATTTATTTTTTAGCATTGATTTACTCCAATACTTCAATCAATTCATTTATAATTTGCAAAGTAAAAGATATTTCTCCATTTTATATTTATTTCTTTAAATTTATTTTTTAGTCTTTATTAAACCTGTCACGTTATATTTTTTAAATATTTTTTTCCACTATTTTTCATCATAATATAAAAACCTTTGTAACACTACAAAAAAGTTTTCTTGCAGCTGTTTTCATACAAAATAAACAGTGACAGCGAAATAAAACTTTCTTTTGTTTAAATAATGATACAACGGAACTATAAATATCACGAAGTCAGACGTGGATTTTCAGTACTATTTTTAAATAAAATTTTAAACAGCTATTTAATTATTGTTGAAAGAATAAAAGGTGAAGATATGTTAGATAATACTAACATAATTAAACACTATGGTCATGCGATCTACGTTTTATATCTAAGTTTAACGTTTTAATGATTTGTCAAAAAAAAATTATGTGCTTGAGTCCCTGGATGGTTTAAATTGGATTCTTATACGAAATAGTTATTAACGTTGGTAGTACCACAATATACGATACACAGATATTAAATAATTAAAGCTCAGCGCCTATTTTGTAAATAAATACATTTTCTTGCTTCTTGCAATATTGTGAAAGCAGTTAGCAAAAATACTCATGAATATAGGTCTACACTATACAAAACACGTAAAAGGTCGCGTTGAAAGTATGATCGTTTCGTATCGACTTCGTGAGTCATTAAAGTCTTCGCTGATGTTTTCAATTAACTGTCTATATACCGCTCGAGAAATTACCAAACGAAATGCAGCCGCTTTTAGACGTTATTTTATGTGAAACTTCTTAGGGTACTATGGGAGAAACATTTCAAGGTCGAAATGGAATTAAACGCTACTACATATAAATGCCATGACATACGGTGCCGAAACGTGGACACTAACTGCGGGACTAGTCCACAAATTCAAAGTCGCTCAGCGTGCTATGGAGCGAGCTATGCTCGGAGTATCTTTGAAGGATAAGATCAGAAATGAGATTATCCGGAAAAGAACCGACATAGCTTGCAAAATTAGCAGGCTGAAGTGGCAGTGGGCTGGTCACGTATGTCGTAGGACCGATGGCCATTGGAGCAGACGAGTCCTAGAGTGGAGACCGCGAATCGGCAAGCGCAGCGTAGGGCGCCCTCCAGCCAGGTGGACCGACGACCTTAAGAAGGTGGCGGGCACCAACTGGATGCGGAAGGAGGAGGACAGGGAGCTTTGGCGCACCTTGGGAGAGGCCTATGTTCAGCAGTGGACAACGATTGGCTGTTGATTGATTGTTTGATTGATTGATTGACATATAACTACTGTACTATATTTAATATTTGTTATAACTTCAAAAAAATATCAACAATCGATTCTAGGTCTAGTACTTCTATATCGAGAGTAAAAATACTTCATATACCGAAAAGTTTGAGAAAATAAATATATATCTTTTTATTACTTTTCAGTTTCTTAATAATATATTTGACTGTGACGCAAGGACTGAAAGATAAATGGTGATATACAATAATTAAACCTTAAGTAGATTTATTTCGTTTGTCATATGTAGCTCTGGCACGAAATAATATTATAACCATATTTTTCGTTTGAGTTTGAGCTTCGTTGGCTTTGTCACACATATCACAAAGACACGCTAGGAAAGAATTATTTTCTGCTAAGAAATTCTCAGTCGCATCCCGAGTTTAGATAGTCGATAGTGTTACACTCTCGTGCCTCTGAAAGGACGTACAGCCGTTACGCTTGATCACTCCGTAGTATTAGATTATCGCATCAGGCTATAAAAGTGCATATGTATTCGCGAATTGCACGAATACTTTTGCACGATAATATCAACTACGCATTTAGCTAATTTTGGAATTGAGAAAATTGACCAAGAGGTTTTATTATATACCGAAATCCGATGATAATTTTGTTGGATTTGATTTTTTTTGATTTGATTGATTCTGTTATATTAGTAGTTAAGATTTGATGTTTAAATTTTTATACAGGTTAGTTTGGCTTGTATTTTTTCTTGTTGTAATTGTGAATGTTGTTTACGCCTTTAAGGATGTATAACTTCGTAAGAGTATTTAATTTGTTAATTTTAAGTGTTTAGGAGACCAAGTTATATTATTTTATTTGTCTTTTTCATTATGTACAGACATTTTTATAAAATACAAAATTAAAATAAAAAGAACAAAATACACATTACAAATTTAAAGCAAAAACACGCCATCTAAAAGATTGTCCTGTGGCATTGTACCCAAGACGCTGGCACTATTGCCTCTCTGCACCGCTAGTCTCAGCCTTTGGGCTAAATAAGCGCCAGCTCTTGAGTCACCAGAAGTGTGGACCAGTTTCTTAGAAATATGTGTTTAGTAAAAAGTTGATAGTGTTACTATCTCAATCAATATATAAATAAAAAATAATAATTGGGTTAATTATTTCATGGTCGTTTTTATTCTTGGGAAAACATAAAAACAAAACTGGATACAGCTCCAGAGGGTCGCGCACATTTGACGAGATAGTGGGATGACTTTTCTTTGTCGTAACTATCAAAATAATATTCCTGCAGAACTATCAACAAGCCTTTTTTGATAGAAAATCGTTCTGGACGAAAAAGATTCGCTCGACTTTCTTTGGATTTTTGTGAAAAATTGTATTTATTCAGGAAAATCACTCTATATGAGATAAATATATAAATAAACTCAAAAAGCCAGCAAAACCTTATCTAAGTAAAAATAATTGAGCCAATTCGTTGAAACGGTTTCCGATACACATGAAATAAATTTATATTCTCATTTAATATTGTAAGACTCACTCAAAATACAATACAGCAAATTACAGGTAGATAGACAGATATTAGTGAAAAACTATTTTAGGATATTATGCCAATTTTTTTCCAGAATTAGAGGAAGGAGAATACTTAGTATGTTCAAAAGAGGCATAAGGTTAATCAATTTCCAGCTGTAAAGCCGTTCTCTTCTGATTTAAAGCGACATTACAGTCGCTTAATTTTCATAACCACTATTTTTTTATTAGCTAAAATGAGTGATTTTATGGTCAATTATCAAATATACATTTTAAAAATTTATGAGCCTACAGATTATTATAAAGTTATGAGATATATATTGAGATGTTAAATTAATTAATAAATCGCAACAGAAATATGAAATTGGCAAGTTGGAAATCGGGATCTAATTGGAAATTCGGTTTTCGAATAGCGAATTGCAATTGGACCAAAATATGTAGTAGTAGTATTCTGTAAGAACTCACTTTATTTAAAGCATTGCAATTTTGATGCATGGTTCTTTTAAATCTTACGGCCATTAAAAACAGAAGGAGACTAATATTTATTTAACAATACAGTCGCTAAGCAACGTTTATAAATTAGGCCGATATTATTATAGACAATGTCGAATATTACATTCAGATAGATCACTAATGTGTTTAACGTTTGTTTGTTTGTTTCTTATTATTAATGTACTTATTTAATATATTATACGTAAAGTTTACATAATATATGTATATTGCAATATAATAATGATATAAGAAGCGTATTGTACCTGAAATTAAAATTGCAATCATTCTGTTTAACCATATTAACCAAACTATATTTAAGAACAAACAATGATTTACAACAATGAAAACTATCCTTGGTATTTCTATAATAAAAAAACGTATCAGAAAATTACTTTTTTCAAGGCAGTTTTTAAATAAAGTTTTTTGAATGAAATCAAGTAAGACTGAATTTTTCCTTTTAAGATTTTTTTATGACGCGCAAAACCTAGACCTCTCTATACTTTTTAAAAAGTTTCACCTACTTTTAAAAATAAAAACTTTAACAAGGAAAATATTTGAAGATTTAATTTATAAGAAGATAAATATAATTTATTTACTCGTAATAACATAATGTGCCTAAATTACCCAAAGAAATAACATCAGCCTAAAATAAAGTTAATAAACATGATATGTATACATTTTCTTAAAAAATATAAAAGAAGGATTCTCTTCTCCTCCTCCTCTTATATGGGAGAAATTGCTCTTCAGATTACATCATTTGCCATTAGGTGAATCTGAGTTAAAACGAACATTATAAATAAACGATTTTTTATTTTAACTATATAAAATAATTTATCAAATATCATACAACAATAAACAACTGACGAAATATATCATATTCTATTAATGAGAAGGATTAGATGCGTAATACTCAAGCTGAGTGTTGGCAACAAAGTTTATTTCACGATAATTATTACGTACGTATTTTTTTATCATCAATCCCGTTCATACACTAAAGACTAATCCATGGTATACACGTGGTTTACGCAAGAGTGAATCAAAACAACCCATTTACCAGAACGGCGAGGGCGGCTAAATTTAGTCATATCACTTGTTAACAGGTATGTTTCAACGATCGCTGTGGCATTATGGAGTTCGGGTATATGAGGATTGATGTGCTGTACGTGAGCTTGCATTGAATTAATTGCTCCATAATAAATGACATTCGGCATTTATGAGTGGTCCGCTGTAACGATAAATGCCTATCCACGAGTTTTCACTAATTAATGATCCAATTATATAAATCATTAGAATAAAAAAGGCATGTTCCATTTTTGAAATTATTTTGGCAAATTCATCAAATATTAACACGTATTTTTTCATTAAATAGGTGAACTTATTGACCATGTGAGTGAATGACAATGTCACGATAAGTGTCAAAGTGTTTACCAAGTGAAAGTGTAACAAAAGTGTAGCAAAATGGACAAAAAAGCGGTGGAATCAGACGTTCCCTTAGGGCATGAACGCGGGCAAGTGCGTCGCGAACAAACGCCGGATCTGTCGAGCGATCTGTCGTTCGAGGAGTTGAGAAACAGGTTCGACACTAGCGCCACGGTAAGGAGGGAAATCATGTCGAATCCGTCTACGCATGGCAGCGCCACTCGTCAAATTGTCAGCGGGAAAATCTTCAAGAAGTGTAAGAGTGCGACTTTCCAGATAGATGGCGCTACTTATACAATTGGTATGTTTTAAGCTTATGTGATTCTAAGCGGTAACTTAACGTTTTTTCATAAATGTAGGGTATTTTCATAAATATATTAATAGCGTAGATTTGTTTTTCTTAGTGTAATACTTTTGACATATGTGTTATTTTGAATATTAAATACATGGGAGATACAGTCCAGTAGTTAAAGAACTTGAATCATAGCCGAAGGTTCAAACCAGAGCACCGCTGAATATTCATGTGCTTAATTTTGTTTTTAATTCATCTTGTGAGAAAACTCGCTCGAGTCTAACAACATACTGCCTTTCGTATAAACCCACATTGAAGTAACGTGGTTGAAAAAAACTCCAAGCTTCTATAAGCGAGTGATGTTAACCGATGATCGTGAGTTCAAACCCGGGCAAGCACCACTGAATCTTTATGTGCTTAATTTGTGTTTATAATTTATTTCATTGAAATTCTGCCACATGTGTATTCTACCAACCCGCATATGAGCAGCGTGGTAGGTGGCAGGACATTAACAGACTGTTACTGTGACCTCTTGATGATGATTGATTTGATTTAATATTTTGTTTTTCTTTTCCAGGTAAATATTTCCAATCTCGCCAATACCAGTATATTGTAAGTAAATAAGGCTTACTTAATATAATTACTGTTACTTTGAGTTTCTTTAGTAAGTTTCTTCTCTCTGACGTTTCGTTACCTTCATCACTCATATTACCAATTATAGATCATTACTTGACTACCCTACCTCACTAACTATTTAAGAGACTACGCTTCAAGTTCATAAAGTAGTAGTGAGGCAAGGTTTATTTGAGACTAGATATTATAGCACTTACTTCACTCGAGAATCTTGCACATATCTTATGAAGTTATATGAATAAAAAAAATAACTCTTACATATACACATTCAATAATATATTGTTACTTTATATAATATTTTGTTACACTATTTTTGTATAAACAATAAGAAAATGTACTTCTTAATATTTAACGTTGGCTTTCTAATTGATTAAATAAAATACAATATCTATGTAAGAAAAAAAATAAACAACAATGCATACGGCATCGATGCGACGTCGGTACGACGGTATATATATATATGCTTTTTAAAATTATTCGCTAGTAGGGCTTTGTGCAAGCCCATATAGGTAAGTACCAGCCACTCGTCACTAATTCGACCGCTAATCAACAAGTCTTAGTGTTGTGTTCCCTTTCGGAGAGTGAGTGAGTCAGTGTACAGACACAATGGATATCAATTCTTAGTACTCAACGTTGGTGCCTGATGTATATCTACGGTGGTGACAACTTTTCACTGGTGGTAGAGCTTTGTGCAAGTTTGTCTGGGTAGGTACCACCCATTCATCAGATACTCTACCGCAAACAGCAGTACTTGGTATTGTTGTGTTCCGGTTTGAAGGCACAAGGGACATAACATCTTAGTTCCCAAGGTTGATGGCGCATTGGCGATGTAAGCGATGGTTAACATTTCTTACAACGCCAATGTCTATAGGCGTTAGTGACCACTTACCATCAGGTGGTCCATAGGCTCGTCCGCCTTCCTATTCTATAAAAAAAAACTTACCATCAGGTGGACCATTTATCATATGTCATTTGTCATGTCAAAAATAAACGAAGCATTATAAACTTTTATTATAATATTAAATAATCATTAAAGATAAGTAGTGAATTGCTCTATAATATAATCACCTACACAAAACTTACTGTAACTTAGTATAAGAATGAAATATTGGTATAAAGTTTTAATGTCATTAGTATAGCCTTCGAACATAAGGAAGAATTACGTTATTTGTATACTGTTATGCTCATAAGTGTTTGATAGTTTGCTTTCTACAACTGGTTTAAATTATAAGGCATATAATTTAAATATTTATATATTAGGATTATCTATTACAGTTTATTTGGTGGAGAATTAAAAAAAAATTAAAGTGTCATGACCGCAACACCTTTACTGAAATATATATTGCTATAAGAAATTACCTGGGTATGCTAAATTTTTCCATATTAACTAAATTCTTCCTGTGTGTATATACCAATTGTCATGATCGATTGAACGGTATATAAGATAAATTGCTTTTACCCGCGTGTTAGGGGCAGGTGTCAGTTAGGTATAAAAAAGTATATCTATGTCCTTCCTTGGAGTTCAAGCTAACTTTATACAAAATTTCATCAAAATCGGTTTCGTGTTTTAGCCGTGAAAGCGTGACATACATACACAGTTTTCTCGCATTTATAATATTAGTATAGATTATTATATTTTCGATTGTATCAAATAAATAATAATTATCGAACAAATGACATTTCTATTTGTATCTCTGCCTACATTAAACTTCTGTTGCGACATTAACAATGTGTTATGTCGTGAAGTTATCAATTCCCCTGACCTTGGTTTCAACGCCTAACAATGATAAGTGTAACTTACCTAACTTACTTTAACAAGTTAGTTGATCAAGTATAAATTGTTAGGCCTGTTTCGATACTGATAACAGTATTGTTGAATAAATAATTGTGACAACAATGAAACAATTAACGACAAATTTTAAAGAAAAAACTTAAAAAAAGACAAACATTTACTGTTTTGTTGCCTTTGTTCATCATATGTGAACTATCAAAATTGATGATTTTCGAAAGAATTTATAATTGAAGAAATCTAATAAATAATGGAGAAAATAAATAAAAACATAGAAAATTTGATAAAAAAAAACAAACATATTTGGATAGACAAATCAATATTATAAGTATAATGTTATAAATATTATATTTATAATAACACATGTTCGTGCTAATATAATAAAAGGTAAAATAACTATACGATATCCTAACATAAATCAATCGTATAACCCGATCATTATGATATAAAAAGTCTAGTCAACGTCCAGACCGTCTGTGCACGCCCTAATCGTAGGGTCGCGTGTCAAAAGCACATTTCACTGTATACAAACGTACACTAACGATTTGTTTTATCGCTGCAATATATAAAGCGCTCCTGGAATTTCCCTACAATCCCAATTTTCACCCTCTTTCAAAGATAGGTTTATTCAATGGTTATTTTATAGCTTTAATTTACTTATAATATGTTTTATTTTTTTATAATTTTTAAAATTGTTTTTAACTGTTTGTATGTTTATTACATACAGTTAAGTACACTTTCTATTCCGTCATTCTCGAATATGAGTTGCGACGGCAACGCCGACACGTCTGGAAAGCATTCAGGCGCAGGACCAAAGGATTTACGTGCTTTGGTCTGTACACACCAATTAATTATCAGACTCAAGGCTGCTACTGAATTTTTTTCGACAAAAATGAACTCGGGATTAATGGCCTTTGATCTACCCACTAGGCCGTAAGTACGACGAGGCTAATTATAATATGACTATATCAGACTTAACTACAAGTAAATGTTGTGTTTTTTAAGGTACGGTGATTAAGCCTTATACATACCTTCCGTAGACGATGCATAGCGGTTGAAAGCGGTTATATAATGTAGACATACCGTGTCCATACTGGTGTGTGGCGATCGTGCATATATGTGATTATTTCTAAACCTTAGTAGGTTTTTACTATAGAACATATTTAAAATTGGTTAAAGGGTTTCAGATAGTAGTTGATAAAACACGTGAATAAAAACCGAGAAGAAATAAGGAAAGAAACTGTCACGTGTTTATTTATCAACCGGAAGTATAACGGTATTGTTTATTATTACATAATTTTACTTACTGTACGTATATTTAACGAAATCCTTACCGTATAAATTTATGAGATATTCTCGACAGAAAAACTCCAATAAGTGTTTATTGGCCCGACACAGGGCTTTAACTTATGCTTTCTGGATTTGCGGCTTTACATAGTTTTTAACAACAAGTCCAAGGAGACTGCAGGCATTGTTTATATTTAATAAATGATTGATCACTACATTTTTAAAATCCAACGATCTGACGCTCGATCAGTGCTTTTCTTATCATATTTTTGAGTCATTTATGTATTACTTATAAACTTATGTGTATGTATATGACTTATGCATAATCTCATATATTTAGCCATAGCTTATAGGTAATTTATGATATGCAAAAAAAAGACTATTGTAATTATAATTAAACTAATAGCGGCATGTAAAATCATATTGCGTACTTGAATAATTATATACGAAATGAAATAAAAAAAACTGTTCAATTCATAATTGTGAGGTTGTAAGAATTTCTCCGTTATTGTAAGAGTTTCTCCGTTAAATCGCAATTTCGATTCGGTGGGCGAGAAATGAACCAACTTTGTCACCAGTGGAGGCAATAAGATTGAGTGATATATATTTTATATAGAGAATAGTTTGTGTGAAACATTCGTGTGGCAAAATTGATTCATCTATAAAGTCTATATTAGTTTATATGCGATTCGTGTACTTTTTAATTACATATCTTTTTATTTCAATGTTAATTTCAACGAATATCTGAAATCTGGCTAACTTTATAAAGTTGTAAGTTTTTGTTTGATGGTTAACTTATTCCAAGTTACGTTATAACTACTAATCCGCTTGATATGGAATTTTCAAACTGCTTAAGTTAATATTTTTAGCTTATATGGTGCATATTTTTTCAGATATAGATTAATATTAACCTCGAATAAAATTTTCTATCCGGGCGCTTTTTAAACCAACGCTGCGAAAACTATAGCATACACGGAAACTTTTATGTATATAAACGAATTGTAGATTTATAAAACGTTTACAAGATAGGGACGCTTTATTCATCTTTTATCGATGTTTTCCTTTAAAAAATTAATTCCTACTTTAATACAATTTTTTCATTACACAGTATTTATCCATAGCGATATAATGAAATATTATTTTTAAACATGACAATTTGTACACAGGCTTCACTTTATAATAAATTAGACAAGTAATAGAAATAATAATGGATAAGAAAATAGGACTTCGGAGAATTATTAATTATATAAATATAATTACGTGACATATATTATATATATGTATATAATATAAATGTTTCTTTGTACAATCTTAAACTAGTTCATAACTTTTTATTATATGATAAAAACCTTTATGTTCCATAAGGGATAAGATAAAGAGCCAAAGACAAATTACTAAATAAATTGAGACTAGGTTCTTAAAATATATTAGGCAGTTTGTTTTGTAATAAATGCTTTATAGCGGGGTTGAAATATATATCAGTGTTAATAATCACATAAACTTATATTTCTCCTTTCAACTATTTTCTGTTTTGGCATTATTCAACTCTTAAGAAATTTCGTAAACATGTTTAAATATTCATCATCATATCATTTAACACTTTCAAAGATTCAATGTAAAAGTTATTTGAATAAGTAAAATTGTTGAAATACTTTATGAGCAAAATTTGAGAGGCCTTCCTTTAAGTCTTCTAATTAAATATATATAAAAATATATTAAATTAAATTCAAACTTAGTACAACATCTAAAAATATATTGAAGCGTAAAAGAGTATATTGAGTAGATATATATGAAAAATACTAATAATTATAATACTAAAAATAATTTAATTGATTGACTACCAATACTTAAGAGTATTGATAGTCATTTAACTGACCTTATTATTATAATAAGTTAGTATTACATCAATGCCTCGTTGGTCAAGCCAGTTTACAAAGTTGCAACCTTTATGTCCTAGGTTTAATACCTGATGATGAGTTGTAATTATAAAAAACTTATTGGGATTTCTTTCAATAAATTCTAGGTAGCCTTAAGTAGCAGTGCGGATGTCTAAAGTTGCTTAAAATGCTTGTCCCCTTGCCTCGAAACCGTCCGATTACCGTGATATTACAAGAGTGAAGGAACAGAGAGTGCACTTGCGTTTGCGCATACATTAGTGCAATATAATATGTCCCGTGTACTTGAGTATATTCGCGATGACTGTTAGGACGATATCATCATTAAATCGATGTTTTAGTATAACTTTTAGTTATACTAAAAACTTTCCTATCTGCACTTAGGAAACAGCGCCTAGAATATGCACGTTGATAGTATGGATATTTATTAATTCAAATAAATCTTTATTGTCGTTTTCTCTTAATCTACCTCATGTGATAAAGTTTTAATTCAGCATCACGATCAATATTACATAATCGTTTTTAAAAAACTAATATTATATACGCGAAAAACTGGGCAGCGTCGCTTGTATTTTAAAAATCAATAGACTTCAATTTGAAAATAGAATTTGTGTAATTGAAAGTTAATGTAACTTTAATGGAAATTAATGATATTTTAATATAGCTTAAATAAATTTAGCATTTTTAGTATTTCATTTGTAATGCGTTTGTAATTAAATTAATGAATATATAAACTGGAATTATCAGGACGTACTGTATTATATTTATATTAAACAGACGGATTATCAATATTCTATTGAATTGTAATTATTTTGTGATGATTAAATGTCATAAAAATGATTATTATTACGATCACGTAAATCTCAACCGAAAATTACGTTCAAATCTGGGAATCGCCACTGAATTTTCACGTGTTTAATTTGTGGAATCGCGAGGAAACTTGCATATTGGGTCGAATGAAAATCTGCCATCTGTGTGGACCAACCCGAATTAAAACAGTGTCATGGAATAAATTCCATATCTTCTCCTCGAAAGGAGAAGAAGCCTGAGTGCAATAGTAGATTATTTATAGACTGTTACTTATGATTACAATTAATAAAAGTACTTTGTTGATAGCAGAAGAATCCTGAATTATCTTAACTATCCTTTACATCACCAAGGCGCTACCTATTTTGGGAACTGAGATATAATATATATATATATATATATATATATATATATATATATATTATATTATCTATCTGTGAGTTTCACTAGCTCACTCATAATTTAAACAGGCTCAGAAAAATATTATGTATTTCTGTGTGGCAGTAGAATATGTGATGAAAAGTTACTTACCCAGATAGGTTTGCACAAAGCCTTACCACAATGTAAAATTTATTCACGAATTCTTTTAGTTTTTTTTACTAATAGTGAGCGATAATTATGTTAAAAATGAAGATGCAAATTCAACCAAATACATGAACGTACATATGGAGAAAAATAAAAAAATATTAAAAATAAGGTGTATTTTTTGTAGTAAGGTGTGTTGTAACATAAGAAATTTTACCCAAATTACCCTGCAATATTATAATTGAATCTGTTGATATCGCAAAAACGGTACAGTACAGTATATTTTCCTATACGAGAATTATTTCATTTTAGAAAATTACAAATATGATATAGAAACGGGTTAATAAGAACATCCCTTTGAAGTGTGGCAATAACAAAAAACATATAATGAATTTTTAAACATTCATAAGCATGAAATATACGAAAATTTGTATTCGTATTTTCATTACGCAAGTTGAAAGACTTTATATTATCACGATCTCAATTAAAAACCACTTTCAGCCTACACAAAACACACGGCTTACGAAAATTCTGCTATTTTTAAACATGTGACATTATAATATTATTTAATAAGAAGGAAGGAAGGAATCACTTTGGTAATTTCCATTGCGTATTTCATTTTCAAATTTCATTAGATGTCAAAGTACACAATGTACGAGAACTGTATCTTATAATTAATACTATGCAAAAATTAAAAAGTTTTGTTAAATTACAACCTGTAAATGTCCCACTGCTGATTTGTGGCTCCCTCTACCTTTTGAGGAGGATGTTTGGAACTCATTCCATCACACGCTGCTCCAATGCGGGTTGGTGAATCATCTCATCTGGCAGAATTTCAGTAAAATTAAATAAATGCAGGTATCCTCGTGATATTTTCCATCACCGTCGAGCACGAGATGAATTATAAGTACAAATTAAGCACGTGAAGATTCAGTTGTGCTTGTTTGGGAATGAACCCGCAATCATCGGGTAAGATTCAATTTGGACCAATACTGTGAATTTTTTTAAATAATATTTGAATTGATTCAAAAATTTTGTACGTTTACGTACTAGTAGTATTTTATACTTTATATGAAGTACTTGCTCAAAATGCGCTATTTCACTTGCGAGCTTATGAAAGGCAGATCAACGAGGCACTTGTAAAGTAGTTCCTAATTGCGCTTCGCATTTTAGCGACATTTAGCATTTACTGGATTTCATTCAGATCCAACATAGTATGAGGCTGTTAAAAATTATACATAATTTGTTTATTTGTAAGTAAGTGAAACAAACAGCATATTTTATATTACATAAAACTTATAAACCTTAAATAACACACATGCCAATACAGTTTCCACAAATAATTAATCTGGAAGTGAACATATATATAAAAGAGATAAAACAGTTAAATTAAATGTATGGTAATTAAAAAAAAAAACTAACAAGTGTAAAAATATATATAAACCAAACCTATATCATGTGAAATATGAAAAAGGAAAAAAAAAAAAGTTAATAACAAATCTTAATCTAATTATTTTTAAGTATCGAGTTAAACTTACCGAGACCGCCGCTGAACAAGTCTATGTGGTTATATTTATCGTTATAGTTGCTACACGATCTTACTATAAAACTATTTTTGTAATAATTTGTTTGATGATTTGGAGTTGCGAAAGTGGCTTTGTACCGAGCACTTAAGCGAGGACAGTTAAATAATATTTTATTTAGGAGATAAGGCGAATCTATAAGGCTGTTAATAATTTTAAATAGAAACAATTGGTCTCTATGTTCTCGTCTAGTTTTCAAGGACAGTAAAGTAGGCAAATCGTGACCAAATTTATATTTTAATTTTTTAATAAATTTATTTTGAATTGTTTCGATTGCTTGAATATACTTAGCATAACATGGATTCCATACAGTCGATGCATATTCCAAGTGTGACCGAACGTAAGCATTATAAAGTATAATGTGTGTATTAGGGTTCCTAAAGTCAGTACCTTGCCTTGAGATGAAGCCCAACATTTGGTAAGATTTTAAAGTAATTTTTTCAATATGCTTATCGAACACGAGTTGGCTATCAAGGTGTACACCAAGATCCCGTACCTCAGTTACCCTTCGTAATAAAACATATAAAGTTATTTTTCTTAGTGATTAGTACAAAAATGCTTTAAAATTGAAATACATTTGAGTAATTATGTCAAACTTTTATTATAACTATTTTCATAAATTTGGATAAGCGTTATATTTATTAAGCTTATTATTTATGGACCTAAGGTTATCTTTATTACTCTTTTGAAATTATTTTCTATTAGTAATTTTAAATTTAGAATGTTCTAGGTTATCATCATAAAGCAATAATATTTTTACGAGTTTTGCAACTTGAAGGGTTTTTGACAAGTGTTTTACTACGCCGTAATCTTAAACGTATAACTACTAGAGTTCGGAAAGTCTCGATATTTTCAAAGCATCCTAGAGTCACAGTCCCGAGTTATTTCGAGACTTTTCCAAAAACTATTTATGGTTAATTGTTTTCAAAATAAACATTTTACTAAAACATAATCAAAATTTATTGAACATAAAATAAAATTCCAACATTTTAAATATTAACTAAGAGCATACTATATAAGAACGTATATCATATTTGTAGGCATCAGTGATAAAATAAGATTTTAAATCTTCTTTAAATAACATTATCGTACGATTTTGACAAGTATGCAGGCCGGGAACACTAGACACGAGAAGACTCGAAATCTAAATCTTAATAATACAGAAGGAAATTATATGTACTCAAAAATTCTAGAAAAACATTATGCCATAACATAAATTTTTTATTAAGTCTAATTTTTTTTTTATATTATATTTATTTGATGATCTGATAAAGAAAAAATTCAATATTTTTGTACAAAGACGAAAGATATCTAACATTTCAGCACCTAATTCTCATGTACGACTAAATATTATTCTATTTATTTTCTCAAAGTTGATGTGAAAACTTCACTAATGGTCTTTTCGTTTGAATCTCTTTTGATAGATCGAATTTAAATAAGTGTTCTTAGAAAATTACAAACTTTTTTGTTGTAATAATACAATAGAATGTTGAATTTAAAGGCGTATGTATTATACATATATTGCACATTGTAATATGATTTTAACGAAACAAAAACAAAATAGATAGTTTTATGTATAATTTGTTTGTGCTCTTTAAAGTTAAAGATATAAGAAATATGTTAGTAGCGAATGATATGTAGCGATACTTTATAAAAATTAAATAAAAATTGGGTAATATAATGTTCATTTTAAAAACGACTTTTAAGATTTTAAAAAATATACTTACTACTTTAGATAACGAGCACTCGGAAGGAAAAACGTTACAAAAAGCTTTCACTTTAAACCTTTCCAATTAATTCGCAGTGACAAAGGTTTCAAGGTGAGAACAATGACATTGAAGAGAACGGAAAAATCCGTCTTCGTTTTTAAAACGATTGCTAGGCTCCTCGGGGATTTTGAATTTGGAACTTAAAGAGTGGCCAGTTTTAATCAGGAGCTACCTGTAGCGGCTAAAACATGTGCCTTAGATAGTCAGTCAGTTGCGCGCAGCCTTCCACGCGGTACGGTCGCGTGGTAGCGTCATGCCGCCCTGAACAGCGTCGAACGCACCCGTCCGATTGTGTCTAGTGCGGCATGTAAGAAAGAGCAGTTATTTCAATAATTACTTGGCGTATATAGTTCTTCAGTTGAACTTGCAAATATTTTCGTAAAAAGTTTAGACCATCGGACAAGTTTTGTTACAAATTTCTATATTGTGGTACTAGGCGTACGGGACCACCTGTTGTTCGCGATTTGGAATAGTCCAACGAACAACGTCAGAATCTGTTTACAAATGGGGGGCGCCCCCACCCCCAGTGACATGACGCAACCGTTTATGGAGCGCCCCACACGTTACTATGGCGGAAAACATCAAGCGTGAAAATAGATTTCCGTATTTTCAAATTTTTTTTTTATTTCTTTTTTCCGATTTTTTGTAAAATTTTTAGATATTTTAAAATATCCAACTATTAAAAAAGATATTTACTAAATAAACTCAAATGAAATTATTTTCCTACCTATTTAAAGGCTTCTTCGAATAAAGCAGCAAAATAGCGGACGAGTGCCGCCAGCCTTTGTAAACTAGAACTATAAAGACTTTCTTGTGTTCAAATTTTCGTTATAACTCATATAATGATCCAAAGATACATAACAACCGTGAGTTGGCGCGTATAAAAGCCTTCCACTGTACCTTAAGTTAAATACGTAGCTATTATTTGAATGGCCGTAGTTATATCAATAGCTTATATATTTCATAAAATAAAAATATAGAATCCAACTACAATACAGTGTACAATTTCCATTGAAGCGCCATAAGATCATTATAGAAACAATTAAATTAACGACCTCACGCTATACTACGAGTACAAGCTTTTCTGACTTTGTTTTATAATAATAAGAAAACAGCAAAATACAAGAAATTTAATTTCAGAATGCACCCTTAAATTTGTATAAGAATTTCATTATCTACTAAGGCATATCGTTAAAAATTCACATAAACTCATTCTTGGGTTCGCATTCGTTTTCATAATTATATCGTGTTATTTTGATTGTATATAAATAAAAGATATCGATTGATATACACGCGCGTGCCTCTATTATCTTAATTGCATGTTTAGTTTAATCTACACACTATGAATGTTGCACAATCAGATTAGGATTATAATTTATAGCAACTGACAATCTAATTAATTAATCTTTACACTGATTTCAAAACGAATCTCTTTACAAACCAATAGGAAACCGTTATAATAATTTGATGATACTCATATTAACTATCTAATGATATTTGTTTATTATTGTTAAGTCTATTTGAACGCTCTATTTTAAACGCATAATTACACATTTATAAAGGCGGTCCCGTCATCTACAGCAACATTTATTAGAAAAATATAACGGTTATTATATAAGTCGGTCTGTATTAATGTGTTCTAGTAAAATCATCATAAACCGCCACATCTGTGAACAAATAAAAACGTTTCTATGAACATTGTTTATGACGCGCTGCGACATATCAAAACTATAATTGAAGTGAAACGGCAGTTGAAGTGATTAATTTTGTGAACAAATTTCCTTTGAGGATTCAGTGTAAAGAACGAAAGTACTGTTTATTTGTGAACTGGAGGTAGCGTATAATGTGATGATGCGACGTGGCAAGGCTTTGTTGGAGGGTAGTAGGCAGGGCTCCGTGGACGGAAACAGTAACGTGGCTAACGATAAAGAGCTGGTGCACAAGTGTCACAGCGACCCTGGAGGCGGTAGAGCCCTGGGTGCAGCTCCAAGGACGCACAGACATCGATCGGTATCGGGCGCGTTGAGGAAATGCGTTCTAACGCTGGACGGTTACTCATATGTCATAGGTACGTTTTTAATTTCATTATTATCGCCTTTAAGTATAAATGTTCTTTAGGGATTATTTGTTAATCAATGTGTCTTCTTCTTACGAATGTCAAACCGTTGATGACTAAAAGAGAGATATCTATGTTGATAAGTACGGTCATTAGTGCCTTAATCATTTATTATATTTATTTTCCATTTCTATTGGGTATTACGTATTAGTTCTAAGCGGAATGTTTTGAATATTTATGATTATATTTAATGTGACGGCGAGCGTGCGCTTATGAGTCGTAATAATGTTTTGCTATCTACTTTGTTTCATTATTACATTCGTTATATTTAATATATTAAATACAACAATCTGGTAACTTTGAATTTAATTTATTACATTATAAAATAATGATAACTAGCTGCACCGTATGTTTGCGCCCGCGTAACGATATTCGTCTATAACTTTTTTTTTTTACATTATTCACACACGGCCAAGCACATCCCAAAATAAGCAAGCAGAGCTTGTACTATGGAAACCAGACTTTATTTTGTAAATACATACTTATATAAATAATTACACTCAGACTCAGGGCAAACAGACATGTTTATGCACACAAATACCTGTCCTGGGTGGGAATCGAACCCACAACCTTCGTAGTGAAAGACTAGTATCTACTAACCACGCCAACCGGCCCGTGTCTCAATTAATAGGCTATCCAACTCAAAAGTATATTTTCAAATTAGCTTATTAGCTTGTTGTAATAAAAAAACTCTTCTGTTTTATATATAAGCATAGATTTAGAAAACAATAGCTAAATATCTGTATACATTGTTTATATTTCCTTATTCAATTTCTTTGGGGTCAGCATAGTGCGCTTCTAACACTGCATGAAACTGTATTTGGAGTACTATTACGGCCGGCCGCCTGGCTGACGCCAACTCTTCCTTTACTGGTGGGTTATTTTCCCACCACCATATGGATTAAGACGGTTAAATATTCGATTGGTTGATAGATAACAATAAAAAACCCTTAGTCATCTCTTACGATTTTTATCTGTTCAGCTGAAGTGGTTATGCACAACAAATATATACCAAAGACCAACAAATATTTATTGATAATTTCAAAGTAAAATAACAAAATGTTAAAAGTCAAATGTTAGATATAAAAATTTCTTAGCGACCCAGAAAAGTTATAGATAAACCACGAAAATTAATCGAAGTTTGCGAGAACGGTTCTCTTTATCATACTGTGATAAGTATCGTTAAATTCGTACGTGAGTCCATTTACTACAAAAATAAGGCTCAATTGAATCCAATTGTCGGTGCGTAGATATTGCTTTAGTATGCTAGGGATGAAGTCAACTTCGCTAGTCGGAAGCAACTAAGTACAAAAACAAAATAATTTTTCTTTCAGAAATTATTTGTAAAATATAGATAAAAATATATTTTTATCATGATTATGTAATTAGCGATCTTTATATTTATCTACATCTTTTTGATTCCTTTCTATATTTGATAAGCTTAAAAAGTTTTAAGGAGTACGTATAAAATATTTAATATATATATAATTGTTAAAAGATTTTTGAGAATTCGAGATGTCACTTTCGAGGGCGTTGTTGAACTAAATAAAGCTCTAAATGAAATGCGCATGAAAGCATTATTAAATGAAATTTAGATATTATAGTGATAAAAAAAATTAAAAAGATTTTTTTTTAAGTAGTGCAATGAAAATTGTACGAAGTATTGTTTATCATAGCATCGACTGCCTGTAATGTAATGTAAGCCGCAGACCTGGAGATCCTAAATTCAAATCCCAATTCGGGCCAATAAACTGGTGGTAGGGCTTTGTGCAAGCTCGTCTGGGTAGGTACCACCCACTCATCAGATATTCTACCGCAAAACAGCAATACTTGATATTGTTGTGTTCCGGTTTGAAGGGTGAGTGAGCCAGTGTAATTACAGGCACAAGGGACATAAAATCTTAGTTCCCAAGGTTGGTGGCGCATTGGCTATAAGCGATGGTTGACATTTCTTACAATGCCAATGTCTAAGAGCGTTTGGTGACCACTTACCATCAGGTGGCCCATATGCTCGTCCACCTTCCTATTCTATAAAAAAAAAAAACTGTTATTGGGTTTTTCTGTCGGGAAATTCTCAGCCCAGAGTCTGGAAGTTGGAAGTGGGTACACGCCCGTACCTTGGGAAGTACGTAAGGACGTTGGTTCTGCACCTGAACTCTTTCCGGTCATGTTGGATTGCCGGCCCATCGAATTCTGAGATTTAGGGAATAGAGAGTGCACCTGTGTTTGGGCACACACTTGTGCACTATATTTCTTCGCAGTTGGCTAATCTCTCTTGAGATTGGCCGCCGTAGCCAATATCGGTCTGGAAGACATTATTATTATTTTTATTATCATAGTATATTTATTAAAAGGAGAAAAAGCTAAAAAGGTTCTCCAAGATAAAATAATAAACTGCTATACTGTTTTTATTGTGTTCTTGTGAATATTGTCTTGTGTTTCATATATTTTAATTTCAACGATTACCCTCATGGCGGTTTAATTTTTGGTTAATTTAGCTATTCATAAATAAATAAAAAACTTAAATATTTTTCTTGTACAGATGTTTTATTTTTGATTATTGCTGGTAATTTAGAAAAGTGTATGAGTTCATTTCCCTCTGTGGCGCTACGCTGGTGATACAAAGCAAAATCGGCATGCTGGGGATTGACGATCGACGACCTTAATCCTAGAAATTACATCGAGGTATAAAAACATAACATATAAAAACAGCTTCATGGAAAGTCGGAGTTCTGAACAAGGTGCGGCGTTTTTTCACGCCTCAACAACACTGTGCCTGTTATACAAAACACAAGTACGGTCTTGCGTTGATTATTGCTCACACCTTTGGGTTGGCTCCACTAAGTACCTACTGGAGGTCTTGGATCGGTTGCAGCGACGTGCAGTTCGGATTATTGGCGACGTAAACACCCTCGAGCCTTTACAATTCCGTCGAGAGATAGCAACACTGAGCACTTTCTATCGACTGTATCACAGCGAGTACTCTGAGGAATTATTCTCTCTAATTCCTGCTTCCCCTTCCTTCGCAAGTCTACGCGTGCTGGATCTCGATGTCACCACCTAACTGTGACATCAATTCCATCGCGTACAGAGAAATTTGGCAACTCCTTTCTTTGTCGCAATTCCAAAAAATGGAATTCTTTATCAGATTACATGTTCCCCTCCTCTTACAACCCGGGTTCCTTCAAACGAGGCGTGAAGAGGCATCCTGCGGGCCGGCAAGGCGAGGGCGGCTAGTGCAGAACATTCTTCCCGACTGTACTGGCCGTCATCGCGTTTGGACTCTACTACCACTTACCATCAGGTAAACTAGTCCTTCCCGGCGAATATAAAAACAAAAGAAGATTTTATAATTAATTTTTAATTTCTGTTTAATTAATTCCAATTAAATTGTTTACCAAAAACAAAGCTAATTCTGCGAATTACGAGAGAACGAGATAAGAAATTCTTAATTGTTTTTTTAGGAAACTCTCAGAGCTCGGACGAGTTCAACCTAATTATAAGAGCCCGGAGTTTTAAGAAAAAAGGTAGACTAGAACTCAGTAATAATCCCGTTACATTAAAATGTAAATAAAATTGCTATTTCAATTAAAAACTAATTTAATTTTTTTTATTAGTCTGTCTAGCTTGTTTTCTGAATTAGCTTGGGAATGTTTTACATTTTTTATTTATTTATTTATTTAGTGTACAGGAAACAAACAGTGAAATAATTACAATAAAATAAAAAATATAAAACAATTCATAAACCAAAACAGTTTCCATTTATAAATTAATCATAAGTAATTACAAAACAAGACATTTTTTATATTTAATAGGTGCATGAAATTATATAATTCATTTATATAATTTAATTTAATATAAATTTAATTTTTAAATCAAGAAAACATAATTTAATAATAAATAATCAATTTATAATTAATTAATTAAAAATGCATGAGTAAATTAAGGCTCTTGAGAGTATAATATTTCTTTTACTTGCAGTTTGAATTTTTTAAGGGAGAGATGAAATATATCACATTCAATAAATGTTTTATTGTACTGTTTAGATGATCTATTAATAAATGCATTTGCTGCGTATTTAGTCTTTGTCAATGGAAAATCAAAAATAGATTTATTGCGACTACCAGGGCGAGGACACTTGATATTTATTTTAGAAAGGAGATAAGGGGAATCAAATATGTTGTGGATCAATTTATATAAAAACACCATATCACGTTCAAGTCGTCTCTGTTCAGTTGTCGGTATCTTTTCTATTTGATTCAAATTATTTATAGACGAAAATTTTAAATATTTTAAAAACTTTTCCTGAATATTTTCGATGAATTCTATATATTTACTATACCGTGGATTCCAGACAGTGCAAGCGTATTCTAGAATAGGTCTCACAAATGATTTATATAAAAGAGCAAAAGTTGAAACACGCTTAAACTCTCTGGAAATCCTCAGCACAAATCCTAGCATACGAAACGCTTTAGAAGTTATGGAATTTATGTGTTCATCGAAAAGAAGTTTAGAATCGAGTGTTATTCCAAGATCTTTGACCACTGATACACGTTTTATATCATCTTCCTTAAATCGGTAGTTGTAAATGATCACTTTTCTTTTTCTGGTATATGTTATACAATTACATTTCTTTATATTCAAAAACAGCGAATTGGTAGTACAATAATCGCTAAGTAAGTTCAAATCTTTTTGCAGACTAATACAATCATCAACACTCTTAATAATTTTATAAGTTTTTGTATCATCAGCATATAATAGAAATTTAGAAGATGCAAATACCGAAACAACATCATTTATATATATATTAAAAAACAGTGGTCCAAGATGTGAGCCTTGAGGGACTCCAGATGGAACTGGTAGAAAAGATGAGCAATATCCTTTCACAGTAACGGCTTGACTTCTATTCAATAAATATGACTTGATCCATCTAAGGAGGTCACCATGTACACCGATGAACTCCATTTTTGCTATTAAGATAGAATGAGAGATTTTGTCAAACGCTTTGGAGTAATCGGTGCACACAACGTCCACCTGATATCCTTTGTCCATTGCAGTCAAAACATAGTCAGTGAATTCACACAAATTAGTTTCAGTTGATTTCTTGTTAATAAATCCATGCTGCTGGTCAATAATTATGGGACGTATGCTTGGAAAGATTTTGTCATAAATTATACGTTCAAAAAGTTTTGGAATTGAACTTAATTTCGAAATAGGACGATAATTTTTGATATCATGTCTATCTCCATTTTTAAAAATAGGCACAACATAAGACTGTTTCCAAATTGAAGGCATAGTACATGTATGAAGGGAAATACAAAACAATAAATGTAAAGGAATAGATATAGTCATATAGCATTTACTTAGAAAAAGAGGTGGTATACCGTCGGGTCCGCTACCTTTTTTAATATATAAGGTTTTCAAATACTTACGAACATCAGCAAGTGAAATATCAACAGATGACAAATTAATTGTATTAGCATATCCACTATTATTTTGACTGTTACAGGAAAAATTGTTAAGATGTGTACTATGTTCAAAGGATGTATAGAAATATTCATTAAATAGATTGCTTATTTGCTGACCGTCACTTGTTGAGATATCGTTATAATATAGCCGCTCAGGTATGTCATTTGTATTCTGTTTGGTCTTGACAAATGTCCAAAAACACTTAGAGTTTCTCAAAATATTATTTTCCGCAAAATCAAGATAGTTATCGTAGCATGTCTTTTCAACCCTTTTTTGTCTATCACGAAGTAATTTAAAAGTACTGTAATCACTGTAATTATCATACATTTTCCATTTTTTGTGATATTTTAGTTTTTCTTTAATAATTTTAATAAGTGCAGGAGAATACCACGCTGGATACTTACTAAGATCAACAACCACTTTAGAAGGAATATTCTTTGTAATTATATCATTGATTATGTAATAGAATTTCTCAACGGATGTGTCAATATCATAGTAATCAGAAATAACCGACCAATCAATGTTAGCCAATAATTCATTAATTAATTTATAGTCAGCTTTATGAAAAAGTTTAACAATACGAGGAGGGCTAAGAAAGCTACTAATGTTAATATCTATTAACATAATATCCAACGTGGGATGGTGTAAATCTTCCTTTACTAAAGGTGTTTCACAGCGCATAACCCTACAATTTGAGTTACTGAAGACAAGGTCTAATTGGCGATTATTGATGTTTGAGACTAAGTTATATTGGGAAAAGTTATTTAAGGACATGAAGGAAGACATTGCATTGACCATTGAGTTTCCAATATTCTCACAGAGCTCAGCGGATGTGGACGAAGGAGACCAAATAGCACTGGGAACATTAAAATCACCAACTATTAAAAATATATCTTTCGGATTCAATATCACTAATTCAGAGATACGTTCATAAAAGTTCAACTGATCTTGAAATTGTGAACCCGACTGAGGAAAATAACAACAAAAAAATCTACAATTAACGGGCTTACCTTTTGTCCTTAAAGCTACGCATAATGAAAAAACGTCACAGGAAACAATATCGTTTGACGGCAAAAAGACAGGGTCTTTAACAACGAGTCCGTTACGCACCGCAATCAGGACACCGCCTCCCATTTTATCGTTACGTTCATTGTAGTTACGATCACATCTATAGACCGAGTAGCGACTATCAAAAATTTCTGAATCAAAAATTCCAGGTAATAACCACGTTTCAGTTAGACAAATTACGTCATGTTCACAATTTAATATATTCGAAAAAAACTCAGAAGTTTTTGTTCTAAGACCTCGCACGTTTTGGTACAAAATCGCTATTTTGGATACCATTGCGAAATAAGTAATTTATAAATCATATAAGACTTAAGAATTATACTAAATACATTTAAACTGACCATTTCATCTAAATTCATTATAATAATTCTCCTTTCTAAAATTATACAAATAGAATAAACCTTAAACAGATTTAGCAGTTTCATCTCTCTCTCAAAGCCTAATAAAATTACAATCAAATAGAAAAGCCAACATAATTTTAGTAAATTTATAAAGAAGCCACCAAACGTACTTATATATAATATGTTGGATAAATTAATTGCGCGTATTACAATTTTTTTAAATCACATTCGTTAAGTATATGAATAACTGGGCTAGTGTCAGTTTTTCTAGCCATAATAGAACAGTTTTTTACCCAAATATACGTATATTTTTTATCGCGAGCTATTTCTTTTGTTTTACGAAGAAGCGCCTTATTAGCACTTGTTAGATGATCGTTAAAGTAAACACGTTTAGTATTTCCCACGTAGCCAAGGTCGCAAGCCCTGATATTCTTCTTTGCTCGTAATCTAGCAAGGAAATCATCCTTCTTCCATCTAGACAAAAATCGAATAATTACGGGTCTTGGTTTTTTAGAATCATTGTTTTTAGGGGCCACGCGGGTTATAAAATCGATGTCCGAATGACTGTAAGCTGAGTGATCCACCAGTTCCGATAACTTATTCATTGTTGTCATTAAATTTTCGTTTTTGGATTCGGGAAGGCCAATAATCTCAACATTAGAACGCCTGGACCATTGTTCCTTATTATTAATTTCATTTTGGAGGTTTATCATAGATAATTGGCAGTTTTTTACATCGGAATATAATGCATCACACTTTTTTATCCCATTCTCGGCTGTTTCTAGTCTCTTAAGAATCGCATCATGAGTATCACTTAAAAATTTCACAGAGTTTTGGAGTGACAAAATTTCCTTTTTAACATCCTCAAGGATATTTTGAAATCCAGAAAAAGCCTCTTTAAACTCAGATTTAATAATATTTCGAATTTCATCTCTTGATATTTGTAGCGCAGTGAGATTTACCTTATGTGTATTTTTTTCAGAAGACGTACTCTTATCAGTTTTTTGCTTGGACCGCTTTGTGACATTGCGAATTGGGGTATCAGATTTGTTGTCCCGAGAATTATTTGAGGTACACGATGAACACCGCCAGGAGAGTCTAAGATCATCGTCCGGTTTTAGTTCTTGATCTTTTAGCTGTAGCATACAAGCTACATGGAATTCCCTATCGCAAGATGTACATACAATAGGATCTTCAGCATCTTTTATTGATTTGCTACAGCAGGCGAACTCCATATTATTACTTCGTAACCAAAAAAAAAAAAAAAAGTAACGATGCGCACAAGTGAGATTTGAACCTGTATCGACTGCGTATGCGGTGCGTTCGAAACCTCTGTTCCAACAACTGTTTAAGTTGATCGGGCAAAAATAGTTATCAGTTTTGTACGTTGTTTATGTGTGGTCAATGACCTATCGGTTGCGGTATGTTTTTTCAATATGAAGCTCATTAACGTCTTGACGCACGAAGTAGATCACGATGCACTTGTCCAACGTTAAACATATGTAAATCACTTTTATATTTGCAAAGTTATTGTTGAAAACTATTATATTTTGGCACTGAAATTGTTATAAGTTTACTTATTCTTTTAAACGAAGATATACTACGTATTTAGATCTTAATTTTCGAGAAAACTGTTAGCAAAATCACTGATTTTTACAACAATATTAAAGCACCAATAGTCAATACGTCTTGTCACTATGTAACAAACAGTGCAACATTTTTCAGTTTTTGTATATAATGTATATATATTTTTTATATCTTCACTTCAATCTGCAATGCTTTTCTGTTGGAACTTGCTTCGGATCACGCTCGTTAAATGGTGATAACCAAATTGATTTCCTATTTTGATTTAACCAATACCTCCATATTGGTTAAATTATTAAAAAGTATATAAGTATATAAAATCAGAAATGAGATTATCCGGAAAAGAACCGGAGTCACCAACATAGCTTGCAAAATTAGAAGGCTGAAGTGGCAGTGGGCTGGTCACGTATGTCGTAGGACCGATGGCCTTTGGAGCAGACGAGTCCTAGAGTGGAGACCGCCAATCGGCAAGCGCAGCGTTGGGTGCCCTCCAGCCAGGTGGACCGATGACCTTAAGAAGGTGGCGGGCACCAACTGGATGCGGAAGGCGGAGGACAGGGAGCTTTGGCGCACCTTAGGAGAGGCCTATGTTCAGCAGTGAACAATGATTAGCTGTTATTGATGATGATGATATAAGTTATGCCGTAAAAAATGGTTGTTTACGATATTTGATTAGAAAAAAAACACATCTAGCGATGCGTAATAACTATGGGATCAATACAGTAATAATGACGAAGTTGATATTATTGATTTTGTCATGTCATGTCATGTCACATATTTTGATAAGGATTTAAATTAGGAATGACAGAATATTTAAAGTCAACGGAACTAAAAAATATGAAATATATTTTACGTGATGTGTTTATTATTTCATAAACATGTTCCGCGTTGGTTACATGAATAAGTTCTTTATAATCGTATGTACATTACAATTTAGTGAGCAAGTATGAAATAATTATGGAATTTTTTCGCTCATTTCATTTCGTCATAGACCTAATAATTATCTTTTATTCGATATGTACTTCGTTTGTCTAAATTATAGATGCAAAATTTTCATTTGAAACTGTATATCACTTTATTTATGTAAATAAGTTGTTTGTGCTTTTATTTCTGACTCGAATAGTTGTGAAAATGAATTTAAATTTGGAATGTTTCATTTTTTTATACAAAATAAAAGATTTCTCACTTTGGATTTCGTGCTGATTTTTATTATGTTTTCAGTTGAAAAAATTTTTTATGAATCTTAAATAATCTTTACTAACAATAGCTCTCTTATTACAATGCACCATTTTAATGCTTACAGCTGGTTTGAGTTCAATATATTATTTCATCAAATTTTATTTATAAAAAAGGTATAATATATAAATGCCGTATTAATAGGCAAAGGAAACTTCTCCTTTCTAAAAAAGATTTGAAGCTTATAATCACATGCTGGTTCATTGCCAGTTAGTGTATATATGACACATGGTGCAGAATTTAATCAGACTTTTCATCACGATGTTGTCCTACACTCCCGAAGCACACTAAATCTCAGCGGTACTTGCTCGGAATTAAACACGTGATCTTTTAATATAGATAAATATTCTATGCACTGGGATGTCCCAGTGGAAAATACGTTTATTTAAGCCTAAATTAAAAACAAACAACAATTATTGACAGATATTACTGGTCTTTATATTTCAGAAAAGATTTAAACATTTTATAAACATAACAACATAACAACATTAGATTTATATAAATGTTTATTTATTTATTATTTAAAAGTACAAAGATTTTTTATACTTAATAAAAATGGTAGCGCAAAGATTGTGGCATACAAAGGAAGATAAGCCTTTACGTGGTTCTATTTGGTTTTCTTTTGTAAGTTCAATAAGATTTTCAGACAGTGCTTGGATTATTATTGTTAAAAGCCTATTGCCGAATTAGACTTTTTCTAACAAAGTCTTTTTACGTATTAAAATAGAAAAAAAAAGACTGATAAGGTAAATTTCAAATGATTACATTATTCCAAAGAATACTGTTCGATTTTCGAATAATAGCCCACCGTGACCTATAAATAAAAATGATGTAGTTTGAGAAAATAGAATTCGATATCACTTGGATGCTATGAAGTTAGTTAAGAAGCACATAGTTAAGAATGAGAGAGTGAGAGAGGCTTTTACTTATAAACCTTAGTCAATCACCTATAGGCAACAAAATTAAAATCCAGGCTTACAATTTGGAGTTTAATTTTGTATATGGCATTACGTAAATAAAATATTTTAAAACATAATGACGAGTGTTTACTATTAACGAATATTAAAAGTACCGAGGTGGCCCAGTGTTTAGAATACGTGAATCATAACTAAAGACATTCGATTCAAATTTGGCCAGCAGTCGGCAGCATTTAGATGTCTATATTGTGTTTATAAATCATCTCTAATTGGACGGTAAAACATATTGAGGAAATTTTCACATCTCGAACGTAATTCTGCACGTGTATCCACTTACCTGCAATGGATCTTCGTGGAATAAGGTCAAAATATTCTCCTCGAAATGAAGAGATGTATTAGCCCAGCAGTGCGACATTGACAATTTTTTACTTCTATTTTATAATATGGGTAGGCTGACGAGCAGATTGACCACCTGTAAGTAACCACTGGCTAAAGAAATCGGTGCCGTAAGAATATTAACTGTTCCTTACAAAACTCATGCACTACTAACCTTGCGACATGTTATGTTCCTTGTGCCTGCCTAAGCTGGCTCACTCACCCTTCCGGAATGTTCCCAACCGGAACACAACAATACTTATTGCTATATTGCTGTTTCGCGGTAGAATATATGTTGATTGGGTAGTACCTACACAGACCGGTGGCTTGCACAAGTACACAAGTAACACAAGTAGTACCCTGACTATGAAATGATATTTGAGTAATTTAACCACAGTTTCGAGATAGTTAGTGAGGCGGTCGTAATAACACAGTAACACTTATGTACGTATCTCGCAATTCCATATTATAGTTGTGTTTACCAATATTACGTTTTGTGTTAATAAAACGATGATCACATCACCACAGCATATATTAAGCAAACATTTTCGATAGTTTACTTAAGCACTTCGCTATAAACAATCAATAACAATAATCTTGGCCGATTTAAAATAGAAACCTTACATCGAATATTATATAATACCTTTTTTTTATTAAAATGTAATTAACAATAATAGAATTTGAAGATATGTCTTCTTAGATTACATATACATGATGTTTTTATTGTTTACGGAAAGCGAACGTGCAATTTGCTATTTGATGGTATTTGATATCTCATAGATACTGGCAAAATATATACCGTCAAAAAAGTTGTAAAATAAAAGGTGAGTAAGCAGTACCATCCTAGTCGCCCCGCAAAAGGCCCGACCTGCTTTTCTTAATTATTACAAAAATACTTTTAAAAACCTCTTTTAATAAAATATAATCATATTGTCATTCAAAACAGCAACAAATATACACATCCTATAAGCTTCGATACAAGCGGTAAGGCTATGTTACAAGCGGTGACATGTCTATCAGTGTCGTGACGTCATTATTTTATTATCAGAAACGTTGTGATTACGCTATCAGATAACCGTGATGTAGCATTAATCGAAGGTGTATGTAAATCTACTTTACCACGTGTTGTCCAGAAGTATATTTAGATAAAATGCAAATATACGTGTATATATTGTGAAATATATATATTTTGTATTTATAGAATATTTTTAATTCGATTTATGCAAGTCCGTCTGGATAGCTTCCCACTCCCAAGTGGGGATGCCATCGAATAGTGAGCCAATAACTTTAGGGACATATCATCTTAGTTCCAAGGTTGGTGCCGCATGGGCGATGTACGGAATGGTTGATATTAATAGTTTTTACAGTGTCTATCTATAGCTTAGCATTTATTTATACTGCACTTTTAAAACTTAAATAAATATTGGGCTTGCTCAAAACGTTACCTAGCTTATTACGACGGGGTAACGATATCGCTGGTATCTTTAAAATTAAGTATTAAAACAAAGTATAGTATTAAATGTTTTTCGTAATTTTTAATTGTAATATTACTAAATAATAACACAGAAATCTTTGTTTTGAAAAGTGAACTCTACTTAAAGTAATGCCGGTACTTTTTTGAATCAGGACACGCCCACAGCCTTGTCCACGTGGATAATAAGAAGCTCTCATTTTGTATTCAATTCAATCGGGTATTTCACATAAGTGGTTTTATCGTTATAGGTTTCCGTCGCCATACCGATATGAAATACATACGAGGTTTTAGCCAATCACAAGTATTGAATTACAGAAAGTTTCATCGAAATCGTACTTGTTTTGTATGTTAAAAGAAACAAAATTTATAGTCATATTATTATAACCTCCTGCATAATAATTATCTGAGCATTATTTATCATTATCCTATAACTGCATACAAATACGTTCTTTTGATAAATAATAATAAGAAACGAGGTATTTATTTCAAGGTTAAATTGATATTATCATACGTGTTTTAAAAACATCGGAACAACTCAACTTATCCGAGTTGTCGCACATACTGAGTGTGCCTTATGTTATAATTTAAAAATCGAATTCAACCATTTATGAAGAAATTGTTACCAAGCACGATTTAATCAAACATCTCAATAAGTATCACGCCCTAGGCGCTCTGCCATTAAGTCACGTGTTCGCTCACGTGACCTGGTCGTAACTTGATAAATAACTTTCAAATTCAAATTAGTCGGTTGATTACAGCTTCACTTGAAGATCAGTAAGCGTAACAAACAATATAAAATCCCTACAATTTGTGATTAAGGAAATTGATAAATATTTCATATTAATACTATATTTAATTTATGTTATTTTGTTTTCCCATATTTCATTGATTTTTTTATTATTTATAAATAAGTATAACGTAATATTTTTCTGTTAAGTGGTAACTGTCTTTTTAATATTTTTAAGTTGGCAACATGGTCTTTTAAAAAGGTGGCAAAGAGAGTTGTAAATATGGAGAGAAATCATAAATGGCTGCCGAGCTGGATATATCTTTTTTTTTTTAATTTATAAAAAGTATCGACTACGGGCCGACCGCATCTACCTTTAATATAAGATCATTTTCTTATATTAACTTCGATTTCTTATATTGACTCATTTAAGGAAAAACATTTTGAAATCTGACATAAGCCACAAGTTAAAGAAACCCTTTTTTAAAAGGTGGGCCGAACCCATCTGTCAGCTTACAAACTCTTACTTTACATTATGAATGTAAGAATGTTGGAAAATTTGTGGCAAAACCATTGAGTATCTAATTCTCTAATTTAATTCTAATATCTAAATTAGTAGGAGTAGCGTATTATAATTTACACACCTTGAGATTTATTATTAAATGTTATAAAAGATGGTATAAAATTAATGATAAAAGCCTAAAGCCAAAGATAATCCTGAACATGTATGAATTTAATTTGACTTTGATCGCCTATCACGCACCGGTGGAAGTTCTGCATTTCATCAATTAAATTGATCGATTTTATCAAATAGAAAAACTTATTAAAATTTTACTGATAATTTCTAACAAACTGTATTAAGAACGCGTGGGACAAATTAACAATAAGACCTGTATCACATAACGTAATATATTATATAAATAAAACGAGAACCCGATGAAAAACTCATTTATGTTATATAAGCTTTTACTTGGGAATTTTTTTGATGTCACAAATATGTCTCACACGAGAACAATGAGCCATACACGACATTTTATTATATACAGATGTTCTGATCTCGTAAGGGTGACAATATATTAGATTTTTCTTTAAAGTGTATAATTTACTTTTTTAATAATTAAAAAAAAAATCTTAAAATATATATAAAATGCTCAAAACATGATAAACGTTTTTTTCTGAAATTATTATTAAAATCTTATGATTTCTATCTAAGAATCGAATTTGTTGTCATTTTTTTGGAGAGTACTTACTCCATACCTAAAATGCTATTGGGTGAAATTTAATTAAAAAGAAACGTTTTGTCCATACATTATGAAGTTATATCTGGTTATGCTGTACAAATGTGTATTAATCGTGTTATATCGATAGCATCTGTATTTACGTTAAACATACGCGCCGATGGGACAAACATTTGTATGCATTTGACAAACTGTAATCAATACTGAATGTTCTTTTTTAACTTTTAACATTGGCATAATATGTTAGGACACACCTTCCATTGCAGAAAAATTACAGCTGGCCGCCAACCTTAGGCTGGCTCCTTAGATTCACGGTAGCGTACGGATTAATGCGCTAAATACTATCATTACGTCTGCGCGTACCACAAAAAGTTCTTGGCCAGCTTTTAAGACCACTGGTTTAGATGCCTTTATTCCACTCTGCTATAAACACGGCACACGGCATGATGATAAGTAAATACAAATCAAATTCCGTAAGAACTCACTTCAAATCTCACTCGCAATATTAAGCAGACATAGATTGTTTAAAAAACCTACTTACGGTGATACGATAGTTTGATATATCTTTTAAGGTATTAAATTACTAGTTTCATCGCATGTGAGGTGGAGGGGGGGGAGGTGTTAGGTACCCTATAACATTTTTTGTTCCCCTGATAACGTGTATGCAAAATTTCATGAGGATTGAAGGAGTAGGTAGCATAACAAACGAACTCACGCATCTATAATATGAGTTAGAATTGTATTCAATGTCGCTATCACTTTCTGACATTTCACGATAGTGTTCGAATTTGTTCTTAAAGAATATTTACAACAAGCTCTGCTCAATTTGGGTTCAGATGGCCGTGTGTAAATAATATCCCATGATATTATTATTATTTAATATTGTATTTTGTGATCTAGAATGATGCAATATATGTACGAGTAGATATCGGATTTTATTATAGTCAGAGTCAAAGTCAAAAACTTTATTCAATATAGAAGCATTACACTTGCTTATTGATTGTCATAAATCTACCACCGGTTCGGAAATAAGCACCTCAGATCCGGGAAGAACCAGCGATAGAAACTCAGTGGGCTTTTTTCATATCTCATCCTTTACAATAAGTAATACACAACAATAGCCAAATTATATATCGTTTCATTCCCAGGGTGTGCAATCATTTAAAAAGTCATTGGTCGTGTAATAAATATCCTTTAACACAAGCGTTCCTTAACGATTCTTTTAAATTTCACAATTGAATATGTTTAAACGTTTTCTGGGATCCTGTTGTAAAAGCGTATACATTGCCCCATAAAAGACTTACTAACCTTATATAACTTACTAACTTGTTCCTGGTGTTAACAGTATGCACGTAACAATTTCTAGGAAAATCTTTTATGTTTTTGCGTACACACATAACATTATCAAATATATATTTAGAAGCGACAGTCATTATTTTAATTTCTTTATATTTACATCATATTATACTATATATTATGAGTTTTAATAAACATTTTAAGTTTTTAATTGATAAGAAATTATAACTACTTAACAAGCCGCAAAGTTTATTTGAATAAATATAAATCCCAAAACAAAATTGAATATTAATCATACTTCAAAGTCAACTACTAAGCAATCAGAACTCGAAATCACGAGAAATTATCCCATTAAGTAATTATTATTAAAATTAAATATTAACAACCTTGTTAGAGGCTAGATTTTTTTACCTGTATTTATTATATAATTTAATCATTTATTTATTTAACAATTTATGGCGTAACACAAAATATATATTTTATCAAAGAACGGGCTTAATGCTAAAAGCATTCTCTACCAGTCTAATGCAGGAAAAAAACATTTGTATTGTAGTTATGCAAAAGAAAAATTAATGAAATGAAAAGAAAAAAATAATTTTCTAAGACCCTTACATACAAATATCTCATACAATACATAAATACATATACTTGAAAATCATCTGACATCAATCTGACTTTAAAACAAATGTTTTCTTAGGGTATAGGATTATTTAACTCGGTCTATACTTATTCATGTAATAATATTAACTTTACGAAGAAACTCCTTCATTTAATTTAGCTTAAAACTTTAACTGCAACTATAAATAATCTTTTAATTAGTTTTAAGGGCCGGACCTGTCTTAGAAGTTATATACTATGCTGTCCTAGAAAGATAAATTATGTTGACATGTGTAATGTACGCTAATAGTTACCTCGCCGTATATGGGAAGGCCGGCTTTGAACAATACACGTTTATAATATGGTATTTTGCAACTTAAGGTATCGAATACACATGCACGATCAAGCGAAACCATTTTATCCGCGACGAATAATCATTTGTAAAGCTGTGACTAAGCTTGTGCGAATGATCGTCTAAAAAGTTTTCATTTAATTTTTATTTTTCATTAAATGTAGGCTTGCAGTATGGGTCGCTTGGTATGGGTGAATCGCATTGATGTCACTTACATCGTCAACGCGCTACCAATTGCTGTTTGGCGGTAGAATATGTGATAAGTAGGAGGTTCTGCACAGGGCATTTCCACCAAATAAAATTTGTACAAATTACTTATTTGCATACGATTTTTTGATTGCGTAAGCGTATAAAAGTACAATCTTGATATAATATTTATAGTAATTTATATATCCTGCTATTTAGCCCTTAGGCTACGTTTACACCTGTACCAGTGACTTAAGTATTTCAATCATCTTACGTCAGAGATGATTTCGCTTCACGTTCTTAATTACTTCGTCTGCTCGCGAAGGAAAAAACAAATTTTTATAGTCTTCTTAGATGCGGTATAATGAAGCTGCTGTCGCTCCATTGTGTTAATACCTTTTGTACGCATTCAATGATTAGCATGTAATTAACAACTAACATAGATTTTAAATATAAAACAAATTTACTATTGTTGATATGAAACATCAATTGGCGTGGCTTAGGGGTAAGTCCGACCGACATGATGCTTTTATAAACCTTTTGCTACCGCTATCTACTCCCTTGTGCATGGCGTGTGCATAAAATACATTTCGTTGCTTCTCCGCGGGAGTTTCTACTACACACGCAACAAAAACAAATTTTATTAACAAAACCCTATGTTTTATATAATTTACTCCATATTTATTTATCGGTTTTCTTTAATTATAAATTCTTTCAATAGCAATATATTTAGACAAATCACATATGAAGGTCACTTTTTTTATTTAAACGGTTACATATACATATGAAGTATCAAAAACGATATTGATAAAACTTTCCTTAAGTTTTTGATAAGATATTAAAAACTTTACCGATATTCATTCACTTACCGGACATATTTTAACAATAGCACGTAATTACGTCACATCCCGACATTGTATGTTAATATGCATTGATATGCTTATTGCTACTTCTTTTTGCATGTTAAAATACTTATGTATCGTACGCACTAGCGAACGGATTGACGTAGATTATTAAGAAAATACAGTATTATTTGGTAATGGGAGACTAGGCTGGCAATTAGATCATACCAAGATTCTTCAAAAAAGGTTTAACGTGACCGCATTATTCGTGCATATAATAATTATATAAATTGTTTTAAATAATCTTATAACAAATGTATGTACTAGCAAATATCCCACTGCTGGGTTTAGACTTCCTATTCTCAAGGTGGGATATTGGTATACATGATCTAGATCTTCATGCGATGTTTCCGTGCATCACCGAGCAAGAAATGAATTATAAGTACAAATTGAGCACATGAAAATCCAATGGTGCTTGCCTGATTTCGAAACGAGAAACAATTATATTTTTAAGAATGCTTAGAATATGTTATAATTTTAATCAAAATCTATTCTTATCAAAATTGATTGTCATAAATTTGCTTTCCTTCATACTATGAGAAAAGTTTCTAAAAAACTTACCAATTAGACAATTGGCAAGAAATTGGCATTTTAAGATATGACTAAGCCTGTTGCAATATATTATATAACCGTATGCGTTATGTGATGTAATCACTAAAAAAATAATAATAATGTAATAGAAATACTTACGCTTCGCTGAACTATAATAAAAGCTGGAAAATTTTGAGCACTATTGTACTATTTCCGCTATTGTCCAAAACAAAGCAACAAAACATCTTGAAACAATGGCTGGAATACGAAAACCGTTACGGAAAGGGCCGACATTACAAAGAGCACTTTGATCTTAAGATCTAGCTACAAAATCACAACTTACATAACAAATATCAATCTACATATTTTTATGATCAAGATATTTGCGAAGAGGTCCATTTATTAAAGTTAGTTTATAATACCACTTAAAATAAGCCTTAAATTTGTTTTTTACATACTTCTTTCCATATTTTAAGTTATTAATAAAAGCGCCATGCCAAGATTGGAACCTTCAACTTTTGATAAGGCCAACGTGCTAAATTCAATACACTATCTTGGTATTCTTGGCATTGCTTCCTCACTATCGACTGGAAGATATTTCCTTCAGTTATTTTCTTATTATTTTTGCATTTATAAGCCCATTTTTTTAATAATACTAGTAATGCTTGTATTTTATGAATTACTATTTCCCTTACCCGGTTAAGCTTCGGTAGCATGAGGCACTCCTATTCAAAATGTAATATTAAAATACATAACAGATAAATGAAAAAATTAAGCAGTACCTACAAGTTTTTAATATTTCTTTAAATGATTTTTATTATAATTTTCAAATAAGAGGTTAGTATTCATTTTTTTTTAATACAACGTTATTGTACGTAAACTAATCTGAATAATTTGCATGATTTCAGTGATGTTTTCTGTAACCTAAAGCTCTGTAATTTTTAATATTAAAAAAATGTAATTTCCTTGGTAGCTCTATTAAAAATAAAAAAAATAAAATCCACGCTAACCTTTGGCAGTTATTGGCATCATACGATAAAAGCATAAAGCGTCTCAGAAGACCATCAAAGTGACGTGACGTGCTCATAACTTTATACTATATTTTCAATTTGACACGACCTACCTAAGCGCATCTGGACAATGGGAAGCGCTAGAGTGAAAATATCAATTTGTTCAAAATAAATAATATTAAAACTAATATTTTTCACAAAATATTTAGTGTAAAAAAAGACTGGAATGTCAATATTGAACATTGACAAAAATTATAAAAAAATTACAAAAACAAAAAAACCTTAAAACTTCATGTGTTAAATGTCCACATCAAGTCTAAAAAGTAATATATAATAAACAAAATAAAGAACTAACGTGCAACTGATTATTATTAACAGTTAAATAAAAAAACTTGGTATATTGGATATTCTTAGAATTCTAAAATCTATTACAGTTGTAGAATATACTATTATAGACATTATTGAGTTATTGTTTTGAACTAGTCTATGTCATAGTAACTGGGTTTTTGCTAATAAATAGGATAATAATAATGTATGAACCAACAATTAATACGCGACCCAACGTGGAAGTGGAACGTTGACTATGAAGTCCTTTGTCCTGTAATTACACTAGTTCTAACGCCTTGAATACGAACCGTCTAAACAAGCAGAATGACACATAAATAAATAGGGAACATATTGCATCTAGTTTTTTTTAAAACTAGATGCAATATGTACCAACCAAAAAAATGTTACTATTGAATTTTGTAGAAATATTTTTATCACAAACGCGCTGTTACTCGTAATTCAGATAGAAAATTTTAATGACCAATGTTTATATAATGATGAAGACTTGTTATGAAAATGCATTTTAACCTGCTTAAAAAAAAACAATTGTTTTCAATAGAACCTTAGACGCTCCAGATTTAATAATTTCCATCTTTAATCTAAAGGTCTGAATGAATAATTAATTAAAGTTAGTGTTAAGTTTCTGGAAGGTTTTGGATTGATTATTAACGAAATGCAATGTTTCCAAAGCTATTGGACAAGCTGCCTCTATATATTAATTAGTCTGTGGCTGGCGACCTCTTGCTGACATTTCCACCGTGATTTTAGGTCACAGAAACAAATTCCGAGTCAGATTGACAATTCACAGTCTTCATTCCCCTTGTTGTTTAAATGAATTCGTTTTAGATACTGTCTTTCGTATCTTTGGTTATAGGTTGTTCTGCTGCATTAAAACACGTTTTCCTTCAGAACAAATGTCAGACAGAAAAATTGCAATTAGAAAATTTAATTTTATCTTAGACATTAAGAAAATATATACATTAATTGTTTCTTAATTCTTATTGGTTAAAGTATTATATATAACTATATAATTGAATTGAAATGATTAAATTATCTTTAAATAATTGAATTGAATAGCTTTGTGCCCAATGTGATTCCCTGTCAGCAACTATTCAGGAACTATCTAACTTTTCTTAAATATCGGAATTTGTGAGTAGTTTACTCTGGCTAAGACCTTTTTGTACTTTTTGTAATGATCAGTTAGTTCCAAGTACATACTAAGACTAAAAAGGCCATATAACTTTCAAGTTTCTAACTTAACAGCAAACACAAATTTCCATACAAACTTTTATTCTCCACTAAAGTAATTAATATAACTGATATTTATGAATAGAAGCCATATTCTTTATTTCTGACATAAATAATGATGAATTTTAATTCAAACGTCCATCGTCCATTAAAATAATTTTAGTAAATTTGAAATACGGGGAAAGACTGAGTGAATAAAATAAACTTATAACTTAAGAGCTTTCCCTATCAACTAGTTTAACGCCTTGCTGTGTTGCTGTTATTAATATTATCGTTAATACTGTATTTTTTTGAATTGACACATACCATTCCTAAGCCAGCATTAATGATTCATGTTGGTACTGGAAATTTGTCAAAATTATGTTACACCGAAAAGCTTTATGGATCAGTTTAAAATAGCAGCTAACATACATTTTCAGCTATAAATCTCATTTGCTAAATGGTAATTACCCAGTAATCCCTTCCGAATGCGACCCTGAGTCAGATTTCATACCGGAATTATAGTCAGCAAGCTGCTTTCAATCGATTATTAGAATTGTTTGCATAAATGCTATTTTAATTTAAAAATAACGGGTAATTAAGTCGTAATTCGAATTAAAATAAGCATTCTTTTATCAACTTGAATCTAACAAGCAATTTTAAACTTTAAATCATTTACTATGAATCTATTCATTACACTTATTTAGATATAGCTTAATATTTATTAGACAAGATTGGTAAATTTGATATATTATATAGCGAAGGGGTCTTTATTAAAATAATCTTATGTAATTAATATTTAAAGACAGTAATCTATAATCTTTTCACTTTGATAATATAATATGATAACCAACACAATAGAAAAATTAAATCAAAATACATATTTTACTCGTCGTAGGGCTTTGTACAAGCCCGTCTAAATAGGTGATATTTAATTTTAAACTTTAAATTGCTTGTTAGATTCAAAATCGCTGCTTTAGAATGTAGATCGAGACAAACAGACAAAAAAATCACTGGTTTTCGACGATTAAGTTACAACTCGCTTTTTAAAAATTATATAATCTGTAATACATATTACATTCGTCATTTTAAAATCTAAAATTTAAATATATTAATTTTTTTTTTATATAGAATAGGAAGGCGGATGAGCATATGGACCACCTGATGGTAAGTGGTCACCAACACCCTTAGGCATTGGCATTGTAAGAAATGTCAACCATCGCTTACATTTTCAATGCGCCATCAACCTTGGGAACTAAGATTTTATGATTTTATGTGCCTGTAATTACACTGGCTCACTCACCCTTCAAACCGGAACACAACAATACCAAGTACTGCTATTTTGCGGTAGAATATCTGATGAGTGGGTGAAACCTACCCAGACGAGCTTGCACAAAGCCTTACCACCAGTAAAAAATTAATTTAGAATTCTTAAAGTATTTGAGAAACAGGAATAATCTGTCTGCTATAATCAAACAAGTTTGTTTGGGATTAAAATTTTAGACTCGGTTTGATCTATCACTATAACAGATGGTATATGTAATATGTTTTTTTTTAATGAAGATGCTTTTATACTATCCACTTTAGCATCTGCGTAATAACAGCTGCCTGATTTTTCTAGTATTATATTACAAAAACGTAGCTTGATGAAATGTGGGTGTCTTCCAAGAAAGTTAATGAAACATATAAAATTATGTAAACATTGGATTAATATTATTAAAAAATATTAATTGGATATGAATAATAATAATAATGTCCTCCAGACCGATTTCGGCCACGGCGGCCTATCTCAAAAGAGATTAGCCAACTATACAGGAGATATTATAGTGCACAAGTGTGAGCGCAAACACAGGTGCACTCTCTATTCCCTTATCTTAATCGGATGGGCGGCCTTCCGACACGACCGGAAAGAGTTCAGCCGCAGGACCAACGTCTTTACGTGCTTTCCGAGGCACGGGAGTGAACACACTTCCAACTTTCAGACTCCGGGCTACTACTAAGAATTTTCTAACAGAAAAAGCCAACAACTTTTAATTGGCCCAACCTGAAAATTGAACCCAAGACCTCCGGATTGGATATTTAAAATAAATAAATATATATTTAAAATAAATATATATATATAGTCTAATAAATATATATATATAGTCCGGTCATAATAGACAAAAAAATTGTGGTAGGCTTGCAATATTTCACACACAGCTGGATTTTGTCGCAGAGATTTTAAGAAAAATTGTAGATAATTGCATGATCTACAAATTTTCTTAAGAAAAATGGTTATGAACTTTTTTTCCTAAAAACCAATATTTCTCGATATCACCATTTAAAACATCGAAAATAATATTATTTACGCCTACGTACGAAAATATATATTGTATAAATATTTTAATGGCTAAAATAACTAAATATATAAATAAAAATATACGATTAAATCACCATTTTAAAAACTAGATCTTATATATTTTATGATAACACGTTTATGAGAAGAATTTAAAAAAAAACTATTATTTCCACCTTTGACCTTGAATATATTTTTTATAACGTACGTCGGAGCCTTTCATCTATACCAATTTTCAGCTCTATGCGAACTATTGTTAATTGAAATGTATATTTTGGCCTTACTACACTTTGAAGTGAATCATTCGGTTGCTTAATTCATTGGAAGTTGACGCAGTGTATTGTCATGTCTTGTTCCTTTCAATTTATTCTAGCGAAGGTAGACTAGCAATTGGGTTGCGTGATGTTAATCCTACATCGATAAATATTTACAGCAAGAAATAAAATATTTCTTACAGCATCAAAAAGGATATAGGATTTAAAATAGTTTGTACCGATAATAACACTGGCTTATTCACAATTTAAACCGAAAGACAGCAATACAAAATATCGCTGTTTGACAAAATAAGTATTACCGGTAAAAAGTGACTGCCTTTTGTATATAAAAGCTTATCCACAAACACAGCTTATCTATTTTTTGTCAGATTTAAAACCTTATTATAAAGTATTTAAATAGATAGAACACAAACATTATTAAACATTTTCGTATCATAATCTAATTGATGATAATATTACGTCACACGTTACCGCTGATGTCAATCGACGCTGCCCTAGTTATGAGCTAGATGTTACCATGTTGTAAAACTGGTCCGGTATTGGAGACCGTTTACATGTAAATGACACGGCTATAGCAAAAAATACAGGAAATCGTACTAATAATTTCTTATATTAAAGTTTGATACCGAATTCTAATCTTGTCTATTGATCTAGTAAAAACAAATAAAAACCTGTTGCCTAATAACAAATAAATACTCCTTAGAGATACGATGTTCGTACCGGTTTGATATTTTTAGATACTGTAAAATATATTTTTAAATTAATGAATATATAAATAATAATCAATATATTTTGTAATAGTGACAGGATAAGTTGTAATAAAACAAGTTTGATATATTGGCAGCTTTTGTATAAAAGAAAATTTACTTATTGTGTATACTTTATAAATTCGGTGAAAGTTAGACAGTAAAAAAGTTAGTGTATTTAGGAATGCTCATTTTTCATTCTATACAGGTAGACTAGTAGGCTCAGCTTTAAAGTATCCGTAGTAAGAAAAAATATTAAAAACTACTAAAATTGATACTGCTTATTAGTATATTTTGAATACTGTCATTGTAGTATTTCTTGTAATAAATTAACTTTAGGTAGGTAGGTAACGTTTCAGATATAGGATATGAATACAATTGTATTCATTCTGTCTGACGTCTACCATTTTTACACTGCTATTTGCTGGAGATATAGCTCGTGTTGCTTGCGTGTGCGAGTTTGCCCTAATCGACTCACGATACCCGCGGATTTAAATTAAAGTACATACAAACGTCGTTTCGATATAATGAAAAACAGGTGGTACTTACATTTCTGCTATAACCCGAAGAAATGTTTTATTCTCGAATAAAATCTTATTTCAATTGTTGATAAGTTTTATATAAAAAAAAAAAAATAGTAACTCTCGACAGCCCGTGATCAATTAAGTTATGTTGTTATTTTGAATAATTGTTTTAATATTTATACGAAAAAAATAGATGTTTAAATATCATTTTATTATAATTTTATTATATTCATTGTTTGATTTTGGAATTTTTTATATTTATTTTTATCACTGCGAAATTTATGTATATGGGTTAATGTACAAAATACTACTGCACAGTCAAAATAAATTCCAATATTTATACTTATGTATAAAAACTGACGCTGTATAAAAATTGCCAGTAAGGCCAACAGCTTACATTCACATAGAAAAAAGTATTAAAATTTCTGTCGGTACTTTAAAAAGAATAAAGTAATGATAGCTAGTAAAAGACTCATTGCTGGGTTTACGTTTCCTCTCCTCTCAAGGAGAAGGATTTGACCTTATTCCACGGCACCGCTCTAACGCGGTTGATGACATCCGACACATGCAAGTTTCCTCACGATATTTTTCTTCACCGCCGAGCACGAATTTAACTATAAACACAAAGTCTTAAGAGCTAATCTGTAAGATTAAACTTGAATCTCACCGCAGAAAACGGTCGTAAAATGTGAAAAGTGATGTGTGACATTGACCACAATAATTACCATATAACATTTAAAGAATACACTCATCGATATAGTATATTAAACCATAAATCAGTTGTCAAAATTTTACAGGTGAAAAATGAATTGAGTTCTTACAAAATAGCATTTCTGTACATGAAACTTTTTTGAATTTGAACCCGTGATCTTCGTTAAAGGTTCATCCTATCCACTGGGCAATATCGGCTTAAAAATACATTTTATTAAATGTTTATTGTAAGTTATTATTCGACATCATTTAAACTAGAGCAAACGAAATTGGACAACAGAATGAAATCCCGTTCAACCAGACTAATTGATCGAAAAGTTTCAGTGTTAGTTTTATTATTTTAGATGAGTTCGGAGCTGACCGTAGCTGATACGCATCCATGCAGCAAATTTGAATATAATTAGTTTTATAAAACTGTTTTTATATAAATGTGATATGACGATTTTATTATACATATATTTGACAGTCTCGTTGGTCTAGTAGCTTGATATAAGGCGTAGACCTGGAGGTCCTAGGTTCAATTCCCAGCTCGGACCAATAAAAATGATTGTGTTTTTCTGTCAGAAAATTCTCAGTAGCAGCCCGGAGTCTGAAAATTGGAAGTGTGTACACTCCCGTGGCTCGGAAATCACGTAAAGCCGTTGGTCCTGCGCCTGAACTCTTTCCGTTCTTGTGGGATTGCCGTCCCATCGGATTATGAGCGTTAGGGAATAGAGAGTGCACCTGTGTTTGCGCACACACTTGTGCACTATAATATCTCCTGCGTAGTTGGCTAATCTCTCTTGAGATTGGCCGCCGTGGCCGATATCATTCTGGAGGACATTATTACATACATATTATGATAGAAAGAACGGTTTCAAAGCTATGTCTCTAGTGATTAAGTTTTGACCCAGGAAATAACTCGATTTAAAAGTTTACGCACTGTTGTGTTAAAAATGGTTCTGTAACTCTTTTGGTGTACAATAAAGTATATTCTATTCTATTCTATTCTATCTGGGAAAATAACTGTATACTCAAGACCAATCTTCATATAACGCTTTATTTATTTATAACACTTAAACTTATATTATTGACGCTTACATTATCTATTAAATATATTGTTGTTTTTTTTATTAAAAACGTAAGTAAAATTGTTGACAAGGCAAAATAAGTCACATTTTCAGCCAATAATATGCTATTATAAAATTTCGTTTATAGTAAAAATTAAACTATCATCTTTTTCTTAATAAATAAATGTTAGTCCTCCATACGTTCCTAAATTATTCATCCGATTGTAATGAAACTTTGTAAAGTGTTCTGTGTAAGCCAGCAAAAGCCGATGCCCAAAAAAAAAAACATGTTTATCCTTTACTCTAAACGTTTTATAGACATTTATCTACTCGTGTGCAGCCGGGAGAGCTAGTATTTTATAATTTCGTCTAATTCCTTATCGGTTAAAGTAACGCGTTGATTGACGGCAGCTAAGCTAAGTAATTGTCTTACTAAGCGTCTTACGTTCTCGGACTAAAAGAATACATTGTATTTGTAGCCTTACCTCATTTATATTCGGGCTATTTTCGCTTACATCTTAAACGTAATGGGTGGCACGTATGAGCTACTTTTAATCACTACATGACCATTAATCAAAGTGCTTTCGGCGAACATTTCACAAGGTGCGGTGGCGCGATCAATTGCACTATTACACTACAAAATTGTACCTTTATTTAGCCTTTACATTACGAAAACGAAATATAGTTCTAATACACAAAACTTAGCGTCTATTTTTAAATATTTTGACGAAGAACTAATGGCTAAACGCGATCTATACATTGCAATTACGTACGTATGTATAAATTATATTTCATATTTAAAACAGAAACTAATTTACTAATTAAGGTTATCAAGATAAATTAATGTAATATGAAACGATTATAACCTTTGAACTAATAATATAACTTCAGAATGCAATAATACAAATTAATCCGATATAGTTCTCCGATGAATATACAAAACTAAACTGGCTACTATATATTAAAATATAATTATGCGGTTGTAGGACTTTGTGATATTCAATCTGTAAAGATGTGTGTGGTTCGCATATTACCTATCAATTATTCGATTACATATCGACAGTGTTATTTATAAATATAAATTGAAAGTGGTGACCACTTACCGGTACAGTCAATAATAATAAATATATCGTAAAAAAAATGTACTTGGTTATAGGATTTTCGAAAACTCGTCTGGGTAGCTACTACCCACTCATCAGATATCCTTCCAACAAACTGTGTGACGGGCACAAGACACATAACACCTTAGTTCCCAAGGTTGGTGGCGCACTGGCGATGTAGGTAACGGTTAATATTTGTTACAGAGCCAATGCCTGTCTTTGATGACCACTTACCGTCAGATGACCCGTTTGCACGTCTGCCTACCTATTTTATAAAAAAAAGAGAATTTCAGTTCATATTACAAACCTATTAGGAAAATCAAAATCATTAAAACTGGCTATCAAGTCGACTGTAAATATTTATAGTTTATTTAATAAATTATTCAACTGATGCACAATTTGCTCATGTATAATGATAGAATAAAACAAGAAATAAAAGTCACACGCAAGCCTACTCGCACCTCGTAACTAATGATCGTTACGTAATCAGAAACACATAAACGCGTATGTAAATCTCAGAATTTGTCTCTTGTAACAGATTTCATTCGTAAGATCGCAAGCCGTCGATTAGTAAAATATTATGGAATCATATCAAGCGCGATCAATCACAAGAAGTGGATTGGATATAATTAGTTAATAGAATCGACTACTCAGATATTTTTATCCTCTAGCAGGCCTTGATTAACGTTGATTAAATTAATTGGCATATGAACAAAAAATCATATCAATAATAAATATTTCTTGAACGAATTACGCGAAAAAAAACTTTAATCAAATTGTAACGAAATTGGTATGCGATGAGCCTTTTTACATCTTGCTTTTGTTTATGTTCACAATTGGCATCAAATATTATATGCACTCGGAAGATTCAAATTGATTCGATTATGTCATGATAGTGATATAAGCAACATTGAGTACATAGAACATGGAATCCTTTTAATATTCCATAAATAAGAGAACTGCGTTGGGTATTTTTTAATTTTTACCATTACCAGGCTCTGGGATCGCATATATGTAGCTTTGGGATGGAACTGAATGTGACCTATGAGTCTTTTATTAAAAAAATAGACAACATTCTAAGATGATAGCCAAAAAGCTATCTTCGTTAATTTCCACTTAATTCATGTGATTCTTCAAGTAATCATTTGTAATGCTAACATTTTAGAAATAATTCTTAGCTTACTAGTACTGAGCGGAATAATTGGTTTTACGTGCTTCCTTAAGCACGACATTATTTAAATTTTAGATTCGCAATTTCCCACTTCAGACTGCTTTTGAGAATTGATCTACAGAACTAAAGTATTTTTTATTCGCCCGATCCAAAGCTTGAACCAAGACCCTTGGGATTTGCATCCGCATAAGCTAGCCATTGGACCTACGGGATCCCGTATGACTTAATATTTCTGTAAAATGTTTATGAAACGGTAAAATGCAGACATCATTTATAGAGGCGACAAGTATCTGCGGCATGTGTCAGTTTACTGCACGCCGGCGACGACGGTTTAATTTATAACCGAGCCACTGATAATTAAAGTACTTTAGAAACAAGTACATAATTATAAAATAACAAAAATAAAATACAAGTACGCCGTACATTTTTTAGAATCAGATAGCTGACATACAGCTATTTTTTATCGGGTATATTTTATTGAGGTTTTCGCATTGTTACAGTTTTTAAAAAATAATATAGTATTTTGCAATTAAATTATTATTATAATTTTTGTACCAGAAATTACAAGTTAGAAAAATTTAAATTGAAATATTTAAAAAATATTTTCTTAGTAAAAAATTTTTTCGACGGGCCGGTTGACGTGGTTCGTTGATACTTGCCTTCACGCCGAAGGTCGTGGGTTCGATTCCCACCCAGGACAGACATTTGTGTTACATGTTCATGACATGTCTGTTTGTCCTCAGTCTGGGTGTAATTATATGTATAAGTATGTATTTACAAAAGAAAAATAGTTTATGTAGTATATCAGTTGTCTGGTTTCCATAGTACAAGCTCTGCTTAATTTTGGGATTAAATGGCCGTGTGTGAATAATGTCCCAGGATATTATTATTACAACGAACGTAATGACGAATGTTATATGTACAAGTATATAGAATAAACGTAACAAATCTAATCATTAACTCGTTCCACGCCTGTCGGTCTCGAAATTCAATACACTCCTTTGTTTTAGATTTCTTTTGTAAAATTGTTTTCAAATGTTTAGTTTTTGGTATATATTTCATTACTTTTATTATGGTGTTCCAAAAATATAACGATCATATTGTACTCAATAAAACAATGAAGAAATCTTTTAACGTTTTTTTATCAAAAATATTTTATTTGACTTTTGATTGGTCAAAGGCAAAGAGTCACTTTTATATGTATATCTCACAAGTGTTTGCTTAATTGTCAAATTTCGTACATAATTATAATTAAAAATTTTAGAAAAACTTTATGCATGTTTCGAACATGCTCGTGTACAATTGTTTGTAAAAAAAACGGTTGCCAAACAGAGAGAAAATAGACATAACCCTTCCTTGACAGTCGGGTAAAAAAGGAATCGTACTGTTCTGTCTTTGCTTATTTAATGTAATTTGAATAAACCATTTACGGTTTGTCCGTCATGGTATTTAAATTATGACGTATATTACTACAAAACACTTAAATATATGTACCAAAGAATTATTGAAAGCATATTTTAAAATAAACTTGTATAACATTCAAAATTAGTATCGCCTTTCATTTAATTTTATTTTTTGAAAGGAATACGACAAAGCAAATAAAAACTAGCTCTTTCGATATGACGCAATGTAATATAAAACGTATTGTCTTATTCATAAGGCTTGTTTCTCTTTGCTAATAACATCGACACGTTCACACATAACATGTTATGGCGTGTCGAATATCAGTTCTACTAAGGCTCTACTAATTGACATGAATTGCCTTGTGTGGAGTCACTTATACTAGTTTTCTTAGTATTTTCAACATTAAAATAGCAGCTTTTTTATTTTCGTAACACTTAAAGATAATAATTTTACAAGGGAAGCATAATGTTTTTCAATTTATATGATCTTTTTGTAACATTAAGCCGATGCGCAGTAATTGAAATGTTTTCAATGTTTTATGGCTAACTTTTTTATGACACGTAATGTCGAAAACTGACTTACGGTGATCCACTACTCTGTTGAGCGTATCTTTTAAATATTTCAATTATTAATATCACTATTTCTTTTTTCGTGTGGTAATAGGCTCTTTTCCTTTAAACGTGCGGTATTTGGTAAGTTTTTCCTTACAAAAAAGCTCTACAGGATAACTACACACCGTTCCAGCACTTAGCTGCTTGTATCACATAAATTTTTGTATGTCATGTACAATTTATGAATAAGACAATACGTTTTATGTTTCATTTAACTACAATATTCTCACCCCTTTACACCTTACTGTATTTAATTTAATTTTTAACTTGTTGTTGTTTTTAGCTGGTAAAAACTAATAATACAACAAAAATAAAACAAATTAAAAATGATTAATCAACGAGCTTAATGAAAAAGTTTGAATAATTCGCGTAAACAAAGACGAATATCAAACACAATAATTGTTTTAATTTCTAAGACGTCTTTGGGTTAATTATAATAAATACTTACATATAGTTAAAATTCGCGGCTTTGATTTTGAATTGTACGCATTTATATTCAGAATTAAATTATACAAGCTTTATTATCATAAAATTTATCTTATTATAAAACGTGTTAATGAAATAACTTTATAAATAATTAATCTTATACATTATAACAGAAACAAATTGAAAAGTATAGACTTTAAACAAACGGTATTATGGTTTTCTGAACGGTAGGTACCTTTTGTAAATTATTTTACAGCTAGTTCCTGGACGGAATAAGTGAACCTGATTTATAGATTTTATCCTAAAAAAAGAGCTAATCTTGCTATTTGTAATCTCAAAGCTATAAATTCTTTTTGGAATGTTTTTACAAAGACAAAAATGGCTCCTAGGGGAGTTCAAATTCAAATTCCTTTATTCAATATAGAAGCAGTACACTTGACTATTAATAGTCAACGTAAATAAAATAATAAAACAATTCCAATGTGGTTCTATCAAATTAATAATTAATGTACCTGTTTTTAAAATTTTGCAACAGACATTCTTTCACTCGATTACATAGAGACAGTGACTATTTTGTAAGCAAATAAACGTTGTTGTATATGTAGTTTTACAATAGAAATCTAGAAAATATTTAAACTGTCTATTGCTTAAATTTGTTTTTGTAATTAATGCTTGACGGCGAAGAAAAACATCGTAAGGAAACCTGCATATGTCTAATTTCACTGAAATTCTGCCATATGTGTATTCCACTAACCCGCGTCGGAGCAGCGTGGTGGAATAAGCTCCAAAACTTCTCCTCTAAAAAGGGGAGGAGGCATTAGCCCAGCTGTGAAATATTCAAGGTGGGTGACATCTATGAACTCACTAAGATTATAGATGACTGAATTTGAGTTGAATAAATTGTTAATAAGAATGAAAGCCTATGGTCCTGCGCGTGAACTCTCTCGTCGTTTCGTATCACCATATCGGTCAATCATGAGAGTGATTATATTATTAATATTATGTGAAACTAAAAAAATAATATCTCTTATACAAATATTTGTATGTAATACTTTGAGATTTGCGACAGACGAAATTCGATCAGATATTGATTATTATAAGTTCTTGATGATGAAACAATCAGGCAACAAAGTTGTAACATATGAAAATTGTGTTTATAATTATTGAATTAATTATGTACGTTATAATTAAATACTAAATTTCGTATCAAAATGACTTCTAATTTAATATAAAAGGTTTAGCGAGCACTGAAAATTAAAATGCATAATTAATGAATAAATTCATTACCCTATTTAATCGTATTCAATCATATTATTATTTGTAAAGGTCGATTTTATATCATTTTATTATATTAAATATAAATACATAGTTATGATGAATATTCAAATTTAAATTTGCATTAAATATATAATTGATAATAAATAGCTTAGGTTTATATAACATTGAAAACTCGACGCAACAACGAATTGGTTTTTAAAGTTGAAATATTATTAAATATTTTACACTTGGTGTCATACCAAATTTTATCTCTCAAAATGTCATTTTCTGACAAGAATTACTGTCTTTTAAATATAATTTACATCAAATTAAACAGACTTTTTTAAAAAGCCGTAATTTTCAACATTTTGACCGATAATTATACTAAACCTAACTATAACGTATAAGAAAACTTTTATTTTCTTAATGCTTAAATGAAAATAACATCTAAACCAGTATACATAGAACTTAAAATAGAAGACACAGAATATTTCAGTGAAGGTTTTAGTATATAATGTTTTATATAAATAGCAGTGCTTAGTCGTTTCACCCGCTTTAAATTTTTACGTCGCGAAAAGCGTCTATTTCATATTCTTGTCGCGTAATACAACAAATCACTTTCAAAAATTTGCAAACGTTACAATAGAAGTTTTGTAACAACGGGAAATGTATTTGAAAATCGAATATAATAATCATGTTTCCATAGATATATATTATAAACTTGGCTAATATTATATTATATAGTAGTTTGGCATATTACAACATGCATACAAACAAACAGATTAAACTGAGACGTAGGTAAAAACTGATTGGTAATTTCAAATATAGAATATATTAAAAACTAATTTACTGACCCAGTGCCTTGCCTTGGGTTTAACTTCAGACAAGTAACGCTGAAATTGCATGTGCTTAATTTGTGTTTACAATTATTCATCTCGTATTCTGAGACCTGAATGTGTTGAATGAAAATCTACAACATGTGTATCTACCAGTATGTATTGGAGATCTGAAAGGGAGAGGAGACTTATTCCTTTTACAAGCTGTTACTTTACGTTTTTACGTTTTCCGCGACTCGCGACTGGTTACTTTTTACAACGTCTTTATTAACTTGATTTGCGCAATTGCAAAGGATATAATTTTATAAATGATTTTTAACTTTTTTTAATATAGTTTTATATTCGATGACAAAAGAAGAAAAAGAAACGTGGCACATGCAAAGTAATGAATACAAATGGGACATAAAATAAAATATGAATAAGAACGCGAAAGATTTCTTCGGCAAATTAAAATTTCATCCTTCCTTTACTTTGTACTTCGTCAAAATAATCCCTTGTTGGATGAAAGGACACTGGATTATAATGTTTGCTTATCTCGTGATTCAATGTTGAACACTTTAAATATTATCCTAAGAACCAAGACAGTCCAGTAATTAAATCTCTTAACTCTGTACCGAAGATCGTAGATTTTTTTTTTTTTTATAGAATAGGAAGGCGGACGAGCATATGGGCCACCTGATGGTAAGTGGTCACCAACGCTCTTAGACATTGGCATTGTAAGAAATGTCAACCATCGCTTACATATCCAATGCGCCACCAACCTTGGGAACTAAGATTTTATGTCCCTTGTGCCTGTAATTACACTGGCTCACTCACCCTTCAAACCGGAACACAACAATATCAAGTATTGCTGTTTTGCGGTAGAATATCTGATGAGTGGGTGGTACCTACCCAGACGAGCTTGCACAAAGCCCTACCACCAAATGTATATATATATTTTTTATATTGTAATATAGATTATGAAGATTATATTTATATTTAGATTGTAATATAGATTATGAAGAGTTTAAAAAAAATAGGAGTTTACTTTGTGCAAACCCGGCTGGATAGGTATAACCCACTAATCCAATATTCTACTGCTAAACAGTAATACTTAGTATTGTTATATTACAATTTCAATGGAAGATGGTATCTAGTTAAAAAAAACTAATTATGAAACAGAGACAAATATCGTGATTTAATGTACGTGTATTCGTCTTAAAAAATTCTAATAATTTGACATCCTTTGGGATATCTGCATATCTTTAAAATATGCTTACAAATATGCCTGTAAATATGCTTTATATACGACTAAGTTGGTATCTGTTTTGCATAGGCTTCTATTTTTAAAAATATTACCAAATAAATTTAAAAATCTTTGACATCGCAATTAAAAAAAATAAAATCAAAAACTTTTCGTGCTATATAATATACAAATAAACGTACCTAAAGTTTTACAAAATTACTTGTGTAGGATTTTTTTTTTGTAATGTAATTCTTTAAAAAGTAAATCAATCTCATTAATAGCAATATAAATATATAATCTCTAAATACATCAAGATGAAAAAACTAAAACTTATTTACTTACTAACGAAAAATATAAAAATAATTTCTTAAGGTTGCTTCCCACGCTGCAAGTTTTTCCGAACGGACGCGTACCAGATCGCACGGACCCGCACCATTGGAAGAGAACAGTCTGTGGAAGCGCAGACAAGTTCGTAACGGTGCGTCGGATCCATCAGGTTTCGTTAACTTCAAAGGTGTCGTGCGTTTTGCCTTTTGAAAACCAAATAGCTTCAAATCTCAAGACCGACACGCACCGTTGGTAGAGCCTCAGCGCGTAAGATACCGTGAATAATAGGTAGAATCACGCACCATGGGAAGTCACATTCAGCCTTAGAGTTCTTATTTCAAACCATTGATAGTTTTCTAACAATGAATGAGAAAGCTATATTTACTAATAGACTTAGCAACTTATATCACAAAGCAATAACACAAAGGCACTTATAACAGTACTATAAGGTGTATTTCAGTGTGGAGTGGAGCTAGTGGAGCTATGATTTTTACAGGTAGTGAGAAACGAATTGGCATTTAAGATATTAGAGGTTTTCTTACTTCTAGTTGCTAAAGCAATAAGCAAAATCAAATTTACTAATCTGATTAAATACTAAATGACCATTACCAATGGTCATTGCGTCATTGACTATCATGAACCAATCACAATTCAGCTTTAAGGAAAATTAATCAATCTAGCTTTGATCAGCGTTTCAAAACTAAACATTAATCTCACATTAAAATTGATACCGAATTTTGTACCTTAATAATATGTATAAAATCGTTTATAGTTGTTTTTTATTAGCATATTCATGTAATTAGTTTGTAAATTGATTGAATTATTCAAATAGTTAAGTGGATATGTTTACAATGCAACTAAATATTAATGTATCGTATATTGTCTTTGTTTATTATGATAATGTATTATCATTGCAATATAGGTATGGTAATTTCAAATGCAACCAGACATTTATACGTCTAGTGCTTAGCTTTTACGGCATTTAGGGTTTGGGAATAACGAGATTGCCCAGTGTTTAGAACGCGTGAATAATAACCGATGATCGTGGGCTCAAACCCAGGCAAGCACCACTGAATTTTCATGTGCTTAATTTGAGTTTTTCATCAACAAAATCGTGAGGAAACCAGCATGTGTCTTAATTTCACTGAAATTAGCAATCCGCATTAGAGCATCTTGGTGGAATAAGCTTCAAGCCTTCTATAAGACGAGAGGAGATCTTTGTCCAGCTGTGGCTGACAAGCTCATACACTTTACTCTAACTCCAGCTTGAATAATAAGTAAAGAAACAGATACATATATATTTATTTAATCATTTATTTTCTAATGACAAAGATTGGGTTTCTTTATTGAATTACTTTTAGAACCAAAGCTTCACTTCCGGCTATATCAACATTCTGCGCATCTAGTAAGTCTCTGTAATTATAAACAAAAATAATAAGATTGATATTGTAACAATTGTGTCAATAATAACATTACGCACTCAAGGTCAAGGAACTACAGTTATTTTGTAAGACAACAGCAATTTTTATTTATTTTTCCTACTTACGTGAGAAGTGCTTACAATTTATTAAGAAAACTAGTAAATATAACATTTTATGTGGTCTATATTAGACCTTATTTAATTTGATAGCATACATTTTTAGTTCATTTTTTAAATTTTTCTAAATTGTGATTCGCAGTCATTTTGTCATAAAATTACAGTAAGATTTTTCGCACACTAATTGCCCTTTTAAAATAAAACTTTATATAAATACAAGACTTTTTTTGAAGTTAAATCCATCTTTATCGAAAAAATAATATATGTTTTTGAAGTAATCGTAGTATTTATTCTTCAGATTAAAGTATAGCTACTACGATTATATCTTAAAACAACTATTTATCAATATAAAATTATCTTTATAGGCAAAAAATAGATAAAAATTTATTTTAATTACTTAGGGATAGTTCACGTAGCACATTTATAAGGAAAACTTATCAAATCTTAAAATAAAAATAATAATAATAGTAGTTAAACCTTGATGTACTAGTGAAAAAATGTGTGCATTTATTTTGTATATTTTTTATTTTTAATCTTATTCCATAACTCAGACACCAAATATAAAACAATGCTTAGGTAATAGCTATAGATAAAACTTGGTTGTCAATGGAGATTACAAGTAAGACATGCAATACATACCCTGTTGTCTTTGGTGAGTCAAGACTATTTACAACGACTTCGAGGTTTCCTATTACATTCTCAAAATAAGTCAAATCAATAGTATAACTTTCGTCTCTAAAATTTATAATAACTATGTAAGTTTCACCCTCGTGCCACCTAAAAAAATTGTTCCAATTTAAATATATTAAATATATTCGAGCCCTTTCTTGCTTACTTTAAATTTAACCGACCACAACACACATATATTACACAACTGTACACATAATAAATATACTTATCGAACTGTACAATAAAAGTATTGGTGGTCAACATTATATTTTATAACAACAGTAACTCTATATTAGTATTGAAGTAAGAACGCAATGTTCCTTACATCTTTTTATCACAGGAAAAAAAACGTTAAAATTTTAACGAAAATATTATCCATGTCACAATCAAAACACTAATACAGCGGTATTCGACAAACACATTAACCTAATTATGAGTATAGATTTCAATAACAATTTATAATAACAAGAACTGACACCTAATACTGTCTTGTCGTTGACATTTCATTATAATCTGACATGTGAAGTGTTTGGAAACGTGTTCGGTAAAAGGGATTAAGGTGTTTCGATAAGTGTCGCTAAAGTGGATGTTGAAATAATTCCATATATTTTCTTATCTTAATACAGAGGTAGCAATTGATATATCTCGACTTTTTACTGACAAATAACCTAACCCAGTAAATGATCGAATTATTTGTTTTTATTATTACCGTGTGTTGAAGCTTTAAGATACTTTTTTTGTCAATTATGGCCTATCACAAAGAGAAAAGTCGAGTATATAGTCTAAATTAATAAAATAACAAGCTTTTTAAAAATAAAATCGTAAATAGATACCTTCTGAAAGCCAATATGTCCGAATTAAAAGCAACTGATTCATATCTGCCATGCCTGAATGCTGGCTCCGCTCGTAATTTTGCCAAAGTCTTATAAATGTTTAGATGAGATCGTTCAACATTACGCTGTACTTCTACATTTAGAGTTTCATAACCTTCAGCAACTGGTAGCCAAGTTTTGTCACCAGTCGAGAAACCTACAAAAATATTAATATATAACTATTATTATATTTATCTTTTAATTAATTTAATTTCCATTACGTATCAACTGATTCCATTGAACTTGATTAAGCTATAAACAATACCGAACTGTAAATCGTATAACCATAGTCATATATCAAAATTATATGCATATATTTTTTGAGTAGCAATATATTGCTACATACTAACTACTAACGTCAAACTATTAATCAAAATATTGGTATGTACCGGCGTTTTTCTCCGAACTCCACTGGAATGGAGTTCTCTCTGGATCGCGTGAGGCTGATACATAATTGATAGGATCATCTGTATTGCAGCCGCTTGGATCAACCGTATCTTCCCAGCTTACAAAACCATCTACCATTCCAATTTCTTCACCCTGCGTTTAATTATTTTATTATAATAATTTTTACGTCATTACGTGAACTTATTAATTAACGGTATTTCTTACCATATAAGTAACCGCGATTCCGGGAAGCAGTAAAACAATCATGTTTATTCCATCAACTAACTTAGGACTGAATCTGGAAGCTACTCTGTTGTTGTCATGATTTCCAGCCTACAATAATAAAATATCATTTTCGATCCTTACTTACAACACGAAATTATAGTAAAATATAATATTATTTTTAAAATAATTATTTTATATAATTACATTATTTTAAAGAAACAAAATTCTGTATAGATTTTAACTTACCACCCAATTAGCAAGTTTATCGATAGGTTTGAACGTCAAAAACTTATCAAGAGCGTATTTTATTTCAGCTGCACTCGAATCGCCATTAACATCAGATATAAGTACAAAATTGAAAGGCATATGCGAACCATCACGCTCTCCATCACCAAAATATCTCAAGGTAACCTGTGGGCTGCCGTAAGCTTCTGTCATCATGACTCTTGATAAACCATCTTTTTCACTATACTCTTCGAAGACTTCTCGCCATTGATATACCATATCGTAAGTCTCATCCAGATCTTTAGTGTAAATGTGATCCAAGTAGTTATAACTTTCTGGGTCATCAGTACTTCCACCACTTAAAGGCTCATCGGGATATTTCCCACCAAACTTCTCTTTATTCACTTCAAACAAATGTGATATAGCATCCACTCGAAAACCAGCGACGCCTTTCTCAAACCAAAATCTCAAAACATTCTTCATCTCCTCAACAACTTCAGGGTTACGATAATTAAAGTCGGGTTGACCAATGACAAATTGATGTAAATAATATTTACCAACTTCCTCTCTGTATTCCCAAGCGCTTTTACGGAAAACACTATTCTATAAACAAAATGGAGTGTAACTATAATTTTTGTACTTAAAACAATAAACAATTCAAGTGAATTAAGAAATTACCCAATTATTTGGTGGGCGTAAAGTTCCATTTTCATCTAAAACACCATCCTCCCACATAAAGTAATCATAGTACTTTTCATGACCTTTTAATGCCTCCTCAAACCAAACACTCTCATTGCTACCATGATTCGGTACGAAATCGAGAACAATCTTTATGTCTAGAAAAATATAGTAATATAAATTAAAGTAACTTGTTTTGTTTAAATTTATTTAATAAAAAATCATTTACCTAGTTCCTTGGCCTTTGCCATCAAGTTATCGAAGTCTTCCATTGTACCGTATTCATCGTGAACATCGTAAAAGTCGGCAATATCATATCCAAAATCGTACATAGGTGACTGAAACATTGGAGACAGCCATGTTGCTCCCACACCTAATTCCTTCAAATATTCCAACTTCGAAGTTATTCCTAAAAGTGAAATTATTAAACTACTGTATTTCTAAATTTTTTCATTAAATACTTAAAATAATTGTTATTTTTCGATATACTAATTATTTAGTTTTATATATAGAAAAAAAAATATATTTAAATCCATTTGTTACCTTTTAGATCCCCAATGCCATCACCATCGCTATCCATAAACGATCTTGGGTAGATCTGGTAGAAAATAGTTGTCTCCCACCAATCCAATTCTTTCGCATTGTTTGCGAAAGCGAGCAAAAACAAAGCAGGCAGGATAATAATCGATGTTATCCTAGAAAAAAACATTGCAAAATAAGTATTGTTCGACCTATACCAATGTCATCTTAACAATTTTCTGATAATGGCGATAAGGTTGAGTAACCAACAGGACTAAAGCTGTATCAACTACTAACATCTAAGACCTTAACGCTCAGTTAGTCAAATAATATACTTAATTTTTTTAAAGATAAAATGTAAGTTATAAAAATAGAAATCCTTACCTCATTATGTCTTGTAAAGCCAAATTATGTTGTCGAAAATTTCCTTTTATACTTGTTTTTTATCTCAACATTTAGATAAAACGTATGAGATGGTTTGGAGATAAAAGTCTTTAGAAATATTTCAATTCAGACTATATTTTGTATATTCAGATTGTAACTAACTTTTAATGAAAACTCAGTTCAACTTTTTCGTATTTTCATTCAGGCGAATCTAATTAAAAGTAATTGATAAATTTTGTTTCTATTTCTTTATATCTAAGAATTATTATTATTTACATTATTAAAGAAATTAAAAATAATTAGTGACCGTCGTTTACATTTACTTAATAAAAAAAAACAAATATTTCTATTGATATGTAGATTAAATATCTTATCCGGCTATTAAAATCGATTGGCTTTTTCTCCTAAGAATGATATCCTCCATGAAATGTGATAGTAAGTTTTTTTTTGTGATATATTTGTCGCTAAACATGAAAGACATTGATACTACGCCTGAACTTATTCCGGTCAAGTTGGGTTACCGACCCGTCAAATTTTACCTTATGAGAGTGAAAGATCAGATAGTGCATCTGTGTCTGAGCGCACACTAAGTGTAAACTTATATATAACCCGTGCAATTTCCAAGTCTTTAAAATTGGCTATATAGTATTCAAAGTTGGATCTTCATCTAATTTTTAAGCTTAACAGCCTGTGAATGTCCCACTGCTGGGCTAAAGGCCTCCTCTCCTCTTTTTGAGGAGAAGGTTTGGAGCTTATTCCACCACGCTGCTCCAATGCGGGTTGGTAGAATTCACATGTGGCAGAACTTCAGTGAAATTAGACACATGCAGGTTTCCTCACGATGTTTTCCTTCACCGTAAAGCACGAGATAAATTATAATCACAAATTAAGCACATGAAAATTCAGTGGTGCTTGCCCGGGTTTGAACCTACGATCATCGGTTAAGATTCACGCGTTCTTACCACAGGGCCATCTCGGCTTCTAAGCTAAGTTAACTAGTGATAAAATATAAATTTGATATATATTTTATATAATACTGTTTCTGACAAAAGTAATATTAATTAATATCATTTTATTTGCTCAAGGGTATTTGCCTTAGTCACCACGCTTGGCAGGCGGGTTGGTGACCGCAGTGGCTAGAAATCTTTCACAAATAGCACTGCTGCCCGCTATCTGGAGTTTCGTTTTGGATTCCAGCATTTGTGTGGTTATACCGCCACGATTTTGGTCACCAGAGCCTCGTTTATTGACCAGCAGGTTGCACCACGAGCAGGTGAGATTTACGCTAGGGAGCTTAACGTCGTTGTGGACTCCCCTTACACCCCATGGCGTTCTACGGGGGAGGCTTTTGTCCAGCAGTGGACCACAAAAGGCTGAAAAAAAATCATCTTATTGTGTACCACAAAGATATAAAACTAAAAATGCACAGGAATAAAAAATATTGTCTTATAATTAACCATCTCTTGCAGATAAATTAATCTGAGAGATATTTTAAGATCGTAATCTGGTAAGTTAGCCATAAAACCATAACCATAAAATAATGTTTACACATATACATAATTCATACATACATAAAATTGATGTATATTACTATTATACTCTAAAAAATATTTTAATATAATGAAAATAGAAATATTCTTAATATATAGAGTAATGAAACTTCAAAGTAAATCACTTGCGCTGTCTTTTAGGAAAACAGCTATGACGTCAGACGAACACTTAAAAGGGGAGTCCTTTTATCGCTTCTGTGAAACCTAAAAGGTTTTTATATCAAAATTCAATATATTGTGATTTTTGGTTTATTTGGGTATTTTCAATGTCAAATACTTACACTACCTACTCGTATCTAATTTTTATTTTATTAATGATAGTTTATAGCAACTATGTATACAGTATACGGCGTTATATTCATTTGCTATATATAAAACATGAATTAGAATAAATAATGTCATCCAGACCGATTTTGGCCACGGCGGCCAATCTCAAGAGAGATTAGTCAAGTACGCAGGAGATATTATAGTGCACAAGTGTGTGCTTAATACAGGTGCACTCTCTATTTCCTAACTCACATAATCCGATGGAGCGGCAACCTGACACCACTGGAAAGAGTTCAGGCGCAGGAGCAACGGTTTTACGTGGTCTTTGAAGCACGGGAGTGTACACACTTCCAACTTCCAAACTCCGGGCTGCTACTGAGAATTTTCCACAGAAATACTTTTTATTGGCCCGACCTGGGATTTGAACCCATATATACATGTAATTTACCAATATACAACACAATCATTTCACGTTATGTTTTAAATTGATAATATTTGATATGCAGCGGTAATGTAACTTTGTTTTTTAGTATTCAGTTAAAGTAGATTTCAACATGAAGTGATAGATAAATAGGTTTACTAAAATTTGTAACTTGTTGTAAAAGTAATAGACATTGTCTTTTTAATTTTACTAAATATTATATTATATATAATAAATGCTGCTAGCATTCTTACCGACATTCATCGCTATAATAATTTGTGCTGTATACATTTTTAATTTGCATTTGTAATTGTCAGTTACATTATTTATTTAATAAAATGCCTCGTCAGTCTAATAACTAGACGTAAGACTGCAGACCTGAGGTGCTAGGTTCAAATCCCAAGTCAGGACAATAAAAAGTTATTGAGTTTTGCTGTCGAAATTTCTTAGTAGCAGCCCGGAAGTGTGGAAGTTGAAAGTATGTACGCTCCCGTGCCTCGGAAAGTACGTAAAGGCGTTGGTCTTAAGCCTGAACTTCTTCCGGTCGTGTCGGATTGCCGTCCCATCACATTATGAGAGTAAGGGAATAGAGAATGGACCTTTATTTGGACAAACACTTATGCACTATAATATCTCCTGCGCAGTTGACTAATCTCTCTTGAGATTGGCCGCCGTGGCCGAAACCGGTCAGAAGGACATTACTCTTATTAATAACAGTGATAAATAAATTTTATTATAAATAAAACATATAAAAATGATCAAATTTATATTTACAAAATAATATTCATATTTTGTCTATTATTATATTAACTTTAAAACTATTCCTTCATATCCTGCTACAGGCAGCGCTGATACATCGAAGACGTCTCTGAAAAAAATAATTGAATTTGTGAATAACCCTATTATTTTATTATTACTATTATAAGTTAACAGCCTGTGAATGTCCCACTGCTGGGCTAAGGCCTCCTCTCCCTTTTTTGAATAGAAGATTTGGAGCTTATTCCACCACGCTGCTCCAATGCAGTTTGGTGTAATACACATGTGACAGAATTTCAGTCGAATTAGACACATGCAGGTTTTCTCACGATGTTTGACTTCACCATCAAGCACGAGATGAATTATTATCTCAAATTAAGCACATGAAAATTCTGTGGTGTTTGCCCGGGGTTTGAACCCACGATCATCGGTTAAGAATCACGCGTTCTTACCACAGGCCCATCTCGGCTATTAGTATTATATTAAATCATAAATATCATCACCTAATTTTCGCAACCTTACTTACAAACTTTGTCTAGCGGTGTTTAGTAAGATAGATTTATCTCCTTCTATCAATATGATTTGACATTGGAAAGAAAACACGGCACGGCATTGCTTATCACCCACTAAACAACATTGATATGTAAAGTTGTAGATAATTGTAAGTCAGTATTAGACAGATGGAATTGGATATACAATCTGTTTATGTGTCTGTATATTCGTAAAATAACATTTCGCAAATATACACACACAGACAGATTTATTAAAAAGAGATATATACATACATACATAATATTATGTAGGTATACATTTAACCATGTTATATTCTAAATTTATTCAATTTCATTCTAACGTATTTTAAGTATTCAAATTTTCCCATACAGCTTTTTAATGATATTATAATTGTATTCATACTTACCCTCCCTCTTTAGGAGATTGTATGCTCGTGACGACGACATTGGCCTCACCGCTGACATTCTCGAAATATGTCAAATCAACCACGTACTCTATGTCCCGCATATTAACCAGTACAATGAATGTCTCTCCGTTGTACCATCTAAAAATATTTATAAAGATAGATACCAATAATATTTTTTTTTAAATACATAGTTTAATATGTGCAATATTTTTTTTATTATGTTTTAATATAAGAAGACCAAAAAATATGACCTAATGGAAATAAAACTTTCTTATTTGAAAATTATGAATTCTATTTAGGCATTATTTGTATATAGATTCTTTTCAGTCTCATTGTATTCACGTTGCTGAAGGAAATATCGTGAGGACACATGTATATGTCGGTTCACGAAAGGGCTTATAAAAAGCTTAAATTCTTTTATTTGCTTAGCACTGGGTCATTTACAAACTGTTAAGTTTTACATACCTTCTGAATACAAAGATATCATTATTTAGAGCCAAAGAGTCATATCGACCGTATCGGAATACCGCCTCTCTACGCAAATCAGCTAACGCTTGATAGACTTTCAAATGTGATCGCTCAGGAATCTTTTGATTTTCCACGTTTAATGTTTCATAGCCATCGGCGACAGGTAACCAAGTCTTGTCAGCAGTGGAAAATCCTTAAAATACTTTGAGTTATTAAAATTTCAATAGTTATTTCAGAAACTACATAACAAACAGAACATACTGTGGTTTCTATTTTTTTACATAGAATTGAGAGACAGAAATCATATACCAAAATACTATATATCAAATACCTGCATTTTTTTCTGAATTCCATTGAAATGGCGTTCGTTCTGGATCTCTTGATGAAAATACGTAGTTAATAGGATCATTAGTGTTGCACCCTGATGGGTCTACAGTATCCTCCCAGCTTACGTATCCATCAACCATGCCAATTTCTTCTCCCTATTAAAACAGAAAATTTTGAAGTATTCTGTTAATAACAATTGTAACATGTTAAATTATATTATCTTACCATATACGTAACTCCAACACCGGGTAGTAATAACACAATCATATTGATGCCATCTACTAATGAAGGTCCATATCTTGTCGCCATTCGGCTGTTGTCATGGTTACCTACCTAAAATTATTAAGGCTTATTAACAAAACAGCTGTGTCCCGCGGTTTGGTACCAGTAAATTTTTCACATGATAATTGCTTCATCATATTAATAATGTCCTCCAGACCGATATCGGCCACGGCGGCCAATCTCAAGAGAGATTAGTCAACTACGCAGGAGATATTATAGTGCACAAGTGCGAAAATACAGATGCACTCTCTCTTCCTTCGCTCTAATAATCCAATGGTACGGCAATCCGACACGATCGGAAGAGTTCAGGCGCAGGCGGGCAGGCGGCTTTACGTTCTTTCCGAGGCACGAGAGTGAACACACTTCCAACTTCCAGACTCCGGGTTGCTACTGAGAATTTTCTGAGAGCAAAACCCAATAACTTTTTATTGACCCGACCTGGGAATTGAAGCCAGGACCTCTGGGTCTGCAGCCTTACATCAAGCCACTAGATCAATAAAGCATTCATCATATTATTATGCATATCAACTAACTAAATATAAATGGTTTTTTCTCGAGTGATTGAGTGAATGAGTTTTTTTTATTGACTATGGAAACAAACAGTAGAAAGTAAATACAACACATAATAAACCAAAGTATCGCTACACTGTCATTTTTTTTTTCGAATTGGACTGTTTATTTCAAGATGACGAATTGGTAATTGGTTCACATGATGTGATCTATGTAAGATCTAACACTGGAAGAAGTACAAACTACGGCTTAAGGCACCGTCATTTAATACGTCGCCTAAAGATATCATTAAAATAATAAAGATGACGTTATGTCTTTAGCCCTTGTTATTACATTTTAAACCGGAATACAGTACAAGTATTATTGTTTGGCAGTATAATATATAATAAACATACAAGTATATAGCAGTCTATAGTAATAAGTTCTGGAGGTAAGTTTTCAGTTTTCGATGTAAATATGCAAAGAATAAGTATTATCCTTTATTTAATTATTCGATAATAATGTTACTTACAACAAATTATTACTTACCACCCAATTAGCATTCTTATCAACTGGTTTATATGTTAAAAACTTATCAACGGCCCGTTTGATGTCAGCGGCACTAGATGATGCATCCACATCAGTGACTAAATCAAAATTAAATGGCATTTGGGCACCCTCTTTGTTCTCGTCTCCAAAATACCTGACCACATTTTGAATAGACGCATAAACCTCTGTCATCATTACTCTGGTAAGGCCATCTTTTTCGGTATACTCGTCAAATATATCTCTCCATTCGTACACCATGTTATAAGTTTCATCTTGATCTTTTGTGTAAATGTGGCTCAAGTAGTCATGTGAGTCGGGATCAACATCGGTTCTACCAGACGTAGGCTCGTCTGGATAAATCCCGTTAAAAAGAGCTTTATCGACTTCATATAGACAATTAACAGCATCAACCCTAAATCCAGCCACGCCTTTGTTCAACCAAAAACGAATAATATCCTGGAAATAAATATCATTATCGTATTTTGTTTCACAATAGTCGATAATGTGATACAAATGTTCTTTAATGGTTACCTTCATTTCATCAATAACGTCTGGGTTGCGATAGTTTAAATCAGGTTGTCCAACAACGAACTGATGCAAATAATATTTGCCCACTTCTTCTCTATATTCCCAAGCACTTCCCCGAAAATGGCTCCTCTATGAAATTAAAGAAATTAAATTTGTTTATAAAATAATTTCTAATTCAATAATAAATAAAATAAAAACTAATTTGTTTAAAGTAACAGCTTCTTCAATATGAGTCTTAAGAAAAAGGTTTTTAGAGTTTATTCCCCCACGCTGCTCCAATGGTCGCTCCAATTGGTGGATACATACATACACATATTGCAACTTTTCTTCCGATAAATGCAGGTTTTATCACGATGTTTTCCTTCATCGCTGAGCACGATATGAAGTAATTATACAAAGACTTATGCACATAATATGACATTGCCACTTGCCTGGGCTTAAAACCAAAATCTTCAAAATTCACAAAAATTCGAAAACTTCGTTTTATTAATGTAAAATTAAATCAATTCGGAATAAGTTAAAGATAAATACCCAATTATTAGGTGGTTGTCTATTTCCATTTTCATCAACAATCCCATCTTCCCAGACGAAATAGTCAATATACTTTTCATTGCCTTTAAGAGCTTCTTGGAACCACACACTCTCATTAGATGTGTGATTTGGTACAAGATCCAATACGATTTTAATATCTGTAAATATGATTTAAATATAAATTTATATATATATATTTAAATATAAATTTATATATATATATATTATAGATATAAAATTATTTACAACATAATAAAATAAACGTATAAGCTTCGTTGTAAAATTTTTATACAAGATTTAAAGTTGTTTTAGTCAAGAACAATAAATATAAAAATAATAATTCTTCAGAAATACTTGAAAAATATTCTAAGCTTAACTGGCTAGATAACAATTTGAAATGTATAAGCCTAATGGATGTTACTGCCCAAGCTCCACCTCAGGACTTTCCATTACAAGATATTTAAGTCTGGATTAAGCCTGTCTCCGCTGTTTTTGAATAAAATTATGAGTATAGTACTCATAATTTTATTCAAAACTAATAATTGTTGATGAAAAGAGCGTTTTCACCTTTTAAAACAGCTATGTCACTGTATCCCTTTTAGCTTAAGTTTATTCAAATTTAAAAAGCTAATTAGAAAGGATTATTTCATAATTGAACATTATCCGGAGAATTAATTGTAAAACTTACCAAGTGCATTAGCTTTCTCGAGTAGTTCATCAAAGTCATCCATTGTACCATATTCATCATGAACAGCGTAGAAATCGGCAATATCGTAACCAAAATCGTACATCGGCGATTGAAATATCGGCGAAAGCCATATAGCGCCAGCGCCTATCTCTTTTATATATTCCAACTTTGAAGTTATACCTAATAGATTTATTATAATATAATTTGTAAAAGAACAGAAATTGGTCCGTATTTAGATAATTTTTCAATCAAGCGACGAAATTGTTAGATCATGTAGATTGATTAAATTTTTTTATGACAACCTTTTTTTATTTAAAGAAACAATTATTGTATTTCTTAGCCATCTTATAATAATATTATCATACTATTGAAATGAAATTTGATTTTATTCAAGTTACTGCTGTTTTTTTTTTCAATTACATTGAATTCACTTTAGAAAACTACTAAAACAATTCATAAATTCGTTCAATTACTACAATCACCTTTAAGATCTCCAATTCCATCGCCATCGCTATCAGCAAAAGATCTCGGGTAAATTTGGTAGATAATAGCCGTCTCCCACCACTCCAATTCTTTTTCTTGCTGTTTTATAACATTGCTAACACTCAGAGCCACCAAAAATGGCAGCAAAAAAACTGCCTTCATGTCTATGAATGATCCTATTGAAACTGAGATTGCGAATGTATACAAAAAAATAGTGAGGTTGCTTTGAGATATATATGCCAGTGAAGTGTTTCTTATCAATACATATTTTCAGGTGCTGATAAAGCATAAGATTTCAAAATTTTCCAATGCAACTGTGCCAATTGAACCAATAACAAAATATATATATATTTAAGTTGTAATCTTTCTATTTGAAGACATCAATTCTTGTAAAGTGAAAATGGCTGAAAAGGCCACGGGCCCGACGTTACAGGCTTTCAACTTGTTAATATAATGGCCATCCTTTTTGCGACTTCTGTGCACTTAATATGTAACTTTTTTATGTCACATAGACATGTAAGAACATTTCTGTTTGAAATATTTGAATAGTCGAGCCGGTTGGCGTGGTTGGTAGACACTTGCCTTTCACGCCGAAGGTTGTGTGTTCGATTCCCACCCAGGACAGACAAATGTGTACATGAACATGTCTGTTTGTCCTGAGTCTGGGTGTAATTATCTATATAAGTATGTATTTACAAAAGAAAAGTGGTACATGTAGTTATCAGTTGTCTGGTTTCCATAGTACAAGCTCTGCTTAATTTGGGATCAAATGGCCATATGTGAATAATGTCCCAGGATATTATTATTTAAAAAAAATATTTCTATTTTATTTCATTTTATCAGCAGTCTAGGTTGAAATAAAGGCTTATTTATTAATTATATTATAGTTAGTATTTTAATTGTTACCGTAGTTATCTTTATCTTTTTTTAATAAAGTAAGAGAAATGATTAATATTATTAAGGCTAAAGTTATAACAGAGAGGTTGCTATCAAATAATAGATCAATCAATAAATACAGTTGTGAAAAGCCAAGACAAAATCTTGGTGTGCTAATCTTTTTATCAAACAAATAATCTTGAAATATGATAATGCCAAAACACAAATGTTATATAATATTTCAACTGCTATTCTATGTATAAAGAAAAAATGATATTTCAAATAGCAGACATTTAGAAATAAAAAATAACATAACATATACGTTGGAAATATTAAATCATTGCTGTTTACTTTTGAAATATTAAATTAATCTTTGTGATTATTATTATTTTATGATTAGTATGTTTTATTGTTAAATAAACTTTATTAATTAATTTCGAACATTTCATAATTTTTGTACAACGAATTTAAAAGGTTTAGGTATTGCATTCTTGTATATACATTAAATGTTATTTCAAAGCATTCGAAATATTGACATTAAACTATTTCTAGATAAATAATTACAAAACATCTTTGAATCACTGTAACTAAATACAAATAATATATATAATACAAATAATTTAAATTTATTACAAAAGTTAAGACAAATATTTTTATCGTAAACAATGTAATAAAGTTTTAAATTTCAATGTTAAAACGTTGATGATATTTGCTATCCTTTATCAAATATTGTATGGCAATTTTAGTTTCAATATATTTACTACAAGCTTTTATTCAACTGATGATGCTAGAGGTTAGAAACCACTTTTTGTGTTTTAGTTTATAAAATTTTTCATATATGGCAATCATTAGTATAGGAAAATTTACACCTATTAAGCTTAGTATAAGTATTCCAATATTAAGTCATTTAAAGTTATGATGAATCAATAAGCAAACACGCGTTTGTCTAAACGTCTAGTTATCCTTACATCCATGGTTTACGTGTTATAGTATATGTACATTGTTAACCTTATATTATCATTTGAATTACTGATTTTATCGATCCGGATCGGGATTTGAGCCCAATAGCTTAATCTGCAGCCATATGAGCTCACCAATAGACCATCCAGGCAGTCGTATAAATAAGTGGAGCTATAAATAAACTCTGATGTCCTTTGCTCTGAGAACGTACACTTCGAATATGAAAGTTATTTCAACTTTATCCAATCGTCAGTGGTTCGTTAGTTTATTTCAACTTAGTGAAATAATATATTATAAACAGTCGCTCCGCGTTAAGCGTTACTACTCCGCCTGTCTCTTGATATTATAATCTTTTTCATTTAAGAAATTACGAATGAAATACTAATTATTATTAAACATCACTTTTTAATTAAAAAAATATGAAATCGAAACGAAAGCTTTACACTTGCATTCTTAAAACTAAAGCTTCATCTGCTGCCAAGTCCAAGAAATTCGCATGGATATCGTCACTGAAATACAACAAAGGGAACGATTACATTTCTGATTAATTGTATTAAATTTAAGATTAGTGAGTGATTGATTATATACTTAATAAAATTAAATGGGTAAATTGTCAGTTAAATTGTTAGTGTCAATATTTAACTTAGTGGTATTGTAGTTAGTAGGTAGTAGTTTTTATAGTATTCAATATTCAACCGTCAAACAACAATATTTTATATTGCTGTGTTCAACTTAAAAGGTGACTCAATGTTATTACAGTCACAAGGAACACTGCTAGAGTGGTGATGCTGCTAGTTTTTAACACTGCATTAGCAGACATTAGTCTATGGGTGGTGATGACCAGATAGCATCAGATAGTCCAAGCATCCGTTCGCCTTTATAAATAAAAAACTTCAATCTCTATCAAGATGACCATCGCTGTCAGCTTTTCAATTATCAGTAAAAGTCATATATTTTTTTTATGTTACATTTTTATAACTATAAATATTAAATTTAAAATATTGATTTCATTATGCGTCAAACAATATTTTAAAAATATTTTCTTAAATTAAAAACAACACGGTGTTGTCAAGGTTCTTTTAAATAATAGTTGAGTGCTTTTCTTTTGCGCATCTCATTTATGTACATAATACTCTACTCTAGGAAATACTGTCAGAGAAAGAAAAACTTTTTATAATAAATATTTTTTAGTAAGCTTATACTTTTTAATCAGAAATATTGACACAAATATTTTTAAAATAAATTAATAATCATAGTACCTGGAACTTCTTGAAGAATGTACGCTACTGACTTCAACTTCCAATTGTCCGAAGATCAGATCGAAAGCAGTCAGATTAACAACTTGATAACTCTTTCCAACATTCATTATAACCACGTATGCATCATCGTTATACCATCTGAAGTAAAACAATCATTGATTATTATCACTGATATGATAACAGATTTGATTTCTGATAATACGAGGATAACAGTTCAAGTAATGTACTTGTTTAAAATAGAAACAAAATAGAAAATAGCCCATTGGAAGATAGGTTTGGTAAAATGCTGGCGCTATTACGAAATTACCAATCAATCAGTTCCTGTCGAACTTTTCATAACCCCTTTTTAAAAATACGTCGAATAATATTTTCTGATAATGTCAAAGAGAGTTAATTAATATATAGAACAATTAACATAATCTTTAACAAATATAATTGTTTTTAAAATTGTAATATTTCTGATTGAATTAATATTTGAGTTCTTTTAATTATAACCACTATTCTAAATATGAAATATAAAGTCTAATAGAATGAGTAAAAAGTGGTGTTTGTAGCAAAGCGTTGCGGTCTTATCCGGATATTTCTCTAGTCGCTGGGGTTTAATTAGTGCTTACAAAAGATCTAGCACTGCAGTGAAAATATTGTTATAAAATCTGCAATGACATGTAGACGTTGACCAGCTCATCAGACAACGATTATTTACTCGCAATGCTTTTTATTTCATGGGTTTTCATTTAATGAATTCAATTGTTGATGTAATTAAATTTTAATTCTTAATTATTGATATGACACTAGACTATTATACTTAATATGAATATTACTTATGATTGAATAACGTCCGTTTTTTTATAGTACCGAATATTTATGGCATAATAATTCCTGAAGCTTCAAAGATTTACTAGGTACGGAATCTTTAGCTGACTTTTTTTTTTGATAGAATCTTCCCAAAAATCTTCCCAAACCGGTAGCAGCTTCGCGATTTCTAACTCAAAAGTTTATATTTGAAAAATAAAAATACATGAAAAATATTTACTTTACCTTTTAAAAGCAAATACATTTTTGGTAAGTGCCAAAGATTGATACCCTCCTAGCCTGAATGCAGGACGAGACCGCAAATTTGTCAAAGTTCGGTATACTTGATAATGGGACCGGACAGCTGATCGTTGTTTTTCCACATTTATAAGTTGGTATCTATCAGCTAATGGAAGCCAAGTTTTCTCAGCAGTAGAGAATCCTGTAAAATATTTATATATCAATTACTTATGCAATCAACAGTAATGTATTTGAATTTGATAATCTATAATCACAACTGGATTTGCACATATTTTTTCATTAATAATAGCCGTGCCCGTTTTTAGGCATCACTTATATTCTTATTTACCTCTAATTAAGCGTAAATCTTGTACTAGGAGTGGGAACGATAATAGACCACGGGTTCAGGATCGAACCTGTGACTTTTAAGTTACTAGGTGGCCCGTAAGCCACCTTGTTATTATTCTTACATTCTTATAACGCTTAATTTGAATAGAACGTTTTTAACACCAAGCTAGGTATGTATCTATGAAATGGTATCTTTGAACGTAATTTTTTCCCACTTTCGATCAGAAGTCGTTTTGAAGTGAAACTTCGCATACTTATCAAAGACCAATGATAATACAATAATATGATAAATTTATATATTTTTTTAATTTTCTCCTTGAGCATCATAGCACAATTTTCTGACTCAATAGTCAATTACCTCTAAAACGTAATCGCATAAGATAAAGTTTATTACCTGCGTTCTTTCCATTGCTCCATTGGAATGGTGTTCGGTATGGGTCGCGGGACACCTTTATAAAGTTGACCGGGTCATCTGTGTTACAGGCCAAGGGATCCATCGTCTTACCCCACGTTACGAATCCATTCGTCATACCAATCTCTTCGCCCTTTGTAATGGACAGATTAAATTAAATAAAAGTATGTATTTGAATTGCTATATCATTTGACAGATTATTATTTTGTGGATATTTAATATATTATGTAAAAAAAAGTATATAATTATGTAAATACGACAATAATTTCGCTAATTCGTGATTTTTTTATTATGATTTACTTAAAAAATGATATCTAAATTGAATGTACCAATCTTACCATATAAGTAATTGCGATCCCAGGTAATAAAAGAACAAGCATGTTGAAAGCATCAACCAATTTTGGTCTAAAACGTGAAGCCACTCGACTTTTATCAAGAGATCCAATCTAAAATAAACATAAGAACTTTGAAAAAAAAACAACAATAGTGAGTAAAGCTATAATCATTTTACTATCATCTCTAAATATACTATCAAATATCAGAGAAACAGAATCAGGAAGTTTTATATTTACGGTCTATCTATTTTCTCTTGGCTGATTGAATACATACTCGTATAGTAATCTAAGAAACAATTACCCCCCAATTAGCTGGCTGCCGAAGCGGTTTGTAGGTCAGCCATCTATCGACCGCATATTTGATGTCTCTCGCATCTGATTCCTTATTCAAGTCTTCTATGAGAGCGAAATTGAAGGGGATGTGAGCGTCAAAGCGGGTGCCATCACCGTAATATCTCACTGCATTCTTTATGCTGGTGTAAGCTTCTGTTATTAATACCCTGCAGATAGTTTAAATCTCACGTTTAACAAAAAAAAAATGCTTTTATTGCACGTTGAAAATGGCGCTGGTCATTAATTTTGTAATGGCTCCCATCAGCGGTACGAAATAAAAATGCAGTTAAAGATTTTATTTTCTAAATGTTTCATGTGTCTAGTTTATTGCATGACGTAGAAGGTATATTTGTCTTTTTTTCGTGTTCATAATTTACAATAAAAAATTAAATCTAATTTTTCCCTTTTATTCTATAATTATAAGCGAGAATAAAAGAGCTTAATTATTTTCAACACTATCGTTTTTTTTTTAATTGGTTGGCATTTTGTTTGACTATTATGATCATCGAGAAAGTATTTTTTTTTTTGTGAGAAAATTCCTTATTAACTGTTTATCACACAAACAAGTCCCTCTAGTTATATTTGCATGCTTACTAACTTTCCGCTGATTTAATGATTTCAAATTACACTTCGGTTCACATAACTCTAAGTATAAGTTAATGATTCATTTATCCTCTAAAATAGACATTTTAAATACAAAAGTGAAAATTGTTTTATATAGAATGATGTGATTTTTTAACAAAAAGTCTAAAAGTTTGCGCATGAAAAACCATCAGGCAATATTTATAAGTAATGTTTCTCGAACATAACGACCCATTACACTTTTATTATATCTATAGATAAAGAATGCTGTGAACTTAAGTGCCAATACTGATATTTAACGATGTTAACTCATTATGAAAGATAAGGAAAGTCTTTGTCATATTTTTTGTCATCTATCATGTTTTTATGTGTCGATAAAAATCTATTGCAATCATTCGAAACTTCATCATCATAGCTTTGTATCAACAAACAGAATGTAATAAGTACAACAGTACAGTACAGTACAAGCCTGTTAATATCCCACTGCCGGGCTAAGGCCTCCTCTCCCTTATGAGGAGATTGTATGGAGCTTAATCCACTACTCTGCTCCAATGTGGGTTGGTAGAATACACATATGGCAGATTTGCAATGAAATTAGACACATGCAGGTTTCCTCACGATGTTTTCCTTCACCGTCAAGCACGAGATGAATTATAAACACAAATATATTTTACGCATATAATGTTATACGGAAATAGTATTTAATATTTATTTATTCAATAATTAAAATGAAATAACATGAAGTCCATGATATAGTCGATTTCTTCGCAATTAATTAAAATCCGTCCAGTAGTGTAAGCGATGACTTACAACTCCAAATAAATAATGTTTCGAATTTAACATATTAGTAAGATTTAAAGATAAGTTTCACAAATTTAGCGTAGTAAGTGTTTTATTTCCACTAGTAAAGTAAAATAACAGCTAATAAATTTTCCACTGCTGGGCTCCACCGAGCAAGAAATAAATAATTAAAAACACAAATTAAGTACATAAAAACTTAGCGGTACTTGCCCGAATTTGAGCCAACAATCTTTGTTTAAGATTCTGGTTTTATTTTTGAATAAATATAAGAAACATACCTCGTTAAATTATCTCTAAGTGTTAATGCGTCGAATATATCCCGAAATTGTGACATCAGGTCATACGTTTCTTCAAGGTCTTTGGTGTAGATGTGATCTAGATAGTCGTAATCATCAGGTCCTAATCCAGGTTTTCCAGTTGCTGGTTCATCGGGATAACGTCCTCCATAAAGATCCTTGTCAACTTCAAATACATAGTTCACGGAATTCATTGCCAAACCAGCGACTCCCTTCTCTAACCAATATTTTAGAATATTCTGTAAAAAAGTTTATTTGGACATTGGTGTATTTTATAGCATATTATATTTTGTGTATGTTTGTAGTAATATTTTTATAGTTTTATACATTTTTTGTACTTATTTTTGTATTATTAATGATATCATTTACTAATTACCGCCTTCAAGGATTTCTGTTTTGCCTAAAGGTTGGATGACAGAGAATGACTTCAGGCATTAAGTCCGCCTTTTCCAACTGCATATTGTAATGGTCAATAAAGTTTTTAAATAAGTATGAAATAAGTGTTCCACTTCTTTAAGAAAAAATATATTTGAGAACTTCTCATACGTCTATCTAATTACTGCTTAATGTGACTTTACTTAATAAACTAACTTTGACAAAAGAGGAATTTTAAGTACAAACTTCATATTTGTAAAAATATGAGACGAATGAATGTTTAAGTAATTATTTAAAAAATAAACAAAATATCGTCTTAATACTTTGAAAGCAGTGTCTGATAAATCTATAATGGAGTTGTACTTTGATGGATGACTACAAAGTTTTATGTACAGAAAAACCGTCGATTCTTCGCGTCTTAAAACAGATTTCTTATTCGTTTCATACAGAGAAAAAATGTATTTTCTTTAAATATGTATGTATGTATACGGTTATTTTAAAATATACGAGCTATAGGTAATTTCCATTTTATTTTATATTTTATATATTATAATTATTGATTAAAATTGAAATAACTAGTAAATATTCATATGATCAAATACAAATTCCTTTTAATGTTTAATGCATTACCGTCAACTTAGTGATGGTCAAAGTAAAACCTACGATTGAATCGAAATAGAAAATACCCTGACCTGAAAGAACGTTTTTAGGTAAAAATTAGAATGTAAGAGAATTAAATTATTATTGAATGTTTTGTTAAAACTATTGATGAGAAAAATCAGTCACATCTTTTAATCTATATATCTTCTCATATATATGTAACTATGTAACTATGTAACTTCATGCTCATACTCAAGAAGCAATAATGTATAACGCATCGATTGATCGATCAAGCGGCTAGTATATTATCTAATTTAAAAATTATGAATGTTTCCTTGTTTATCTCACATGCATTCCATTCATCCAATTTATTTAAAGCTTCATGGTTTTTGACACTTATTTGAAACGTTTCTGGCAGGGCTGGAATACTTTATATGCGCGAGAGTCATAACTTATAATATTTAAAAAAAATTAAAGAGGCATTGCAACAAAAACTGGGCAAAAGCAAGTTACAAAATAAAGATAACAAACCTTTATTTCTTCCTCGACGACGGGATTTCTAAAGTTTAAATCCGGCTGGGTGACACCGAACTGATGTAAATAGTATTGATCACGACTCGGCGAGTATTGCCAGGCGCTTTTTCTAAAAACACTGATCTGAAATTCAGAATTGAATGTGCAAAACGATGAAAACACATAAAACGAAAAGTATTCGTTAGCATGGAATTGGATAGAGTTTTTGTTATCCCTTGGCAGTCATTTGCTTGCGCACAATAAAACAGCCTGTATATTAAATGAGTGTACATACAGATGTTGAATTTCATTAGTCTGTCCAGGTTATTCCACGAGACACTTGTCACGTAGACCCTCACACACACACACACACACACACACACACACACACACACACACAAACACACACACACACACACACACATACACATACACATACACATTCATTACAAACGCATAGAATAAATCGCAAAATTTACATAAACGTTTTATAACTTGAGAATTCACAATAGCATCAAAATTAAAATGCACATCCATACTTTAAGGCTTTTTATAGTCGTGCCAAAGTGGTCCAGTGGTTAGGTTAGTTAGTCTTCAGGACCATATCTTGAAAATGCGTGTTCGAATCTCGGTTATGCTTGATTGCAAAATAAATAATCATGAATAAATCTTCACAAGTCAGACTAGCTTATTTTTACCAAAAATTTCCTCCGCAGAAGAAGAATCGGTTTGTCCAGCGGTGAGACTTTTACGGGTTATATTTATAGTTATTTTTTCATTTATAAACAATTTCCCCTGTATTGGAATTGATGAAAACCTTACTTACGACTATTTCCCAAGTCTAATACACAATAATTATCTAATTTTCGTTGTGTATACTCTTATCTATATCAAATCTCATAAAGCTTATATTAAGCTATTTCACATTGGTATTACTGTCACATTTCCCCTATAAAAAAGGTCTATATATATTCATATAATTTCTAGGTCATGATAGCATAAAACAAGCAGAGTTTCCTTATTAACGGAGCACACATCATCTCCGCTTTCATAGCAGAATGCATCGACATAATAATGTCACTATGGATACGCCCTTACATTGCTTTCTCGTAATACCGATATTATATTCCTGTTTGTTTATGGATATTAAATTTAATTTCATTAAATGCAATGTAGATACAAGTATTTGTATTTGCTTCATTTGGTTTTGTCAAATATAAAATTAATGTTTGAAAGAATATGAAATAATGAATATGAAAGATTCTTAAAAAAATTGAGTACAATCAAATACATAATTACAATAATCATAAAGCTATCAAAATGTTATTTTGCTTAACAGTAAAACGTGATAGTTTAACTTATTAGTTATTAAATAGTACTTATATAATTTTATTATTATTTATTTTTGTATTTATTTAAGGCTTTAATATTATTTAACTCTATAGAAAGTATTACTCATAGCTTGATAAGCACCGTAATATAAAAAAAATATTTATATTTTTTTACAGTCCTTACAGTCATTACACATACCATCTTATATTGAACCTATTTATTTATTAACATAAATTACAGAATATTTAATAATTAAACAAGAGAAAAAAATATAATATAATATTTAAAATCGACGTTATAACATGTCAGTTATTTAAATTAAAAGTAGCAGCAGCAGGTCCCAATACTGATCAAAGACCTCCTCTCTTCTCGAGCTTATGGGCCACCTGATGGTAAGTGGTCACCGACACCCATAGACATTGGCATTGTAAGAAATGTTAACCATCGCTTACATCACCAATGCGCCACCAACCTTGGGAGCTAAGATGTTATGTCCCTTGTGCCTGTAATTACACTGGCTCACTCACCCTTCAAACCGGAACACAACAGTACCAAGTACTGCCGTTTTGCGGTAGAATATCCGATGAGTGGGTGGTACCTACCCAGACGAGCATGTACAAAGCTCTACCACCAGTAATTTCAATAGATGCAAGTTTTTACTTCAATGCTGTGCACAAGATGAATTATTTAAAAAAATTACGAACATGAAAGCTGAGTTATTATAGTATAGTTAATGTCTAAATTCAGTCATGTATTTCGTTAACACACACTTTTATTTAAGTTAACGATTTTAGATAATTGGTATATAATTTTTAAAACTATTTTTATATACTCATTAAGTAAATTATTTCTTAGTATATAACATTGAAATCCTAATAAATAAATAAATAAAGTCCTACTTGTCGGGAATTTAAACCGTATTCTTTTGTTAAAAATTCACGTGTTTCACCCTCTGAGTTTTCCCAACTACATCTTACAATAATTTTATTAACAAAAATAGTTACTACGTCTACGTTAAAAAAAAAATCTCACCCAATTGTTCGGAGGACGTCTCCTGCCTTGCGCATCCAAATGGCCGTTCTCCCAAATATACCAATCGTGGTAATATTCGTCCTTGTTTGAAGATTTTATGAACCATTCGCTCTCATTACTCGTGTGATTTGGAACGAGCTCTAAAATAATTTTCACGTCTGCAACATTGTATTGAACAATCAAGTTTTAATCTAAAACTAGTTTTCACTCGCATTTTTTTTATTTTTTATAGAATAGGAAGGCGGACGAGCATATGGGCCACCTGATGGTAAGTGGTCACCAAACGCCCTTAGACATTGGCATTGTAAGAAATGTCAACCATCGCTTACATAGCCAATGCGCCACCAACCTTGGGAGCTAAGATTTTATATCTCTTGTGCCTGTAATTACACTGGCTCACTCACCCTTCAAACCGGAACACAACAATATCAAGTATTGCTGTTTTGCGGTAGAATATCTGATGAGTGGGTGGCACCTACCCAGACGAGCTTGCGCAAAGCCCTACCACCAGTTTTATGGGGAGGGGGGTTAAAAAGCCTATGCCCTTCCTTGGTGTTCAAGGAAGCTTTACATTAAATTTCATCAAAATCAGAGCATAAGTTAAACCGTGAAAAGGTAGCAGGCAGAGTTATTTTCAAATTTATTTTATTAATAAAGTAATACTAACAGATTGTCCTAAAAAGAAACGATTACAACTTGGTATAATCATTTTATATTTTAATAGATTTCAACTTGATTTTGAATGAATCAAGTTAAAATCTATTATCTTGTAGCCGAGATGGCCCAGTGGTTAAAACGCGTGAATCTTAACCGATGCTCGTGGGTTCAAGCCTGGGCAAGCACCATTAAATTTTCATGTGCTTAATTTGTGTTTATAATTCATCTCGTCCTTGATTGTGAAGGAAAACGTGAGGAAACCTGCATGTGTCTAATTACATTGAAATTATGCCACATGTGTATTCTTGGAGCAGCGTGGTGGAATAAGCTCTCATTCTCCCCAAATGGGAGAGGAGGCCTTAGCCCAGCAGTGGGACATTCACAGGCTGTTACTGTTAGAATTAATTTGAGTTTTTTTTTCTGTTGGGATGTTCTGAAAATTAATCAAAATATGTTATTAATTAGTCTTTTACATGTAATCCAACATCAAAAGACAGAACTAATAACAAAAGTTCAATACTAATATTAAATATTTACCTCTCATTCAATAAAGAATTATGAGAATTTTCATCGGTTTATTACTGTGACTGTTTGACGAATACCAACATGTTTGATGTTTTAGCGTTGCTCACTCACTTTAATTATTAAATTAGAATCTTTACAAATAAGAAAAAAATACATCTTAAATAAGATGTAACACCCGTTAGAGGCCATAAAAACCCATCTTAATGCCTTATTAATGTAGGTTACACATGGTAATACAAGTAACTGCCTGCAAATATCCCAACGCTAGGCTGATTGCTCCTATTCTCAAGAAGAAGACATTTGTCCACCACGCTACGTTTATGTAGGTCGATGACTACATGTTAAAGATTTTCATCAAACACACGCAAAATTCCACCATGCTTACATCAAATTAAGTACATGAAACCACCGAGTCATCGTAGTGCACGGTCACAACTGCCAAATCCTTTTTCTTGCAGTGTTATAAAAAAACAGCGCCGACCCCACGTAAAAGAAAATGTGATAATAATTATATGTTATTTGTGTAATATATTTATATAATTTATAAATTTACATTATTAATTTTTATTATTTTAGTCAAATTTAAAATAGTCCCTTCCGATTCCCACCCGACGCAAAGCTGCCCATAATTCAGGCCGCATTTCCGCGCTGTATGGCAATGGACAACCTTTGTGCCAAGTAGGACAAAGGTTGTGTAATTATACTATATGTTTCAATTGCACATGATTATATTTCTTAATGAAATTAAAATAAGAAATTGAATGTTATTACATATGAAATTTCGTATTTTTAGGACCCAGGACGTTATGAAATATAGAAATTATTTGGAATTTATACCTGAATAATTTATAAATTTCGTGACCTTTGTTTTCTAGCAGTATAGAATAGAGGTTGAACTGTCAGCACCTTAAGTACTGACTAAGGGAACATTTTATGTTAAACAAATTTATCAATACTTTAAGCATTAACGATTGAACCACCTGCAGGGTGGCGTAAAGAATTGTTCCAAGGTTTGACCGCATTTCAGGCTGGTGGCTTAAACTAAATAACGGTAAATACATTTTCTATAGTTGATAATGTGTCTCGTTTCTTTTGTGCTTATTTTTTAAGTTATATAAAAGCACTAAAATTCTTGATTTTTGATTACACATATAAGATTTAACTTGCCTAATGATCTTTGAACTACGTGTTAAAATAACGTAAGTGCACTTAATTAACCCTTATTTCAAAGTTCAAAGCAAAGTTAGGAAAATTTGGTCGCCAAAAAACCTTGTACATTATTGTCTTTCAGAAAGTTTTGTACTTAAGCCTTCGATCAAAGCCTTTCGGGTTTCATTATATAGTGTGACTTACTTAGTTCATTAGACTTTTTGATAAGTTGTTCGAAATCTTCCATGGTTCCGTATTCTGGTTGAATTGAGTAGAAATCAGTTACATCGAAACCGAAATCTTGATTTGGAGATCGGTAAATGGGTGATAGCCATGCAGCATCCACGCCAAGATCCTTTAAATACTCAAGTCTTGATGTAATACCTACAAAATGTTTCATTTTATGCAATAAAAAATTGTACTCGCGAAAACTATATCGCTTAGCGGTTATTTATGAGTAATTGCCTTTCCCGAGAGTACAAATCTAGAAATTATATTAAAACCGATTCTAATTCCATTCCTTTTAAAATTGCTAATGAAAGCAAAATCTCGTTACTGTTCTGCTTCTAGTCAAAGATATAGAAAGAAGCTATACAAGCAACATTGAATTTCTGCAAATCGTATATTTTATATATTAATAATACACGTATTATTATTTTCTAAAATAAGCAAGATTTCTTACAATATTTTCGTTTCGATAAATCGTAACTCAAATTCAGGACTTGAAAGGTATTGAAGTTCTCTGGATTTAAATTTTGGAACTTCAATTGGAATCTATGTACATTACACCTTGGTTCAGAATAATAAAAAAATAAAATATATTAAGTTAAAAAATATGGTATGTATAAGCAATCTAACCGTTGATATCCCCAATTCCATCGCCATCGCTATCCATAAACGATCTTGGAAAGATCTGATAAAAAACCGCATTTTCCCACCAATCCAGTTTCACGTTCACGTTTTCATATCTGGCATCAACAGCTGCGAATAACACGGGAAGTATCATCAACATGTCTGAAAAAGGCAAACTTTTTTAACAAATGTCTGGAGCGAACAATAGAAGTTGGGGAATTTTTTTTACAAACCTTCTCAAAGTGATTTTTTATGCTATGATGTTTAGATAATAAAGTGCGATGAATGATAAACTTTTTAATACTATTCTTTTGTTTCTTAAACAATTCCAAATTCAAATATAGCTTGAGTTGAATATTAAATAACTAGCATTGCTATGATAGCTATAATTATAATATACATATTTTTTTTTAATTTTGCTTTATTTGTTATACCATTATTGCAGCATTTTGTTATTCATTCGATGTGCAATATTGTTTTTAATAATAAAAATTTAAAATTTCTAGGTACAATGAAAAAAATTCGTAAGGGCCGATTAGAGTGCAACGTCTTTTATGTAAACGTCGAATGTCATACGTCTATTACTTAGGTAATCGTATTATTTCTAGTATTCCGTAGCCAAAGAATCGAAAAGGAACCGTTAAGATTTCATCCCTCTGTCTCCCTCGTCTGTCTGATTGTATTTTACAGCTAATTTACTTGTAGAATTTTAACACTTACAGTAGTACTTAATTTGCAAATTGTGTTCTATAAACCAATTTACAAATTGGTTAAGAAATTGTTAAAAAATACAGGCGGCACATAAAACAAATACTTGAATAAAAATAAAAGTCTGACTACGGTATACAGATTCGACTTTTCTGACGCATTCATCCACTAATACTGTGGTGGATACTAATCGTATCCACCACAATACGACTTCAGTCTTGGATCATATATTACGAACAACTATGTATAATTCGGTAAGTGATTCAATGTTCAGTTTAACAAGTTGATTAATATTTATAGGTACCCTTGGTCGACTGAATTAACTATACCAATAAATATTATTAAAAAAAAAAACATACTTACTTAGTAAAACAATAACTTGCAATTATTTTAATATTTCAAACATCACAAACTAGGTTCTATAATATCTGTTTTCTAAGTGACGAATGAACGGAAGCCAAAACACGACTCCTTATATTAGCGGTGAATGTTTTTGCAAACATTTCTTTTGTTTATACCAAACGTCATTCTAATGGACGTTGTGTCATACGAAGTTTGATAACACAGGGGATCTATGGATGACCTTTTCTTCGAGACATATGTTTCTAAACTATTTATACTATTCATTTCAGTTCAATGCGCTTTTACACCTCAGAGTACAGAGCCTTGTGTAATTTTAACTATAAATTTATTAACTATTTTTCTTAAAGATTTTTCTTAACGTATTAACGTTCTTAAAGTATATAATATTAAGAAAAATTTAAAACAAATAAAATTAACGATTGATTATCAAAGACAAACACAGTGCGCAGAAAAGCGTTTGCGCGAGCTAACGCGCTGCTTTACGTGAACTATTATATTGATAAATCAATATACCTACATTGTAGCGCATTTGAGCGCTTTCTCAAGTATACGTGTAAAGGCTAGAACGGGTTTGCTTAAACTTGTGTACGCTCTGCTCGCACTGCACTAGATATAAGCCTACATCTGACAATGTACCAATAATTTAATACTATTATTATTTTTATATAATACTTTCATGTGTTATTTTTTGAGATGTATATGTTCCATATGCAGTATATTAAAACCTTATGTGTATTACAAGAAAACTTTTTTATAAGCGTAATAATTTAATTTTTTTTTCTTTACAGGTAAGCCATTATGTGGATTAGGCATAAGAGTAAGTCTTAAGTATTGGATTCGCTGCCCGGAACACACACTAGAAAATGAGCAAAGAACCATTTTCCATCGCAACTGTTACATTAACGGTAAACACGGACTAACAGTAAGATATAAGGTTTCGTAAAGATATTCCGTATTCTAAAACACGTTTCATTTTTTTTTTCTTCTTTTAGTATTTTTAAAGTGAATCATATAACAAGGTTTTGTTTGGTTAACCTGTCTAATATCGAAATTTATATAATATGCAAAATTAATAAAAGAAAATATTAAGATTTCTAGTATAGGACTTAATTAGTAAATAATTCTAGTATTGCTTTAGATGTATTTTTTGCACATGCTTGTAACCACCAATCACAAAGCCTAGGCATTTCTTACAATTAATCGAAACAGTAACTTGAAACAACCACTGAGAGATCACAAGCTGGACCATGAATGCGATGTCAATCAAGGTACACGGACTTCCTTTATAGAGACAACTACTGAGAAACTTGACAGGAAAAAACTGATAATTTATATTTTCCTCATCTGAGATTTGAACCCATGACCTCAGGAATATATTCAGATTAGCCTTATAGTCAGACCAACGCGGTATTTTGCTTTTTATATAGAGATCTCTTAAATACTGCTGGGTTACGACCTCCTTTCCTATTGAGAAGAAAGTCTAAGAACTAATTCGGTCACGCCGCTCCAACGCGGATTGCTTACCATACACATGTGGCAGATTTTCATCAGACCCACGCATGTTGTTTTTTTTTTTTCACCGCCGAAAATGAGATGAATTATAAACGCAATTTAGGCACATGAGAATTCAGAAGTTCTTGTCCGGCCTTGGACTCGCAATATTCGAAAAGAATATCTTAAATAGAGACTACTTTAAACCTTAGTTAAATGATAAGTTCTTGTTAATTACTCAACGTCATATTCAAATTTCTAAAGTCGAATTAAACGTGACTTTCCATTAAGCGGGTACAACGATCTCCAAAACTTGGTGAAGGCAACGTTTTACTCGTTAATTAGGGCAGACCTCTGAGGAAGATTAAAGAGAAAGGACCCTTAGATAGTATTAATACCATTAGATACATATACAAGTTATAAGATTGTAAATTAATATTTGAAAACTAGCCGTATGTTTTCTCTTTGAAATATGAATAAAATATGCTTAAAAATTATATTCTATTTAAGAATTATACGAAAATATTTTAAATTAATTTGGTGATGAATAGGGTTTTTCATATAATAATATGAATTTTAATCTTAAGCTGACAAAATACCATTTCTTCTTATGAAGTAAATAAATAAACATATTAAATACAGACAAAAAATTTAAATTATCTTTAATTAAAATCATTATATTCAAAATATGGATTTCCTTCCTTCGGCCAAAAACAGCTACTCGTAAGCCTGTCTCCTACCAAGCAATACATTACAGTAACTGTCTTAGTGCAGGATGGGTAGCTCCATAGGGAGCGCACCGGTGCGACCCACGCACAGCGTCCGTCAAGACCTGTCTCAGAGAGTTAGCGAATGGATAAAACAAACCCTCGCTCTTGAATAATCCCGCCATTTTACTGAGACTAAAAAATATAAAAAACTACAGCACATTACATACACATACATTATAGAATATTTCTACAGGCGTCTGGGTATGATATTTGTTATTTCTAGGGCTGTGATTGAAGAATTAAAAAAAAACAAACAATACCGCATTATTCACATAGTACGTAAACACTGCGCTGATATCATTATCAGCTCAGTGTTTACGCGGTATGGGCAGAATTTTGCTGACTTTTGACATTCGCTCGCCTGCCACCACTCATCACTGAATGTTTTTTTTACGCTCTTCACTTTAACATAAGTTAAGGCGCTTATGTAGTCGATTAATGGATACGGTTAACAAACTCATTCAAAATTATTATGGTATAAAGAAACTCACATAAATACATACATACGTTCATACATGAACCCTGAAATCATTACACTCCTTTTTTAAACAATCATGCAAAAATATACAAGCTGCATATTATTTTATACATTATTTATAGTGTTTAATATGTGCGTGTCTCGCTTAAATATGTTAGTTTTTTTGTAAGATTTACTTTTTAGGCAAAAGTAAAAACGCTTTGCCAAGGTCTTAAGAAATTTAAAATTTAGCTTAAAGATCTGTAGCATTTTGTTCATTAAACTGCGTGACGATCATCATATTAATCGTCGAAAACTGTATCAATCGGAATCGTATTAAAATTACCAGAAAATTGAAAATTGAATTGATTGCGTTTTTATTCTCATTTCAAACTAACTATTGACCAACCATAACAATGAATACTTGATTGTTCGATAGTTAGACATTGGCATTGTAAGAAATGTGGTCAACATTTCTTACAATGATCGCCAAAATCGCTTACATCGCCAATGTGCCACTAACTAATATGTTATGTCCCTTGTCCCTGTAAATACACTGGCACTCACCCTGCAAACCGTAACACAAAAATAACAAGTACAACTGTTTTGCGGTAGAATATCTGATTAGTGGTTGGTACCAACTCAAACGAGCTTGCACAAAACCCTACCACCAGTAAGCTTAAATCTGTATCATTCTTCACAGGTATATAAGGATGATAAAGGAGAGTATTAGATGATTTTCAGACAGATACATAAATGTCATTGAATAGAATGATTAAATGTGCATATGTGTTTCATGAAAAAGTTTAACTAATGAGTTTATTGCCGATTCCTATAGGAAAAATCTACATTCTAAGCCTTGTGTTAACAGAGTTTTATTCAAATTTAATGATGTAACATAAATTTTACGAGTCAGTACAACCGTTCAAGTTCAAGCGCAGGACTAACACCGGCTTTACATGCTTTCAGAAGCACGGGAGTTTAAATACAAATTCCAACCTCTAGACAATACAGAGAATTTGGGGCAGAAAATGTTCGATCAAGGAATTAAGCCTTTGGATCAGATTTGTGACTTAGATAAGCTAGCTATTAGATCCATGGGTCAGAGACCATTGATTTTTTTTCTCTTTATATAATATATATAGCATTGTAGAAACTATAAAAAAATTCTTACATAGTCAACGAAACACTAACTTAAGATTTCATATCACTTAGGCCTGTAATTACACTAACTCAGTTTTTAAACCCGAATTACGTAATGCCGTTTATTACTGTTTAGGTAGAAAATCGGTCACAATTTTCTAGACAGGAGTATCTTTAAAATGGTTTTAGTTTTTTACGTTTTTACGAAATTTTTTACGAAAATATATACAGGTACCAACATATATTAATTAATTAAAACTAATATTACAAAAGTTTATTTATAAAACAGATACTCATCTATTTATAAACATAATAATTAATAAATACACACATTATATACTATACATTACCCAACAAAATAATAAATAATCGGAACTGCGCACCAACTTAAAAACATCAGATAAATCTAATGTGTCATCTCCCTTACTTTGTATACGAACTTTTTTTTACTAGACTACCTTACTTCACACCACAAAATATCCGTACCAGTTTGTACTGTACTTAAATCAATTACTTTATTAGCTTATCGTAACAATCATCGTATTACTTTGTACGTCTATTCGTTTTGTAATTTTTTGAGAAAATAAATGTCTAACCGTCATAACAATCTGTAATCTTTCGACAATACTTTTGACGTTGACTTTTTATGCTGTTGGTATATCTCCCTATAAGGAAGGGTAACTTTATCTATAATGTGGGTATAACCCATGTCAGACTTTGTCAATTGAATCAACTGATTTTAAGGCGCCTTTCCACAAATTCTATTTGCAATATTAAGAGTGATATTACTAGATGATATACATATATATATATATATCACTTATACTTACTAGATGGTAGGTAGCAAGCCCATCAGGGTAGGTGTCACCGACAGCGGTTTCTCACAGGTTTAAGGAGCAGGCAGGTTATATGATGAGCTTGTTACGCGTTCACATCTCAATTACTCCATCGATCATCATCACGTCAGGGATATATATATATATATACATTTCAGAATGTGCATTTATAATATTAGTTACATTTTACGAGCTCAAATATATCAAAATTGTTGAATCAGCTAAATCTGCTCTGTTATATCATACAAAGTTACAGCGTGTAGCTTGATTTAGTCATGCCTATACAGTTCGTCGGAGCCGTGCATGTCAGGGAATGTATTACAAATTCTTTCTGTGGAACTTTTCCATAGTTGCCTTTATGAATAATTAAATTTTGTCTGTGTAACTTTATCGACTTCCACTTGTATAAAAACGTTACGGTTTCTTTGCGTTATATTTTTACTTATTAGAATATTAGACTGAAATTTTAATATATATTTAGTTTTTAATTTGTCATAGAAAAACTATTTATTAGGTATTAAAAAACATCTACCGATGTTTTAAGTTGATAAAAATAAATATTTAATGATATAATTTGTGTTTGTATATATATTATAATAATTGGATAAATGTATTTTTAAATGACATCAAAAAAATTGTTTTGTTTCTTTTTTTATTCTTTTAACCATACCTTTTTAATGTATAACATATCGTTTTTCAGAAAATTCTTGAATGAATATGATTATTAGTCGATTATTTATGCTGATTTGGCCAAACTAACAAATAAATGTCTCGAAATTTATCTAACAAATGCAGGGTTCTCATAATATTTACCTTAATTGGTGATGCCCGAGTTTAAACCCGCAGTCAATGCTTACGATTCTCTTGTTCTTATCAAATTATTTAATACTTTTTGTTAAAAGCTGATTCTCTTAACGCGAGTTTTTGAAATAAAAAACCACTTTAGATTTCAATCTAAAAATATGTATATAAATAAATAAACTAATTTCGTGTAAGTATTCAAGTACTCAAATAGCATAATTAAACAAGGGAGAAAAGAAGGTTGAAAATCACTGTTCTTAAGTATTACATTTGAGAAACAGCTTAGCTGAGAAAAGTTAGCGAAGTATCTTAGTCGTAGGGATTTTTCGCTAACCTTTGCACATACTTAACTTGTTACATGCAGATGATATTATACATATGTATATTAAAAGTTGTATTCATGTTCTAAATTTTCACTGAAAAAGAGTAAAAGTGGATTTTATAAGAACAAGTAAATATTTACTTCCGTAACAGCCGGCATGTCCCACTGCTGGGCTAAAGGCCTCTTTTACCTTTTTGAGGAGAAGGTTTGGAAATTATTCCACCACGCTGCTCCAATGCGGGTTAGTGGAATACACATGTGGCAGAATTTCAGTGAAATTAAACACATGAAGGTTTCCTCACGATGTTTTCCTTCACCGTAAAGCACGAAATGAATTATAATCACAAATTAAGCACATGAAAATTCAGTGGTACTTACCCGGGATTGAACCCACGACCATCGGTTAAGATTCACGCGTTCTTACAACTGGGCCATCTCGGCTTCTTATAATATTTACTTAGATCGACTTTTTAGTAATACAGTGTTCAAGCTATTTATTTATACAAACAAGCAAATAAAAATTAAATAATGGCACTAAACCACGAAAGTCTATGTTGAGTGCCTTTACGTCTATTGATTTATACAATATACCCTATAATTGTTTTAAACAATATAGCTTATACTTGATATTTTTATTGATTATTTCTCGTCTTATTCTGTTACCTAAGCCTATTTAAAAATTTAATAAAATAAATATTATTATTAACCATTCCTTACATAGCCAATGCGTCACCAACCTTGGGAACTAAGATGTTATGTCCCTTGTGCCTGTAGTTACACGGGCTCACTTACCCTTGAAACCAAAACGCAGCAAAATTAAGTATTGATGCTTAGCGGTAGAATGTCTGATAAGTGGGTAGTACATATCCAGATGAGCTTGCACATTTTATCTTTTGAAAATTGAATATATTTATTAATAGATTTTATTGCTTAAAACTTAAAACAGCGTATCTTTGTTATTTGGAAACATAAATATTTTGTTACGATAATAATGACAAAGGTATTCGAATTGATATAACTTTCAAAAATACTCCTAAATTTTCGTTCTTTGAAACTTTACTTTCAGAATACTCATTGAATGTGATTTAACATGTGAGTATTTTTAATTAATTATAAATTGATGCGATTTTGTTTTTACTAAAATGATAATATTTTTTACTTTTTCATGGTCCCAGATGGGTTTGCACCTACCACCTAAAAAATTATTTAATTTTAAATTTAATACAAGAAATTTTAAAGTACACTGATTATCTGAAGTACAGATATTTAATTATTATCTTGCCACAATGATATGATCTAGCATATAAAGTTACACATACCAATTGTTATTTTGTAAAATAATTCAGCTTTAATAAATATATAGCATATAGAGATAAAAACACCAATATTAAATTTCATAAGTGAATTTTTCATCACATAAAATTAGATTCAGCCAGTTACCATTATCTGAGGGCGAAATGTAGGAAATTCGCTAGATTGTATCGAAAATTCGATTGTGACTTAGATAAAAGCGAAAATAGATCTTAGTGAATGTTTTATTGACCACTCTTTATTGTCCCGACTCGAATGAAAAGGTCGTTCAATCTGTAATTGGGTTGGATCTTTGACATTGTATGTGAAGAGTTGTGCTTTCAAATACAAAGTGTTTTTACGTTAATTAAGCTTAACAATCTTTTGATAATTTTTTTTAATAAAAATTAATTATAAAACATTGAGCTTAGTATATAAGAGATTTTGCACTGACCAGTGAAGTTGTCATATTTTAAAGAAAAATTAATGTACAGTTTTTTTTTTTTTTTATAGAATAGGAAGGTGGACGAGCATATGGGCCACCTGATGGTAAGTTGTCACCAAACGCCCTTAGACATTGGCATTGTAAGAAATGTCAACCATCGCTTATAGCCAATGCGCCACCAACCTTGGGAACTAAGATTTTATGTCCCTTGTGCCTGTAATTACACTGGCTCACTCACCCTTCAAACCGGAACACAACAATATCAAGTATTGCTGTTTTGCGGTAGAATATCTGATGAGTGGGTGGTACCTACCCAGACGAGCTTGCACAAAGCCCTACCACCAGTTACATACAATTTAAATTAAAAAGTAATTAAGTATATGATAAAATTATAAATTAAATAATTTGATTAATAACCTACTACGCAATTGAAACAGATAATAATTATAAAGTATAAATTATATGTTAAATTAAAATTAATTAATTATATCCCGTTACTAAGCCATCATTGAGGAGAAAGCTTGGAGCCTAATCCACCATGCTGCTTCAATACGGGTTTGACACATTTGACAGATTTTCATGCGACACATGCAGGATGTTTCTGATGTTTACCTTCTCTCTCTATTACTTTAAAAATATATATAATATCTACATATAATTTTTATTATTATTTATAGAATTACTGATGTATAGAACGTTCAAACTGTAAACTGTAAATCGCTGTAATTTGTAAACGTCTGATTTGAACGTTATTTCAAACCGACATGAATCTGTTTATATAATATTTTAAATCAAGCGCTTTCATTGCTTAAATTTCATTTATTTTTAGTTACATTATACAAGAATGAACTCATTTATTAAAAGTTAACAGAAATATATTACAGTAATTACAGATTATCCTTTGAGTAATTAAAAATCTTAACTTAAAAAATGTAATCGTTGACTAAATCTATTTTGATTTTCATTCTGAGATTACAGAACTAATTACACTGTAGAACGACATCTCATTTGTTTGATGTTTCATTGAAATGATTAAAGTTTTTTGTAATTTCTTGTTTTTTATTGTCCAATCATTTGATCCTTAGACACCTTTGATCTTTTGAAAAAATGTTAGTCGATTTTTCGTAATATATTTTTAATCTGTAAATGTCAATAGATATATTTTTAAAACTTAAAGTCAGTCTCTTAAAATTATTCTCCTTTTACTATAACAATAAATGTTGATAGCCTTACTTATCCATTTTTCCTGTTAATTTTTTTATGATATTACGAGCACAGAGTTCAGCCTTGTAAGTATTTTATTCATTATGAAGATATCAGACGACAATATAGATTAAAATGCAAATTTCAAGCATACGCACTGTATTCGCAACGACGCTTCGATCCGTGCTTTTTTGCAAAGGAATTAATCGAAAAACCGATCGGGCAGAACATGCATGTGAGCGGCGAGCAGCTCAGTTCTTTATTGGCTTAAATTACAACATATTACAATCACAAATTCCTTTTTTACCTTTTTACCTACAGATTATACAAGCTTTATGAGTGTATCATACATACTGGCCGGAAGAGTAGTAACAAGGGTTTACGTTGTCAAACATTCGTAATTATATTATCACATAAATTAATCTTTTATTTTAATAAAGATAAGGGAAGTTCTCTTTGTCTCCGAAGTTTATTATATTTTTTGGGTATCGATCGATATACTTAAGAGTGATTGAGAGGCGAAGAACATTCTATAAATGCTTCATAAATTTCTAAAAAGATATATATTTTTTTTATTTTATATTTTATTATATTATTCAAGTTTTTACAAATAAAATAACTAATTTTAATCATATTATCTTTTATGCTCTGAGTTTCGATTGAGCTCTGAGTTTACAAATTTTGATACGCCACAATGTAACAAAGATAAAGCAAAACTGTGTGGCTTGAAACTAAAACAATAGTTTTTTAACCGTTTGTTAACGGAATATACAGTATATTCCGTTAACAATGGAACTATGGGTCGTTATTAAAATACTATATAAAAGCTCGAAAACACAACTTACTGTCACTTTACAAGATGATAACAATATATGCAGTCGCTTAGTCGACAAATTATTCCCAAATCGTAAACGCACACTATACTTTGTGTGTCGTGCGAGAAATTCGCAAAGTAAAGTGAATAATGTGCGACACATTATTCGACTCGTATAACTCTTCTCGTTTCGATGATGCATTTTTTGAGTTACTTCTTTTCTCTTAGTTATATGAAATTACACGAACCATTGCTACTGTCTATGGCTTTGCTCAATGAAATGTGTTCCCGGACTTAGTATGTTTTCACAATATGCTCACAGTTACCATCTAACGACACAGGGACACCTATGTATTTAGAACTTTCATATGTGACAGTTACGCCGTCAGTTAATCAAACCTGGGAATCGAACAGGGAAATTTATATTCGATATACTTGCTGCCGCCACGTTCGATTTGCCTCATTCTACTCTTGATTGTTTTAAATTTGCTCACTTTTTCTAAGCTGTATTTGTAGTTAATGGGCTTGTAGAAACACTAACTCATGGGAATAAGCACCAAGTGTGTAGCAGCCTTTAGGAATTCAAACACACCTTTGCGATCAATTGATTCATAAGCGACCACACGGAAACATCAATAAAGCTACAGCCACACCTGTGCACCCAGGCAAAACGACTACTTAAAAGACTCTCGGCAATTACCCAATTACATACCTGCTGCAGCATTATCAAATGATTTTTAACTGATTCCTTTCTACAGGATCTTACAAGGATGAAATATAATAACTTTAATATGTTCACATATTGTATAATATAAACTCTGTTTGTTATATTTATATTATAACTTCCAATAATAATTATATTTAAATAGAAAGTTAATACTAGTAATTATATAGAAATTAGATATACCGAAGCAGATGCGTATACAATTTCGATTACACAGATAAATTTATATAATAAAATAATAATAATAATTCCGAAATGTTTTACAGGAATAAATTCTATAGTTTTAAAATTAATTACTTCTTTGGTTAAGTGTTCTAATCTCAGGATCTACGAATCTTATTTAAATCTTGTTGCGTTATAGTATACTCGTATATATTTGGTATTATACTACGAGTATTTATACTATTAAAAATCACGCCATATATACAGTATTGTACCATATTTTGGGTTTATGTACTATAAATACTGTTGATAAAATATATAGTACTAAAATACTAAATTTTGGTTAATAGGATATTTTGTTTTTAACACCGTAGATAATGAAAAGTAAAATTTAGTTAACACTATTTTTTTTTATAAAATAGGAAGCGGGCATTCAGATGGGCAAGCCAATCTTTGTATACCACCAACTTATCACATTTTCAAATGCCTGCCAGCGATTTTTGTGTTCCGGTATGAGTGAGCCAGTATAACTACAGGTACAAGAGAACATAACAGCTTAGTACCCAAGGTTGATGGCGCATTGACGATGTAAGGAATGGTAAATATTTCTTACAACGCCAATGTATTTACAATAAGGTAGTCGACTTTTGCCCGGACGCCTACCTATTCTATAAAAAAAAAGTTTTTTTTCATTTGATATTATAATAAGTTTGGTACTAGCGATCTTCTTTGGTTTTATTCGCTTTAACTTTGGATTATACTATCTATTTCATAGTCGGCCATATTGACTGTTTATTGTTACTTACTCCATTCCTAAAAGTCAGAACTAGAAGCAATATAGCCAATACCTTCTTCAATAAATTGACTATAAGGCAGTAAATACCACGAAAATAATTATTAAAATCAGACTTATGGTTCCTGAGTTTGCCAGTGATAGCTTTAAAAATGTGCTCATATTATAATGTATATATATAATATTATAAATGCGAAACTAAATCAATCATTTTCCATTGCGATTACAAATAAAAATTACAAATTAAAATATATATATATAATTTAAGCTAAATAGATTTAACAATAAGATAACTCACACAGGCAGGCGTAGGCGTACACACAGTGCGTAGGCTGTTGTCGACTTACTTTGTCACGCGACAAAAAACACGTGCGCATTATAGCCTTGCAGTGCTGCGAGCAGGCGAGTTTATTTGACAACATTTAAATTTTACACTGAGGCTAGAGAAAACCTACAGTGCTATTTAATTCTGTAAAATCTCACTTCATTACTCACCCGTGAAATTTTGACAACCGAATCATGGTGATGAAACAATTTTGATGCGTTAATTCTTGAAATATTAAATTATTTACTTTTTAATAACTTTCTTAATTTAAAATAAAAATATAATTAAGATAGCATAATAGATCAATTGCGTACAGACCAAGATAATTTTAATCACAACAGACAAACAACATAAAATACAATTTAGACAAGAAAAGATCGTAAAACGTCCGTATAGAAAATTACCTTCTTCAAATAAATAAGTAACAAAAACCCAGACGAATTGCTCTCTACAAACACATTATAAAACTCATGTTAAAGCGATTCTGGTTTTATTTATACACGGAATTTCTCTCTGAATCCCTTTCCAGTGTATCATATTTTCAAAGAGTTTTCAATCAAGCGTCAAGGTTTGTTTTTTTTTTCAAGCTTTACAACAGTGAATATAAAAACATTCACACTAGATTGGCGCTTGATTGTTTATTTCGTACATTCGAAAAGGAATGGAATATTTTTTTGCTTAAAGTTTGTACTCATATTAAAATGTAAATGTTTAACATTTGAATAGAATTTCATAATTATGATTTATTATTCAGAAGAATATAAATAATTATAAAAAAAATCTTCCTTATTGCAATGTGTTGCAATTTTGCATTGCATTCATTATATTTAATGAACTACAATATGATTGACCCTCAATTAAATTAAATATTTTGAACAAATACAGACAATAATAATAATAATACAATCAAATATTAATCAAAACGTAATATTAATATTTTAAGACAGAAGTAAAATATATTTTTTTTTATAGAATAGGAAGGCGGACGAGCATATGGGCCACCTGATGGTAAGTGGTCACCAAACGCCCTTAGACATTGGCATTGTAAGAAATGTTAACCATCGCTTACACCACCAATGCGCCACCAACCTTGGGAACTAAGATGTTATGTCCCAATCAACAGCCAATCGTTGTCCACTGCTGAACATAGGCCTCTCCCAAGGTGCGCCAAAGCTCCCTGTCCTCCGCCTTCCGCATCCAGTTGGTGCCCGCCACCTTCTTAAGGTCGTCGGTCCACCTGGCTGGAGGGCGCCCTACGCTGCGCTTGCCGATTCGCGGTCTCCACTCTAGGACTCGTCTGCTCCAACGGCCATCGGTCCTACGACATACGTGACCAGCCCACTGCCACTTCAGCCTGCTAATTTTGCAAGCTATGTCGGTGACTCCGGTTCTTTTCCGGATAATCTCATTTCTGATCTTATCCTTCAAAGATACTCCGAGCATAGCTCGCTCCATAGCACGCTGAGCGACTTTGAATTTGTGGACTAGTCCCGCAGTTAGTGTCCACGTTTCGGCACCGTATGTCATGGCAGGTAAGACGCATTGGTTGAAGACTTTCGTCTTCAAACATTGCGGTATAGACGACTTGAGGACTTGACGAAGGTTGCCAAATGCTGCCCATCCCAAGCGAATTCTTCGATCGGCTTCCTTCTCGAAGTTGTTCCTACCGACTTGTATTATCTGTCCTAGGTAGGTATATTCACTAACAACTTCGAGAGGTTTCCCCTCGACGTATATCGGTCCCGGCACGACATGCCTATTGAACATGACCTTGGTCTTGTCCAAGTTCATACCGAGACCGACACACCGGGAAGACTCGCCTAGGCTACGCAGCATTTCGGTGAGTTGTTCCAGCGACTCTGCTATGATGACGATATCGTCGGCAAATCGAAGGTGTGAGATGTACTCGCCGTTTACATTGACTCCATACCTAGTCCAATCCAGCGTTTTGAAAACGTCTTCCAACGCGTTGGTGAACAGTTTCGGGGATATTACATCCCCCTGTCTCACCCCTCTGCGCAGTTGGATCGCCTTCGTCTTACAGTCCTGGATGTGGACAGTCATTGTAGCGGCGTTGTACAGACATCTCAGTACCTCGATATATCTCCAATCGATATGACATCTCTGCAATGAGTCGAGCACTGCCCAGGTTTCGATGGAGTCGAAGGCTTTCTCGTAGTCCACAAATGCCATACACAGCGGCTGATTGTACTCTTCGGTCTTCTGCACAATCTGCCGAACAGTATGGATGTGGTCCACGGTGCTGTAGCCTGATCGAAAGCCGGCTTGCTCTGGGGGCTGGAACTCGTCAAGTCGTCTGGCGAGACGGTTCGTGACGACTCTTGAGAACAGCTTATACACGTGACTCAGGAGGGAGATTGGTCTGTAGTTTTTCAAGAGGGTTTTATCACCTTTCTTGAAAAACAGTACCACCTCACTCCCGCTCCACGTTTCCGGGGTCTTGCCATGTTGGATGACGGAATTAAAGAGGCTTGCTAGCTCTTTCAGGACCGGAGTCCCGCCTGCCTTAAGCAACTCTGTTGTGATTCCGTCATCTCCCGGAGCTTTGTTGTTTTTAAGCTGTTCTAGAGCCGCCCTAATCTCTCCTTGGTCAACGACCGGGAGCTCCTCGGAGTAATGGCGCATAAGAGGGGCGCGCTGGTCATCAATACTGATTCCCACGGGTTTATCCGATCTTGAAGAGAACAACTGCCCATAAAACCTCTCTACTTCTCCGATAATCTCAGGCCTAGAGGTAACGACCCCACCATTTTCAGTTTTAAGTTTTGTCAGACGCGGCCTCCCAAACTTGCGAGCGAACACTTTCGATCCCCGATTTTGCTCAATCGCAGCCTTGATGGCACGGGTATTGGAGCGTCGGAGATCGCGTCGCGTCAGCGTTTTTATTGTTCGGTTTAAGGCCTTATCTGACAAAAACGATGGTAGTTCTCGTCGTTTTCTCATGAGCTCGAGTGTCTCAGCAGAGAGTTTTGGTGCGTTGTCTCTTCTCTGTGGCGGAAAACACTTGCGGGATGTGTTTTGCAGTATTTTGACCAGCGTGTCGGTTCTCTCATCAATGCTGCTTATGGTTTCCAACGCGGTGAATTGATTTTGAAGTTCCATTTGGAACTTTTCGGAGCCTTGAGCAGCTTGGAGCATGGTAGGTCGGAGAGTAGACCTCATCATTCTCGATCTTTCGGCTTTTAAGTTGATATTTAGAGTGCCTCGAACCAAGCGGTGATCACTTCCGGTATTAAACCTGTTGATCACTGAAACATCTCTAAATATGTGCCTTTTATTCGAAATGATAAAGTCTATCTCGTTCCTTGTCACGTTATCGGGGCTTCGCCAGGTCCACCTCCTCTGAGGCTTCTTTTGAAAGAAAGAATTCATCAAAAAAAGCCCCTGCGCTTCGAGAAAGTTTACCAGCATTTGCCCCCTGTGATTTCTGCAGCCCAAGCCGTAAGGTCCGACTTTCGATTCACCGCTATCTTGTACTCCCACTTTAGCATTAAAGTCTCCCATAACAACATTGTAGTGGGCCCTCGAGGTGTCGTTGAGGGCCTTTGCGATGTCCTCGTACATCGCTTCGACCACATCATCAGAGTATGTCGAAGTTGGCGCATATACCTGTACAACCTTCAGGGAGTACCTGTCGGAAAGTTTTAGGACAAGGTACGCTACCCGATTCGATACACTACTGATTTCCACAATGCTGCTAATGAGATCCTTTTTGACAAGAAAACCGATACCACTCTGGGAGAGGTTATCACCTTCGCGGAAGTAGAGTAAGTTACCGGACTCTAGAGTTATCGTGTCCTCCCCCTGTCTTCGGACTTCAGATAACCCCAGTATATGCCAGTTTATATGACTTAACTCTACTTCTAATTCGGCGAGGTGATGGTCCAGCCTCATCGAGCGTCCATTATACGTTGCCATTTTCAGTCGTTTTATACGGTAGCCTGCCGTGAACCGGTGATTCTTAGCACCCCCTGCCCTGCCGATACCGCGACCGCTACCTTGGTCGGGCCTAGCGGGCTTGCCGGTAACTGGGGGCCTTTTTTTGGGCGCATCTGCCATTAAGGGAGGGGTTTGCCCATACTCGCCGCGCTGGGCAGGCGTGTTGGCGAGCGCAGTAGGGGGTAAGATGTTTATGGGAGGGGGGACGCTGCTGCCCATCCCCCCTTTTCCCCGTCCCTCACAACAATACCAAGTACTGCTGTTTTGCGGTAGAATATCTGATGAGTGGGTGGTACCTACCCAGACGAGCTTGCACAAAGCTCTACCACCATTATATATATATATATTAAAAAGAAGTAATTAATACAAAAATTGTGAATTTAACGAAATTTTGCCAATACACGAAAGTAACAATCCAAATTAGCTAATTATGCGATAAAAATCATTTACAGATCATATTGATATCTTACTCTGACAAGATAATTACTGCGCGTAAAAGCATATTAAAAAAAAGACTTCGTGACAGCTACGACGTGTAGCATACACGTGCACAGATAATAGCAAACAGTATAATAATTACTCATTTGTTTTATTAATATTAATATGTTATGTTATACTTACATTAAAAAACAAAGAAACTTTCTGTGTATTTACAAAATTACTCTGTTATTCGTATATTCGGTATTATTAACTATTTCATCATTTCATCCTTTGATATTTAAATTCTCATGAAACCGTGGAATGCAAAAAGGGGATAGGTCAAAAGGACATCATGATATACTCTAATATTAAATTAATATTAAGTAATATAAATTACTGGTGGTAGGGCTTTGTACAAGCTCGTATGGGTAGGTACCACCCACTCATCAGATATTCTAGCACAAAACAGCAGTACTTGGTATTGTTGTGTTCAGACTCCACTTTTTTTATAGAATAGGTGGCCACCTGATGGTAAGTGGTGGACTATATGTTCGGCCACCTACCTATTCTATAAAAAAAACATTCTTCGTTTTCATTGCTATATAAATACATACAATATTATATAAACTCTCGTTTTTAAACGGTATTCTATATTTTGATAATCATGTGTCTACTTTATAAATTAGTAGTTTCTTAAGATTACGTACGTACACACTTTGTAATCGTTAATTTCAGTAACAGCCTATGAATGTCCCACTGCTGGGCTAAGGTCTTCTCTCCCTTTTTGAGAAGGATTGGAGTTTATTCCACCAACTCCTCCAATGCGGGTTGGTGGAATACATATGTGGCAGAATTTCAGTGAAATTAGACAAATGCAGGTTTCCTCACGATGTTTTCCTTCACCGTCACGAACGAGAAGAATCATACACAAATTAAACACATGAAAATTCAGTGGTGCTTGCCCTGCTTTGAACCCACGATCATTGGTTAAGATTCACGCGTTCTAACCACTGGACCATCTCGGCTGCTTAGTTACATATATGTAACTCAGGTGACAGTATCTTTCAGTAAAATCAGAACCGGTGACAGATTTAGATAATTTAATCCTGAAAAATTACAATTTAAAAGTGCCTCAGAGCTTATGAGCCTTCTTGAATAAATATTTAGATTTTTAGACTTTAACTCGAAACTTTAATATGTACGGTACCGTAACGCGCTTACATCTACATGTTATTGAATATTTAATATGAAAAACAGCTTCTCATCCTGTGTTTTTGTTGAGCTCTTGTCTGAATATCTTTTGGACCATTTTATTAAATAATATTTTAATTTATAATATATCCTTATGACTTCAAGTTATATCAGTCAGTCGCAGATTATTTCGCCAATGTCAAAAAGGACGCAAAAGACATCGAGGAGATTAATGGGAATTGACATTATATAAAACGACACCTCTTACCATTACATGAATTAATAACTATAATAAAATAATTTATCTCATTGATTTCATTTCAAAAATAATTATAATATGAATTACATGTCCTGCTTCTTGCTTCTAAGCCTATTGTGGCTTGTGCTATAATTACAATAAAGTAATATTAATTTGTGCAACGTGACAATAGATTCCTCAAAGTGTTGTTTAAAAAAGCACAACTACGTGTTATTTAAACTTAGTTTAAAAAAAATATGACGTCGTCATTTACCTTAACATTAAAAATATGTTATCGCAAATCTGCAATCATTCTAAGTGTCGCTAAAGCGTTATGTTTTATTCAGTCAACATCGATGGCTTCCTGCGCGTAAATAAACCAAATCGGATCGTTTTAAAGCCGATTGAGACAGCCATGGTACAGATGGTGGATAACGAGTATATCAAGTGAGAAATGGCACGAGCCATTTCCAATTACTAAATTGCCAATCGAAAATCGATGATCGAAAATGATTCCAATTTTCTGACGGCAGATTCTAAATTCAAATACGATTGGTGAATTCATAAAAAAGTTAACTAGTAGCTCATAAATGTCCTAGAATAAAAATAAACGAAAAAAAGACTCATTCGAAATGAGAAACATACATTAATTAAACAGCCGCATTATAACTATGTGTAAAATGCAATTGAACCCTAGAGAAACAGATGACTCGTCCAAAAAATTTACAGTATCATGATGTATTTCATATATTTTCATGTAAATAACATTTTTAATTTTAATATATTGGTTTTAGATCTGTCTATTATAATATATTAAGAGCATTCAAGTATCTCCGAGACGGCCCATGCGGTTAGAACGCGTGAAAGCAAACACAACAGCAATCGTAACATTTTATCTATTTTTGGGCTTACGGAAAACCTCCTTACTATTAAAGTATTAATTAAAATATATCTAATGTATAAAAGTAATAAATCGAAATATTCCAAACAGTCAACTAATTTAATTTATTATAAAAACAATGCAATGATGAACTGGTATAATCATAATTCATTTTATTAAAATTCATTATTATAAGCAATTATTTGATTTATTAGTTATTTCTGATTATTATTTTTACATATCATGACACCGATTATAACGCGGCGTATTCCGTAAGTATGTCAAAGGAATTTTCTCCGTTCTAGTAGTTTCTACGATGAATTTGCAAATCAGCAAGTATCAAAATATTATTTTTTGATACATACAGGTATCAATAGTTGGACTATAAATTACTTGATTTGAATTAGTGACTTTCAATTATACTACATGTTTTATTTATTTTGCTATCACTGCTCTAAAATTAAATTGTATTTCAAAACATGATAAAAAATCATACAAAATATATTGAGTAATCAAGTAAATGAAAGTGGATGTAACACCTCCGCATTCATCAGTTTATCTCAACTCTTATCAAAATCAGGTTATTAATTTGTCATAGTATTTCGAATATGCTTTAATAAAATCATATACAAGTTTAAAAGATTTCTTTAAAAAATATACTTTAAAGAATTCTTACAATTTCAGAAAAGAATTTTACATATTCCACAGTCCAAGGGGAATACGAATTTGTAAATGTATGCTATGTATGGTATGTCAGTTGGAATAAAGCGGCAAAGTCTTAAGATGTACAATATTTTTCATATTCTTTTTAACTCTAAATTATTTAAAATAAATAATTCTAAGATTTCCTTTTACTAGAAAATGTTTTCATCTGATAAGCGGACATTGAACAGCTTATAAACGTTGCACTACTAAACACGGATATTCCGCAATTGAGAATGTTTGAGAAACTTTTTATCGGATCTTTTAAGTAATCCATATTTCCTTTTACTGTGCTATCTTCTTCTTCTTCTTCGAGTGCCACTCCGACTAGCGAAGGTTGGCCGTCAGCTTTAAATACTCCTTCTTGTTCTATACTGCGCTATATCGGTTCCTAATCAAGTAACAGTTTGTAAATCTGTTATGGTATTTACTAACAACCGACCCCACCCCTAATCTAAAGTGGGTGAAGCCGCAGTCAGATACAAGCACTGGCATATATATATTATTACTGGTGGTAGAGCTTTGTGCAAGCTCGTCTGGGTAGGTACCACCCACTCATCAGATATTCTACCGCAAAACAGCAGTACTTAGTATTGTTGTGTTCCGGTTTAAAGGGTGAGTGAGCCAGTGTAATTACAGGCACAAGGGATATAACATCTTAGTTCCCAAGGTTGGTGGCGCATTGGCGATGTAAGCGATAGTTAACATTTCTTGCAATGCCAATGTCTGTGGGCGTTGGTGACCGCTTACCATCAGGTGGCCCCGATACTCAACTCAACTCAACTCTCAACTCAACTCAACGATAACATCAACAAGCATAAATCTTAGAAAATAATAATTATTATTATGACATCAATATATATAGACATCTTGACTCTTTTTATCAAAACAAATAAAAATTTGGAAAATAAAAAGTAAAAGAACTTACCTCACTTAAGGTACATTCTCTTAAGTATTCGTGCCATCGATAAAAAAATCATAGCCTCCATCATGAACAAGGTCACTTCACTATTAACACGATAAAGTTTTTTTATCGCTTTAAAGTGCTTTCAAGTAATCTATTAAGAAGAGTTTTAGTAACTACAAAGAGATAATAGTCGCCAACTTTTGAAAGCTCTTAACTTGTATTTATAATTTGTCTCGTTTTTTTTCTGGGAAAGTAAAACAATTTTAAGAATTAATTTGTTGTTTAAGTTTTAAAGTAATTGTTTTTTGTTTTAAAATATTTATTACATTAATCTTCAACAAAATAATTAAGCTTTCAATGGTGGACTTTTAATCCACAATAACCAAAGAAGTCTATGTTTAACATGAACTCCAAGTATAATTAATCAATTAGCCATTGAATTTTCAAACTTTAGTTAATTTTGCCCCAATTTTCGGTAACAATAATTCCATAAACGAACTTTATTCTTTATATTTAATAATAAATTAAATATAATAAAAAGTTATATTTAATGCATTTACTTTAAATTCTTACTTACGGAATTTTATAATCCGATAACTTAGCCGCAAGACTTAACCTAAAATTATTCTTTGCTGTTTCGCGATACTAATTTTGGCATTTCGCCAAAAATTAAACTGCACGAGTTTTAGTTTAATTTATAGTCTCTGTATATTGCGGGTTTTACGTTAGTTTAGAATTAAGGCTAATAACTAGTTTACGTTTGCGGCGTCGAAAGCGTGTGAGAGGGGGTATCAAAAGAAAACATTTACGGCCGTGACCAGTATGACCATGTAAACAATGCTTGCTCTGATATGTACATTGGTTTGATAAAAAACAAAAGTTGTCAAATTTAGTACACCAAATGTAAAAGCTTATCATGTATATATATATGTACACTCAACTGGATTTCTTGGCTTTACTGTTGATGTCAAATTGCAATGGGCCTCCTATGCCACAGGAATCCTGTGGCATATACGGTTAATAAATAAGATCGGCTCGCTAAGATTATTTCAGTTTCTTTCATTGTATAATATCATATGTTTTTTTTATGCTTTGGAGTAACATAACTGTACAATCTATAACTTAGAAGCTAAAGCATCATTGAGGTATAATTTAAAGAAATGAATATATTAATTATTACTTCTCAACACAATATATTTTGTACAAAAAATGTTAATGATTTTCTGACAAAATGGGATACACATAACGTATTATTTTGGAACAAACACAAACTTATTATTCCTGTATATACTGCATAGAGTCAGTAACTCTTTTGTGGGACTATACTATATACGGTTGTCTAACAGGATTCCAGAGAGCGTTTTATTAAATGCTTCTGTTGCCATTTTGATGTTATGATATATTATAGCATTGCTTAGAGCAATTACGTCTGTAACTGTCTATGTAATAAAAACATTTTTATTTGTGACGAATTTTGCAACAATCTCTGGATAAATAACTAGAGAAATTCCGGGTATACGTATAATATGTATAGTATAGTACATCAACCCCAAATAAATCATGATATTTTAAGAAGAAATTAAACAATAAATATTATCAAATAATGTACAACCAACTGTTTATTGAAATACATTTCTTCATATTTTTTAAACATTTTCTGAAATGCCAAAAAAACATGTTATTTTATCATGTTATGAACAGGAAATATAAAGTTAAAGGTAAGTTAATAACTTACTACCCATCTGCTTTACTTTTTGAAGAATGTTGTCAAAGAATTGAACTTGATCCTTCTCTGTTAAATAAATTTGAACAAAGTTAATACGTGTATAATACTTAATTAACTATTAAATTTGACAATAAATAGTTATAAGAGATATCGTAGCAGCAAATGTGGGTCAAAGGTTGAAATGAGCATTAAGTATGAATTTATTAAAACAATAACAAATAATAGCTTTTTTATGAAGTTTACTTTTTTTTTAAACTAAATAAGAATATTTTTTTCATAATAATGAATGCCAAATACGTAACGAAATATTCCTATTAAAGAGGTTCAAATAAAATATTTACCTTCTTGACTTAATTCTTTCTCTGTAATATACAAAAAATAATTAACCTTAACTCACAACAATTTAAACATAATCTGACAAAACATTTTACTCACTAAATTGGTCAACATAAGACTTATGCTCTTTTTTTACTGAAACAAATAAAAATAACTAATGTTTACTAATTCTTAATTTTTATTACAATTTAAAATTATTTAATGAATATAAAGTAGAAGTAACAACTCATTAATAGTTATTTTGTTAAGAAGAGATATGTGGACCTTTTTTTTCTACATTTCTATCACCGAAGATTTTTATGATGTACAGAAATTGAACACATGAATTTACGTGTCTGGTGTTACTCATAATGATACTCAGGATCAGCGGTTAACATTAATATAATTTTTAAAACCACTTCGCCATTTTGACACATTTATTCGTTCGTTGCAACGTAAATTTCAAGATCAAGTTTGAATATAATGTTGCAAAATACAGCGATGCTGACATATACTTTCACTTACATCCCATCATCAAGTAGAACGTGTTTTCTTTATTTATATATAAAAGATAACTCTGCTTTTCTGTGAAGCTTTGAAGGCTAAACCATTGAATCAATTTTGATAAAATTCGGTATGAAGCAAGCTTGAACTCCCAAGATGCACATAGGCTACTCTTTTACCCAAAACCCGCCACTAACACTCGAGTGAAACCGCGGGCGAATACTGGACAAATGATACATCACAATTTGTTTGATGTTTTATTGAGAAACGATGAAATCAAATTGTTCAAAGCAATTAGCAATCTAGGTACTTCATCTTTCTGCGAAATGTTTATTTAAGAAATAAGAGGAGTGAAATAAAAATAGATTTCCGTCAGATATTCAACCGCAAAAAAGAAGTACTTTGTAGTGCTATGTGCTCTGGTTCGAAGGGTGAGTGAGCTAGTATAATTACATGCACAAGGGACATAACATCTTAGTTCCCAAGGTTGGTGGCGCATTGGCGATGTAAGCGATGGTTATCATTTCTTGCAATGCCCATGTCTATGGGCGTTGGTGACCACTTACCATCAGATGGCCCATATGTTCGTCCCTATACTATAAAAGGTTACGGGATCGCTGCATTTTCGTACACTAATTTATGGCTCCTGTCCTTCAATCCCGCGTACATTTGAATTAATGATGGAATTCTCACTTAGTATTCATGGGGTACTTTTCCCAAGATTTTATTGTCATATCTCACGTCATCGATATAAAAATATAAAACTTGTAAGCGGAAAAAGTCTCATTAAAATTGATCAAGTTGTTTTTAAGTCATGCTCGGACAATTATAATAGATTTTTTACTATATACTTACACAGCCATTTTTTATATTTCTCGATTTCTGTAAAAAAATTTCATGAAAATAAATAATTTTTAATTTTAAGCCTGATTTTATGAGACGTAGTTTTATATTACCTTTTTCATTTTCCATCGAGTTTGAAGTGTCACTTAAAGACACATCTAATAAGGAAAATACTGTGAAACACATGAAAAAGATTAATATTTGCCTTAGGTTACTTCTTCATTATATTCAAATATAAGGAGAATGATAAAAATGAAACTATATCAACAATAAAGTATTTTATATTACGGATTTATACACATAGCTTATATTCTGAGCATATTTCTGGAATAAAAAGTATTTGTACGTTCGTCTCCTTCAAGCAAAAAATTTAGTATGTAGTTAGGTCGTTTCGGAAATGAAGGATTTTTTTTCAGGTGGACCATTTACATGTCAACTTCAATGTTTTTACTATCTATATAATCTTGTTTAAGATAAATAAATAAATATATGTTTAATTTGTAATTTTTTGATAAATTTAAATTGATCTGCTATATTTTATTTTAGTTAGTTTATAGATTTTCGGGAGAAGTTAATAATGTGTCTGACATAAACATAGTTATCCTATATATATACAGTGTAATAAATTTAGTTTGTAAATGTATAATACGAAATACCTTCTGATAATTCCGAACTCATACTAGAAGACGATACCTTGGCTTCAGTGGTTATATAAAGCTGCAATTGAGAGGCAATTATACTTTTCAATTTTCTAGAAAATTGCGTAAGTCGCGACCAGACAATATTTATTGAACTTATAAATACTAGTTTACGATTAACTTTAACTGTAATTGATTGAGTAGTTACGACGTGAAAGCGAAACAAACAAACAAACTCACTTTATAATATTCTATGATTGAACTTACTAATCTTAGAAAACAAAATTCCAGACTCTCCAATAAAAATACCAACTGGCACAAGTGTTTGAAACGGGCGAATTAGTATACAAATAGTATACGAAGCTTACATCGTGTATAAATGTATTCAAATTTAGCCTTGCTTTCAATAATTGTATACGGTTTAAGTAAAGCAGATCTTAATCTATTGAAATAATTATATATCTGTTATGAAAATTCACTAAATATACGTAACAATTTACTAGTACAATTTGTATGCAAATAACTCACAATCTATTTTATCAGGTACGCCAATATTACAAATAGCATTCGCTTAAAATATTGACAATTAATAATATACTTGATATTTCTTCGAATCCATTGCGGAATTCGTTCGAAGTGTAAACTAGATAGTATATTTCAGTTTATATAAATATTCTAAATCGGTAGCGTATGCGTTTTAAAAAACTATCCATATATGAGATTGCATGAATTCGTGTTATCGTTGAAGCTTCTTTAGTTAATATTAGAACACTAGTACGAACCACCAGAAGTAAAACAACTACAATTAAGATTAAAAATTTAAGTCAACTTCTTCGTAATGAAATTTTTCAGCTATAATGAAAAATATTATAAACCACGGTAACACAATAAATAATCCAATCAATAAGGTCACTTGCACACTTATAGTTAAACTATGTATGTAAGGTTTCACTGATTTTTAATAATTATTTTGAGATTTTTACAAAATAAAGGTAATATTTTTAATTAAATTAACACTGGTTGGAAATTATTGAGCGAAAAAACTACGCTATAAAATAAAAAAAACAAAACACGAAAAAATTGACTCGTTTGATGGTTGTCAGGGTGATTGCAGGAATTTCAATGAAAAGTGACATAAAATTGTAAAATATTAATTAGTATTACAGGTAACGTGTGAAAGAGAATAAAATGTTAAAAGTAATTCTGAAGGATTGTTTTACTTTTCTGTGATCCTGACAACGTATATGCAAAATTAAATATTTATTGCCTGAGTAGTTAAGCGTAACAAACAAACTAATTTTGCATTTTTTTTTTCATGTTTTATTTCAGCAATTATACTTCTAAAGCCAATATGGCACAGTGGTAAGAACGCGTGAATCTTAACCGATGATCGTGGGTTCAAACCCCGGCTACCACCACTGAATTTTCATGTCCTTAATTTGTGAATATAATTCATCTTGTGCTTGACGGTGAAGAAAAACATCGTGACGAAACCTGCATGTCTCTAATTTCACTGAAATTCTGCCACATGTGTATTCCACCAACCTGCATTAGAACAGCGTGGTGAAATAAGCTCTAAATCTTCTCCACAAAAAGGGAGAAGATGCCTAAGCCCAGCAGTGGGACATTCACGGATACTTTACTACTTTTAACAATATAACCCTATTGCCATTTAAACGTAGAAATTAGTATTTGAGATTTTGACTTAAAAAATCAGATTAATTTAATTTACATAATAAAACGAAGTTTTAAATAAAAACTTTTATAAACTTGCCATGAAAATAAGTAATATTAAAATCATTTTGATCTGTCACTTGTGAAGCACGTCAACTACAACAGTTCCGCTAATTAAACACGACTCCTTATAAGTGCATTTTATATTGCATTCAATCAATTGAAATAAGTATTGACTTTTTGTTTGCAAGTTGCAAACGTAATACATATTTCATTTCCTAAAATAAAAAAAAAACTGTTTAAAAAATGAGACGAGATAGCACAGTGTATAGAGTGCAGATTAAATGAGGATCTCGTGTTCAAAGCTTGAAACATTGAACTTTTACGTGTTAAATTTTTTATAAATACATCAACTGTTTATGAGACAATCTCCATGAGCCACATAAAATTATATCACATGTATGTATATGCTGGCTGTGAACATCTTAGTGGAATAAACTGATCCTTAATAACAGTCTTTATCCAGTATTAGAATATTGCTATTATACAATATACGTAAAGGAACGCTTGTATGCTAAAGGTATACAATTAATGAATTTATTTATGATAGCATACCTTGGGAATGAGACGATCACCGCATGGCTATTTCTTTTTTTTTTGTAAACGAAACATAATATATAAAAAACCCGTTGAGTTTCTTTCGCCGGTTCTTCTCAGGCCTGGGTGTTTCTTTTCCGCACTGGTGGTTGTTTCTAGTTTGACTATCAATAAGCAAGTGTAATGCTTCATTGTTCAATAAAATAAATTGATTTTGTTTTTTTTTTTGATACGCATTGTTTTTAATTTTACGGATATTTAAAAAAAAATCTGATTGAATATTGTGTTCACTAGCATCGCGTGAATAGCAAAGTACACGATTCCCAAGGGTTATAAGTTTAGCTATTTTTTTTATAAAATATCCGCTTAAAAATACTATTTTTTTAAATTTAATGTTTATCATTAGTATGAATTAATATTAAAGGTAGCTAAAGTGATTATTACCAACGAACAAGGACCAAAGGAATCTTTTCACAATATGGAAATTCATTCAAATTGAGAACCCGAAATCAAAGTAATTGTTTACATTCGAATAAGTATTTATCACTAACACCCTTATTACGATATTAAAGTGTGTATATATAATTAATAATATAATATTTCAAGAATAATCGCATTAATCATTCTCAGCACTTTGTCTTTTTATTGAGTAGAGGAAACCTTCAAAAGATAACTCATGAAGGAAGGAATTCGAAACCTGAATATGACAGCCTTACCAGTGATAAGAAAGCTTCCAACCAACTAATTGGTCTTTTGCATTACCATGTAACCGTTATTGGGATTCTATCAACATTTCGGTCAATGGTTTCGTATATGAGATTATTCGACTTTATTTAGAAGAACACTATTTTGATTACGTAATTTTTAATTGGTTGTGCATAGTTAGTTTTAAGTTACTGTAAAAAGTGATTTGAATGTGTGTTATGTACAACTGTTGGAGATCCAAATAAATAAATAAATAACTACACACACACACACTATATAACAAAACACTCATACATATAAGAATAATCGACATTATTTTTATCTTTGCTATTAAAAAACAAATTTCTTGATTCCTTACTTATTCCATCTTATACTTCGAATATTTTGAATTTTGCGAGTTAGTCGAATTGATAAACATAAATTTTTCTGAAGATTGAGAGCGTCAAATCCGGGTAAATATCTCTGATTTGTTTATTTAAGGTACTTCGTGTTTATATCTACTCGATCTCCGAGACCTCGTGAGAAAAATATCTCAATAAATATACGGTGCAAAAGAGGTGAAATGATCTGCAAACCTTCTCCTAAAGAGATAAAGTCTATGCCCAGCAGTGGGCAATTTACGCGACTGTTTCTGTTAAAACAAACCAAATTTCGATTCCATTGAAAATTTCGCCGTACAGAACGGTAATATTTTAACTTATACCATTTTCAGTTACTAAATTTAAGTTAACGGAACAAGATAACTTTAGGAATTATATCGAGATAATTTGATAAAGTTATTATTAGTAACTGTACTAGACATGAATATCGATTAATCGGAAGTTTAAATTGCTTCGAGAAAAGTTGTAGTTCACTTTACACTTTCCTTTAGTTGCTGAAATATCAGATGATCTATTCCTGAGGTGTATCTCAATTAGACAGCCGATATCCTAGAAAATTTCAATTTAAATATTCATTTATATTTTTCTTCGAATCGTTTTATGTATTCGTTAATTTAGTACCATGACTGGCACGGTCCCTTTGATCTGAAAATATCTTTGATGTGTATTTGATAAGAATATAATCAAAAATAAATAAATATTCCATATTTTTATTTATTCTAGCATTTTTATAACAAACCAAATTGATTTTATTGATACTTTTCAATATAAAATAATACAATATTAAGTAAATAATATAGTATTAAATAAAATATTTTTGATAATGTCTTAGAATAAGCTAAAGAAGCTTAGAATAAGCTAATTTGGATAAGCCAGCCAATATCAAGAACGCAAACAGAAGCACTCTTTGTTCCCTAACCTTTGTAATCATTTGACAGTTTCACTGATTTACTGGCTAGGTACAGATCCTATAAGGTTACAGATCCTGGGGTAATGTGTACAAATTTGGATGGCAAAAATCTATCAGGCTTCTGTCACAAAATTCTCGAAAGCAGCTCGAAGTTTTAGGAACGAACTAAAAGTCTTTTCTCTTGAACTCTCTCTGGTTGAGTCGGATTGAGGATGGTTGATCAGATTTTATTAAAGTGAGAGAATAGAGAGTGCACTTTTTGCGCAATTACTTTATCACTATTATATCTCCTGCGCAATTTGTCTATTAGCATATTAGTTAACTCCGAGTTGTGTCTTAAGAACTTTAAACTGAAAATCATTTTTTTTTAATTGTTCTGTCCCAGAATTTAACAACAATAGCTCCAGAGTTGCAGTCATGTAAAAACATGGCAAACGATGTTGAATTTATAAGAAAATCTTAACTAAGATGGGTAATTAAAATAAAATTCCTATGGTCGTCCCTTAAGGTCTACTTGAGTAAAGCTAATTATCCAGGGCCTTTGTAATCTCGTAAAACACTTATCGTTGGTGTGATGTAATAGTCTGATCTGAAGTAAGCACAAAACGAATTAATGTCGTCTTGTAGAATATTTCTCGCCATAGCTTGTCTTAGGTGATAAGCCGTTTATAATTTTACGTCAGAAATTTTATTGAACTTTATAAATGTAATTACCTATACTAATTTTGTAAACGCGAAAGTAGATCTGTCTATCTATTATGTGTTCACAGTTAAACTGATTTTGATGAAATTTGGTTGTAAGCAAGCCTGAAGTTCTGAAAACGACACTAGCGTCAGAAGAACAATAATATAGTACATCCGCTTTTCTTGTAATTTCAAAGCTTTGTATGAATATTTTCAAAGCTATGATAGCAGATGCGGTCCTTAATTTTTCTTATGGCACAATTACCACTATTAATAAAGTCTGTAACGTGATTAAGTCATAGCTCGCTACCTCTTTAGCCATTATACAAATAATATTATCATAATTATAAAATTAATTATTATAAATGATATCTAATAATCTACATAATTATTAAAGTGATGATATATTAAATAAAATTATTACAAAAACCTATGAATATTATATTTCTAACCTAATTTTATTTCAGTGTTTTGTATTTATCAACACCTTTTGCGTCTGTGCGATAAACACTTACGTACTCTTTGAAGTCTGCTACTGAAATTTGTTCATTTTTTATCAGCTCACCGTCTAATGCTCTTAAATCCGTTTATATTTTTTAGCTCTGAATTTCGCGGCGAGAATCATAAGTAGGCTCTTATTTTGTCGCCACGTAAAAGATTACCAGACAATCGATAAAAATTGGCTTACCAGGGATTTTATTAAGAGATAAAAACGTATTTTCAACATCCAATCTTTGTACCTACAGACTTAAATTTTTATTCAATAGAAATTTGGAATAAATTATTAATTAGGTGTACATTTTATCTTTTAGTAACTAAGGTGTATAATACTTTAATTCTTAATTCTATTAAAATAATATACTCACAACAACCTCTAAGGTTTCCTCTCCTTTTAACGAGAAGTTTTGGATAGAGATACATATATGTGTGTGTTTTCATGACATACAGGTTTCTTCACGACGTTTTCCTTCACTGCAGACCAAGAGACGAATTAAACACCAAAGACCCATGACAATTCAGTGGTGCTTGTTTTAGTGGTTGAATACCACTGGGTCATCTCAGTTCGTATAATTGTATAAAAAAAATAAAGTATATGTGTCTCTTTATACATATACAAAATATTTTTACAAACCTCGAAGGGTGTACTAACTTTCGGGACAACTGTAGTAGTCTATAAATATAGATTTACTACTTATAATTATATTAATGCATAATTCCTGCAAAATTGCTATGCCTGTACTATTAGCCCTCGTAAATCATAAAAAAGGTATCTGCTTATTTTTTTTATAAGCAGATACCTCCACGCCAACCGGCTTTTGACGAGCCTTTCACGCCGAAGGTTGTGGGTTCGATTTCCACCCAGGACAAATATTTGTGTGCATGAACATGTCTGTTTGTCTGTGGTGTGAGTCTGGGTGTAATTATCTATATAAGTATGTATTTACAAAAGAAAAATAGTATATGTAGTATATTAGTTGACTGGTTTCCATAGTACAAGCTCTGTACAAGCTTAATTTGAAATCAGATGGCCGTGTGTGAAAAATATCCCAGGGTATTATTATTATTATTCTAAGTTTAAAAACGAAATATCGATATATGTGTGTCATTTTAATGAACAATAATCTTCTATTTCAGTTTATATCAATTTTTATTTGGTTAATATGTAATGTTTATTTTAGAAATTTATAAAATTAATTAAAATCGCGTCGTTTTATGAAGTATAAAACGTGACGTAAGCGCATGATCATATTCTGGACTTTCATAACGTTTTATTCATAGCTTTTATTGCGAACCCTCTCATATTTAGATTTTATATAGACACATAAAAATATTGTAGCTTCAATCCATGGCTTGCATTACGCGTTCTTAAATAGGATAAAGTTACGTGCATATTAAAAATTGAAACTGGAAATCAAAGTGCTTTATTCCTTCAAAGATGATTAAGGTATATGAATATCAAAATACATAAAGAGATTACACTTCAAATCAGTGGTGTCATATCACTCGTATTTAATAATATGTTCATTTTGCTGACCATTTAAATTAATATATAAGGCTGATGAGTTAAAGCCTGTTAATATCAATACTTCATTGCGATTTAATAAAAAACGATAAATACCTAATTTGTTAAGTACGGTTAACTACATAACATCACGATTCTTTTTTTTTTTTATAGAATAGGAAGGTGGACGAGCATATGGGCAACCTGATGGTAAGTGGTCACCAAACGCCCTTAGACATTGGCATTCTAAGAAATGTCAACCATCGCTTATAGCCAATGCGCCACCAACCTTGGGAACTAAGATTTTATGTCCCTTGTGCCTGTAATTACACTGGCTCACTCACCCTTCAAACCGGAACACAACAATATCAAGTATTGCTGTTTTGCGGTAGAATATCTGATGAGTGGGTGGTACCTACCCAGACGAGCTTGCACAAAGCCCTACCACCAGTAAAGTAGTAGATTCACATAAGCGGAGAAACATTTTATGTGTTTAATGAAACATTAAATTACATGTAATTTTATAATTATTAAATCGTTGATATTTTATTAATTAGTATATAAGAGTATATAATTAAAATGTATAATTAAAATATAACAGTGTATAAGTGTGATAATTATAAAGTTTTTAGAATGACTGACACAACTGGGTCATCTCGACTTTTATATACTAGAATATGTTTTTAATGAAATTAATGTAAGCTTTATACATGTTTACGCTTTACGACAAAAGCCTTGAACTAACTTACTGCGATAAGTCTACTTATTAGGTATTCTACCCACTAAGGGGCATTACTTCATGTTGTTATACTTGAGCCTGAAGGGTGAGCGAGTAGGAACAGGCTCAAGGGATTTAATAATTTAAATCTCAGTGCGGTAGATTCGTAATATGTTGATATATGTTTTAATTACTATGTATTTTACACAATGTCAATGTTTAAACTTTGTTGTACTAATGATAACTTAATCGCTTAATGTTAGTTGTTTATGTAAATAAACTTTGGAAATAACCAGTTATTTTTATAGTTTCATACATTTATTTAACACAGAAGTAATTTATTTTCTTATCGTCAAAAATTTACTACCGTTTCAGAAAAAAAATACTTCAGAGATTCGAAGAACCAGCAAAACTCACATAACTATTGATATTTCTCCTTTATATATTTTAAAAGTATTTATTTACTAGTTTTAATTAAGCTCATTTCTTGTCACGGTCAGAGTTGAATATATATGAATATATATATATATATATTCAACTCTATATATATATATATATATGTAATATAAATTATATTATTAACTACCCATACCTTTTCTATCAAAATTTCCCTTAATATACGCTATACCTGACATAAAGCTCTGTAATGACGTACACAAAGTGATATTGGTTGTTTACGGTCCATAGGATAAGTAGATTATCTCTCGCTAGTCATATACAGATAGTCTGTCATACAACGGAAACTGTTCCCGTGTTACATAAAGACACTGTTTTTATTAAACGGTAATTTAATTATGTTCGGTAATTATTACATAATAATAATTTGTATCATTTGTAGATCCTTAAGTTGTTAGTAATTATGTATTTTCCTGGCTAACTTTAATTAAATACACCAACACTTCGAAACACAATTGCAAATCCGAAGCGATCGAAAAACATTCAGGGACCTTATTAAATAGTTACCACCCCAACGAGGCAGTTGGCAAATATTATACATAATATATATTGCGATTTAAAAAAAAACGATAAATACCTAATTTGTTAAGCACGGTAAACTACATATAAATTGTAAAAGACGCCTTTACATGTTTTTTTTTAAATTGTATAATTAAAAAATATACATAGTGATTTGATAGTAGTTTTAATGTTATGTATTTATAAAAATTATAATATTCTATCATGTTAAATTGTGAGTATATATTACTGTATATACTCGCAATTCTTACTAACATAATAAATGTGAAAGCGTTTTGTTGGTCAGCGTGTAATATTTTTCATAGAGATAACTTATAGATCAGATTCTTGGACTTCTTTAAATTCCAAATATGAAATTATTAAAAAATATAATGTTTTAATAATTTCATTTTAAGATAATTTTATAATAATAATATAATAATAAAAAAAAAACTTTTTATCGTTATTTATATAGGATTACCTACGACAATTGGACACTCATTGCAAGAATCATAAACGACTTCTTACCTCCGCTATTACACTGGCGCATTAACCCTTAAAATTTGAACACTGCAATCATTTATGGTTGTCGTCAAAATAATTGATGAGTGAGTGGTGCCCAAACGGGCTTGAACAAAAGCCTACTCACAGCTAGACAGGTATTCATAGACAAGTTAGTTCGCCTCACTGAGTTTGTAAAGCTAAAATTCATATGTTCTTCGCAAAGCTTGTACGTACTAGTACCTCGTGTTATATTCTACTATAACATATTTTGGTTACGTCATGTTTTATAATATGGGTAGTTAAAATAAATCAGCTGATAATAATAAAAGCTGAATATTTTATTTTAGTGTAATCTTTCTACTTTTGTTTGACAAAAAACTAATAAATAAATGATAAATGAATTTCAATGATATAACTAGAAATATTACCTGAGATATTTTCTTGTAGATGCTGCTTCAGTAAGAGGAAGTGGCAACAAGTATATGATCTTTAGCTCTAGCGCACTTCTCGAGAAGAAAACAATTTTTTATCTACGTTAATTAGATATTACAGTACAGTAACAGTAACAGCCTGTAAATGTCCCACTGCTGGGCTAAGGCCTCCTCTCCCTTTTTTTTTGAGGATTAGATATTAAGGCAGGATTTTTCTATCAGCATTAGATGAATATCAAAAACAAGTGAACTCATGAAAAATCAATAATGCTTGCTGGAAAATTAACCTGTAATCAATCGGTTAAGATGCTCTAGACACTGGGCTATATCGTCTTACACTATACGCCATTATTACTTCATAGTAACCTATGAAGTATGTACCACCTTTATACATGAGTATTTTATCCAAATAAATCTTGTCAATTAGTTCATTATTTACTATATAAAATAAGTAATAAGATGCAAAGATGTGGTCACATCAGTTTACAGGTCACGTAGCGTCACGTCTACGAGTACGTGATGTTGTCTCGCGCCATCGGCTACACCGTAGCTTTACCTTATATAAAATGATCACGTAAATAAAAACAAGTTTATATTATATCAACCCGGAATACATAAGGTAAAAATTAGAATAACACAATAAAGTTTCTTTCGCCACTTTTATTTTGAGCAGATGTAGTATCGTTACGTATTATAAGACAAAGTCCCCCGCTGCGTCTGCCAGTTTGACAATCTGACCACGATTAAATTCAAAGACTAACGATTTTTCTACTATTCATATGACGACTAATGTTAAAGATGGAACAAATCATGTCGATTATAAGTAATATGTTTTCTCTAGACCCTTATTCAACCCGTACATAGCCGAGACATTTAGCTAGTTCTTATAAGAAATAAGAAATTGTATAGCTCACGTATAACGGATTAGTCTATATTATATAGGACTCTTCACCCTTTTTTTACGTTCTCGAACTTTACCCTCGAATTCAAGATATCAAATACATACTATAAGCCTGGTTCTCATTTAAATAACACAGCTTATATCCCAGTCGGGTTGACTTTTATTTCGTAAACGTTTTTCAGAAATATTATTGCCCTAAATTCAAAATGACAACCAATATCCGCAGTGACGTTAGCCGCTATTTTGAATGCTTTGCTTTTTCGTTGTGCTTTATTTTCAAATAAATAATAATAATAATCGAAAATTTTTCAAACATTGTTTGAAATGTACATAAAAAAAATTATACAGTTATTAAATGAATCCTCGTTCTCTATTTCTATGTACGGTTTATTTTTATTTCTTAATGAGTATTAGCTAATATTACTTTTCTATTACACAAAAACAAAAACCTATCCTTTGTTTCGTGTACTTCAAATTTGTGATGATTAAGAAAGATCTCTCACAAATTATAGCAATTTCATAAGTAAGAGCCTGGATAAAAGTTATCGAAGTACTCCTACAAATGGACGATTTAAAGCGCATCATGTCACTACCAAATCACATGGGATTTTCAATGCAATCTCTATACATCTACATAATCGAACAAAATTTAAATTTAATTATATAATGGGAAGTGTAAATTAAATTGTCTAACTTCATTTATATAAAAATATATATACTACGAAACAACGAACAATGTTAAATAAAAGTTTATACAAATTAATTGAATGTATACAAGGGGTTAACGCACTTAACTTATAAAAGCTTTTTAGTAATTTTACATTTGAAATGGAGCAGTCTAGATAAGAAGAGGTTTTAAGCTGGCGACTTATAGTGCTAGCACTTACCTCCACCTAGCCAATTATACTTAGTACAATGTTCCGCAACTTTCCTCATAAAACTAATGAAGAAGCGGACTCGGTGTTACGTTTTGTTAATACCTTATCAAATTGCACTTATTTGGCAATGTTTAATTAATATTATTTAACATAAAAACCTTCGGATTGAAAATTAAATCTCAATTATTACAATGAAAGGGGACAAATGAAAAGAAGAATGAAAATCACTTAAATTCGATTAAGTGTTTTATTGTATCGAAATTGAAAAAAATTAAATGCTAAATTTTAGATATACTTTATAACCGAAGCGAACTGTTGCATCAGTTTGTTATTGATAGTTTATTTGTTTCTTAAGAGCACTCGACACTACGATACGACCGCGTTTTTTAATAAGCAATTCTTTGTGTATTTCTTTCGAATATAAAATCAATGAAGACTGAAAGAGAGAAATTGTTTTTTTTAGTTAAGCAATTTATAAGTAAAACCGTATTTATATGTGACAACGTAAATATATTTACGTTTACTGTGTAAAGCTGCAAGTATATTTATTTCACGACGTTCGGTGATGAAAAACACACGGAATTTCAACAGCAAACAGAATCATGTGTGACTGTGTCAGGTAAGCTCAGTCGTATGGGATTAAAGTGGATTCGTTTCAAATCCAATCGTGCTGTTTGGAATAAACGACGATTGGCTTTATCTGTAGATAAATAAATGCAGTCATGTGTATATAATAAAGTAATCGTCGAAACTAAAATTTACCTTTGAGAAATTATACATTTTTTTCATTGTCATTTAAAGTTGTTTTAGCGCCCTAAACTACATATACAATCTGATTCGTTACAACGCTTAATAAATAATAGAAGTTTATTAATTACTAGCTGAAACCGTAGTTTCGCCCGCGTATAATTCAATTTAACACTAAAAGCGGTTAAAATTTACCAACGTGCCATTTTAACGTTTGTTTTCTAATAAAAATACGTATTTAAAATTCAGCCGACTCCTTTCAGTCAATACACCACCAGCCTTGTGACCGAAAATGTCCCTAGCCTAGCCTGTACCTACGCTAGCTCACTTACCTTTCAAACTGAAACACAACAGTACTAAATATTTGATTTATATAAATATTGTTGTTACAGCCTGAAATTCAATCCCACAGCTTCGGAATATTACTAGATATTTAAATAAACGCGTGATAATGCGCGAGGCGTATTGCACGGCGCATTAGCACAATACCAACAAATTAATCGATTGCCGAATGTTTAAATCTCATTGATTAAAACGTATCTCGGAACAAAATTCTTATTTTACCCGTAAAAAGTCGGAACAGGCAAAATGAATAAATAATTTGAATAAAATTTTTAATTAAAGTTCGAATATAAATAATTATGATTAGTTTGTTCTCTTTGTACAATAAGTGTAAAGGAATTTTAATAATAGTTTGCACTTAAAACAAACGAGAAATTTTCAGTACTAGCGTCACTTTAGAAATTCCTTAGTGATGTCGAGTTAAATTAAAAGTGCCAACTTGTTCAAGGATAAACAAGTTAATAATGGAGAAAATATATTTTTAAACTTGTATTTTAGAAAATGCATTATGAGATAAAAATTGTTATTGATTTTTTTTAATTATATTTTAGCAATACTTAATATTGTTGTGTTCTGGTTTGAAGAGTGAGTAAGCCAGTGTCACTACAGGAACAAGTGACATAACACCTTAGCTCCCGAGGTTGGTGGCGCATTGGCGATGTAAGGGATAGTTAACATTTCTTACAGCTCCAATGTATATGTGCGGTGGCGACCAATCGCACTCAGGTGGCAAATTTGTGAAAAAAAATCTGCCAAATAAATATTATATTTGGTGAAAATATAAAAAATTAATTTACTTTTATTATGACGATAATAGAACAGTTTAAAACTGTATTAAAACAAAACTTTACCTTAATTAGAGAGCAATAAATCTTAACTCAACCTAATTCCACTAGCATATTATGAACACTATTTCATATAAATTTAAGGATTATTTTTCAATGTCACAGTTTCGGACAAATATCTTGAGTTCTAACTTAATTTTTGTGCTACCTCCGAAGCTCTCGTTAGGTTAACGTTTTTAGACAACCAATAGCCGATAGCTTCGTCACGTACAAATTGAACTTTGCTTATATAAACTTAGTTGACAATTTTTTTTTCTGGTTGTCTAAATGTTTTATAGTTAGTAGCCAATGTTATTGTTGGCGCAAAGGGACATGACAGGTTGGTAGTACAGAATGGCGATGCAAGGAATATTTAATATTTCTCACAGCGCCAATGTTTACGAGTGTTGGTTGGTGGCCAATTACCATCAGGTGCATGTCCGCTTACAAATAAAAAATGCAAAGGCCAAAAGAAATTGATAACGAAGATAGTCCATTTTTTATATATAACTTAATACTTATGTAAAATATATTTTTATGATTAATGATTGGTATAGTTACTTATCTGATTCACGGTGCAGTTGAGCTAGCGATCATTATTTTTTCCACCTTAATATAATAAAACGATATTTATAAGTCCACTTACCACGGGGTCAGTTGGACGGCTCATGTTATGACATACATTCAGTGTTTTTCAATGTCTTCATTCGATACTGAGCACGAGATCAATTATAAACACAAATACAGCCGCAGTGGTGTTTGTTGTATTTGAACCCGTAATCTTATGAGAAGATCCACCTGTTTTATCCATTGAGACATATCGGCTTCATCGTCTAACTATTTACTAAAGCTATAATATGTTTGTGTTTGAAAATTGAAATACCAGCAATCAATTACTCATTTTAGTTTATATTACTAGACAATAGACAAATGACGTATATCTAGACAATAAGCATTGCTTATTATTCTATTATCTGTTAAAAATATAATTCTTTCATTGACTTAAGTTAATTGTTCTCAATATATAAAATAGTTGCTACGATTGCTGTGTTAGTTGACACAACACACATCGCGTGTTAATCAGTTTCAATCATCAAAACATTACCCCTAATGTCAATTATAAGTGACAGTTCAACTAGTACAATCGCGTAGATAGTTGAAAGCACGTAATGACGACACTCCCCAGCTTATCGGTGCGAGACATCCGATACATAGGAGGCGCGGCAAGCGAGACAGTCGTTAAGAAAATTTAATTCGTTTAGTGTATGTGTTTTTTTTTCTAGTGATATAATATAAATGGGTGGTATCTACCGAGATGGGCTTGCACAAAGCCTAACACAAACTAACCATAGTATATACGAATGAAATAATCGAATATTTGTGGCTATTTCACCATCGCACCGTTGACTACCACCATAATTATTTTATAGGAATGAGTTTTATAGGATTTTTTTTAAACCTTGGGTTATTTACATTATTGTTATTTATGTCTTTATTTTTTTAGAAAATAAAATGTAGCCTTTGCTGTATATTATTTGCTGATAATGTAGATTTTTGTAGGTAAAGGAATTTCTAAAATTGGCTTAGTAGTTATGGAGTTTACCCATTACAAACAAACATACAAAAATTAAATCTTTTCTCTTTATAATATTATTATAGAATGATTCATATATAAAAAGCTTTATTTAAATACACACAAGTTAATAAAATTTCTTATATAATCGAAATAGAAAAAGATCATATGATTACAAAGAAGTGTTTTATTATAAATATTGTTATTTTTATAGAATTGGTAAGCGGAATTATAAGCATAAATTAATTAATAAAAAGTGAAAAAATCTATATATAAACAAAAATATTTTTAAAACTGCCTCAAGCATTTCAAGTAATGAAACTCGCATGACAATTAACCTAAAAGTTATGTTATAAAGCAATTATGTAATCGACTGTACAAAGGAGGTGCGATGATGGCATCTTAACGCCAACATCATTCCATTCGCTTGATTAAAACTACTTTGTTTACAAGTGTACATACATTTAGGGCTTGCACACAAGTAAACTTTGTATGATGAGGAGACCTTAGTCCAGCAGTGGGACATTCACAGGCTGTTAATTTACTTTACTAAACTGCCTTGATAATATATTGTTTATATACGCTTTCTGAATATAATACATTTATTTTTAGTACTTTTTTGTAAACAGGTTTTACCAGAATTAATTATCATGATCTGAAATGGAATTGAATTGATCGAAAATAAACTGAACGAAATCCAATGAAATTTGATAACGGCTTATTCAAATATTTAAAAATGAAGGTCGAAAATATATATGATTTACATTAAATACAAAGTTATTTTTTTATTTTATTTTTTAAATAATAATGAATTAATCTCTTGACTGATCCCTAGATAAAAAGTCTGCGAAATAAAGGTCTTGGGTTCAAATAGACCAAGGAAGCAGTGAGAAAAAATATATAATAATACCTATAATTATGCGATGGTGACAGTTATATACACACCCCACTTAGTACGAATCAAATACGTATTTATCTCGTGCTATATTTTCACAAATTACATATATAAACATTCGTCAACGGGTCTATGCTAATTAGGTCCTTACATATGAAATTGACGTTTTGTATGGGAGGAATATAAAGCTTAGTAATTTTTTTTTTTGTAAAATATATTTAATTAATCAAAATATGCACCATTGTTATTTATGCACTTTTGCTATCGCATATGTAGTTCATTGATCCCTTTACTAAAAAAAAATGGGGACGAGAATCGATAAACTGTTTGACGGTTTTGGACTGCCGCATCGGAGTTGAATTTTTTTCCTTGTAAGAAGTTGTCCAAATTCCAAAAAAAATGGTAATCTGTTGGAGGAAGGTCCGGGGAGTAAGGTGGATGTCGCAGTCATTCCAATTGTAGCTCATCTAACTTAGTGGTTGTTTGTTGAGCAGTATGTGGTCTTGCGTTGTCGTGAAGCAGCAGTGGCCTAGAGCGATTGACTAATCTCGGTTGTTTAGCAGCTAGTTCTTCCTTCATGGTTTGCAGTTGCTGAGGATGGCCATCGCAGTAGCTTTAGTGGGTAAGAATCCCACATATACCAGTTCCCCCCCCATGGGAGCTGGGTACCTTTCTGAAGGTTTCCACTCTGTGAAAAAAAAAGTGAATTTATGAATTTGAATTTTATGAATTTGGAATTCTTAACCAAAGTATAATATTTCAGATCAAAGTGGTCAGTACGACAAAACGCTAATTTCATATGTAAGGACCTAATACATCTATTTATATTATTATTAATTTTACTTTATGACAATTATATTAAACTTAAATTGGTGGTAGTACCATTTCATATAACATAATTATGGTTACTTTAAATTAACTGAAAAACAAGTGTAGTCGCTGGAGTTTAGTTATTTTGGAGACTCATAAAGTTTTAATGTATCTATTATAATTTTGGCAGCGTTTGAAAGTGCTTGATCAGCGATTTTCCCTCCGACTACGTACATATATTATACATTAAAACATATGCAACACATTAACATACTATATTGCCTGTGTTCGTTCTGAAACTATTAATTTAAAAATATATCGTGTGAAACTGGATAAAACAAATAACCTCACCTCTTTATAACGTTCGTATGATCAAGTCACTTTATACAAAATATATTCAAATATTAAATCCGCTTTATTTTATTAATTTAATATTTTCAATCTAACTTTGTAATATAAGAGAAATCAAAAATGGAAACTCAATATTTCCACTGACAACTATGATATAAATTGGATAGTTTTCTGACCAATTTAATTTCGTTCCGGGCGTACAAAACGCTACCATTCGTCACTCGTGTTTGCGATTATTATCGACAAACGATTGTAATGTTCAACAACGTATTGTCACCAGTTCATTTTTAGATTGCAATAAATGGGTTTGATGACGCGGGAAGGAAACTTGTTAAAAGGCACAAACGGCAGCGTATTGCTGGGTGTCACAGCTTTGTGCAAGCCGATCAGGATGCCACCCACTCATCATATATTCTACCACCAAGCCGCAACGGTTAGTATTTTGTTACGGTTTAGAGGGTGAGTGAACCAGTGTAACTACAGGCACAACGAACATAAAATCGTAATTCCCGAGGTTGGCACAGTGGCGATGTAAAGAATTGTTAATATTACTTACATCGCTAATATCTATGGGCGGTGTTGACCACTTACCATCAGGTGGCCCGCTTGTCAGTTTGCCTACCTAATATAAAAAAACTACTATGGTATTTTTGGACTACAACCATATGCCCCTGTTGACCCCGGAAAACCGCACTAAAAAAAGTACGATAAAATCACTTTTTTTTTTTTTTTTATAGAATAGGAAGGCGGACGAGCATATGGGCCACCTGATGGTAAGTGGTCACCAACGCTCTTAGACATTGGCATTGTAAGAAATGTCAACCATCGCTTACATATCCAATGCGCCACCAACCTTGGGAACTAAGATTTTATGTCCCTTGTGCCTGTAATTACACTGGCTCACTCACCCTTCAAACCGGAACACACTTAGTAGTAGAAAATACTAAGTCGTAAGCTATTAGCGTGTTATAAAAGTTTCAATACGGTATAAATAATATATCGAAATACGTACCGTCATACATCGTCTACTCTCTCGATATGAATCAATCATTCGAAGTACTTCCGTTCAAAGCGACCTACACGAATCGATTAACTAGAATCAGTATCTAAATCTAAGGTAAATATACTCCTACAGTTCCTTAATAAATAAGCTGTCAGGAACGTTTTAACACTGAGGACTCTTAAACACCCGAGGAGACAGGAGTGATAGATTTATTCGAGTCTTAATCTTGCAAAGAATGAAACATAGGTTCGTTGTTCAAGTAATTTAGTAGATAGCTATACATTCAAAGAAAGGAAGTATTTTGTTGCGAATATTTTATACAGGAAATCAATAAGGCCAAATAGACCCGTTGAAGATATTTCTTCTTTGTTCAAAGAATAGTATGATAGAATTTTAAAAGCAATGTGCTAAAGTAAAGTTGGCCGGTTGGCGTAGTTGGTAGATACTTGCCTTTCACGCCGAAAGCTGTGGGTTCGACTCCCACCCAGGACAGAAATTTGTGTTTATGAACATGTCTGTTTGTCTTGAGTCTAGGTGTAATTATCTATATAACTATGTATGTACAAAAGAAAAGTAGTATATGTAGTTTTTTGGTTTCCATAGTACAAGCTCTGCTTAATTTGGGATCAGATGGCTGTGTGTGAATAATGTCCTAGGATATTATTTATTATATTTATATTTATTTATAATTTACTTATCCTGTTTTCTCTCCCCGTAAAACGTAAATCTTATGTTTCCGGAGGATATAACAATAGCCCCAGATAGCAGTATCGAACCTGCGACTTCACAACGTCCGTAAAAAAAAGCTATTGTTATTGTATACTAATTCTAACTAAAAGATATACAGTTAAATCTTTTGCTTCATAAAATAGCCTTATAAAAATAATTATATTGATAGTTCATAATTCTATAATACTCTGCATATAAATCATATCTTTTTTTTAAATAGGCTGTTAAAATATATAATTGAATGTTTCCTAAATTCTTCCGAGAAGATCCGGAAATTAAACCAATCTACTGTATTTCAAAAACAAAGTCGACTGTATAAAATTATATGGTATATTAACGAAGACGACCTCTGCGCGTTTTATCTGTTATTAACATTCTCATTTCTACATAACCATTATAAAAGGTATACGACAATATTCTTCTAATAAGGAGTTATTCCCATTTCAGCAGGCGTTAGCTTACAAGTGGGACATATTAAGGATAGTTTTAATTTACTATTTTCACGCTACTAGTATTGATTAGTTTGCCTGCCTCATTGGTCTAGTGGCTAGATATAAGGTCACAGATCCCGAGGTCCCGAGTTCCGAGGGTTCAAATTCAAGGTCAGGCCGATAAAAATTTGTTTTTTCTGCAAACTCCCGTGTCTAACAAAGCACATAGCGCCACTGGTCCTGCATCTGAACATTTTCCAGTTGTTTTGGATTTGCCGTCCGATCGGATTATGGGAGTGAGGAAATAGAGCATGCACCTGTGTTTGCGACACACTTGTACACTATAATATGTCCTGCGCAGGCTCAAGGAATGACATTCCTTGATATTGACCGCTTTGGTCGAAATCGAGGAGGATGTGATCATTGATTCGTTAAGGACGTAGCCCGCTATAGCTTTGACATATCAAATAGCTATGGCACTTATTACAATAAGCAGATTAAAATCGACTGCTTAGATTTTTACATCCATAGATAATATAAAACGTGTAATTAAACATAATCGAGTTCGCTATAACTAATCAACGAATTGACTCGTTTCGTCTTACCGGCCAGCGTCTATTAATGTAATCACTTCGACTTATTTAATTTAAAGGCAGATGTTGATTCAGGAAGGAACTGTAATCTTTGATCTATTTCCCTTATAAATATATATTAAGAAGATTTAAAAAGTAAAGAAATATATACATTTTATTTAAATTAAAACATAACATTAAAATAAACAAAATTATTTATTCACGCCACGTTTGTATGTAAAATAGTTATTGAAATTATATTAGTTCTCAATATAAAAAATTATATATACAAAGAGACTAATTTGAGAAAATATTGTATCTTTTTAGTCGATTATTGTTGAACTAAAGAAGTAGATACAGTCATTATCTCTACGTATTATAAAACCAAGTCCCGCCGCGTATTTTTTAATAGTATAGGTTGGCGGACGAGCCTAACTAAGTGGTACCAACGCCCATAGACATTGGCATTTTAAGAAATGTTAACCATCGCTTACATCGCCAATACGCCACCAACCTTGGGAACTAAGATGTTATGTCCCTTGTGCCTGTAATTACACTGGCTCACTCACCCTTCAAACCGGACACAACAATAAATAGTACTGCTGTTTTGCGGTAGAATATCTGATGAGTGGTTGATACCTACCCAGACGGGCTAGCACAAAGCCCTACCACCAGTAAAGTGTCTGTCTTTCTGAACGCGATAAACTCAAAAACTATCAAACGGTTTCATACGATAATGTAAGGAGTGATTCATTAGGAAGGCATTCGTGTATAACAATAAGATTTTGTGTAAATTGACAATGATTTTTAAAAATCTCGAAAAAAAAACAAGCCTAGAGCTTTACTTCAGAGAGTTAATACCATTATTCTACCTGTGCGAAGCCAGGACGGGTAGCTAGTCTAAAGAAAATCATTCATTCAAATCATCAGTCATTGATTACACTCATATCAAAAGCGTTTTATTTAATGAGCAATAGCGCTCTTGATTTCAGGATGTATATCTATTTTGGTAGTTGACCCAATTCTATTGGGAGCTGTCGTGTCCGTGGTGGAACCTAATTACATCTCTTTATACCTCTCTGAGCACGACAAGCCCGTCAGCCTCGGTGATTGTCACTAACATTTGATGATAATTGCTAGCACTTGTGTTTAATTTGCCAAACGTTTTAGTAATTAGTTCGTCCAAAATTAGATATCTCAATGATGAATTGATTGAACGTTTAGTTATAACAATGTCTTGAACTTTAATCTGATTTAGTAACAGCCTGTGAATGTCCCACTGCTGGGCTAAGGTCTCCTCTCCTTTTCGAGAAGGTTTGGGGCTTGTTTCACCACGCTTCTCTAATGCGGGTTGGTGGAATACACATGTTGCAGAATTGCAGTGAAATTAGACACATGCAGGTTTCCTTACGATGTTTTCCTACACCGTCAAGCATGATATGAATTGTAAATATGCCTGATATGTTTTGTTCAATTTGTTTTTCGTAGACTCGTAGACTTATAAATGTTATCTTTTAGTTGATTTAATTCATTGTAGAACCAATAGCTTCTGTCCGAGGGTTCGCCTACGTATGAGGGGTGCTTGCCCGGGTTTGAACCCACGATCATCGGTTAGGATTCACGCGTTCTAACCACTAGACCATCTCGGTATAATGTATTACATATATAATAATACATATTATGTCGAAAGTAATTATTTTGTTATTGTATTTACATAACTTTCATATGACTTCCATTTTTATTATTAATGAAATAGCATGACTGTTATCTCGTATATTATAATGTACAATAGCACAGGCTTACGTAAAGTATATGTTGATTTGATTTCGATTCTAGTATTTAGACGTCTCCACGACATATCAGCTAGGATATCCGATTCCATTTTGGCAAGTCAACACTATTCGATTGGTACTCGGGAAGCGTGAAATTTCACTCTTGAGTGCCATTGAATCTCGTTGCCTGGCAACGAGAGCGCATACCGAATCAACGATCGTGGACACATAAGATAATCGTCGAAGAGGTTGTTAGCATTATTATTAATTTCACACTAACGACCAATATTTCTATCTATACTAATAAATGAGAATATCTTTATTATTTTTAACGCCACACTGAAAATACTAATACAAATAAAACTTATATCAGAACATGTAGAAGGTTTTAGTATCCAATAGTTATATAAAGTTACTGGTGGTAGAGCTTTGTGCAAGCTTGTTTGTATCTGATGAGTAGGTACCACCCACTCATCAGATATTCTACCGCAAAACTGCTTGGTATTGTTGTGTTCCGTTTGAAGGGTGAGTGAGCCAGTGTAATTACAGGCACATGGCACATAACATCTTAGTTCCCAAGGTTGGTGGCGCATTGGTGATGTAAGCGATGGTTAACATTTCTTGTAAGAATGGCATTGTAATGCCAATGTCTATTATGGGCGTTGGTGATACTTACCATCAGGTGGCCCATATGCTCGTCCGAATTTCTATTCAATAAAAAAAAGATGTCATATCGATTGGAGATGTATCGAGGTACTGAGATGTCTGTACAACGCCGCTACAATGACTGTCCACATCCAGGACTGTAAGACGAAGGTGATCCAACTGCGCAGAGGGGCGAGACGGGGGATGTAATATTCCCGAAACTGTTCACCAACGCATTGGAAGACGTTTTTATTATTTTATTATCAAACCCGGGCAAGCACCACTGAATTTTCATGTGCTTAATTTGTGATTATAATTCATCTCGTGCTATACGGTGAAGGAAAACATCGTGAGGAAACCTGCATGTGTCTAATTTCACTGAAATCTGCCACATGTGTATTCCACCAACCCGCATTGGAGCAGCGTGGTGGAATAAGCTCCAATACCTTCTCCTCAAAACGAGGAGAGGGGGCCTTTAGCCCAGCAGTGGGACATTCACAGGCTGTTACGGTACGGTAAATAAAAATATAATATAATATAATAGTTTCATCCGCTTTTAAATTAAACTATTGACGTTACAACTGCGAATTTTATGTTTTTGTATATGAATATTAAAAATACTTATAAGTAGTGTGTATAATATTATGACTACCGGTGGTTCGAATTTAAATATAATAATAAATTTCATAAATATCAGAGTAATTCGATTCAATAGTAATATTCTGCTAGCATTCATGCAACTTTTCCACGCGGTCACGATTTTGATAGTATTGATTTTACTCTTTTTTTTAATAATGTACTATTTTATTTCAAAGAATAAAATAAATTTCAGTTATTCTTTCGTGAATAAATATTTTAATCAATCTCAATTACGTTTACATTTATCTTCGTTTGTATAAACATGATAGAGTGACATCTAGACCTTCGAACTTAATCATTTATTACAAATCACCTAATACATGATTCGTTAGAGATAAATTGTATTGCAATCAGTATTTTATAAATATAAAAATTATACCATTCCTATTCTATTATATAGACGTCTTCTAAGCCAAGTCTTATTGATATAAGTCGAGCCGTAACATGAATGAAAAAGTATTAACTTTGAAATTTATAATTAACATTAATGTAACTTCATCCTTATATAACTAGTTCCTGTAATCGTTTACTATTTTTTCTAAAACGACCCGAGAAATACCTACGTATCCCACTGACTATATGAATTTAGTTACCAACCAAATATAATGTCATTTTAAATTCTCAATATAACTAAGTGAACTTTATTTTTGTTATTTTACAGAACGTTTGAATTGATGAATTAATAAAAACAAACCGAAATTTCAATTACAATAATATATTTATTGAAATCCTTTATTAAAGAGCAGAGCAGCTACGTAATGTATGCTTGCTATAATATTATAAAACGTGGCATATGTGAATTACAAACATGGTCCAGTGGTCAAAACACGTCAATTTTCAACGCAAGGAATGCCTACTTGCTGCCTTTCTCTGTTACTTCCTTTTAAATAAATATAACGCATAAGCAACGGTTCCAACTTTTTAGCTTTGTATTTCATCACTGTTTTTAAATTCGTTTCCTTTGTTCTTTATATCGTGATTTAATATGCACAAGGAATTCTGAACAGCGAACAATTGTCAACTTGACCCTTTTCCTAATTTATAATGTAAACCCAAACCTTCCGTAGACAGAGCCAAGGAATTTAAAAGGAACGCACATTTCGTTTGACATAATAAAATTGAAGCTTACTATGGTTTTTGCGATTAATATTTTGGTTTGTTTTTACCAGTTCTTCAATGATCTAAGCCCAAGGTTTTATCCGTTCTAATAATTAATTTTGACAGTAATAAAGTATTCTAATTTTGAATATTATTAACAAAGTGATGATGAGGATATATTATATATGATTTTTTTTTTTTATATATTCGCCGGGAGGGCAAATGACTCTACTCCACCTGATGGTAAGTGGTAGTAGAGTCCAAACGCGACGACGGCCAGTACAGACGGGAAAAACGTTCTGCACTAGCCGCCTTCGCCTTGCCGGCCCGCAAGATGCCTCTTCACGCCTCGTTTGAAGGAACCCGGGTTGTAAGAGGTTCCTTACTCTAATCCTTAAAATAATCCTTAAAATGGAGGTTGCTATTAATAAAAAAAATAATTAAATTTTAAATCGTTTCTTTATCTTCGATTAGAGAGAGTTTAATGAATTATATTCGCGTTATAGAAAAGTATTAATAAAAATAAAAATTAAATTAAAGTTGTTTTTTTTTGTTGGTAAGTGGTCACTACCATTTATAGGCATTGGCGATGTAAAAAATATCAATCATTCTTTACAACGCCAATGCGCCACAACCTTGGGAACTAAGATGTCCCTTGTGTATGTAGTTGCTGTCTCACTCACCCTTCAAACCGGTACACAACAATACTGAATATTGCTGTTTGATGGCTGAATATCTGGTGAGTGTGTGAAACCTACTCAAATCAGCTTGCACAAAGCTGTAAATTAAATAATAGTACAGTAATTAAAGTATTAATTCTTTAATACACAAAATATAATTCATTGGAACGAAGTTCTTTTATGCGGCTTACAGTAGAGTGAAATGGCAGTGGCCCAAGGTTATGTCACATAACGAAATAATATTCATACCGGGCCTACCAAATGTTATAAAATGCGATGCGTTGGGCATTCGAATTCAGTGTTGCGCGAGCGCTTTTGAAGGTAGGAAACCACTCCAAGCGATGGAGCGTGAACTGTATAGTGCACCTACCATTTTATTATTAATTAAGTTAAATACTTAAATATAAGCATACGTAATCAAAATAATTAATTTTATTTAATATACTCACCTAAGGTTCTTAAAAATATATACAGTACAGTAACAGCCTGTTAATGTCCCACTGCTGGGCTAAGGCCTCCTCTCCCTTTTGAGAAGAAGGTTTGGAGCCTATTCCACCACGCTGCTCCAATGCGGGTTGTTAAAATACACATGTGGCAGAATTTCAATGAAATTAGACACATGCAGGTTTCCTCACGATGTTTTCCTTCACCGTCAAGCACGAGATGAATTATAAACACAAATTAAGCACATGAAAATTCAGTGGTGCTTGCCCGGGTTTGAATCCACGATCGTCGGTTAAGATTCACGTGTTCTAACCACTAGGCCATCTCGGCTTTTTTCTATAAAAATATATATACCTTTATATATAAAAATATATATATAAAGGTAATACAAAACCATATAAGGACCAATAGCGCTACGGTTACGAGCCGCACGCAAGTCCCAGGTTCGAACAATGAGCTATTGTCACAATTCCAATCATAAACTTTGTTTAATTGTAGGGGTATATTACTAAAGTATTAAAATAGTAGTAAATTCCTTAAAATGGAGGTTGCTATTAATAAAAAATAAATTAATTAAATTTTAAATCGTTTCTTTATCTTCGATTAGAGAGAGTTTAATGAATTAAAATTTTCATATTATAAATCAAATTTTAAATCGCAAAAATATCGCAACGAACTTCGTTCCTGACGACCGCAAAATTTTATAATTTTAACCTGTTACGAGTAGTATGTTTTTTGTCTTGCAATTAAATTTTAAATTTGTCTCACTGAATCAATTGAGCTGAAGTTTTTCCAAAGTTTTAATAGTGCCATCATCGTTGTATTGTAAAATATACTAAATTTCATAATCCTTAAGACAATGCTTATAAAAATCTACTTGCTATTTAAATCAGTTGAACCAAAAGATTGTATTTCATGAACGTAAAAATCCAATTATAAAATCATTTTTGAAAATGGAATTTTACCACGCTGACAGTTAAATTACAAGGTCATGTCTCGTTTTCAAAGCTTCGTATCGCTTTTACAATAGAGATAGAAGGTTTGTTAACATAAAAAGGATAGGAAGAAAGAGAAATATTTTGATTTTTAATGTTCACTGAAAAAGTGTCTAATTTTTTTTTTAATATTTTTTTTTTATAGAATAGGAAGGTGGACGAGCATATGGGCCACCTGATGGTAAGTGGTCACCAAACGCCCTTAGACATTAGACGCCCTTAGGCATTGTAAGAAATGTCAACCATCGCTTATAGCCAAAGCGCCACCAACCTTGGGAACTAAGATTTTATGTCCCTTGTGCCTGTAATTACGCTGGCTCACTTTGGCTTCACTTTTGCGGTAGAATATCTGATGAGTGGGTGGTACCTACCCAGACGAGCTTGCACAAAGCCCTACCACCAGTAAATATATTTATATATGCATCTTTAAAACATATAACTATTATAATTAAAACATTTAACTGATTTAAATGAAAAATAATAATAAAGGTAATTTAAAATAAAATATTTTACAACAATTTTACAAATGTAATTGAAATATTACTGTTTGCAGTTATACGTATTCATTAAAAAATAAAATTAAAAGTAAAATACTCTTGTTATTATACTAAATGTTACTCTTACAATGTTTTAATTAAAGTTATACAACCTAACCAAAGCGCGGATTAGTACGGAGAACTTTCTTTGTAATTGCATATTAAGTCTCGTAAACGAATACGGATTCGATTATAAAACTTAATCACATTTTATTGTAGAAAATAAACCCATTTTGAGATAGGAATATAGTTGAGGAAGGACAACATTTATTTTGAATACAATAAATAGTTTATTTAATGTCTGATAGCTGTGCTGCTAAGAATCAGTGTGAGTTGCAATGGTGATTGAGCAAAATCAATTATGGCACAAAAAGTCATGTCCCATGGTCGGGTGCTCTAATGTGCATTGTCTATTTTTTGTTCCTCAGTCATCCTATGATTACTACTAGGTATTCAGTCTTAAACATTATATTATATTAAAATTGACTAGGAGAAACAAATTTAAAACTGCGATTTTATGAGAATAATTAAACGTTGAATGGTCAACCATTTTATTTTGATACGTGTAGGAATAAAAATTACTCTACCCATTGATAGTTGAATTCCTCAATCATAAACTTCATGCAAGAAAACTATTCATTGTGTTGTGCTTTTCAGCATAAAGCGCTTTAAATAAATGTATTTTAAGCAAATGTATCGCCTTGAAAATTTACTATTAGATTCGTTTAATTTTGTTATAATTTTAATAGAGCCTGGTAAATATTAAAAGCAATATTTACCCTTAGTTATTTTTTAAATCCGTTATAAGCTACGTAAATACATTAAGTTAAAATTATCAGCTATTAAGTACTTCAATCATCATGTTTCAAGGTTGATATTAGTGTAACGTAATATGTTTTTCAATTGGATTGAAAAATAAATTCTCATAGATTCCTCTTGTTGAAATTTACATTTAAAACCGTTGTTAGCTTAAAATGAAACTGACAAGATAAACTTGTAAGCTGAGTTTAAACGAAAGTAAGGTTGTAATACCTAATTTGAGTACGGTTTTTTTTTTGTTTTTGATGCCGACCTTTCACGTTTTTAAATAAAGCAGTTTGTAACTACTGTTCCGCCCGCGGTTTCACCCGCGCTTGAGATGGGTAGAGTGTTAGTTTAGTTTTTGTATTCTTGACGACGTGTATACAGAATTTCTCGGATTGGTAGAGTAGTTATGTCGTGAAAGCGTAACAAGCAACCAAATACCGGTGGTAGGGTTTTTACTGATAGTAGGGCTTTGTGCAAGCTCGTCTGGGTAGGTACCACCCACTCATCAGATATTCTACCGCAAAACAGCAGTACTTGTTATTGTTGTGTTCCGGTTTGAAGGGTGAGTGAGCCAGTGTAATTACAGACACAAGGGACATAAAATCTTAGTTCCCAAGGTTGGTGGCGCATTGGCTATGTAATCGATGGTTGACATTTCTTACAATGCCAATGTCTAATGGTGACCACTTACCATCGGGTGGCCCATATGCTCGTCCGCCTTCCTATTCTATAAAAAAAAACCTAACAAACAAACTCACTTTCACATTTATGATATTATTAGGGATAAAAGAGTTAGAGCTAATATCGTTGAGCGTTCTAGACAAATAAACACGAGCCATTTGCGGTACCCGGCTGTCGGTTGGTACTGGTGAGCGAGTCACCTTTGATACGCGCGTTGACTTTGCTCAATGATGTCCTGGCCTGGAATCCAAACTTCGACTTGTTTAACTCATCACATACTGTATATCGCAAAAGGGCAGCGGAATACGTACAAACTGTATTAAGTAAGTAAACGCTTTAGGTTCAACATGTAATGTTTATTAATATTTTGTAAATAAATAAAAAAATAATATAATTCTGATGCTGCAACACGAGTCGGCAGCTTGTTAATAAAGAGGCTAGTGTAAAAACCTCCTTCGTGGACATACCGACCGAAAACCAACCAGACCAGAATAGGAATCCACTAAGATCAACATAATTTGCATTTCAAAATGTTGATTGTGATTCTGCCTTGAAATGAAACCCATGCAGGTACATAAAACACCAAACTGTACGCCGATAGGCAGATACAACAACGACATGGACAACGCGTCCGTGGAAAAAAAACTTTTTCATGAAAATATACATGTTTGTAAACGTTTATAGTATAAACGGTAGTGAAATCTATTCATATCATACAGATGCCAATATCCATTTATATAGCAGACCATTGGGCGTTAGTGATGGCGTATCTTCACATATTTAGATTTACATTATGTATACAAAATATATTGGTTTTGTCGACAATTTCGTTATGATTTTTATAAATTCCGCATCATTAAATAGTACATTAAAATTAAGCTATTCAAACATATCTAAAACGGCTGTATGTAATCGCTACGCAAATAATTATTATAAAACAGTATATAAGTCGATAATCGGGAGTGAACTTTTGAAAAATAGTTAGTTTGTGTTAATGACAATAATTTTATGTGTTAAATTATATCTAAATGTGAATTATATAAATTAAAACTACAAATTTCAAATTTTATTTGTTAAATTGCAATAGTAGTGTGCAGTGTTTGAAGTGAACGCGTAAGCGACGCTTATTTCCCGGCGCTTATGACCTTTTGGTCGCTGGTTTGACTGCAATTCAACAATCGGTCTGTTAAGCAGAGTTACTCTTAGCTTTTATTCTACCTACATTTTTTGTGATAATAATATATATGCAAAATGGATTGTAAACATTGTTCAGAGATCGTAAGACCAGAAGAAATGATTAGATGTACGGCTTGTCAAAGTATGTATCATTACTCATGTGTTGGTATAAATGAAAGCGACTTTAAAAAGATTCTGCCTATGAATAAAGCTAAATGGAAATGTCCAGTTTGCAAAATATCTAAGAAAAATAATATAAGTCCAAAATTAAATATGATCTCTGATAAAATAAATACAAATCAAGCCCAAATCATAGATATTAAATCGTTGATTGCACATTTTGATGAGCGCTTCAATAGTTTGCATTACACAATGGAGTCATTCAAATCTTTTATTACTGATGAATTTAAAAAGCTCTCAGAATCTGTTACTTTTTGGTCTACAAAAATTAATACGATCGAGTCTTCCATTAATTCTGTTGTTGATCGAATGAATGATCTAGATAAGGAAGTTACTAAAATAGAAAATTATGAAACAGAACTCGTGGAGTTGAAACTTAAGCTTAGAGAATTATCGGAAAACACTAACAGAAATGAACAGTGGGTGCGTCGCTCTAATATTCAAATAAATGGTATTCCACAAAATAAGGGCGAAAACTTAGTCCATATTATTAAGACCCTTGCTGAAAAAAGTGGTTACCCCATAAATTTTAATACCGATGTTGATTTTGTAACAAGGGTAGCGGTAAGGAATGATTCGTCTGAAAATAAATCGCGTCCCATTATTTTAAAAATGCAAGCACGTTACAAAAAGGATGATTTTCTTTCATCGTTAAGGAAGTTAAAAAATCTGAAAGCATGCGACATTGGTTTTTCAGGCAGAAATAATCCTATTTACATAAATGACCACCTGTCCACTTACAACAAGGCTCTTTTGAATGAAGCTCGACGAAAATGCAAAGAGAAAAGTTACTTATTCTGCTGGGTTCGAAATTGCACTGTTATGGTTCGTAAGACTAACAATTCACCAGTTATTCACATTACTTCCAAAGAGTGTTTAAACAAAATTTTATAAGCGTTATTAATTTGTTGGTTTATAATATTAAAGTATGTTACTTTGTTCAGTTTTTTAAGAATATTTTTTGTAGTTTTATATTTTTACTTGTTTTCGTTAATATTTTAATTATATTTATTAAGAAAATTAGGCTGATATTGTATTGTTTTATGGACTTGAAGGTATGTTTTAATTCTTATCTGGCATCTAGGTGCATTGAAAAGCTATTTCTCTTTAATATTATTACTCACAATAATTATAATTTAAAATATATATTACTATGTACTTAAATATTTATTATCAAAATGTTAGAGGATTGCGCACTAAAACTTTACAGTTCTATTTTAATTTGTTAAATTCCAATTATGACGTAATTTGTCTAAGCGAGACCTGGTTACTTCCTAATATCTTTGATCAAGAACTCTTCGATTCACGCTATAACGTGTACCGGAATGATCGTGACTATGCACTTCTAGGGGTAAGTAAGGGTGGTGGTACACTTATAGCAGTACGTCGTGGCATCTATGTCGACATGCAACACTCTAGGACACCAATGTCTCTTCCAGGTGCTGATATAACTTTTGTTAATATAGTGGTCGGACAGGGTTTAAGTAAACAAAAACTACGACTTTTCTGTTGCTATTTCCCTCAAAATCAACACCAGAGCGATTCTGAAGCCACATTTTTTGAGTTCTTATCAGATTTAAATTTGAATAACCCTTTTGATAAATATATTGTTGTAGGAGATTTCAACATGGGAGATATTGTGTGGTCACATAACTCTGAAAATACGCTAGCTATCCAAAACCCATCCGAAAATAATTTAATTATGCAACTATTTGCTTTTATGTGCTTCTCTGGCTGGTGTCAGTATAATGGGATTTTTAATGGTAATAATAGACTATTGGATCTCGTTCTGTCTAACTGTAGTTGTTCGGTCGATAGAACAACACCATTATCTTTGCCTGAAGACGTTCATCATCCGTCTCTCTCTGTGTTGACGGATATTATGTTGAATGATTCAAATTTACGTTATGCTCCTCGAATTGTTCGTCGCTTTCATGTTGCTGACTACAACGCAATTAACAATGAGCTAAATAATATTGATTGGGTGGAACAATTCGAAACATGTGATATAATTAACGCAGTAGATAAGTTTTATTTAATAGTTAATAATATTGTGGATCGCTTTGTACCAGCTAAAACAGTATACGATATCAATAAATATCCTGTATGGTTTAGCAAGTTTTTAATTAAATTGATTAAAAAGAAATTACAAGTGCATAAACGATGGAAAATTTATGGTCATAATAGTGACTATGACAAATTTGCTGACCTTCGACACAGAACTAAATTGATGGAAAGAGAGTGTTATAATGTCTTTATTGCTAGGGCTGAAGATAATATTCATCACAGTTCTCGGAAATTCTGGTCATTTATAAAATCAAAGAAAGGTAGTAATAATATACCTGACACCATGTTTCATGACAATACGGTTGGCTCCGACGGCCCATCGATCTCTAATCTATTTAGTAACTACTTTAAATCAGTTTTTGAAGTAGAAGTGAATCAACCCGAGGTTGATTATTTAAACAAGCATAGTAGTCAGTCCTTAATTAGTACTATTAATGTATCATGCCGTACCATTGAAAGATATCTCTCAAAACTTGACTCGTCTAAAGGCAGTGGCCCAGATGGATTACATCCTATGTTTTTAAAACGATGCAGTAAATCTTTATCAATCCCTTTACATTTACTCTTTAACAAATCCATATATTCAGGCATACTACCACCTGTTTGGAAAAAATCGCTTGTTGTTCCCATTTTTAAAAATGGAGATAAGCATATTGTCAAAAATTATCGTGGAATATCAATGTTATCTATCATACCTAAATTATTTGAGAAGATTATTTACGATACTTTGTTTCCTTTAATAAAACCTCTGCTCATTACCCAACAACATGGATTCGTAAATAAAAGATCAGTTGAGTCTAATCTTGTTGAGTTTCTCGATGTTGTTCTTTCAGCCATGGAGAGAGGACATCAGGTTGACACTGTGTATACCGATTACTCAAAAGCATTTGATAAAATTCCACATACGCTATTAATTAAAAAACTTGCATATACTGGTATACACGGCGATTTGCTAAGATGGATAACGTCGTATCTCCGTGACAGAACTCAAGCAGTCGCTGTCAAGGGACACATTTCTAGTTTTGTCCCCATAACATCTGGGGTTCCTCAGGGCTCTCACCTCGGTCCCCTATTGTTTAACATTTTCATTAATGATATACTAAAAAATTTTCAAAATCCTGACATACTTCTATATGCCGATGATACAAAACTATTTAAAATCATAAAAAGAAGTGATGACTGCTCAAACTTGCAATATGATTTGGATATTTTAGTGCAATATTGTTCATCTAATGGCCTACATCTTAACTTTGAAAAATGCAATGTAATAACATTTTCTAGAAAAAAAAATCCAATTTTATTTGATTACACAATTTCCAATCATTTAATTAAGAGGGTAACCGAGGTTAGGGACCTAGGAGTGCTTCTAGATTCTAATTTATTATTTGACAGGCATGTGAATAAAATTATCGCAAAAGCTTACAGTATGATGGGTTTCATATTTCGCCAGGGAAGAGACTTTAAGCATATGAATACATATAATGTGTTGTATAACTCGTATGTAAGATCTAATTTGGAATTCGCTTCAACGGTTTGGAATCCACAATACTCTAAGTATGTTATGGCTATCGAAAATGTTCAGAATAAATTTATTAGAAGATTAACGCGTAAATTTGGGTCCAATGCTATTAATAAGCTTAATATTTTGTCGCTTGAGAAACGCAGGGAATGCAAAGATCAGGTTTTTCTTTACAAAATTGTAAATAATTTTGTCGATTCAATGTACTTAGTCAACAACATTTATATCAAGTGCTCACATTCCATTGCCCGTTCAAAACATACCTTTTATGTCCCAATGTGTAGAACGAACTATGCTAAAAATCGCTTTTTAGTAAGAGCATGTGACAATCATAATAAACGCTACACTAGTATAGATATATTTAACGAAAATTTATTTAAGTTCAAAGAAGCTCTAAAAAACTGTATTTGTCAGTAATATACTTATCGTTTTTTTTTTTTTTTTTTTTCTGTTTTAAATTATTTTTAATACTTTATTCATATATCTTAATAAATTGTTAAATAACTTGTTATCGTTAGGTTCACTCCATGTTTGTTTGTATAAGTGGAAACTTTGTTGGCTTAAGTGAAATTTATTTTGTTACTAAATTTTATGTATTATATTATGCTGTATGTTTCCCAAATAAATAAAATAAAAAAAAAAAAAAAAATATCTATACCACAATAATTCATATTAGCAATTTTTATTTGCTAAATAATTAACACAAAACCTGGAATAATTTTATTATTCTTATATTCGCGACTGAAATCGTAATGTGATTTTCAATTATTTTGTAATAATTAATTTCTATACACATTTTAAGTGAGTGAGTGCTAAGCAATATTGTTTATTATTTCATGAAGTAAGCATTTTGAAACTTTTCGTCCGATACTTGCGAAAACTTCTTAAATTATTAACGAAGATCAGTCGTTAACGGAGTGTACAAAATGAAATTCTAATAATTAATGTTTTATTTAGATGAAACATGAACTTATTGTCCAAAATTCTTAGTTAATTAATATAAAAACGTTAAAGACTGTATACGAGGTAATCCCTACTAAGTGCACTCATTATTCGCGACGGAAAATCTGACACGATTAACACTCAGAGGCTCTGGAATATAAGTACTGCCATCTACCATGCGGTCTGCTACTGAATATTTCTCGACAGAAAAACTAAATTTTATTTTACCCAACCCAAGGATAGATCCTTGAAACTCACGTTTGACGGATTTATAGGCCATCCACTGGATGGTGTTTGGATATTGAATTATTTAAAGGAAATGTCATTATCACCTCGATAAATATATTTATTATTAATTATTATACTCAAATTAGTCATCACCATTTAAGAACAATTAACGATTTTAAAAGCAACAAGCCTCCTCTTACGACCTATAAATAAAATCGATTCATAGTCGACCGTAAACTTTCACCGTAATATTTATTACGTGGCTCTATATAAATCCTATTGTTATGGTTTCGTTCTAAACGTATCCGAACCCCAATAGGTCGTTTTATTCAATGATTGAACGCAAAGACAGTTTAATGGCTGAAGTATTAAGCATCGCGAATGAAAATTGATTCTAAATGTGCGTTTAAATCAATTGTTAAGATAACATCTATCTGTAGTACAAATATATTAAAAAGTTTTTATTCCATTCGCATGTAAAATTTACAATTATATTCTGAAATTAAAAATAACAAAAGATAGAGGTAATTTTTTTTTTTTAAATTCTCTCTTGCCGTCCGTACTACATTTTAATGCCATCGAATCCATGCCAATCGATGCCAAATTCTAATCTACATAATATCTACATAATTCATAAAAAAATCTTAAGACTATTTTTTGTATAGCTGTCTGCACCCGCTCATTATACTAACATTGTAAATACTTTCAAAAAACTGCTTTATTGATTAATCACACACATTTTTCGAGCTGGTATTCAAGACAAGTACGATTCTGTAAGAACTCACTTCATTACTTGTTGACAATCAACTTATTGATGCGTGTATTCTTGAAATGTTTTAATTATTATGGTCAATTTCGTAATCAATTTCTGATATTTCTCGACCGATTCCTGCGGTTAGTTTCGAGTTTGCTTACAGAATACTACTAAATGTAATGCGGTAGAACTGGTGGTACCAGAATGAGCAAAGCACTTCTAACAGTAGGTTGAATTAATGAAATGTGAAAGATAATTTCATTGTATTAAATATATTTGTATTGCTGTCTTCAAAATATAAATAAGGAATACGAAACAAAATTGGTACATAAAACGGTATTACTGCTAAAACAGCAATATCTTCTATATTCAGGTTAAGGACATGATCACAGTGAAAACCGTGAAGTTGTTCAAAACCTTGCCACAACTTTTGTTACAGACATATGTAACCCAATGATTAAAAATATAAAATATAAATACATCTATAGAGTATCAAGGAACTTAAATTCACGCACAGTTGGTGGTTTCACTTTCAGCTTTCACTTATTATAAGTTCGAATTTCAAGATTAATATCTTATGTATCTATGTAAAAAAGTAATATAGAAAAAGCCACGACCTCTTAATTTTGACCTATGTACCTAGAGAAAAATCGCGTAGTGTTCTTTTCAAAATCTTGTTAATATAAATGAATTGCATGTGTTGACGACGGGCATTAATTTACCAAATAATAGACTATTAAACCAAAATGGAGGAGCCATTCGTAACTCAATACTGAACTCAAAGGAACGTTCGCAAACTCAGCAACAGAATAGATTAACATGTCACCAACGAGTACCGCTACTAATTAAACGACGAGCGACAAGCGATAATCGTCGTTAATCTCTTGTAATAAGGTCTTGACGGTTTATTAATCTCCTGTAATCCCGAGCAAAAATAATTACAGCGCCGTTAGCGCTTAAAATGAAATAAAAGTAGGTAATATCAAAAATCTATATAAGAAATATTGGAATATAGTTTATGCTGTATCTCCGTTACACACGAGTTAAAAGAAAGAAACAGAGTTATTGATGAGCTTCAGTAATATTAATAAAAAAAATTATATGAAGAATAATAATTATGGTTAAGTTTCGACCAATGAGAGAACACTAATACTCATTATTATGTCTTCTTGTTTCAGGTAACCAGCTCAAGTCCAACCAATTTGTAAGGTTAAATAATTAATCGTAGTACATTCACAAATTGACAAATGTGCGTGTTAATCTGCGGCTACATAACAGGAAAATTAGCAACTTGTTTATGTAATTATATTAAATTGCGATGTTGCGTTAATTATTTATGGTTTTCTGAACATTATCAACTATTTAAGCAAACGCATCGATATGAAATCGATATTGGCGTATATATTTAATTGACATTTTAACAAAAGTAAATTTTATAATCAAATAAGGTCGATACACAATGCGTATTCTTAAAATGATTATAAGGCTTATAAAATAGGTAGATGGTTTTTTTTTTCGTAAATTTACATGTAAGATTTATTCCAATTCATAATTTGAATGAAAATGATTTTCAAGCTTTTTCTCGGTAGATCCTTGAGTTCCGAGTGCTAAATCTTTCATAATAATGTATAAAATATATTTTAATTTGTAATGATCAAATAAGCTTCTACGTCGCTTATTAAATCAACACGTGCCGAAATAAAAATTGTTTTTTATAAATATAATAATATACAAAACAACCGTAACAGATAAAAAAATATTTGATAACACGAATAATATTATATTTTGAATAATATCATTGTTTATTCAGTACAAAGATTTGTCGAAATGAACCTGACGGTTCGGCTTATATATAAAAAATGTTTTTTTTTTTGTTGCATTCATAATAGAATTGTTCGATAAAAACATACACACAAAAAAAAAAGATTATTCTTGGAAATGGAAATAGGACTTTAAAATGTAAATTTTTCCATATATTTAAATTATAAACGTATTTTGACAAAAAAATATTTGACAAGGCTTTGAAAAATTAATTTAAATTTACTCTTTGATCTACTTAAGATTACTAACAAAATAAAGATGCTCAATATATATTTATAGGACTGTTATTACCCAAAATATAGAGGTCTGCGTGCGTGTACCCAGGACCTCGGGATCTATGGCCTTATCTAGTAAAGAGGCTGTCGAAAATTACGTTATTATACCTAATATATTTCATGAAAATGAATAGATATATTTTTATTATTTTCCTTATGACAGTAGAAAACTGTCATAGCGTTTCGGGTCATTATTTCGTACACGCGATGTCACGGCTCGTTAACCATCTCGTTAGTGTACAAAGCCTTATAAACTCCATCAGGCATACAAATCACTTGATTTCAAGTTGGAGATAACTATGTAATATTATGTCATTATTATATAAATAACCTTGATATTGGTAAGCTTATTTATATTGTAAATTTGTTTGTTAGTGTTACATACGATATTCTTTATGCAATTAAAACTTTGCCAATGTATAAACAATGGTTAAATAATCATTAATTTTATCTTTTGTGAAATAAATGTAATTGTAAGTAATGATACATACTTACTGATTTTCATGGCCTGTTGAGAAGAGCACAAATCTCGATAAAATTCATATTCCGAATCGGTGGTAGCTTTACTTTTAATATATATATTCTCGTAATACGCCCAAGATCACAAACGGACATTTAACACCTTTCCACCAATACTTCCATACATACTTATATAAGTACCACGCCTTCTATATTAATATTTGTATATTATTGCAATGGGCAAATACATAACTTATAAAGCTCAATAATATAAATGTCTTACATAATATATTAAAAAACCTCCATCCCAACATTGGGCAATATCCACTGTAGATTTAATCCAAACAAAACGAATTCACATACCTTCTGTTTTTAAGCTTTGAAATTCATCTAAATATAGCTTATTCAAAATAAACATCAAATTAATTAATTTGAGGTAATTTAATTTCATAAATATCAATAGTGTCAGTACTATTTCGAAATAAAAGCCAGATCAAATTTTACGATTATTGAATTGCGCGCATAGTTTATTTTATTAAACGGATACAGGCTTCGCTTTTGACAGCCACGATTTTATTGTGACAAAGGACGGCAAGGTTGCCTGTTTTCTATTGTCTCAGATAAGTACTAAGATACGTTTTAAGATTTTCACAATCAGTGCGATGTATGGAATGAAGACAGCAACGGCTAATGTCAATAATCAGAATTCCGTACAAATCGCAATTAACGTCAACGCTATCTGATAAAAAAACTTGCACTAGGCACACTGAACAGCATTTAGAAATAGGTAATATAATAATTGACGAATCATATCGTTAGGTTTTGATATTTACGTTTATTTAATAATATCATAAAAATATTATCGTACTATACGAAGCAGTCATGAATACTTGAAATAATTATTTTTTTTTATCGATACTATATTACAATATAAGATTCCTGGACTTATGCCAATAAAATATCAATTAGAAGATTAAAACGTTATCCTTTGAAAAATGATATTTTTTTATATAGAATAAAAAGGCGGAAGAGCATATGGGCCACCTGATGGTAGGTGGTCACCAACGCCCTTAGATATTGGCATTGTAAGAAATGTCAACCATCGCTTACATAGCCAATGCGCCACCAACCTTGGGAACTAAGATTTTATGTCCCTTGTGCCTGTAATTACACTGGCTCACTCACCCTTCAAACCGGAACACAACAAATTCAAGTATTGTTGTTTTGCGATAGAATATCTGATGAGTGGGTGGTACCTACCACACACAAAGCCTACCACCAGTAAGTATATATTATATAAATAATGCCAAAAAATCTGTAACATTTATAATATTTAAAAGAGTTATTAATTTATAATGACCACTTCCAACAGGTTCATCGTTGAGAGAGTGACTCTCAATATACGTATCTCGTTAATCCATGAAACGGCCAATAAAAAAATATTTCATTTCGAACATAAAACGCCATAAAACTCTTTCATCGCCATGCTATCAGTTACAACCGATAAATCGCGAGAGGCAATACAATACGTACTCTCATATTTAACGCTATAAGAGAACGAGCTACGAGCAAAATATTTACTACATAAAATATTTATGTCGATAAATAAATAGAACTTAAAATAATTAATACATTAATTAAATTAGTAATAAAGAACTTTATTTTCAATTTAATCAACGGTTTTACAGTAAGAGCTAACTTGATTAATTTTGATTTTGATTATAAATTATTAAATTGAAATATCGAAGCTTAATTGTCTTTGTTTTAATAAATGGTTTTAATTTTATTAGATATAATAATTAAACTTTTATTAGTAGGTTTCCATATTTAAATATTTAATAACTTAAAGTAGTTAATTGATTTTAAATAATTATGAATAACAATTAATAAAATAATTTTAATTCCACGTCACGTCACGTCCGATGACAGGAGATATTTAATACTTCAATTATATAATACAGAAATTTTAATCTTGAATTTTTTGTTATATCTTGTCCAGTGGTTAAAAGACGAAAATCTTAACTCTTGGTTCCGAGTTCAAAATCGCAAGCAAGCCCCACTCAATTTCCACGTACCTAATTTCATCCCGTGCTCAGCGTTGACGGGAAATATCGTTAGGAAACCTGAATGTGACGGATGAAAATCGGCTACTTGTATCCAAGTGGAGTAAGCTTTTATTGCTTTTATTTATTGAACAGAAGATTAACTTCTCCTCAATAAATGAGAAGACGACTTAGTCCATCAATAGGATGCTGTTATTTTTTACTTTTATTTTGTAAATTTATACGTGTTACATAAATACATAAGGAATTCGTATGATACATGCAAATAAAAGCTAATTAATGTCTAATGTTTTAGAATGATATAATGTTTGTAAATTAATAAAGATACGATAATAAGTGTGTGTGTGTGTAATTACAGGTTGTGATATTTTGATCTGCAGGGCGATTCTGTAAGATCAAACTCGAAACTCACCGCAGAAATTGATCGTGAAACGTCAGAATGTTTTGTGCAATATTGACAAACAAATAGCACTGCTGCTCCGACTCTGAACATAGCCTTTATATTAATATAATGAAGCACGAAAATAACCGTGAATCTTAAAGAAAAACGAGAAAATTATTTTTATTGTTAGTGATGAAAGTAATCCATTATTGCTAAAAGTGGAACAGTGTTTTAATCAAATGAGAATTTTATTAAATTCTAAAAATAACTAACTAACGTGGGTAATATGAGCATTTTATAATGTGTTGACACAAGTGTATCCGTTTGTTATATAAATAGATTTGTAGATTTATACCCAGCCTCCCTAGGGATGTTGGATTAGTTTCTACATCGGAATTTTCGATATGAAAATCTAAAACATAAAGGCATATAATTATGAGTATATAATATGTTATAAGAACTATATATATTCCTACTTAGTGTTTTTCTTTATTGCCTACAAATCTTACGTTGAGGATTTTAATAAGTATGTAAATGATTATTTAGTATACAAATAATTAAAAATAGCAACCGTACAAATCACGATCACGTGGAGTGTTGGCAAGAATATTAGCAGCATTTCCCATTGAATCGCAATTCCGATACTCGAGACGCCCTTAACCAACGACGAAATTAACCAGCCCTTCTGTCACTGGTGTAGACAATAAGACGGGATGATATTTGTTCTTGTATCGATTGACAATTTCTTAAGAAATCACACATTGAAATTTATACCGAATATCTTCTTCTATTCTCATGAAAATATAAAACACTAGCTTCCCTGGCTACGACCGCGTGTGATAATGGAAACATATGTGTTGGGTCAGGGTATAAGTATACTGCGTCACGGTAGCATGTGCAAGACTTATTCAGTTGTTCGGGCCGCACTCGGCGCCTTAGACACCGGCGAGCCCCACATACCAACCCATTAATTCCGTGGGGGAAGAGCGTAATGCGTTGTACCAGCGTTAAAAAAATAAAAATAATAAGGGTATTGCTATCGTTCGTTAGTTATTGAGTGAAAGAGTAACAAAGATCCATCCGTCAACATACATTTTCCCATTTATAGGATATGTTAATGAAGAAGACTGTGAGACTATAGTTCTAACTGAAAAACTATAACGGTTTGATTTAATTTCAGATTGAATAATAAAATCACACACGTTTTCCTGGCTAAGCAAACATTAAAAAAATAAAAGGATTTGCTAAATTTAACTTACATACTTTAAAGTCATGCATATAATATGCAAGTTATATGTAAGTTTTACTGTTGATAGAGCTTTGTGCAAGCTCGACTGGGTAGGTACCACCCACTCATCAGATATTCTACCGCAAAACAGCAGTACTTGGTATTGTTGTGTTCCGATTGGAAGGGTGAGTGAGCCAGTGTAATTACTGACACAAGGGACATACCATCTTAGTTCCCAAGGTTGGTGGTGCTTTGGTTATGTAAGCGATGGATAACATTTTTTTTTTTTATAAAATAGGAAGGCGGACGAGCATATGGGCCACCTGATGGTAAGTGGTCACCAAACGCCCTTAGACATTGGCATTGTAAGAAATGTCAACCATCGCTTATAGCCAATGCGCCACCGACCTTGAGAACATTTCTTACAATGCCAATGTCTATGAGCGTTGGTGACCACTTACCATCAGGTGGCCCATATGCTCGTCCACATTCCTATTCTATAAAAAAAAAGTTAATATTGACATAGAATCCAATTATTGACATATATTTTTTATTATTTATTTTCTTACACCATATATAATATATACATAGGAAACAACTTACCATCAGGTTGTATTTGCCTGTCTGTCTGTTCAACTGTCTTTTTGATTTAAAATCTAATTAATTATTATAAATCGTAATGAAATAATTAATTTACTTATATTTTTTAATAAAATAATCATAATTAAAACTTAGAGGATTACCTTGTATATTGGCTGAAGATGCAAAAAAATAAATTCGAAATTATTTGAAGTCTTAACACAGAGATTATTAACCACTCCACCAGCCACCATACAAAAAAGATAAATCCTTCCTACGACGCAGTCGGTAATACGTACATAAATTATATTTGTTTTGAAATTTTACAAATTATCCACTAGATAATTTAATAAAATTATAATGAGACTTCACTCAGATTCGCATATAAGGTGCAAAAGAACAATGAAATATCGAAAGCGAAAAATTGGTCTGATTCAATTTGTCGGCCTAAGCTAACGACTTCCTGTTTAATAACCCTTGAGACACATTTCTTCTGTCTTCACCGTATACTCCTATTCTATCTTCCTTAATGTTATTAGTAATGAAAATGTCCACCTGCAGCTTATTGCGGCACACCAAAGATTATACTTTAAGCCTGCAGCTCCATTAACGTAGTACGTATCAAAAGTCATATCTAAATGAAGTAATGAGCTAATTGTCCATAATGAATGTAGCAACGGCGTGACTGGTATACAGAGATGCCGTTAATATTCCCAGTAAGCTTTAGAAACCGCCAATCGAGTTACCAGCACGTTTTAATATATTAGATATAACTAATTTCGTTAACAAGTTCACGCCTTATAACTGGCAAAATTCGCTTATTAATATTTTTAAAGTGATATAAGCTTTGGGAAATATATGAAACATTAGTTTTACATGGTATCTTTATGGTTTAAAAAAATGCATAAAACAGAATTTATTATGTTTTATTCCTTTTCTGCACCACTGACAGTAACAGCCAGTGAATGTCCCCCTGCTGGGCTAAGGTCTCTTCTCCCTTTTTGAAAAAAAGGTTTTGGATTGCATACTCCATACATAGCTCCAATGCGGGTTGGTGAAATACCCATGTGGCTGAATTTCAGTGAAATTAGACACATGCAGGTTTCCTCATGATGTTTTCCTTCACCGTCAAGCACGAGATAAATTATAATCACAAATTAAGCACATGAAAATTCAGTGGTGCTTGCCCGGTTTGAACCCATGATCATCGGTTAAGATTCACGTGCTCTTACCACTGGACCATCTCGGCTTTTTTTTGACAACTTGTATGTACAAAATTTCAATCAATTTAATTTCCTCATTTCAACCAATAATTAGTTGAGTAGTTAAGACGTGAACGCGTAACAAACAAACAAACACACTTTCGCATTTATAATATTCGTTACAATTCCGATTAATTCCTTATAATTTCGTCTCTTTTAAAAAGACTTACAATTATACATAAACGTCACATCACACGCCCTAAAACACGAAAACGAATTCTAGAAATACTTCCCTTCCCTGTTTTGCCTAAATAATCAATTGTGAAATGTTTATCAGAACGTATTAAAAATATAACTTATACTAAATATTGTAAAGCAACTATCCGTGTTACGCTGTTACGACTAAACTTACGCGATGAAATACTGTATGGAGAAGGAATAATTTATAAATAATCTAAACAAATTATAATTGAAGTGACTGTCTGTAATTTGTAACCCTATAAATTTTAATTTTTATTAAAATATTGTATTTATTTTACCTAATGTAACTCGTTGATATAATAAATTACGGTGATCGAATCGGCATTCATTGTTTCGATATTTATTATCTATGCTGTTTGAGAGATGGCAGCACTACGGTGTTTGCCGTTCGGTCGTCCTTTTGGAATGTTGAGCATGCGGCGGTCGCTTGCCGACGCATGTCAGTTTTAAACGATTAAATATATTCTATTTTATTACATACAAAATTATACTAACGGAGGGTTACCAAACCTCTTTGTATCAAAACCGTGTCACGTGCAATATAAGTCATATATTGCCTTATTTATATATATTTTAACACTCCTGAGAGAGTGTTTATTTTTTCTTTAATTTTATATATACTTTGTATATTGCATTACAAAGTAATATAATATTTTTCGGTGGACTCAACCGAAGAATTGTGGCTGATTTGGAGATGTTGGAGACTCTGTTGTTTTATGGAGGGGAGGCTGCTTGTCCAGTGGCCTGCTGGTGCTTTTGCTGCTTCGCACTGCTTTTATTTATTTGTTCACTCATTGTGGCACTGCGTTCAGGATTTGCACTATCCTGCTTATCTATTTACATCTATCACTTAATTTTAACCGATGCCAACTCACCTACAACTAACTTGTAATATTTTATTGTATTAATGTTAACTTAATTGACCAGATACTGTCAACGGCCCACCCCCTGATGATGAAAATGAATTCCATTCTAGCAAAGCCGCGGTTTTTACTAGTTTATAAATTTTATTACCTACTTTCATTTAAATCAATAAAGTTTTAGCATTATATCCTTGTCTGACATATATTTATATTCACTATTTTTACCATTCATTAATATAACTGCCTCGTTGGTGTGCCTAGATATAAGGCCACAGATTCCTAGGACCTGGGTTCAAACCACAGGTCAGACCAATAAAAAGTTATCAGATTTTTCTTTCTAAGATTTTCAGTAGTAGCCCTGGTAGTTGTAAGTGTACACTCCCGTGCTTCGGAAAGCGCGTAAATTCGTTGGTTTTGCGCCTGGACACTTTCCGCTCATGTAGAGTAAGGGAAATTATTAATTATTTACACATGTGTTTGTGCACACACTTGTGCACTATGATACGTCCTGCACAGTTCGCTGATCTCTTGAGATTGATCATCGTTGCCAAAAGACATGATCGTATAGCTTGTACATTAAAAAAATATTTTAACTTTGTTTTACAAAACAACTGTTATATAAAACATAATTATTAAATATAAATTATTTTCCTATGTGACTGACGTGTTATTCGCGATAACGGGTGAGGGTGAGAAGGGTGAGGTTGAAGTTATTTCGCTTGCTCCCTGTCACCCGTGGATAAATTATGACAGATGATATTACTGGACGATAATAACGGATTTTCTACAATATTCGAGCGGTTGTATCAGCTCCGCTATATTTATTGAACATCCAATATAAGTTCCAATATAAGTGTAATGAAACGTTCAAAAACCCCAAGAATTTTTTAAAAATAGTGCTTTCTTATGAAATGTTGTTTAAATATAGGCAGACAATTCGAAACAAAAACAAACAAAACTCACCTCTTTATAGCATTAGTATATTTGTGTAATTTTCCATACCATATGCATCGTACTGGTATATTAGTAAATTTAAGTATTGTTGTTCTATTTTACGTTAATATTATCACTCGCTAACCCATTAAATATGCGCTTTAAGCCAAAATTTTACCATTTCTTACATTGGAAATTTTCCACCAACCTTGGGAACTAAGATGTTATGTCCCTTGTGTCTGTAATTACTCTAACATTACTGGAACACAACAAAAATAAATACTCGTTTTTGGCGGTAGAATATTTGACAAGTGGATGGTTATATAGAAAATAAAAAAATAATAATAAATGTAATTCGAATTAAGAATTTCTATGAATAAATACTTAAGTATAGAAATCTATCCACAAGTGTTACCGTAGTTTTACAATTTGTGTCGATCAGTCGCTCGATGTGTTCACCTTAAGACGTACAAACCTTCTGCATCATATCATCACGAACTAAGCTCTTTCACATGTTCTAATGGGATTTAAAAAAGTAATTTCAAGCGATGAGATCCCGTTTCAAAGAACATAAATTATGAAAAATTCTAACACGGATAGCACTTACAGCTTAATGTACATTTTAAAGCAAGTCACGTTTGTAATAGATCTTGTTTTTCTTTAAAGTAAATTATATAGATTTCTCTGATATGAATATAATTTGACGTAATTTATAGAGGTCATGACGCCAGCAATTTATTTAAATGTATGTGTTATATAATAATATACACGAAAGCATATTTTAAATTTTATAAAACTATGTTTTAGTTTCAGGAATTTATTTCGAAAGTGCCTTTAAATTTATTTTGCTCAACATACCTCAGTACACACTAGAGACCCGACCTAGTTACTATTCTTCTTATATTTCTAAATGCAGCCAAAAATGGATTTATTTTTGATATTGTAAAGTATAAATAATATTAATCCGTTATTCGTATAGTTTAAATTTAAAAACGAGACTATATCTTATCTATAAGCTTTTCTAATCTAAGAAGAAGTAAAGATAAATAGACCTTTGATTTATATATTTTATGCGATTTACCAATATATCAAAAACTTATATACTTCTATAGGTATTTAATGAATACTATTGATAATATTACTTCAACATTCATCGGTAACTATATAAGGAAATCATTAAGACAAATTACTAAATCGTAAAAAAAAATCAAATTCAACGGTTTTCTAACAGATGGTTGATGTTGCAGTGGCGAGTCCGCCGGGAGGCGCGGGCGCACCACGCGAGGAGGTGCCCCGTCCGCCGCCCCCCGCCCCGCGCAACGGCTCACCCAGTAAGCACGGCTCTGTGACCGCAGTGGCTACTTGGTTTTATTAAATTAATTGGAATATCAGTTTGTCATTTTTATAATACTATCTTATTACTCGCTCTCTCTCACTTGATACAATGATTTTACTATTCATTGCCATTTAACAAAATGAAGGTAAATTGAAAACAGCTATTTAATCATATTTCATTTAAAAGCTAAGCGGTGCTTTCTATAGAAGATCTTAATTCTAAATTTAATTAAAATCATAGAAGCCACTACGTCCTTTCGTGCACTTTAATATTCTATTTCTTGCATTAAATTTCATCATTTGATGCTTAATGTCCGTTAGCCTAATCTCTTTGGAACAAACAATTTTTCGGATTTTAATTTTAAAAGAGTACCCAGCTTACATATACATCTATAGTCAGAATTTTTTTCAAGGAATTAAAAGCTAGTGAAATAAATAAGCACGAATAATCCACTGACATGAATTAGAAAAAAAATAACTTACATACATTTTATTTCATACCATAAACCATACAGCTGTAAGAGCGTGATAGTCTGAAAAAGCTTATAAAACGTTTTTTTTTTCTGTAACGTATGTTTATCTTGACCAAAGAACCAAGTTATGCGTCCAAGTGACTGCACCCAGAACTTAACTTTCCGTTAAACTTAAAAAATGTTAAGTAATTTGTGATACACTTCGTATAATGAACATGATTGGTTTATCCGAAAAATTGTTTTATACTAAAAACCATTTTGAGCATGTCTGTAAATAATATCTTGTGATTTAAATATGAGAATTTCGTATTTTTTTAGTAGACGCTTTTATTCAATAACAATTTTTCTTTTTGAAGTCCTTCCTTAATTGTCTCTAAGGGTTTTTATCCTTGTCTTAGTGGTTAAGTGAAAATTTGTTTGTAGTTCTTTGTAACATTTCGAAATCCTTTGAATTATTATAATCTTAAAACTCTTCACGATATTACTCGTAAATATTTTTTTATGTATTTTAGATTGACGTTTTATATTCATTATGTAATTACAATTTTTATAGCATGAATATTTATTTTGCATGTTTGACGGTTTTATGTAAATAGTGATTTTTTATTTTTATATAAAGTGTAAAGTTATTTTAACTAAAATAGTTATTTTATTTTTATTTTATTTATTTAAGATTCACCAGTGGTAAATACATCAACACGTACAAAGGTATACAATTTTAATACAACTTAAAACTAAATGCATTACCTATTAAGGTGAATACCACTTGCAAAGATAAAGTTGGAGATGACAAACTTATAAATAATTAATTGTTAGTAAATCAAGGTTAAAAGTGACAAGAATTAACAATAATAGTAAAATAATAAAATACAAATATAAACAAAATAAATTAGTTAGCTGACAATTTTGACAATATTTTTTTGTGAAACTTGTTTGATGAGTCTCCAAAAGGGTCTAAAACAGCACTGTGCTCATTCAAAATCCCACATAAGCGAGATACAGGTGAATTGCTTCCTAAAACAGTTTTGCGGAAAGGTCTTACTAATGGTGTTATTGGTTTACGTGGATATCTAATGGGAACATTCAATTTAATTTTTGATATCAGAAACGAGTTATCATAGTTGTTGTTAAGTGTTTTATAAAGAAATTTTAAATCCAACAAATCCCTCCGATCACTTAGTGAAAGAATTTTGAAAAATTCCAATCTTTTTTTGTAAGAAGGAAGTATTTTCCCTTTACCTAACGAGAAAGTAAGATGATAAAGAAAACGTTTCTGTATCCTCTCAAGTCTTAGGCAGTGTGTTGCATAATGTGGCCTCCAAACAACGCTTCCGTATTCCAGTATACTCCTGACTAAGCTATTAAATAAAATAATTTTTGTTCTAGGATTTCGAAATAATCTTCCATTTCTTATTACAAAACCTAACATTTTCGAGGCACGGCTAATTACACCATCAATATGATGTTATATGTTATATGTGTATAGGGTGTGTTGTTAAACGCTTTCATCCTCGCCGAGCTAAAAATTTTAATATTTTATAAATTATTATTTCATTTATGTATTTTTGCAACAAGTTAATATTTATTTGAAAATGCATTAATATTTTAACTAGCAGTCCAATGGAGGAAATGATACCTTTATTATGCTTTAAATACGTAGATCTTTCCTGATAGTCGAGGTGGGTTCAAATCCCGGAAAAGCATTTCAAAATTTTCAGGCACTTAATATATGATTCTTGCCTGAGTTTGAACCCACAATTTTTGGTTAAGATTCAGTGTTAGACCACTGGGCCATAAGATTCCAAATCAAAATGTATGAGCTATGTGCAAGCTCGTCTGGCTAGGTACCACCCACTCGTCAGATATTCTAACGCAAAACAGCAGTACTTGGTATTGTTGTGTTCCGGTTTAAAGGGTGAGTGACCCAGTGTAATAACAGACCCAAGGGACATTACATCTTAATTCTCAATGTTGGCGCATTGGCGATGTAAGTGATGGTTAACATTTCTTTCTATGCCAATGTCTATGGGTGGTGTTGACTACTATAAAAATTGATATGACCTGTTTATAAAAAAGACACTACTCCACCAATCACGACCGCGTGGAACAGTGGTAAGAATTCCAATTATCTAGGCGATAATTGAAATGTTATATGTAATAGGTTTTATAAATGTTTTTTACGCAATAGAATATACGTTTATGTAACAAATTCAATATCTATTCATAAATATTTTAGTAAAAATATAATTACCTAAACTCTCTATTCAATTTATAACCTTATCTTATAATAACATCTTACTCAAGATTTTTGCTTAATTCAATTCATATGACTGCTTAAAATATTAGTAAATGCTAGTCCGTCGCAAAGATAATGGGCAGGTTTAATATATACTAAGAAGGGAGAATATAATAAAGATTTATCAACGTTGGGAGAAGGGTAGATAATCAAGATTTAATGTTAGTCTAGATTACATATAAATTAAATTTTCAAAGACATAGAACTAACTTAGCGAATATGTTCTATGTAAACTTACGATGTTTTACTTTTGAAAACAAATAATTTAACTATTTACTAAACCCTATATTAAACGCTCGTATCCTAACTTACTCATTTATACATTATAGTACAATAAGTGAGTTAACGTAGTAGTTGTTTGTAAGGCGGAAATGTGCGCTACGATTTCACGCTCCTATAATTCGGGTTACACATGTTCATCGTTAGTCCAGATTTTTAGAAATATTATATCGCCAATGCATCACTAACTTCAAACCACATCACAATAATGCCAAATAATTGCTATTTGAGGTAAAATATTTGATTAGCGGATCGAGCCTACCCAGGCGGGCTTGCACAAAGCCCTATCGAGAAGTACTTCATTTGTCTTACATTTATTGGTTATTGCTTCACTGCTAAAAGGCATAGCGTCATGTTACACAGCATACCCTTTATTAATAACTAAACTATCAACGCAAAAATCAAAATAAATAACGCATCTTGTATATTTTGAGATCTAGAAGAAGACATTTACTTAATATATATAAATATATGTAGTATATAGTAAGGACTAGTGGAAAATGTGGTACGTGGTGGCCGAGGGTCGTGCAAGTTGCGCCGGCAGACCACTATCGCCACGCAAGTAGTTAATCAAAACAAAATAAGTTCGTATAAAACCAATATAGCTTTCATTAAGAAGTTCTTGAGAAGGCTAAGAAAAACATTCTGTAGCTAATTTCACTAAATTTGGTCTGGTTTTATTATTAAATATATTTTTTTCGTAATTACGTATTTTACTTTTCATTTGCTCAATTTTCAAAAATGTTCATACTGTTGACCAAAGTTTGGAATGAGTTTATTTGCTATGATAACTTCATACTTCTTCAAAAAAACAAACTTATTCTGTTTGTGTTTGAAATGTTATTATTTTTGACAATTTGCGTGGTTATTCTAATAATTTTATTAAAATAGTTGTCACCATAAACTTCAAAAAAATTTTTTGTCACTTGTACCAATCTTGAACTGAGTTTATATTTTTATGTTAACTTGGCTACGGTTTCGGCCAAAAATCGACCTTCGTTCGAAAACTAATAAACTCTCAATAGTTGCCTGGATTCGGCGAATTGGGGTGTCACTTCCGTGAATACGGTTGGTCCTGCATTCGAACTCTCCCCAGACATGCCGAATTTCCGTCCCATCCGACTATGAAAGAGGTACTCGTAGTAGAGTAAATATTTAAATTATATCATTCCAACGGAGAATAATTTTAACGGTGTTATTTACTTGAAACAGCTCAAACTATTTTTGATGTGAATTAATTTACAAAAATACTTCGGGGAACAGTTCATTGATCCAACATAATATAAAACTTGAAACCATGTCTATTAAATAAAACTTTAAAATATTATAATTCGTGCAATAGCTAAAATCCTGTATGTAATATGAATAATTTAAAAAATACAGCTAAAATTGTGATATAGACTTGACGCGACACACCAGGTTATTGCGCTGAACCCACTCTACTAATTAAGCTATGCACGCCATACTGCAATGGCGATATTTTTATGCTGCACTAATCGACATGCAGACGGCAAAAGAACCAAGCAAGTCTTTGTTTTTAATTTTATTTCCCTGAAATAAATGCGAATGTTTGCAATTTTAAATTGGAACGTAACTTTTTTGCACTTAAAGTGGCGATGTTTTAATTGTTTTAGAGAGAGTCTCTTTTGTTTTCAATCCGTGTATATTGTGACACAATTCCGGTAATTTTCCTACCGTCATACTACTTTTAGTCTTTGTAACGGAAGGACTTATTTTTTTATTTAAAAGGAAATGGAAAACAGGATATGTATCTTGTAGTAATTGTTCATCATTGCACATAGTCTTAAAATATCAAAGACTTCATAGGTAAAATATGAAATCTATGATTATATCATTTTTCTTCAAAACGGAGTACAGTTATTGCATATTTGGAACAGAGTGCATGATGTTGTAATCACTAATGATGAAATTCATTTTCAATTTTCAAATCATGCCTCGATAAAACTTTAGCTCGCACAATATTCTTAAATCGACAACGTCTCTCCATCACCTATAGATATATGAATAAAATAATTTCTATTTAAAGGTTTGATATTATAATGAAAATATTTTAAGTATTTCAGATCATGTTATATATAACTTGACTTAGCGTAACGAGTACAAAATTATTGCGCGTTTTACAACATCGTAAACTTTATTTTAGGTCTACACTCCAAGTAATGTTCTCAGTAAAAATTATATTGAAAATATATTTTTTTAAATAATAAAGAAAATTATTGTTTTAAAATATCTAGTTGTGATATTATAACTATTATATAGATAAATTATTTAAAATTTGATTTACCAGAAAGAAGCGCACTAGTTCGTTCTTTATTTCATTTATCAATCTTTGGAAAGAGTTCATTTATCAATGAAAATTACAATATAATAATTTTTGATGGAATTATAACAAATTAATTGTATTCGAAATTCTATTTTTAGAACGATGCGCTGAAATGGCTCAAAGTTTAGAGCGAGTTAATCCTAACCAATTGCTGTTTGACAGATATTAATATGCTTGTTATGTGTTTATATTTAATTTTATATTACACCACCAACGCCCATAGACATTGGCATTGTAAGAAATGTTAACCATCGCTTATCAAACCAATAACCAATGCGCCACCAACCTTGGGAACTAAGATGTTATGTCCCTTGTGCCTGTAATTACACTGGCTCATTCACCCTTCAAACCGGAACACAACAATACTGCTATCAAGTACTGCTATTTTACGGTAGAATAGCTAATGAGTGGGTGGTACCAACCAAGACGAGCTTGCACAAAGCTCTACCACCAGTCAATGATGAGGAAACTAACATGTGATGGGTAATATTCCGTCACATGTGTATTCAATCCCCATTACAGTTGGATACACAGCGTGGTGGATCACGCTCTTCTTCCAAACCGGGAGAAATTTACAGGAATATTTGTTATTTAACTTTTAATTTAGATAGCATTCAGTTTAATTAAAACCTATCTTTTTACATTTAAATTTAAAAAAAATAATTAAAGACTGATAAAGATACAATAACAAAACATAAACATGGCATGAAATGCTTACGAACAGTGACTGATATTTTCCGGTTTGTACCGGATTCACGATTTGACAGGTTGACCTTAAAAAGTCACATAGACATCAAGACGAACATAATTAATTAAAAAATAATACCCATCCCTCTTTCAAAGTATATAAATATAAATAACCTTCCTGTTGTTGGATATTACTTAAAATAACCTTAAAATCTAATAATAAAATAATCCCCTGCGAGGATCCCTCGCTTCTTAACCTATTGAACATGACTTCCTCTTTAGAAAGATTTATACAAGAAATAGGTATTTCAGATATAATAATACGTTGGCTACATTTGTAAATTATTTAAAATAATAAATAAATATCAAAAGCACGACCTTTTTCATAAACTATTAACCGCTATTTAAATGAAAATTTTATTTAATAAGGACCTGAGTAGGGTGCCTAATAAAATTCCAAAAACATATTTACGTCGTATTTTTTATATCGAATAGGAAGGCGGACGAGCATATGGACCACCTGATGGTAAGTGGTCACCAACGCCCTTAGACATGGGCATTGTAATAAATGTCAACCATCGCTTACATATCCAATGCGCCAGCAACCGTGGGAACTAAGATTTTATGTCCCTTGTTCCTGTAATTACACTGGCTCGCTCACCCTTCAAACCGCAACACAACAATATCAAGTACTGCTGTTTTGCGGTAGAATATCTGATGAGTGGGTGGTACCTACCCAGACGAGCTTGCACAAAGCCCTAATTATTTATAGTATTTGTATCGTTATATTTATGTAACGTTAGGATAAGGCAATTTTTTTTCTATTTCCATCTGAAAAACTTTAGGAATTAAAAGACAGTAAATTGCATAGAAGAGGCTCTTTATAAGAAAACTTTATTCCATTGTGGGTTAGTAAAAACATATGAATACTAATTAAAATATCTCAAAAAAAATACGGATAGTTTTCCAAGAATTCTTCGAACCAATCTATCCTTCAAGCATGTATAGAGAAAATAAAGCTATTTCATATTGTAGGTATTATTTATTCAATATTGAGTCGCCTCTCCTGCGTACTATTCTATACTGACCCTTAGGGATTTGACCAAGAGAATTGAGTAACCAAAAAGGTTTCATCTAATGTAAGGTCAGAGAAATATAGGACAGTAGATGGCTAATGGTAAAATGGATTACCTATTTTTAAAACAACTAGCAATACATTCCACTTCGCCTACTTTTAAAATAAATATAACTATTTAAAATAAAGCTAATGTTTTTAGTGATTTTATTATTTATTAAGTGCTATACTTTTCCTTTTTTGCATATTTACGTATGTAAATGTTAAACGTTTTTTAAAATTGTCAAAATAACAGTTGTCTGATGTCTGACTATAGATTAATAATAGTAGATAAGCTTTAATTGAAATCTGCCTTTTTGTATTTTTTTAATTATAGGAATGAAGTATGTTAAAATTTAAAAACTACATCGCTATCAAAGTAATAAACTATATTCTACTTAAAATTAGAGCCGAGATGGCCCACTGGTAAGAACATGTGAATCTTAACCGATGATCGTGGGTTCAAACCCGGGCAAGCACCACTGAATTTTCATGTGCTGAATTTGTGTTTATAATTCATCTCGTGCTTTACGGTGAAGGAAAACATCGTGAGGAAACCTGCATGTGTCTAATTTCACTGAAATTCTGCCACATGTGTATTCCACCAACCCGCATTGGAGCAGCGTGGTGGAATAAGCTCCAAACCTTCTCTTCAAAAAGAGGAGAGGAGGCCTTTAGCCCAGCAGTGGGACATTCACAGGCTGTTACGTTTACGTTTACGTTTTTACTTAAAATTAATATTTTACTAAGGAAAGAATATATTTGAATTTCGAACACTATGTTATAAATGAAGTGTCAAAATAAATTAAAAATAAAGCAGCCCTTCCCATTGCCATAGCAACAGAGATTCGACACTTAGGCTGCGATAAGTTCATGTTCTCAACCCTTATAAAAACAATTTTATTGGTCGCTGCTTCGAACATCTAAAATTACACCCTTGAGCGCTTTGCTAGAACACTCTGCTTGTTAGTCGGAGACTATATTGACTCACCTAAAATAAATAAGGGTGAAGGGCGACTTAATTAAAGTAATTTGTGCAATTGTAGTTCAGTAACAGCCAGTGGATGTCCCAATACTGGGCTAAAGCATGCTCTCCTTTTCTTTTAAGGAGAAGGTTTTACCACCACGCTGCTCATTGGAGCGTTTTGCGTTGTTGCTTACGATGTTTTCCTTCACGGTATAGCACGAGATGAATTATAAACACATATTAAGCACATGAATATTCAGTGGTGCTTGCCCGGGTTTGTACCCACGATCATCGGTAAAGATTCACGCATTCTAACCACTGGGCCATCTCGACTTTTGTAATTGTAGATCAATACGTGTTCTTATAAATAAACTTATATCATAGGGAAGAGGACGGACAAATGAGCCACCTGATGATAAGTGGTCACTTCTACCCATAGAAATTGGCGCTGTGAAAAATTCTAATCATCGCTTACACCGTCAATATGCCACCAACCTTGGGACTTAAGATGTTACGTCCCGTGTCCCTTAAATACAGACATAGTTGTACTGGTTCACTCACACTTCCAACCGGTACATAATAATATTTCTATTTGGCGGTAGAATTTGTGATGAGTGACTGGTACTGACCACAAAGTAAAAAGTACTTATTTAATTGAGGAATTAAATTACTATTTAGATATTTAATCAGCACGTACAATAACACTACGATTGATAAGTATACTTAAGATACACCACAAATACTTATTATCTAAAAGAACATTTTAACATTTATAAAAAAAAATAATCCTTAAATGCGTAATAGTATACGTCACAAGGACACATCAACATATATGCTCTCACACAGATACATACAAACGCAAATGCAGTGTGCACACAACAACGCACAAACTACTTTTACGTTTCGTCTTTGTGTGACAGCCGTGGATCACGCGCCGTCGAGTTTTACGTGGAATAATATTAAATTAAACAGCGCAACCTTCGGTTTTAATCAGCTTTAAAAAGAAGCTTATTCAGCCACGCTGGTTCACTCCGAGTTGGTGGATATATATGTCGCTGAATTGTGAACGCGATGAGTACGAGATGAGATGAGATTATAAAAACAAAGATTTTTATTTGATTGCAACTCTGCCCTTAGGCGCATGATCAAACCTTATAATAACGCACAGTATTCAGAAAACTTTTGCAATATATTCAAATACAATTAAAACATACACACACACGCACACAAATAAACACATATGCATAAACCCACACACACACACACACATGCATATATTATATTCTTATCTCTATGGTTTAATTTTACTTTAATTACTACCTTTTAATTTTTAAAACTATATGAATTTAAACTATTTGCGTATTCCTATTTTGGTTTTACTTACGAGCAAAATATTTAATGTAATAAATTTTATATACAAGCTGTTGAATTACTCTATAAATAAAAAAATGATTTCTCAATGTTACTTGCATGAATTGGAATCCGCTATCTTTAATTAAGACTCAAATCTCGTATCCACCGAACCATCAGCTCGTAGTTATGTTTTAAAAATATAATGATCTTTGTTTGCTTTAAACAAGATAACCATTATTTTCAATAAGTTTGTTTAAAAATACAATGAAATGCATTACTTATTTATAAAATTAACTTTATTTTCTTCGAAATGTTTGTTTTAACGTATTTGATTTTTTTTCGCTCTGAATATAATAAAAAATGTTTTCGTAGTTTGCTTTCCACCGATGCGAATGCTTATAACTTTTGAAAGCTTCGTGTGAAGCTTGTGAACCGTTTAAATCGCAAACAATAAACCAACGTTTTCCTTTTTTTTATAAATCTAATTCAATTTTTAAAATCACAACAAACAACGAAATAAAAATATTTTTATATAACGGTTCAAGGATACCGAGAATTAACAAAAGAAAATTCAATACTCTTATTTGCATATTTATATACTTCTATACATATATTCAATTAATATTACATTAGTCAGTAAAAAAAGCGTTTAGTCTGTAGACTTTTAACAAAAATAAATCTATATTTTCACTCCATGTTATAAAAAATAAAGCTCCCGGTTGCGTCTATTTGTGTATATTTCATTAAAGTTTTATGTAAATTGACTGAAATATCATGAAAAAATTCGGAAAACAACATGCCGACTGTTAGCTTTACTGGTGTGCGCCGTGTAAACCAATAGTGTTATGTGTGTCGCATGGACCGTATGTTTAGTACCATCGTTGGACATTATCTTGGCAGAAATCGAGGATAGAAAGATTTTTACAATCACTTCACGGTTATTGATATTTTCCGGTTAGTACGGACGAAGGTAATTTCGCCCCCCTCTCCCGCTAGTGCGTATAGCAGCGTGAGGCTATACCGGCTGCCCTCCTCCTCAGGCCGTCTGTAATAGGACACGTGAGGCGTCCCACCTCACGCATCCACGGCCCCAGGGTTACGCCATATAATTAAACCCCTTATTTCGGGACTGTGGCAGGGCCGAGACGACGCCAACATCGTCTTCGCCGAGCAAGATCGGCCCTTTCCCGTTTCCGCTTCACTCTCTCTTTCTGGACGGTCTGACGGTCTCACAGAAGGAGGTCTTCAACGCCGATCCCCTGCGGAACATCGTCAACACGATTGCTCGCAGGGAGAGGTCTTGTCTGACCTCACGGACCAGGACCTCACTCTCCGCATTTCACACGGGGCACGCCTCCAACGCATACTGAGCGGTGTGCCGGTCCGCGCCACAGTGGTAGCACGTCAATTCGCATTCGATCTTACACAGGTATTCTCCAAAACAACCGTGACCGGTCATTACCTGAGTAAGTCGAAAGGTGACTCGTCGCTTCCGTCTCATCCAGGCTTCGAAGGCTGGCAAGATCGCTCCGATCACGCGTTTGCGCACGTACCGTTCATCGCAGAGACGGTCGCGCCACGTCACAAGAGCCGTCTAGTGCTCCCACCGCTTCAACGTCTCGACACGTAAGATAACTAACCTAACCTTACATCATGTATAAAACCGCGTGCGAAAGCTAGAAGTTAATATTTCTCACAATACCAATGTCTGTAATATCTTTCATTTAACATTGAAATTTAATCTCTGGTAAGCCGAACGGTATTTAATAACGTTAGTACGTTGTACAGTATCGGGTAGACACGTGTCACTACCAGATATTGCCTATTCCTACGAAATTCAACTGGAATTCGATTAAATCCGTATATTTGTTTTTCTCCATTTCCACCGAAATAAAAAACCAGAAACGATGTTTGCGTTCAATCATATATCATATTTATTATTTAAATTTCGAATGTTATTCCTTTAATTTCTATGAAATATATTTGAAATTCGTTCATTACTTAATGTATAAGGATTAAATCATACGACCTTACTCTCAAACGTTGCTTAGCGGCTGTTAAATTAAACACTATTTTGCTCTTTCTGTCATTATTGATTTGTCATTCGAAGGAAAAAAACACAGCATTGATTAACTAATCATCCGCTAAACAATGTTTAGCTGATTCGATGTAAAATAAATAAGAAGTATTCGAGTAGTGTGAATCGTATTAAAAAAAGCTCTCAATATTCACGATGCCGAAGTGCTGTCGGTGCTATAAATTGTCTGAAACTTTAACTGAGCCACTCGCTTTGTGAGGTTTCTCGTCGGAAAACTTACCCCACTCATGGCAATAATCAGTGTACGGTAGCCAGTTCCATGATCATCAGTATACAGTTCATGATGATGGAACATCAACACACTCTTATTCATTTTATAAATAAGTTTTATTTACTAATCATTATTAGTTGACCACTTTTCCCGACGTCCTGGGTTTAAGCCCTAGGTTGGGTCGATGAGAGTCATTGTGATTGTTTTCGTTGAAAAATTCTCAACAGCAGCCCGGAGTCCTAAAGTTGGAAGTGGGTTCACTCGCATCCCTTAGAAAGCACGTTGGTTCTGCGCCTGAACCAACGTCCGGTCATGTCAGTATTTGCCGCCGTATCAGCTTATGTGAGAGTGAGGGAATATGCACAGTTGTCTAGTCTCCTTGAGATTGACTGCCGTGCCCGTCAGTCAGGATATCATTTGTGGTCGGCGTGTTAATTGCACTGCAGGAAATATAATCTGGCAGACTTTTACAAACAGCTTGTCTGACACTAACGGTCCTTGCGAATACTTTTTCTGATAGTTTTGTTTCTCGCCACGGGTACGGGTTGTTTGTGCAATTAGTGCTGATGACTGAGACGTGGTGATTATAAGTTGCTTCGATAACAAAAGTAGCTAGCTTATGAAAATCTCAAAGTTCTGGGTTTAAACCTCGTGCCCATAAAAATGTAATGAGTTTTTTGCCAAGAATTCCTGAATTCTATTTTTATTAATTTGGCAGTGATTATTTTTTCCCATACCTCGAAATGCACTTAAAGCGGTCAGTCCTGCACCTGAATTCTCTTAGGAAATGGCTTATAAGAACGAGGGAATAGAGATGCCCTATGCTGGCATATACACTTGTGCACAAATATATATAGTGCACAAATGTATGTGCAAGGAGATATCTCCAGCGCAGTTGGTTAGTATATGATGAAAATGACCGCAATGATCTTGATCGGTCAGTAGGACATCATTCTATTCTGCCGGGAACGTCAGGGCGAGTCACAGTGTAAAATTTATTGTTTTGTTACCAAGGGGCCTATAAAATGTAGCATCAAGCCCTAAAATGTCACACAAGTCCGCAATCCATCTCTGTCAAGATACGCAAATTACTCTAAGAATATATTAACTAATATATCTTTTATACAATTTATACTGAAAATATAACGGTCACCATATTAATAAAATATTTACAGACAACAAGAGTGTGGCTAATGGGCCATCTGATGGTAAATTGTCACAATTGCCCATGTATAATGGGACTGTAAGAAATAAAAGCCATCCCGTCATCGTATTTAATGATCCACCAACATTGGGAACTATGATGTTACGAGTATGTCTCTTGTGCGTGTAGTTGCACTAGCTCACTAACCTTTCAAACCGGAACACAAAAATACTACCTAATGACGGAATTTGATGAATTTGAATGTGATGTGATGAGAGTAGGTGGTTCCTTCCCAAACGGTCTTACACAAAGTCCTACCAACAAGTTAATACTTGAACTCTGCGTGATATAGTTCGTGAAAAAATTCGATGTGAGATTGAAATAAGGTAAAATATCACATACTATAATGTATTGAAACCCTGAAAATGAATAGGAGCTTACGTAATATTTGTAAAATAATACGGTGACTAATTAATGAAGCGTTAATTCACTGGTTACGCTAATGATCGCGTATTAAATTTCCGTTTCTGAAAAATATATCAGTCGCTTCAATATACTTCGTGGTTTCGATGTATTGTTTCATTGTATTCGTTATAGCCGACAAAGTGATCGTACTCTTGAATTTTGTTATAGAAATTATGCCATCTAGACTCAGCTTGGGTCATTCGAGATAAAAGGATCGCTCGAAACTAACAATGTGCTAAATATAACTATTTATATAATAGTTTTTTCAAAGTTTCAGTTTTTTCAAACACGTCTCCTCATTTGTAAATATAGATGTCGACGCCTATAACAAATAAATTTTAGATTCATTTTCAAACTTAGTGTTCAAGAAGTAGTAAAAAGAACCACATTGTAAAAAAAAGTCTGTTATTGAATATGAAAACGAACGTATGGCAAAATGCTATAAAAAGGGAACCATATTGATTACGGTATTAGTCATTTCTACCTTTAAATATATAATAATAAGATTGTTTTGTTATCTTTGAGCATTGCTCCTTTGTTTTTACAGTTCCCCTTCATTTGTACGTAATAAATAAAATGAATTAATTAATGCTATTTATATCATGTTATAGTTATGTTTGGATGTTAATTAAAGTCTTTCACGTTCAGTAGGCTATTCTGTAAGAACAAACTCGAAACTCACACCACAGAAATCGATCGTAAAATGTTAGAAAGTAATATGCGATTTAGATCATAGTAATAATAAAAATTTAAGACTACACGCATCTAAATAGTATATTACCATAAGCTATTGTCAACATTTCACGGTTGTGTAATAAAGTGAGTTCTTACAGAATCGCATAATTTTCGATGTTGCCATGTTATAATATGTTATAGTGGTATCACCTACAATTAAAATAATAATAATAATAGTCTTCCAGAACGATTTCGTCCACGATGGCCAATCTCAAGAGAGATTAGTCAACTTCGCAGGACATATTATAGTGTACAAGTGTGTACGCAAGCACAGGTGCACTCTCTATTCCCTTACTCTCATAATCCGATGGGACGGCAATCCGACACGACCGGTTAGTGTGCAGGCATTGGACCAACGGCTTTACGTACTTTCGAAGGCACGTCCGACTTCCAGATTCCGGGCTGCTACTGAGAATTTTCGAATGAAAAACTTAATAACTTTTTATTGGCTCGACCTGGGATTTGAAAAGAGGACCTCCGGGTGTGCGGCCTTACATCTAGCCACTAGACCAACGAGTCAGTCAAAAATGAAAGTACCGAACTGTTAAAGGTTTTATGTTTTTGTTATATTTAAGTGTGTATTTTGTTTGTGATCTTATAAAATATTTTATTTATTTTAACTTTACTGACCATAAACAAAATAAAAACATAAGTACGAATGGACTTAACGCCAGTTAAGCATTAGAAAATGCTTCTTTTATTGTCCCTTTAAATGTCACTCCAAATACTATACTAAAAATCTTTTAAGTTGTTTAGACAGCGCTCATTCACCTTTATTTTGTCTAACGTTTTAAATAATATATCTGTCTGTAAAGGAAGATCTGTTATGGTTACGATCTAACAAAAACTCCAATTAGTTACAAATATATTTTATTTAAAAATTTAAAACAGTAGTGTCAATCATGAATGTCCTTTCTTATAAACATTACTTAACGAATGATAAATTAAACAATGCTGTCTTTTTCTTTCGAATGTAAGATCACTAATGAATGAAAGAGCGAAATACCACCACACCATCCACTCATCAGATATTCTACCGCTAAAAAGCAATACTTAGTATTATTGCTTTCCGGTTTGAGAGTGAGTGAGCCATTGTAACTACAGGCATAGGGGACATAAATACTCAGTTACCAAAGATGGTGCCGTATTTGTCATGTAAGGATAAGGTTGGTGACCATTTAACACCAGGTAATAAAAACCAGGTAATTACCATTAATAATAATACCATAAGTACCATTCACCAGTCCGCTTACATATGACATAAAAACTAAGTGTTTAATAAAACATTCACAAATAACGCTTATAAGTAAGGCCGTAAGATTTTGTAAAAGATATTTTATTTCGCACATATTCAACAAATGCTTTTTGATTTTTAAAACGTGAACGTGATGTTTAATATTGCCTTATTAATAATGCATGGCATGCTACCTGTGTGTTACAGTTAATAAATTATTACTGAAACTTATTTTTGCATTGTAATAAAGCGAGAGTTTCGCTTTAAACGAGTTTACATTTTACAAGGGAAATAAAAATATAAAAACGAATAACGGCATTCATACCGTGAAATAAGTTGAAAAGGAAAACTTTGTTGCTCAGACACAGAGAACTATTTTAATTAACGATAACGCTTGTATTCGATATGGAATTAAAAAATTCATTTCGCTATTTTGTTCGAACAAAAAAAACATTGCTTGTTGATTGCTCTTTGAATTTTTAACTAAACGTAAACACGGATCAATATTCGACATTTATGTAGCTCTACAATTGTATTCCTTTGTGATGTTTATTTATATGTAACTAAGCTTGTATTTAAATTCATATCAAAGAAAAGAAAAATGATACATTCAAGTGTGTAAGTAATTGTGTGTGTTTGTTCAATAATTTGTTATAATTTGTTCACAGAACAAGGCGCCCTCACAATAGTCCGGCGTTCGTCTAGCCGCGGTAAGACGGAGAGTTCTCCGCCGACCGACGAACAGCTAGACCAACTCGATCTAGACACGGAGCACTTGCCCGCCGTCGATACGCCCGATGCATGCGACAAAGCCGCACTTAGGTAATTAATTATTCATTTTACATAAATATAATAACTTAAAAGGTTTGTCCACTTTAACTCATACCGCTTTTTCACGGGCACCATATTAATAAGATTTATTAAACATAAATGACCATGCGCTTGCAATGAAGGATTAAGAAATAAACTGAGTTAAATATATTGCACTTATTCTTGGCACATTAAATACAAAAAAATAAAGAGACATTGTAAGACGTCCCGCTATGTATTATTTAGGACAATGTTAGAAAAGCGTTATCTTAACCCATGTCTGCCCATGGGTCTTTTCGTCCCGCTGAAAAAAAAAACTTTCACAACTATAAAGGTCAAATTAGTATTAAAGTTTTAATTTAAGGTTTTTAGTAAACAACAGAATAATATAATATAGGCTTAAAGAAATCTATAATATTATTTTAACTTATAGCCTGCTATCCACAACGTAAGTTCCAAATCCTCAGTAATGGAAGAGGTCTACCGTCCCCACAGCTTTATCTTGTCGTTATACATAAGATATAGAGCGATAGCTTGTCACTATTTTATATTCAGCGCAAATTCAAAATATAAATTAACTGATTCTGAATAGACCGTATTACAGTATAAAAAAATCTATTTATCTTGAAACTAAAATTTCAAGCTAAATAAATTTGAAATATATTTTAATTATATAAAATAAACATGTTATAATTTTTGTACTACTTATTACTTTTTTTTACTACAAAGAAGTTTAAATACAATTCATGTTGTTTATAAAATTAATAAGGGGTCAATGTAGTAGGTCAAATTTTTTGAAAATAAAATTTCCTTGAACACATAAACTTTGGACTTAGGTACTTGAAGGCCATAAATAATAATAATTAAACAAAATTTAATAAAGCAATACCAAGTACTATTTAGCGTGAGATTATTGGCTTACCAAATAAAAGTATGTTAATCTATAATTTTTTAAACGTAAACTAGTTTGTTGTTTCAAAAGTCAGCCGACAATTTCATATCCAAATTCATACAAAATATAGTGCAGAAATTTAAAACGAGTCATATCCCGAGCGCAATGATTTGTTTCGGAAACATTAAAAATGTAAGGATTAGCGTCCATATAACAAAACGCACGATAAGCGATATATATACACAAAATAAATTAACTGTAAATATGCTGGGATAAGGAATGTTCCCCTCTTGAGAAGATTTTGGATTTTAATAGACCAAGTTGTGGATGTACATGGGATGAAATTTCATCGAACACCATGCAGGTTCCTCACAATATTTTCCTTCTACTATAGATACGATACATGTATATAAGATGTATCACTAATGTCACAAAATCAATCTTGATTTGGTTTACAGTTGTACTTACATGTTTAATACTTCCTTCTCTTCTATTAAGTTTGAAACAATCATATTTTATTTGACAATTTGAAATAAAAAAATCGATAGCTTTTATGAACGAATTTCATTTACAATTTAAACATTACCAAAGATGAATTTCAGTAGCCTTCATTATGGCAGAGATACATAAAATTACAATCACGTGACCCATTTGCCGATCCGCCTCAATTATATAAAAAAAATAACAATATTGAAATAAAAGATCATATATTTCTATAATCTACAATCAAGTAATATTTTTACATTGAAGTTTAATTTTTTCATAATACAATTAACTGATACATTAAAGCGTTAAATACATATAAATAAAATTTAAAAATAGCTACTGTACAAAACAGAATTTCATCCTCTGGTGAAAAATGAACCCACCCTCCTGTTACCAATAGAGGCAATAAGACGCGTTATTATATTTTTTATGAATTTTTTTGCGATATTACTCCAAGGTCCAATCAAGTAAGCAAATTACTTTCAGAGATACTTGAATATAACTTGGTAGATAAATAGAAAGAGAAAATTATATGATATGATAACTGAATATGCTTTTCATTGATACACAAATGATACTAATTGCGCGATTTACGAACACATACATACAATACATACACATACACGATTAAATCAAAGGCAAAATTATACCATTATTTAGTTACAGGATTTGGTTAAGTTATTCAAGTACCGTTCTGAAAACGTTGCGTCGACGTTTTGAAGTGGACACTTTAAGTTTGTTTCTGCTGTGAATTTCCAAGTATTCCATTCTTTGTGTACTATTTCTATGCATATTTGATCGACTAAAATGCCAATCATTAGAATTTATAGTTTTTATATTAAAATTATACATTTTTTTGTGAAATTGGTAGACGGTATAGCAATGGCCCTTGAAGATGTCAGAAATATTAACCATTCGGTAAATTGCCAATGCGCCACCAATCTTGGGCACGAAGATTTCTTGTGTCTGTAGTTACACTGGCTCAGTCACCCTGCAAATCGCAAAACAACAATACTAAATATTGCATTTTGATGGTAGAGTATCTGATAAGCCGGTGTAACCCTACCCAGACCAGACTGGCTTCCACAAAGCACCACCACCAAGTCTATAGTCAATAATGAACTAAATCTTAAGATGTATATATAAATACAATGGATGGATTTAAGTAATATGAAGATCATTGTGAAGATGCTCTCATACTAAAAATCAATAAAAATATTGTATGTATCTAAGCTAAAGTAAAGTATGTTCGGAATGTAAATTCTACCGAAAAGAAGCGACAAGAGATTTAGTAGTTAATCTTTGTGTCAAATGAAAAGCATATTCAATTATATACAATTAAATTTATATTTATTTAATAGAAATCTATTATTATTTATCTTCGAACATTTTTGTATAAGCCTAATTTATGTTTTTTTTAAACGAGTTTTTAAAATTTTGCCAATTTTTTCGTAAAAAGCTCTTATCGTAGTATTGGAAGTTCAACTAATAAATTATTTAATACAAACCTTCTACGAACTTCATTATTGTAGTATCTGTCATCTGTTTACCATCTTTTTCCATGCTATCTGATCCATAAATAGCTTGAAGAAGCCTTCGGAATAACGTCTCGTAAGCAAAACAAATCATTATTAATATACCATTTGCCACAGGACTTAAATTATGCTTAAATATAAAATAAAAATACACAAATATTTTTGCAGCATATATTTGAAAAGCTAGCTATTAAGCGCTAAACGATAAGTCTAAGAAAAAAGGATATTTTCATTCATTTATCATGCCGACAGACAATTATTCCACTTGATTACATCTCTAGAAATCTGAACAAATTAGATTTAAAACCGATTGGTTATCGGGTCTCGAACAATTAGAAAGTTATTTTAATTTCCCTAATACGATCATGTTTCGGAATTATCCAATATTAAATATTTACAATAAATTTTATTATTGTTTATTAGACTGTTAACTTAAAACTTAGTATTATGAATAATAATAAAACGACGTTCCTTATTTGAAATATAAATTTATAATAATATAAATTAGTTTTTTTTTAATTTTATACCGTTAACTGAAACAATAAAAAAGAAATATTAATAATTATAAACACGATTAAAAAAGATACGCCGCCAGATGACCAGCAGGCAGATGTGATACATCGAAATTATGGTTATAAAATATTTTTTATAATACATATTTCTTCCAAAAATTATACTAAAATATAAGGCCTTATAGTAGCCGTTGTTTAGTGAAACACTGATTCATCTATCATTCTTGATTTGACTATCGAAAGAAGAAGACACATCATTGTTTAACCAGTCACCTGTTAAAAAACTTTTTTAAGTAAGGCCGTTAATGAGTGATTAGAAAGAAATATTATTGTTTTACTATATACCCATGTGTATTATAATTATTTACTATTTTTTTTATACTAGGTGCATTTTATTTTCAAATAATGAATAATATTTTAAATAGTTAAAGTACTATTGAGCCGTGCATTAATAATTTGACACCTTATATTTTGGAATCTGTATGAATTGAATGTTTAAATATTCCTTAAATTATTTGTTTACTTCAACGAAATTAAACTTTATGCGAGTTTTTTTACTTATTAGCTAGTGTTGACGTTCATTGCGATTTGTATTGAATTCTGATTTTCGATATATGGCGCTGTTTTCATTACATAGACTGTATATATTGTATTTAATGTAATCTATCTTTTACTCAAAGCTCTCGTGTTATTACTTGTCTTAAGAGACTGTTTTTAAACAATAAATTTGTCATTGTATTGTTTAAATTTTGTATTAAACTACTTTGTTTTATTATGTTACATTTTGAAATTGGTGAATTATTGATTTGTTTTTCTCTTTTTTTCTTTAACTGAACAATAATCTTATATACAGTTTCCCTTAACTATGGTAACTGTAACCGAAATCAATTAGGAGGACATCCGTAACATAAGTCTCAATTAACTGTCAAACTGGAACACAGCAATATGATATTTATATTTGGCGGTGCAACAATTGGCGAAATTGTGGTACTCAACCGGAACCGGCCTGTAGAAAGTCTCGGTCAAGTTTATTGGCTGAAGTATTCTTCAAGCCAAAAAACTTTTCCTATCATGTTATTAAATGATAGCCCAAAAGCGACTTAACACTGACACCAAGGTAAAGCCTAGTATCAAATAAAAATAGTTGAAATAAACGACTCACACTCTTAACGATAACTCAAAAAAAGGATAAAAAAACTGTAATCAATTGTATTTCTTCAGCGATATAATCGCTTCCACATCAAAGAGTGTCGTCAACGCTACAGATCAAACGTTTGCGCTAGGATTCGCTTCACGGTCCACTTGAGCTGTTGCCTCTGTTACAATGATTTTTATTCACATTTTCATAACACATTCATAAAAAAATCTTTATTGGATTTTCAATGTAGCAAATAAAGAAATAAAATATATCTCAACCCAAAAAGCTATTTATATCATCTGTTATATTCGAAGTGAAGATATTGTATCGTTTCAATATATAATAGTAGTTTTAATTGAAAATATCTTGAAAATTGACGATTCATAATAACTACGAATCAATTTTGAAATAAACTTAGAAAAAAAAATATTTAGAGAAAGAAAGGAGTCGAAATGGCCCGGTGAACAAGTTCATGTTAATCAGATCACACGTTCAAACCCGAGCAAACACCGACTGAGTATTCAATTACTTAATATTCCCCTTATACGAAGCTCTTTCTTAGCAGTGCAGCAACTTTTATTTGTATCGATTGACTCTATGTATAATATATCAACAAGCGGAATGTTGTTGAACAGTATAATTCAGACGGGAATTGAAATCACCCTTGGGGCAACTTTTCCAAAGTTCAGGACAAAGTGCCAAAAACTTTTGTTGAAGGAAAAGTAAAATAAAACGACTTTCTTTTAGGCAAAATTAGATTTTTCTACCTCATAATCAATGCTATAACTTATGGGTAAGCACTTTCTCAAACTATAAACTGTAAAATTAGGATTAAATATTATTTATTTAAGGCTTTCTGCAAGCTCGTCTTGGTAAGCGCTAACTTATCACTCATGCTACCACTAAGCAGCACTACAGTACAGAGTTCTGGTTTGATAGGTGAGTTAGCTAGTGTAACAGGCACAAGGGACAATTCATGGTGCATTGGCGATGCAAGGAATAGTTAATATTACTTATAAAGCCAACGACCGCTTAATAATAATTAAAAATTATGTTTTCTATTAAAAAGTTTCATTACATTCGTTTCAGTGGTTTATTCGAGATGAGGTAACAAACAGACAAAGCGAGTTACTTCTTTTATGTTTTTTGAATGCAATAAAAAAGATAATTAAGAGGCAATGTATATAAAGTGCTCTTCAAAGACCAGAACGAATACATATAAACATATATACATACGAGAGTAAACCTACTTTATTTAATTTTCATAATTACCATCCTTATACAAATGTTACAAAAGCAAACAAGGTTTAGGGTTAACGTAATATTAAATTCAAGTAAGACCCTTATTTTTCTTATTGTGCAAAGATAAGCCCATTGGAGGTCTCTTTTATTTGATATCTTACATTACAATTATATAATGTTTATTATAATAGGACTGTTTAATTTCATGACGTAAAGTGAAGTAATTGCTTTTAAATATCCCACTGCTAGGCTAAGGCCTCATCTCCTTTTGAGAAGGCTTGGAGCTTATTCCACCACGCTGCGGGTCTGTGGATACACATGACAGAAATTCAGTGAAATTAGACACATGCAGTTTTCTTCACGTTGTTTTTCTTCACCGCTGAGCATGATATGAATTATTAACACAAGCTCAAGAAATATAAATTGTGCTTACCTGGGTTTGGACCTGTAAACTTCGATTATGATTCACGTATTCCAACCACTGCACCATTGCGAATTTTTACATAATTATGATTTCAAGATGGGCACTGAATAATTTTAAAAACAGAATTATAAGTTAAATTGCTCATTATTCTTACTTAAGGCTACTGTGCTCGTGATATATTACTCGTACACATATCGAAAGTAGTACCCACAGTAGTATTTTTACCCACCCATGTAGCTTTTAATCAAAGATTATGGGTTCAACGCAAGCTCTACAAATATATAATACATAATAAACATATTCATAATTCCTTCCCATAATACCCCATATCTGCAAACGTAGGCTCTTACCAGCCCAGCGCTTACAAAAGCATTGTTACAATTTTTACAAAATCTGTATAAGTTTCTTTAATTACTTTCATATGTCATAGTTAAGTCAATCACCGTAAATAAGCAATTTATAATACATAGAAGTATTCACGAGGTCGCCGTAAAAGCAAGCAAGAAATTATTTATCAGTTATATCCATGAAAACCTGAACATGCTTTTCGCTTAACTGTCGAAATCAAAACTCGGACATCCCGTCTCTCATGTCAAAAAAAATAAGCAAAGTAAAAAAACCGCTTTGGTAACCTAATACTTAAAAGGCCTCTATATTCTACTTTATATCTGTCATATTCATGTTCCATTCTCATTCAAATTGTTATAAGATAACGTCGATGACTAAAGAGGCAACCGAGCAAATCCTAAGTGGTCGTTTTCCAATTAGCAATGTCAAGACAATTGAATATCCTGTATATTATTAATGCGTTGCCAACAGTGAGATGACTGTTGTTGCGTTTCACATTGAATGTTTAATTAACAAGACAATGCAATTACAGGCACAAGACACACCATTGTTACTTTACAGAGTATCTACCGTTTACATGTTATCAGCTCAAGCGCTTATAGGCTTAAGTAAACTAACAAACTGATTTAGATTTGTCATAGTTATAGTAAGAGATGATACGGTTCAGTAAATACGCACGAAAAGCAAATACTATCGAGTTTTTATGTTCACGATTCATTATTGGTGGTGAAGGAAAAAAGCGTAAGGAAACCTCCATTTGTTTGGAAAAATGCCATAAATACACTCAACCTGCAGTAAAGCAGCGATGTGGAATATGCTCATAGCTTTCTCTATTGGAGTAGAATTTATTTGCTATTTTCTTTTTCACATTTAATAGCTGTTAATGCATTGTGATGTATTTTTCCTTTTTTACAGATTACGCTACCTCCTTAGACAATTAAACAGAGGTGAAATACCAGCTGAGACACTTCAAAGAAATCTCCAATATGCCGCAAAAGTTCTCGAAGCCGTCTACATTGATGAGACCAAGTATGTATTTTAAATGTATTATATAGTTTATTAATTTACAAAAACAGTAATTTATCAAAAAACTACGCTCTACAAAGTTTTGAAGTTGATCGATGAGAAAAGTTTGAGAATATAAATCAAATTTCAGAAATACCAACAATATTAGTACAACTAGCTGTAAGGATGTGACGACTTCGTTACTGTCACCAACATTAATCTTTACTTTTATCGTGTTAATAAATTTTATGAGTAAAACAAGTAATTCTAAGACTTTTATTAGTATTAAAAGTCTCTCAAATAGATGTTAATAAGGCGTTTGACATTTGAAAAGATAATACAATCATTTCATTAATAAAACTATATATTTTATCACCAGCAGGATTATTTCAGGTGAATAGATTCAATAATTACTTTATTTCAGATTTAATTTAGTATATGAATGCTTTGTAAGGCGTAGAAATAAGCTGCAACATATACGTCTAATGTGTTTTTTTTTTAATATTCGATCAATTTTATTTGTATATCAGCTATTAAAATTTTATTTTACAATTTCAATTTGTGAACCTTTGCGCTAAACCAAGATAATATTGCGGAGGGGTCAAAAGAGATTGGTCATTATATTAGGAACGGTATTTGCGTATATGTTGCAGTTATGTGTTAATTGAGTGAAATTTTAAAGTTACTGTGTTTCAGATAAGCCGAACGAAAGTGTGGGGATAACATTCACGAACCATTAGTGTTTCATGATCATCGATTTATTTCTCGCGAGCTCTTTGTAAAAGCGATTGCTTATTATTTCATATTCTTTATCTTTCTGTTGTGTCGATGTCGAAACATTTTTCTAGAATAATGAAATTCACGCGAGAACGGATCGGATATTTTATATTTACTCTATATTATTTCGAGAGATCAATGGTCTTTGATATGTGGTTTTTGTGACGATATACCTATACTTTTTTTAGTCTTTATATGTTTGTTTAAAATACATACAATATTTTAATAATTTTTCAAATTTAATTTAATAGCTGGTAAAAATAGCTATTCAAATTTTCAACACTAAATACGCTAAAAGAAAGGAAAAATATTAAAGAAAAGCTCGTATTTTGAACAATGAAAATCTTTTGTACGTATACAAAAGATGCAATTAACCACTAACATTGAACAAGAATTGTACTTCAATGGAACTAAGTTAATTTGTTATAACAATGCGGCTGACGTATCTGGACCCCTGTGGTGAGCACGATTGTTCCATATACCATTTATACTGCATAACTACATTTCTCGTCTCATATATTTTAACGTAAGGGACATGATTATAATAATATTATCTGTTTTTTTACTGTAATAGGTGCCGTTACGTCCAGGTCAGTTTATCCGATATTCAGGTATTGTACTGTCAATTGCTGAAGACGAGCCATCCGCATATAATATATTATATTGCAAAGTATATCCCCTAACGCAGAGGCAGATATGGCAAGGCGGTACGACAGAACTAGAGCGAGTTCAGGCTCGGTCACTTTCTAAATCTACCCCACTACTAAGAACTTTTTGGTAAAAAACATCGTAATGAGCGGACTAGAATCCCAACCTAAAGCCAGTGTTGGCTTCAAAGTTAGCCTTTAGACCAATGAGGCTGTTACTACGACAAGAAACCATGTCTTATATCTTCAATGAGATACCCATACGATATATGTATATATTTATGCCATGGAAACGTCCCTTAAGCCTGTAATTAAAATTTACAACTCACCCTTCCACTTAGCCGGCTGAGAAAAATCCGATCGAGAGTGAATGATGAGTTATTAGAAAAAAAATAACAGAAGTAAAATGAGAAAAATATGCAAAAAAAACACGTCAGCTGTACGCAATATAATTAGAACAGAGACCTTAATAAGACGAATGCCAAATCAGGTTAATTAACAGTAAAGTACTTTAAGGCCCTTCCAACGCGACGAACGACCAGGTCTGCAATTTTTTTATTTCCACGAACAATTATTTCAATTAAGAATATAATCAGCTAGTACTTGATAGTATGTGGTCAACATCGTCCATGGATTTTGGCACTGAAATTAAGTGCAAGTTATTCCTTCCACCGGCAATGTGCCAAACATGGTATCTAAGATGTATCTTGTGTTAATAATTAACACTAACTTATTAATTTCTTAAATCAGATTAAAAATACACAAATTCTTTTAATATAATTATATAATTTCTAGATTTACTTTTTTTTATTTACTCACTAATAGTAAGAATAGCAATTGCCTTATATTTTATTGCAAGCCATAACATACGTTTATATCATTACCGTCTCTCTATATTTAATTTCTTCCTTTCAATATCAAATCAATCAATCAACAGCCAATCGTAGTCCACTGCTGAACATAGGCCTCTCCCAAGGTGCGCCAAAGCTCCCGGTCCTCCGCCTATCGCATCCAGTCGGTACCCGCCACCTTCTTAAGGTCATCGGACCACCTGGCTGAAAGGCGCCCTACGCTGCGTTTGCCGATCCGCGGTCTCCACTCTAGAACTCGTATGCTCCAAAGGCCATCGGTCCTACGACAAACGTGACCAGCCCACTGCCACTTCAGCATGCTAATTTTGCAAGCTAAGTCGGTGACTCCGGTTATTTTCCGGATAATCTCATTTCTGATTTTATCCTTCAAAGATACTCTGAGCATAGCTCGCTCCATAGCACGCTGAGCAACTTTGAATTTATAGACTAGTCCCGCAGTTAGTGTCCACGTTTTGGCTCCGTATGTCATGGCAGGTAAGACGCATTAGTTGAAGACTGTCTTCAAACATTGCGGTATTTTGCACTACCAAAAAATGGAATTCCTTACCAGCTCACGTGTTCCCCTCCTCTTACAACCCGGGTTCCTTCAAACGAGGCGTGAAGAGGCATCTTGCGGGCCGGCAAGGCTAGTACAGAACATTCTTCCCGACTGTACTGGCCGTCGTCGTGTTGGTAGGTGGTAGGTGGAGTAGAGTCATTTGCCATCCCGGGCATATAAAAAAAAAAAAAAAAAAAAGTATAGACGACGTGAGGACTTGACGAAGGTTGCCAAATTCTGCCTATCCTAAGTGAATTCTTCGATCTGATTCCTCCTCGAAGTTGTTCCTACCGACTTCTATAGCCTGTCCTAGAGTCCTAGTATGAGATATACTCGCCATTTACATTGACTCTATAACCACTCCAATCCAGCGTCTTAAAAACATCTTCCAACGCGTTGATGAACAGTTTCGGGGATATTACACCCCCCGTCTCTCTTCCCTCTGCGCAGTTGGATCGCCTTCGTCTTACAGTCCTGGATGTGGACAGTCATTGTAGCGGCGTTGTACAGACATCTCAGTATCTCGATATATCTCCAATCAATATGACATCTCTGCAATGAGTTAAGCACTGCCCAGGTTTCGATGGAGTAAAAGGCTTTCTCGTAATCCACAAAAGCCATACACAGCGGCTGATTGTACTCTTCGGTCTTCTGCACAATCTGTCGAACAGTATGGATGTGTTCCATGGTGCTGTAGCCTGATCGAAAACCAGCTTGCTCTGGGGGCTGGAACTCGTCAAATGCCATAAGCAACTCTGTTGTGATTCCGACATCACCCGGAGCTTTGTTGTTTTTAAACTGTTCTAGAGCCGCCCTTATCTCGCCTTGGTCAACGACCGGGAGCTCCTCGAAGTAACGGCGCGTAAGAAGGGCGCGCTGGTTATCAATATTCCCACAGGTTTATCCGATCTTGAAGAGAACAACTGCTCCTAAAACCTCTCTACTTCTCCTGCAATCTCTGGCCTAGAGGTAACGACCCCACCATTTTTAGTTTTAAGTTTTGTCAGACACTTTTAATATAATGATTACCAATGTGAGCGTAGCATCGTTACTTAGAATGAAACTTTCCGCGTCCGAATTCTACCCCCCCCCCCCCCCTTTCCCTAATTCCAGTCAGCGATTCCATCAGAATCCAGTCATCGCAATAAAATATTGTCATATATTGCTGGTAGGATGACAGTCTACAAATAGACCTACTAGCAGTTTTCCGGCAATATATAAAAACAAACCTTTTACGGAAGTTATATTGTATTAAAAATATTATACTATATCTTAGGTAATTTACTAGAATCCATAAATGATAAATTAAAACATTTAAAATAAATATTCTTAAGAACTGAATACACAAAATCAAAACAGCCGATTGAACAATGTTTAATCTTACACCGATGAATTTCAATATTTACCTTAACTGTAGGATTTCTAAAATCAATACTTATTGTTGAAGCGCGCTGATGTTCAGTGAGCTTGAAGCTGGAGAGATAGTATTTAATTATACTGAAATGCGAACATTTTGATAAAGTAACCTCTCGGAAAATTATAACGTGAAGGTATGTAGGTGTTTAAGCCGCGCCACAGATTTTAATCCAATTTTGTAAATAATAAATATTATAACAATGTTTTTTTAATCGTTATATTTTTGATTTTTATTTGATCAATAAATATATAATTTATAAGATAAAATTTATACAACAATATAAGAATTTATTGCTTATTCTATGTAAGTTCTGATAATTAAGTTTAGAAATTATCAGTTGATATGTTATTTTTGATAACCAATAAATTAAACGTTTGCTTCGTTAATTTTTATCTTACTTACAAATATCGAATAACTGTAACATTTTTAGGAATTAAACTACAAATGTAGGTATTTTTAAGAAGACGGAAAAGGAAAAGTCATTACTATATCTTCCAAGGAAAGTATTGTTGTATTGACCAAAGAACTTTTCAAAAGTACATACATACATCAAAATAAACATCGAAGTACCTTTTTTTGTTCAAAAGCATTACCGAAAATTAAGAAATTATACAAAGTATATACATAATAATATATCATCAATAAATGTGATAATTTATCTGTATCATAACAGATAAAGAAAGCATTTTCACCTTCACCACAAACAGTATTTAGTTTTCAAATCAAATCAACTCACTGCAAGTTGCAAAATATGCAAATCGAATTCACATGCAAATACATTCCCGCCGCTTCCATGTATAATATTATAGAAGGTCCAGATAATTATTTGCAAATTATCTTAGTGAGACATTTGATGAGCCAAATTCCTATATCAATTGCTTACGTGGCAAAGTTTAGTGATAATAGTGCCATAACAATAATTAAAGACCGTGTCTGTTATCGTGAAAATGTAAATTGACAGTGCTTCGAATTTGTACAAAAAGCAGCACAGTCCAACTAGGATATTTTGGCGCATGGCTAAAATAGTAATATCGACGTCTTGTCAAGTGTCATATTTTGATAGCCACTGCAACAGATTAGTGATACCATATCTAATTGGAAATCCTAAATATACAATAACTGATGGACTAAATTATATGAAACTAATATAGTATAACAGTAGGCAATATATTGTGTGCTCTACGGTTGTCAGTCCAATAAAATTCTTACACCAGAAATTAATAGAAAAACAAAGAAAGACATTCATTTATTTGATAATTTTGGCATTTTACTACATCAGTATGTCGTATAGTGAGAGATTACAGCGAAGATGATCATTTAGAACACAAAATAACCTAAAATGTACTTTACGATTTTCTTAATGTGATCCATTCCCTAAATTATGTACACTTTAAAACAACATTTAACAATAAATAGTTGAAGATATTTGGTGTGGTAGATATAAAGCCTCGTTTTCAATTCCTAATTTTTATCCATTAGCCAAAACCTGATGTTAAGAAGAAGATGAAGTTGAGATGGCCTAGTAGTTAGAACGCGTGAATCTTAACCGACAATCGTGGGTTCAAGCCCGGGCAAGCACCACTGAATTTTCATGTGCTTAATTTGTGATTATAATTCTTCTCGTGCTTGAAGGTGAAGGAAAACATCGTGAGGAAACCTGCATGTGTCTAATTTCATTGAAATTATGCCACATGTGTTTTCTACCAACCCGCGTTGGAGCAGCGTGGTGGAATAAGCTCCAAACCTTCTTCTTAAAAGGGAGAAGAGGCCTTAGCCCAGCAGTGGGACATTAACAGGCTATTACTGATATTAAGAATTGATGTATTTCCTAAAAGTAAAGAAAATGTTACTAACTGGTAACCCTTTAACTACAACTACTTCCTGTCAATGTTATTGCCACACTTTGCTATGATTTTTTCCCACTCCTTCCGTCGTTGATGTTTGGAACCTCTTTTCATACGAAGAAAATTAGACAGTAGTACGAATATGCTCTAGAAAATAAACAAAGCAGTACATTTACAAAATATTTTCCGAATACTGAAATAAACGCCCGCGTTCTCGTTTTTTATATCGAATTATATACTTTTATGAGTTAATATTTGTGATAGATTGGTTTTTCTTTATCTTCTCCAAATTTCGAAGTCACAGACGCAATTCGTATCTCAGTAAATTAAATTATTCTATTAGCAATTCTAGTAAATTTTAAATAAAATATTAACTTAACAGTCCATGCGTTAAAAGTTATATTTAATTTAAAAGCCAAACTTTTACTCTGTAAAGTTTTGTTACGTTGACTTACGTACAATATTGACGTTAGTACTGAGCTCGAGTGAAAATTATACAGAAATAATAATGACGACGATTCCATGAAGTCTGATTTTAAATAAATAGATAAGTATTTATAAGATAACCTCGGTTGCGTATCTTACTGTTCTCACACCACCAATGCGCCACCAACCATGGGAAATGAGATGTTATGTCCCTTGTTCCGGTAGTTATACTGGCTCACTCACCCTTCAAACCGTAACGCAACAATACTAATTATTGCTGCTTAGTGGCAGATTATCTAAAAAGTGGGTGGGACCCACCCAGACAGACCTGCACAAAGCCCTACTACCATCAGGTGATCTGTCATATTTTTATAAAAAAATACGTTATAATTCACATAGAAAGAATAATACAAATTCATATCAAATTAATTAATATAAATTCGTAAATGAAATGTCAAAAATCTATATATTAAGTCGCAGTAAATTTATCAAAGACCTTTAGAAATTCTATAGAAATGTTCCGTCATTGAATACCAGTGTAAGGTTTCCTTCCCATCTTTTACATTTATTTCATTTCATCGTTTGATTTTATTTGTCAACGGCGATTAGGGTACTTCAAAGTCAACTGATCCTGTGATATAGTCTAATGGTTGTGGGCAGCGGGCGCACACCGCCGCCAGTGATGATTTGTAATACAGGGATAGGAGAGGTCCAGAGCAGCCGCGCATGCAGCCGGCGACACTTCACATGAGGCGCCTACGCACACCATGCTGGGCGAGGTGTTCTGTAGAGAAACCGAACGAAGCAAAGTTAATACCGTTACACCATCGCCGGCAATGGCCAAGTAGTCGCGCCTCCCTTCTGTCCACTCTGTGCGATTAGGTCTTTCTGTTCTGTTGATGCTTCAGTAAAGAAATCTTTCAGTTTCCTGTCCACCTGTTAGTTTAGACTACCTGTAATACACCATTTTGGAAGTCATATTTAATATGTCCAAATTGGTGGATAGTAGCCATTTTTGTTCTAAATTAAGTCATTTGAAGAATAAGAAAGATTCAAACATGAATGTACTGATTTCGGTTTTGCTTCACTTATTCTTATGTAGAATTGTGAATTAACCTTACTTTAGATTAGAATGAAACTTAGTACCCTGTACTGTCCTGGACCCATTGTGAATATTTTCATTTCCAATACTTCACAATCAAGTTTTGTTAAGCATGACGAATGGTTATTCCTTACAAGCTTACGTTCGTTTTATTCGATACTTCATGGTTTATCATATACAAGTGAAATTTGTCATCTTTTTATGCAATTTTTTATTTTTTTCTGCAATTATTTTAGGAAAAGAAAATACTGCTTTTTAAAAATAAAAAACATCTGCTTTAAATATTTTTATCGTGTGTTCTACTATTAAAATGTAATATTTGTGTAAATAATTAATTATCATTTATTATATTTATACGTTAATTGCAAAATATATTTGATAAATGTTCCTTTTATTTTGTTTATCCTATAAAATCAAATTTTCTCTTTATTGAAAAACGTTATTTTATTTAATAAATCATCACCAACATTTTATCTTAAAATGAATGCGTTTATTAATTTAAATAAAGTAACGTTAATTATATCGGTGTCAGACTTAATACTCTAAATGTTAGTTGAACCCAATTCCTCTATTCCCTGACTGTGGACAATGACGTGGTGTTTTATTTTAGACCGGCTGTGGCGCGACAGCAATCGGCGCCGACCCTGGTGTTTAGGTGTGTCGATGTTACCACGTAGTTTTGACAATATTACCACTTGAATCGCTACATTTTTACTTTCATTTTTAACATCATATTATTTATTAATGCACCTTAAGTGCACCGCTGATTACACTTCCTATTAATATGAAGATTTAGCTTCATTTACAATAAAATTTTCATCAAATTTCATCATTATCGTCACTTTATTTTTCATCATTAGTACTTACTACTACTATTCTTACTGTACTTAGAATTTAATTTTATTTAAAAATACATTACCAAGATTATTTTTATCAATTAATAACCTGTTCAAGTGGTAATACTAATGCCCTTGTACTTACCCAAGATTTTCCCTAACAGAGACCGCTTTATGTGGTTTATGTGTTGTATCGACGTTGCTTTCCATTGCAGTTAATCAATAATCAATTTATTAACTACGCATATTTGATGTTTAAATGGGCTTATGATACAGCTTTATTTCTATGTTTGCTTTATATATTACTTCAGACTACACGCGGAGTCAGCAATTCTCGATGAAACGTGGTCATGTTACGTTAATCATATACTGTTTACTATATTATTATTTGTTGTATTCAATGAGGCGTGTTTATTGCTAAAATATTTATAGTCAAAACACGTTTAATACATCGCTAGCTTTGAATGTTGGCACAATAATTCGAGCAACATTTCGCTTGTACCGATGCTTCGAGTATTTGAATGCAAACAGAAATCCATGTCAAATATCAAGTAAAATCCATGTACATTTGCTGGCTACAATCTGCATAGTGCATTATTCCATTTTGTAATAAAGGAATAAAATACTCGTAACGAAATTGTTTCTTTAGAAAACTATCGCATAAACGCATTTACCAGTTTATTTTTTGTTATTCTATTTATATTTATTGTAAACTTTTAATATTATCATTCATCTAGCTAATCTTGATTTAATTATATACAATACGTCATCAATGGAAAGCAATGTAATTTATAGACTGTGAGCACGTTGCATGACCACATATAAATCCTTAAAAACTCCAATGCATGATGTTAAATTTCTCAAGCTACTCTTATTTCGCCTTGATCTCGACTAATACGAAATTATTATTTTGAAATTCGATGGAAGAAATATAAAGGAAGTTACGTATTGACATCAACGAAAACTTTCTTAGAAGACTGTAACTACTTGTGTGATCCAAATCAAGTGCAACAGATTGTTTTCGAAGTCTCAACTACATAGTGAATATAAAGACAAATGTGAAGTGTTATTTCAAGTAGATCAGAGTTCTTTATCAAACAATATTCTTTTCAGGTCTTTAGAGATTACATTATTTCATATTGTACATACATATTCACTAATGAAATTTAGCTCATAGTTTACATAGATAGACATAGATATAAATAGATATTTAAGTACTATTAGATTAGTATAATTTTTGAAAAAAAATATCCTTAAAAAACTCGTCAAACCCAAAAACGAGCTGAATGTAACAATTTTGTAATTGCTTTTCTGAAATAAATAATGTAAATTTATACGAAGGTTTTCGCTATACCTCTCTAAGCTCGGGAAAATACTCAACGGGATTTTCAATATATAAATGAATAATTTATTCAAAAGAGACGAGGCGACACTTAAAACATTTCAAAGATAATTATACTGTTTTAACAAACGAATTACATATGACTCAAAGCTAAAAGTACAATTACGATAACAAAATATACATTGGAAATTCAATAAATTAATAATTAATGTCGCTCTTGTCGGTAATAGGCTTCGCTGCTTATTGTGCGTCGAAATAATAAATAAATGTTGGTCAGGATGCTCTAACGATAATCATCAACTGCTTAAGTCATTCGTAAAACATATTTAAAAAGACTTAGTCTAATCAATCCCATTATGCACAGGAGACTGGCAGATGAAGATGACGAATTATCAGAAGTTCAACCGGACGCTGTGCCTCCTGAAGTACGGGAATGGCTCGCGTCAACGTTCACAAGACAATTGGCGACTGCGAAGCGAAAGTCAGATGAGAAACCAAAGTTCAGATCAGTGGCGCATGCGATTCGAGCTGGTATTTTCGTCGACAGGATCTACAGGAGGGTTACGAATACAGCACTCATGCAATTCCCTCAAGATGTTGTCAGAGTGCTCAAAGTAAGTGTAGAACTATATCTTTTTCGATTTTTTAATTAGTCTAAAATATCCAAAATCTAAAAAGTTTTATGGGAAATGTTCAATGCTACAACGTTTTTAATATAAGAAAAACTATATTTATTTATTTACCCTTGTATCCAAATCCCCGTATATTCAATTCCTCGATGTGTGTTCCAATAGTTTTGATCAACGTCACCACTAGAGGATAGGGTATATAAGCTGTCCGTCAGTTGTTAATTCTGAACAAATCAAATACGGATATGCCGGTCGATAACATACAAAGGAGCACGATGGGAAATTTGGCACGTTTCGGCCATGTCCAATTAGGGATGCTAGATAGAGAGCACACTTACAGTGGTCGAGTCCAATTAGAATGGAATAAGATGAAAGGTTACTATCAACAAACTATTCATTCGATTGAAGTTCAATTTTTATCCTGTTTGTTGAAAGAAAATAATTTATTACATAATATAATAACAACACGAATAATTGGTATATGGTTTCTATATGAACTATTTATACTTCTAGTTTTAATATATTTCTGAAATTTTAGTTTTATTCCAACCCGTGGTATTATTTTTAACAATCAGTATTGTAACTTATTAAAGAGTAATGTGTCTGGCACAAAAACAGTTCTGTCATGTTTAATTATTTCTTATGATTCAAATTTTTTTTACAATATGCAGTGCTGAGAATTTATATCAATAAACTATTTATTTATAAACCGCAAGGCGTTGGTCATTTCAAACAATTTCCTATTAAGGAAATAAAATTTCCTATTAAGGAATAAAACTCAAAAGTGAATCGATTGAAAAATTTCATAAGTTGATCTTATACGTCCTCCTGTATTGATGCTTGCGTCCCATAGTTATCATTATCACAAAAGTAAATATCGTATAACAGCGTCTTCGGTTTATGACAGTTGAATTTTATTCTAGTTACGTAATTTTTTTGTAACATTTCCATTGCTTCACTTTTAAAGAGAGCGGAATATAATCATACAGAAGTAATAAATCTTCATAAAGCTATCAAATATTTAGAAGATACGAATCAAGCAAAGAATTCAATTAAGTTGTTACAAACTAACAAGATTTACTTCGTACCCTCACATTATTCTTCATTGTAAGTCCCGACAGTACTCTCGAAATAAAGATATAGAACAGCAACCATTTTTGCTGGTAGGATTTAACCTTTTTTTTAATGTATTGTCCGTTTGTGAGAAATTACTAATACGAGTATTCCTATTTACCCTTTTAATTAAGCGTACAGCTTATGTTAGGAGTGACGATAATAGCCAACATCGAAACTGAGACTTTTACATTGCTAGACGGCCCAAGAACCGTGAAAAAAAGAATGCGTGAATCTTGATCGATGATCATGTGCTAGACCCGGGCAAGCACCATTTTTATGTGCTTAATTTGTGTTTTTAACTCATCTCGTGCTTGACGGTGAAGGAAAACATCGTGAGGAAACCTGCATGTGTCTAATTTGACTGAAATTTTGCCACATGTGTATTCACCAATTCTAACTGCAGCGTCCAGATTACTTCCAGGAGGAGTTTACGTCAAAAATTTTAATCAAAACTAATTTTACGACTAAAATACATAAAAAGAAATAGCAATATTATGCTATTATTGTTTAAAATTTATAGAAATGTTTATAAAAAAGAAAAATGGCTCTTTGAAAATTACCTTATCTGCAACAAAGCTTAAATTTCTTTGAGTCACCATTAAATTTAAAAAGCAGTTAACTAAACAAACATTCTATGTGTTTTTCTCTTTATTATAAGATATAAAATAGTTCGTCCATTACAAGTTTAATATTAGCACAAAACGCTTTCCAGTATAACGTTATTGTAGTTACATAGAATCGCCTTGGGACTAAAAGCAATTAGTATAAGCAAAGCGTTTCACTTCGCATTCGTCCATTTAAATCCCGTAACATTGAACAAGAAATTACTATGATTATAATCTTGTTAGCGAACTTGATGTTTTCATTTAAACTTATTTCGAATTAAATGTTATTTTATGAACTGAATGGGGCATTCAAACATTATATTGTAGCCACTTCAGGGTAACGGGAACTTAATCAATGACTATCCATAAGAACAGTTTACAGTAATTATATTTTTCCTTATTGAAAACAGCAATCACTAACCAACAATTCTTTTTCTTATTACAGCTATTGTCAAAATCACCATATAATTTTCTTAATTTATATATAAAAACTTCAAACCAAGAAGTTCCTAGTACATAATATAAAATTCTATAATTAAATATTCATTCATTCTCAATAAAACTGGAACAATTGTATACAACTTATAACGATTCTTTATAATTAATTATAAATCTGTTAAGTAATAATTCTAAAAAATGTATAATGAAAAACGAATCCCAAATGAGATTTTTATAATCAATCAAAATTTCTAATTTAATTTTTTGTATTGGAATGTTTTCTTGTTAAGACAAGAAAAGACCGTGAAAAAGTTGAAATATTATCATTTTAGTAAAAACAAAATCGCATCAATTTATATTTAACAGAAAATACTCTCATGAACATAAATTACATTCAATATGTATTCTGAAAGTAAAGTTTCAAAGAACGACAATTTAGTTGTGTTTATATCAATTTGAAACCTTTGTCATTTTTATCGTAACAAAATATTTATATTTCCAAATAAAAAAGACACGCTGTTTTAAGTATTAAGCAATAAAATATATTAATAAATATATTAAATTTTCAAAAGATAAAAATAACACATCATTTATTGGTAGTAGGGCTTTATGCAAGCTCATCTGAGTATTTACTACCCACCCATCAGATATTCTACCACAAAACAGCAATACTTGGTACTGTTGTGTTCCGGTTTGAAGGATGAATGTGCCTAATTACAGGCACAAAGGTCACAACATCTTAGTTCCCGAATTTGGTGACGCATTGGCGATGTAAAATCTATGGACGTATGTGACCACTTACCATCAGGTGGCCCATATGCTTGTCCGCTTAACTATACTATTAAAAGCCACAAAATAAAAATAAAAATAATTTGAAGTAACAGTGAAGCTAGCGTATTTTTTACTTCTTAATTATGTATTTTTGATCTGTATCTTTTTTAACCTAATTTCTATTTTTTTGCAGACATTAGACGAATGGTCATTCGATGTGTTCGCTTTACACGACGCGTCCGCTGGTCAACCTGTCAAATATTTAGGATATGAACTGTTGAACAGATACGGGATGATACATAAATTCAAGGTAAAAATGTTTTCTACTATTTATTGTATACATATAAAAATAGGTTAAACATAATTTAGTGTATATTATTTATATATTGATTTAAACATATCTTGACTTAACGGTCCATAGCCGTTCACTTTTTAAGTCAAGTCTCAATTCAAGTCTCAGTCAAGTCAAATTTTTTTTGTCTAAAATAGCTTCTTAACCAATCTCAACCAACCACCTAAACACACAAAACATTTCATCGACATCGGTCCAGCCGTTAAAGAGGAGTTTAGTGACGTACACACCTTCTTACCGCTTTATCTCATATCCTTTACCCAAAGGTTGTATGAAAGAGATCGCTCTTTTAGCGATACGAACGCCTTTTGTACCTAAATAGTTTTTTTGTTTGTGTTTATAACTGTATATTTCTGTAACTATTTTGTACAATAAAGCATATTCTATTATATACATATCTACAAAGTTATTATTATTATATATAATAGATTGGTAGGACTAAATATGCTGTTTAATTAAATGCAAACACTGATTCAGACGGAATATTTAATACCTCAAACGAATCTAAACACGGCACCTGTTTGAACAGATCTATGAAAAGTCTTTTGAATAAACCAGTTTTTTTCTTAAATTATCATTTTAAAACAAATATTGATGTATTTTCATAAATACTCTTCCTTTGCCTTTTTAAACTTCCGAGAAATTGTTCAATTAATACTTTAATTAGATAATTTCTCAGAAATTTAAATTTTCAAGCGTAATAGGTTAATCTAATATTCTGCGAATTCATAGAAAGCTTTACGTTTTTTTTTTAATTACGCTTAATTTTTTATACCTCAACTGATTACTTGGTTATAATATGACTTTTTAAGATAAACTTTATTACGAATATTTCAATGAAATTGGAGAGAAATTGTCAAAATAAAAGCTACTTTTTGATCTAAGTGAAGATTTAATCAAATAAATCACTTAGATAAAAAAAACAATTATTGTCTAAAATATTAAGAAAATTGTTTCCGACTTATTTTTATAAATATAACAGTACACACTTGTTAAATAATTCGATGATTTCATTTTGCGGATTTTTTTGAACTTTTTGTAGATTTTTTTGTATAAAAATAAAAAACAGACTGTAAGGTTTCAAGAAAATAATTCAGTGTTTTCTTTTTGGAAAAAAAACATATCGACACAAAAGCGAGTACGCTATTAGAATTACATTCCTAATTGTACACTAATATCCATGTTGTCAATATATTATGATTAAGATTTTAAGAATGGATTTATAAAAACTGTAATTTAATACACGTACTAAAATAAATATTTTTTAGCATAGAAAAATTATTGTAACCTGCCCAAAATCTGCTTGCAAAATTTTACCTTAATCGGTTGGGTGAATAACAAGAGAAGTCAAAAACATTATCAGTTAATTAGTGAACATTTGAACTTAGTAGCGTAATATTGTTATGAACTTTTATTTATTGTATGTAAGAAAGATTGTCAATTATCTTCGGAGTATAAAATATTAATACGTGAACATTGTAAACGGTGTTTCTTATGAAGTCATAGATCTGCAAAAGTGATTTGATATTAATCGTATTTTGTTCTAAAAATATTGTCAAGAATCGACCTCGTGCGATACTAGTTATAAATTGTGAATTGTGTTCTGATTGTCGTCAATGTCAACAACCTTGGGCACTAAGATGTCGCGTCCCTTGTACCTGTAGTTACACTGGCTCACTCACCATTCTAATTGAAACACAACAATAATAAGTATTGCTCTTTGGCGGTTGAATATGTGACGAGTTTGTGGTACCTACCCAGACGGTGCCTAACACCAAGTAAAGTATAACTTATAAATAAAATTATATAATACAACTGTGTTTCGTCGCTTAATATTTTTGTAGTATCGATGGTGTACATGTGTTATTATTACCTTAGAACATTTAATGAATAATAATTTAAACTACAATGATATGTCTTACAATAATACAAAGAAAATAAATCAATTGAAAATATACGACGTTCTTATCGTTACGTAGTTATCATCCAAAAAACTTCACAAACTTGATACCGATACACTATAAATGTATCTGAGTATTACTTAATATATACAGAAATATTGTTTAATTTAAGCATACATATTTATTTATTTCATTCATTCCAACAAAAGTATTACCATTTATTTTTATTCTTGGTACCCATAAGCTTTGTTAGCTTGTTTGAGTGCCGATACTGTCTTTGAATAAAAGTACACGTCAAACATATTATTTAATAAAAAATAGTCATTTATTTTAATATATTTAACATCCAGAAGTGAAACTGATTTTATAAAACTTTGAATTTGCTTTTTATTTCTCGTAATAATAAAATAAAAAACAAAACACCAAATCATATAAATTGATGTAAGGAACTCAATCAGTTACTCTTAAAAATTCAAATAACATATTTGATCACATGCAATAAACCACAAGTTGTGCCAATAATGAATTAATTACATGTATGTTTCTGTCCACTAACAAAATGGCGGCTTAAAATTAGCGTGCGATTTTTTTTTAAATAATGATGTTGGATGGATCAAGGAATGTACTAGCTATATCGCAAAATAATATCACGAATAAAACGTGGTTAAACTTGTAAAATCGAATGCTAATATTTTCATACTAAATTAAATAGAGATATTCGTCTTAACCTGTATAGATTTTTGAGTAAGTGTGTTGAAACTTGGGTATATACTATATGCAGATATATATTTTGAAATACAATATGATTAAGTAGAAAGTACTCGTATTTTCTATTGTTTAATGAAACCCTAATAGAGCGATTGACCAAGATAACTGAACTGGAATTAATTAATGTGATTGTCTCGTATGTAATTGATTAGTGGCAGTGTATTGACGATGCTTCAACGTAATTCAGGCTTTAGGTAATAAGCTCACGAGTTAATTCCGAACAAAGTTTATTAATATACAATCATTAATTTCTCAATACAGCCAGCGGCGTAGTCCGACAGATTTGTGACGCTTTGAAATAAGTTCAGCCGCTAAATAATATAATAGACGAAACGCTGACATAAAGTTTCATTTAACTTTGTTTCTATCAAAATTGTTAGGTTCGATAAATTATGATTAATATCCTGTAGCTTATATTCAACAAAATGCAATTTTCAAGATATATTTTTTTACATATAATAGACAAGCGCTTGACCGTTGAATTGCCTGATCTTAAGCATAGTCACGGTCTAGGATATAGCGCGCCTGTCCAGAAGGAACCCGTTTACCCTGGATTTAAAGACACCAACATTGTACATCTTATCTTGATAAAATTTCCTTTTTAATTGACATTTCAAATATTATAGGTTATTTCATACTTATATCGTCGGTTCGAAAATTCAGATCAATCGAATAGGCTTTTCGGAAGACGATAACTAACTTATATGAAATGAAAGCTTATATTAATTTATCAAAATTCGACGAAGAGACAATAGAGAACTTTAGTTAGTTTAATTTTAATGTTGTTATATAATATTTTTATATTATATACTATAAAAAAGCCGAGATGGTCCAGTGGTAAGAACGCGTGAATCTTAACCGATGATCGTCGGTTCAAACCCGGGCAAGCACCACTGAATTTTCATGTGCTTAATTTTGTGATTATAATTCATCTCGTGCTTTACGGTGAAGGAAAACATCGTGAGGAAACCTGCATGTGTCTAATTTCACTGAAATTCTGCCACATGTATATTCCACCAACCCACATTGGAGCAGTGTGGTGGAATAAGCTCCAAACCTTCTCCTCAAAAAGAGGAGAGGAGCCTTGAGCCCAGCAGTGGGACATTCACAGGCTGTTACAGATACGGATATTATATACTTGTTAATCATCCCACCTTCGCACGGGTAGATAATAAGAAAAATAAATTTGGATGTGTTTTGCCTAAAATTCGTTCTTAGTGAGTGTCTCGTACTCGCGGAGTAACAAGTCAATCTGGCGGATAGTTTAGGAGACCTCGTGATGAGTGTTATAGTGCATATTTTTATTTATTGTTGATCTAGTAATTAGCTAATGAGGCTGGACATCCATTATCCTAAGATCAAACCACGGGTCAGATTATTATATTTTATTAGTTTTATAGCTGCCTGAAAACAAAAAAGTACACTAAATCATATAAAGTCGTTGGTCTTGCACTTGACATTTCTAAAATCATCGCCGATTGTAGACCTATCAGCATACTATGACGTTCATCACTTATTCTACCGCTAAATAGCATGATTTAGTGTCGTTGTATTTCAATTTGAAGGGTGAGTGAGCGAGCGTAATCACAAGAAAAAGTGACATAACTTCTTAGTTTCCAGCGTTGGTGAACCATTGACGATGTAAGGAATGATAAATATTTCTTACAGCACATTGCAAATGGACTGTGGTAACTAAGGTGGATTACTATCAGGTGGGCCAATAACTAGTCCGCCTATAAAGTACAATAAATTCTCCAACACAAATACCCTGAATGTATATCTTTTTTTTAAATGGAAAACTTGTGTAATATCGCTAAATACTTCGAAGTTTTCAACAATGGTAAAATATTATATTTGAGGCAAAGATTATTTCTTGTTTTTATATTTATATTTTACGATCAAAGATATAAAAATACCTTATAAATAAAATAAACGTGAATTCGATATATCTCATATGCTTATGTAGTATTTATAAGCACAACGGATTAACTTTATATATATACATCATACTAATATTTTATTTTTTTTATTTTTTTTTATTTATTTATTTTAAGGACCACTAGTAGCTACTACATGTTTTAATGACAAATGTAAAACAATTTAGTGAAAATAGCTAACATGTGAAGCTTTTTAAAGTAGCCACAACAATTACAATATTTGTTTTAAAAATACATTAACACATAATTATAGCAACATGAGTAGAAAGATTAAAAAAAAAAAAAAAAAAAGTCCAAATTGGTACAAATTAAAGATCATAAAAAAAATAAACATGCACTTAATAAAATTAAAATTAATAACACAAATAGTTTGAAATTGATATAGGTACAAATTAAAATTAAATAATTCATTAAATTCATGCAAAGTTTACGTTACAAAAAAATTACTAAAAATATACTAATTAATACAAAATAAAATTAAGATAACATTATTTATTATTTATTTATTTATTATTTATTTGCATCTCTCAACAATTCTAGCGCCCGTTTACGATAAATCATGGCAGAGTCATTAAAAATATCTAGATCTTGACAAAAACCATTGTACAACCGTGATGATCTAGGCATTGGTGCATTACATCCTAATTTCGTTTTTGATATTCTGACATCAAAAGTGCCCAGAAAACTACGAACATTGCGCCTTGGAATACGATAGTATATCTTTTCAAGTAAGTAAGTACAGTCGATCTCGTTACGAATTATCTTAAATAGGAAAGAGAGATCTAATAATTGTCTGCGTACAGAGAGACTATCCATATTAAAGTCTTTCAAGAGATTGCTGTAATTTTTATTAGATTTATTGTATGAGGTTTTTTTGTTTCTGGATAGATGATATACAAATCGCTTCTGTATTCTCTCTATACGCAGACGATGTACATTGTAACAAGGATTCCACACAACACTACCGTACTCCAGTACACTACGCACGTAAGCGTTATAGATTATTTTTTTCGTGTTATTCGTGAAGTGTTTACCATTTCTAATTAAAAATCCTAACGTTTTGGAACTTTTCGTAATTATTTTATTGAAGTGCGGGACAAAAGTAAGCTTGTCATCAAAAATGACACCCAAATCACTTATTTCAAAAACTTCCTCCAACTTGATGTTATCAATGCTATATATTGTTTTGATTATATTGAGCTTCCGCGTAAATTTTATATGCTTGCATTTACTGACGTTTAATTCCATTTTATTATTTTTACACCAATTATATATAGCATTAATATCCGCCTGTAAGAGCTCTGAGTCAGCTAAGTTGTTTATTACTTTTGTTAATTTTAAATCGTCCGCAAATAAAAATACTCTACTATAATGTACCGTATCGCAAATATCATTAATGAAGATATTAAAGAGCCAAGGTCCTAAGTGTGACCCTTGAGGAACCCCGGAGCAGGCTTTATATAGACTCGAGCTAAAACCTTTTAAGACAACAAATTGTTGTCTATTGTATAAATATGATTTGAACCACTCAAGCATATTACCATTGAATCCGTACTTGCTTAGTTTTAAGAGTAAAATATCGTGCGAAACTTTGTCGAAAGCCTTGGTTAAATCGGTATAAATTGCGTCAACTTGCTTGTGGTTATCAATAGCTGGCACAATGAATTCACTGTACGAAACAAGATTTGATGTTGTAGATCGACCCTTTATAAAGCCATGCTGGTTATTATTATTCATTTGCTTTACATGACATTCTAGATATGGGTAAACTATTGCTTCAAATACTTTGGCAAAAGTGGAAAGTATGGAAATCGGTCTATAATTCTCAATGCACTCACTACCCTTGGACTTATATACTGGTACGATCCTAGCTATTTTCCACTTATCGGGAAAAACACCTGAGCGAAGTGATTCGTTGTATAATAAATATAAAGGGAAACTTAGTACCCATGCACATTTAGAAATAAATATAGGAGGGATATTATCATAACCTGTCCCTTTAGTTGTATCAAGTCTTTTTAAGTATTGATAAATCTGTCTTCGCGATATTACAAAATTAGTGAACGCTCCAAAGTCATGTTTACATTGATTACTATAAGATGGTAATGTATATGAACTTTGAGATTGTGTGTAAACAGAAGCAAAATACAAGGCAAATTCGTTACAAATTTCTGATCCCGATTTCATTACTTTTTGTTTGTAAGTCATTATGCCTGGGAGTGCGGTACTATTATCTTGTTTGCCCTTAAGGTATGACCAAAAATATTTAGGATTTCTTCTAATATTTTCTTCAACAATTTTAATGTAATTATTGTAGCAAATTTTCGATAAATCTGCACAACGTTTGCTCAAAAGACGTAATGAAATTTCATCAAGTGGGTTTTTATATATTTTGTATTTATTTAAAAAAACTTGTTTCTCTTTATATAAATTTATCATTTCCTTAGTGAACCATGGAGGATATTGTTTACCTTTTTGTTTCTTTTTTGGTACATATTTTTCGATCAATTTGTTCAAAATTTTATAAAATTTATCGATCATTAGGTTTATTGACTTACAATTACAAAATTCGCTTAACCAATTGATATTATTTAATTCTGAAATTATACTTACGTAGTTAGCTTTAAAATAGTTCTTCTTATCACCAATAACATTACTTTTTAAAGAAGTTCTTGATGAATAAGAAACTAATATATCTAAGGGAGGATGGTGGTGATCTGGAGGCACTATTGGCAAAATAGACTTACTAATTTTTATGTTATTATGATTACTGAATATTAAGTCTAATATTTTATTATTGTTATTACTAATGTTATTATGTTGAACTAAATTATTGAGAGATGCAAAATCAACTAGCAAATTTCCTAAGGAACTATTAGAAATAACATTATCATCAGTAGCGAACCAATTGATATTACTTAAATTAAAATCACCCACGAGCATAACATTTTGTCTATTCTCTGCAATTCTACTATTAAAATTATTGATAAAATTAGATAGCATATTACGGCTGACGGGAGGAGGCAAATAAACTGCACATAATGCAATTGAGTTACACTCATCGTGACAATTTTCTCGTTCAATATTTATCCAAAGATCTTCACACTGACTTTCACAAAAACTGAGTCGCATTGATTTCAGTTTATTTGAGACCGCCACTAAAACTCCACCACCATCTTTTTTACAATGTAAAGGTAAACTATCACGATCTCTTCTGTATACTGTATAACGGTTGTCGAATACTTCATGGTTCTCTATTTTATTATTAAGCCACGTTTCTGTTAATATAATAACATCATAATTTGTACACGATAAATTGCAGATGAAGTCATGAGTTTTAGTACGGAGACCTCGGACGTTCTGGTAGTATATATTAAGACCGTTGAATTTTATAACATGAAACACTAAAATGATCTATGAGTTTAGAGAGCAAAGCAATTTATTGGATATTATTCAAAACAGTATGATTTTTTACATAAATACATTCTGAATGTTCTGTCTTTCTCATAAATACCTTGCCCTGTCTAACCCACACAAATCTGTATTTTTTTTCTTTAGATTTTATTCGAGCTGCTGCATGTAAAGACTTAATAGCCGGTGTCAAGTGTTCCATAACATATATTGGCTGCTTATCTGCTGCAATACCTATGTGACTTGTGTTAAGTTTATCGTCAGGATGCGATTTATTGTAATTGATGACACATGCTAGCATCGTGTCTCTCATTCGTGGTGTGGATAGCTTTACAATCACAGATCTGGGTCTTTTGTCGCTGTTGTTCAATTTTGCAACTCTAGTACAGTGATGTATATCAGACTCCTTTAGATCACATGATATTGCTTTACTCAGTTGCATTACTGCACTAATTAAATTTTCATTTTTATGCTCAGGAATCATTTGTATTTCAATGTTATTTGATCGATTATACTGCTCCATAGTATGTATTCGTTGTTGCAAATCAGATGTTACATTTTTTAGTGCATTTTTCTCTCTTTCCATTTCCGCAATTTTATCGTCATAACTTGCAATTATTTTTTTAGTAGATTCGTATTCTTCGCTCAAAAAAGTCATAGAGTTTTCAATAGTAGATATTTGCTCTTTTATAGGTTTAAGATTTTCTTGAATCATTTTGTTTAACATGTTAGTGATATCATCCAATAGTAAATTTTTAAAGGCCTGAAACTCATTACGAATGATTTGTTCAACGTCTTGTTTAGTAAGTTGTTCTGATGCAGGCGACCACTTTTCAGACTGTTTGCTTTTTTGCCGATTTGTCACATTGTAAGATTCTGGAGAAGTATTATTTCTTGTTGTTATTATTTTTTTCTGTGGAATCATTCTTACTTAGTAACGACTATAACAGCAACTTCTTAACAGAAAAATAAATAAATTGAAATAGGTCACCAACAACTTGGGTTTGAACCCGTATCGCTCGTGCGTGGAAGTATGGTTCACACCGTTGGGCCAACGATATGGTTATTGTTCAAGTAAAAATTGCGAACTGTATGTACAATATTATAATCTGCGCCTGGAGATTTTATTAAACACCCGCTACAAAAAAAGTTATTCTCTTTGTATCTACTCACTTCACTGTATATTTTTTAAAGTATTTCTTTGTTTTAAAATAAATTTCTAGAACTTTAGGTGTTTCTTAAAATCGTTTTATAAAGCATTTATTTTTATTAATACACTACTTTCTTAACTTATTTTGCTCGTAAAATAAGTCACTGCCCTCAGTAAAAGTACCTATATTATATAATTATCGTTTCACCCTTTTGCGTATTAAACTTATTCAAACAATAATGTTTTTATATAGATCACACACTGTCTTTGTTATTTACACATATCTACGTTTTATGATTTCAAAACACAGTCCTTATATTTTTAAAACAATTTTTTTTTACGGAGCTATATAGTTCCGTGCGCTTACGTCGATGACACTATACACATAATTTCAGTTTGTTCGAATCTAAGCTAATTGATACATGATACGATATAAAATAAACATACTCGTAGTGATTTTTTTTTACCAAAGCGCTTAATAATCAAACTTCTAAGTAAAACTTACATGAAATCATTAAAAGTTCTATATCGCCAAAAATTTCATTGAAAAGTTTGCGATAACATATATCTAAATTTATATGTATTATACATAAGTCGCAGTATCCATTTATTTAAACTTTTTTATCCTTACTTTTCCTTAATCTTGAAATTTATTTTGAAATTTTAAATAATATTATGATCTCAATTATATAATTTTAATATTAAGTTTATTCTATAGCAGAAACTGGATTTGCAACACTTCATCTAATTCATGGAAACTTACAAACAACACTAACTCAAGACAATTTCGAAGTACAATAAGTATTAAATTATCAAATCCACAGGTGCCGCCCACGATCCTGGAGAACTTCTTGAGTCGAATAGAGGAAGGCTATTGCAAGTTTCATAACCCCTACCACAATAATCTCCATGCAGCTGACGTCGCTCAAACCGTTCACTACATGTTGTGCCAAACAGGACTCATGGTAAGGGATCTTCTACTAATTACTTTACATGCATTCTTTTTACTTTCGTGACGTATGTTATCCCGCTTCTTCACCCGCATATTAAAAGTAGCCTATGCTCTTCCTCGGGTTCAAGCTTGCTTCATTTACAATTTCATCAAAATCGGTTCAGTGTTCTTGCCGTGGTAGTGTAACAGGCAGACAGTGCTACTTTCGCATTTATAATATTGGTATAGATATTCAGGTCTAATCATGATATTGATCTTTTATTGTTCTGATTGAGGTTTCGTCAGTCAAGTTGTCACTTGTCGAGCACACGTATCAAACGAAAAACACTCAAATATTCAAGTTTAATTTTATTATAATATTATTATCTCGTTCATACGGCCTTGAAAGTCTCGTGACATCAGAACATAAAGTCACTGGTTCTGTCAAGAAATTCAATTCATTCAAAAAAAGTTAATAATTTCTGTATATTAGATATAAATATAAAACTAATTGTATTTACTTGACAATGTATTTCATTTGAGAAAAAGTTTAACTACTGAATTTCTGGCAGTTCTTCTCTGTACATAATTTATATTCGTTACCGTTATATTTAATTTAAAGTTATAATGAGAACAAAAAGTCCTTAATTGCTAATATTCAAACAAGTTTAATTAAAAATGAGCAAGCAAAGCGTAGTTGCGGGAATCAACTCGATGACAAATTTGAATTAAATATGCAAATGTTGTAATCGATCCGTTTGCTTGACAGACAAGGGTTGAACCACAAACCATCTTCATATTTACCTTAAGAGTTAATTCGAGCTGAAATTAATCCTCGAAATCAAAATAGTTTCATTATAAATTCTGCCTTGACTTTCACGTAATTATATGCAGAGTTTAATGAGGGTCTAATTTGAAAATGAAATGGTAAATTTTAGTATAGATTACACTTAAGCGGGTATTAGTATTTTTGGTCTTGAAATTTCATACATGGTATAATATTAGCAGTGCTGACAGCCTCGTTAGTATAGTGGCTTTATAAAAGGCCGCAGACCCGAAGGTCCTGGGTTCAATTCCCAGGTCGGGCCAATAAAAAGTTATTGGGTTTTTCTGTTAGAAAATTCTCAGTAGCAACCCGGGGTCTGAAAGTTGAAAGTGTGTACACTCCCGTGCCTCGAAAAGCACGTAAAGCCGTAGGTCCTGCGACTGAACTCTTTTCGGTCGTGTCGGATTGCCGTCCCGAGAATGCACCTGTATTTACGCACACACTTATGCACTATAATACTGCGTAGTTGGCTAATCTCACTTGAGATTGGCCGCTGTTACCGAAATCAGTCTGGAGGACATTATTATTATTAATATTAGGAGTACTTAATTTTAAAGTATATAGGACTAACTAATACAAATGACCGTATCTGCCGTAGTATTTTGTACGGAGTGTTTTGGGAACAAGATAATAGAATGAAAATTGATACTCGGGTAGGTATCATTCTCCAAACATTATTCTGCCGTCAAACAGCAGTGAGCCAGTAGGCAGGCAGGCACAACGAACATATGAATGTAGACTTTACCTAAGATTAACACAACCTATTTAATAATATATAACGCCTTAGACGCCTGGGCTTGTGGCTCATAAATGATGTAAGAAGATATTTTATATTAAAGTTTTTTTTTTTTTTATTGAATAGGAAGGACGACGGACGAGCATATGGGCCACCTGATGGTAAGTGGTTACCAACGCCCATAGACATTGGCATTGTAAGAAATGTTAACCATCGCTTACATCACCAATACGCCACCAACCTTGGTAACTAAGATGTTATGTCCTTTTTGCCTGTAATTACACTGGCTCACTTACCCTTCAAACCGGAACACAACAATACCAAGTACTGCTGTTTTGCGGTAGAATAACTGATGAGTGGGTGGTATCGTTTGGGTAGGTACCCAAACGAGCTTGCACAAAGCTTTACCACTAGTAAACGTGAAAGTGACTACGTACTGTCAGCTGATAACAAATAGCTCACTGCCTGCCTAATGTAAATAAAACAAAGAACATAACTGAAGCAACCAAACAACATAACCCAAAACCAAACAACAGGTCAAGCAAAATAAAAGCGTTTAAAAAACTTTTTTTTTTGTCGGCAACATATAGTGTACATGCTTAATGGTTCAATCTGTAATCACATTATCTTTAGAAATTACTATATGGCTCTTTTTCCAAATAAATAAACAAAATCTTCACACGTTCAATACCTTTTTCATAATGCATATGGAGACATCCCACGTTTATTTTAACGTTTTATTTACATAACTAACAAAACCCGGCGGTTTCGTCAGGATGAAATTCATTTTGTGACGAAAATCCTTTAAATTTGCCATTTTAACGTACATAATTCCTATTTAAATTATACATGTAAAATATGTAAATTATTCGTTCAGCGGTAGTTTGTATAAATTTATTGTTTTGCATTTGGTAACTCGTTAATAGACATATAAACTTAAAAAAGCATTTATTTTCAATTACAGACAGACACTTCAATTTCATTTATTTGTGTAGCGTATATAATTATTAACTTACTTTAAGCTTTCAAGATCATTTAACATCGTCCCATAGTATGTGTGGGTTATATAAATAAATTAATATCAGTTCAGTTATTTCGAAATATATAATATAAGTACATTTGTCTCATCTCATCCAATTTTCTCAAAACTGGCAAATAGTCTGAATAATAAAATTTGTAATAAAGAGAACAAAAATATATTAACATGAATGAGGATTTATGTAATTTATTCAAATTGTGTATCGTGTTGTATAGCTTAAGAGACAAGCTTTTCAATGTATTCTATATACACACACTTATCTATTTTTATTATTGAAGAACAGAACAGTCGTAAGAACAGTCGTTGACATTGTGATTTTCACTTATTCGTCATAAACGAAGAGAATTTTGAAGACAATACAAAGAGATAAATAAATATAGTTTTTATGGATTTCTTCTTCGACAAATGTCAACTACTATTTTATCTGTTCATTTTGTACTGTAAATACCAATCGTCGACCTTATTTTAAAAGAGAATTTTTAAATTGAAACAAGACGGTTATTTTTATGATATCCCGCGAGTTCAAATTCGGAGTATCACTTTGTTCTTTTAAGTTTAATTTAGTATAAGAATAAGAAAGAAATAAGGATAAGATATTACGCATGCATTTCGTTTTACACATTACGACATTAAATAATAGCCAATATGTATTTTTTTTTCTTTTAATTATATGGTTACTTTACAATCTTACTAAACTCACTGCCTTATTATAATAAACTGTCTTAATATACTGTCTATACTAATATTATAAAGAGATCAAATTTGAATTTTTGTATGTTTTTTGGGAGTAGAGATGGCCCAGTGGTTAAGATGCTTGAATCTTAACCATCGTTCGTGGATTCAAGCTCGGGCAAGCACCACTTAATTTTCATGTACTTAATTGGTATTTATATTTATATCGTGCTTGATGGTGCAGAAAATTCAGCTCTATAGCACATATGTTTTTCTCTATAGCATATAGAATTTTCTTTCTTGTTCCATTGATTAATGGTTCCTTTGTATTTAAGTTTTTGATCAGCAAAATGACTCAATTAACTTACGTGGTGCTAAGCCACTAAAAGTCAATGAATTTAAAAACTCTACCGGATAGTTATTAACGGCATTATCATCGTCACAAATTATTTTGTAGTAGCTATGACATGTTCTCTGTTTATCAGGAATTTGATTAAGTATATCAGCATTCATCAAAGTACATTCATCATTTTTAGGTGCTAAAATAACGAAGTTCAATATATTATCTGAGAGTATGTCTTCGGAAACATTTCCATACTGAGCCATTAATAATATTATTTTTATCACCTATTAATTGTTGAGGTATTTTGACGAATATTTTCACCAAACTGAAGGAATATGGGGTTTTATTAGAATTTTTTTCGTAAGTACATTCATAAGTAAGTTTATTTGGTAAGGCTCTCATAATTTGAGTAAATGTAACTATGAAAATATTTCATCAGTAACAATTATCAATTAAAGTCGCACGCAATCCATCTGGGATAGCTGGAAAGATTTGCTTATAGTTTTTTACACAAACAGATAACAATATAAACAAAACGTATGCAATATTAGTTTTTATGCAAAAACAACACAAAAAACCACTGAAAGTACGAAATTGTTGAAAAGCTTTTAGATTTTGACAATTGCGTCTAACAGTGCGCGTGCGTTTCCTACAGATAATAAATTATTGATTTTTAGTAGTGAACCTTTTAATAAATAAATAAATATATAGCATAATAAATATATTATAAAGCACAAATATCTATTAGACAAATTGTAGGATAAATCATAAGCAAAAGAGTATATTCCATGTAATATTTCATCTTCTCAGTTTGACCACAGACTATAACCATCAGCGACAGGATAAATGTGTATATGTATGCGTGATTGCGCGTGTGTGTATCAAATGCATGGTAATGTGTGTAATGTTTTATTTTATTATTTTAAGGTATTTTTAATGAATATTATTAAAAAAATTAACTTTCTGCACTCCTTCTCCATCTAAACTTTAACTTTGCAAAATTCCATTTCTCTCCGTCCACGTTATTGTCGTAAAAACGAGTACAAAGTTGCTTCACGTATTAATATTACAGATTTACTTAACATATCCATGTCTATCTACCATTATAATATGTGTTATTAAATTACAAAACAGCATTATTACATAGAAAACATTCAGTCGCAGTAATTAACAATTATTACACAGTAACTAATATGCAGACGTGTGGCAAATTAGTTATAAACTAATTGGTTCTACTGTCTTAATAAAAACTAGCATTTCAAATAACATTAAACATAATTCTATCTTTTTTTATATAACAGCATTTACTGGTGGTAGGGCTTTGTGCAAGCTCGTCTGAGTAGGTACCACCCACTCATCAGATATTCTACCGCAAAGCAGCAGTACTTGTTATTGTTGTGTTCCGGTTTGAAGGGTGAGTGAGCCAGTGTAATTACAGGCACAAGGGACATAAAATCTTAGTTCCTAATGTTGGTGGCGCTGTAAGCGATGGTTGACATTTCGTACAATTGGCATTGTACGAAAATGTCTAAGGGCGTTTGGTGACCACTTACCATCAGGTGGCCCATATGCTCATCCGCCTTTCTATTCTATAAAAAAATAAAATAAAAACCTAACGAAGTTCTATCCAACACTAATAAAATATATTGCTTAAAAATTAGATCACTTGGTCTGGATAGATTCATTCATTTACTTTATATTTTTTTTACTCTTTATTAGCTTTCAGTTAATTAATAATTATGTCTTTGTATTTCTTATAGAATTGGTTATCTGATCTCGAAATCTTCGCCACATTGGTAGCAGCTGTCGTCCACGACTTCGAGCATACGGGCACTACGAATAATTTCCATGTAATGTCCGGCTCTGATACAGCTCTGCTGTACAACGACAGAGCGGTGCTCGAAAATCACCACATAAGTGCTGCTTTTAGGTAAGTTAAGTTATATTTTACACGGACTATGATTCTAATCTCGTCGTTGGTTGTTGTGAATAAATATTTGTAAAAATGTACATGATTGTACATTCGATTACATAAGAAGCAAGTCTTATTTCTAAAACTAAGGAAAGAGATACTTCAATAACTTATAATTAGAAGTTATATCCATTTTTTTCACTGGTCACGGTTTATAGGGCTTTTCCAAAAAAACGAGCGTTGCAGTCGTCAAACACTGCAGCATCAGACGATTCCAATGATTAGTTTTATTTTCGTACTTTTGTTTCTGTGTTGTCCCATAATACAATCTTTGAGTATTTATTTATTTTATAAGAGTGTAAGTAGTAAATATATATACTATTATTAAATAATAAAATAAATAGAAAACCTAAAAAAAATTATTGAACGCCAAAAGAATCATTAAAATCGGTTTCAATCAACAAGTTAAGCCAGAACATTCATTAAAAAGATTATATTATACAGATGAATTTAGAACACCTTTTTCAAGTCTGTCAACGTACATAATGCTATGTCCTCCTCCTCCCTATATATATTTCGTGTAACAACACGAAATTGTTGGTATATATACAAAGGATTTTGATCAAATCGGAATAGTCTAACCATAGAAAAAGCCTATAATAATAATAGCTCGGGTAACGCTTAATTTCCCTGGAGACCGTCGGCTCTTTTTCACAGTACGTGAACACCGATCATTCACAGGGAATAGTTGACGATGTTCACCTATTTAAATTTTTAAGTATCTTTACCTAATTTGTGGGAATGTTTATTGTGTATAATTTAAATGTTATAAAATCAATTACTTATTATGGGTAATTTTCGTTATATTTTTATTTTCACCGATTCGTATAGACAGCATTATTAACTTTTCTATTCTAGTACATTCAATATGTTACTAAAGTAATCTTATAGTAAAGCCTATAAATGTACCTCTTGTTCTGATTATTATCCATTTTCTAATCCAGAGTCAACCCTTAACGATTCAAAAGTAGGTCTTTGTGACGTTCTATACTAGTTACAAAATATGTTATATTCTAAGAAATGACTCTTAGTTTTATCGTTTTTCTAACAAGATGTAGGTAACTGATATAACCCAAGGAATCAAAACTTTTATATTTTACTAACAGTATTTCGCCTCTAATTCATCAATCACGTTGCCGTGACAAATTGTTATGGTTTCCATTATAATACGCATTTCATTTCTGTCAGCAAAGTCGTGAACGGAGACAGAATAATTTAGAGGGCAATAACATATTACCATTATTATAAACTTGTGTAAAATATGTTCATATATTTATGTTTTTATGGTTTTTATTGCGGCTTCTGTCATTAAGTCTTAGGGTCCTTTTTTTTTGTCGAGGAGGAAAGGCATTTACGCCTCCCGCCCGGACACGACCGGGACGGGTATGTGGGACTCACGGGGCAGAAACCATCGTCCTACCCACTAAAACCTCTCACCGCATGGTGGCGGGGTTACGGGAACGCGTTAGCACACCAAAAGCAACCCCGCCTGCGGCCGTCGCTTTGGGTGAGCGACCCACCGGTTTTTTTTATTGAGGTTTTCTCCTCTTGGCCCGGCCGGGGAAAGCAAGGCCCTCAGTCTCACCACAGGCTGACGCCTAGATGGGGAAACGAGTTTGAAAAGGCGGTGACCGAAGTCTGTCCACCCAGCATCGACACCGAAACTGGGCGAACCCGCCTCTCCCTCCTCCTTCTACTCCTCCTCCTGTCTCCGGCAGCCCGAAAGGACCCCGGAGACCAACTCCTCCTATCTCTCTCCGGCGGCCCATAAGGACCCCGGAGTCCTCCTACTGGCCACGAAGCCACTCGTTAGTCCACTCTGCGCAACAGAGAAGTACCAGGAGCGGCCCGCGACACTTCCGCCGCGTCAGTCTCAGCCGCGATCGACAAGCAATCTGGAAAAAACATCGGATTGCTGATCGACCCCATTGCCCAGGGTGCACCACGTGGAGGTGACTGACATGCACCCCAAGACTTAGGGTTCTTAGTAACTTTCTCCCAAATACGCAATTGCCCTTAATTATGTTCTACAGGTTAAAATTACGATACTTTCTATTAATTAAATAAAAATATTGTGATTAATATTTTAACAATATATAAAAGTTTAACAACGTGTTATTGTTTTTTTTTTTAATTTTGAAGACAAACATTTTTAAACGTATGGATAAAATTATGATCTCTACCAGCATATACATATCATTATTATATAGGACCTATTTTACTGGTGGTAGGGTAGCTTTTTGCAAGCTTGTCTGGGTAGGTACCACCCACTCATCAGATATTCTACCGCAAAACAGTACTTGGTATTGTTGTGTTCCGGTTTGAAGGGTGAGTGAGCCATTGTAATCACAGGCACACTTAGTTCCCAAGGTTGCTTGCGCATTGGCGATGTAAGCAATGGTTAACATTTCTTACATTGCCAATGTCTATAGGCGTTGGTGACCACTTACCATCAGGTGGCACATTTGCTCGTCCACCTACCTATAATATAAAAAATTAAAAAACTCTTTGTACCTTATACTGAAATATTCCACACACCTCTTTCGAATTTCAGACTGATGCGTGACGAAGAATGCAACATACTCCAGAACTTGTCACGAGATGAATTCCGTGAATTCCGCACTCTCGTTATCGACATGGTGCTAGCTACGGACATGTCATTCCACTTCCAACAACTGAAAAACATGAGATCCTTACTTACGCTCGCTGAGCCAACTGTAGACAAGTCCAAGGCAGTATCACTGGTGCTGCACTGCTGTGATATCTCGCATCCAGCCAAGGTAAACTATTATGGTAACGCTGACCTCGCGCTTACAATTATTATTACTTTTAAGCCACTTATAAAGCTGTTCACGGTATGGTAATTTAATTAGACCAAAGTTTTCCAAAAATTATAAATTTGGTAGCACCAAGTAAACTTTTTATAATTGTAAATTTAAATACCAATTAATATTCTATTGAATCAATATAATTAAAATATAAGGAATTTGCTAAAAAAATCACAAATGTAATATAACGTTTCCAGAGATGGGATCTCCACCACAGGTGGACTATGAGCCTTCTCGACGAATTCTTCCTCCAGGGTGACAAAGAAAGAGAGCTAGGGCTCCCATTCAGTCCCCTATGCGATAGAAACAATACCCTCGTCGCGGAGTCCCAGATCGGTTTTATAGATTTCATCGTTGAGCCCAGTATGGGCGTGTGTGCTGACATGCTGGAATGCATATTAGGGCCTCTACATTCCAGCACCAAGAATTCTTCAACTTCTGCTGGACAGGAACCCATAAATGAGGAGAGCACAGGTTACACATATAATGACAATATAAATGTTAATGACTATAATTTTGTAGTTGTGTAGTATAGTTAGTAATTTTGAGAAATAATTAATTATGCAATAAAAAATTTGCGGAGATCCAAAAATAGTAATACCACTGAACTGTAATTTCCAACTCAGTTTTTGTAAAATATTTAATTATGAGTGAGTTAATTTTATCGAATAGGAGCTGAGCCAGTTAGTAAATTCAAGATAAAGAAACCTTGGGTGGCCTGTCTCACGGACAACAAGAAGATATGGAAAGAACAAGCTGCTAAAGGTAAATATTTCATATAGGTAACTTTCGTTGAATATTGTTTTTGTTATTCCTTACTTTACTGCAAAAATGAATATTATATTATAAACAGCACAGATGAATTAAAAGGATATTAAAATTTTAGAGTTTTGCATGGTTGTGTCGCATCGCAGTTAAATATAATTTTTGTTGGTGTTTGTTAATGGTAGGATCGAGCAAATGGACCACCTAATGGTAAGTGGTCACCACCACCCATAGACATTGGCACCGTAAGAAATATTAACATTATTACATCGCCAATACACTTCCAACCTTGTGAACTAAGATGTTATGTCTCATATACCTGAACTTTCACTGGCTCACTCATTCTTCCAAACCGACCACAACAATATTCAGTATTGCTATTTGGCTGTAGAATATGTCCCATGTATATGTATTTATACATGACTTAAGGAATTCAAGGTAATACTTATCAAAGCATTTTTTTCTATCTTTTATCGCTTTTTATTTATTTTATTTATACCTAAGGGAGTATAAGTGTCAAAAAGTTCATGCGGTTAAAAGTCATAAGTAATTACCATGCACATAAAAAGTTAGCGTTAGCAGTATTTCTTGTCGAAACATTATTTTGACTGTCCGGATGTGTGAATAGCAAAATTAACAGTCATTGTCACAAGTGCAGTGGAAGGGGAGTTATATCACTAGATCTCTTGTACAACTAACTCGACCATCGACAGCAAATGTAAATTAGAATGATTGACAAATGTTTATTTTGTTTGCTCGGTTACGATTTTTGTCGTCATTAGAAATTAAAAAAAAATAACAATACAAAGCTCAATGGAAAAATTGTGTAAAGGGGCATTTTCTTGTGTGTTGTGGTGAGTTGCGTTCCAGTTTGAAGGGTGAGTGAGCCAGTGAACTACAGGCACAAGAGACATAACATCTTAGTTCCTAAGATTGGTGGCGCATTGGCAATGTAAGCGCCAATATCAATGTGATGGTGACCACTTACCATTAGACGGCCCATTTGCTCGTCCACCTGCCTATAACTTTTTTTTTTTTCTGCCTTTTGCCGTCCACTGCTGGACGAAAGCCTCCCCCATAGAACGCCAACCATCCCGATCTTCGGCAGTCCGCATCCATCCCGATATAACCTATAACATTAAAAAATACATTTTAATGGATTAAATTATAAGTAATCATACTTATAGATATATTAAATTACAGATGCTGAAGCACGAGCTAAGCTGGAGGAGGAGACGAATGGTACATCCCCACCAACAGAAGAATAATATTTAGCCACATTTGTAAATAGCGTGAAAACTAGTTGTTGCAACATGTTTCAGTCATTGTTGAATAAGAGCTAGGCTATTATTGTTGTCACATTCGCTTGTCACTAACATATTGTTGTATTGTTTGCACAAAATTAACGATCATTTATTTCTTCTTTCTGGTGTATTTTAGTGGTGTCAAAAATATTGAGTAATGGCCTTTGTAACCTAACCTTTTTTAGAGAAATTGATTACTTCATTAAACATTGCTAAAACTAAAGCTAATTGTAAACTATTGGAATTATATATAATTTATTCCTGCGAGAATATTCGATTAGATATAGATTAAATTGTTAAAAACTTTTTAATCTCTATACAAACATTTTAGGATTTGACATGCGAGCTAAGCAAATTAAAACTTCGTACAAAAATCTTGATATTTTTCCGAGCGACAGCCATCCGTTACACTCACCCGAAAAAACCCAGTTTGACGATTAGAACTTTAGTATAGTATTTAAAAAATAAACTATAAATCATTTGTATTATTTATAATCATATTCATTTTAAGGGACTATTTGATGAAATAACTAAAGGCAGGCATTTAACAATAGTATATACATTCAAATAAAGATGTAGAACATAATGATAGCATACTGATACAGTCCAAGTGGTACAACTGTTAAGATATATATGACAAGATTAACTTTGATAAAAGAGGGCACATGGAGATGCTCAGGGGCTTACTCGACTCGCTCACACACTTTACATTTTTGATTACTTTCGTTATACTGTGATTGTGATTGATGATTACATATTGTAATCGTAATCGTTAATCAGTAATCTGATTGCATGTTGCCAAAATCTGTATATGTCTACCAACCCGCAGCGAAACAGTGTGGTAGAACAAGCTACAAACAGGAGACGTTTGCCCAACCATGAGACTTCAAAGTAAAATTGCTATAATTCATTTTTAATTTGTAGAACAATATATAAACGCACAAACATTTTTTAACCAATCCATATACAAAACAATAATCATTAGATATGCAGGGCTTATATATGGTATACAGCAGCTATATATGTAGATGTAGGTATAGGATTTTTAACCAGAAAGAAGAAACAATATGGTCAAATATCTTAATATTAATGCACAATCTGATGTATAAATTCTCTATGTGGAAGACAACGTAGTGAGTTTTATTCGAATAGGCGAAAGGCCGTGGAGCGGCGACGCCAATAGTGTAAATAATGTTAAGTAGCTTTAATCCTTATACTTTGCCTTTAAAATTTAATTTCGTCGAGCAGGACTCGATTATAATATGACTATTTATTATTATTATGTAAATATATTTCAAATTTGTTATTCCGTTATTTAAATACATACTCCTGTTGAGTTAACTTCTTTACTTATAAATTCTAGAAAAAAAGTAGGTAAATATAAAATAAGCTTTATGAATCATATTTTTCCTACTAAAGATATATGTATATTAAGGCTATGATATACCTATTATAAATACCTTAATGTGTTTATTTTATAAAAAAAAAAACATTCAAAAATAGTAAACGTTACCTTATAGACATACCTTTGAATTCATACTTAAGTTTAACTTACCATAGATAATTTTACAAAGTAAAATAAATTTAGTGTAATTCTTGAATACTTTAAAATATATATGTATAAGTTTAAATACGAATACGAAAAAAAAATATATCTTCATATTATAAAATGCATTTTATCATTAGAACTATAGACACATAGAATTTTTCTGTACTTAATTTCTCAAATAAAAAAAAAAATAGATTTTAAGAGCCAATGTATAATATAATATAAATTGCTGGTGTCGGAGCAAATGGTACATATTAGAAATTGCATTTCTCTTCGAAACTTTTACTATATTTATCAATATATTACCTATTTAAAATGTATAATGTAGTTTTAAACTTAGTCATAATAATCTTAACCCATATAAAAATACGCTTATTAATTTTAAAAATTCCGATTAAATTGGAGTCCTGATATTCCCTGACCAAGTGTTATTGTGAAATCATTTTGTAAATTACGAATAATCATCTCCTTAGGTATAGATAGATTATTATATATAGATGTAATTATTATTGTAAGATGTTTTGCTTTCTATCGCTAGACGCAGCACTTCACTTGGATTAGCGTTAGCCTAGCGATTTCGCTGTTTGAACGAGTAATTGTTATATTCGCAACCGCCAAACAGCAATAGGTACTTAGTATTGTTGTATTCCGGTTTGAAATGTTAGTTAGCCAGTAACTACAGACACAAGGGACTTTACATCTTAGTTCCCAAGCTCGATGGCGCATTGACGATTTAAAAATTGTTATTATTTCTTATAGCGCCAACATCTATAGGCTAAGGTGACCATTTACCACCAAGCGGCCCATCTATTTGTCCACCTTCATATTTAATACATAATATATAAATACGTCATCAACATAAGTCTTTATAATACAAATACATATATGCAATGTTACTGAGCGATTCAAGTGTGGAATGTCTACGCAAATGTTTGCCTCATTTAGCTCTTATGGTGTATAAACAACCGGCCTCACTTCGGCTGTTGAAGGAAACACGTACGTCTTATTTTCACGCAAATATAATCGCAAAAATAATCAAATAGGTCCTCTACTCATTGTTTGGACAAGTAATAAAAACGCGCTCTTCCAAGTGAAGTTCCGCAATAAGATATTGTAGATATAAATGTTAACTCAAATTAAGGATTGCGCTGTAAAATAAATGAAGATTTCTAAACGTTTTATAGCATTTAGACCGAATTTCAAAGGTATAGAGTAAGGTGAAGGTTAAAGAGGTCGTGTCCTAACATCCTAATATATAATTAGAGGACTAATCTAGCCGTCCTTGTACATCTGTGACAAATGAAACATTCGTCCTAATAAATCCATCAAGAGAATTTCAGGACATATTTAAATTCCTCCTATAATTGATAAATTCTAAATCATATCTTATTGAAACAACATTACGAGTATAATCATATCAAACACATACAACATTATCCTTAAGGTAGTTCTTTCCTAATCAAATTCTGAGACCTACAAATCCAAAATATGGCCTACTTCTCATAACATGAAATAGACACGTGGGACCATTCTCTATGAATATCATGACAGAATCATAATCACTCTATTTTAGGTCCCTAAGTCGATTCCAGGGATGGTAAGGCTAGATTTTAACCAACTGGTTACGCTTATAAAAAAAGATTATACTATAGATCTTTTTATATATTTATCAAGTACTTAATAGAAAATACTATATTATGATGTATTGTGGGTTTATGTAATTATAGAGTAAATAATACATAGAGAATGATACTATTCTAGTAAGTAATTGTCAATGCCATTCTTATTGGGGTTATAGCTTTATAAAAAGTAGTTTTAGAATAATTAAGTCATTACACTGTAAGATTTAGGTAATGATCATGCTTACGATAATTATTTATCAATCGTTGAAGAAATCAATGGTTTAAAAAATGGCATCAAGCCTTAAAGTCATAAAAGTGTTTTATTAATAATACAATAAAATATTTTATTATCAACTAGTATAAATACAATGTATCATAATTTTCAAATTTTATGCCCACATGTGATGTACCTATAGTTATATGGACAATTGAATCATCATTCATTTGCTCTGATCCCATTTATTTAGGGGCGCTATGTGCGAAGTGACATGCTCGTTTACACACTTCGCATTTAAGACTGCGACTCGATCTAACAGAACCATACTTTATATGTAATGTACATATACTTAAAGAGTAAATTGATTTTAAATAACAATCTAGTTTTTTCCACCCAAAACGATTAAGTCATCGAAATCTTTAAAATCGTTTCCGGAAAAGCACACATAGTTGTATACATAATTCATATAATAGAATTATAGCGTTAATATTACCTAAGCGTTCCAGGGGTGTACCTTACTTAAATTATTTGTCCGGACCTAGCCGCAATATGTAGATAAAAATTACTTTATAAATCTTAGAAAGCAATATAGTCAACATATGATATATTTAATTATAAGTTTTACATTCATTTTGCCTACTCTACCCGTCTTTATCTGTACTAGCTTAGCTGTATCTGAACGTCTTCTGTATGTCTAAGAATAAACCTATAAATTAAAAATGGTATATAACTAGTTTATAAAGCTTCTAGCATTTTGTATCAATTTATGAGCTTGTGCTCAAATCCTTACGTTCAATATAAACTGAACTTAAATTATATAGTTAAATATACTTAAAATTCCTATAATTCTTATTGTTAAAAATTTATTGTCTATTAAAATTCGAGTAACAATCATCCGATTTTTTTGAATGAAATATATTTAATTGTAATTCTTTTAAAATAAGAATATTTTTTAAAAAACAAAATTATTTCTAATTTCTACTATTTAAAAAAAAGACAGCTAACAGATTACCTATTGATTATAATTTATTGTTTAACTTTTAAAAAAGCAAAATTATCGCAACTCAATACAAACAAATAACTATCTTCTTATTTGTGAATTTAATTCAATGTATCGTTTTTATTAACATTTTTTTCTAATTGTAAATAGCAAACTTAATACCTTGAGATATATGTATAATATTTAAAAATGAAATAAAGATTTTCGTAGAAAATTTGTTTTATTTTTACGTTATTGTCAAAAGCTACATTGTTGATAACAACTGAAGATCTTACGAGGAACATACATCGCTTAAACAGTTTAATTTCTCTCATTGGAAAAAAGCACATAATTTTCTTAAGGAATAATATTAACATTATAAATATTTGTTAATAATTATTTTAATCCAAATGAGTTACAGTTTTAGATATTTTTACATTTCTTAAGCCACATATTATAAGCCTTGTATTTTATTCTCTTGAAAACTTTGAGTGGTTGGATACAATATTTATTTTTAATATTAAAACCATAAAGATATTTAATATTTGTATTATTTAAGACTGTTAAAGGGAACTCATTGAAATTCAAACAAACATTAAAATGTAACCAGTTACATTATCATGAAATACAACATTATCATAACATAATACATAATTATATACAAAATATTATCACACAATCTATTTATAATATTATATAGTGGGCAGCGTTTTGGTTGTATGTAGAAAGTCGGCTATCAACATAGCTTATTGGACAGGCTTAATATTCCAAAGAGAGGTACCTTTCCTATTCATATAACATATCAACCAAAATATATACATATGACATATATTTGGAGTTAGAAAGGCATTGCACTGAAAATGCACTTTAACATTCAGTGAATAAAATCATAATGGGCAGTGTCATAACAATTTATAAATATGTACTGTGCGTCATTTTTTTTTAAAAAAGGACATGAGATTGAATAACGTATTAATTAATGATATAAAGTAAAATAACATCCAGTTAATATCCAACTACTGGACCAAAGGCTGCTCTTCAAAAGTTTTGGAGCTTATACCAAAAACATATATAAATGCATACATGAAATATAAATTCCCATATAAGAAAATAATATAACTAAAAAATTATACACTATAATGTTTATGATAAAATTGTACACTAGTTACAATTACATAAAAACAAATACAAAACCAAATCTTACACAAGGTAATTATTTTGACATATTTTATTTATATCACAATATTAATAATTCTACATAGGTATTCTAGTTTAGAAAGTCAAACTTTCCTTGCCTTAAGCAGTTGTAAGCTTTTTAGCAAGCATACTTATTATGTTCAACAAAACTAATAATAGCAAAAAATCTAATCATTTAATAAAATTAGCTTAGTATAAACTTATGTACTTTACCGAATACGTTTATTTGTACCGTAAGTGCTCTTACATCTGTTTTCTGTCTGTTACAAGTAATTGTGCCTTCAATAACATCACCTTTTTTAACTTCAACACAATTTCTAAAATAGAAAACTGTCTGTCTCCAATGTGTTGGTGTTTTATGAGGCCCTGTTGTAAACGAAACACTTTGAGGAAGATCAAAGAATGTATCAAAATATCCAACAAGTGATGTAATAAAACCGTCATTTGTTATCGGTAAATTGAAATTCGATGTAAAGTTTAGTGTATCAATATTACAAGTATAAATATCAATTTCTTTAACAATACAAGGTTCAGACAAAATGTGCTTAGATGGTACAACATCTATACTTGCTTCTCTAACTACTTCAGATTTCATACAATTCATTTTGTAACCATAAACATCGGACCAAAATTCTATTAATTTTTTGTGTGTGTCAATATCGCCATTGGCTAATAGGCTAATGTTACATTTATTTGGTAGCAATAAGCCACCAGGTTTTAAGCAGTTATCACGTGCATATATCACACTATCCAACATTCCTTCAAAAAGTAGAAAATAACCCATCCATTCTGATACTATTATGTCAACTTTATCGTCAAGTTTTGTATTTTCTAGCCTACCTTTAATTGTTTTTATATTATGATCTAGATTGTTTTCTCTTATAATATCCATTGCATGATAAATAACTTCAGATTGGTCTAATGCATATACTTTCTTTGCTCCTGCTGACGCCGAAAACATTGATAGTATACCTGTACCACATCCAAGATCCAATACCACTTTGTCTTTAATTGTTTCTTTGTTATTAAGAATAGCATCTCTATATGATTCTGTGCGAACTTTGTCAGACAGCATGTCATAGTGAATTCCAAAATGAGCATAGCTGTTGAAGTAACCTTCGTCGCTCTCTAATGGAACTTTAGAGACGCAATCAACGATAAAACTACTATCTCCTATATTGTTAGCAGAACCACCATCCACAAGAGATTTCATAGATTCCTTCATCGTTACCATATCTTCTTTTGCCATTTGCAAATGAGTCTGACTTTCTTTTAACTGCTCCGTTAATGTTTGTATAGTTCTTTGAAGTTCCGTGAAGTGGGTTTGAGATAGTGTAACCAAACCGTTTTCGACATTTGCATGATAAGATTTAGGCGAAGTTGGCTTCTCGGTTATTGTGTCAAAATCAAACATCAACCATTCATCATTATCTACAGGCTTAAGATACTTTTCATTGTCCCAAAGAGGTTTTGTAGCGCTCATGATCTCATCCGAACTCAATTTGTGGGTCTTTACGTAATTAATCAATTTAATGTATGAATAGCAATCCATATTAAATTTAATTTTTAAGGACTTTAAATTAAACTTATGGACTTCTTCACAGTGTGCTACAGCTTCTTCTATAGTTGAGAAATTTTTGGTACAAAATAAACACGTTACTGAAACATCGCTAGATTCCATTTCTTGCCACTCATCTTCTTCATAGTGTTCATCATCGGAACTTAAATCAGGCACGTCAGACATTGTATTTAAATATAAATTCTTGATTTTTACTTAAGAACGAAAAACGCTATTATGGCTTAATTATTTGAACTATCAAAACCATGCGGTAAATACTGAGTGACAATTCAGAATTGACAAATGACAATTCACATTTATTGTTATTGACAAATTGACAAGTTACATAGATAATATAAATTATTGTCGTTACTAGTTATAAAAATCCAGAGCAGTCACAGAGGTACCTTTATTCCGAATATAATCTTAATCCCTTGAAACATCCATTTATTGAAATAATAATTGTAAACGTAATTTGTATAACTGTTGTTAGGATACTTAATGATATCCAAGGGCCAAAATTAAACATTGACCATATTCGTTGCCAAGGTTACAACTTGTACACCTTTCAAAACAAATTTTGCAAATACTTTAATCAAAATGAAGCTCAAGATATCTTTTTTGAAAGAACCGAAGCATATTGGTGTGGTCTCTTGTGTGAGCTGGAATAATACAGAAGACGTTTTTTCATGTGGGTAAGTATTATAAATAACGTAAGGAAAGTTAAAATTAAATTACATTCGTATGTATCAAATAATTACTAAATGATAAATTTTATTTTACACCGATAATATTTTAGAGATGATCATAAACTCCTGAAATGGAATTTAGTTAACGGAGAATGTTTAACAGTCACTACATTCCCAGATGATTTTTATCCTATTTGCATGCACTTATTTCCTAAAATAAATGTGGGAAGTAGCAAACACCAACACGATGTAATACTCATCGCATGCGCTGACGGCAAGTAAGTTAACTTTTTACACAATTTCAAAATATTGGTAAAATGACTGACTACGTCAAACTATTTATTTTTATTGCAATATTTTTCTTTTTATTATATTTATTTATATAACAGATTTCACATTGTTAATAACAACGGTCGCATAGAGAAAAGTGTAAATGCTCACCAAGGAGCATGCCTAACTGCTCAGTGGAGCCCCGATGGAGCAGGACTACTTACAGGTTAATAAGTATTAATGTACGTCAATAAATTTATTTAATTACCTAAAAATAGTTTCGATATAGCTTTGATTACAAAATAAAAAAATAGCAAATCACTTTAAACATGATTTATAAGTATATTTTTAAAAATCTAAATTTTATTTACACACATATATGTTGTGGTTTATTTGATATGTGTATTTCTTTTTTCATTCTAAGCTGGTGAAGATGGTTTTGTAAAGGTTTGGTCCAGAAATGGACTTTTGCGCTCCACCGTGTTGCAGTCTGATGTACCATGCTACGGCTGTATATGGAGTCCCGATAGTAGTGCAATTTTATACACAAAGGAGAATTCGCTTGTAATAAAACATTTAAATTCCAGTTCTAAGATAACAACGGTACGAATACTTTTTCTTTTTTAAAACAGTATTCCTTCTATTGGATTTGGATGTTTAAAAAACATTTATTTTACAGTGGAAGGCCCATGAAGGTATAATATTGTGTGTAGCGTGGAATGCTAACAACAATTTGATTATTTCTGGATCTGAGGATGGATTATCTAAGGTTATACATTATAGTTAGGTTTTCGACATTGTGTACAACTGTATCATTTGAATGTAATAATATTTTTTTGTAAATAGATATGGGATTCGTTCGGTCAGCAGATATCGGTAAGCGTGAAACACGATCAGCCAATAACCAGTGTTAGTTGGTCTCCCGCTGGTGATATGTTTATCATCGGCAGCTATAACTTAATTCGGCTCTGCAATGCTAACGGTGTAAGTAAATATATTTAAGTTATACCATAATATATCAAATAGCCTTTCCAGTTGTTCCAATCGAAGAAGGAATACAGATTAACAAAACCTTAGATTTACGTATTCCATGCAATCTGCTAATAACTCCGCTATATTATGCGCTACAAACAGCTCTTGATTAATATATCTTTATTTATAATGCATCACTATTCTACTTAACTGCTTATCTTTTTAAAGTGGTTTAATATTATTTCCAAAGTTTCGATAACAACTTCACCAATATTCAAGACGACATTTTTGCGAATCCATACTGAAAATCATAGATTATTCAAGATCATGACCAATGATATCGCGTCAATTAAATGTCATGTCAAAGTTGCTTATTTGTTTTTACTTCTCTTTTGGTTGGAATAGGCTATAAATTAATCTATCTACAAATAAAAAAATACTCTCTCTCTACCCTATTCCACTGCTGTATCTACCTCTTAGGTAGGTACAGGTATACTAGGTAAATGAGTCCAAAGAACGTTCAGGTTGATGAGGATACTTTAGACAATAATCTTTTAAATGTATCTAATCTTAAATAAAAGTGCTTATTTCATTCCTTAACATCTATCCTGCAGTTTAACATGCCAAGCAGTAGTGTTTAGTTATTGCTTCGTCGATGACAATAATAATAATCAAGAGTAGTTAGTAATAGTATGTAGGTACCCTAAGTACTAGCTTTAAAAAATATGTTTATGAATATTTGAGTCTTAATATAAACCGCATGTACTGATGTATGCGATCGATACTACATTCCATTTTTTTCTATTATTTATATACATTATAAGTAAATGTTAAAATATGTGGTAATTCATTATACATATGTTAACATAAATCCATTAAATAGACTCAATCGGTTAGTTATGGCTTCATTAATCAACAGATCGTATAATGTCAGGCTTAATGCTATCGTAAAATATATTCTAACAATTCTAATACAAGACATAAACGTAAAAAAGTATTCTGATTCTGCTTTGAATGTACCAAATATTAGCATGAATTTATTAATATATTTAGAAAACCATTTTAGTGGTCTCACTGCCTGGATCGTCCATCAACAGGCAGTATCTATAGTATAGCGTGGTCATCTGATGGCACACAATTAGCTGCTGCATGTGCTAATGGACACGTACTTTTTGCTCATATAATTGACAGGTTTGTCTATTTTTTTAATGGTCTCACTTATAAACAATTAGCGGATGATTAGTTAAGCAATGCTCAGGCTCAAGAGATTCTTTGAGAGAAGACTTTGTGCAAGCCCGTCTAGGTGATATTCTACCCCTAAACAGCAATACTTCGTATTGTTGCGTTCCGATTTGAAGGATCAGTGAGCCAGTGTAACCACAGGCATAAGAGACATAACATCTTTGTTACCAAGGTTGTGGCAAATTGGCGATGGAAGGAGTGGTTAATGTTTGTTACATCGCCAATGTCTATAGGTGGTGGTGACCACTCAATATAAGCCACCTACCGATATATACCACCTACCGATTACAAAAAATAAATAAATAAAAAACTGTCCCAATCTACGATAGAGCAATGTGATGTACTATTTATAGCCATAAATCTTTCTGCTTGATATGATTTTCAGAGAATATATTTGGAAAAATTTCACTTGCACCCAAACTGGACGTAAAGTGATTTCAATTAAAAACATCTTAACAGATCAGAGTGATCAATTAGATTATCCTGATAGAGTTATTCAAATAGCATTAGGGTACAACCATTTAGTTATAGCTACTGTAAAACAATGCTTCATCCATAAATTGATATCATGGAACACGCCTGTAACATTCGATCTAAAAGAGGGTACTATAAGCATGATTTTACTTTCAGAAAGGTAAGCTAAATATTAAATTCATTATTTTTACAATAATAAGTTAATGTCGTTACAGTTTAGGATATTTTAGTTTACACTTAATTATTAAACTTACAAATTCAAAATACTTAATTAAGTTTTAGTTTTTTTTTCTCTATTGATTTGCTTTTAAAATATAATCTTATTATAGATGTATATGTGTTATCGAAAGAGCAGGCGTCTCAATATATAGTTATATGGGACGATTACTAGCGAGTCCTCGTTCTGGATCACGACCTGAGACTCTAGGTAGAGCTGCAGTTTCCCTAGGACCTGACACGTTTGCTGTTATCGATCAAACTGATAGAAAGGGTAATTAATAATTGAATTTACTTAGTTCATATTAGATATTGCGAATATTCACTGACCCATTTATTTACTTTGAATTGATATAATTTAATAAGGTACTGAAATAACTATGTATCTACTAAAGATGCATCCACACCATAATTACTTTTGCGTAGCAACATTTCCAAGTGTTAGTAAGCAACATCCATCTTTCCATCATCTATATATTGCCGTCCTATTAACGTTGCCTAACGTTATAAAACAGACAACATTTTATAGAAAGTGATAATAACTGATGCAGTAATTACTTCTTCATCTGCCATAATATTAGATAGATTTTTCTAGGAGTAGATACACATCTATCACGTGTTAGTATTAATCTTGCCTGTACCAAATCTCATCAACATCATGACGCTTTCACTAAACCATAGACAGAAAGAAAGAGTTATTTTCGCCTTTATAATATCAGTATAGAAGATTTTAAGATTTAAGTAGTTTATCTAACTTAATGATCTTTGCACTTTCACAGCAATTTTCGTGCATGACCTACCAACTGGCTTAATCGTTCGAAGTTCAAATGATAACACTGTTACAAAGCTAGTGCATAAAATGTCAGTTTCTAATATAGCGTTAAGTCAAGCCGGACCGATCAATGAGCGACAGCTAGCTTTGCTGGATTATAACAGGGACTTGTATGTTATTACTGTAAAAGATCCCAAGTCTAAATTTGTAAAATTAGGTAAGTTTAATTTACTATGAATCTGGAATCCATATCTTTAATCACATTATTATTTTTCTTTCTCTCACTTTTACTGTTCTTTTTTTATTTTGCCATTTCTTACTTAAGGATCTCAAGTTTTAAGTATAATCTGGAGCGCAGAAACCGAATTGTTAGTTGGATTACGAGCGAATTCTGTTATTGCATGGTGTTGCTCGCGAGCCGCTACGCAACCAGACTGGCTAGCACTAACCACTGTTAGTAAGGATATTAGGTATGTGATCCATTTAAATAAAGTCGAATTTAAAAAGCATATAAAACAATACCAGACCTAATGTTGACGCAAATTATTATGTTCTGACTTATTTGAACATATTTACGAATTATTTACACAAGTAAGGCTTTTTAGAAACGATTTTTGTCAAAGCAGAACCTATAGAAGATATATGAAAAGTCTTTAAGTAGTATTGATAAAATCAAAACAAATGACAATTTATTCCAATGCATTTGTAAGTAACAAAGCGAAATGTATTATTATGACAAAAACAAAACTCGTTGTTATTGCAGTGATTTAGGTCGTAATCCAAGTATTGTAAGCGTTGAAGATGGCGTCGTATGTATCTGTCGTGGAAACGGATCGTTATTACACGTGTCTCTTGCGGCCTTTCCTGAGAAATTATTGAAGTATGTCGCCTGCAATATGTGGCAGGAAGCTTTGCAGGTAAAACAGATTTTAGAATCGTTTAAGAAAATATTTCTCTGCTTTCAGCTTCCATTACTAAAGCTTTAAAAAACCTTCCAGAATGATTTGTTGTCTTTAAATAGCATCAGTACATTCGAATTTCACGATGATTTTTTATCTATTTAAAAAACTTGATAATCACCCCAAATCGTCTATTTTTGCTATATTTTCACTTTTAAAAAATAAATAATTGAATTATGTAGCTATGCCGCACTGTGGAGGATGAAACACTATGGGCATGCCTTGCTATACTGGCTTGGCAGTACAATCAGTTAGCAATTGCAGAAGAGGCGTTTGCACTCATACACCAATACTATCAAGTCTGTTACATACAACATCTAAGGGTAAGCTGTTATAATACTTATTTAAAAAACTTACCTCTTGATACCGGTAGTTGACTTATGCTTTTGAATAGGTACTATAAAAGTTATCTATTGAAATTAAAGATATTGCTTTTTTCCAGAGTTCCATCCCGGAGAAATTGTCCGCTTAGAATTAACAAAGTTAAAAAGACAATATATAACAGTTTTTTTTTAATAAATCATAATTTAATCTCAAACTTAAAGAGCTATTATTTATATCCCTTCCAAAGTTTCTACAAATATTAATTATATATATATATATATATATATATATTATATAGTACTATGGCGATTTATACTTATCTCGAGTACCTCCACCTGAGTCCCACATTGCGGCTGACCCACGAGCCAGACTTGCCACTTATCAGACGATCTTCCCGACATCGATTTGGGCGAAATTAGGATTGCAACTTGAAAACAACAAGGCTCCAGGAGATGATGGAATTACCTCAGAGCTTCTCAAAGCAGGAGGCACACCAGTCCTGAGAGAGCTGGCTAATATCTTTAATTCCGTCCTCCACAATGGTATAACACCGAAGATATGGAGCAGAAATGTGGTGGTGCTGTTTTTCAAGAAGGGCGATAAAGCTCTTCTGAAAAACTACCGCCCTATTTCACTTTTAAGCCATGTTTACAAATTGTTTTCGAGGGTAATCACGAATCGTCTTGCCCCAAAATTCGATGACTTCCAACCCGTGGAACAGGCTGGGTTTCGAAAAGGCTTCAGTACCGTAGACCACTTACAAACACTAAGGCAAATAATACAGAAGACCGAGGAATATAATCATCCTAGCGTTTGTGGACTACGAAAAAGCCTTCGATACCATTGAGACCTGGGCTGTTCTGGAATCCATGCAGAGGAGCCTAATTGACTGTCGGTATGTCCAGGTGGTGAAATATTTGTACGAAGACGCCATAACCGTCCAACTACAAGATCAGAGCACAAGACCAATCCAATTGCATCGCGGGGTAAGACAGAGAGATGTGATCTCACCGAAACTCTTTACCAATGCATTGGAGGACGTTTTCAAGACGCTCGATTGAAACGGACACGGCATTAATATAAATGGCGATGGCCAACACATTACACATCTGCGATTTGCCGACGACGTTGTCATCATGGCGGAGACTCTGCAGGATTTGGAAGAGATGCTAAACAGCCTGAGTGATTCTTCAAGACAAGTAGGTCTCGGGATTAACATTGAAAAGACCAAAATTATGGCAAATCGACATGTATCCCCGAGACCAGTGTTCGTAAATGACTCTCCACTTGAAGTTGTGCAGGAATATATCTACCTGGGCCAAACTTTACAACTTGGCCAGCACAACTTTGAGAAGGAAGTTAAAAGAAGAATACGTTTGGGCTGGGCGGCATTCGGGAGGTTACGTCATATTTTTGAATCGTCGATTCCACAGTCGCTTAAGACCAAGTTATTCAATCAGTGCGTCCTACCTGTAATGACTTACGGTGCCGAAACGTGGACACTTACCGTCGGACTGGTCCACAAATTTAAGGTCGCTCAACGAGCAATGGAACGCGCGATGCTTGGGGTTTCTCTGGCAGATAGAATCCGAAATGAGGACATTCGCCAGAGAACTAAAGTCACCGACATCGCGCGTAGAATTAGCTCGCTAAAGTGGAAGTGGGCTGGTCATGTCTCCAGGCGCATTGATGGCCGATGGAGCCGACACGTGTTAGAGTGGAGACCACGCTTAGGCAAACGTAGTGTAGGACGCCCTGTGACAAGATGGACCGACGATTTAAAATAGGTGGTAGGTTCGGGATGAATGCGGACTGCCCAAGATCGGGATGGTTGGCGTTCTATGGTGAGGATTTCGTTCAGCAGTGGACGGCAAAAGGCTGAAAAAAATATATATTACTCAAAAAAACTTTAAACTTATTGAACTGCGACTGTCAACTGTTTTTCTTTCTTCATTTTAGTCAAAATTATTTACAACAGAAAGGTATAATATTTTCATCATATAATCAATACATTTATTTGTTATTATTTTTAAGCATTAATATATTATACTTTGATATTTTTAATTTCATTAGTTTCTTATCTTACATGTTACATTCATTTTCTAAGAAAAAGTTCAATGTTTGTTCAAAATTTACTGACAATTTTAAATCAAGTTTCGAGGGATATTTATTGCATGGCAACACTGATTCTCAAATTCAAATCTTGATTCTCAAACTCAAAACTCAATGTTCGTACCGTACGGCGTATCTGCAGCGTGAATTTAGTAGAACTGTCATCGTCGATTGTGTTGATTGTGTGTTGTGAAACTAATCGCAAAACTTTCGCGATTTTATTAAAACATAATATTAGAGTTTATGAAAATGAAGACTAGTTTATTAAGGAAAACAGTGCAAAATTTATTGAATTATTTTGTTATTCAATTATAGTAGGACGTATGATTGAATTTTCAAGTGCCCCACATTAAAAAGTAGTTGTGATTCGCGAAAGTTTTTATTTTGCATTGAAATTCTAATGGATAAAAATGCATGCCACAAGAAGTATAGTGTTATTCGTTTCTATTTTGTTTTGCGTTAATTGTTATGATAATGAGCATACAAGCGAACATTCCTTGGAGTTAACCCAGTCCTTGAACTTGGCGCGCCAGGAACTTATTCAAGATACGTGCGGTCGACTTCCTTTAAAATGGGGTCTTGATGATTTACCGCCCAGCCAGCTGGAACACATTTTGGTGGATGATCATCACAAGCTCCTCTACTGTTACGTACCAAAGGTAAGATAGTCAAGGTAAACCTGTAGACGGAGTTAAAATAGTTATTACCGCGAACGTCATAGGTTTTTTCCGAGGTACTTGTGAAATAACTTATTATTTATTTGGTATCTATGTACTTGGCTGAAAAATATTTTTCCTATAAATAGTCAACAAATATGCTATGTACTGTCTTAATATTAGTCATTTATCTTAGAAGCCATTTTTATTTAAAAATAATTTACAACTATATTATATATAAAAATTTATATGTATGTCAAAAAATATAATCATAAGTTATTTATAAGTCATTTACCTGCTTACAAAAAATATATAGAAATAAAAGTGACATTTAAATTTTCAAATATATATAAAAAAAAATTAAGTTATAAGTATTAATTTATTATTATACTTTTTTTTAATCATCAAAGGTAGCATGTACAAATTGGAAAAGAATACTCATGATATTGGCTGGAAAATGGAATGACACAGATGTTCTATCCATTCCGGCCAGCCTTGCTCATTCTCCTGGAATGTTCAGAAATCTCAGTTCGGTTTCCAAGGAAGACAGAGAAAACATGCTTGAGAATTATCAAAAGATGATAATAGTACGGAATCCATTTGAAAGACTGTTATCAGCTTATAGAAATAAGCTTGAAGGCGATCTTCCGAGTGCTAAGTATTTTCAAGTAAGTATAATAAACAATCTATTGTATTCTTAATATTTGTTAACTGTCAAAATGTACAGCTTCATTAGACGATATAAAAACAAAAAATTAAAATATATTTATTTACCTAATTTTGGACTTACATTAGCAATAGTTTATATTGTTGCTTCTTGAACAAAGTGTTATATAAAATTACGTGATAAAGCCGGACAAAATTTAAGAAATATATATTTATGTCACGATGGCAAACATAATAAGATGTCTTAGTGTTAAAATAAATATTATTTTCTGTATATAAACATAGTAAAATTACAAAATGTTCTGCACTCAGGCATATATTGTAACTTCCTTAAGCTTGTAATGAGGCTTCTTCACAAGTGATGAGAAATGTTATTATTAAAAAAAATATAAATATTAATATGAATTATTTTAAGCATTTGACCATCTGAAATTTAGTTACAGAAGTTCAACAGATTAAATTTCGGCAATCCTGTTTAGTTAAATCACTGCAATATCCAAGTTCAAACAAATTAACTTGGTTGCATGCTGAACACACGTAAAATATTTTTAATCTGTTGTAAGCATATGATCTTTTAAGATCGTTACAGAATCTGTATCTCCACAACGCTTGATGTCACGGGCAAAACATTTCTTAAATAAGATAAATTTTATCATGATAAAATGAAATTATAATAACATGTAAAATTGTTGCTTATTTCTTTGAAATCGTTATAGTATATATGTATACCTTCTCCTCAAAAAGAGGTGCGGAGGCCTTTAGCCCAGCAGTGGGACATTCACAGGCTGTTACGGTTACGGTATATATGTATTAAAAACAGGCTTGTCTTATCTTTCAAAATGTGCATTAATTATTTACATAATTTAAAAAAATATAATTGTATATTATATTCGAAAAATCATTTTAAAAATAATTAGACTACGATTAAATAATTTTAATAAGTGCAAATGGGATTTAACGTACCTGTCTATATCACCTACATCTAAATGATTAAATAATTTTAAAAATACTACTAGCAAAATAAATGTATCAATTTTATGTAGCTTCTTATGTTTAACACGTTCGAAGTTCGAGCTTATTTTATGGACATATTTTATCTTAAATATCAGCCTCACGAGGTCACTGGCTTACCTTATATTAAAATGAAATACATAAAAATTCAATGAAAAAAAAATACGATAACAAACGCCCCGCGAATATCGACGTAATTTTGCCGCTTCGACTACTTGTTGTTTCGCACATTAGCAATTCCAATCAGATCACACGCTGATTATAAAGGGGTCCAATTTTACTAATTTATAACGGTTACGCTATAATCCCGATTTGATTCCATTCCAACTTTGCCTATTTTATATATATATATGTTCGGATCGAAACCGAACTGGTGTGATGTTCCGTTCAGATTCGATTGCGATAGGGTGACAACTTGTTAGTAGAATTAAGCCCCAGTTAATAGTGTTGGTAATCGGTTTAACACATATAAACTGATACACATAAGTATAATATATTGGTGTTTTGGGCGTAATAAAGTTTCCGAGTGTAAAGCTACTACCGGTTAAGAACGTAGATTCAACGTAGAAAACAGTCTCATAAGTAAATTTACTCTTTTTCATTAATCAAATGACACGTATTAATCAAATTAAATTCATTGGAATCGAAAAATTGGAATACTGGCAAATCAATACCTTCATAATACTATAATCGTATTGATACCTAACAAATGGCGTGCTTTTTTTTAAAAAACAATGGCATATAAGTCTTTAAGTTGATACTGGAATGTAGACGTGGGAATTTGTGCTTTTTAATAATAAGGGCGACCTCTTGAGTAAATAAAAAGAATCTAGTGATCACGAGTCGAGATTATACAAATACAACAAAAATGAATTAAAACGAATTAATCATAATACCCAAGTAGTAGCAAACACAAATTTCTTTCAGTTATGTATCTACTATGAATAGTTACTTAAAGTAAATTTTAGCTTACAATATGGTATTTGCTTACAATATATAATAATAATAAGCCGAGATGGCCTAGTGGTTAGAACGCGTGAATCTTAACCGATGATCGTGGGTTCAAACCCGGGTAAGCACCACTGAATTTTCATGTGCTTAATTTGTGATTAAAATCCATCTCGTGCTTGACGATGAAGGAAAACATCGTGAGGAAACCTGCATGTGTCTAATTTTATTGAAATTATGTCACATGTGTATTCTACCAACCCGCATTAGAGCAGCGTGGTGGAATAAGCTCTAAAACCTTCTCCTCAAAAAGGGAGAGGAGGCCTTAGACCAGCAGTGGGACATTAACAGTCTGTTACTGTTACTGTACTGTATATATATATATTATAAAATCGTTTGTCCCAACTGACTCACTTCAACGCGACTACTGCGCCGAAAAGATAAAATTTGAAGCACTAGGAAAGATTTTTCGGATATTTTACGTTCTAATGTGAAGGGTAAATTTGTATTAATTTTACTTGTACGAAGTCGGATCGGGTATCTAGTTTACGACATGTAATTAATATCGCTAAATTTCTATTTGTAGTCGTTCATAAAATGTGAAATGTCTTTCTTTTAAGTTAACTTAAAAAATATTTAATTTTTTAGGATCGCGTCGGGAAGAGAATCATTAAGGCATTCCGAGAGAACCCATCAAACGAGTCCTTGGAATACGGGCATGACGTCACGTTTAAGGAGTTCGCGCTGTTCCTGACAAATAAGTCGAAGGAATTGGCTGACGTGGTGAACAATGAACACTGGCAGCCAATAACGAGCCTCTGCCATCCGTGCCTTATTAAATATACATTAGTCGGTGAGTGTTTATTTTTATTTTGATAAGTATAAATTTTAAATATAGAATATTTAGACTGGTTTTCATTAACATCATATGTATAGTATTCGTAGGTAATCGTTTTTTTTAGATACGTCATTTAAGCGAAGTTAAGCAATGCCCTAAAATTATAAAGCTTAATAAATAATTGGACGGTTAATATAGACCTACCTCACAGAGGAAATCTTTATGCCATGCTGTATTGTTTCACTATAATCGGCTTGTTTTAATAACATTTGGACAATTAAAAAAAAACATGCGATAATAATTTGTGCAATAAATTTGTCAATTTTGCCTTGAATCGATAAAATTCGATATAAATTTTATTCGAATACTATATATTTTTGACTTAACTTTAAATCTTCCTATTTATTGCTTGTAAATTATTAGCATTCCGATCCTACATTTTAAAGATAAGTATCATATATCTATATGACATAACAGATTATTTGTTACTTATATAAATAAAGAAATAACTGATTGAAATTTAAAAAAAAAAGGTTATAAAAGTTTACATATTTATTTATTTTACCTGATGGTAAGTGGTCACCAAACGCCCTTAGACATTGGCATTGTAAGAAATGTCAACCATCGCTTACATAGCCAATTCACCACCAACCTTGGGAACTAAGATTTTATGTCCCTTGTGCCTGTAATTACACTAACTCACTCACCCTTCAAACCGGAACACAACAATATCAAGTACTGCTGTTTTGCGGTAGAATATCTGATGAGTGTGTGGTACCTACCCAGACGAGCTTACACAAAGCCCTACCTCCAGTAAATTACGGAACACATCATACAAAGTGTAGTAGTGCTATTTGGTGGATGATAACGAGTGGTACTATGTAGAATCCACCCAGACGGGCCTACTCCGTCGTACACTGGTTATAGGCTCAGTGTACGTGAATCCAAGAAAAAAAAACCTCTATATAATATTATTACGCTGTAAAGTATCTCAAAACAAAGGTCTCAGATATTTCCACAAGGTCATCAATAATTTATTCGTTGTCTTTTAATGAAGAATCGCAAGGTTGATTTACGAATATCAACAGATTATTTTTTGTTATGTAACCTTTGTGAACGCTACATAACTAATGTTTTACGTTATCTGTTAATTTAAAAAATAAACATACATTATTGATCTTAGTTTGCGATTTAAATACAGACATATTGAAATGTTTTTTTTTTTTTAACAATACCGTATCCTGTTTCCTTTACTTAACTTATATTTGCATTTATAAAGAGAAACGACTTGCGTATTTTATAATTTTAAAATTGAGTCAACTTGTCTTTGTAAAGTTGTTTTTTTTGTCTTTCTTTTTAAAGCGAACTGTAAAATACTATACGGACCGTAAAACACCCATTTATGCATGTTTTCTCGATCTGTCGAAAGCATTTGATTTGATTTGGTTGCCTATGATATCCTTTGGACAAAGCTGGAACAAACACAAATACGGTGGTATTATGTGTGTGTTATAAATTAGGTGGTATAGTAACCTCTGGTGAGAGGTTACTAGAATTTTAAAACATTGGTATAGCAATCAAATTAACAATGTCAAATGGGATGGAGCGCTATCTCGATCATATAGTTTGGAATGTGGGGTAAGGCAAGGAGGGCTAAGCTCACCTAGGCTCTTCAATCTTTATATTAACGAGCTCATTGATATACTCAGTAACCAGCATGTTGGTTGGAGTTAACGTCAATAATATCAGTTACGCTGATGATATGGTTTTGCTTAGCGCATCAGTTTGTGGTCTAAGAAAACTATTAGCAACTTGTGAAGGCTATGCCAAACTACATGGACTTATATATAATGTAAAAAAAAATATTTGAAATATAATAATATTTGAAAGTGGTAATAAATGTCCAAAAATAATAGCTTCGGTAAAAATTAATAATCTGAGCTTGACTCAAGTTTTCCAATTTAAATACCTTGGACATATACTAACCACCAATCTCAAGGATGATAATGACATTGAAAGGGAGAGGAGAGCATTGTCAATAAAAGCTAACATGATTGTCAAAAGATTTGGGCGTGCTTCAAGGGCTGTAAAAAAAAAAAAACATTATTCCGCGCTTACTGTACCTCTTTTTATACTTGTAGTTTGTGGGCTAATTATTCATTAAAATCATACAATGCTCTTCGTGTCCAGTGCAATAATGCCTTTAGATTGCTGATGGGTTTGCCTCGCTTCTATAGTGCTTCAGGGATGTTCGCTGAATTGAATATAGACTGTTTTTACGCATTAATGCGAAAAAAGTGTGCATCCTTGGTTCACAGGGTCTGGGCCAGCTCAAACAAAATTCTAATCATGGTAGCTAACAGACTAGACTGTATATTTATAAACCGCTGTTGTAAAGTTTCGGCTGGACTAGTAAATTGTATAAGTAGTAGATAGTAGTGTTTATTTTAATTTTTTGTAATTTTGTATATGAGTCTTGTTACTTAAATAAATAAATTATTATTATATTATTATTTGTGTATATTTTAAGTAAAACGTTTTTGAAACAAAGGAACTCACTTTCGTATTTATATTAATAGTAAGGATATTATTTAAGTACCAAACTTGCACTGATTTGTAGGCGCTTAAATATGAGATTAAAGAAACTTTATTCTCCTAAAGGACACATTCACTAACATGAAAACATAATATTAATACAAACTTTGCCCAGCGGCGCGGCAAAGCAGCATGTATGAAGAATTGAAAGGATTAAATGATAGAAAAATACAATTTCGAAGAGGGTATCTGTGAAAAACTTGCATTATTGTCGATGAACTGGTCTTATCGCAAATACACGGATTAAGTACAAAATATACTTATTTAAATCGTGTTAAAATCGATTCCACAGTTATAGCTCAGTTCAAGGAGTTAGTTTTAACATATTAGATTCAACGTTATAGTGGGATTAATTCTGGGTAATTTTTATTATATTATATAAATTATATAATAAATTTATCGACGGCTTATTCGATAGTGAAAACTTTATTGTATTCGAGATAAGTCCGATTTTTCATAATTTGGTATGTGTAAGTATATGATAAAAATATGATAATGTATAAATTACGTAATTATACAAAAAAAATAATTAAAATATAATTAAATTTAAAAAAAGGTTAATATTTTACAAGTTAAAGCTTAATTCTTCTATTACCTAAGTCAATAAGGAATGCAATAAGTTTTTAAATAGTATAATATTCGTAAACATCTTATAGGAGGTCATAAAAATGGTATTTGATATAATTATTTTATAACTATTACATTTTTGTTATAAATAAGAAATTATATATTACACTATGTAACATAACAAAATAATGCAATTTCATTCCTGCTGTACGTAAACAGCGCTAATATTCGTTTGCTTGTGCCTTAATTTTGTAAGTCTGGCAACATTGGTTGACAAAAATTTATTTATTAAAATTATATAGCTTCTATTTTTTTGTAAGTTGGCATTATTTAATTAAGTATAATAACAGACACGCTCGCTAATAACGCTTATACGTTGGAGCAAACATACTGGTTGTAGTGATTCGTTGCGTTAGTTTTTTTTACATAATTTAGTTCTATACCACACCGGTTATGTCTGCGTCATAATAACTACTTAGGATTCGGTTATTTTGTTAGTACACTCGAATGAATATTAATATTCACATCGGCGCATTTAAAAAACTTATTTAATTATGATGAAATAAATCCAAGTAAAACTTGATATATATGTATTAAAAATATTTTGTGATAAAATTATCTTGTCAATGACTTTGACGTATAAAACTATTCGAAGTTCGAACACTGTTTTAATATTTACTGGACATGCGCAAAACGATCACGTTGTGTACTCAAATGTTTTCAAAGTTCTATTTTTTTTTTTTTTTTGTATTTAATTATGCTTCGATCATTCGATGCGATTGACGCATTGCATTAAAATAAAATCACATATTGTGTCACAAAAATAACTTATGAAGTTATGTATGTGTTAAATTAATGATAACATTGCACAATGCAATTCAAATAAGGCATATAATTAAATGACAGATACTATTGTTTATATCGTTTATGATATGCAACGAAATCATACTAGTTATGGAGGGTCTGTTGCTACTTTTTCATAATATACTAGGAGGTTCCCAACCTTGGATGATATAATTTAAGAAAGAAAGAAATAAACTTATTATGATTAAAAAAATATTGTTCATATGGTAGTGTTATGTCAAGCAAGGGTAACAAATATTTTGAATGTTTGGAATAGTTTTGTGTTCGTGCACGTGTATTTTAGTGTGTATCTACTCTATGTATAAAAAAATAGAAACCATTTTATAATTTCTCTCCAACAAAACATCAGGAGAGCGATATAAACACATTATGACATGCTATGCTTTATTACAAACATTTAATTATTTCGCGACGAGTCGAGTGCCCTATCGGACTCTTCTATTTCCGCCTATTCAGTCTCCGGCAGTACTCTTTTTTTAACAAATTTTACAAAACTAGCTAGGGAATAGATACAATTTAAAATAATATAAAAAAAAAAACAAAATAATTATCAAAATAGTTTTTTACTCAAGATTAAGCATGAAACGTAATGACGATTGACGTGTATTGACAGATTTAATTCTGAAATTGACTTCATCCTGTAGTTATAAAAAGGTTGATTACGATTTTGTGTTAAATAATTTTATTTTTTTTGCCAACTAACTCGACGAAGGTCAATTTGAAGGTGTTGTTGTTTTTAACGTCGACTGTACTAACTGGTACCGCAAGCTAATGAGTTAACAAAAATAGCGGCCCCATGTTTAACGTAAGCAAATTTTCAACTAAGAGTTCGTAAGCAACCATGGGATTGTTTTGTTTTTGAATTTTATTAGGGAAGTGGTATATTCGTTGTATCGTTAAATAATTTAGGTCAAGTTTTAATCTTACAGAAAACAGCTGTTTATTCAATAGTTGCTTGTTTTTTTTTTTAATTCATATTTTCTACGATCTATCAATGTTCTTTTTTTAATTTAATTTTTTTATCTGTTTTTTTTTTTCATTTAATTTGGCTATGTTCCTGTACATGCAAAACAACGAAACATGAATATCATGATTGCGTAGCAAATTAAGCGTAATCGAGCCAATTGTTTATGAGTCGCCTAGCGATGTAAACGTCGCTGGTTCGATCCTGTCCCCTGAGGTCGTATCGTCGTCTCCACTACTAACACAAGCTGTACGCTTACTTGGATTTATGAGTATTAGTAATTCCTAAAAAACGGACTAAAAATTGATATATATTTAAAAATAAATATATTTAATTTGTATTACAAAAATCTTATAATTGTTTTCTACGCACTTTAATTACGCATATACACTTTACGTCATCGCCGTGTAACCGACACGAAATTCCTAACATTTCAAAGACATTTCATAATTGATTTAATTCGGATCTGTATTATTGTAATTTTTGTCTTTTTACTATTTATTTCTATTTATGATCCCTGTTTGGTCGAAATAAATTATTTTATTATTATATTATTATTATAATTAATTCATCGACGAGAGATGGCTTCGGAAATTACTATTTCGTCTTAATATTAAAGTTAAAATATAAATGTTCTTCTAAAGTCCACATTTCTACGTCGAAATACTTATTTAGAGTGTTGTATATAACATTGAAAAATATTATAAAAAGCACTAAATTTTTTTAAATTAAATTAATTCAAATGGGTTTTTTATTAAATGGTTTAATATAAACAAGGTTTATAACTATGCAAATAAGTTATTTAAATACTAACAAAAATATATTATCGAATAACGATGAATGCTGAAAACGAATGGCGCGCTATCATAGTCTGTACATGTAAAAATAAAACATCTTTAAAATTCTTCAAGGTAACTACTAAACAGTTGAAAAAAACTGTTTAGTAGTTACCTAAAAAAAAAAATCTATTTTTTTTTTCTCTGTATGGTATTGTTGAAGGACAACGAGTTTTCATACAACCAAACACCCATATTTGGTATTGCTGTTAAACCGAAACGCAACCAGCTATATTGCTGTTTGACGGTTGTCAAGGGACATACCATCTTAGTAATCAAGTTTGGTGGCACATTGGTGATGGAATTCCTTACCAGCTCACGTAATTCCCCTCCTCTTACAACCCGGGTTCCTTCAAACGAGGCGTGAAGAGGCATCTTGCGGGCCGGCAAGGCGAAGGCGGCTAGTACAGAACGTTTTTCCCGTCTGTACTGGCCGTCGTCGCGTTTGGACTCTACTACCACTTACCATCAGGTGGAGTAGAGTCATTTGCCCTCCCGGCGATATAAAAAAAAAAAAAAAAAGGCGATGGTTAACATTTCTTACAATATAAGGAATAATTAGTATTTCTTACGGCGCCACCGTGTCAATGGGTGGTGGTGACTACTAACCATCAGATGGTCCATATTCCCGTCCGCCTACCTATGAAATAAAATAATAGCTTAGAAGTCAGTCTATGTTTATGTTTCATCAAATCCTATAAGTTCAGTTAAAAACTATAATAAATCATGAATCGTATTAAATTTTAATAGAACGTAATTACGTTCTAAGATCTTTTAAATTTCAATCGAAGGCTTCGATGTGTTATTGTGGAAAATCCAGTTAATCTCATTAGGACGTATTGAAATATCAAGTTTCAATTCGCATGAACATGTTTGATTTAATAAGTAAGTATTAGATTTATTTTGAAAGTAAATTCATTTGCCAAGACTAAAAATAACAGACTAAACATTACGAGATATTTTATTATTTATAGTAACAGTAACATCATTTGAATATTGCCTATATGAATACAGCACCGTTAGTCAGGGAGCTTTACTGTTTAAATTCTCTCCTCTCCGCTTCAAGCGCTTCCATCACGGTCAAGACTGCGACGTATTGCCATTTTAATTATGTTTGTTTTATTATAAGCCGAGATGGCCTAGTGGTAAGAACGCGTGAATCTTAACCGATGATCGTGGGTTCAAACCCGGGCAAGCACCACTGAATTTTCATGTGCTTAATTTGTGTTTATAATTCATCTCGTGCTTAACGGTGAAGGAAAACATCGTGAGGAAACCTGCATGTGTCTAATTTCATTGAAATTCTGCCACATGTGTATTCTACCAACCCGCATTGGAGCAGCGTGGTGGAATAAGCTCCAAACCTTCTCCTCAAAAGGGAGAGGAGGCCTTAGCCCAGCAGTGGGACATTAACAGGCTGTTACTGTTACTGTTGTTTTATTATTAAGGATCTACAAAAAAAGGATACACACTAACGAGTACATTACACCGTACAATAAAGTTTTAAGTATATGTGCTCATTCAATTAAAGACCACATTAAGCACACACTTCTATATAAATAGTTTCTATATAAATATGACAATAATTTTTATAAATAATAAAAATTAAAATAACGAAAATAAAGTTTTTTTTTATATGCACTGTAATTTATAAGATATTTTTACATTAGCATTATTCATATTTTTATTTATTTATCAATCTTCTCATATGATAAAGCTATCGAGCTTACATAAATACACTAACCTCCTTTACCATATCGTAGTCGAGTAAAATTATGCATTGGGTTTCTAGATGTCAGTACAATGACATAAAATGTATATGGTTGCATGTAAACATTCAACTGTCCTCGTTAAGTTCGCCTTACCGGCGTGACCAGAAATTTACCCTATTTAACTACTTGCGTGTTGTCTTCGTCAAAGTACCAATCGCCTAGATTTCTAGATTTTCTTAAGTAACGTGAGAAAGTATTCTTAAAACTGCGAACTTCTCTGTTTTTCATTCCTTTAAATACACTATCCATATGTATTCAAAACGTATTTGAATAATCGTGATAATTTAATAGTAAATTAGCGGTGAGTATGTATAATGATCTCTTCGAATCTCATCTCATTTCCTCTCAGCGCAAAAGGCTACAATAAATAATAACAAAATTTATACATATGAGCCGTATCAAAGGAGCTAACTTAAAAACATGTTTAAATCATATACAAATAAATTTACATATGTATGTTGTATGAAAATCAACGAGAGAGAAATATCGTTCTGTCGGTGATGGCGTGATCGACTCCACTTTACTCCGCGTCTTTCCGACGGTCATTGCGTCACTAATGATGGTGCGACGTCACATTTACGTCTCGTATTTCGGGCTCGTACGTTTTCGTATTGTTATTATTATTAAAGGTTTCAATTTCACTCATATCCGACGTTTTCTCGATATGTAATCGTCTATTTGATTTTGATGCGTCCACGATGGTTGAACCGTATTTTCCTAAAACATGTCGAGTTATTACTCGATAAAAAATAATATTAAATAGTTTTCTATTGAAATTGGAAAAATAATTTGCGATAGTAGAACTATACTATACACGAATTCGCGGTACAATTATATTTTACAAGATAACAATTATCGTTAAAACATTGAGTTCATTGTTTAATAAATAATAATTATTATTGTGACAAAGGATCGTAATGTTCATAGCTTATGTTTACGGAATAATAAATTAATTAATTTACCTCATGTTATATATTGTACGTATATATGTGCTCGTAGAACCCTACATGGGCATTATCCTATCTAGGGTTCATCCATATATATATATGTATATATATAGGGTTATCCATTAAGACAGAAGACGTAGATTTTAAACGGAGAACGAAGGTTCAACTCCTGAAAAGATTACTAGCCAGTAAAAGCAATACATTTAACAAAAATAAAGCTGGCCTATAATATTTCACAATGCATGCACACGCAGCATAAGCAGACAGTACTAGAGAGTTAGTTACTTTAACTTAATTTAGATAAACATAAAGATACCTTTTTTATCGCTGGAAAAACGCATTACGCGTTTCCCTCACGGGGAAACAATGGGGGTTATGTTGGGCTCGCCGGTATCTAGGCACCGAGCGCGCCCCGAACATCGGATTACCCACTAAAAAGACAGCGGTACCCTTTCCGTCTTAACAAAGGACGGGATCGCTTGCGCATGCTACCGTGAAGCAAATAGGTACAATTACAAACAACACAACAAGTTATATATACACATAAACCAAATAATAAAACAGAGATTTGTTGATATAATTCATCTCGTCTCCGGGAAGGAACACAATAAACAACATCATCGTTTTTCGATCTACGTTTGTTGGAGGTAATTAAGACACAATACGAAAGCTCTATATAGACAAATTAATATAATTTTTACATAATCAGTTTCCTAATGACATCAGCCCAGATACACCAATTTTAAGCTATTAAATAAGGTCAATGGCATTTTTTTTTTATAAATAAGAGTTAGTCCATTCGCAATAATATTCTCAAGACAATTAAGTTGTCTATAAGCATATTTGTTAAGCTTTTAAAGACGTAAAACCGTTAGTCCTGCATCTGAACTCTCCGATTGTGTCGGATTGCCTTTTCATCGAATTATAAGAGCAATTGCAATTGTATTTTGCACACACACATTTTAATATATTCTACGTAGTTAGATATTTTCTGTTTAGCATATTTGGCACGACAGAAAATTTTCATAAGAACATTCTTGTTGTTCTTCAAACAAAAAACCGTCATAATGGATACTGTCGTAAATTTGATGTCATAGAATAACACGTTACTTTCTGTAAATGAACCTTATCCAACGTATCATAAGGATAAATTGTGAATGTCCTTGAAACACAAAAAAAAAAAAAATAGAACAAGTACTAATATAATATTGTTTCCAGGTAAATATGAAACCCTCTTGGACGACTCATTACTCGCTCTTCACACGATAAACGCGTCGCAGATTCAGTTCCCCCGTTTGACGCGCACTTCGGGTACCTCCGAAAAACTACGCAAGTATTTCTCACAACTAGATCTACCTCTGATAAGGAAATTGTATAAGCTATACAAGTATGATTATAAAATATTTAACTACGATTTAGATAATATAGTTGGTTTCGATCTGGGATAAATGGACATATATCATGGGATTATCGTCTCTATGGTCATTTTTATATGAGCATTTCAGGAAAAAATGTCTTGTCTGTGAATAAAGCGCAAATCTGAACTGGCTTGGCCTAAGATCGTCAAAGCTATTCAAATTCGACACTCCATGTATGATTCGATTGTAATATGTCGAAAAACTGAGTCACGGTGGTACTCTATTTTGATATTTGTATCTTTTAATATATGTTTTATAATATTCTAGCTAATGTTTCAACATACGTCGTTTTGATATTTCATAATTGACTTATACGTTGAGTTTCGACTTTGTTCTTATAGAATAGCGCTTTGCATTTTATTCGTACAGTTGTTTACAACTGACATTTATGTCATCTTTTTATTTAGGTACGTTGTCATTATATATATAGCTTTTAAAATTAATTATCATTTGTTTCATTTTTAAAGGTAAAACAGAGATCTAAAAAATTATGACGATTTAAAAAAACTATGTTACGTAATGTAAATATGTATGTAAATCAATATAGTGGAATAAGCGCCTTCTCAAAAAAAGGAGAGGAGGACCTTAGACCAGCCGTGACATTCACAGGCTGGTACAATATGTTTTCAAATTTATCGTCATGTACTTAGTCAAATTATTTGATTCGTCAATATTTACGTCATTAGCGTGATATTAGCAATGTATTTGTGCTTATGATGTTGAACAAAAACAGCCTTACTTATTTATAAGTAATAACACCGTTTACGGTGTTTAGTTAAATGCTGATTTCTCTCTTTCTATCATCATTGATTTGACATTCGAAAAAAGGAGACAATGAATTGTTTAACTAATTACTCCCTTAACGACATTTATATGTAAAGCAGTTAACGTTTTAAGTTTTATCAAAAAAACGTTACTAAAGGTTGTATGTATGTCAATAGTCCCTATTTGATACTGTTGTTGATTCGTGTATTTTTTTTTTAAATTTATAAATCGATCGTCGATGGAAATGGCAAAAGAAAATTGAATATTTTAGTAATATAAAATCTACTTTTTGCGAACAGCAGCGAAAGGCGAAATCGAAAATATTAAAATATCCTTAATATTATTTAAGGAGTCTTAGTTAAGTTAATTATTATTAGCGGGAATTTGTATAAAAAAATGTATATTTGACTGTATATAATGTAAGTCCAAAAGAGTACATAAATTTTATAATATATAAAGGTCTCTATATATATTTTTTTACATTTTGTAAATACATAGCATAATCATCATAATAATATTAATCAAATAATATTTATATTTAGAATTATTCTATGTTTTTTACGATCTATTTTCTTATATATTACAAAAATTTGAAACTAATCGTCCGAAGATGAATTCTAATTAATATTATAAATGCAAAAAATTATAAAACGTTTGTTTGTTACGCTGTCTTAACCACTTTACTAATCATCATGAAACAAACGCATCGTCACATGCAAACGCATCGTCACAGGTACAGAAAAGGACATAGGGTTCCTAACAATGCTCCCCTCACACGAAGGCGAAGGAGGTCCGAGTCTAAAGTCGCTAAATCGTTATAACTTTTACGATGATGTCCAACAAAACAGATATGTTTTACAGTTGGTTTTTTGGCGTCTAAATTATTATTATTATTTTATAGATTAGGTAGGCCGACGAGCAAATGGGCCACCTGATGGTAAGTGGTCACCAACGCCCATAGACATTTGCGTTGTAAGAAATGTTAATCATCGCTTACATCGCCAATACGCCACCAAACTTGGGAACTAAGATGTTATGTCCCTTGTGCCTGTAATTACACTAGCTCACTCACCCTTCACACCGGAACACAGCAATACCAAGTACTGCTGTTCTGCGGTAGAATATCTGATGAGTGAGCGAGTACCTACCCAGACGAGAAGTGCCCAAAGTCCTACCGCTAGTTAAAATTTATAATTGTATTTGGTTGTGATCGGGTGCTTATATTCGCACGTTATGTATTATCGTATAAAATACGTATTGACTGCCTCGTTGGTCTAGTGGCTTGATATAAGGCCGCAGACCCGGAGGTCCTGGGTTCAATTCCCAGGTCGGGCCAATAAAAAGTTATTGGGTTTTTCTGTCAGAAAATTCTCAGTAGCAGCCCGGAGTCTGGAAGTTGGAAGTGCGAACACTCCCGTGCCTCGGAAAGCACGTAAAGCCGTTGCTCCTGCGCCTGAAATCTTTCCGGTCGTGTCGGATTGCCGTCCCATCGGATTATGAGAGTTAAGGAATAGAGAGTGCACCTGTGATTGCGCACAAACTTGTGCACTATAATATCTCCTGCGTAGTTAGCTAATCTCTCTTGAAATTGGCCGCCGTGGCCGAAATCGCTCTGGAGGACATTAAATTAAAATACGTATTACTAATGACATGTATGCTTTTGTTTGTTTGTCATATCCAGCTCTAACTACTTATCGGAATCGAAAGTTTGCACACGTAAACAATATGTACAAAATGATTTAATTCATAAAAATGCACATGCTTAAAGTTTTATTTACTTCAGATATTAGAGATTCTAATAATGGATACTAGTGGTCACTCAGTGATCCAAATAAGAACAAAATATTTATTGAAAAATACGGAAAACATTTTATATTAATTTGCATGTTTTTTTTATTGGTAACACTAAAGCTCGTCAATATATATTAAACAAAAAAAAAACGGTACACAAACAAGAGGAGAAAAATGCACTTAACTGCCTTTGCCTATATATATAGATGCTTAATCGTGCACAAAATATGTTTTATTTCATGCGCTTTTTGCACGTGTAAATTACGTAAGATGTTATCAAGCGCAACTCCACATAATATTTTGGGTCGTTGACGCAATATTTATTTGCAATTGCACGATATTTTTAGCATTTTCTATTATATATAAAGTACCTACAATTTAAACATGTAATTGTATGTAATTAATGTTCGATATATTGAAGACTTTTTTATTTCTGTGTTGTTGACTGCATAATGATATGTTATTAATAAAAAAACGCATTTTAAAGTAACCGTTACTTTTCGTTTTGAAAAATAATCATCGATATATTACAGTGATGATTTAAAATATATTTTTTTATTAGTTATTGAACGTTTTATTAGAATCAAAGTTCAAGTGAGCTATTTCTCATGCGACATTGGCGGCCATTGTAATTGTCATTCAAGGTCGTTTATGTCAAAACTATTAGTCTCCAATTAATGTAAAAATCATATAACTTTAGCTTACTTTTGTATAATTGTATAAACTGTTTTGTTGAAATAATAATCTTGAACAAAATTTAAAGTTAATTAAATATGTTGGTCCACCATTTTTTTTGTTCGATATCAGTGTAACTTTCTTTAATGAGAACCGAGGTGACTCAGTGGCTAAAACATGTAAATCTTAATTGCGGGTTCAAACCTGGTCATAAACCGCTGAATTTAATAAATTTGAAAAGTTTTTATGTATTTATATTCAAAATTTAGCTATTTTATATATGCGTATAAATTAATTCAAAGGCTTACATCGTTGTAAAATGTTTTGAAACAAATTATACCATTTTAGATTAAAATTTAATTGTTGCAACACAAAATTGCAAAACTTCCAAATTTTTATACCTACGAAAAAGTTTTCATTCATTAACAAAAAAAATTAATAATGTCACTGCTTGCTATTACAACATGTCAGTCGGTATAGATAACCTTTCACGTGTACACGTGTGAAGAATGCTTACGCAGTGCATACATGTTCATCGTTTTCATTCATACTTGTACGCATGTGAGGAAATAGATAGGCTGGGGTGGGAAAACGAGACAGGTATTAGCTTTAATAAAATCTAATATCTTATGTAAGGGAAACAAGTACAACACAGATTAAAAATAAATTAAGCTAATAATTTTTTTTTTCTATATTGCTCATTTAGGCTTTCGAGATCCTCTCTAGACTAAAATCCTGGCCACTGGTCTTGCCGATCTCCGGGGTCGATCCAATAAACGCCAATAGAGATATTTTTTGTCAAATGTCAATGAAAATTCTCAGCAGTAGTTAATTCTGAATTAATAAGTTGGCGATGTTACAGTCCCACGCGTCGGAAAAGGTGCAAAGCCGTTGGGCACCAGATCTCGTTTCTGTCTTGTGGGATTGCCGTCTGATCTGACTATGACATTTATGAAAAATAGAATGCAATAATTTACGCATACGCTTGTGCGCTAGAATAACTCTTCCGCAGTTGTAGACTAATCCTTCATATTAACCAATCAGGAGGGGTTGACAGCTGTGCACGGCGTCTTTTCATTGGTCAGTTATGACGTCAATCTTACCATTGGTCTAAACAGCTATGACGTTACATACGCTACATCACTGTCGTTTTATTTAACAAATTTCTTAATTAGTATAGTGAGTCCGTATTAATGCTGATTATAAAACGGTAAATTAATTTCTAACGCTATTTTCGTACGTAGTCTTGCGGTTTCGAAACGATTCATGATTCGCTTAAAATTCATTTACTATGCAAATATTTTATTGTTTTTTTAATATACAATTAATTTATTAAATACATAGCAACTATTTTTTTTTCTATTCACCGGCAATATTTCTTCTATAATTTTTCTGGGATAAAAAAATACCCACTCTGTTATATATTACATGTAACATATCATACTAAAACCGCAAGGAAGAACATAGGCTACTTTTTTATTCCTAACATTTGCCCACTTTCCAACGGCGGAAGAATCCGCGGGCGAAAACTATATGCTATAAATGTTACTCTCAAGTTCGTTAGGTCTATGAAAAATCATCTCTATCACGTTTTCGTTGTCCGTTTTTGAATGAGTGTTTGTTTCAAAAATTTCGCGTTTATAATATTACACGTTTTAATGATTTTTTTGAAAGGTGACTGCACTTTATCATTGTTTTATTTTAGACAATGTCGGTTTGCCGGCCAGTTATCGAACTGTCGGTCGTTTGTGATTGCATACAAGTTATTAATATGCTAAATTATGCATATTTTTTACTATTATTAAATTTACAGTTACTTACTAGTTAATTTACAGTTTTCTAGTTAATAATTACTTTAATAGTTAATTTACAGTTTTTATTTTAATTCAATTAATATGGAATTCGACAGATTGTAATGTGTCTTGAAAGTCGTTGAGAAAAAGGGATAGAGTGCGGGATGGGATATATTATGTACAATAATCAATGAATGCAATATTTTTTATTGGAATTTATTCGATTATATTTAATAGGTTTATAATAACAATCGAAAAGATGTATGCTTCTGGCTGCCTCGTTTGGCTAATAACTAATCCTGTTCAAACTCCGACCGGTCCAATTAAAAACTATAAAGTTTTTCTCAGTAGCAGCAGGTGACTTAGAATTGCATAGTATACACGTGCCTCGAAAATATGTAATGTCAAAGAGTTTCACGTTTCACGGAGCAAGAGCGTTCCGTAGACCACGGATCGAGAACTGCCTATAGTCAGAACTCTAAAATAAATTTAAAGTTAATTCATTATTTATTATCATAACTTCAACGTATTTGGATATTAAAATATATTCGTCGCGTTTGGACTCTACTACCACTTACCATCAGGTGGAGTAGTCATTTGCCATACAGGCTGATTTAAAAAAAAAAAAAATGTTTTAAACTGTGCTATTTATTATGATACACGTGAACACGAAATACATGTTTTTCACGTCAATAATCTTAATTTAAAGCCGGTGAAACTACGAAACGCGATTGCTTATATAATAACACTATATACTATATAAAACTTCTGCAAAGTTTTTCTTATATTGTTTCAGTAGTTTTTCAGTTATGAATTAGAATAAATCTCCTTATACATAGAATAGAATAGAATTTATCTAGATAAATTAAATTTATATTAAAAATAATGTATTTTATCAGGAACCTAAAGGGACCTCGTTGAACCACAGACAATAAGATAAATCGATATGATAACTTACTAATATTATATTTGTCTATTGGTCTGTTTATATATGTAATAGTATTTTACACTCGAAAAGCATTTTTAACTGTCGTACAATATGATCTACTTTTGCGTGTTCCGTTTTGTTTGTGTTAAAATACTGTAATGATTTTCACTCTAGTTTTGTATATCAATAACTTATTATAAACAAAAGTACACGTATTATTAGTACTTTCACTTAATTATTTAATAATAACGATAATGAACTACTTATGTTCAATTAATATTTACGATTGTAATTAGTTTATCGATAAGAGCTGGAAATTTGTGTTGTTAGTTTATAGACAGATAAAATTCCAAAGCTCTCTGTGATACTTATTATAATGTATTATTTAATAATGTATTTAATAATGATACAATGAATATAATGATATTATTACGATAACTCCTTCTTCTTCTGGCTAGCGTTTTCCCGGGTTAGTAACGCCAGGGTCCGCTTTCCTGCATCTATTCCTCCACTTTGCCCGATCTAAAGCATCCTCCTTAGTGAGATCGTACTCTCTCATGTACATCCTCACGACATCGAGTCAGCGCTTCTTGGGGCGCGGGATATTATAACGAAAGCATATGGTACTATTTTCGCACACCCGTCTCGTTTATTGTTTCGTTTGACAGTTATTAAGGCTTAAACTGCCAGTGCAATGTCATATTGTTGTCAATTTTCAAATATGTTCGGTAGTTTCATGATATAATACAATTATAAAATCAATCATTTAAAAAAAAGATTTCAATGTATATTTGAAATGTAAAGACCTAATTATTTTCAGTGTAACGTTTTCTGTATATCAATGTAATCTATATATGTATTTCGTACTTAATATGTATATCGTATAAGTAATATATTTATCCTGTAATACCGTGTTTGAAATTACAATTTTGTCGATACTAATAAGCTTTTAAGTATCGAGCACAACTGCACTTGCGCGCGCAGAAATGCCTACCAGTTTTGTATCATATTAAAAAAGTTGCGGGTGTGTAAAATAATCGATTTGTGTGCTTTCATATTATTATGCGCACAATAGCATTAAATTGTATTTTTGATATTATTCTGTTTAAATGTAAATCAATATTTTGTTATATTTTATTTAGTAATTTCTATAATGGTGTCGTTATTCGTCAGTTTTTATTATGTAATGTTTACTGAAGAATGATATTAATTTGTCACATAATGTGACTCGAATAAAGGCAGGTGGTTTGAATTCAGTCGTTTTATTTTTTTCCTTTAAAAATTAAAATAATCATTCCATTTGAGTTAAATATCATTAATATTCAAAATGTATAACTTCCGCAAACCTTGTAAAAATGTTTGACTGTGTATCTATATAGGGGAAATAGATGTCTGTTTTTTATCTATCATAGATAAAAGAAAAATGAACCACGTAGTTGTATGGTCACATGTGTCACGACAACCATAAAATAACAGACTCCCATTACAAACCTGTTGAATTTAATTACGACATAAATATGGTGAAACTTGAGGACTACAGTGGAGACAACGCTTTGGCAAAGGTATCGTAGGACACCCTTCAGCTATGTGGAGTAAAGATATACGCAAAGTAGCCAGCACTAGACGGAAACAGGATTATGATGATGATGATGACTTGGCAAAAATATGAAATTCACAATATCTCTCAATTGTATTACGGTGTATTTGCAAAGAACCCACTATTATAATGAGATAACTTGGATTCCCGGATCCTCATGTGACAAAGCAGCTCACTGGATCTAGCACTAACTGTAAATCAGCAAAAAATTACTTGAAAACATATCGGCCAGTCTTCTAAGGACGTCATAGTGTTGCTAAAACGTTTAATATAGCTGACCTTATTACCCTATCTCGAATTACCATCCTGTTTAAAAACACCAACAACTCTACGAAGAATTCTCGAAATAATAGCATTCGATACAAACAATGTTACTTTAAATACATTGTTGACGTATAAAACTTGACTGGTTTATTATAAGTTGCCACCTTATGGTAAGTGGTTATCACCAACTGTAGGAACTAAGAGGTTGCGTCCCATGTGCCCTTAGTTTAATTGAGTCTTCTTTCAGACCAGAATAGAACAATAGTAACTATATAGTGGATGGTACCTACCCAGGTTTGCACAGACCCACCGAAGGAGAGGAAGGAGGTTCCATGGTCCGTTTCTGGACAATCGATCGTCACCACACAAGTGGGACGTAACCCACGGTTAGTTCCTCCTTAACGCTGAAGAAATGCCTAATAATAAACGCCTTTTTTGGCTCAGATAAATTTATCTTGAGATTAGCAGCTATAATAATAAAATGAAATAAGGCTTAAAACGACACTTCCTGAACCCATTGGATAATGCGCACAATATCCACTGTGAATTAAAGACTTGTATTATAATCCAAAGCTTTCATTATAAGCAATATATGAAAATGATAGTAAAAAATCAAATGATGATAGAAATAAATTTTTAAGAATATCTCATGCTCGACCAAAAAACGTTGTCAAAAGTCTTTGCACATAAGACTGTATGAAGCTATATTATCCAAATAGTTGTTTATATTTTTTTTTACATTTAACGTTAATAAAATTTCTTCTCCAAAACTATTTCGATTAGAAAATATTCTTCTAACAAAAGTTAATACTTAATTACAACTACAGTTACGAGATGGTCACTATTGATATCAAAATCTACCGTTGGTTGTAACTTTATTTCATTCAATATTAAACACTATGGGTTGGATATATATATATATATATATATATCCAACAATATATGGATATATATATATATATATATATATATATATATCCAACCCATAGTGTTATAGTGTAGTAGTAGTATATATATATATATATATATATATATATATATAAGAGCATTCGCAATTCGCTAAAAAAAACCTAAAAAAAATAGGATAGGATGAGATATTTTAAGAGATCTCGTGAAAAGTTGTATTTCGCTTATATTATAAATGAAAGTTTATGTTTGTTTACTTATTTTTCCTGCTTTCACGGTACTCATAAACCGATTGTGGAATTTAGGACACGGATTATTTTGGACATATTTTATATGGCATAAAAGTGTTATTGGGACGAGCCAATTATTTAGTCGTAAAGTGTTTTTTTGATCTTTGGATTCAATTTGTGTCTTAACTTTTTGTGGTTCCTTAGAATATATGATGTCCTCCTGACCGATTTTGGCATTTACGCAGGACATATTATAGTGCACATAATTATGTGCGTGCAAACATAGATGACCCGTATTTTCCATCATAATATGATATTATAAGGAAATTGTGTAATAAATTAATTATCAGACCCCAGAGGATTCGCGTACTTGTGAACTTCCAATTTAATATGATGAATTTCTTACATAAGGCCGGACTAAAAATTTGCCTGCATTTACAAGTGTACCCGTATGTATAACACGTGTAAGCAAAATCAAGGTAAGGCTGTTAGTATATGAAAACCAATTCCAATAATAACTTATTATGTAATACAAATATTTAAATATCATGTTTAACATTTTTTGTTTTAGTGTATAATATATAATAATTTACGAAACCGGTCTTTATTATTTTTGATAAAGTGAATTTGATTTTGTAACTTTAATGGTAAATAAATTACACACAAATAAGACAGGATCGTGTTGGAAAAATATCCATAGAACCACCCAATGTATAACTTCCGCAAACCTTGTAAAAAAGTTTGTGTATCTATGTATATAGGGGAAATAGATGTCTGTTTTTTATCTATCATAGATAAAAGAAAAATCAACCACGTAGTTGTATGGTCACCTGTGTCACGACAACCATAAAATAACAGACTCCCATTACAAACCTGTTGAATTTAATTACGACATAAATATGGTGAAACTTGAGGACTACAGTGGAGACAACGCTTTGGCAAACGTATCGTAGGACACCCTTCAGTGCACACCATAACCAATTGTTATAATTAAAATCAATAATTAGATTCATTAAAATCGATTTAAAAATTTCATAAATATAGAAAAACAAAAAAAGAACGCATTGATAATCAGTACCTATCTGTTTGGAAGTCATCAAACTCGGTAGGCAACACCTTATTCCTTGGTAATTTTGTCTTTACCACATTCTTTTATTATTATTTCAAGCAATATTTTAAGCAAACTCGTAATGAAACACGTTGATTTATTAACTAAAAATCATAACGACTAAATTAATTGAGATTCAAATGGAAAACCAATAAAATGACAGACGTCTCAATCTTCTCTCATGCTTAAAAAACTATAATTTTAAAATTGAAATGATTGACGGATTCTAATTATAATATTAAGATAATAGATATCGAATATAAGTTTTCCTAGAATTGACAATAGCTTAAATATGTTTACGCCTTATGACGTCAGATCGCGCGATGTTGGAATTCGTGTGTCAGAAGTTTTTTGTCGATTTTAAGAAATATAGTCGAAATCTAGAAACAAGTAATTAATAATGTTTGATACCAAATATAAACTCAAGTGCGATTCCATTTAAATACTTCATGAATTCAGCGCGTGCAACTGTTTAATTTAATATTTATACCACAGATTTTTTTGTCAATTGCAGACAGTTTTGTCACCAGCGCATGTTTACAAAGTGCCTTTATATCATATTAATACTTTTGCACATTTATATTTAACAATATTTCAGAGGAATTAAGCACACACAGATCCTATGTGTTTCTACCAATACACCTTAACGATTTGAAATTAGCAATAATTTTAAGCTTACATTAATTCAATCTATTTTGTTATAATGCTGTCAACAAATAATGTTTCCCTTTCGGAGTGCTTACTTTAAGACAACAGTTTTTAATATTTATAATTTCACGTAGGAGACTCTGATTCAAAAGACTGCCCAGATTTTGCCATTTATCACACAGTTACCATCATCCTATCCAATTAAAACGTAGAGTAGTGTGAATAATTACGAAATATGTGTTTGTGTCGATAAAAATAAGGCGATTGAGTCATCTTATAACAGAACTATCAGTTCACTATCAGCATTTCCACATACGTGCGACGAACACGAAATATGATATTTTAGGTTACTGAATTCTCTACGACATGAAATACTTACGTATAATAAAAAACTATACAATTATTTCTTAGTTCTTTTTATAATTAAAATAAGAATATATTAATAACGTGGAACTTTTTAAATATTTTGATAACGCTATTTTTTACGTATACCTTTGTAGTTTATATATATTTTATGTTTAGAATTTAAATTATAGTTGTTTAATTTTTATCTATTGTTTTAAAAATGAGCAAAACCAGCTAGACCCTTTAAAAGTAATAATCCGTGTTTGTCCAAGCCTACCCTAATATTGACGCATGCACATACCCGTAACAATACCCTTAGTGTATCTGATAGCTAGTAGACTAGTAGAGAAGCTAAATATATATAATTTGAAGATTTCGTCACAAAATCAATAAGCACAAAGGAATAAACACGTGAACACACAGTTGAGCACGAGATAAGCACGCTTGCTCGGATTTGAACGTAATGTACTCTATAAACAGTTATAAAATGTTTTTGAAATCATCATAATATATTTAACAGATTAAATTATTGATAACAATTTAACAGATTAAATTATTGTTATCTAACGAGTTGATTTTCGTTTGCTATTGCAACATAAGGCATAATTAATTAAGATGTAACTGTAATTATTAATTTTTAGTAAAAGTTTTTACTTGGTTTTTGCAATAATCTCGTTCTATCGTTGATAAAAAACTTGTTTTATTTTTACCTAATACTCAGTAAAATCTTAATTAGCTTAGAATATCGTATTTAATAATAATAATGTATTTCCCGATTAATTGTAAGCTTGCTCCCCTGTGTAACATTTTTTTTTTAATTTGAATGGGTAACATTAATATACATTTTAATTATTTGACCTAAATAAAAAATGTTGTCCTTTTGATACATATTCTGCAATATATTTGTAACAAAGTGAAAAAAATACATCCAGAGCAAATTACGGGATTGGCATTTAGATTGCAGCTTAGCTCCATACTGATTGTATTTCATTTTTTTTATAAACATTTGAATATTTTGTATGTTGGACTTCTTATTCTAAATTTTCATGGTAAAATTAAATAAAAATCTACAATATTCTATTAATAAGTTTAATTAAAAGCAGTCTATATAAATAATATATTAAAATACATGACATTTTATAATCCTATGGGTCGTAGGTAGTTCTGTCCGATAGTGTCGGCCGGCACCTTGCAGTTCTTCCAAGGTAGTGTTCGTATCGTGAACGGGCCCGCTCCGGTAAGAGTTACTGAAAATCGTTTCAATAATATTAATCTAAGCTGATTAGTTGAAGATGTATATAACAAGTAAATAGTTGTATAATAAATAATTATAGACCAATATGATTGAAGGTATTTTTTTTTTTAATTTTCTATTTATCATTCATATTTCATATTCATCAGTGTATTACTGTCTATTATCATATGTATATATAACACATAAAATAAAATAAATGACAGCTTGTAAATAACCCACTGCTGGACCAGAGACCTCCTTTTCTGTATGGCAAGGATTTGGAGGTTATTCCACCACTCTGCTTCAATGCGGGTTGGGATTAAAAAAAAACATTAATTAGATAAAAAAAAACCTATTTAAAATTCGTTTTGATCGCAAGATAGAGACTGAACTTCTAGACAAAAAATTCCGTTGCATTTTAAGAAACGGTATAAGTCCGGCAATTTTAAAATATATAATTGACGTTATGCTATATTTCATAACATATAACATTCGAAATATATATTTTATTAATCGATTTGGAGTCATGCTACTAATATATTAAATGTAGTGTATGTGAGTAGGAGTTACTCGTATACGACTTTGCTTGAAATATGGTTCAGTACATTATTACTAGTTACTAGATTATTTTTTCAACAATCCTACAGATAATAATTTTTTTAATCATGGGATGTTTGTTGTATATATTTAGGCCAAACGAATATGATATGTATTACTTTTGTACTTTTTATAGTTTTATATGCCTATATATAAGCGTATACATGATGGTAACACTGTAAGAAACATTAACTATCACTTACATTGACGATTCGCTGCCAATCTTTAGAACTAAGATGTTATATGATTTGAACCTGTGGAGTCACTGGTTCATTCAACCTTTAAACCGGAGCACAATCATAAGTATTGCTGTTTGGCGATTGAATATATGGACATGCACAAAGCCCTATCACCATGTAACCGTTTAAGAAACTTTTATAACCAATAAACACATACAAGGAGTGCAAATATATTTTACATAGAGAACGTTAAAAATAAAAAATACACCTTATTACGAAATATAATAACTAACTGTAGTGATAAATTAAACACATATCGAATTGATTCGAAAATTTTGACAGTTATATAATACAATTATACAATATTTTTTAAATTATTAACTATTGCGAAATTTTTTTCCCAACATCTACTTATGAACCTTGTAATATTTACGAAACTATAAACGTCAACAATCGATCATTTTTCTTGTTTAAAATTACCTTATCGTAAATGATTTTATCAAGGGCGTAACGTTAAATAAATATATGTCAACCAAGAGCTAGAGTTGTAAATCTTGAATTGGGTGTTCATAAAGATAGTGTCACATTTCCGCCGTTTATATTTCGTTATCACCTTAATCATAATACTACATTGACGCATTTTACGCGGAACTATACATGCGTCTAACTAAAATTAAATAGTAACAACCTATAAGAGTCGAAGAGTATTGAGCGTGGTCTACCATACTCCTGCGATATGGATTAGATACATATGTGGTGAAATTTCATCCAACACGTACAGGTTTCTTCACTATGTTTATCTTTACCGAGCACGAGATGAATTTTAAGCACATGAAAACTCAGCGTTGTACGTACGTGGCCAGCCCCGCTGTCGTCCTCCTCAAGGCCCCTTTGAAATAGGACACGCGAAATCCCCACCTCACACGTCCGTGCTTATAGCTAATTACAATGAAGTTTAATGTAATTTGTGACTAGAATTAAAGTTGGGTTGTAAAAGAAAACATAAATTAAGGCATTTTGTTTTCTGATATATTTTGGTAACTATAAGTAAGTAGCCGTGTCACATATAATAAATAATCATATCAGCACAGTCAGCCAGCCAGCCTGTGAATAAGGCCTCCTCTTCTTGAGGAGAAGGTATGAGCTTATTCCACCACGCTGCTCCAATGCGGGTTGGTTGAATACACATGTGGCTGAATTTCAGTGAAATTAGACACATGCAGGTTTCCTCACGATGTATTCCTTCACCGTCAAACACGAGATGAATTATAAACACAAATTAAGCAAATGAAAACTCAGTGGTACTTGTCCGGGTTTGAATCCACGATCATCGATTAAGATCCACGCGTTCTAACCACTGGGACATCTCGGCTTAATTAATCATATCAATAACTCTTTATTCAGGTGGGCTTATAAGGGCACTTTTGAATCATGTTACAGTATTGAACTGAATGTTCAGAATGTAGATTCTAACAAGAGGAACCGGCAAGAAACTGAATAGTTTCTCTTTTTCATACTTTCAATTACAGAGTCAATCAAATACAATTAATATGCATATCCTGCTTGGAAATCAACTACTAACTCCTCGCTTTTTCATCTTTAATATACAAAATAACTGTAGAATTTTATTATAAAAACGAGTACCGTATATATTATTGCGTTATATTGTAAAATTTCGTCCACATTTTTAAACAAATGCTTACAAAGTAATTAGGTAATAGGAATATGTAACGTCAGTCATATATTATTGTTAATCTTTCATGTATAATGCAAATGTGCTTTAAATAAATATATATGTACCTACCTACCTACTATATTATATTCGAAATATGATGTATGAATGTTTTAATAAATAATTTTATAGGAAAAATGGAATATGATGAATTGGCTTGGGAAACCCATACGCAGGTAAAGACGCGCGTAAAAGTTAGTTTTATATAAATTAATATAAGTACAGCATTGCGTTGATTGATTATTTCATGATTTAATATAATGTAGGTTTTAAGCTGTAACTTTAACTTAAAGTTTACAAAACCGATCAATCAGTAGTATTTGTATACCTCAGGCTACACAGACAACGCATTTATTGCAATAAAATGAATTGATAACAAAGTCTATTAAAATGCATTTAAAGTGAAATTTATAACACTATCGCTCCGGGTGCTAAGGTCAAGTTGAAATAAGTTATTTTTTTTTGTTATTGGACATTTACCAAGAACATTGATAGGAATATGATAAAATACCTTAAAAGATGAAGAAAAATTGTTTTGTATAAATTATATGTTTTTAATTCATCATTACATTGGCTTATATTAATAACTATGCTCATCTTTTAGAAGTCACTCACCATTTAATCTGCCGCCAACAATAATATTTATGCTTTGTTCCTGTTTGAAGGGTGAGTGAGCCAGTGTACAGGTACAAAGGATATAACAACGTTCCCAAGGTTGGTTGCGCATGTGGGTTGCAAAGAATGGTTAATATATCTTACATCGCTAATGACAGTGGTGACCACTTACCAACAGGGCCTTGCCAGTTTGCCATTTTAAATATATTACCTGTCAACCCAGGAACTAATGTGACGTTGTATCTTCCATTGTTCATGATTAGAGGCCAGTTGTCGTCTACTGAAGAAACGGTCAGGGTGGTTTCCATAATTCCGATGTCCAGTGTAAGGTTTGACCCCAGGTACTTAATGCCTAAAACGATAAATTATCATGTTTTCGTTTTTATATTTTTAGACATATATTCACAAGCAACATTAAGCACTTAAAAAAAGCCTGAGTCTGAAAAATTTTATTCGTTTTGCTATGATTATATATTAAAATACAAGCTTATCGTTATTTTACTTATTTTTGTACTCATTATAAAAAAAACATAAACTTAAACTCGGTTTACAGTTACAAGTATTTTTGAAAATTAAAATGTATACCTTTGATTCTAAACCTAGTAGCTTCTGGAGGCAGCTGAGGACGATTTACCTCCAGCCGGTCTAAATGTATCCTGAGACCTGCGTATCCAAACATGAGCGTTTGCAGGAAGCCTCCCATACCCGTAAGGAAGTTGACTGCTCCTACTCTTGGACGACGGAGTTCACTCCACACCTGTAAATATAAGTAGAATGAGATTAGTAGAAAAAAATAATGTTGGAGTTTGAAGTATAGTAACAGTAAACAGTACTATACTTCAAACTCCAACATTATTTTTTTCTACTAATCTGTATACTGTTGGAGTTTGAAGTATAATGTTGGTAATATTTTATTGTGAGTATAAAAAGCTTTTCTACTTCTTAACATTATGGCATTACCCTAAATCTGACATTTAACTGCAGCAAGAAATCCACTAACATTTTGATGCTGGTCAATTTTTTCCAAAAATCGATAATTGTGCATGTCAATATTTTGACAATATCTTAAACCGATGGTATGCTCTTCAAGATATTATGATTAAAGACCAAAAAATATCTAGTAAAAATGGGTTTAAAAAGCTGGTAAATATCACTGCGCAAAAAGGACTGATTATTTACTTATAGAAATAATATTTACTTATATAAAACGACTTAGTTATTCAATATATTGTTCAAGCTCTATCGACAATGATATATAAGATCTAAATAGGCATTGAGGCTTATTACATAACCACAGTCACTTACCTTAAAAGGTTCTCTTACATAACCTTCATAGCTCTTATTGAACATTTTAGCGGCTTTTAAATTCTCTTCTATGTCTAGTTGTCCGATGGAGTGCATGCTCCATGTCATGGCGGGTCCATTACTGCGTGTCACCGACTCGTAGTAGGTGAGGTCGTTCGCTCGAGTTGAGCTGCGAAAAGGAAAACCAACGAAATACTTAATTAATTATGATGCAATCTCTTCTTTAATTTTCACTATCACATCGTATGTAAAAATATATAAACAGAAGATTCATCTAATTTGAATTTAAAATAAATCCATACCATATTATCATACTGTCTATACTGTTCAAGCTTATTTCATACCAAATGTCATCAATATCGGTTCAGTAGTTTAGCCGTGAAAGCGTAACAGTCAGGCAGACAGACACACTTACTTTCGCATATATAATATTAGAATAGATTATGAAATCTATTGTTAACGGTACCGGTTGCTCAAATTTAAACCAAAATTAGTTTTTACACTTCTGACTCATAAAATCGCTTAGCGACTATTTATTTCAACACTGAATTATGTCTTTCTACCATTATTGATTTAACAATCGAAAGAAGAAGACACGGCGTTGTTTAACTAATCACTCACTAAACAACGTTTATAAGTAATGCCGGTAGTGTATAGGTGATAAAAATAACCTTTTCCTAATTCCTGCATAACGTACATTACCAATAAGGCTACCAAATAGCTAATGACAAGACGTCATTGCCGTCCAAACAATAGCAGCGTGGTGGAATAAGCTCCAAACCTTCTCCTCAAAAGGGAGAGGAGGCCTTAGCCCAGCAGTGGGACATTAACAGGCTGTTACTGTAATAGTACCCGTTGCCTACGTTTCCTTGTATCGCAGATTAAAAAAAATCAAGTACAAACTAGATTTTAAAAATAGCTGATCCTTTGATTTCACCATTTGAAAACTAATTTAACTAAAGTATTCTATTCATCGTGTCGTGCAACAATAAAGCAATCCTTGTAATATTGCTTTTTAATGGTTTACGATTGAGTAATATATTATTGACCTATTATTTCTCTGTTCTGATGTCACTACAGTCGTCACTACGACCTTAGTCAAATTATTCATACTTGCGACAATTAACCCTTCACAATACAAGTAATGTTAAAATTTAACAACTGTTTTGACCATGGACGTTATTCGAGTCGAGTTGCACTTTAATATAAACTAAACAAATCTTCCCTCGACCCTAACGTTGCTGAAAAATACCGAAAAATTCATTGCTAGTAATTTTACTTAGATATCCACCGTCGACCACAACCACGTCATCATCAATCGACCCCAAACTTCATAAATTTGATCTAAAAATGGGATATGATAGTGAATGCTGAGACTATCTGTAATTAGTTGAACTTTGATAATTTTAAAGTATAATATTGTTTTTTGATGTGATATTTTGTCAACTGTTGATTGTCCTAGTAAAATAAATATATAAATAAAAATTAAAATCGTATATTATGTAGTAATTTCATTTAGTTATAAAATACTAGCTTACCCGTGCCCACTTCGTCGGGCGGTAAACATTTTTAAGTGATACTTTTTTTGATAAGAATTACTTATTTTGATAAGAATTCATAATTGTTGATAATATGACCAATAAACATGACATAACGATTTAATTTTTTTTTTATATATTAAAAGAACTACTTTTTGTGACTTAGATATCAAAGTTAGATTTATGCTGTTGCTGACTTTTTTGTAGGCATTATTGTGCTCTACAACTTATCTAGAACTAAATCATATATCTCTCATCGTTAAGCCGTTTAACCGTTTTTTCTCCGACTTACTTTGCAAATCGGACTACCACTAAAAAGCCTTCTAATTTTTCGAGTTAATATATAGCCTATGACACTCACAAATAATGTGGCTTCCTATTGGTAAAGGAATTTTCAAAATCAGTTCAGGAGATGCAGAGATTACCCCCCCCCCTCCTCCTACAACCTCACAAACTTTACCTCTTTATAATATTAGAATTGATTATAATTATGAAATTCATTTTTGACGTGTAGCTTCCTAGACGGCAGTTCGATATTCGATACGACGAGTGGACGAGAATAATTGAGAGTAAAATCTTAAGGATGCCTTACAGGCACATATCGTCACATGAGAAAGAAGGAAGACATGACGAGAAAGAAAGAGCAACTGAGTTATATATGCTGCACATGTAATTTTCTATATGACTAAACAAACGGAACCTGTACATTAGTTACACAGAAGTTTGTAAATAAATGTAATGAAATGTTACATTTTGACTATTTATATAAAATCAGCAAGAAACTTTTTCTATTTTTCTTGGTAGAATCTTATTACTCACATGTTCATCGGATATTGAAGTGGATACCCAAGGAGGACCGCATCAGCCTGCTTGATGAATTCTCCGCGCTTGTAATCTTGGAACTGTGGATGGTAGTTTAGGGTCTCGTCGTACGGCATCGCAAGGCTCCAAGCGATGTCCGCCCAGTGGTCGGGGGCCTTCGCCATATAGTATGATTTGCAAAGGCAAGATACATATCTGGAGTCAAAATTGTACAAGAAAAATGGTGGAATTGATTACTTTTTAGTAAAATATACTTATTTAATTATAAGCTACATATCAAATTATAAACATCACAAAATCAAATGTATTGTAATGTAATTTCTAGATTTCTAAGTTTTTCAAAACTCAAGATGTTTTACTATCATTCTCAATAGCAAATATTATATAAATAATAGTATTTTTCAATATATTATAATTTGCAATTCAAAGAAATCGACAAAATTTAAATAAATCCATATACACGTATTTTAAAATCTGTTTATTTATAATACTCACTGTGCCAAATACAGCGAGTAACCAGCAACTACGTTAGTGAAGACGGAGTTGGTGATGTTGCTGTGATCTTCATCAGGACCCATCACATCTGAGAAGGATACACTTTAGCAGCGAAACGAGCAAATAATTAACCTTTTCTTGATCAAGAAAAGGTTAATTTATTTTTAATTTTAATAAATATTCGTTTACTTTCATAGTCAAGAACACCTTCTGTGATACAAGTATGTAGTATTTTACTATAGCGAAAAATTACCCCCATACCTTACCTTACATTACCCTTGAAAATAAAAGATCCTACGCAGGAGGTTAAAATTTCTGTATTTATAGTAAAAAATCTGTTATTATATCGTGTATAAAAATATAAAATGACTCGTTAACTTACTCTCTATATCATAAAGACCGGTCGTATAATTGATGACGGCTCGGGACGCCCAAAAGTCTGCGATGTTTGTGACAATCGAACATCCGCCATGCTGGAAAATTAATTCAAGCCATTAATACTTGATTTATGATACACGTTATTTCAATTGCTTAGTCAGGTCTAAAAATAATAAATGTTCAATATCTAGAACGTGTGGATTTAAGATTCACGCGTCCGAGCCAAATATTGCGTGTTCAAACGCGGCTAGCTCTACTAAATTTTCGTATGCCAAATTTTGATTTTGTAGCAATGTGGTAGAATTAGCTAGAATCCTCTTCCTTAAGAGGAGAGAAGACCCTTGCCCAGTAGTAAGATATTAAAAGGTTTTACCTACTACGTATCGATGTGGTAAAATAGCCTACTGAATAACAAAAATTTGTATTTTCACAATATAGTAATTTAGGTAAATAGAACAGGACCGATGGGGAGCCAAGATGATCAGCCATATAAGCCGCGTGGATTAGCAGCGAGCCTCAAATCTGAGCTAAGCCATTTATATTGCTCCTCTTAGTAAAAAGCACCGTCCAGAAATATTCAAGTCCATAATAGCACCAATACATTATACAACACTCTGGACTATTGACTATAGACGTATGACACGTGAAAAAATTAAATAGATTGAGAAATTGAGAGCCGGTAATGTATAGTATGTGCTTTATAAAATAAATGTCATCAGCTCAATGATACTTGATATAGTATGTTGTAGGTTCGATCCTGCTCTCATACTATCATGCACATTCCTGAGACAAGCTTGACGCTTGACTTGGACAACAATAGGTATATTAATTCCTTGAAAACAAGCATTTTGCTATTACCTTTAACCAGTTTTCATCTCTAGTCACAGCTAAATATTGTCTGGCAGCAAACGCTATACATCCCGTAATATGTTGCTCGAATTCGGCGACTTCAGGACAGCAAGGTTGGGTTACTTCCGAGCCTGTGTATGCGCTTTCCCAGGGGAACCTGTAACCACGCATAACTTTTAAATTATATAATTTAAGTAACCGTCGCTAAAATTCCTGTAATGTTATGTACATTATTATATAGTAATCTATTTTTCAAGTAAAGTTAATACTTATTAAACTATGGCCCACAAGTAGTTTTTATTATATTATCGGTGAGCAGACGAGCATATGGGCCACCTGATAATAAATGGTTACCAATCAACTAACACTAACGCCCATAGACATTGGCATCGTAAGAAATTTTTACCATCACTTACATCGCCAATGCGCCACCAAACTTGGGAACTAAGATGTTATGTCCGTTGTGCCTGTAACACTGACTCCCTCACCCTTCAAACCGGAACACTTCTATACCAAGTACTGCTGTTTTGCGGTAGAATATCTGATGAGTGGGTTGTACCTACCCAGTCGAGTGAACAAAGCCCTACCATTAGTAAATACGAGTTATATAATACGAGACCAATATCAATCACCTTCCTGATATCGTAAATTCAAATATAATGACTGATCCGATTTCCTTACTAACGCAAAGATCTAAGACACTACTAGACTAATAATGTCTTTGGTTCCAGGGAAGTAAGACAATAGCTCAATGTGCCTGTTACATTTTAATAGCAATTTCTTAGTTTGAAAATAATTCATATCGGTATCCTTTCCTTTTACAGAAAACTATAATTGGCAAATAATTAATTTTATTTAGAAAAATTATTATCGTTTACATTTTTATGGAAGATATTAGTATCTAACAATTTGACCGTAATTTATTCTCATACATATTTGAAAACTATATAAATAAAACCGAGCTCAAAAAAAATCGAAAACGAATATAAAACTTATACTATATATTAAACATAATTAAAGTAACGAATAAAAGCAATGCTCGGTTTTTAAGGAATTACTAATATTCCTATTTACCCCTCCAATTAAGCGTAAGTACAGCTTGTGTTAGAAGTGGGGACGACAATAGCCCAAGGGATCAGTACTGAATCTGCGACTTTTATATCGCTAAGCGGCTCAATTACTGTAGATTAGAAAAAAAAACTATTTAGTGACTTTTATCTTGTCGTTAGTACATTATTCTGTAGTGCGTACCTGTATCCTTTATTTCCGGTAAGTTTTGCTAACTCAGCTGCCACGTACACATTATCAAGGCGATACTGTAGTAGTGCGTGGGCGTATCGTGGGTAAAGCAAGAGTATGGAGGGGAACATCCAGATCTCTGTATCCCAGAAGTTGTGACCTGGAAAATGTAATGCATTGGGGCTTCTTAATCGATATGAGTTGAAAAAATGTATAATATTAATTTGTAAATGGAAAGCGAATTAATTAATTTAGTATTAGTATTATTTGGTTTTGTTTGTCAGTTTGTGTTATTCGTATACACGCAATGATTATTAATAAAACTTTCTTATTATGAAATCCAATTTCAGGCTGGAAATAGGCTATATTGTATGTTTATAATTGCATTTTTGAAATATAGCTTAGAATTAATAATAAATTATTCTTTTTCTTAAACAGATTTAAATTTGGAGATAATTACAATTTGTCAAATTGTTTTTTATACCAAAATAAGTTTTATTGAAGAAATTAATATTGAAAAACATAACAAACCAGTAATAGCCGTTTCAAAAGAAGAGAAAGCCTTAACCTAGCAGTTAAACATTTAAAGGCATTTATATGTAAATATAATATATATCAAATATTTTATAATCAAGAACAAACCTTCATAATCGTCAAAAGTTCCTCCTCTAGCCAGTCCAGTAGGACTGAGTCCGAAGAATCTGTCAGCTGGCAAGTGAGACTCATCGGAAGGTAACGAACTCAAGAAATAGTACCAAATCCCGTGCACTATTTTAGCCTGAAATTAAAACATTTATGCTGTTTATAAATAAACTGATAGTTATAAGTATTGAACGATACAGTGAAAATAACAACAATAATCACTTCACTTCACACTTGTAACAGATTTAGATGTAATTACTCTAGTATTTTTTTTATTATTAGCGATTTTATTAAAGCAAGCTTAGAACATTTAAAATAAAGTTCATTTGAATTACATTAGCTATAGTTCAAAATCGTTATTTTATCCATTACATATATTCGTAATTTTCAGTATTGTCTTATTAATCAGCGTGGAAATCGTATCTCTAATTATATATTGATCCATTTTTAAAAACACTTGTTGATTTATCATTATGTTTTAGTTTCATCCGAAGCCGAGATGGCCCGGTGGTAAGAACGCGTGAATCTTAGTCGATGATCGTGGGTTCAAACCCGGGCAAGCACCACTGAATTTTCATGTGCTTAATTTGTGATTATAATTCATCTCGTGCTTTACGGTGAAGGAAAACATCGTGAGGAAACCTGCATGTGTCTAATTTCACTGAAATTCTGCCACATGTGAATTCTACCAACCCGCATTGGAGCAGCGTGGTGGAATAAGCTCCAAACCTTCTCCTCAAAAAGAGGAGAGGAGGCCTTTAGTCCAGCAGTGGGACATTCACAGGCTGTTACGGTACGGTTTAGTTTCATCATATTATGTATTTGGTTCATTATATTATATTATGAATCTTGTATTTAGTTAATCTAATTCAAAATCGCAGTAAAAGATGATCTGCTTTAAAAAACGTACCAATTCCAAGTGCCCTTCTATTTCCATCCCACCCTGCTGGTAGAGCTTCACCCAACGCTCTACATGTTTCTCGAATAACTCTTCGCCGTCCTCCTGCAATACTATGCACATATGTAAATTTACCGCATTTGTTTTCTAATATAACACAAATGTAAAGTATAATTAATAAATTACAATAACATTATTAGAGTTATATTTTAAACTATTTTTTTTAATAATGTGTAAAAGACGACACACTTTTAGTGTTATCTACCTTAAGTGTTTAAAAAAAAAGTTATAGTTCATTAATTATTATTTATTTAAGTAGTAGTAAGTATAGGGAATAACTCTAATGTTGAAACACTGGATACTTCACTAGAAATTCACGTGTGTTTCACCAGAGTTTGAATATTGTTATTTGTATTTTGACATCTGTTCTAAACTAGATGTTACTAGACTCTGGATTTTGTATAGAATTATTTTATAGAGTTTTATCAATTAATTGATAGTTAAAATATGAATGGTATTGAAATGCATCAAGAACATGTAGTAGAATTTTGTACAATAATAGCACAGATTAAAAAAAAAATGGTAAACTAAATAACCTATATGAAATTGCAACTTGTAAAGTGTTATTAATTATTAAAATTAAATTACCGCTTATATTGAGAATATAAAATAATTTTCAAAAACAAATACTAATATTTATAGAATACTTACTTTTAACAAATTCCTGTCTCGCGACCGTTTCATTCTTATCCACAGTCATTACAAATGTAAATACCCTACTTCGAAAATGTGGCACAACGAGATGGTCAGGTACCGAAGTCCAGTACGCACATACGTCGACTGGCAGTGGTTGGTACACTGGATCTTCTGTTTCCTTCGTTTTCCCACAAGCTTTCCAAACTATTGCGTCGTCAATGATTTCAGGAACTGGTGACTCAAAGGCAATGTCCTTACTTTCAGGACCGGCCATTTGACTTATCGCTATCCAAATCTCGTGATGGACGAAGTTTGGATCTAAAATTTATATATATTATAATATTAGTTTGTTCTAGAGATCATATGCTTATGATATTAAGAAATCACCTTGTAGAGAAATATATTAAGAATATTATATATTACTTAGTTACATTCCAAGCCCTTATTAAATAAAATAGCAATTACATAATATTGATATAGCGCCTTCTAGAAAAAAATAGCAAGGCAGTTGCTGGAGAAATGGTTGCTGTAAATTGTGATTTCGTCGTTTACTTTCTTACCCGCATGTGTTTTCGGTACAACTTGTATCTGATTGACAATAGTTCTCGTGTAAAACTTATGTGCGAATATCCGTTGAGTGACAACAGATCTATCTCTGTCAACCTTCACTTGGAAAACTCCATGTTTTGTATCCAAACTGTACACGGGGCTATAGGGATGGTTAGTCAGTGTTGATTTTAATCTAATGTTGGCCCACGCGGGTATCCTCGCCCTGTGGCTTTCTCCTTTACGGCCGTTATACAGACCATTCATATAGACGGTATCGCTGAACACATTTGTGGCGATATGACCATTTCCTATAGATGGCATAAAACGGTCATCTGAGGGGAGGCTGCAACCAATTTTATTATTATTATATAATTTAAATATAGCAGAAAGAGCGCTTACATAAATATTTTTCCATTCAACAAAAACCAATACAAGATTTATAAATACTTTGGTCTAATTAGTAGAAAAAATGGAAACAAAAATCCAATTGAATGAACATACGAAGTTGAACACTAATTACGTAAATTAAAAACTGTACTGAATTAGTTTAATCTACATCCATACCTATCTAATTTCCATAGTCAGCTACAAAAACAAATGTATCTTTATTACCTAAACTTTAAAAATAGGTTATTGACCTATCCTTTTCGAATAGAACAAGCGTCTAAAGTAACTCAAAGACAAGTATCAATTGTTTCTTACAGTCATCATCGTTGAACACGATCGAGTGATATCAGAAAGTGATATGTGACATTGACTTTATATTTCGAACAATCATAGCAAATAACTTTATTTAATCAAAAATGGATACTAAAGTAATGGTCTTCATTAAAACAATAATCCGGTATTTTTTTGCCAAAATATTAATATATTTAATTAAACAAGTTTATTAGACATTTATATATAAGAATTGAGTATGAATATGATTAAATAATGAATATTATTTACCTGAGAGTAGAAAAAATATGTGCGTCATCGCTGATATCTTCGGTCTCATCCATAAATTTCTCGACGATCGTATGACCGCCACCCTTAGTGGTCAAAAATATTACAACCAAAGCAGCTGCCGCCAGCAACCCCAACATGGCAGCCACTTGCTTATTTCGCGCCAAAAAGTTCCACATCAACGTTAAAATATGCAACTTCTTTGCTTAATTTTATGTATTATGATTTTAAAAAAAAACTTTATTTTTCTTTTATTATTTATAGTTCAATTGAAACATTAAATACGCAACGCAGTTTGGTTCACTGTTTCTTCATGCTTTTTTAAGTACCGTCAATTTCAATATTTTTCAATATTCGTTGGGATTATGCGAGTTTTGCGATAAACACCACTGGACTGTCAGATCACGCCCGAGTCCTACCACGTCACCCTGTAGATTACGCGACCTAGCTGACATGACACACTTTATTGTTCTATTAACAACGATAATGAATACTAGGGTCGTCGCTTTGTCTGTACATCCTGACCTTATCTCGTTTAAAAATCGTTATAAATCTCATATTTAAAACTCAAATGTGCGATTCGTGTGGTTTTTGTGGTATCCTTATTAAAACGTTGAACATACATAAGTATTTTTTTTTTATAACCAGTCATATACACAACACAACACAACCAAGTACACAACCCTGAACAGGACTATAAATTCAATTGTCACTTCCTGATTGTATTAACTTAAGAGACCCACTAACTCCCATCAACATTATCTAAGATATAAGCTTTCTGAAATTAAATGAATTAATTATGTCAACCTGTAGTGTAGTTCATTGACTCCGTATAATTGAATATTGTCTTAATTTTTTTTTGAGGAAATGTTTTTAATTTTTAAGTATGTAATATATTGTAATACTGCAATATCTGTGGTTGATTTGTTAAATAATTCATACATATTCTCTGAATATTACGTTTAATATTTTTTTAATCTCCTCAGACTTGAGATTGAGTTTGGTACTTTGATGTCCTTGCATATTATTATTTCCAGGCAGCATCACATACTTCAGAATTACAATTAGCTTACTGTGATTTATTTTAATTTTTTGGTTGTGACTTTTTATTGTTGTGCTCCAGTTCCTTGTTTGATTTATCTGAGTGGGATTCTGGATTCCTAGCCTGGTCTAGATGGTATTTGGCTAGCCTATCCATTATAAGATTTCTAACCTCTATTATATAAGGTTTAGTCCAGAATCTTCTAGGTAGTTGCGTTTGTACCCTCTTCATCAACTTCTGCGTCAACGTGTCATCGTTTCATTGCAATACGAAGTTCAATATTCAATATTTACAGAATATAAGTACGTGTTACATAAAACAACTCAAAACCATGATATTCATCATTTCAATTCAGAAGCGGAGGCATCAGACCGTGTACCCTCCAGTCACGCTTCGCAACACTACGTGACGTTTCGACACATCCGAAACTGGGAAATCTTTATAAAACAGCAAACTGATACGTCTATTGAGTTTCTGATTACAGAATTAAGTTTAAAATAGATTAACTTGAATAGTGATCGAAGTAAGAAATGGTTTGATTGGTATTTAAATTGTAAAAGTGTTTAAGCCCGATGTTGGTTTTCTTCGTTTCTCATTTTGATTTTTTATAATTTTAATGCTTTTATTAATGTATTGCAAACCCTTCTGGAATACATTTTATGTCATGATGTTAAAGATATGTGATATTTCCTTATTTAAAAATGATTAAATTTTATGATTAGAGGTGAGGTTAGGTGAGATAGATCGGATTGTATTAACGTTGACATCATCGGCACTATTAGCTCTAACTGATGACCTGTCATGTAACATATGGTCGTTTTATATGTACAATAAACTAAGGAGTTTCTATTGTACTCTTTATCTGCCTTAATTATTATAGTCTGAAACTGTGTAACTTTTAGATTTATATTCTAATTATAGCATTGTAACTGGCCACTTTGAATCTCACTGATTGATAACTCAGAGTAGAATATATACGATAATACGTATCTCGTTTATAAAGCACATTCACAACTGTGGTGTGCAAAATATAAGAAATGTACAAAGTGGACGTGCGGACTTCTAGAAGAAGACTCGTAATTAACGAGATAGCGAGGAGTGAGATATGATTGGCAATGTCATTATCCGCTGCGCAGCGGAGCGTGGCGCCCTCAGCGTTCCGCTCAGTGCTTCGGTCAGCCACCTTGCGAGGAGCCAGTAAATGATCTCACTTGCACGTTTACTTTGAATTCGATTCATATTTTTTAGACATTTTCTAACGCTCTTAGCTTGGTTTTTATAATAAATATCTTTGCTTTTATGAATTAAAGTTGAATAATAATATAATATAAAGTGTATATATTAACGTAACTCATATTGTGTTGTATTCAAAATAATAAATAATACTTCAAATTGAATAAATGTTTAGTAGGTGTTTCTTACAACATTGTGTCTTCATTATTGGAAACGTGGTACAAACTCAAATCTGCTCCGAATGTGGGCTGCTTCAAAATTATCTTTTTAATTAAGAAAAACGTAAAACAATAATACAGGTATTTTAATATTTACAACAGCTAATAAGGTTTCAAATGGTTCCTTTCACTGCTTTGTCTGACACTGATTTTAAAAATAACCATCATAATCGATTCTCATTGGCGAACATATTATGATAAGTTATCATTCGTTTTTCTTATTCCACTTTAAGGAGATTTTTTTCTTGTAATTTAAATCAAATCAAGACCATCTTCGTAATGCTTATTAAAAAAAAACGATTAACCAAAATCGTTACACAGACACCGATGATGCGTTACATACATACACACTAAAGCAAAAAAGCAAAAAAAGATAATTCAGCTGATTTCATATATATAGCTCCTTCTTTTTATGAACTTTCTTGATACGAACAAAGACATGAAAGTTTTCAATCGCTAATAATAGATAAGAAAAACTTTAATTTTTATAATATTAGTGTATGTTCAAAAAAACACACTTTTTTAATTTTTCCATTTTTATATAGTTTTTTACATCAGATTATATTCATCAAAGTCCAAAGATTATTAACGCAGATATAACAACGGAGAATATATTGTTTAATACCAACACACGTGTACTTGTAGCAAGCAGTGCTCTATGCTCTATGTTACCGCACTTGTAACTTAGATCGGGTGAAAAGGTAAAGCGGGACGTGGTGTCCCGATAACATCTCGAAATTTATTGCACCGCTGAGGATAAATTATAAAACCACTAAAGAATAACGTCATTCTAGATTAAAAACGACTGTTACAATTTAGTTTCTTTTAAGTCATGAAGTATTATTTTAAATATTTTTTAATTTACTTTAGTAACAAAAACGACTAAATGTGGGCCCTCAGCAGTGACAATGCAGTTGGGTTCTATGCTATGTCCATTGTGGATGTAATTACACAAGTTCACTTACCCTATTACGTCGTTGGTCTGGTTGCTATCTTTTAAAGCTGTAGACATCGAGGGGCTAGCTTGAAACACAGGCAAATAAAAAAATATTGAATTTTACTGTCGAGAAATTTCTGGAGAAGTTCGTAGCTGTGAATTTGACAGTTGACCCTCCCGTGCTCAGGAAAGCAAGTAAAACTTTTGGTATAATGGAATCGTTTCGTTACTGTAGGGTTGCCGTCCCATTGGATTATCAGAGTGAGGTATAAAGTGCATTGGTGTTTGCGCGTACACTTCTGCACTATAACGTATTGTAAAACACCCAGTATAACGTCTTGTATTTAACAAACTGTTTGCTAATTATTATTTCAATTTCAAAAGTGAAGATGAATAAATTAATATATGATTTCTGTATAACGTGCCTAATATCGGGGCTTTATTCACGCAACACACTATCTATGTTAGGCAAATCAAGGTACCATAAAGCGCTTAAACGCTTTTAAGATTTAGTGCGTACAATGCAGCATGCAATAAAATTACTATAAAATATCATCTATTATTCACGAGGTGGCAACTTCCAGCGCTTCAGGCTAGTTAAGGTACAACGAACAATAACAGTGATGAGAATTTAAGATGAATCTCGCTACTCGTAACATAATTTCGTGGCAAAATAAACACGTATACGCAAAGATTAACTAAAATTTAAAGGTAATTTTATAATAAACTAAGAACTATTAAAGCGAAATTACTTGTTTCTTTAATCATTTTGCAGTTTGGCAACTTTTAAAATAAAAAGCATTTCCTAAGCTGATACGCCAGACTTGGCACGTAAACATTAAAGACTGTCAAAATATTGTATTTATTTATTAATATATAATTAATATAAGGTCTTCCAGACCGATTTCGGCGGCAAATTTCAAGAGAGATTAGCCAACTGCGCAGGAGATATGTATATATATAGGAGTAGGAGTATATATATAGGAGTGCACAAGTGTGTGCGGAAGCACAGGTGCACTCTCTATTCCCTAACACTCCGTAAGGCAATCCGACACGACTGGAAAGAGTTCAGGCACAGGATTTTCGACAGTAAAACCCAAAAACTTTTTATTGGCCCGACCTGGGTTTGAACCCAGGACTTCCCAGCTCTGCGGCTTTATTATGAGCCAGTGTAATTACAGGCACAAGGAATATAACATCTTAGTTCACAAGGTTGGTGGCGCATTGGCGATGTAAACGATGGCTAACATCTCTTTCAATGTCAATGTCTATGGTTATAAGTATAAATAGCATTGCAGTGGTCTAAAATTAATTTTAATAACAAAAACAAATATTACATGTACATAGGCTCCTATATACCTATTACCTACACGTATCTAGTTATAATCATTGATGGTATTGGAATTAATGCTTGGAAAGCCTTTTTTTAAACGGAGGCTTAGAGGTTAATCGAAGAAATTTAAATTAAGTATTATCGAATAAATGTATCTCGAAATTTAAATTCCATTCAAAACATAGCTTGAATTCAAAAAACATTTTATTAAAACGGGGCCAACAGACTTCTATTTATACTCTTTATATACAACAGACATTTATACAACAATTTCCTCAATTCACAACTTTCTTTCTTAAGTTTAAGTATAATAGACTTATATTATAAAAAAAGTCAAAGCTTTATTGTTTAGACCTACATTTATATTACACGATCACACCTTAACGCCGAGATTCTTAACCTTTTTTGCGTTATATCTCTGTACGATAACAAATATTTTAATGTCCTGTATTAAAAAGTAATATTACATTCATGATATTCAATTATTAATTTCAACTATTATCAAATTAAATTCTTAAAAAATAAAAAAAAGGATGGGTTAAGTGTTATTAAATATTTATTAAAGGAATGTTTCCATTTGATTTGAGTACTTAGCCGGCTGATCGATATATTGTTCAGTATTTTGCGAAAGCTACATAGGGTGGCTTCGAGTATCGATGGTAATACAATGACGCTGCTTCATCATTAAATTCTTTTGTTGCATAGAAGATTCGGGCGTTATGGGCTCCTCCTTATAAATATTACCGTAGCCTTTGAACTGATGATTGATGATGATGATGAACTGATTTGCAAAAAGTTTGGTAGATATGAAAATATACAAACATCCAACTACCTATCAAACGATGATTTCAAATAAAGAACCGTGATTGTTATAGTTCCAAAAGTCTGTTACATTCGAAATTTAATCCACAAAAACGAATTAAGAATCTATATTTTCAATGGCTTCTTTTGTCAGACAAGGAGCGGACCCAGCACCGCTAGCGTCGTGCTCGGCGGAGCATAGCGCGGGCGACAGGTGCAATACCTCCTTGTTAGTTACTCGAAATATTATTTGACATGCGTCAGGCTGCGAGCTGGTCAATTGTTTTATTGGGTCTACAAAATGAGCAGATGTGTGAATTAAAACAATTAATATTGTTTAAGGACGGACCTTTGACTTCCTTTCTTGACATTTGGAAAAAAAATTCTAATTGACTCAATTAGTATTTCAAAGTTTGATAATAAATTTATGATAGAAGAAGAGGATTTAAGAACTAAATTTTACAAAAAAAATTGTAGCCGTAATCTTAATATTTATCGTCATACACATTACATACATAGAGTCTTTCTCATGACACAAGATGAAAAAATCGACGTCTACCTAACTAACATTAGATATGTCGACAGGGTCGTAATATCGCACTAATTTTAATAAAAACTTACACAAAGCAAAATATGGTTCAGTCAATCAGATGTTTCAGCTTGTTCATTGAATTGTATACTTATTTTTAACCAAAGATTTTGTACCTGTAAACTCTAGGTTAGTCAATGACATATGTCAAATGCCATTATTGTTTCATGTCATTAGTAAGTGCGGGGTATAACAAAATGGAAAAAACAGTAGAAATATTGGAAAAATTTACTTTAACGTTTATAAAATTTAAAAAACTGACGTAAAAAGTCTTTAAAATCATTTATAACTGTTTAGATATGATGCTTATACATATATCTTTCTTATATATACGATAAAAATAATTATTTCGAACAACAATTGCATTGAGGGTAAAATTGAAAAAAAAAAAATAACTTCCATCATATTAATCATTATTATTTGTTTTGTCATCTCTTCTTTGAATTTCGTTTTCCTCAATGGTAATGACCGACATACGAAATAGATTAAGCCATGATAATACATACAACACTTCCTGTGATGATACGGCGGATTCTGCGATCTTTAGCCTCGTAATTACCATCTAACAATGCTGAGTTTCACAGATAGACAATTTTATTTTTCTATTTGAACTTCTAATGTATAATGCATTTCTGTTTTGTAACTAAATTAATATAGCTTATCTATGTTCATGTACCGTTCGATAAAACGATTCGCGAACACTCATCTCAATAGGAGGTATTTAACCGCAGCGTAACAATGAAATTTAATTTGATATTTTTGGTATTTAACATATACATATATATTTTTCTATAAATCATGTTTACTCTATAATCTGTGAATGTAAGCTTATAATTAATGTATATCAGAAATTTCTTATATGAGTTTGTTGTGTGTATTATTGTGTATTACGTATATTGTTAGTGTGTTTATTAAATAAATATATGTTTTTAATATTATTAATAAGAAAAATAAAGATCAATCATAGGGTTCGACCGCCAATATGATTAAAAATACGATGAATGCAGTATTCAAAAATGAGAAAACTGGTATATTTTTAAAATACAAATTTACTTATTCCTTTAATAATAAACACGAAAACAAAATAGCGGTTAAATAGTTACACACATTTAAGTTTTATGATGTGCAAAAGATATACATAAAATCGTTATAAAAACGACACTGTGACCTAAAACGATAGTTGGGTCAAACTTTAAAAATAAGAATATTAATACTTTAATATAAACTTTATAAATGAATATTAAAAAATAATAAATAATGTTATATTTAAATTCATTTCGGTGAAAATTCTTATAAGGTATGCAAAGACGCACGTGCGCGTAGACATATCGCTTGTTATGGCCGTAATGAGACCGTGTTTACGAGGCCACCAAATGCTTGTTAAGCCTCGACAATTTACCGTAGAACGAATAAACTTCAGTATAATAATTAACAGCGAAATACAAACAGATTGAATGCAAGAAACTTATTTATACTATCATTAGAGACTATTACATGATATTAAAATGAATTATTACAGGACGTTGTTAATAATAGTCATATTAATACGAATCGCTCTAATAATTTTTAGAATTATTCATTTACCTCTATATATTTATGTTCCAAAGATTAATTAAATTGTAAAAATATAGTCTTTAATGGGATATTAAAAAGTTATTTGAAATGATTTGGAATAAAAGATAGAAGGAAATTGTATTTTGTTTTTGTATGTGTAAACACTATATGAAAACTGTTTGGACTAAGCTTGTTATTATTTTATTGTAGTTTTTTTTATGAATAGATTCATTTAAACCTTCAATATATACAAATAAAAATAGCTACTGAAAAAATAATAACCGCGTAGAATTGTGGTAACAATCCTAGCAACATGTCCTTTTGAATCGCAATTCTTATCCTCTATGTGAAATATGAGCCAAATCCTAAATTCATACCAAATATATACCGAATCCTGTCAAATATTTATGTTTGTAGTAAATATGATCCTTTTCTTTTGTAATCGTCACTACTGGGTTATATTATGAAATGATAAGTTTTGTTCTACGCACGAAAGATATAATATAATCAGACATCTTTAATTATATTATATATTTTAGTCATTCTCATCATTAGTCTAGCGGCTGCAGGTCTTATTACTTAATAAACGAATGACATGGTAGTGTTTTTAAAATGTTTAATAGAATACTATTATAAATAGAGAAGTCCGAAAGTCTCGCAACTGGACAAAAAAATATTAAGAATACATATATTCTGATCAATTATTCACCACGCTGTTGAAAGATTATATATATATTTATTTCAACATATATGTATATACATGCAACATGATGATTACGATTCCTCAAATACATCCAGTACTTCAAAGCCTTAAATGGATGGATTAAAACGAACCAAAGCATAATTCAGTTAGAATAAACATAGTTATTGAATGTAAAATAATTTTACTTTAATCAAGTACATATTTGTAATTAAATTGCCTTAGTTCATGGTGGCCTATTTGTTAAGTAAAATATCGCGCTGCAAAATAGAGCATGCACTAATATTGGACATCAAATTGAATATATTTATTGCATTATAGCCTTTATTGCTATATATATAAAGTATGTGTATAGTCTTTTATTGTACGAAGATTTGTAAGGATATTGATCTTTATTTATATTAAGATAAGGTTCTCTTGTTTTCTAATAAGTTGTGGGCGTAGTGTGGTAATGGAAAGTTATTGTACGAGAAATGGTTGCTGAAGATATGGGAATGGTCGGAATAATGGGTTTTAAGATACACGCTGCACTCGGAAACGTAGTGAACTTTGTTATAATATAATCTTGCTTTGTTTAATATTAACTGATATCGCTTGTGGTGGCGAAATACGACCATTTTATTATTGATTTTTTTAGTATAAAGAATCAAAGATGTTAAAGTGGAAACTGTGGCACTTATAAACTAGTTCGAAGCCGATCTTGGTGCCTAATGTTTTTTCTCATTCGATAGCGTTACGTTAAATGCAATTTATATAGAATTCCGATAATTATCACTAGACGGCGTTGTTTTCATTCCACTAGGCAATCGCACTAGGCACACTTCTCAAATACTAAGAGACATTTATTTCAATATCAATATGTTAAAACGTTAAACATATATACGACAAGACTTACCTTAATGTAAGTAATGAGTACACCCACTTATAACAGGAAGGATGGTTAAATTCTCGCCTGAATCGAGATTTGCAATTGTTCCAGATAATTGTATTAACATTTTAATATGCAGGTTTTGTTACGTTTTTTTTTCTAAGCCGAAATGAGCTCAAAGAATTGATCTTACCCGAAGATGGAAAGTTCAAATATCATAATTTTCTAAGTTTTTATTTGTCTAATTTGTGTATATTCATCTCGTGTTCAGCGGTGAAAGAAGACATCGTGAAGAAATATGCATGTGTTGGATGACGTTTCAGTGGCGTGATGAATTAAGCTGCTCATCCTTAAAAGGTCGGAAGACTTCTGCTCAAAAGTGGTATTAGAAAAAATAAAATAATAGTTAAAACATTTTGGCTTATTTTTCCAAGTCAACATTTTCGAGAAAATTCTTTGTCAATGGAATGTGTTTAAGTATTTGGGCAGTCTCGTAATTCCAACTTAAAAAGTTTATCTATTTGATGTAAACAAAGCCAATGAAAAAAATTAGTAGAAAATATATTATTATTAAACACGAAAGCGCATTTAATTAAACGAAATTTCGGTGATGTGCGGTATTTAATTACGGCAGTATGTGTGCAATGCTACTGAACTAATTATATCCAGTGCGCGTGTTGTATCAACGGCTAATTAATTGGTTGCTATGAGCGGTTACCACTCTGATACAGGAAATGTTTTAAAGAGAAGTGAATGTTTAATTTTGTATTCAATCTTTTAGAAACGATGCTCTCGTTAGTAAAAATTGCGAATAATAGTTTTAACTAATAAATTTAAGGACATATGTATATATGTGTGTAATATTAGCAAAAGCTTGCAGACTTTATCCTGCCTGTATAAATTATACCAATTGTTGTGACATTTTTGAGTAATGTAAATTGAGTTAAATATTTAAATATAAATAGATATCTATTGTACAAGTAATTATCACCGATATAAATGATATAAAAGCAACATTGCTAACATTATTTCTCCATTGCGTCACAAAGAAAAGCAAAGAAACAAAGAAGGGAAGCATATGACTAGTATATATAATATATAAACTAGTCATATGTATAAATGTCATATTATATATATAAATATATTTATTAATGAAGACATCACTTGCTGGTAGGGCTCTGTGCAAACTCGTCTGGGTAGTACCACCCACTCATCAGACATTCTACCGCTAAATAGCAATACTTAGTACTGTTGGTTCCAGTTTGAAGAGTGAGTGAGCCAGTGTAACTACATGCACATGGGACATATCATCTTAGTTCTTAAGGTTGGTGGCGCATGTAAGGAATGCTTAATATTTCTTACGGTGTCAATGCCTACCGGCGCCAATGTGGTGGTGCCACAGGTGCTATAGTTTGGCATTATGAACGTTCGCATGGTTATAACTTAAACACTTTGTTAGATATCTTTATGACATTTATAAAGCTTAGACATATATGGATATTCGTTTTTTTATTCGTATGAAATAACTATTGGCGTGCCTTTGTGGTAAGACCGAGTCGTATGCCGTGACGACTAACGGCCGTGTTATACCGTCATGCTCTATTTCCGCCGCTTCTTCCCTGTGTGTGTAAAGCGTAACTATAATACACGTCGTTGTTTTTCGTGTGACTGAAAAATATATTTGATTTTATTAATGTTATTCTATGTTTTTATTGGTTTCGTTTAATTATGAATAATTTTAATCACAATCAATTTCGATAATTTACATCTGCTGAGCATCCAGCGATGGCCTTAATTTTATTGAAATACTTTCACGTTACATTTTGCCATTTCACGTAAAATATAGCTAATTTCCATAAATACATGGAATACATACACAGCAGTTCAATATTATAATAAACAAGAAATAACTAAGCACAATTTGTGGTGTACGATGTTAGTATGAACTAACAATTAGGGCTTTGAAATTCACTTACACGAGTATTCTGTCTAATTCATAATTCAACGCGCATATTTATTGAACAGGCAACCCTAGTCCCTGGTATCCATTGAGCGCCAAGCCCAATAAATCAGTCGGCGGGCGCCTGTAGGTCTCGCGCGCTATGTAAATGTCACTTGTGTGTCCGGCGACCGGCGCGTGCGCACAGATAACGTAATGCCGGGAAATTCGATGTTTACATGTGATGAATTATGCACACTGTGGAATGTCAACTTGAATTGTTGTTGAAATGAATTTAAAAAAAAACTTAAACAATATTTTTTTTATATTATTTCGGATTAGTATCAAAAGAAGAAACTATTAATATAGATGTAATTGATTCTATAATGTTGTTGTTCTACAAAGTCAATGTCGAAGTTGTCTGATAGATTTTTCATTTTTATAAAAAATAAGTTCTTAATAAATAGAAAACGCATGAATGTCCTCCACCTTTATTTACTTTGGGTCCGAAGTTACATACATAGTTAAGGAGAAGAGTCCGATGCTTAATCCACCTCAATAATCCATAGCTATTACTAAGGCAGATCGTTTTGAGTTTCTTTCGATACATACAGGTTTTATCACGTTTAGCTTCACCAGAAAACACGAGACTTAGCACACACGTGTTTAACTGAGTTTGAGTTTGATATCACGTTCTATTGAATCCTCAGCTCATCATAATTAATGCAAATCGATGAATATCGATATCTTATTTATATGAGAAAATTTGTGTTTGAATGTTTGTTACACATTGCGTTAAAAGTCCAGAAAAGATTTAAATAAAACTTTCTCTATATAGTAATACCTACATACATATATAATAAAGCTTATATCGTGGAACATTATATTATTAATTTTTAATTTATATAGGGAAACCAGTCTACATAATTTACGCTTTGCGAAACTGGTACTTAGGATTAAAAAACTCCGTCCGATTGTCTGTTACGATTTGACAGCTAAAACACTGAATCGATTTTCATGAAATTTGGTATGAAGCTTGTACCCCTAGGATATCGGCATTTGCTATATCTTACACCTGACTAAACCTTATTACGTGAGATAAAACTCATTTTAAAATAATCACTTCGTATAGCTAAGTATTATGTAGGTGCTAGTAGACACATTTATTGAAAACTCGTTGCAATATAACAAGAAATAATTTTCGTGTAATGTGTTCATATCGATTCGTCTTACTCGTAAGCTGATAGGATAAATCGTTGAGATTCCCATTACGTACTTTCTATAAGCACAAGATAAATCGGCGAACACCACAAAAGCGTTAGAAATTACATCTTCATAGACTTTCACTCAAATTTGTAAAGGGTAAGCAAATCCTATGATTCTAGTCGTGTAGGTACAAGTTACAAGGTAGAAAGCAGACAGTAGGTGCGGTACACAAATCATCGCGGTACTACGCCCCGACTGTTTTATAGAAAAACACGTGCGTTGTGAGCGTTTTAAAACGCTACAATTTTTTAAAGTTCTTATTATATAATCAAGTATTATGTTATATAGCTTGGTCCTTTTCGAATACACCAGTAGTTTACAAAGGAAATTACCGATGGAGGTTTAGATAATATTATTGAACCGCGTATAATCTAAATAATATATATTTTTAAATAGTTCATCTATTTAAAAAAATATATTATTGAAATTCTCAATATTTTTCCTAGTTTTTGAGGCTACGCTACGATTCTTCTACTCTAGAGGCTAACTTATAAAGCTCCAGGTGCCAGAGGTTATGAGCTCTGTGTCGGTCTAATATAAAGCTTACGCAAAATAATATCACGGTCAACTTAGCGGATGCAATAATGATCATTGTATGGTACGTGTTGCGTTATTAAGTAACGAATTTAAATTTAATGATTAAATGCTTGTCATTATTTAATTTTAATAAAATAACATTTATATTTAATATATATTAACGTTCGATTTGAAGAAACGCTTAAAACGTTGCGATTTCCGAATGAAAATGTTTTCGTATAAACATATAACAAAACACGCTCTGAACTAGGAAACAGGTTACTTATAGCGAAAAATAGACCCTGTATTTATTTAGTGGGCGGCCATTACGTAGCCTTTATCCCGTATAGAGATACGAGAAATCTAGAGGAACATGGGGATTTGTGAGGAGGCTTTAAGATGCGCAATTAAGATTAGTTATAAGTTGGGATTTTTAGTTGACCGCTAACGGGTATCTTCCAGCTATAACTTTTGTGTTATAGGTTTGTTATCAACAATTTAAAAATTATAAGCATTTTTTTATTAAGCTACATTATTAATTGTATTTCAAGTCTATTCTATTTTGGATAAAAGCCGAGATGGCCTAGTGGTAAGAACGCGTGAATCTTAACCGATGATCGTGGGTTCAAACCCGGGCAAGCACCACTGAATTTTCATGTGCTTAATTTGTGATTATAATTCATCTCGTGCTTGACGGTGAAGGAAAACATCGTGAGGAAACCTGCATGTGTCTAATTTCACTGAAATTCTGCCACATGTGTATTCCACCAACCCGCATTGGAGCAGCGTGGTGGAATAAGCTCCAAACCTTCTCCTCAAAAAGAGGTGCGGAGGCCTTTAGCCCAGCAGTGGGACATTCACAGGCTGTTACGGTATAAATAAGCACGATAATTAATTTTAATATGTCCATAAATTTGTATGTTCCTTCATTAAAAGTTTTTTTTTTTGTTTCTTTATATGTGTGTTGCCTTTCACTCATGTGTTAGGTTTAGGAGTGGCAAGTATTAGGTTAAAAAAAATCAAGAAGCCCTTGCCTTGTAGCCTAGTCCTTCCTTGGGGTTCAAGCTTGCTTCATACCATATATTTCATCAAAATCAGTTGAGTGCTTTAGCCGTGAAAGCGTGACAGACAGACACAAGAGTTGAATTTTTTAATAATTATGATATAAATTATAATATTATATAAATACAATATATTTTCTATAAACGATGCTGCTACTGCTGCTATGCCTATGTAGGGTTTGATACTCGCGCGTGACATATATTTTTATAGCCCAAATAGGCTGCTATATATATTTATAGAATACGAAGGCGGACGAGCATGTGGGCCACCTGATGGTAGGTGATCACCAACGCCCATAGACATTGGTATTGTAAGAAATGTTGTCCATCGCTTACTTCACTAACCTTAGGAACTAAGATATTGTGTCCCTTGTGCCTGTAATTACACTGGCTCACTTACCCTTCAAACCGGAACACAACAATACCAAGTACTGCTGTTTTGCGGTAGAATATCTGATGAGTGGGTGGTACCTACCCAGACGAGCTTGAACAAAGCTCTACCACCAGTAAAATATAGTCTTTATATAAACTCTGTGTTATTTTCGTGTCCGAGTCACTGATATGAAATTACTTAAAAGCTGGTCATAATTATTTGTTTTACTTGCAATATAACAGTTTTTATCTAATCCTATCCTTGAGCGACAGGTAGTTAAAATACTGCCTGTGCAAGCATTCTGAGGAAACTATTAAATGGGCTTAATGAAACTTTCAATCGTTATAGCCAATATCCTCAATCATCATAAAATGTAGTCTTTTAGATAACTGCAGTATTCCCTAAAGAATTAGTAATAAAATTGTATGATTTGATCTCCATTATGTAAAAAATGTAACAGTAATTTATTATTGTTACATTTATTTATAAATTTAAAAAATATAATGTAAACACTGATAGGCGTTTTCAACAAGACATGAACTCTTCATTTGTAGTAGAATTTTTTGAAGGGCCGGTTGCCGGGGTTGGTTCGTTCCCACCCAGGACAGATATTAGTTTGCAAGAACGTGTCTGTCTGTTTGTCCTGAGTCTGGGTGTAATTATCTATATAAGTAGGTATTTACAGAAAGAAAAGTAGTATATCAGTTGTCTGGTTTCCATAGCACTAGCTCTGCTTAGTTTGGGATATTATTTAAAAAAATTTTAAATACATGACAGACAAGTCGTCTATGACTTTGGCTATACATTGTATTGTTTTGACTTATTTTCAATTAAATATTTATAAAGTTATAAATAGTAAAAATGTATAAATTATAGTGCCAATTAACCTAATTCGTGTATATTAAAAATCATCATCATAAATCGTGATATATCTCTGAGCTCGCACATAATGTATCTATCTCAATTTGTTATGGATGAAATGTTATATTTTTACTGTTTCAGAATATTTCATTGTCAATCTCAGACTTACCGTACGTTGCATCGGAACCGGAACGTAACGGTTACTTTGCTATCTAACGGTATATTCATTTGCAGTACTTTTTATCCGTGCTCACTAAGATCTGTAGCTGATTACTACGAGAAGTCACTCGTTACTCACTCGTATGTTCAAAATTCAAGCTTTCGACTTCGGCTTTCGACTTTATTTGCAACTATATTAAGATATAATAGATATATTTGACACCTATTGTATCTTATCTTATCTTTTTATTACTAAAGAAAGTTATTCTATACTTTGACGTTTGTCGGAATTTTGTAAGTATAATTTAAATTTAAAAAAAATATATATATTTAAAGTTCTCAATCGGGTTCACTGATTATAAAACTGACTTATTTTTAATGATAACTAGTATTAGATTATAGTTTTACAGAGCTAGGCTAGGGAAAGCTTAAATAAAAAGACAGCGTGGTTACAATGACAGACATTTTCTTTTTTATTAGAGAGTAACACTAAAGAGTAATTTTGGTAACTATATACATATAGCTTATTAATTATCTGTATAAAAGAAAAATTAAATCTATCTATACTCTTTCAAAATACGATATTCAATAGTATCGATTCGATTATAATAATAATTAATTAATGTTTGAAGCAAAAATATTGTTATTATAATATAACGTGTGTCTAAAGTCTATAATTCGTAATTGACGATTATCTTTATATATTCGTTTGCAATACTTCACTGTGCTTGCTAAACTTGCATTTTAGTAACAAATTGCTAAGAAAATTACCTATTACTAACTTAGAATTGCTTTAATTTAAAACAGTTGATTACAACTATGTAAAGTGGAACTTATCATTTCTATAGGACAATAAAACAAACATTATTCCGATTAACTTTATAATTAAACAGTAACAGGCTGTAAATGTCCCACTGCTGGGCCTCCTCTCCCTTTTTGAGGAGAAGGTTTGGAGCTTATTTCTCCACGCTGCTCCAATGCGGTTTGGTTGAATATACACGTGGCATAATTTCAATGAAATTCGACACTCGCAGGTTTCCTTACGATGTTTTACTTCACCTTCAAGCACGAGAAATTATAAACACAAATTAAGCACAAACATTCAGTGGTGCTTACCCGGGTTTGAAACCACTATCATCGGTTAAGATTCACGCGTTCTAACCAATAGACCATCTCGGCTACAACGCCCTCGTATATTTTTAATTTTTTGAATAATTTTAAAAATAGTTAAAATTGGTTTTCGAATTTCGGGATTTATAAAAATTATACTGACGCTACTCTGGTGAACAGCGTTCGTCTCCCTCATTATCACTCATTCAATTTCACCGTGTAATGTCTTTCTCGTGTAATGGCTTCAAGTGCCGGTACAAAAATAAAAATGTTGAACTTCGTCTAAAGTTAATCTCCTATAGGTATTATAGTCAGTACATAGTATTGTTAAGCTGCAAATGACAGGACATTTCATTAGATTAAAAAAAACACTTGTTATTAATATTGTGGTCTATTTTTATCTTTCTGTGAAATTTGTAAAACCCTTATATATTCAATGGCCATATCGACTGTTAGAGTAAGAGATCGTAGGTGAAATTCTGACCAACTGACTGACTAAAAAATTATAAAAAGTGTTTATTTCATAGAATATTTATATTTAACCCTTTAATTATTCCATGATAACCAATGTAGACCATAACTTGAAAACCATTGAATCGATAAATAAAAAAACAATAACATACAACAATTAGTATAATTTATTAATATATTGTGAAAATAGGCAAAAATATGACAATCATATGTGTATTGAGAATGGGCTTTAAGTGTGACTCGTAAACCGATATATTATAAGTATAATATTCCGATATAGTTTTATATAGGCCCTTATTCTAATATATTATATAATATAAAATAAACTCTACAAAGACACGCAGTTGCGGTCAACCCTATCTAAGTCTAAAGTGTAAATGTTCTACTGTGGGGCTGCCCACCCCGCTGAACCAATGTTGGTTGGTGGATACAAATGTAGCTAATTTTCATCCGACACATTTATGTATAATCAAATTAATGCCACAATAAAAAATAATTTGTATTATATATATACAAACAATGAAGAATAAAATACATAACTTAACTACTCAAAATAATTAATGCTATTTGGACTGGTGTAATACTTATCACATTTAAGTTTCGGAATCTATAACTTACAAAGATATTTCTTTGTTTGTAATCTATAAACTCAGTAACCACTCAACCGATTAGTATGCTACTTTATCCAAAAGTAACGTTGGCTATATTTTATTTAAGTAATTATATGTATGTATGTATGTATGTATGTATGTATGTATGTATGTATGTATGTATGTATGTATTTATGTATGTATGTATGTATGTATGTATGTATATATGTATGTATGTATGAATGTATGTTAAAGAACGGAACCGTACCGGAAAAGGCTGGTGAATCTTATTCCAAATCATGTCTTTGATCCGTATGCAGTTGAAACGCTTGAACCTTGGAGAAAAGAGAAGTGCAAGAATTAAAAATATAACGCCTCTTCTTATTGCATCTACTGGGCATAGGAAGCTGGTTCATTTGTCGCCCAGAAGATTGGAATTGCGATTCAAAGGACTAATGCTGCTAGAATTTTTGCCAATTTTCCACGCGATCATGGTTTATATGCATATTACTCTAAAGCACGCAATACGTACAGACCAAACTAAATCTGGTCATGAAAATTTGCATACGCCTTTTACACAGGTGAACACTAATAAAGGGGATAAAAGTTTGTATGAAAATCCTTAATTTTTTTCAATATATATAACCTATAATCTTGGTTAACTTTTGATACCAACGAGGTAGTTATAAGTAATTTAAAAACTAAGAATTAACAGTCATTACGTTAAAACTGAATATAAATTATTGTTCAAGTAATAAACCAAAACTAATTATGTCATTTTTATTACATTTTAATCCGAAGTTAACATGGCATTTTAAGTTACAGCCCAAGACGACAGATGATTATTAATTGTGACATAAAAATACATTTATTTATTACACAGATAATAAAATTGTTCTAAGTAATCGTTCTTAATAAAGAGATAAATATTTAATTGTTGACGTTATTATAAATAAGAAAAAAAAGACTATATCTAGTTTTATCATTTAAATGCTGTTATAATATTGAATTTTAGAATGGAGGTCCGTATGATATTGTGTAAAGCCTGTTATTATCGAGCTTAATTCAAAAATTTCGCAAAAATAAATGCTAAAAATAAAATACGCTAATCTGTTACGATCGGAAAATTAATGTTTCGTAAGACAGAAGAACGTGTGATAAAAATAATGATAATATTATAAGTTTTATTTTAAATTATTGGTAAATCATTAATAATCCTTAAAATAGTAACTTTTGCTATTTACCTAACTTGAAACATTAGCTTTTTTATCGACATTATTTTAATTTCAAGAGTTATTTCTAGTCGACTTCAAAAAATGAGGTTCTTAATTCGGTTGTTTTTTATTTTACACAGCATTATACGTAGCTTGAAAAGATTCTGCCCCAACAGTATTTAAGATAATATATAATACAATTCCACTTTAATTAAATTATTTATTGTTTATCATAACACACTTCGCACTTCCAAAAATGGAATTCTTTACCAGCTCACGTGTTCCCTACAACCAGGGTTCATTTAAACGAGGCGTGACGAGGCATCTTGCGGGGGCGGCTACTGCAGAACATTCTTCCCGACTGTACTGGCCGTCGTCGCGTTTGGACTCTACTACAACTTACCATCAGGTGGAGTAGAGTCATTTGCCTTTCCGGCAAATATAAAAAAAATCTCCCTGGATTATTAATTAAATAGTTGGTCTAATGGATTATGGATTATTATTCATATCGTAGTTGTGGAAAGATACTGTTTCGTTTACTTAATTAACATTCAATCTTAAAATATATACAAATAAAAAATAATAATAGCTACTGTAAGAATCATAACCGAGAAGAATTCTAGCAGCATTTCATTTTTGAATCGCATTTAATTAATTACCGTACCGTAACAGCCTGTGAATGTCCCACTGCTGGGCTAAAGGCCTCCTCTCCTCTTTTTGAGGAGAAGGTTTGGAGCTTATTCCACCACGGTTGGTGGAATACACATGTGGCAGAATTTCAGTGAAATTAGACACATGCAGGTTTCCTCACGATGTTTTCCTTCACCGTAAAGCACGAGATAATTTATAATCACAAATTAAGCACATGAAAGTTCAGTGGTGCTTGCCCAGTGGTGGATTTCTGCTTAGCCTAAAGATTGACTGGTAGACAATACCTTTAGGCATCAAGTCCGCATTTTGTTCCTACAACACAATGTGGTAGTCAAAAAAGTTTTTAAATATTTATTTATAAAAATAAAATTTGCAAATTGTATTATTCACGAAGTAATCACTATATCTTGTTTAGAATTGGAATTTCGTCATATGCCTGCTAACCGTAATTAACTTTTTACGAGGTTAATAAAACTAAGGATGTTAATTTCTGCTTAGCCTAAAGATTGACTGGTAGACAATACCTTTAGGCATCAAGTCCGCATTTTGTTCCTACAACACAATGTGGTAGTCAAAAAAGTTTTTAAATATTTATTTATAAAAATAAAATTTGCAAATTGTATTATTCACGAAGTAATCACTATATCTTGTTTAGAATTGGAATTTCGTCATATGCCTGCTAACCGTAATTAACTTTTTACGAGGTTAATAAAACTAAGGATGTTAACGATCACTTTAATTTCTAATGAATTGCCTATTCTAAGTGTAGTCGGTATTTGAATCGCAAATCGTTTAAAAGTATATTAAAACTACTGTTATGTTAAATTTAATCTATAGATAATTATTTTTAATATGTGAATATAAATATAATTTGTATTTAATTCAAATCATGTATGATATATGAGTATGATAGAAATGAGTAACTACTAAGTTTCTTTTTAGTTTTTTCTGGATTCTAAATTTTAAAGCAAAATTACGATTCAAAGGAACTTGTAAAAGACTACTAGAATAAAGAATATTTTATTTGTAAATTAAGTAATAATAATTGTAAGCCGAGATGGCCTAGTGGTAAGAACATGTGAATCTTAACCGATGATCGTGGGTTCAAACCCGGGCGAGCACCACTGATTTTTCATGTGCTTAATTTGTGATTATAATTCATCTCGTGCTTGACGGTGAAGGAAAACATCGTGAGGAAACCTGCATGTGTCTAATTTCATTGAAATTATGCCACATGTGTATTCTACCAACCCGCATTGGAGCAGCGTGGTGGAATAAGCTCCAAACCTTCTCCTCAAACGGGAGAGGAGGCCTTAGCCCAGCAGTGGGACATTAACAGGCTGTTATTTCCTTACTTACTTACAGTATCATATGAGTACATCATCACCATTACCATCAGCATATCCTTGTGGCCTCGTCCGCGTAGACTTTCATTTATGAAGGAATCCTTATTTTACTTACTAGTAAGGTGCAAATTATAGTTGTTAAAATGATGATTTTATCGATATTATTACTAACTAAATTTATAACTATGTCCTATCACAATAAGAAACTATTTGCGCACACTCTTGAGCACTATAACATCGCTTGGGCAGATTTTTGCTCATGGACATTTGCAATAACGGAGGGCTTACAAATGCGTTGGCGACTCTTGAGGAATGTGTAGGCTCTTTTATTTCCCAAGTCATATCAGTTGGAGAGTTGGAGGTTCTCCGTTGAGACTGGAGCGAAATCAATACGAACGACTTATCATAAAACTTATGTAACTATAAGCTTGTTTTTTTTTTTAATTACTTAAAAGAGATTACAAACTTCAATCTCTGTTTTGTGTATTAAAAAAAACGCTGTAATTTTATTTTTATTTTACTTCACTTTAACGTTATAAGTGGTTACCTTCGCCTGTAGTCCATGTCACTGTGAGAAATATTAACAATCGTCATTGCACCAACCTTGGGAACTACGAGGTTATGTCCCTAGTGCCTGTAAACTTATTATATAACATAGGATTACAGACGATCTGTGCGGTAAAAGTACTTCTTGCCACTTTAGGAAATAGTTTGGATCCACCCACATACACCGCGCTGTTTTGCTCGATGCGTCTTTCGTATAGTTTCATCTTACACATGAAGGTTTCTTATTGTTTATGAATTTATTTATTTTAGGAGATTACGATTGTTAATAATTACATATGTTCTATTATTATACACGATTATTAATAATTTTACAATATTATATACATATATATAAATATGTAAATATGTATTATAAATAACGCGCTTTGCTTTTGAGAGTACTGTTCTTTACCAGCGCCTAAACGTTGTTTTGAGTTTTAGAAAATAAAACTATCATGCGATAATGTGGTGTGCAACTTCAGTAGCATGTTTTTTTTTATAAGCAAATTGTATTTGAGATGTTTATAAATCAAACCTTAAATATAATACGTGTAAGCAAAACTGAAAATGTACGCGAAAAATAACAAAATATTACTTTAAACGAAAGAAAAATTACCAATTCTTAGCAGAAATTAAATATATATTTCTATCAAATTGAGTGTCATCTGATCTGGCTTGCGGTGAAATGTTTAAAAATATTCTGAAATCATAACATCAACTATAATACAACATGACCAGCTTAAAAACTATACACTTACATTCGTCAATTACACGTAATAGGTAATTTACTAACAGTTATCACACTAATATCGACCTTCAATAATACATAATTAGTGGACAATTTAACGCAAAAACAGCATTCGCTAATTAAAACCATAATTCAATACTAATACCCCAAACATCAAATAACTGGTAGTATTTAAGAAGAATTTACACGTAAACCATGTTAAAACTATTTTTATCACAATTCTCGTTAATATTATTAGTAAATGCCAAATCGGTGTTAGAACCCAGAATCGTGCACGGCGAACAGGTTAATATAGCTAATTATGCTCATTCAGTGTTTTTGGTAATAAATGGTGCAACTGGCCACTATATATGCGGTTCTTCGGCTATCAATCAGAAGATTCTCTTGACAGCAGCGCATTGTGTCGACACTTGTATCAACAAGTGCTTGGATTCTGCGGCATATGCAGGCAATGCCAATAAGAGACGAGGTAACAAAATATCAATTTTGGCAACAGCCATACACAAAAAATTCAACCGTAACCGAATACAAAACGATATTGCCTTGATTCTGCTTAAGAATCCTCTGACGTTGGGGAAGTTTATCAAGAGAGTGGCACTAACGAGAGCAGTACCTCCTCAGACAATTGGAATTGTCGCGGGATGGGGTTTGGTTAATGTACGTACGACTTTTCATAAAATATATAAAACTACATAAAGTTATAGATAATTAAGATTCTATTAAAAATTTTGACTGTGTTGAACACATTATTTAAAACGGTCTTTTCAAATTATTTCTTACTTTATGAATAAGGTTCAAGAATATTTTGAATTTGTAGCTTAAATTATATAATACAATTTTTTAAGGAAGTGCATAATACACACACTGATTTTCTACACTCAGTTCAACAGACGATTTGGAACTTTGAGGATTGTCGAAAAATGATACCAACGTTATCAGACGGAACTATCTGTGCCGGAGACGTGCAAAATCAACGATACGCATCAGAGTATGTTAAATTACTAAAACAAAGTAGACTTTCTCCTAAATAATAAATATTATTAAACTATAGAATGCAGAATAACAGAGGTGGAAACAAGTATCTCAAATATCTTAGCAATTTTGGTTAAAGTAAATCAGATATTTTAATTTATTGCATTATCTTCGGTAAGGCAAAACGAAGAATTTTTGTTAAAATTATTTCATTGATTTTATTATATTTCTAAAAAAGTAGGCCACTATTAATCTCTTATTGCTGGTAAAAAATAAAACTAATTTTAATTTTAAATAATTACGATATATATAACTACGAGTAATGTCAATCCTGTAAGAACAAACTCGAAACTTTCCGCAGAAAACAGTTAAGAAATGTCTGAAGTGCGATATTGACCATAGAAATTATTAACATTTTAGGAATACATTAATCAAAATAGTATATTGCCTTAAGTCAATTGTCAACATTTCACGAGTGATTAATGAAGTGAGTTCTTACAGAATTATACTACAGGTGTCTGGAACCCAAGGTTTTAAACATTAAAAAACTTAACACGAATATTCTAACCGTGTGAATATTCGAATTTTAAAATCCTTCGATCACATAACATTATGCAGCATTGCATATGTTATATTCTAAAAATTAAATGTTATATTATTAGATATATTTAAAAACTCTTTAAACGAACTTAGTATTTTTTTCAGAGGTGATTCTGGCAGTGCTCTGATCATCAACAAATATATCCAAATAGGAATTGTCTCTTATAAAAGGCCGGATATATCGAGAGCCATTGTAGTTTATACGGACGTTGCTTATTTTTATAATTGGATAAAATATAATTCAAAGAAATTATACTGTGATTACGTGTAATTTTTTATGTTTGTAACAATTTATCAGTAAATATGAGAATATTTTTATATTACTCTAACTTTAAAATTTATTATTATTATAGACTTAAATATAATTTTATTAGAGTTTTGCTCTAAATCCGACAAGTGCAGTTTTAATGGATGTTGTTGTTTTTTTTTAAAAAAGAAACGAAACAAATGTAATATTAAATATAATACAGTTAAAATTGTTGTAAAGTAAGCTGTATCGTGTGGTCATGTCATCATTATACTCAGCCAACGAATTATAATGTCATTTTTCTCAAATAAAACGCCTGTCAATGAAGATATTATTAATAGGCGACAAATTAATTAAATCACATGAAAATCCTTTGGTGATAAATCGATAATACTTTTGCGTATATAGCCACTGAAGAAAGAAATAAATTAGAATCATGTACTATATCCTGTTTTTCGGAGAAATGCAGATGTATTACGCATAAGCATACGCTGAGAAAGAGATTTTTTAATTAAAGATAAAAAATTACACCTTTTACTTGTACAATATACTTATTATATCTTTGAAAATATATATCAACCTACCTATTCTTTTACAGTCATCGTATTTTTTCAAATAAGAAAAAAGTCATGTCATTTACTGGTGGTAGAGCTTTGTGCTAGCTCGTCTGGGTAGGTACCACTCACTCATCAGATATTCTACCGCTAACAGCAGTAGTTGGTATTGTTGTGTTCCGGTTTGAAGGGTAATTACAGGCACATGGGACATAACATCTAGTTCCCAAAGTTGGTGGCGCATTGGTGATGTAAGCGATGGTTAACATTTCTTACAATGCCAATGTCTATGGGCGTTGGTGACCACATACCATCAGGTGGCCCAAATGCTCGTCCGCCTTCCTATTCTATATAAAAAAAAAATATAAGTTTAGTAGCAAATAATCTTCTACCAACGTTTTAATCTAGCACCTTACCAAAAATGAAATGTAATTGAAAACAATTAATCTTGTACTTTTATGACGTCATGTCTCGTTTTTATTAGCAATTAATGAATGTTGAATTTCGTCCAATGAACAACCACTAATAACAATGATTGTCAATCGCTATGTGTTCTCAAATACATAGCTTGTGTTTTCGTTTTACGCTCGATATTTTTTATCGTTTCATTACAATTGTTTTTCATACTGAGGGTTTTTGCTTTTGTACTCGTCCACTTTTTGCGACTTGCCACGGATTCTGTTCATTGTTTGCGATTTAGATAATGATATTGAGGTGTATAATTTGTCACCTGTGCTTCAACCGGATGCTAAAACGTGTGTCTTCAATACAATTTATAATGCGAACTCGCTACATGGAAATTGTTGCAATAATAAACTAGGTATTAATTAGAGAAGGACGTTAAATCTATTCTTAATATGAATTCATTTTTTAGCTTATATCGGTACTCGTCTTATCCTAAATTTACAATCACGAAATTGTTTCGGTAGAATATTAATTTATTTATTTGAAAAGATTGAGTAGGTATTACTCCCAAGGTGCGCCAATAGATGTTTCACGTCAAAAAAATTTTTGTCTGCCTTTGTCCAGGCAAAGGTCCGGTCCTTTGAAGATTCAAGGGTAACTTGTGAGAGTTAAGAATACATTAGTACATACATACATAAATTAGATTTTTGTTAATCAGCCCGTAAATGTGATTATTTGCGCATATTTTTTTTTATTTACTAACTTTAATATTATCAGGTTTGATTAAACTTGTTGTAAAATGTATACATAATAAGGCGTTGGCGTTACTCAAATAATAATTTAATATAATAACTTACCTACGTACATATGTACATTCATACATACTTACATACATATATCATCTATTATATGATTGATAAAATGCTCCGTCAATGTTAACGAAGTATGACCGAAGTTAATTAGATCAAATTTAAAAGCGTACACGATACAAACAGCTTATACTGACTGATTTATGTGAAATAATGTTTTACTTCATTGTCATATTGCGATTTTTAGTCGTAACTTCTAGTGAAATAGAACCTAAAGTAGTAATGGGTGATGAAACTAGTATACAAAACCATCCGTATTCAGCATTTCTTATCATAGCTCAAGACACATCTGCGCATATTTGTGGAGCTTCGATCGTTAACCAAAAGCTACTTCTAACAGCAGCACACTGTTTCGACGCGCTTAACCGCAAATATAAGGTTAACGCTAATGTCGGTCACACGAACAAGCGCAAAGGACATTTTTTAAAAATAACAAGGGTAAAAGTTCACCCTCAATACGATAAAATAAAGATCGCCAACGATATTGCACTGGCCGGATTAAAAAAGGAAATTAAATTTGGTGAAATTGTTAACAGAGTAGTCTTAGCTCAGCGTCGACCGCGTGAAGGTCCTGCTTTGATCGCTGGGTGGGGATTCGTGGGTGTAAGTGTATATAAACAATCAAAAAATCTATTTTTGAACAAGTTGCAGTAGCTCTAAATTTAGTTATTTATTTCACTGTCCGTTGGATCATTATTGGCTTCCAACGATGAAATTAAAAATACAATTAAAGCTAAGTAAAATAGCACATACGGAAAAATCGGATTTTCTGGTAAGTTTCATAAAATCTTCATAAGAAGAATGGCTTGTTGAATATTTCAAATACAAATTACTTAATTTTTTTGTAAAAACTGATGTTTATAGTGTAAACTAATATCACAACACCTTTCATGTAGGCCAGCGGCCATGCCGTTCGCCTCCACTTCAAGCACTCTCCGAAAGAGAAGCCGCCTTTGCAATAACGCTTTCACCGCCAACATCACTACAGACACCAGTGACATTCGAAAAAATATAAAAAATTGCTTATATGTACCCGAAAGTCTTCTTTATAACATTTTCTCTATTCTATTTTATATCAGGTATTACTCATATTATATCGAAATCAATGTCATGTTGAAAATGACGACATCGTCATAATATAATCGACATGGTCAATTTGACACTGACAACATCGACATAATATGAGTAATATCCGATTCCCTTTTCTTCTTGACTTCCAGTTTTTCCAACGATCGAATCGTTCGATTTCAACGGAATAAGCATGAGCCGTGTGAAAACCATGCATAAGTGAAAGAGCTAGCTTGTTTTCCGACCCTATTAACGTCACACAGCACTTTTTTTAACAATATTATTGTTAAAAAAAGTTTAATATTTTTATAAATTTAATATTTTTATTGCAAATAAAAAAAATCTTTCTAATTTTCTTATAATTAAATTCGAGGTTAAAGGACAAAAGTCTGCAGGCTTCTAAAAAATTAATTAGTTTATTAAATAATTGTAGGAAAATCCGTATGAAGATTCTGACTTTTTGCATGAAACAAAGCAAAGGGTTTGGTCAAAAACTGACTGCGTTAAATTTCTAAGTGAATTACCAGAAGGAACATTTTGCAGCGGTAGAGTTCGTGATGGCGGGTACCCTTCTCAGTAAGTATAAAATATATACCATAACTCTTAAAAGTAATTAGTCGGGAGATCGCGATTTCGATGGGCGGAACAATTTATTTAGATTAACTTTGTTTTAAATTTTTGATGTAAACTAGATCTGGCATCGTTAGTCTATAATTGGTTAGTTTATTGGGCGGCAAATCGTTAATGTATTCTTCTGTCAATAATTTCTCTATAACATCCCGGAGTTTGGTACTGAGCTGGTATTAACAGTCCCGTGCTTCGGAAAGCGCGTAAAATCTTTACTGCTGAATCTAAATTATCTCCTGTTGTGTCAGTTGCCGTTTATCGAATTATTCATAATCGAATAATATTTATAGATAACATAAATTAAGCCTTCTTCATAAGCTTACCGAATAAATACAAACCATTAGATACCTTTCAGACTTATTTGAACAAATTAATTTAAATCAAGCAACACGCAATGTATAAAATTGTATGATAAACTCCGAGCCTTCTTTTTAAAAGATAAGTGTATTGTATATAATAGTAATAATAATGAAAGACACTGTCACAAAGTAAAGAGTACAATGTACCCTAGGTGAACAAGAGATTAAATAATTTATATTTTCACTATCTTCTATATCTCTTAAAACCGATGACAAAAGTGTAGGTAGAAATACAAATACAATATATCTTCAAATTATTTAATATGAGTTTTCTATTTTCAGCGGTGATTCTGGCAGTCCTCTCATAATTGATGGATACTTGCAAACTGGCCTGGTCTCCTTCAAAAACATGGAAGTATCTAGGTCCATCATAGTTTACACGGATATTCCATACCATTACGACTGGATTGCTAGGAATGCTTTAGCTGTGTTTTGTGGATAAATTAAAATTTTATAAGCGAAAGTTTTAAAGTAATAACGGAAATAATTTTGTTTTAGTTTTAGTTTAGTTTTAGTTTAAATATATTAAACTAAAACTAAACTAATTAAGTTAACAGAACAAGAACCTAGGGATTTGCAGCTTGACAAACGAGATAGTATATTTAATGTTTGACACTTATATCAAGAGCAGAATGAACTTTCAATTATTTTCGAGTAATATATAATTTTAAACTTACATAGAAGGATACCCGCCGTCATGACCTCTACCGCCGCAAAATATTCCTTCTGGTATGTTCCTTAGGACTTTAACGCAGTCGCTTTCTGGCCAAATCCTTTGTTCTGTTTGATGTAACACGTCAGTATCTTTATATGGTTCTTCCTACAATTATTTAATTAAATAAACGAATCTATCGAATTTATTGATCATAAAACAACCGACCTACGGTAACCATAAATAATATGAAAATAATATTGTATAGCGACCCTTTCGAAAAAATGTTACTAAAACAAATTGTAATGAAAATAAAGGAGGTCATAGAAAATCCATTTATTTGTTAATTATAATTATTTAAATAAAATTTATTATTATTTAAATACAGAATTTTCTATCGGCTACGATCGGGGCGCGATTGTATAGGCTTCAATTGTTCTTTATTATTAGATAAATTAAAAAAAAATAATTAAATTTGCAATAAATAAAATAACATTAGAGCTTCGTTTGTCGTTGCCTAATTTGCCTTTTACGTATAAGCTGACCAACCAATACTAGATGAAAATTAATTTTATAAATAAAATTGAATTCAATAAGCCTTAACTCAGCAAGCCTCTTAAGCATCCTGGAGATCTAATCGATATACAAAATAATGATTTAAATATCTTTTAATACTTGAAAATATTGCCGAGACCTTTTTCAAAATGACATACTAAATGCAACTTGAATGTATTTAGACAAATCAAACGAGGTCCTAACTATTTAAAGCCATTTTATTAAAATAAAACTATGTCTGTAACTTATCTATTGATCGAGTGCAATAAATAAACCTATATATGATAATTTATATAAACTTACACCCACTAACCCCCACCCAGCGATCAAAGCAGGACCTTCACGCGGTCGACGCTGAGCTAAAGCTCTCTGTTAGTACTCTGTTAACAATTTCACCAAATATAATTTCCTTTTCTAGTCCTGCCAACGCAATATCTTTGGTGATCCTGATTGTATCGTATTTAGGGTGAACTTTTACCCTTGTTATTTTTATTACATATCCTTTGCGCTTGTTCGTGTGACCGACATTAGCGTTAACCTTATATTTGCGGTTAAGCGCGTCGAAACAGTGTGCTGCTGTTAGAAGTACCTTTTGGTTAACGATCGAAGCCCCACAAATAAACGCAGATGTTTTTTGAGCTATGATAAGAAATGCTGAATAAGGGTGATTTTGTATATTAGTTTCATCACCCAATACAACTTTAGGTTCTATTTGACTAGAAGTTACTAAAATCTAGACTAAAAATCGCAACATGACTATCATAAAATAAAGAAACATTATTTTACATAAATCCGTCAAAATATGCTGTTTGTATCGCGCACGCTATTAATTTTTGATCGAATTAATTTCGGTTACACTTCGTTAACATTGACAGAGCATTTTTTATCAATGTATAATCGACGATCTTTGTTTGTATGTAGGTAAACCGCAATCCTTTTATGCAAACAAGAAGATACTAATAGGTCTTGATATTTGCAAGACGCTCTCCAGTCCGAAAGAGGAAACTAACAATAATGGTTGAAGATTTAAGTAACAGTTTTCACAAAAGAATCTCAAAATTTTATAAGAACTTATTTATTTAACAAATGTTTGAAAGAGGAAAATCCAATACCCATCGCTCGTCAGTTTATTGGTTAAAAAATATATAATATTTTATATAAAACGTATGTACAATTTGGCTTATCCAAGTAAAATTGGGTTCTCTGTTACAGTTCTGAATGCATCATGCATGCATGCTAAGACGTGGTTTGCGTGTTTTTTTGTACGTTTTCACTTCTGTCGTGTGATTAGCACATACCCTCTTTTTATAAGAAAATTTTATTATAATGGATCATGCGTTATCAAAATTAATTATCTCCCAATACATAGTAACTATACATTGATATAAACATTAAGAAATTAACAACGAAAAAAAACATGTTATCCTTTTATTTTAGAAGTAAGAAAACTTTTTCGCTTTACTTAGACGAAAAACAAGCCTAGTCACAATGACGTCTATCTATCTATGTTTCTACGAGTAGCCTGTTGCTAATTAAAATTTGCTGGTAGGGTTGAATAATAACAAGCTATAACAAGTTAACAATATAATTAAAATTAAATGTAAAATTACTTGAGCTCGATTCTATGTAACAGAATAAATAATCAATATTTACTCACTTACGACTTACTAATGTGAAATGCAAATGACCAAATGGCTTCTCAAATTGGGATAGGATGAGACTGAGTTATTACATAAACGATTAACATAACATTGACCTTAAGTTATATTCCCTTCCTTATTATGTAGTTTAGGTATCTATTTATTTGATTCAGTTTTTTTTATAAAAATTATGTTATATAACAACTATTATGAGAAAAAGTTTTAAAAAAATGTATTTGTCAATTTTATATTTTTGTTAAATTGAATTATATTTTATTTTATCAACATATGATAAATAAATGAGTTGTCGAATTGGAGGGCGTTAGTAGCTATGACACATTTTAATTGTTCTTAAATTTAATTTTAATTTTAATTGTAATATTAACATTTTAACATTTTCTCTTAATGTCGTTGACAAAAGAATAAATTTATTTATTTATTTAATATTTGGGAAACAAACAGATATAAAATATAATCTAATTACATAATACAATTTAAATATCACATTATCCAGCGAAGTTTCCACCGATTAAAATAGAAAAACAAATGTAATTTATTTATTATGAGTTGAGAAACCTGCATGTGTCTAATTTCATCGAAATTCTACCACATGTGTATACCACCAACCCGCATTGGAGCAGCGTGGAATAAGCTCCAAAACCTTCTCCTCAAAAAGGGGGAGAAGAGGCCTTAGCCCAGCAGTGGGACATTTACAGGCTGTTACTGTATTGTTGCCTTAAAGGCAACTTCATTCTTCACACTTATTCTTATGTCACGTTATCTGTATACATTATAAATTATCCACTAAACAATTAAATAATTTTACTGCCATATTATCTATTACTGAACTTCAAAAGTGTGCCTAGAAGTTTCGATGTGGTCAAAACAGAAGTTCTTTGTCACTCATCTTTAGAATAACAAGTTTTTCTAACTTTTTAAATAAAAGGACTATTTTTTTTTTAGCGTGTTGTCAGTATTTTTGATATAATCTAATTAGTATTGAGAAATAATTAATTTTGATAACGACTTATATGATCCGTTATAATAAAATTGTTTTATAAAATAATGAAAATATAAATCGTCGAAAAAATAGAGGAACACTAAAGGAGAATGTTGTAGGTTATTAGAGTTACGCCATTAAATACTCATTTTAGTAATTTGGAAAAAAAATACAAATACATACATTAAAAAAATTGAAAAAACTCCCCAAGTGGCTCTCTTACAACCATCTCGTAAATAATTTTGTGACTCAAATTAATTACACATAAATTCTCGAATTTTATTTTTGCTATAAAATGCCTATAAACTTGCTTTATTGATAAATTTCAGCAACCAATTAAGAAACCAAATTAGTGACTTAAGGATGTTGCATTTGTTGAAGTTACGAGTATGTTTGTTTTATTGTTTGCATCATGTGTGCAGCGGGTTGTTAAACTCGAGTTTAGAAGGTCGAATAGTCAAGGGATATAAAGTTGAAATAGACCAATATCCGCATTCTGTTTTTTTGCATTTTCTAAAGGACATTCCTACAGCTTGTGGCTCTTCTCTTGTCATGGATCGAGCTGTGATAACTGCAGCTCATTGTTTGAACGAATTGAAATACCGCAACGGCCGTATTACGGCCTTCATGGGATCGACCATACCTTTACATGCTAAACTAGTCAGGCGTGTCGTTGATTACCGTATCCATCCTCACTATAATGCAAAGAAAGGAAGGTACAATTTAGGTATTGCGTTCTTTAATAACCGAGTAACACTAAATCATTTTGTTAAAAAGGTACCGATTGCAATTATAGCTCCTAAGCCTGGTGATGGACTATTTACTAGCGGCTGGGGTAAGCAAATAGTAAGTGGACTTTTAATTAATAATACGTTAGTATAAATACTTAAAGCTTAACTATTAAATGAATATACTTCACTAGGATTCTGTGACCTTTTCCAATCGATACACGAAAAATGTTCGCAACATGTGATGACTAAATGAAAACTTCCAAAATATAGTTTTACAATCTGAAGACTCAGCTCATGAAAATTACTGAATAAGAGTTGTTGGATCAACGTTGTTATGATATGACTTAACCCAAAAAGTAAAGGGTTCTTGGAGATAACGAAGGCGTAGAAAACGATAGCTCATTTTACCTAAGATTTATATTTATACGCCTATATTATAAGCCATGAGGATAATTGTAGTATTTTTCTTCAATTACAGCTAAAGAAACTTCCAGATTACAGCGACCTACGACATCTGAAAGTATCAAAACAAATGTTGATAACGGACCGAGAGTGTGAACACTACACTAATTTCAGAATGTCTTCAGCGTACTTTTGTACCGTCTCTATTAATGGCTATCATTATCAGTGAGTACAATAAATTTTCTACTGAATACTCAACGGTTATATTTTGTGCTTGTTAATTTATTATGGCTTGAGTTAATAGAAGACATGATCTGACAAATAACCGATAAAAACTGTTAACTTATGAATTTGTATTTAAAAAATCAATTTTGTAGCAACTTTCAATCAAAAATCCATGTAGCTCGCGTGATTATTATCAGCTGTATTAAAAGAGGTTAAGACAAAAGATGATGTGATCAAAAAATAATTAGATTTTTTCTCTATGTAATTTGTTATAGAATATTATTAATACATATTCGTATACCTAAATACCTATAATCTTGAAAAATCTTGGTGTAGTAGCCCCAAAATGTCCCACCGTTGGACAAAGACCGTCTCTCCTCACGATGAAAAGCTTTAAAGCTACCACGCTATTCCAGTACCAGTTGATGACTTTCCTCACGCCGAACACAAGATGAAATACAAATTAAGAATATATAAAATAACGTTCATGAACTGCTAAATATATTTCTAAGTTATAGATAAAACAAATGATGTCCTACACTAGGTGTCTGAAATCCTACATCTTTTATCTATTTTCAGTGGAGATTCTGGAAATGGTTTGATAACAAAGAATCATTTCTTGGTCGGCGTAGTGTCGTACATGATCAATGATGCTACTATTTATACTAACGTTATTAGAGAACGCCATTGGATCAAAGAATCAATCCTGTCATTATTTCAAAATTGCTAATCCTAAAACCTGCATTCGGTCAGGTTATGATATTATGCGGTTAATGTTATTAAAATTCATTGTTTCAATTTTTATTTCAATACTCATTCACTCAAACAAAAACTGAAAAGCGATAAATATACTATGAGATATGTTTATTAGTTACCTATTGCTAGTTTTAATTTAAAACTAAATTTGGAAATACTGCAACGCAAATGTATGTATAGAAAAGAAATCAATAAAAAAATAACATATTGTGTTGTATGAACATTTTATTTATAGTTATTTTAATTTGAAAAACAAAATAATTGCTTACCTAAGAAAGAAATGTCACAATATTTAATAAAAAATAAGAATATAAAATAAGCAATATAGTTATTGTTTTAAAAATCAGAGGTACAATAATAAAAATACTGAGATAGTTTTATTTGCTTTTAAAGCGAACACATTGTTTTCACTAATTCGAAGATAGCGCTTATTAGACAAGCAAAACGAGATTGTAAATAAAGTTGTAAGTTGCTTATCTCTAAAACGAAACAGCCGAGAATTTATTGTAGCTCAGAAAAGGAAGGCTCACTTGCATAGTAATGAAATGATAAGCGCCTGCGGGAAGACTTCCGTAACATGAACTTGTTACATTGCTAAGTTAAAACGTTCAGTTTCAAATATGCACTTACAGTAATTGTATTTATGTGTTTTGTAACGTCGTATGCCGTCGTAAATGTTAAATAACTGACTACATTGCAAATTATATATATGTTACGTTTTTAATGTGGAAAAACGTGTTCAATTTATTACAATTTTGTGTTTAATAATTGTGTAATAGATATTGATTAAACATTTTCCATAAAATAGTTACACTATTGGGTGGAAAATTATCGTTAAATAGAAGATATAAATATAACAATAGAAAAATATGTTATTAATGGCTTGAAAATAGAAATAATACTATTTATCTATTTAAAAAAATGATATATTCAGACTCAATACGCTACGCTAAAATGAAAAATTGAAAAAGTCTGATATTGATATTATTACTATTTCCCCCCCCCCCTGACCGAATGCAGGTTAAATTACACCAAAAATAAATTCCTAAAAAATAGAATAATGATTTTGGAAATAACGCAAATCAATTTTAACACCTGCACACACTGAATAAGCAACCTCCATGTTAAGTCTGGCGGTCAAAGGATACAGGTGGATATGGACACCATTCTTGAATCGGTCCCACTGAACTTTCATGAACTGGTGCATTGTTTGCCCTATATGACAAGTCTCTTGAGATGCGTTGCCTCGGGATGGACACGTTTGGATTGGAGGAAGTACTGACCATAAATGAAACTACTGACATCATCAATTATTGAGACCACAGAATAATCGTTTACCAGTTTGAATATGATCATAAATATATTTATTTAAAAGCGGTTCTTTAACTTTGTAAAACATCTTCAAAACAGTTTTTATAAATTGTGTTTTTTTTTACCTTGCAAATGCTTGTAGGCTACAAGCATTTTGCTAGTAGGATGTAATATATAAGTAAATAATGGATTTTAATGAAAATGATAAAATTTTACTAAGAACGGACAAAAACCTCTGATAGCTTTAGGTTGAACGAAATTAAAAAAAAAATAACGTTATAAAATTAAACACTATTTATTCCTGATACAATAATGACAATTTTTTTCAATTCGATTCGTCTCAATAGTATTTTCATGTATGTATAAATGTATCTTCATGGAGCTAACCATTCAAATTCCATCTAGTAGCTAATTCAAGAAGTTACAGCGAGATATTCATCTAATACAACAGCTTAATAAGATATAGACAGGTGCCCATTCCAACCAACAACCTAATTTTATCGTTGCGATAATAAGCGACTTCGTTACCTAATCGTTAAATCGTTAACACATGTGCCAATCGATAAAGCGATCGATCGAAACGGGATAGTTGAGATTTCTAGTAATTTAGAGCAGAAAATTGCTTAAAGAACAATTACACTGAAACGATGAAATCTATCGTGAAACTATTACTGTTAATATATCCGGTGCAAGAGGACCATTTTTATTATGAAGTTAATGGTACAAATTAGTACCAATACGATTCAAATGTACATTTATATGATACAAATAAAAGCTTAGATTGATATGAATCAGTTATTAGTACCGATTCTGTTGTACAAAATCCTTCTAAATTAATTTGACTGGACTAAAAATATTGTTCACCAATATTTTAAGTCCTTTCAAGTTCCTTAAGAAATTTCGAACACCATAATGGACTCCATTAGTTGGATAGTTTTTCGATTAAAAATGATCAAGTAAAAATGTGTGTTTGCACTGTGGCCAAGGTGATACAATTTTTCGAGTTTCTTGAGAACCGTTAGTGTAAAAATAAAATATACAACTTTGATACTATCCCTAAAGATAGAGGATACAAATTTATATAAAATACACATTATTATTATTAATATTAATTAAATAGAAGTTAATATGACTGAAAATATAATACAAGAACAACAAAAAGAAATTCACTAAAAACTAAAAGGTATTGCATTTTTAAATCTAAACAATATCTCATGAATTATAAGAGCTGGGCACGATCTACGATAATGATTGTCTCTATTGCGACTGCCGCTTAACGTTTCTGTCTTTATGTCCGATCCACTTTACACAAAGCTTCTGTAAAATTACTATCTAACGGTTACTACCGCCGCAGTTTACAACGTTTACTTCGGTTAGTAATGATTATTTTACCGTACATCGAAATGTCAAAACAGAAAGTAAAGCAACATTGATTATAGTTTGCATTTATATTCGAATTTATGTATTTTGGAATAGTAATGTATGTATCTGAAATATATAAATCAAATAGATTTCTCATTAAATTTTTAATGTAGCTCTACAAAAGTAAAACTTAAAAAAGGTATTCTTGTAACAAATATTAAAAAGAAATGAACATAATTATAGTATTTTATTTCATTTATTAAAAGAGAATGAAATATTATAACTGGCATTACAACTGATTCAGTTCAAGTTATTAAAAATCAATCCATTTTCGTCGATGAAATTCGACCAAAACATTGATAAAGCCCTGTTTTTATATCACCGTCGTTTTTTTCTTTCAGATATTTTCGTATGTCAGTTTCACAATAAGATACAATCAATCAATACAGCAGAATCTCAGTTCACGTTTATAAAAATTAATGGTTAATAAATCGTCGAGTACCCAACACTTAACTGGTAGTCAAGAAAAATAAAATAAGCGACGTCCGTTTTTTTATTTAGCAAAAACTATTATAAATGATCGCTACGTAAAAAACCATCATGCTTCGTGTAACCAGCTTTCTCGCTGCAAGTGGGACATCGGCGTAGACATAATTGAAGTCATCTCAAAACCACAATTACACTTGGTGTAATGGGAATGGTTGCGCTATTGACATTAAAAAAGAGTTTCTATTGTAATTTTTTTGTCTGTCCCAGTTTTTTTGCCCGTAAACTTTTTTGTCTGTGGACAATTTTTGACAGCGTCTAGTTATTGTTAGTCAAACAGAAGTGAAGGTGTCGATGCCATCAGTTTTCTTGTTACAAAACGGTTTATAAGAGTGGAATACTTGTTTTATTTATAGAAATTGTATTTTATTTAAATATTTTGGAACTGTTTTCTTTGATGTTTAACTTTAGTCATAACCTTAAGATAAAGTTGAGGTAATAGAATGGTATTCATCATAAATTCCTACATTAAAATTGTTTTCATAACGATTGTGTACTACACCATTATCTTTTTCATACAGCAATGAAATAGCAACGTTGAATTCCATTTCACGTCTGTAGAACAAACAAAAAATCATATTCATTAGTCACAAACGAAAAAAAAATACCAAAATTTATAGATAAATGAAAAATTAGTTTTAATTTCCAGATTAAATCATGTACTGTTTTACTTCTGCCTTATTATTTAAATTGAAAATATCAACATAAGTGTTTTTGCTAGTTTTATATATATCCTGAAACTTTTAGTTCCTAACATCACCGTATCCGTGCTAGGTACATTAAATATAGTTTAATCAAGCAAAAAATTTAAAGAGTAAAAATATTAACAAACTATAATATACAAATTAATTTACAATATACATTTTTAGTTAGGCCTATAATTCGTCAAAGACGTTAAAGTGGTCAAAAATGACTCGAACACATTACCCAAAGTGAATAATAAATAATAATAATAATACAGCCTCTAATTATAACTAAAGGAAGAAATAAAGTACATAAACAAATATTTACTTAACACAACCTCATTATAATTTACAATACGTTCAGGTACAATTATTCAATTTAAATATTTAAATATGGAATAGTACACTAAGACTAAGCTCTAACTTAAAACTATACTAAGCGACAAATAAAATATTTTATAACACAAGCTTATTTAACTAAGTACTTATTACAGATAGTATGTCGAAACTTTTTCTGCGTTTGCCTAAATATGATTATGTTGTCTATTTTATAAGCGTTTTTACTACATATGATTTACATGACATGACATAATATCGAAAAATCATAATTATAACGTAAAATATTATCTTTTCGATAATGGCGGGCTTGTAAATAACAGTATTACAATACACATTACAGCAAATACATACATATATGTATCAGAATTAAATACATAGAAAATTTGCACACATAATTTTAGTTTGCTTCTTATTTCCAAAACGTCTTCAATTCTTAAAGAACAACTTCTATTTGTTTCATGTCGAATAATTATAAAGGATGTGTCGCCCAGCACCAGTGATGCCACTAAGAGACCACGGGAATGAATATAAAAACCCGTGAATTCTTCCAGTGCCATTGCCTGTGCATGGTGCGAGTTCTTCTTTCTTATTTTCTTCATGAACTTGAACTTCTTAAAAAAACGACGAAGCGATGTAGAGCAACCTCATGGAGCTGTAGTTTGGTAGAATACAAAATTCCGCTTATAATACGTTAATATGTTCATAAAAAATAATAATGTTTTTTAATACGATTCATCATATTACGATAACGTTTAATACAATTCATATTACAATAATGTTTAAATACATTTTTAAAATATCTACTACATCCCGTTCTTGCCCGCAGTTGACTTAGAAATATTTTTTTTTCTAATACTGTCACTATTTTAAATGTCATTAAATAATTTTGCGTTTTTTGTCAGCCAGTATTTTATGTCTCAATTTGTATTTCGTTATATAATATTTAAAATAAGCTGGCAACCTAAATAAAACAAAAAAATAATATTTATCAGCGTACCGAGTTTCTGATTCCTACTATACATATACTCAATTCACTTCGTCAAATGTCACAGGATTTGCTCCATTACTTTGATAAAATCTTCGTGTAATTAATAAAACGCATTGAGTGGCTTTAATTACGACCTTTTTATAAAAAATAAAATAACAAGAAGGTACATTTTACGAGACGTTTTTTGATGAATGATAAAAAATTATTACAAATAAAAAACTTCAATCAATCATTTATCTCGCTATCATTTATCGAAATGACACAAGAAAACAAAAAGTACTCCCCGGCGGGGAATCGAACCCCGGTCTCCCGCGTGACAGGCGGGGATACTTACCACTATACTACCGAGGATGATGACTAACCTACCAAAAATACAAAATAAGTAATTTCTATAATATAATTTCATAATTACAAAGTCGGCTTACATTGTGACGGCATAATTCAAATTGGAGATAAGTATTACAAGCTATTCAGCATAATCTCTTGAATCAAAGATGCGGTATATCCGCACATCCCTTACACTATAATTGTTGCATTAATATGTGCATGGTGGCGGGACTCGATCGTAATCGGGCGCGCGCGCGCTGCGTGCAATTAAAATTAATGAGTGGCCGAGAAGTGCGGCGACGTGGTCTGAAAGTCTTTCTTCCATTACTTCAATGAATTCATTAAAATGTGTAGTATCGAGACATGTTAAAATAATGCGCATTATTCAATAAGCGTTATTTGTAAGTGGATATAGAAAATATTTTTTTCTATTATATTTTTTAACTCAAGTGAAATTTTCCTTACCGTTAACACCCGTGGTGTTATTAACATGCCCAAAGGCACCCACCGCCCTTAGTTTCTATTGTAAATTTCGAATTAATTAATACATACATACATATAAGTAATACATACATATAAGTAATATAAATAATACATACATAAATTAAATGTATAACCTATATCCTCCGTTTAGGCGTAAGCCAAACCATTACCTGCGGCCAAACCAGCACCACACGTATTGACTCGTCATTCTTGCTGATCCTGCTGGGGAGGAGGAGAGGGTGGCTTGGGTACTGGGCAAGCCCGTGTTGCCATAAAGTCGCCTGGCCCAGGCGTAGCAGCATCCACGGAGAGGACACTTCGCTCACCTCTCTTCAGTCATAAACGCAAGTGCCTTCGCGATGCCGCTTAAATCATCTGTCAAAGATGCAGAGGCAGAGATATATAACCTATATACACTAACAGTCTGATTTTTATATTATTATTAAAAAAAATTATATCGTAACGAATAAAAACGCCTTTTCTCTTGGAGAATGAATATCTAACTGGCTTCTTATAAACGTTGCTTAAGATGTTTAGTTAAATATTGATTTCTCTCTTTCAGTCATTATTGATTTGACATTCGAAAAAAGAAGACACAGCATTGTTTAACAAATCAATCGCTAAACAACGTAAGGCCGTTTTGATTAAATACCTAATTTAACATACCGAGTATATAATATATGTTGTGACGACACTTTTCATAGTGAAAAAAAAAACAAATTACTTTTATATACGAAGCGACAATAGCGCAATGGTTTACGGGTCGCCTAGCGATGTAAAAGTCGCAGGTTTAATCCTGACTCCTTGGGCTATTGTCGTACCCTTTAATTGAGGGGTAATATGAACAGTAGTAATTAACAAAACCCTTAAACCGAGCATTAGTACTATTAATACACTAAGTGTCTATTATGAGAAAGATAAGTAAGTGATAGCATATAAGTATTATTATTAACTCAGTACAGTGTTTAGTTTGATAGAGTAAATTTAAATGATGGACATATTTTATCAGACAATCATCCGTTTGCGCATAACTCGCAATATATTGGCGTCTGATCTCAAATCGACAAGACTAGTAGTAGCGGTCGAGTTCTATGCAAATGTCTCGTAGGAAGAAATTAAAATGCTTGCATTTAATTAATTCACTTCAAGACAAATCGGGAGCTCATTAGAATACTGGAGAATGATTACGGAATCGAGAAGCAGTCTCCAAGTAAATGTTTTTGAGTAATGTGAGAACAAAAAATATTGTTTCTACCATTTCCCACGTAATTAATTATTCTACCGATGCTATTTAGAATCGATATTCAATTATAAAAAAAATAATACACTTTTTTTATTTTTTTTATGTTAATTTATAAGCCAAATAAATAAATGCCGGAGCCGGTTGGCGTGGTTGGTAGATACTTGCCTTTCACGCCGAAGGTTGTGGGTTCGATTCCCACCCAGCACAGACATTTTGTGTGCATGAACATGTCTGAGTCTGGGTGTAATTATCTATATAAGTATGTATTTACAAAAGAAAAGTAGTATATGTAGTATATCAGTCGTCTGGTTTCCATAGCACAAGCTTTGTACAATCTTAATTTGGGATCAGATGGCCGTGTGTGAAAAATGTCCCAGAATATTATTATTATTATTAAATATGATAAAGGTTCTTTGCCTGCTATCTAAAAAAAAAATGTACGATAGTTTTGCCATTATAAGATTCGAAATTTCCTCCTTGCGAATATTATGTAAATTCGAGCAATTAATAACGGCTAGATACGTATCGGATTGAAATTTTATGGGTATCCGTTCCCACCAGTTCAGTTGTTAGCTTCCCAAACAAGATCCTATAGATTTCGCAAGCGCCGATCATGCTGAGATTTAATACCCCGGTTACAACTCACGAATAAAAGTCGAGTCAACATTGCAAGCACTTACGTTTGCGTTTATAAAACAACAAACTGGAATGCAAATCTATCTCTAAACGCAAACCGTGGAACATAAACCTTTGTTCGGATATAGAAAACGGTGGGAAAAGAAAATTGCAAGAAGATTGAATCGCAATGGTCTAATGTAAATAGTAATTCAAAGCGTCACTGATCGTTATAAACAGATCCACGGGCGTTAATAAACATTAAATGTGTGTAATCGATAAGGAAATAGTTATAAATCCGGTAAGAATCTGATAGGGTTATCTTTAATTAATTAAAGACCAAATACTGACCAGACGACTGTCGCATCCACTGGGAATTCTTCCGGATAAAATTACCATGTTTTTAGTAATTGTCAACGTGGTAATTTTATCAGTAACAGAAGTGAAAGAAAATAAATAAGGATACAATAAAAATGTAATTTAGACTTATTTGTATAATTTTCAGAAAGAAAGGTCTTAAAATAAGTCCGTAAAATGAAAACAATGTATTTCAATAACTTAATATTCTTATAATATTTAGTAAGCATAATATATATTTTAACTGCTACTTATTATATGAAAGGAAGTTATAAATAATTTGGCAAGTAAAACTATAAACGTACAAACTATGCAGAAAGCAGTTTGTTGTAAACAGTTGAAAGGAGTCGTATAATATCGTATTATGAATGGAATAAAATATAAACCTTGTTCCAAATTAACTGTTCACGACAACCGCTGTCATGATTCTAAAATTATTGTAAAATAAACATCCCAGTTCCTTTACATGACCGTTATGTACACGATATTCGCCAATAAACTTGGTGAAGATCTGAACGTTCGCCGCGGGTGGGTATACGTACGATTTACCAATGCACCAAATATACGCAGGGAAATTCCTAGTTCAAATGATTAAGATAAACATAATTATTTACTTATTGACACGCAAACAGTTCGAGATGATAAATAAACACGCCTACATATCGATTGAGAAGTCACATCCGATTCATAAGTAGGAAGTTTACATTAAGTTTGCTTTCCGTGTTCGATGGGCGTGACATTAAACTATATTTGTTTTTGGTTTTTTTTTAAATATTTCAAAAATTTGTCTTTTTTTTTAATGCACACAATTCAACAGCCTAGTGGTAAATTCTATACAACATTGATATATAAAGACGACATTGAAGGAAAAAACGTTAATTCACATATTCATTATTCTGTGTTTCAGCTTTCTGTAAGAATTCACTTCTTCAATATTGACGTGTTATATTCGACTTACGATGATAAGCAATTATGATGCGTGTCATTTAAATGTTATAAATATTACAACCAAGGTCGCGTATCTTTCTATACAATCTTGTTATACGAGTTTCCATTTTCTTCTTAAGGTATACCAAATTTCTGCAATCGAATAATCGCGTGGAAGACTAAACCCAATCACTTGGAAATAAGTATGGCTAGGATGGATAGTTTATTATTATACTGGAAGTACTAATAAAATATTTAAATATTTAAATTCGATATAATTTAATGACTAATGAATAATTTTATACGAATGAGTTCATGTTTTACGTACATGTTTTTTAAAACTTAATGTTATCAGCGGTTTTAATGAACACTCGCTCGATTCTTTTGTAACGTAACCAGTTATTTATTTAGCAATTATAACCAGTAATGTATTGGCTAAATTACAATTATGCTATTGGATAAATTTACCAATGTTCGAAATTATAATAAGGTTAAAGATTCAATACTTCCCCGATCAAGCATTACCAATATAGTTAATGTATATATAAATTAAATAAAAATACATTGAAAACGTGAATAAAATGATAAAATATGACTATTTAATATTACGAAATGTTATGAATGTTAGAATTTAATACATAAAGATATTTATTCAGTACGCTTTTTTTTTTTTTTTTTTTTTTTTTTTTTTTTTTTTTTTTTTTTTATATAGAATAGGAAGGCGGACGAGCATATGGGCCACCTGATGGTAAGTGGTCACCAACGCTCTTAGACATTAGCATTGTAAGAAATGTCAACCATCGCTTACATATCCAATGCGCCACCAACCTTGGGAACTAAGATTTTATGTCCCTTGTGCCTGTAATTACACTGGCTCACTCACCCTTCAAACCGGAACACAACAATATCAAGTATTGCTGTTTTGCGGTAGAATATCTGATGAGTGGGTGGTACCTACCCAGACGAGCTTGCACAAAGCCCTACACTAAACACACTACACTAAACGTATAACAGATATTGTAGATTCAGACCAAAGAATGGTCTGCGTTGTAGACATAAACAGTAATATATGACGTTGCTATACTTACTTTTGTTTGTGTTGACATTACGAATCATTATCTAAGAGTTATGGATTCAGTAGGAGGGCTGATTTCACGCTGCTTTCCACATTGAATAAATCAATTCTACATAGACATCAATACCATTATTATTTCTTATGTAATATTATATATATTTGAAAAACGTTTTTTTTTTTTAATCAAGCCTTTAAAGGGTTCAAATCCTGGATCAGTCTACAAAAACAGTTCTTAAAGATTTCTACCAAATCATTTTACTCTCAATAGATAGTTAATTCTGAAATTTCAGTCCTGAGTTTAAAATAAACATCTTAAAGAGACAAACATTCATTCATAACTAAAATAATAAATGATATTTATTTAACATTTATATCAAAACTATTGTAAATTCATTCTCAATAGTACGTCATATGAACATGGTTTGATAGTTTTAGTTGATTCCGCGATATCAAAACATACAAATTCAATAAATATATCCATAATATTAAAATATTATTATATAATTATCGAATATTTCGTTTCATTGCAATTAATTTACAAATAAAATTCATACTCAGTAAAGTCAAGAATAAAACATTTTAAAACATATATCAATCATCCGACACGCATTCTTCGTATAGATCTCGAAAGGTCATTTCCAAGAATAATGTTCGCAACATATAAATAATGCATCTTGAGTAATGTATGTTAGTTTGATTATCTGTCAGACGTTACGGAGCACAGCGGGGGTCGCTACTGGTTCCGCTAATGTGCTATTGAGAATGCACTCATGGAAACATTGCTACAAATATATATAATTCTTCGCGCCTTTTTATGAAGCCGTGAAGTGTATACGTATTATTGTGTCCCGTGTAATTGTACTTAATTTATATCTAAAATAAAATAAAAACAAAATAATATACATTATTCACACACGGCCATCTGATCCTAAATTAAGCAGAGCTTGTACAATGGAAACTAGACACTATATGTACAACATATACTACTTTTCTTTTGTAAATATATACTTATAGAAATAAATACACCTAGACCCAGGACAAATAGACATGTTCATACAAACAAATGTCTGTCCTGGGTGGGAATCGAACCCACAACCTTCGGCGTGAAAGGCGAGTATCTACCAACCACACTGACCGGCCCGTCTTCTCTATGTCTATGTTTGTTTTATGAAAATAAACTAGTGATTGCTTTCATATTTTAACACCTCCTCGATATTTGGTTTATGGTTTTACTCTCTATATGCAAGGATATAGTAAAATATAGATAACATAAATATATATAGGGGATATCCCGCCTGGGGAGGTAACACGCACTCATCACAAATACCGCCAAACAGCAATATTTAGAATTCTCCGGTTTGAAGGTTAAATGTGTGTTACTTACTACACTATTTACTGTTACACTGGCTGTGTTACTACAGACACGAGATAAGACACATTAATTCCCAAAATTGGTAGCGGATTGGTCGGATTGTCTATTGGTGATTGTGACTACTTAACATTTGCTTGTCCGTCTACTTACAATAACAATAAAAACACATTATCAAATAAAATAACTTCTATTCTCTAAAAAAGAAAGCTAAAGTACAATGTCTCTATTACGAACCGTTTATATAATAAATAAGGTTTCATGAAAGTATAGAAACATTATTTTCACGTGAAACAAATGACCCCACAAATTTTAAGCGCTAACTCGTTCGCACGTGTTAGTCCGGTGCAGCTGAAACATTAATATTCATGTTCGCAGGCATGTTACGGCACAGAGTATAAATCAGCATTTCCCTGGTAGGCCACGCCCCCACGCCACCTGCTTCTTGCTCGTATTTTATGGCAAATCGTATTAATTCTGTTAGAATCAATCAGTGTATATTATTATAATTTGGTCGCACTGTTCTTGGATTCATTAAATTTAATTTAAATGTATTTATAGTATGTCGTACGTACTGTAACTGTTTTTAAACGATTGAATTAAATTAAGGCAGCGCCTCCGCGGGTTGTTTATCGTCAATTAGCGATGACAAATACAGTTTGCTTGAACCTGAATTGAATAAATTTATTTTACGTAATTGTGGTATTTTTTTTAATGAAAGATGCACATGAACGTAAAATAATGACACTGTTAACTTGAGAAATTTTGATATCGAGTAATAAGTTCACTTATGCGCTCCCAAACTAAAATAATAAGTCTTTCTTATTGTTGTTTTTTTTTATTATTTCACTGTTGTCGTTGTTTCCTTTTAAAATTTGTTTATAATAAAATATTTCTTAATTCAATATTGGCAACTATGTTGGTTAAATTTTATATATATATTTTTTTATATTTTTATTTAATTATATCGTTAAATATATAGTTTTTTTCCAAAATTAAATTAAATTAATAAATAATGTTATAAATTAAAATTATCTATGTATATAATTATACATATGTATAATTTTTAAAACAACGTCAAATCAAATATTTCTCGATATATAAAGTATAATGTTGCAATATCTCTTGGAATCATCTTATTTACGATACTGTATCCCATTTAATAAACAGTAGCAATATCGTATATAACGCTAAGAAAGCTTAACCGATCAAATCCTCAAATTATAGGATATGTCGGGCAGATAGCATTAAGGGTATAAATTGTTTGGCTCAATGAGTTCTGCTGCTTGTAGGGCTGCCAAAACTGCAAAAATACCTATACCTATAAAATCCTAACAGAGTATCAACACAAAGCCAAAACTATTGTGCCTAGAAAGTCAAAATTTAAAACATAAGCTTATTTTATAAAATAAGCATCCGTTCAGAAAGGATTTTCGTGTTATAATATCACTGCAAACATTACATTATAAAAAAAAAAATTGCTGTTTGGATAAATAAATTGTCATGTATGACCTTAGCGCATATTCGCTAACACGATATTGCAGTCATCCTGAAACAAAAACTAATAAAAACATTAAAACTAAATAAAAAAATACAATGTAAATTATTAAACGTGTTCTGCTAATTTTTTAAGCATGATTTTTTTATTTTTAGCGGTTAGACTAAGGTGAGATGGCCTAGTGGTTAGAATGCGTGATTATTAACCGATATCCCGAATCGTCAGTCAAGAAATCTAATTTATCTCGTGATCGCTAAAGCTCTGCCGCATGTTTATCTATAATTACGCATTGAAGCAGCGCGGTGGAATAAGCTCCAAACCTCCTCAAAGGGAGAGGTGGCCTTAGCCCATTAGTGGGACATTCGCTTTTACATTCCTTTTTTACTTTTAGATTAACCACCACCAAAATTTCAAGACAGTCCCCTATTTCCTTGTCATCTGGCAACCCTGAATATGCCATGCCATCGTAATTCTGTTTTATGTTTGTTTGTCGTCCACCTGCGAGTTACGATTCTTGATTGAAAAATATTACCACAGACTTAGTTGGATTGAATTCATCGTTTTTTTTTTAATGTAATAATTATAACTGTGTATCGTATTATATTATTTATTCCTGAACTGATAACAATCGTGTCTGTATCATATTATATTTATTTAATACGTCACAAAGCCTCTCACTGCTTATATTACAATTATTTAGTCAAATATGTAAAATTTAAAAATATTTATAACTCATATACATATATATTAATTAGCTTGGACGTTTGTAGACATTTACGAATTATTTACAAGTATAATAACGATATAGAGGACATATAATAATTATGTCAAAATAATTAATTATTATTTAAAAATAGTTTTAAATATTTTCTTTTCAATTATTTCTACATAAGATGTATTTTCCGAGAAAATAGACTTTTGTCAAACAAGAAAGGGGCGCTACTTTTAGACCCGGAAGCCTAGGCCCAAAAGGCCGCTACCAAAAATAATGTAATTTTACTATAATCGCTTCCGTATGAGCCTTAAATGTGAAAGTGCCTAGAGGCTTTGGATGGCTATCTCCTAGCACTTTCCATTTATTAAAACGAAAGAAAAATATTAGGCCTTTTTGTTTAACGACCACTTCTTGGACTATACATTAATTTCATAACCCATTATCATATTCATATGATATTTAACGAAATAAAGTTACAATATACAATTTAAGATTTCATCGAGTCGTCACCACTATATTTATGAAAGATACGAAGGTTTCCGAGTAACGACCTTACACCAATTACCGCCACCCACATGACTTGGAACAGCGCTGACACATTAAAAACCTATTGAGTTGCATGTCTCACGATTATTCACGGACAAATACAATATTATAAAATCATTTTATTTAGAACACTGGACTTGTATGGACATGATATGAAATACTTTTTTCTAATCTAACTTTATAAGTATTTTTTTTTACAATGTTGAGTTTTCCTATCAATATATTTTTGATAGCAGCACTATAAGATGCCTTGCGAAATTATTCTTGTAACTGGCCATAGTGGCCATTTTGACAAAAAAACTGTATATTATATAATTGGTTATAATAGATTGGTCATTTCCATATAAAAATGGAAATATCACTACATAAAAGTAGCTTAATTTTAGTTTTAACTTAAGCTTTATAAAAGCAAACATAACTACTTTGAACATATAACTAACTAATGTCATAACACCTATGTATATAACTTCAGGTAGGTATTCAAAAATCGAATAATATAAAAATAAAATATTATCACTACGCGATATATTTTTTGTTATATAAAACACTTGATCGCCATTATCTTAAACTTATTTGCAACAGTTTGTTAACATGAATAAAAACCGCTTACGAATTACGAATGATTGTCGAACAATATATTTTTTGCTCGTCATCGCAGCTGATCGAGGTCTCTTCATAGACTGCCTACGATATCTATGTATAAAGTCTCATTTCATTGTCTCAGAATGTATTTTTTTTAATCAATTGATATAAAAAATGTTCTTCGCGGCTCCATTTGATTGATCTTTGTTCATAATGTGGTTGAAATGTTTCGCCTTTTAAATACACTTCCACACAATAAAATTACCAGTAACTATAATATGACTACGAAATTCAAGTTATGATTTATGACTAATTTTATGTATGATATAATTAAGAACTGTAGTCTGTGTTGTATCTATTATGACGTTAATTGACATTGGGATAAAAACAAACGAAATCTCACGAGCTTATTATAATATCAGTAATAGCCTGTGAATGTCCCACTGCTGGGCTGAGGCCTCCTCTCCCTTTTTGAGGAGAATGTATAGAGCTTATTCCACCACGCTGCTCCAATGCGGGTTGGTGGAACACACGTGGCAGAATTTCGGTGAAATTAGACACATGCAGGTTTCCTCACAAAGTATTTCTTCACCGCATAGCACGAGATGAATTATAATCACAAATTAAGTGAAAAACAAATTCAGTGGTGCTTGCCCGGGTTTGAACCCACGATCATCGTTTTATAATATCGATTAGACTAAATTGTACAAATATATTATTATAATGCTTTGACACTGCATTGTTATTTATTTTAGTTTTAATGCAGTAACATTATCAAGCATACCTTCTAAATATAAATCTAAAACAGAAGTAACTCGTAAGGCACTTAATACTTTTCAATTTTGTGTGTGCAAATGAATCCCTATTAAAATAACATAGAACTATTTGTAAATAAACGCACGTTTATAATGCTAAATCAATTCAAACAAGTCTTAAGATCATAAAGTCGTGATCACGCTGTGGAAATCATTTAATATTAACACAAATTCAAATTAAATAACAAGTGCAACTGTCTTGGAATATGTAAACTCGTAAATTATGAACGGGAACAATTTGAACCTTTCACAAAATATAATCTTATATAGATCATATATAAGATTAGCATTACATATATTAGACAATAGGCAAAGAAAAATACCTCAATACCTCTTTTTCATCTATTTGTAAAGCGATTTCCTTTTTTTTCCTTTTTTTTTGTATGTATTGAAGAGCTTTAGTATTTTGAATAAACAAATTATTTATTCAAAAAAATTTGTTTATTCAAAAAAATTTGTATATATTTCCCTCAAAAACAATTATAGTCTAATTTATAATAATATTTTCGATCACCGGATGATCACTAGCAGTTATAAAACTGCACAAAAGGTTTGTTTGTCTAAGCTTTACAATTTTTATTTGAATGTGAGTATATCAAATACTGATAAAGTTTAAAAACAGATTTGTTTTCTTTGATCAATCAACTTTGAATAAAAATTGTTACGCTTACCTTGGAAAATGAAATCGTGGAGTATTAGTAATGTATACTAAGCTATGTAAATACGTAAAAAAATGTTTACATTTAAGTTAAAGAAAATTACATTTCAAACGACGTCTTACGTCATGCTACATATTAGTAAGTTTTTAATTTTATACAATTTGTAAAACTTCACGTGGTACACGTAACCTAAAAATAGCATATAATATAATATGTAGCTATATATATATATGTGTATACAGCTACATTACAACTTATTTTTGTCTTAAAAAAATGTCACGATATTTTCAAAGCATTATAACATCTAAGCTATGATATCTACAACATCGTAAACTTTCTTTAAATACAGCATTTCTCGTATTTCTATTTATTCTGTGTCCATCTGTCTAAGTCCATAGGTTGCAGCCGAGACAAGAGTCGGAACGGGTTTGAATATTCATATACCACATGGCAATGCCCGCTTCACTATGTCGATGACATAATATGGATTAATTGATAGTCCGATATTGATTGAGATATGTATTAAACTGAATTAGCGGTTACTCCAGTAAAAAAATATACCACAGAGCTAAAAGCGAAGCATAAGAATAGACGCGAGTGGTGGAAATAAAGAAAATATATCTCCTTTTGTCCTTTAATGGCAAATTTTATAAAGTTGTGGTATTTACTGTTTAATACCTTGCTGTATTTTTATGGAAACTTGAAGATTAGTCACAACTAGCGTCTCTTATGTTAACAACATTTCACCATGCTAGATCTCTTTTCGCCTTTTTAATATTTTTGTGCCAGATGTTAACACTTTAAATAAACTCTAAAAACTTAATTATATCTATAGTATATGCTATCTAAAATACATTTAGCTAACGTAACATATCAACTACAAAACTGGTTCATTTTACAATTTTATTTTTTATAATCGATTAAAATTTAATAAGTTTAATTCTTTTTAAAAATAGAAAATATACCTGAATTTTTTTTTGATCAAATTAATATAAAAACATTGTTGCCATTAGAGAAAAATAAATCATCATCAATTGTTTTATATTACGTCAATAAATCGATTGACATAAAAATCGATACACTAGTAAAATAATAGTTGGTGAACGCTATCGACATAGGCGAAACGATTCTCTTATCACTTCGCTTTAAACTTTTACTATATCACTTACTGCATTCATTTTAAAAATCACGCTTCTTGGATTATATAAAGGTGAATTTTTTAAATGACGTTACTTTCATCCCTTACGAACGATTTATTATATGATATCAACATACAATAACAGCTTTGCTTAATTGTTTATATTGTTAATTATTTATCAAATATTATCAATAAATAAAACATTCCTCTTTGGTTTTATATGTTAACATTCCTACAAATCACTTCAAAATAGTCGCAGACAGAAGCTCGTTATCAAATTAGTGATCATAAACAGATAGTTAATAAACTTGACAAGCATTTATTAATATTAAATTATTTGTTGTTTTAAAAGTGACAATAAACTGAGTTCTGACCTCTATAAGAACCAGTTCAGGCGAGCAGTTTATTTGATAGCGTTTCATAATAAAACATATCGAGAAATGTGTTTATTGTTGACGTATTTATTACAATTAATATTTTTGCAGATCATTATCGTTTTATCTGATTTATTTATGCATAATATTAAAAGTATATTTTAAATGAGAAATTCTGTCATCTTTGTTATGTATATATTTTTCGTTTACAAGATATTCTTGTGAGATATATTCGATTATAATATATTCGAATATGATATATTCGATTTGATTTTCTGTAGTTTTTTTAATGAAATAAATTTAAAAAAATAATTAAGATTGTTTTTATGGATTCTTTATAAAATTTCTTTATAAAAATAAATAAGAAAAAATACTTCGTTTAATAAAAAATGACAATAATTAATCTGCTTATTTGAAAGCGTTATAAATAGAGAAACAAAGCAGGACATTGGTCTGAATAGTTATCTATAAAAAAGTAAAAAGAAAATGTATTTTATGTTATGTGCTCTATATCCATCCATCCATTGTAAACCATTAAAAAGCGGTTACATGAATATTTAAGAAAACATATAAAACTACAATACATATAACGAAATCTTATAACGTATATATTTCGCAAAAATCCTCTATTATATTATTAATACGTACATAAAAACAAGGCACCACCACACACACGCCAAGATCTGAAAATAAAAAAATAAAACATTAGTTAAATTACACACATTTGCTTTAAAATATAAATGAACTATATATACAGATATATATACAGACAGATAGACAATCGACAAAGAACATGTTATCTAACATAAAAAAAAACATTAAATTTGATTAGAAAAAACATATTAAAATCAATTTCTAAAAGTATTCATTAATCCAATTTATTAACTTGTATAAGCATATTCTGTTTAAGATTAATATTTTATAGAATATTTATAAAATAGTAATGAATATATAAATGTCGTTCAGAGTTGATTATTTAAACAATGTCTGTGTCTCCTTCTTTCGAATGTCAAATAAATGATCGAGAGAGAAATCAATGTTTAAACGAACAACGCCTAACAAACTTTATAAAAAAGGCCGTAATTAAATACATTCAAAAGCTTTTATGCAAACGTTATTAACCCTTTGTTCCATATAAAAAAATGCATTAAGAATTATAAAGCGGAAGTGACATGTTCGATGCCTTTTTAAGCTGAAGGAAATTTATCCCATGGGAAAATATTCTTCACATAATTTATACACATATATTAATCTTAGATAACATCAGACCAAATGCAATGCAAAATACGCAAAATCAAGATGCTGGGACGCACTTATTTACAAACTTCGCAATTAAACCACGTTATTTATGGTTGTCACCGAAATACTGTAACAAAATTCGTGAAACATACAGACATCAGTCTCGCCGACGCAGAGGAATTACTCACCGGCTGTCGCGGCAGGTTATTCAAGTTCGTTTCCCTCCCGGACGCCAAACGAGTATGTTTAGGGGCCCGCATCGTCGTGCAAAAACTGCTTATCGCTCGCTATCATCAATGAGGGTGGATTGTCATGTTTACATTTTAACTTATTTTTACTAAGTACTCGTTTGAAGTTTATCTATACATAATAAATACAAAGTGTACTTAAATAAATCTTATTTAATAATATTTTAACTATTAAATAATTTATTATCGATTTAAAAAGTGTTCAGAAATGTGTTTATAATATAAACACATATTTTAATTTCCAATAAAATTACTTTCATTATACCTTTTATATAAATCGTGAATTTAGAAAAAAAAAAACAACATTTTAGCCGATTCGTTCTTAAACAATTTGACATACGTCATATTAGTGTAAATATATGACAGATGACACTACAGAAGCTTTATAAACGATTTTAATCAAATACGAATACGATAATAATAAAGTAGTTTTATCAAACACAAATTAAGGTATACTGAACCTTAATCCAGTGAAGTTAAATCACCATTTATAGCTTGTAACTTGCAGTTTTCATAAATCATTTGTGCAGGACCCGGGGAGCTCTTTAAGTTATTAAATCGATAACAATCGACTGACTTATCAATTAAGTTAACGTCGATAAAACGGTTAATCATCTCCGTGATTTTTTATTTGTAAATTGATTCAATGTAAAATCAATATTAATTAACAGTGAAAAACTTGTTAAACGTAAAAAAAACCTCGTTTGAATTTAAAATATATATATAATACGGGAAAATACCCGTAAATCCCAATATTTTATATGCTTATCCAGGACCCAGGATATCTCTATGGTAAGTTTTATTACAATCGGTTTAGTGATTTCATCGTGATGAGGTAACACACAAACAGTCAGATACGCTTAATTTTAGTCTGATAATATGATTAATAATATGAAGCAATTTTGTTTTAACAAAGCGACGTTCACGTGTGACAGTTTTGTACGCCGTCCACCTACATATATTTTGTTACCACCCACGTTTCGTGTTTAAATATAATTTAACACTTTTAATAGTCATCCTATAAAGAAATAAATAATCATTAATATCATAATAAATGCGATACTTCGTTTGTTTGTTTGTTTATTTATTTGTTTGATTGTTACTCTTTCACATCTTAACTACTCATAAAACTTTGCATACAGAACCTAATACATACCCCTGCCCCCCGCCCCCGTAAGTTGGTGAAGCCGCGTTCGGAAATAAGTACAAATAAATGTAACCTTTTGACAATCATAACAAATTTATTGACCCGAGTTGGTATCTTTTGATTCTAAGTTGAATATGTTTTTGTGTACTTAGGTATTAACCACATTTTTACATTATAAATTGAATATGTACAGATATTTTAATTTGATTACAATCGGGTGCATAACAAAAATATTTCTTTAAATTATATTAAATCAACATTCTACAAACATAACGCATTGGTCCAAATAAATAAAAAAAATATCAATCTTTAAAATGACAAACAGGTACGAATTTTGAACGATTGTATTTTGGTATACGTAAAGTGTGAAATAAGAAATTTCCTTTTTTTACAGTACGGATTATTAAATTAAAAACTAAGTAACAGAAGAGCAATACAAACAATAATAAAAATTACAGCAATAAAGACAACAGACGGACCATCGTACATTAATAGTTACAATGAATTTGAAAACATTTGGATTTTGAAAAATACGTTCCCAAAAATATATTCAACGAGAGCTTTAAATTCTACTGTTCATGTTATAAAGGTGTTTATCGTTTGACTTTTTGCAGCCGTTAATTGTTGTAAGGCGTGAGAATCATGGTCAAATACCGCATTACGGATTCTCTACAGCACATCAAAATGATGTATTCCTGTTTCAACTAAACATGTACTGTTACTTAATGTCTTGTACTATTCCGGTTTAATGCATTTGGAGAACACCGTCATAATTTTATTATTCATTCGTCTTTTGTATATCTGAAGTCTAAGTTATAACCATGATGAATCATTTGTTACGATTAAAATATACTGTTCTTTTTTTATGAAATAGGTAGACGGACTGGGCAATGGACCACATGATGGTAAGTGGTCGCCACTCCTAATTATTGGCGATGTAAAAAATATTAACCACTCCGTACATCACCAATGCATCACCAACCTTGGTAACTAAGATTCTATTTCCCTGTTGCCTGTCCAACAATACTAAATATTGCTGTTTAGGGGTAGAATAACTGTTGAGTGGGCGTTACCTACCCAGACGGGCTTACACAAAGCTATATTACAAATCAAATTACACAAGTAAGAAAGTATAAGTTTGCAAAATGCTTATCGCCTTTCAGACAAATTGTGTAAATATTTATATCTAGATATTAGCATTTTGTAAGGAAGTCTAAATAGAAAACATGATATTTCCAATCGCATTACTAAAACAGCACGCTAAAACACAGCTACAAGTTTCCTTATCATTACGGACCCGTTATCAGTAGCCGTAATTACTGATAATGGAACACAGGCTAAGAAAGCCCGCATCCGCTCGGAAGCCGGGCCCCAGGATAGTATTATTCCACACCAGTCCGACTGCTTCTAGAACTCATTTCCGAACCACATTGCTATCATCGGACTCGTTGGAAAACTAATGACAGATTTCCTGACAGGATACCACAGTGCTATTACAACGGGAATTGTATGACAGTGTGTCAAGCTATTAATATTATCGCAAAGGTTCATAATACGGGATAAGATTGGCTTATTTATTGGTTTCTGAATGTGTCTTCTTTGTTGACTACACGCGGAAGATATTCTTATGTTAGCTATGTATTACATTGCGCCGTATTTAAACGACTCAAACCACAATTTTTACCGTCATAATACGTATTTTAAAAGCAATCTTATTTTTTGTTTTATCTCGAACTCTTTTTTTATTATGATGAATTAATATGCAAAATTTATACTAAGTGGCTTAAATATATATACATGTATAAATAGCTTACAAAAACAATGAGTAAATTTTGCTTCTCTATTCAAGCAGGAAAAATCGGATAAAAGATAGAGTATTATATTTGATATACGTAAAGTGACGAAGACGAATGAATAAAAAAAGAGAATGCTTCAAAATTAACGATCGAGTGTTGCTATCAATTTTCTCGCCTGCGTCAAAGGTCAGGTCAATCAAATAAAAAGCCGTGAGCACAAGCAATTACTGCCCACACGGAGCATATTATGTGAACGAAACATTTAAAGAACAAACTTATCCCGCGAAGAAAAATGTCATGCTCATTTTAATATAATTTAAAAATCAGCTTTTTCACTCATTCATTTTATTGTTATCCTTATTTTAAGAACCTTATAGTTAACTTTAATCTATGACACATTTTAATTATATTCGATGCTAGTTTGCGGCTTTGCCTGCGTGGAATTCAATTTGTGACTGCAACAGTACTAGTAGTTATTATTAATGAAATAAAATATATACTTTGTTGCTACTTAAATATCGATTGTAGTGTTCCTACAATGATAATGATTATAAAATTCACACACGCACATTTCTCCAATCTTCTTGTTGTGTGAAACGAGCACAGATTATTTCGCGAATATCACATTGACAAAATAAGATAAATAATATCCAAGGCCCAAGACAACTGATGGACGTCGATCGAATATTTTGTGACATAATATGAGGTGACGTTGCATTACACGCATAATACAGTTTAGATTAAAAAAGGAATATTTAATATTTTAGTTTTTTATTAAATAATAATGTTCATTTAAGCAAATTCAAATAATACTTATATTTTAAACATTAGCACGATGTGAAAATAGTGTGATATGCGTCGTGGCAATTATTTTGTCTAATATAATGAATGTTTTTATTACCGTCAATGTCATTAAATAGTTCTTTGTAATAAAAATTAAAGACAGATTACCGCATAGTAAATACCCTACTGATGGGCTAAAACTTTATAACTTCGCATTTTTGCTTGCCCGAATTTGAACGTAATTTTCGGTTACGTACATACATACCACAGAACCATTTTGGCTCTTTTTCAATCACATCTACGAGTTACTCTAGGCAAATTATCAAGTCATCGAGAACACCCGATTACCAACGTGTTTGTTGTAATAAGAGCTAAAGGACCATTTTGTTGTCTTAAATGTGTTGAAAATATCATGACCACAGATAATGAATATATAATGATTAAATAACCCTAGCGGAATATATAAATGGATGTAAAGTACGTTTCTTTGCATTTTAACTCTTGTTTTAACGATCATAAAATGTGATTCGTGCGGCTAATGAAGACTTCAATCGAGCCCCGGGCGTAAATTCTGTCTGTAGTTATCACCCATTTATTGGATATTTTATGTTAAAGATTATACAACTTTATAGTGTATCTTATATTATAACGTCACAAAGGAAATGGGAAATCGCTCATAAACATATTTTAGTTTCATAATTCGAATTAATTGAACCGTATTTGTTCTATGTAAGCTATTTTAAAGGGGTCTATTTAATTAGTTGCGGTATATCGCTTGTACTACACCATTTAATTATAAGTTCTAAAAGATTTTCTATAATATAGTTTTGCGGTAAGCAAGAACATAAAATTTAAGACTTACTTCACTCACAACATTATATGTACTATTTATATTTCTCAATTTTTTTATTATTATATAACGGATAATTAATACATATAAATAAATCATAACGTCTAAAGAGTAAATTGTATCCCACAAACGTTCAGTTAATTTTTATCGCCTTTGTCATTACAAATCCTATTAACAATGTAAAATAATTAAAGATTAAAGCCGTAAGCAAGATTTGAGCCGTAAGCAATGTATTAGTGCAAGTGAATAATCATTCGTCTAAGTTACATTTGTAAATGAAAACGTTAATAGCTACAACGAAGTATCAATTTAGAAGACACATTTGAAACGACTAACTAGCGACTAAGAGATTATGACTTCGAAAAGCGAAGTTTCGATCATTAGACATGGGCTAATTGTCGGCTATTACGTTTTATCAGGCTCATGAAGAAAGTCCACTCGGCCTGAAGGCATCCTCGACTTAAATAGCCGAAGGGTCCTCGCCAGTAATTTATTACAAAGTTTATTACAAAGTAAGCAAATAATCTAGTATTAGTCAAAGTGGTTTTAGATTTATCTAACATTTATGTCATATTCTGACGCATTATAAATGTTTGCATTCGTTTCCGTTATCGAAATCTTGTATGGAAATGACGTAGAGATTTTAAATGAAATGTAGCATCGTATAGAGTATAAAAATAATTATTATTATGTATTAAGATCTTCAAATTACTCTTATTTAATCAAAATTAACGATTTCTTCATAATTTCAATTCATAATAAAAAAATAACTAAATTATGCAGAAGAAATTTATACTTAAATTTGTATTAGAAAAAATACTATCAATAATAGAACTTGCTCTATTGGGCTCTTTACAATGTAAATTACCGACCAACAGTAGCTATTAAGGTAGCCTTTAGTCAAATGACTCGGTAGCTGATTCCAGGAATAAAATTATCGACGGCGTCTTATTCATGTTTCTTACTGGCGGTGGCAAGTTCCCACATGTTCACACTTCTGGGTCGCGAACTCGAAATAATAAACCATTATTTTATTTTTTTTATAATATTTGTAAAGCTTTTTTTATAACAATTATTATACATCTATTCTTAATATATTCATCAATTTGTTGCAAATCGCTAATGATAATAATTTCGATTGTGTAAGTTATTTCATATAACGAACACCCCAAATAATCGGAATAAGAGAATTCGCTTAATGATGATCACCGATTCTTAAAAAGTATATTATCTAATATCTAAACTAAAAAAAACAGTGTTTGAAGTGTATTGTTGAAACTCCAAGTGAGGACTTCGTACTGTATTACATTAACATTTCAGTATAAAATTAAAGGACAAAATATTTATTGTATCTTAACCTTAAACTTTTAACTCGTAACTCGCTAATGGCTACTTTCCATATATAGCTACAAAGGACAATCCGTTAACGCGTTTCAAAGACACCTCGCCGAATGCCGTCACGTCTCTTTCAAGTTACAACCCGGCACGTTCCCGTTGGGCCGACGTCCTCTCTTGATTAAGATATGGTATTTATTTATCCCACTTACATGCATTACTCTTGGTATAATTAGAATCGAATTTACTTAAGACGTAGGGCTCGATATATTGGCTGTATAGTAATAGTAAATTCACCTTATATACGAATGCTTAGAAGAAATCGTTAGCGCGATTTGTGACAAATACCCTCACGTCTCGTTTAAGAAAAGCGTGGCACGTTCCGTCGCGAGGACGACTCGTTATTTAGATATAGGCACATATAGAATGGATTTATTTACTTTCCTGGGTTTAAATATTAATAGATTTTGTCCAAATTACTATGACTTCTGAAAATTCACGTTGATTGAATGATATAACGCGTTGCTTTTTGTTTTATATAACGCTAGACTAACACAGATGCTTAAAATTAGAATGCAACGTTACAATAACCTTTTGTATTTGAGGTATAGCTCGCTCCTTCCTAATTAAATTTATTCCAATTGTGTAAAAGAAAAAAAAAACTATGCCTTCCTTCGACGACTAGGATGGGTTAACAATTTTCTCTTAAAGCGACACACCGGTAGCATAGGAACCACAAATATGTACATCTGAAGTTTCAATAGCGCGATGGTTTACGGGCTGCCTAGCGTAATGAGCGTCGCAGTTTCGATCCAAATCCCCTGGGCAATTGTCGTTGAAGACTGGAGATTCACAACAAAAATACATTGATATTATTCTTTTGAAAAGAAAATAACAACAAATACGAATAGAATAATTTGCTTACAAAGGATATAAAAATGTTATAATCGCGTACTCTTAATAACTTCCGGTATCGACCTTGACCTAACTTGTTGAACGTGCCCAACGGTTCATTGTGTATATATTTACATATCAAAATTCAAAAGAAACATCTGTGAATTCAAATACCAATGGAACTAAATATCACTATTGAGCCGTGTCATAAAAACACTGGACTGTAACAGTTAAGCATTTTCATACAACTGCACGGAAAATATCTACAAACATAAACGTCGTTGATATGAATCATTTACAACTATTACCATGTATTAAATACTAGTAGTTGAACTATGTGCGTAATGAAGACACAAACAACGAATGAAACTGGAAATAGAGATTCCATTCCGCATTAAGAAAAGCTATGAGCGAATGTTTATTGTCACGGCCGGAATACGGATACTAGAGCATTTATATGCTGCTTTCAATTGTATTAGTGAAGTAAAAGTAAAATAACAGCCTCTTAATATCCCACTGCTGGGCTAAGGCTTCTTTTTATTTTTATGTAAAGGCTTTTAACTTATCCCACTACGCTACAATGTGGGTTGGTTTCCTTACGGTGTTTTACTTCACAGGCGAACACGAAATGAATCATAAATACAATGCTTGCTCGCGTTTGAACCAGCAACAACTTGTACGAATTTTAAAGTATTACCATTGTCTTGTTTTTTTTTTTAATTAAGAAGTCAAAGGTAAACAAAGGGATCTGTCTGACAATAAATTATCGTTCATAGAGTTCGTCTCCTAAGCGGTTGAATAGTTTTTGTCAATGTGTTGTCGACTATGAACAATTTTAATATAATTTCATCTCGCTCTGACTTTGGTCACTATGTGGTGCTGGTATGAAATATAAATACATTTAACACGTTTTAGTAGTAACAATTGATTTATCTATTTCCCGTTCACGATAAATTATGTCTCAGTTGCTGTGTGCAGCACAGACGTGCTTTATAATTTTTAATTGTATTAGGGAATGTTCATAATTATAATCACTATGTGTATTCACAATTATATATATTTTTAAATTTAGAAATCTCTTTTCCTAAATGAGTGTTTGTTAATGATGTTACGTCTATTATCTGTCATATAATTTTAATGTATAGCCTTTGCCGTTATGACCTTTTTATTTAAAGTCTGTTTCAGATATAGTTATTTTATAGTACATAACCCACTCCTGGGACAGTGGGTTCGTAAAGGCCGAGCACATAAAATACTAGCTAGATATTTATCGCTGTGGCGGGGCATACGGATGCCAGCACGCTTAATATTCAAGTTGCATATATAATGGAGTCTAAGCCAATTTGCATAGTAACTGTAACAATACTATATCCGCAATTCAAACGACGAAGTTTTCATAAAGTACGCGGTTGTGACCCTTGCAATTTATCTGTACTAGTTATGGAACTTTCGAGAAGGTTTTTTTTAATATAGGTTGACAGATGGGCAGATGGGTCACCATTCCTCACAAAACCAATGCGCCAGCAATCTTTGGGATCTAGAATGTTATGTCCTTTGTAACTATAGTTACAGATCAATAGATAATCAGCGACCCAACCGGAAAACAAAAATACTAAGTATTGCTAAGCCGAGATGGCCTAGTGGTAAGAACGCGCGAATCTTAACCGATGATCGTGGGTTCAAACCCGGGCAAGCACCACTGAATTTTCATGTGCTTAATTTGTGTTTATAATTCATCTCGTGCTTAACGGTGAAGGAAAACATCGTGAGGAAACCTGCATGTCTCTAATTTCATTGAAATTCTGCCACATGTGTATTCTACCAACCCGCATTGGAGCAGCGTGGTGGAATAAGCTCCAAACCTTCTCCTCAAAAAGGAGAGGAGGCCTTAGCCCAGCAGTGGGACATTAACAGGCTGTTACTGTAAGTATTGCTGCTTGGCGGTAGAGTATGTGATATAAATTATGTTTTTATCCTGTTTCTGTGTTTGTTATCTTCTAAATATAAACATATTTTACAATTATAATGCCGTTAGACTTGACAAGTTCATAGATCATATTTATGACGTCACTAAAAACTAATATGGCGAACGGTAAACAGATATTTTCACTATTTTTAGTACTGTAACACATCATCGTGTCTTGTTTAAATCTTATTTATTTTATTTAACGTATCTTAAAAAAAATATTATTGTACAAGTTCTTAACATCATCACAGGTTTTTTCAAACAAAAGAAATACATTCTAGACAAAATGAAATAATTAAACAATAATATGTAAAAATAATTTGGCTTTTTTTAATTTTCATACCGTAACAGGTCGTAAATATATGCATTAAACAATGTCTGTTCTACTTTTAATGTATTATTATAATAATAAAGGTATAAAATTAAAACGAAAAATTTATAATATTATAATTTATACTTAACTTATAATTAGTAAATCATTAATTGATTTTCGTTTTGAAATCGCAACACATTACTAACGTTCAATTTAATGCAAATCAAGGTCTTGAACCATCTCTACGAAGTTTTTATACTCGTCATGCTATTGCTCAATATACGGCCGAGGAGGTCACAATACGAAACACTAATTACTTTTATCAATCAAACATATCTAATTGAAAATCGTCTTCACACCTACGGTCCTCTTGTATTTTTAAAAAAACAAGTACCTACTCGCCAGCTTTCAACTTTACAATTTATTATTATTATACTGAATTATATGTTCACATTATATAATACAATATCAGTCATAGAAAGGAATTTTCTTAGTCAAGAACAAGTCCATTATTACTTTAGTTATTTATGTTGTTATATACATATATATAAAGGTATTTTTCTTTAACTATCAGATACGCAATTTATTCACAAATAATTTTGATCTTTAAAATCTTAATAGTCTGTGACAGGTCTTTGTTTATGGAACAGACAAATGAAACGTTTGAATAAAGAATACATAATCCCTTCATTCGTTCATTCGTTCACCGAGGAACGTGCATTCGGACGATCAATCACCCGGCTTGAAACCAACGGCCGTAATCTTCCCGAGACCGTGTGAACGCGGTCAAATGTACCCGCGAATGGTCTATATCTTATAGATGCTAGTTTTGCAATCCTATGGGAAATGGTCGAGGCGCAACATTCGATTTTCGAATATAATTTAATGTCCTTTTGGCTGTCAACGTTGAAATGTTAAGAATTGATTTATACTCGCATTGCAAATGAAGCTTAGTTACTATAATAACGAATGTATTTCTGTAAAAAATATAAGTACAGTGATAAGATTTCATTTTATAAAATCTAATACCTAAAAAAGGAAACGAAAACATATTATTTTATAAAAATCTTTAAAAATATATTGATATAATATACATAATCAGGATAAATGAAGAATTTATACGCTCAAAAAGTTGCGGTACAGGATCGAAAACTTTATTTTTTATAATAACAAAAAAGTACCTTGAAATATTTAAGTATATAATGAAAAAAGCAATCATGTGTAAGATGATATTTAGCTTCAGTTTATATACTAATAGTTACAAATAATTTAAAAAAAATATCAATAGCTAGACCTAAATGTTTTGATTTCGAGTTTCGACTGCGACATTCGTTCGACGCTGTCAAAACATCGTGACCAGCTGGTCCGGGCTGAAGTACGGGCGCTGTCGAAGAACCGATATACGATTTGCTAGGCGAGAAAATATTGCCAACTACACGCGAAGAAGTCACGTCCTAGCGACCATTTTGACTCCTAAATGAGTTCATTCACACCACCAAGTTCACGGTCGGATCTACGCTGCTTATGATGCTAATGTATGTACATTGGATGTGGGCAGATACGTAGACAAACACTTGTAATTTGTTATACTTAGCGAAATATATTTTACTTAGCAATAACCAAGCAAAAACATTGTACCTACTATGTATAATAGAGTGGTTTTAACATTTACATCAGCAGTGACAACTATTTAACAGAAGGTAATTACATGTATCTAACCATAATACGAGTATGTATATATACGTATTGATAATTTAAGTAGAATAATTGTTATACTTAGCGAAATATATTTTACTTAGCAATAACCAAGCAAAAACATTGTACCTACTATGTATAATAGAGTGGTTTTAACATTTACATCAGCAGTGACAACTATTTAACAGAAGGTAATTACATGTATCTAACCATAATACGAGTATGTATATATACGTATTGATAATTTAAGTAGAATAATTCTAAGACTATACCTCGGCTACGTACTATAAACTGGATTTTGTGACTGCTCGCATGGAATTAGTATTTTATATTTAACTCTCTGTAGGATTCTATTTTTATAATTCACCTCCTCAAATTATGATAATATTTAATATTTTCTATATTACTTACTGGTGGTAGGGCTTTGTGCAAGCTCGTCTGGGTAGGTACCACCCACTCATCAGATATTCTACCGCAAAACAGCAATACTTGATATTGTTGTGTTCCGGTTTGAAGGGTGAGTGAGCCAGTGTAATTACAGGCACAAGGGACATAAAATCTTAGTTCCCAAGGTTGGTGGCGCATTGGATATGTAAGCGATGGTTGACATTTCTTACAATGCCAATGTCTAAGAGCGTTGGTGACCACTTACCATCAGGTGGCCCATATGCTCGTCCGCCTTCCTTTTCTATAAAAAAAAAAAAAAATATTATTGTAATATTGCTATTTTTTACGTTTTAATTTTATTATTATTTTTTTTTTATTATATCTGGGAAACAAACAGTACACGCCACATATACTACACAACAAATTAACTCAATCACACACCAATCAAGTTTCCACCCAAAACTAATTCATGTATGACAGTAAACAATATTTAGTTTTTATGATTTGATGTTTCTAGAACTTAAAATGAAATACAATCACTGAATGTTAAAATGAATATAATTTTGTTTGTTTATTTTTCGGTATTAAGTATGAACTACTGATCTAGTCAATATAAAACTTTCATAGAGTCTTAACTTATAGTTTTAAGATAGAAATAGAAGATGAAAGTCGGTAGGACGTTGTTATTTTACGAGACAGGTCCATGTAGCTAAAAATATAAATTATATTGGTATGTAGTTATTTATAACTATTTTAAAATTCAGTCGTTATATAATTTTAATTTAAATACAGATCATCAAAGAAAACTTTCATACATCGCAAATGCAGTATCGTGGAATCAAAACCAAACAATCATTTATACACAGCTCACAATGGGGTTAACGAGATATCACGTCATAGAAACGGTGACAAGCCGTTTGTCGGCTTTACACCAACTGAATTTCATTTAAGCGCGTACATAAAGTAGTCACGTGATCCATGGAGTCACGAATGTATTACTAATTTGAGTCAGTACCAATGGTACGTCGATTGCTCCTATTTAAACACCAGCGTTAATCCCACGGGTCTCACGATTTCTTGAAGCGAGCACCAGGAGACACGAGATCTTCCTATTGTGTCTCATTCCCACGGTAAATGCTGAGAGAAACTCTAAACGATTTATTAATATTTTCTTTTAATTGAATAAGCTTTTTATTCTTGGGAAAAATTTCTGTCTTTAAGGACTTTCTTTATTATTAAAATCTAGAAATACAATGTGGAACGTTAATTCGTTTCTATGTACTTTGTAATCGATGCGATATGTATTCATCGTTAACAACAACACAAGAGTTTTCGAATATAAATCGATTGATTCCAAACACCTTAATAAATAATCGATGTTTCTGAGAACATCACGAATACTCGGAAATATTTCCGCGTATTTTTTGATAAAAATACTCTTACATCATATGAGTACTGAGTAAGAATCGAATTCAATAATAATAAAAAGAGATATTAAGTAAAAAAAATATCATTAAAACAAGAACATAACTCAAAGTTTTAACTGACGTCAATACCCGAATTCCGACATCCAAACAATCCGGCTAGTACAAACGACTTTACAGATGAAAGTGCTAAACGATCTTCAAACTTGAGTGTTAAAATACATGTTAATATTTTAACTAATTTTATCGTCTAGCGGCAAGAATTTTAAAATTTCATGGAAAAATGTATGTGGATTACACGTCTATAGACGATCAATGTTACACTGTTTCGAAGCAAACATTGCCCGATTCATTGTTCAAATAAAATATTTTTTGTGACGTTTTTGTAACATAATAGTAAGATGGGCGTACACAGTGTGAACTTATGTGTACAGATGAATTCCTTGATGCATTGTGTAGATAAAGCAATATTAAGGTTACACAAAGGTTAAAAAGCTACACAAGCAACTTATCTTTTGTATTTAAACTAAAGGCAGACATTGTCTTTTGGATAAATATCTTTAATTAATTAAACATGTATTTGTACTTGATTCTTTGTGTATATGCGTGTTAAGATATTAATTTTATCGTAATTTTTCCGCTACATAATATCTCTAGTGAGACAATTATTTCAAACAATTACGTAGAAACTCTAAGATCGCACTCAGCGTATTTGTCAAAGCAAATGTTTGTAAAAATATATTTAAAACCTCGTTCTGTTTAATAACTTATCTAACAAGTTATTCCAATTGTGAAAGTGAGACAAGATACAACTAACCCATCAACAATTCAGTCACCTAATATTTAATTCTTATAGTTCTTTTTTATCTATATTTCCCTAAAAATAAGCAAAACAATTTAAAAAAAATGGGATAGCCATCAGGTTAAGTTGGAAAGCTGTAACGCAGTTGGTGGCACACCCGGCACACCACCTGCGAGCGCACATGTCCCTTCCACGTGCCGAGCCGTGCCCGTGCATTAACGGAACTTTGCATCTTGACCCGTAGGTGACGCAAAAATATATGAATTCGTTTTAACTATACATGCTAATTAAGAAATTATATATATTCATTAACGTAATCATGAATTAATTTTCGTTCGTAACAATTAAATTAGTTTTCAGTAGTTAAATACTGCAGTTGCTGCAATAATTTGCGAAATATGCCAAAAATAATATTTTAGTCTTATCAAGCCAATTTGATCTTAATTTTTTTATTTCATTATTTCACTCATCTACGGCATTAACAGTGCTATTCTCTAAGAACGCATTTCGTATCTCTCTAGAAATGTTGAAAACCAACGTCCGGTGATACGCTGTTTTGATGAGTGTGTGAGTGTGTATCATTTATATAAAAATAATAGTTGTAGTAAATACTGTAAAAATAAAATAAATGTTCTATTTGAATTTCGAATTTGTTCTTGCAGAATAGCTCTACGGCTTACAGCTGTTAACATATACACATATGTATGTATTTGCATAGATAAATAATTACATGTATTTATTACAAGATGGGTTTTCAAAAATTTCTAATAATTCATAAAATTATAATAATATTAGATTTATTACTGTAGCTAAAGCGTACCAAACGTATAATGGTTCTTCCAATGTTAGTTTTTGTTCAGAATTACGTAATCCAAATTTTCTATTTTTATTATTTAATAATAGCTTAAAAACATTTTGATTAAAAATAAATAACATTATTTTATATAATTTTAATCTATAATGAAATTTATTGAAAACTATTAAAATTTATTTAAAATAAAAACTATAAAGTTTTTTTCTTTATAAATGGTTTTACGATCCCAATGTCAATTATAAAATTGTAATCACTTGAAACGTCGGACTACTATATGAAAACGAAGTTTGTACCTACTTTTGCCATAATCGTAGTGTACCGTGTAAATGATATCAAATATCACCATCAAACACAATGAAGTGAGTTTTTTTTAAAAACAATGAAGTAAGTTTATTCTGAATATATCTGTAAAACTATTACGTTGCTTATCAAACAAATAATTGCCATTATTTGAATACATTCTAGTTACTTATAGTATCATACAAAGCAATCTACGTTTATTATATATTAACACAAATTCTAAATAAAACATTTGTATGGAAATTTAATATAGAAAGAAGAAGCCTTACTTAAAACAAAGATTTTTCTATCGTCATTCTCCGAAGCAAGTCATCCCACTCCCGCTCCCGCACACGATATTATACTTCACATCCACGCGTTAACTGACACACATAATAAGTAGGTGCGCCTGCGCAGTGACATGCAGTCTATAAAAACAAGGAAAGTAGCAAAAACAAGCCTGACAACTGGATAGTCCACCTGTTTTATTCACTCGCTAATTTATTGTATAGGAACTCTGTTGTGACATTTGTAATTTTAGTTGGTTTGTAAAAAACTAAAACTAAAAAGTAATCTATACTTTCAAGTTTGATTTTTTTTAACTATATCAGCAAGTATTGTATCTTTTAATTTATTATTACAATAATTAAGATGATATTCGCATTAGTAAAATAATTTTAGTCTACAGATTAAATATTGAATATCTGTATACTCGAAATTTAAAAATTAATGAAATATTAGGCTAATTATAAAGTAGTTTATTAACAATACTAAAAGTATGATTAATTAATAACTTTCTCTCCAATTCAAAAAATATTTAATTAGAATTAAAAGAAAAAATTCAAATCAAATGTTACTACTCTACTACTAGCTCCACTAATCGGATAATAATACAAATCTGAAATTTTACATTTGATTATAAGATTTACAAAAAACATATTTATCAGAAAATATCACTAATTTAAATCATCTATACTGACATCGAAATGTTATTAATGTTTAAAAATCGTTTACCGTTTAATGGTGTTTAAATTTGAATAAAAATTTAAAAGATCAAAACGTGTTCGTGAAAGTATAAAATTAGCGAAATTATACAAATCGAGATGTTATCGAGGGGTTTTCGTGTCGCCTGCGCCTGCGCACAAACACCTCGGCTGCGTGCTCGCAATCAGAACTAATTATTAACAGGGTGGTCTCAATACTGGATACACAACTTACATAGAATATTAACGAAATTATATGTTTAGTAATAATTATACCAATAATTAATGGAAATTTACGTAAGCTTAAGTACTTTAATAAATTTGAGGTACGTGATCAATGTATATTTTTGAAATAAGTGGAAAGTAGTACGAAGTGATTGTTTGTTTAAAACGCACGAAATGAAGAATCAGATCTTCTAACTATTCATAACATCAACGTAACAACAAGACAAACGTATAGACACTTAAACAAGACTACTTATACAATATCGTATATTTTCAATATATATCAGACAGAGAATATACCTACGAGTTAACAGTATTGCAATTTAAAATTGTTTGATAATTTATTAAGCATATATTATATTATATATAATATGTTTATATTTATAGATGCATACTGACTGACTGACTGATATATTCTAATGAAACTAGAACAACGGGTACCTATTGCGTTATGTTAATAGGTATTTTTTTTCCTTATAAATAAGGTGATATGCTTAGTCTCAGAAAAGGAATTAATCGTACGGTGATAGCGACTGCGAACAGCTTGCATTCAATGAGCATACCTATCAAAAATTTTATTTAGCACACCGAATAATGTATAAGATTTTTTAAAACTCTCTAAATTTCCGTTACTTAAAGTTAGATTATAGCAACACCCGATAATCATGATTGATGCATTAAAAACTACTTTCACTCGTTCTGAGGAATTTTAACAAAAAAAAAAGAAATGTAATGATATTGAACTTTACTTACTTTATAGAATATTTTTTGGCATAATAAATGGTCAAAACATTAAACATTCGAAGGTGACCAGAGATTACTAATTTGGGTTAAGCTACCTTATATTACCGATTTGATATTTAACTTTTTACAATCTAAAAGGTTTTTTAAAGTGAGCTCATATAAATATCGTTACTTAAGAGTGTAAAATAAATTATTTACCACTAACAAGATTCGAAATTTAATTTTTCAACGCCATTTAAAATTAAAAACGTAAAACCTTTTTAGTGTCATTTGTAACAAAAATTAAAAGATATAATAATTATGTTATGGTAGCGAGTAGAAATTCCGTATTCTAAAGGAAACAATGATTGCATGTTTCATTTTAGTACAGACACTAACAAATTATTTATATGTGACTATTCGTATTTCAAACTTATTGATATAATATGAGACGTGTTATTTCAAAATAAATAAAAGCGATTGTTATATATTCGAGAAAAACTTATTATTTCAAATACTTTTAGAGTTATCAAGTTTTCATTAAACTGCTGTTTTGTGAGTGCTGCGTCATTTTATTGTTAGTTCAGCCATTTTTATATATTCTTTTATATTTTAATGTTGTACTTTGACCAATTCAAAGTGTAGTCAGCTAAAAAAATTGCTATTAACAACGGAATCAGTAAATATCTGCTTAGTAATCTATACTTATATTATATATGCAAATACAATTCTGTCTGTCAATAACGCTTTCACGGTTAATAACCGATTTTGAAACCCAAGAAAGCACGTAGTTTTTTTTATATTATACCAATCGATTCGTTTGTGATTAAGTGTCAATTTGTTAGTAGAATTGGCACCCAAAAACACTTATTATATGTTTTTCTATATAAAATTAAAGTCGACTGCACATATTTGTTAAACTATAGCCTATGTTTTATACCCTAAGTCGCAGGCCTGGCTCTGACTTTATATTAAAATCAAACATAACACGAAGTTATTAAAGTTTTCATTACCTTATATTATATTATATTATGATCGCTTAATTTTATTTTATTAAACTATTTTTAACCGATAACATCGACTTTTAATTCAAATCTTCTACATAAAAAGTTTCCACAACCTGAAATAACCACGCAATGGACCTTGGACTTCGATACATCATACCCTGTTCATACACATTGAACTGACATAACGCAGTTTTGTCATCCATTGCTGTATAAATATCTGTAATGTAAATGTGGTTATAAATAAAAAGACAATGTATGATTCATGACGAAAAATATTGTTATAACTTGAATTTTATGGTAGAGTCGGTGTTGCGTGATGGTTAGGTATGTTGTAACGTTGTGGCAATTGCTATGTTCATGAATCCTATTCTCAACATGATTTTATACTGTAATGGCGGTTAAACTACTCAATTTTATGCTAACCACTCTAATTTATCACGTAATCAAGTTTCAAGATTTCACAGGATTAATCAAAAATTGAGTGATATTTGAAACATTAGATCACTGAATTCCATCGACAATTTTCCGATACTATAGGTATGTATTAAATTATTTGAATTTAAAATCTACATTTAACAATAACTAAAGATATTTGATTTCGTTAAAGGTATTCAATATTATGAATGAGGACAAGTTATTAGGTTTCATTTTAATTTAATTATTATTACCTAAAAGTAAAGATTTTTTATTAACCGGTACGTCAAATTACGCAATGGATTGCCACAAGATCCTTGTCAAACTATAGATATAAGTGACAGAATTAAAAACAAACTTTTACTTACAAATCGTTTTAACGCAGACGTCGAAACGATATCTTCTCCGTGAATGCGATGCTTCGTTCTGAAACATGAAAAGTAATGCATTTTCAAACTGGTTTTATAATTATTATTTTTAATTGAATATTTTACTATGCTTAATTTTTATATTATTATAAATTTCGTATATCTATCCTCTTTAATAGAAATGCATTAATTTTTTTTTAATTTAATTGTTGAGAAATATATAAATATTTGTTTTGATAAATGCCCTTCATTTATAAATTAAACTTAAATTGTTATCACTATAAATAAAAAAACTATGCATCTAAATCGACTGATCAATTAGAATATATATATATTTATGGTGCTATGTAAGCTGTAACTAATACTTAAAACTAGTGAAATCGATTTCAAACAAGCAAGCGAACAATTGGTTACCAATATTTTAAAGATTTGAAGTAAAAGGGTCTAAATATTTTTTTTTTTTTGTGAACTTTGAAGAAAAAATATTTTTCGATACTTATACCATTTTGCTTTAATACTCTTTGTAATGATAACTACACCGATAGATTAAAATCAAATCATGCTTAGAGCATGATATATTCTACGTATGTTTTGACTACGCACTAAAACTCTTAGTTTGTAAATAAAGCACATTATTCTAAATACAATTTCTCAATATTTGATATGATCGAACCAGTTTAAACAATATTTTGTGACTCTAATTCGAAATTATAATTTATCGACCCATTAAACCGGCACTATCGTTTAGGGTTGCTAGCAATGCTCTATAGTAAAGTATTCTAAATGCTGTATTATTATTATTTGTATATAACTTTATACTTTTGCATAAATATTAAATATCCTAAATTACTTCCGAGTCTTCTTTATGATGATCAAAGCAATATTTTTTTATAGACCTGTTATTTCTGAATGATTGATTTATGCTTAGGGAGATAATTATGGTAACATAATATGTGTCAACATAATCCACAAATAAAATATCAGGTTCATTAAGTGAAATTACACAGACTTAAAAAAAAATTTAAAACCAATAAAAAAATTTAATATTAACAAACGAAGGATGGTTTACATAAAATGTTTTATAAATATATTTTTTCAATTTGTAAAATCTAGTTTAGTTATTTTCTTCGATAGCTAGCAACCCTGTCGTGATCTAACCAATATATCTAGGTTAGACTATTGTACATCTAACTCGCTCTATTGTGCGGTCGCCACCTTACTTTGAGCTATTGTATTATTCTGTTCTACTCCTCAAATACCTTGGTATAAAGTTTATTTATAGAGAGTTTATTCTCGTAAGACAGGCTTATAATGTAACACCTATTCGGATAACCTGTTACGGCTATCTTTGTAAATATATTTTAAATAACATAGATAAAAAATATTAAGAATTTTTTTAGTAAGTAACAGTAGTGTTTTTATTTTTTCAGTAACAGTGTAAAAATTAATTGTTTAAAACATAAACAAATATGAATTAAGAGGAACAAATAAGTATAACAAAATATCAATTATGGTCCTAACCTCCAGTTTCTGAAACGATGATCAATAATTTGACTTTAAGCTGAATAGACATTGGTCGGTAGTAGCCAATGATGTAACAGACGACCAATGGGCGTTTCGAATGGAGCCAAATTAGCTGGTCTGAGTTTGACCAACGTTTCAGAAACTTATAAATATTTAATATATGAAGAATATCAACAAACAAATGTAAAACGGACAATATAATACAAAATAGCATTGATTTATAAGCTAAGTATTATTAAACAAAGCGGTATCATTACATGCAACGGTATAGAGAGTTGAGATAGTCGTAAATCCTTCGCTCCGAAACTATTGTCCCGGGGCGTAATGAGAACTGTGATGCCTGCCTATGATACCGAATTCTATGAAAGACAAACTGCACTCTATATAATTTAAAAAAACCAATATACTATTCATTAATTTCTTAATTTGCTTTTTTTTCTTATTAATGTTGATATACGCATTTGATTAAATATAAATTTAATTGTCTTTTTACTTAAAATGAATTAGTAAGTTACGAAGACGTCGACCATTTTTTTTATTTAAAAATATTTATGTATATTATATTTTTATTTATTACTAACAATTACAAAGGAGACAATAAGATTTAAGGATCGAACTTGCGATCTACTTATCGTTACCCAAGTCATTGTACTATTCGCGCTTCACTATTTTAATTCGTTTATATTTTATTTTGTTTATAGAAACAATGCCTCTTTATATTGCGAATTGTAAAAAAAACTTTTATAAAAAAAGAATATTGATTTTCTGAATATTTTCAATAAACAATTATTTCAAATACACCTATGTAAAAGATTACAGCTACGAGTTAAAAAAATATTTCTTTAAGTAGAAATCGAGTGAAACCGCAGTTAACCACTAAATCGAACCGTTAATCTCGTATAAATCATCATTTATAAAGAGATCGCTTTAATTATCTTCCGTTATTGAATTTTAATTATTCACTTTTGGATGTATCAGTCAATTTGATTTCAATATGTCACGCTTTCCATTCGTCTCGTGCGAGTTTTTATAATTAATTCTTATTGACTTCTTTATGAGAATTTAAATTAATATTGCTCTGGTTTATATAATTATATTAAGGAAAAAATATATTTCATAATATCATTAACATTCCAACTATAAAGTTGTAAATAATAATTATTTCAAGTGAAATATAAAAATAGTATTAACGTACCCACTTGTGGCAATTTTAATACACAAATGTAGAAGTCGTGTGACCTTTCCCTTGAACTTGAATGTTTTTTCTCAAAAATGAATGGCAGGCGGGGATAGAATGTTTCCCACGGACCCTGGAATCATGGGATGGGAACGGAGGCATTCCCTCACTGAGGATCGCTTAAAATAAATTAGGTCTGCATTGCTTAGCCGCGCTTTGCACTATACATTCACAGACTCAAATCTTAGATTGGAGAGCTCTAACGTTTTTGGTCTTATGAATATGCGCGCAATTGTAAGCTTCGTGCATAAGTTTTATAGGCAATTGAACTAGCAATATATTTTTCGAAAAATATACATTTAATTATTGCATTCATTATAATCTTTAGATTCAATTTTGCAAAAAAAATATTTCTCGTATTCTCGATAAAGAAATATGAAACTACAGACATGACAGACATGATATATACATTTATTAAATTTATTCAAATTGCCCAATGCCCAATATGCCCTTTATATTCAGCCTTTAGAGAATTGTTTTTTATATAATCTAATCCGGTCGTTTTTCTTAGATATTTACCAAACCGCAAAAGCGGTTAATGCGTGGTAGTCGCTGGGGAGAATAATTAGGGGGTGTGGTGGGGGACGAAGTTCATTACCCTCCAGTAGAACCTATAAGAATATTTTCTCTTGGGTCTAGAGCTCTTTGATATTCCAATAAAATTGTTTAAAATTTAGCTTTGGAAACTCAACAATTAAATGATTCAATGGTAGTCTTTTTATATATTCAAGCATCTATATATTAATTAACGTTTAATGAGCCTCGGCTACTTGTACTTGAACTTAATTATACGATACAACATTTAATCTATTGAATATAATAAAGATTACGGACATCAACCTGTGAATCCCACGAAACCTAATTTCACACAGAACGTTTGAGAAACAATTAGGCATCCATTGTATCACATTACGAATACCGCCAGTCGATACACAAAAGTTGATTTGTAATCATCACCGCGCCGCTCCCGCGCACAATGCCTCTATAAGAACCACAATTTCAATCCGCTTGTAACTCTGTTTGATTATGATTACACGCTGTCTATTAAGGCAATTATAAGCGAAGACGGACGGAGAACATATATTTTGAGTGTCAATTAGCATTGAGTTTGCGTCATAAGACGCCGATCAGACCAATCGTGGGAAGTTAAATTGCATAATTTTTCAGTCTATTTATGACACAAAGCTAATGACATACGCTGTTAGCATTCTAGTTCGAAATCGCTTTGTAGCCCAGAGCTCAACACGTTACATTGCCCAAAAACGTGCCCTCAATGACAGAAAACGGTCGACGTTCGAGCGGTAATGAATATTTAATTGTGTGGAAATATTTTGTGACCGACACTGAAATGATTCTAGCATTGTCCGGTATAATTACAGTCGTGATTGCGACGATGTGTTTATTCTGGAATGTCCCCAAATGTAATCTTTGTCATATTGTTGAGTCATTTCAGATCGTGTCGAAGGCAACGTATGATTTAGATTGTTTTTGATCACCGGCCAATTCATCAACCGAACCTTGTAATATTCCACTAAAATAATTATATATGTAAATAAAAAGCTAGATTTATGAATGTTGATCGTGAGCGAATTCATTGTATCTACTTTTTACATATATTATGCTAAAGAGTTCAGGAATAAATATTTTAATACAGATTGAACATCATTTTTGAGAATCAAAATATTACGTATACAATCCTAGTTTCTACGAAAACATGATATATTAATTCAAATAAATTTATTTCATTTTTCACAGAAAGTTGAAAATGTGAGTTATCTTATGAGTGATCTTATTCATTGGCAAAATAGATTGCCTATACGCTAACCAATCTCACTAATAATTTCCATTGGCTTATTCAAAAAACATTTATACGACGACACATATACTTATGTAGTGTACACAAGAAGGATTTGAACGTCACGATTTCATTTTCAATTTAAACTTACAAAAATTCTGTAACTAATATTTATCTTAATAGCTTTCAATTTTATATAATACCGTAGATGTACGCGGATAGCGTGTTAGTAAGTATCTGTTTATATCTAATCCAACGGACGGACTGTCATTGGGTTAACGGTATTGGAATGGATAGTATGACTGTGCATAATTCCATTAAAATTGAGGCCCGTTTCGATATACCACTATGTAATTTACGTATGTACGCGACTGTGTTCCAAGAGCCATGCTTGTATTGCAGTGTGTACTGTTAACTTTTGATATACAGATGTAAACCTAACGTTGCGTTACCAATATCAATATAAAGTTACTATTACTAAAAATTACATATTAATTTAATTGGATTTCTAACTTAATATACAACGAAGGAATACTTCGTTGTATATTAAGTTAGAAATCCAATTAAATTCGCCAACAATAGATGTACCTAGATTCGACGCAATCGGAGAAATTGTATAGAAACTCATACGGGACGTTATAAGAAACATTCATTTATATATAAATAAATATACAATAGCACGCCGGTAAAGACAGCGAAGTGTTTTAAAATCAATTACATTCAAGACTGGACTTGATTTAAATTGAATTATTCCGATTACCATGCGCTCGCGTGTACATTTCACTATTGGTTAGAATAATAGGAACGCCCTGAGTCAGGTTAAATGACTTATAAGGGTATTTCCAGAGCAGAACGAACCAACAGAAATTAACCATAAGCGTGTTTACCAAAATAATGTTTTAAACTGAACTACCTAGTATATAATAATAATAATAATATCCTGTGACATTTTTCACTCACGGCCATCTGATCCCAAATTAAGCTTGTACAAAGCTTGAGCAATGGAAACCAGACAACTGATATACTACATACACTATTTTTCTTTTGTAAATAAATACTTATATAGATAATTACACCCAGACTCAGGACAAACAGACATTTTCATGCACACAAATGTCTGTCCTGGGTGGGAATCGAACCCACAACCTTCGGCGTGAAAGGCAAGTATCTACCAACCACGCCAACCGGCTCGTCATTAAAAAGCTTTAATATCTTAAACTTTAAAAAATTCTTATATAGTATTATCATAAAGTCAAAAATAATTGGTTTTCGTACACATATATTTTTTTTTACAAATCAAATAATTCTTTATTCAAGGAGGCTCAATGGCACTTTTGAATAATCATGTTACAGTATTGAATTTAAGCTATCACCGGTTCGGAAAGTAGATTTTACTGAGAAGAATCGCCAAGTCAGTCAGTTACTTTTCTTCACCCTTTTAATGACAGAGTCAATCAAATACGATTAAATTTATGCATAAATGCATAAATTTAATCGTATTTGATTGGAATTCAACAAATACGAACACCACGCTTCTTTATCATTTATATAATCTTGTGTTGAGTATTATGCCTTATTAATCTAAGTTTTTATCAATACCCAAAATGCAAGGTAGTTTTACTGTCACTAGATATAATTTTTGAGTTCAAAAACACCATTTTTCAATAAATCGAACACACTTTCTTAAACGGTACCATATTTCCGATAATTTGTAAAGGATGAGAGTACTACTTAGTTTTAACGAGTTATCTAATATTAAAACAAAGTAACTGCAAGTCAACCATAGCCCTTTATGATTAGACCAGTAATACATTAGAATAACTTCTTGATATTTATTTAACGATAATAATAACAGATTTTTGTGATAACCGGGACCCGCTGAACATGCTCACGAGCACTTGGTACAAGAACGACGCCATGATCGAAATGATTAAACATTTGTATCTCTCGAATCAAAAAAAAACTTTTAATATTTAAAATTATCTATATTATGGTTACTGTTAAAAAAAATCAATCATAAAATTATATTCTGTGAATATAATTTAATTATATTCATTGAATTAAATAATTGAACAGTTTTTTAATATTAATAAAAATAATTCTATTTTAAATTTTCTTAAACGTGTATCTCTAAAAAAGGTCTTATTTCCTTCAATATAAATTGAATGTATGAATAATTGAATTGTATGATTTCGTACAACCCTATATACTTCTACCGAACCTAACCCTAGTTGTCTATAGCTCTGGCTACATTTTCGCTAGATTAAAACTAGACAAAGCCGTAAAATATTATTATAACTATCTAGGATGCACTATAACGAAGAAGCGGCCACTTCCCTATAAACTTTTAATGTGCATTAGGTAAAACGAAACCTGTTTGGTCATGAAGTATTGTATAACAGCGTGAGAGCCGCGCGTTTCCGTCCGGCCATAGTCAAGGCTAACCGCAACACGACCAATGTGAATATACCCTACTACTTTGAACTTCTAACCATCTATCTTACAGATTAAACTTGGTCATGTAACGCTGATTCATTGTATTGAAAAACGCAGGTGAATTCAAACAAAATTATTTAGTGCCGCGGCTCGTAATTAAGATATGGCATTCCGTCTCACTTGTCAGCTAAGTAATAGAGGGAGATATAAACAGTCAAATTCAACAGGTAATTGTCAATCCGCTCCCACGTTATACATTACAAGTTAGTGCTGTGATAGGTTAATTCGTGAAACCGCATTTTAAATAAGAAATATAATTAGCTTAGTTTGTTAAGATCGCTAAATATCGCCTTAACGTAATATGAAAATAAAAATATTGTAACAATTTCCAAAGCACTTTCATTGTCGATTCAAAATAAAAGAATATCGTAAAGGCATTGCCTTAGGATCATTATCGTCCAATTCAAAACTTGTCCAGCCACTATCTGTAGCGTTCTCAAAAGATCTTACGCCGTCCATTTCTCTAAATAACACACTCCGATACAAACATTAGCGACTACTTCTGTAAAACGTGGAAAGATAATATCGTAATAACCACCATCGGCACTAAAGTTTGAAACGAAGGTCTTCAACTCTTTTATGGTCATCATCGTTGAATGACAAATGAATTGACTGAACGCGAATGAATGTATTCTTTAGAATATGTGATAAATATGGCAGGTAAAAGCATCTCGTCGCTTATTTTTAACTGAATATCATCTATTCTAATATTATAAATGCGCAACTAACCCTGTCTGACTCTCTGTGTTTTACACTTTTAAAGCTAAACCACTGAACCGATTTGGATTAAGTTTGGTATGAAGCAAACCATAACTACATGAAAAGACGTAGCCCGCGGATGATAACTATTATTCAAGTTTCAAAGTAATAACTCTTGAAAAAAAAATTTTTTTAAGCGATTTTCATTAATATTCGTTTTGGATGAAATATTACTAAAACTTATATATGATATAAGTTTTAGAGAAGTTTACTTTAAAGTAGGCTTATGGGGGATTAATTCTTATTTTATGAAGGTTTCTTACTCCCAGTGTTATTAAATTCTCGATGGACCAAGAACTGGTTGCTACGTTGGTCAGCGCATCATCTCGGTTATGTAGTTAATATTGTATATTGTAGGTAGCTTATCAAAATAAAAATATTGAGTGAAAAATATACTTTTGTTTTTTTTTAATATAAGTATAGTAATTACACGCAAAGATCCTATTTTGTAAATTTACCTTAATTAAAGAAATATATATTTGATAGACAAACTTATATTATGCAATACTAAAACATAATATAATTAATCGTAAATAAACAAAAACGTGAACATCAACTATAGAATAACACGGCCGTTCTTCTCGGTAGAATCCACTTTCGGAACATTTATAACTTCTACATATAGTTTAATTCTTAAACGATTCAAACGTACTTATAAGAGTATTGATTTCATATCTAATTAATATTCTATAATATCTTCTAAGTATCTTATTTATACTTACCTACAATGTATTCAAAACTTTTGTTCCAATTTATATTAAAAGCTTGCGTCGATAGTTTCTTGTTAATGTTTACAGGAATCGATTATAAATTTGGTATTTAATGAGCCCTTAACCAAATAACCGGGGGTCCTAATTGCTATTAGATATCGCATGTCATTAGCTAAATCGGCGTGGTAGGTCCGTCCGTCGTTCAGTTCGTGGTTAGCCGTTTACTCTCCCAAACCAATTATTAATCAACCATATTAATGAAAAATCGATATGAATCCTTTTAAGTTTATGGATTTTTGAACCGATATTGCCCAGTGAATAGAGCACATTAATCTTACTAAGATCGCGTTCAGATTTGGGCAAGCACCGCTCAGTTTTCATGTGCTTAATTTGATTAAAAATGTGCAGATTTTACCTTGTTGCAGGTAATGAAGAAAAAGATCGTCAGGAAGCCATGCAGTCTTTTGATGAAAGTTTGACACATTACCACAGCAGAACAGATTAATGAAATAAGCACGAAATCTTTACTTAAGAGAAAAAGTAGCTTTATAACATAAGAACATTTATGAGCTATTATTTATATATGATAACTTATTCACGAACATTTTCATCTATTTTCAAGTGAGTTATAAACAGCATATTACTGCACATAAGCATTTCATTACGATAAATATTTTAATGTTGTACATATTTTTTATTTTAAATTACTATATTTGCATACAAGCCAAAAAAAAATGTACAAACGTCATACATCTCCATCGGGACGCGATACATATTTATAAACATGAATACAAAGCACATTCGTAAAATGCTGCTACAATTCCTCTGTTACTGTTTTTATATATCCACATTCTGAACCGGCGATAGCTTTATGTGGTTTGATAAAAGAGATTTGTAAAATGCAGATCATTTATTATTTTACAATTTCGAAAGTTTTTAACAAATTATATTTCATACTTTTATTACAATGATTATACTAAATATATTTATTTCGATCGGACATAATTAAAATTAATAATTTAAGCGAAATTATAGCTAGCTACAGCCACGATTTATATATATTTTTTTACATTAAAATTTTATGTTATTTCGTACATGTATATAATGTTATTTCGGACATATGTTTAATATTACGGAAACAGCTTATTTACCTTATTATTAGTATAATATAAAAGATAAAAAAATGTTATATTTAGTAGAAATATCTGACGTAGATAAAAATATTCGTGTTTGCTTAACAAATCTGGGTCTCGCACAACTTTCGAAATCAGAACCTACACTAATTCGTTGATATGATAAGATAATGAAAATAATCAAGCAAATATTTTGGATTTCACGTTAATTTGAACCGATATATAATAAGTTGTCGAATTAAAAAAAAAACGATTAAGTCGTTATTTTGACTCGTCAGTCAATAAACAACAACGTGTCTATTTAAAATGAATGAATGATAAATAAAATAATATCAAATAAAAATATTCGATACTAAGTATCAAAACTTAGGCATATTATGCAACTACAAATCATAATAATTCACTTGCTCATATCTCATTTATTTGATATCGAATCATGTATTTTTTCATTAATCTCTTTCTCTTGTCATATCTGCAGTAGAATTCTCCAAGTCCTTTTGCCTTTTTCATCCTTATTCTTGCCTTATAATCATTCTCATCCATAAACTCCTTTTCTTATATGCCGTTTATATCTGTAAATTACGTAATCATACACATATGACACTCGATTTACTTTCAGCTCATCTTCTCAGCTTTCAGGTCAAGGAAGATATTTTCAAAGTTGTTCTTGTAATTGTTCCGTATTGTACTTATTCTCGTTACTCCAAACATCTATTTCAACATTGATTGATAATGAACATTATCTCCTTCGGCAATTTAGCTGACTGTGTAGGTAATATAGAGCAATAGAGACGTACTTGGTTTACTCTCAGATACGATGACTGGAGACAGTTAATGTGCAGGACCAGTGCAAATTTCCAAACATTGAGCAGCTACTTATACACATAAAACTCAATAACTTTATACGGAGGGTCCATACCTGGGGAATGAATCTAGGACCGAGAAATCTGCAGCGTTATAAGCTAGCCTCTAGGTCTAGACCGACGACATAATCAATGCTAACATTATCATTTCAGCTGAATTCATTAACCTTACATCCATCTCAAGTTATCTCTACGATCTGTATCCATTTCAGCCCCCTTAAAATTATTCTATTCTTTACGCCTAGGTTTATACCACCATCGTTCTGTACGACTTGATAATTAATACCGAAAGTCTGAATATACTGGTAGGTTACGCAATTTAGTATTATCAGAGGAAAATTGGAAAGATCGCCGATTCGAAGTCACAAAGCATTTGTTCAGTTTTAATCTCTCTGATAAGTAAATGAACGAGAGATATTTAATAAGACAATTACGTAAGTATAATATTAATTATATTATTAAGTTAATGATTATTATTGCTTTTACCTTATTATTGCAGAATAAACTTTTTGGTTTTTTTTTTTTTCGAAATTAAAATATAAATATTTTGTGATAGTAATCAATTTGACGTAATCATGATTTGACATTTGTAAGGTAAATCCCCAGGTGATAATGACACCGATTTTAAACAATTTTAAAGCACATAATATCAAGCGTTTGGATAAAATACGAATTTATTTTTTGCCTTTTCTGTTTTGTTGTTGACTTGACGCTATTTAAAAAAAAATCACAATATTATATTTATATTAATATACTTATCTTATTTCACATAACAAGAAAAACCTCAAGGTCACGAGTACTCCATAAAGTTTGAACGGACGTAAGGTAATTTAAATTGTAACAACTCTACAAAATACAAAATACTATAATTTAAGATCTGGAAGTAAATAATAATATGTTTCATTGTCGACTACATAATACTACATAATATTAGAGCCAAATGCTCTGGTTAAACTTGCCGGCACCACCGTAGGCGTTCCAGCTCGATACAATCCGTTGTTCCAGCACCTATATAGCGCACATCGCCGCCATTTTATTGTTCTCGTGATTAGAAAGCCTGTTGTACAGCGCTGATTGTACTCACATATAAATCCTTAACAATTACTCGAGAAACGAGCGTGGTAATTTAATTTTGTTAACGTCGAAATCAGTTTAAACGAAAACAACTAATGTACAATACATGTTAGGTGTTTAGATAGCAAAATTCTAAACGTTACACGATACATACGACGTTCACGCTTAGAATTAACGAGTTAAAAAATTAAACAAAGAAAATGTTATAATTTGCTATTAGTAAGCCAATTGTAAATAACAATGTGCTTTAGTAAAACGGATTGTACAAAAACTTGCATTGTTACCTGCGAAAGTGGTCCACACAATATCCAGCGAGGAAATGATAACCCATCGCTCAAACAATCATCACCGGACAAAAGGTCCGAAACAGTTATGCCTCGTATTGCTGGACGGAGCGTGTCATTATAGAGCAGCAATTTAAAGGAGACCTCCTGAACCCGTCCTAATCGTTAACGGGGCGTTTGAGACCGCTGAGAGAGATGTCTTTTCAGGGGTCTACGTGAAATGGACGCGGCCGTTAAATCTCAAGCATTTGTGGTGGCCGTAGTTTCTCCCAATTACACCGTCTCTAGTCGGCGATTGGCCGCGCCACGAAGAATCCGGCCTGTCGTGACTGTGATAAAAAAACTGACGCAAATTGCCGATACGCCTCGTGCACACAATTTCATGCTCCGACTCTAGAGAACGATCTAGATTCGTCATATTTCAAAAGTAACGCGAACACACTAAATTAAATGTGTTAGAAAACGAAATATCAGCGGATCAATTTATATCTCATATTAATTGCCATCGAACGCTTTGTTAAAGCCAATTAATCATCTCGTACGGATTCATTGAATTGTTTTTTTTTATTGCTTTTTATGCTGTAATTGGTTTGATGCTAACACGACAACCTTAGATAGCGTTTCAGTTATTGAAAGATTGGAAACCACGTGACTTTTATAATAACGGTTCTGTTCATTTTCTAATTAGCGACATAGACTGTTAGATATTTGTGTTTAATTAAAAATATTTATTACCGTCCTAAGAGTTCCTTGATATTCATTTACAAACACAACTAATTGTTATATATCTTTAAAGAAATGGTAATCACTCTAATGTAGTCACTTAAATGAATGTTCGGTCAATTATCTTTCCAACATCAAATTGTTATTTTTGTTTAAGCTAAGTACGATGATTGAGTTTCGTAGAGCTCCCGGCGGGCCGAGAATAATACTGAAGATCGTCAAGTCATCGCTTACGTATCCATTTGTCGCAGAACATGATAGCTTTTTTGTATATTCGTATATTGGTTTATGTTAGGGTTGTGATTCCAGTAACTAAAACCCTTAATAAACCTTATTAAATTATAAGCTTTAATAAAGCAATTTTCTTGCAAAAATTAATAGTAACTACAGTTATATTTAACATATTAATTAAATGCTTTACCCGATAAAGACTATAAATGATTTACGATTTTAAAATTTACAGCCCTAAAGAACCAGTGTTGTCCAATGTCCATAGCTGATGTCGATGCTTATCTCCGGCCGATTCGTTCCGGACGGAGGACGCGGCGCGTGACGCACGTCGATTAGAAATCTCGTCTCGGATGCCGCAATACGACGTGCTGTCGATTGGCGGTCTCTATTAAACGCCATGGCTGCTCAACTGTTCTGTTTTTGAATTCTTTTTATTATCTGTTTCGCAGATGCAATCTAACGGCCAGTTGCTAAAGGGAAAAAATGTCTATACAGCCTACGTTTTATTTTATTTTAGATAAAATTAAACTTAAAGCTTTTTATAATATGATAATCTTTCAAGAAGTTATATTAACTTTAAGAAAATAATAAAATTACTTAATTAAGTTAAAAAAATATTAAAGTTTTTAGAAAATATTAAATATTTCCTGCTATTATTTTAAGTAATGTAAATGAGCTACCGGCACGAAGCCAATGGCCTTGGTTTTGGTTATTCACTAGTTCAAAGGTCCGAAAAGACATTCATCTTTGGCAAAGTCAGTGTAAATTATACGAAAATACAAAAGTAAAACAAATACATGCTGGACATGCTCGGTACTTAAAGTCTTTTGAACATTATAATGTTAAAAGTTTGGGTAGCATATAATAAATTATATTTTTTGCTTGCTTGGTTTAATTTTAATATTACCTGAATTAAAATTATTTATTAGTAAAAAAAATAACTTGTTTTTAAAAACTAAACTCGCACTTGATAATCTCGGTACATTGTACTTAACATTGAATGTAATTAAATAATACGAAAATAATAAATTTCGGTTATTAACTACAAGGAATAAATTTTAAATATATTAAAATTTCGAGAAAGATCCTTTTGAACGGTTTGCAAAATTTAATACTAAAATCTACTAACCTAACTTGTGATAAAGCATAATGTTATATTATTATAAAAAACTCATAAGTAATTCGTACTGTACAATTATGAAAAGATGTTTTTTTAGATTATTAACCATTTTTATTAATAGTTATCTTCATCGTTCATCATTTTCGAAACCCAATCGTTTTTGAAACTTTAATACCATAAAAATAAGATTCGAAAGTATATATAACGCTGAAAAGACCGCATTGTTTCAAATGAGCAGCCAAGCGTACACGTCGTGGACAACATAAAAACTAATTGACACTATAATAAAAGAAATCTTTATCTCAAAAATGAGTGAATAATACGGATTATAATAAAGCAAAGGTAATAAGCATTTTAAGAAATATAAAATATGTACAAGTTGAACTCTTTATGTTAACTGTATTACTTTTCTCACTCATTTTTCAAAATATAAATTACATAAATTATTTCTGTTATTGTGTTTTATTACAAAACATTAAAAACAAAAGGGCACAACGCAACAAGCAAAAGTTAAAGTTCCACGATATAATAAGCCCTAAAATATAATTATCGGTTGAAATGTTAGAGACATATGACTTTAATATTACTCAGATTTCGATCATCGTTTTACGTATCCAAAAATTCACGTGCAAAATAAACTAATATTAAACCGACTTTGTAAAACATAAAAAACGAAAACTCCAACCACAACTGGAAATAAAATAAACTTAAGTGATTATTTAAAAAATCATATTTTAATTTATAATTCGTTTATAGCACTGATAGGCTGAAAGGCTTATGGGAAAGGACATCATATTCCATATGCCTTGGTGCCCCGATCGCTTGGATTCCCGTCTAAAACGAATATTATACTGACCAGTATTTTATGTGGTTATGCATCGTTTTTTACAGCTAACATCGTAAATTCATTATTAATCATTAAATCAATGAGAAATCATAAGTTACTGTATAATTTGTGTATCAGATGGTAATCGTGCTTAAAAACGTCACACTTCAACAGATCTAAATCAATAAAAACGAAAAAAAAAAAACAAAATAGTATAAGAATCCAAGTCCGAACAAGCAAAATCCATAATTTATGTAGTTTATGGTACGGAATTTTCTATATCACTATATAGGGATAGTTAAAGGCAAAGGATAGTTAGACCGCGGGCTTAATTCGTGTGACAGGTCTTGCTGACATTTGTTTATGATAATGGACCACTTTCTTTACATCTTAAGTCACTCCTATATAGACAAGATTGGATGTTAACTCGGGTCTAAATAACTGATACGGGGATGCTCCTAAATATACTCTACATATATACATATTATTTTGGAATATGACTGCCTCTTTGGTCTAGTGGCTAGATTTAAAGATAATAAGGCCGAAAACCCGGAGGTCCTGTTATTGGGTAAAAAATAAAAATTATTGGGTTTTTCTGACGAAAATTCTCAGTAACAGCCCGGAGTCTGGAAGTTGGAAGTACATAAAAACCGTTGGTCCTGCGCCTGAACTCTTTCCGGTCGTGTCGGGTTGCCGTCCCATCGGATTATGAGATTTAGGGAAAAGAGAGTGCACCTGTGTTTACGCACACACTTGTGCACTATGTCCTGCGCAATTGGCTAATCTCTCTTGAGATTGGCTGCCGTGACCGAAATCGGTTCGGAGGACATTATTATTATTTGTATTATACGTGTTCACATTTTACGGCTCCATTACATTCTTAATATTAATCACACAGCAATAATTTTTTTTAATCTTAATTACTAATAGGCGCCCTAAATATATTAGTACAGATGTCAATCAAATTGCTTGTAATTATGTTAACTGCTAAATATTTATATAATATGTAATATATCACCTCATTATTACACGTTATCTTCATAAAAATATTCTTACGTAATTATTTAATATCCTTGTTAAGTTTCCCAATACATCGGTTTTGTGGCGCTTTTAAGTATTAGAAATTTGTAAAATAACTATTAAAAATACTGATAAGAACCGAAATGAAAATTTTTATTATTTTGAATTCAGCGAGGAATACATCATAAAAGCAAGAGCAATTTTATTATAACTATTTTATATGGTTAGTAATTACCTCACCTGAAAATATATCTTAATGAAAATATTCTATGTAATAACGTTATATCCTTTTTTAAATTTCTCAATGCTGGCGTTTAGTACATCTTGTAAAATGTTTGAACTTAAAATAAATAATTGCCCATTCGATTTTATATCTTAAACATATTTTCTATTTTTGAATTAATTATTTTTTTATTTTATGAAAAATCAACATTTATAAAATCGACTTCAAATCTATCATTCTACTGCAAAGACCAGGTTTTTTATACGTTAAATACAATAATACCATGTAAGTATGAGGAAAATAGTTATCGTCATAGACTTTACTACTAAGGCAAAGATCCTAACACAAAGATACATAACCATTTGACAGTAGTTTATCATTCGGTAAATTTAATAAAAAAAATGATTTTACTAATCCATACATTTTTATTTGTAAAAAACGAAAATATATTATATTATTTGAAATTTCGCACTAACACTTGGAACTTATCATTTTATATCAAGAGATTGACTCATTAGTCATAGCTTTAGTAGGCACTTAGTTTTAGATCGTAAAAAATCAACGTTATTTTTTATAAGTTGCTTATGTATATTATATATATAATACATATCGTAATAAAATAACGAATATAACAACTCAGTTATACGACTGCAGTCTAACTAGAATTATACGAGTGCACGTACAACTCGTTATTAGTGCAAGAGCAATGGACGATTTTTTGTCACGAACTCAATTTTTTGCTAATTTAGCCTCATAATAACGTTTGTCATTGAAACTTGCTACGTAGTCGAGTCTGAGATGATTTTTATACTAAATAACTTCTATCATACAATAAAAAAATGTCTGTAGATTTTTTTTTTTCATAAAAATGAAAATTCATTCGAGGAAAAATTATCAGAGCGCAGCACATGAAATACAAAAGAACAATGACCCAGATCCGCCGAAGATAACTATCGAAGTGACGCATGTGTGGAATCGATAACAGTAGGTGTACACGCACGCACTCCGCGGTCTTTATCGAACCAACCAATATTTACCCAAGCAACATCAACACGCAAAATGATTCGCCGTGTGAACGAGACCGGCAACCTTCACTAATTCTATTAGAACCCTAAGATGTAATCGAAGGGCGAACTCATTCAAACAAATGTCACATCATGATGAAATAAAAAATATATTACACCTACCTATTCAGCGGACAGCAGCTGCACCGAAAGGGAACGACAGATGCGTGCTAACCGTCGCCAATGGAACAGAAACGATCGAAACACGCCGGCTAGTTTCGAAATATGAGTAAAATTTTCACCGAAATAGCGTGAAAAACTTACCGGTGCCGAGGGTTGTGGAGAAAGCGGCAGCGCTGGCGCACTCACTAACAGCACACGTGCACGAATGCCGCGGCCGCGCACCTGTCGCGGACTGACTTGCCATTTCCATATTTTATTGTATTTATGTTCGGGCGAGGCGCGCGCGCAGCCCGGCGCGGTGAGGTGGACTGACTGCCGACGCGCACGATACCTGCGTTCACCTGCCCCTTCCCCCCTACCATCAGGAACCGGATGGCACTCCAAAACAAAACGGTCAACAAAGGACGTGCCACGAATGTTCGCGCTGCCACCGATCGGATTCACAGAGAAGGGTCGAGGGGGCTGCTCGGCCGGGGAGTCTTTCTGATTATACAACACCTGACTCACGCGCCGAAAACTGAACGCCATGTGATTTACGACCGCCCGCTAATGTAACAGTCGCTGACTACTCAATTGTTTTCTTAGTCGAATAAATAATTGGCACAATTGTTGAAAATGATGACGACCGGTTTGTCGAAAATGCAAATTAGGCAAGCGTTACACAAAATACAAAGCGATTGTTGACACAGAAATAATTTGTCAACTGCTGAGCATACTGAACTGGAAAAATAATAATGATTGCTCAACTAATTGTCATGGAATCACTCGTCAACAAGCGATTGTATGCGGATTGCGCATCCGAACTATATACAGTTTTATGTAGGCATTTGTTTAATTGGATATCGTTGGATTTGTCTTGCTATGCCACATTATTTACTTTAAAATTGTTTTCTGTGTGAATCAATGTGAAAGCATCAGTTTCATTTTTTATATATTTATATATATATATACATACATATTTTATTTACCTAACAATACATTACAAAAGTAGGATACAAATATGAATGTCTTATTGTAGGAACATAAGAAGTTTTTTTTTATATAACTTGTTAACTTTGAAACAATAAATAATAACACAAATATTTTATACATTTGCAATGTACTGGACTGTGTGTCATTGCCGTATATCGTGATAAGCTCTACGTGCGGTGCGCCTGCGCCGATAGCACGTCACGCCGCGCCGCGATAACAACCAAATACTGAAACTGAAATTTCCATCAATTCTTTACGGATAATATTATAAAATTCTATTTACAATGCACTTCATGTGTAAGTTTAGTTATCGCGCTATTATCATTAGAATTATTAACTTTATTTCATATGAACTATTGTATATACAGTCGCGATAATGTATTTGTTCTGATCGAAATTATGATAAATTTCAAATATGTAATGTGAATAACAATATATATAACACAGTCAATGAATAATTGTTTCTTTGTCACTTCTAGCCTCAAACTATTTAAAGTGTTACTTTTTTTGTCCTGGCCGAATACATTTATGCCGTTTTGCCTAATATAGACTAACACAGGCTATCCTATTTAGTATTTTATGGGCCATGATTATTGTAGATTTGATTAGAAGAAATGCTGTAACAAAGCTTAAACTATTAAGAAACAACATACATACATCTCTGATACGTTTACAATTTTCAAGAAAAAATAGTAAATTGACATAGTTTGCTTTGAAAATAATGTTACCTTAAAATAATTTTTGTTCGTTCTTGGCTTTTTGTGTTAATTAATTTAAGTCATATCTTATAATGTTATATGAGCAATTCTTTAGTATAAATTTATTTTTTGTGTCTCAGAATCAGCTCTAACGTCATTAAAATTTGAGGCAAATAAATTCTGTATCTAGATAAAAATTTGCTTCTTAAGTTTATCTACACAGATGTATGTCCTGAAACAGTGCGATTTTTCACTTTACACAAAAATTACAGAAAAAACCAAACGGTTGTCCAGTTATGTTACTAATTACATCTTTTTGTATATTGAATAGGAAGGCAGACGAGCATATGAGCGACCTGGTGATAAGTGGACATCAACGCCCTTAGACATTGGCATAGTAAGAAATGTTAACCATCGCTTACATCATCAATGCGCCACCAACTTTGTGAAGTAAGATGTTATGTCCCTTATGCCCGTATTTACACTGGCTCACTCACCCTTCAAACCGGAACACGACAGTACCAAGTACTGCTGTTTTGCGGTAGAATATGACTGATGAGTGAATGGTACCTACCCAGACGAGCTTGCACAAAGCTCTACCACTAGCGAAAATAATTAATGAAACTGTCGTGGCCTCGCCTGCGGAAATTAAAAAAGTATATGAAATCGTTTTTCTACGCTTGTCTAATCCTCAGCATATATTATATACAATAAAAAAATACACTCTAAATGGATCTTAGATGATGTTAAGGATTTCTCGAACTTATCTCTGTGTTCTAAAGAAACCACGGTCTTCAAAATTTCTATCCCAAAATGCATATAATATAAACAATGTAAAATGTTATGTAACTATATATTTATTTAAATAGCTAAAACTTCGTTGAATCATACGTGAATATCTTTTTTTTAACGTCACAAGTCATCAGCGTCAGAAATGCGACACTACACCGGATGGACCGCCATATCCGACGGGATCGGCGCAAAAAACAAATCTAGCCTCCGCCATATTATTAGACCTTTTAATATTAAATAAACGGTGGTAAAAATCCGCTTCAACACTTAGATAGTGTTACCCGACTGTTTATTCTGTTTGTAAATCAACTATATTAAACAAATCGCAATCTCCAAATAATTTAATTTAAAAATAAACAATTAATCTAGCTGAGCTTAATTTCCTTAATTATCATTTATAATATTTCCCAAAACTTGCAATTGAATGTTTTACGAATGAATGAATGAATGAATACAAAATTTTTAATTAAATATTTTTTATATGTTCATTAATACTGTAGCTGGAGTTGTGTTTGATTTTTTTATTTAATTGCGTTCTTGACTTTCAATTTTGTTCCCATAAATTGTATTGGTATTATTTAGCCTATAAATTACAAAAAAAAACATAAAAATATTTAAATAAATTAATACAATATGTAGGTACTACGTTATCAAAAAAGAAAAGATATACATGTATATGATAAATAATAATTAATTCGACATTGCTTTATCAAATTCTCGATTCAAGCGCTTAATACCTAATCAAAAGTTGATACTTAGTAACTATTAAGCTTCTTGCCGGTTCTTCTCGGAATCTATATTGCGAAACATTGGTAACTTTAATCTTAATTTAATCTTGTATAACGACTATTCGAACGTACTCACAAGAGCCAACTCGAATAAAATATATTATATATTTGATTCCATTTTATGTGATCCTTTGATCTAATCCGCCTTATCATACTTTAAAAACCTACATTTTTGTTATACATACAATTTGATATAATGATAACTTAAATCATTCGCTGCAATTAAGCTAAATGAATTTGCAGTTGAAAAATAGTTTCCAATAACGCAATATAACGTAGAAGAAACACTAGATATGTACCTGTAGTTCGATGTATTATGTATGAATGTTTATTTACGCTGTATTCATGACGCGAAGGATAATAATTGTTGATAAGTGCACTTGAAAACGTTATCAGAGAACGTTCAGAGACTGCATTCACGCGTTGAGACGTACTGAGATGAATCATTTGATGATGCTGTGTCATTGTATATAACTATTAAGATCATAACCAAGACAACAGATTGAACGAAACGAACAAATCAAATAACACGTAAATTAAAATAGGAAAGTACTATTATTACAAGCAAAAATATAACACTAAACATATTACTGTAAGTGAATACTAAATATAAGCTATCGCCTTACTGAATTATATTAAGTAGTAGGTGATTGTGTTTGTTTGATTTGTATAGAATGCAAATAAATAATTTCTTCTGATTTTAATTCGATATGCCGAGGCAGTTGTCGAAAATCTATCGTGTATGTTCAACAAAAAACTATCACTTCGAAATGTCAAAACGTCAAACGAATATAAACAAGCGAATACTGATTTCAGGAGATATAAAATATATAGATTAGGTATATATGCCGGCGCGTTGCATTGTTTTGATTATTTAAAAATATATTAACATAATCACAAAATTTGAACTCGGCTTAATAAAATAATTATAATTTAAATTAGTAGGAATGCGCGTAATCGAAGGGAGGGGATTATTACTTGTGAAGACTCAGCGCTGTGCGTACACTTCATTGTAATCTCGTAACAGCAATTTCGATTAAAACGAAGATTTAATAAAAATACCTCCTTGTCATTTAAATCAATCCATGGCTCGTTACACATGTGAGGCAACAAAACAAATGGAAGGCAAACATTAAATATCTTAATTTAATTATATAATATTTTAATAAATAATACACCTATTTATTAATGATGTTGTTTTTATATTCGAATTTTACCAAATTTCGGGAAGGGTTCGAGAATCATATAATTTTAAATCATTTACATTCACAAAAAAAAACCAATAAGATAAACATGCAAAGAATGCCAACAGCGTGTCACAATATTACTATATATTATCATTTTCGCGTCCGTTTATATCCAGTTAGAAAAGGCGCGTGCAGACGCAGCTGCGAGGACAGATGCCTTTAGCAGAGTTAACATAAATACATTTTATTGCTATCTTCACAGTTTTTACAATTTATCTATGTATAATGGATGCGTTCCCTCTCTTGGAGACACAATATTCGATAATATTTATTATGAACGTGTCAACTTGAACGGCTTAAAATATTTTAAACGATAATCGATTTAAATTAATTGTAATATGGACTTTATTGTCGTTAATACCGAACTATCTCAGCTGTACAAGTTTTTATTTAACGTGGGTCAAATTTTGCAACTCCTTTTTAAAATGGTTCCGCCTCACTGATTGAGCTGAACTTTTACATTTTATTTTACTTAAGCAATAAATTTTACCACCCGTGTCAATACAATCCAGTTTTCTAAATATTTGTATATTCATATAAAATGGCCGCCCGATAAAAATATGAATAATATTTATGGCACGTTTAATAATACGAAATGTTACAATGAAAATATTTTATATGTCATATTATATACAAGTTAGTGAATTCGATTCGATTCGAACTGTACACAATTTTCAATTGATTCTATCTACTAAAAGATTATAAATATTTATTGAGACGCAATGTTCGTATCAACAATAAATAAAATAATAACGTACGTATTTTTAAATAAAATGTGTCATAGCAAAAAAAAGGTACAACTATGTCATGTAAACATAGCTTTATGAATTTTACTGAAACCATACAATATGCTCTGTAGAAAAACATAGTTTCATTTTTATATGCTTGATTTAAAAATATAATTTCATATTTAAATAATATATACACAAACTTCACATACAAAAAATACTATTTTTAATAATAACCTTCTTAAATCCTCAACGCTATACGATTGAAAATCAAATCGATTGTCCTCCCGTAGAATATTATTATCCCAGTTACTTACGCATAGTTGAAGAGTAAATGTGAACATTAGTAATTCAACGAAACAGGTATTTCAAGATAAAACATATAAAATTATTAAAAGTGTTTCAAACCGTTAGCTTAACAATGTATGTAATCAGTCAAACCTCGCATTAACCGAGCACGAGGACAAACCTGCAATTATTGGTATAAATCTCGAATACGGAACTTTATTTCTAGTATCCGCTGGATGCACTAATAGGTCTTTTAATTGCCTTATTAGTGTAATTTTCTTAGTGCTACTATCCACAGGTTATTCTATTTTGTCTGTAATTTTATAATTTTATTACCTTCCTTTTAGTTTAATGTTTTAAATTATACTAACAAGAAATTTATGCATTGTAAGTCTCATTATCGGTGCTATTAATATTTACTGGTGAAATAAAAGTTATAAATTTCATCCTATAATAGAAACAAGTCGTTTATATTTAAACAACTCAATTGAATGCGTCGAAAAAATATATTTTTTAAATAAAAACTATACTTATCGTTTATGTTAGTGCACGATAAATAGATAAATCATTGAAGAATAATTGTATATATATATTTTTTATATTATTAGACAGTAAGTTTGTATGTTTGAACGTCTAACCTGAGGAACTGTAAGTGACTTGAAAAAAAACTTCCATTAAATTGTTCATTTATTGAGGAAGATTATAATCACTTTACGCTGCGATCCTAATAGCACTAACTATAAACGATAACCAATCTGACAAACTATATTGATGTTTAGTAAATGAGATGCACATCGTTATATACTCATACTATGCACGAAACGAGCATGTATAATACAGAATAACTTAAATGAAACCATGAAGCTAGCTAGTAAAAAAAACTCCATTAAATATAATATACAATATAATGAACAAATATGTCCAACATATCACAAGTAAACAAATAACGCTCGGTAACGGTTTGTCTTAACTATAAAAAAACTAGTATTACAAAGCATGGTGGAATTCGACGGAGGGGGCTTTTCCTGCAGGAGCGGAATAATCAATAATAATCAATAATATATAAAACTGTATAATATAACTATGTCAAAAACGTCATATAATGATTGAATAAACCTATTAATTATTATTATCATAAAATATCTAAAGATTTTCAGAGTGCCTCTAGTCATTGACTGATAGGCTAGTATCCCAGAAACCTGCATGAGTTTACGCCGATTCAAGTCAGAGTATTTAATTATAACCATCAGTGGTGGAAGTATATACTGAATTAAGGGATTTGAGTTGAATTTTAACCGATATTAGTATTTAATTAAATATATATAACACTATAAAAACCTTATTTTATTTATTTACATTGCTTACATTTCAGTTAACACATTTAAGTATTATATATTTGTTTTATAAGATTAATCTCAACTGCCTCTTTTGTTTAACTGTCCCCGCTGTCCCTCAAAGATTAGCTGAGAGAGGCACTTAAGATAATCCAGTTTTGCATAACTTATTTTAGTTGTTCCATCCTGTATGTAATAAATTGTTTTTTTATTATAACAATATTAACAACAAATAATAACTTAAATACTCTGGAATCAAAAGCCCTGCAATCAAATTAGTTTAGTATTAATTTACCATAATGAAAGAGTCTTGAAGGCTGTTATTAACAGGGCAATGACAAATAGAGCTCTTGCAAAAACGGGTGTACCACAGAGTTCAATTTTCGGACCTCTGCTGTTTTAAATATTTGTAAATAATTTAACTTTTTTTGTTAATAAGATTTGCGATACAAAATATGACATATATAATAATATATATATAGTGATAAAGCGTGAAGAAAAACCTAATATTCACGACACACACAACCTTTCGTATTTATGATATTAGTGCGATTATTCCAGTAATTAAAGATTAATGGATATATTATGACACTATATATAAGAATAAAACTAAGCAATTTAATGCAAGCTTTACTGAGCCATAACTTTAAGAAAGGATTTTGATGAAATAAAGACTAAACTGAACCTTGAAATACTTCTTATAATAATTCAATTATTTCAATTTGTAATTTTTAGCCGTTTCAAAGATAACCCCCGGACAAACAGACAAACAGACAGACAAAAACTCGCAAATAGCAATATCAACTTTAAAAGAGGAAGTTTATAAAGAGTTAGATAGACAGACGCTTAAATTTTATCTATTTGTGTAGATAACTTGATCATAGATTACGGCGAATGATAAAAATTAATATTTTCAAAAAGAAAAGATGATTCCCGTAATTGTATTTGGACAAATTTTTATAAAGCAAGCCGCAATACACAAGGGGAATTATTAAAATTAATATAAATCTTAGAATATGTCATTACAAATCAAAATGCTAATGCCACTCGACGAAGTAATGATTTTTATAGTATTTATTTTTATCTTTATATTTTAATGGGGTTCATTTTAAAATATCTTAAGGGACGTTTACACTCACAAATAAATTTAGTGATACTCAAAATAGGTATAAATTAAAAATTCTTAAATTTAAGGGATTTCTTGGAATATAATATGATTAAAAATATTTTGTAAGTAGGAACTTCTAAATGTCCTATTGGACAAATGGCTTCCCTCAATTATGCAGAAGAGTTAGAACTTTTTCTACCACGCTGTTCGAATGTGAGTTAATATACACCTGGGTAGATATTCATCCAGATATCTTCGCTATGTTTACCTTAACAACCGAGCACGAGATTAACTATATACACAAATTAAGTCGTTCTTGCTAAGATTTTAACCCGCAATCTATAGAGATGTTACAGCGCCGGTTCTTTGGTAGAGGAACGATTGCTGTAGGCGATAGGTAGCAAAAATGTCAAAAACAATTTTGAGTGTTATATAAGCGTTATTTCATTTTTATTAATGTGATAATTATAATGCTATATAGCATTAATAGTAACAGCCTGTAAATGTCCCACAGCTGGGCTAAGGCCCTCCCTTTTTGAGGAGAAGGTTTGGAGCTTATTCCACCACGCTGCTCCAATGTGGAATACACATGTGGCAGAATTTCGATGAAATTAGACACATGAATGTTTCCTCGTGATGTTTTCCTTCACCGAAAAGCACGAGATGAATTAATAATAAACAGAAATTAAGCATATGAAAATTCAGAGGTGCTTGCCCGAGTTTGAACCCACGTTCATCGGTTAAGATTCACGCGTTCTTACCACTGGCCATCTCGACTTCATATAACCTGGGTCAGAATCCGATATAGCATTATCTGAAATATAATTCATGTGAAATTAAAGGGTCGACCAAAGGGCGCTGAAAGACCATCTCACTCTACCCTGATCAAGGACCAGCGTTAAACCAAAACAACATTCATATCTCAAAAATCATTTAAAATTACAAACGATAAAGCTATTTAACAAATGAGCAATCTCTCTAAGAGACGACGCATGCGCAGGACGCTCAACAAACGGACGCATAAACTATAATAATGATTCAATCCCCTCAAACCGGAATATAAGCATAAGTTATTTGCATTCTTCAATTATTGACACCGTCAGTTTTTACTCGGATGCCTTCATAATAATAACAGAGTATACCGCAATAAGTCATGTTTAAATATATTTTCAACATTGAACCAGCTCACTTGACGCCTTTCTTAATAGCTTATTATAAATCTATGTATGTACATCTTCCTATCGACCTTAGTTATTTACGTTTATCAGTAAAATTATTTATATTTTATTTGCTATAACATATATATTCAATTTTATAATTTTATTTTACCAAACGTTACCAGACGTTACTTGTTTGAATATTGTGTGCAATCAAAGCGTCATCATATTACTTCTAAAATTTTAATAACAAAATTGTGCGGATTTTTTTTTATTTATCTGAAAAAAAAATTCACGTATCTATTCGTCTGTAAACTAAAATTAAGTCATATTTATATTTCTAAGATATAACTTGCTTCAACTCATTTAGACAAAATAAGTTATCACTCAATATTAGATTAAAATTAAAAGATAACTAGTTTTTTTTTATATAATCCACTAAAGTGTTGTCTATACCTTTCGTCTAAATTCATATTGTTTGATCGAGTGAAATAGTATAATATGCTTTAATATTTAAAATTTGCCGTTCCAAGTATTTTTGGTGTCCAGCGTGAGCTTATTTATAAACAGCAGCATTTTACTCTTCGTTACAAATATGTTCTTGCGTTACGTTTATATGATGCAAGTAATTTATGTAGTTTTATAAAACTGACAAAAACTAAATACGGTTGGTGACATCATGAGTTCCACTTAAATTTTGCAATGTAAACTTTTTAAACAGCAAGCAATTGAGCGTTACTGCTGCCTACGTATTCTGCAAACGGTAATTGCCTTTAATATTATTTTGAGATGTATTTTATTTGTACAAACTGTGTCCGTAGTGTTTTTTTTAAACGATAATAAGCAGACGATTCGACTTACTAGATATTATGTAATGACTAATGAGGTTGCAATATTGTTTTAATTTGGCAATAAATACATACTATGTATATATTTACATATAATGAAAGGCATAATTGTACTGTACGTGTGTATGTCACTGAACTCCTCCTATACCGCTGGACCGCTTTTAATATTTTTTTATGTGTTTGAGTGATTCGCTGCATGGTTTAGATTGGACCCCGTAGGTGGAGCTAAGTGATCGGGTTCCAAGTAAATAAGAGAAATCGGATAGAGCAGTTAGTTTAATATACATATGTGAAAATTAGACTTTATATCCTCTAGTCAATAAATATTGATTTTAAAATACTAGGTTTATATAGTTTTAAAAATCGCATGCAATATAGTTATCTTATGCGCTAAAAAACATAATGATTATTATACATTTGTAGCGGTGACTGACCTCAGTATTTCACGGACCCCGAGCAAGTTTAATTACTCATATATATAGTGCACTATGGATTCCAACTTGTAATGTGACCATGATTTTCAATTTCTAAGGAAAGATTCAAGGAAGATCAGCACTTAGAATATTATGAAAATAATCATAAACGTGAAACTGAAATTATATTATGGTAGGACTTTGTGCAAGCACGTCTGGATAGGTACTACCTACTTAACAGATATTCTACCGCTAAACAGCAATTAGTATTGTTTTGTTTCGGTTGAAAGGGTGAATGAGGTTGGTGACGCATTCGTGATGTAAGGAATGGTAAATGTTTGTTACGGCGCGTATGCCTATGGGCGATAGTAACCACTTACCATCATATATAAGTAGCTGTTTATATCTCATGCATACTTTCAGTTCACAAAATTTTTTTTATTAAATGAGTCGTGAAAATACATTTATTGATTAAACGAAAAATACATAAAACATAGTCACGATAGAAGTATCGATTACTTTATTTTTTGATTTTCATTTTACAGATAAAGAAGCAAACGGCAAGCCGAAGGACTACTACAAAATTATTTTTTTAACAAATTAAAAAAAATAATGTCATTGGTGGTTTTAATTGTTAAATACAACCTGAATTGCAATTACAAGTGAGAAAGCGTTAATTAGGCCTACCGCAGATAAAACCTATTAAATATAGATTCATTCCGAGATCATAAGACATTACTTTCGTTTTATATTAAAGCATTTTTCTACGCTAGAAAAGCATAGATGCTCATAGAGATAGAACACATGATGGTAAGTTGATTTATCTTACCATAATACAAATTAAATAATAATAAAAAATAAGTTCGTTAAGTTCATTCGTTAAGTTTAGCTAGATTGATAATTCGAAATTAAAAAAAAAACAATTAAAAAAATATTTATTAACAAAAGTGTGGGTAGATAACACAAATTATTTTATTTAAACGTGGTACTTATTCAATACAATATTTGAAATTTTCAGTGATAGTCCTGAATACCTATAAATAATTCATACTAACCCTAAAAAGAATACCTTTAATCAAATACTACCTTGTGCCATTCGTAAGTGTATCTTCTAATTAAGGCAATTTTGCTTTATTAATTCAAACAGATAACACTCATACATACGTACATTTCACCGGATACACAAGCGTGTACAAACATATTAATGTGTAAATCAAAACAAAATATACTACATCAAAGTAGGCTCTTTTGAATCATCATTTCACAATATGAAATGAAATTAAAAAGTTACCACCGGTTAGCAATTTACGTAGATTCTATAATAATCGGCAAAATTTTTATTATTTAGGTTAGGTTTAAAGATTATAAAAAGAATTACTACTATAATTATTGATAAAAATGGCTTACTATTTTTTTTGTGGTATTCTTCGGATAATACCCCGGTGTTTCTTATTTCTAACCAACTAAAATTCCCTCGATGCTTATTTAATGTCATAGTCAAAGTCAACAATCTTTATTCAATATAGAAGCGTTACACTTACTTATTGATTGTCATAATTCTACCACCGGTTCGGAAATAAACACCTGAGACCCGAGAAGAACTATATTTTACTCGAATCAGAAAGACTAAGGGGTCATTTCAACATATGTAAGTATCCACTATCACAGTCAAATCCGTTCTATATAGTTTCCGCTTGCGGCTTCACACTGAAAGGTGTAAAAATTCTATGTTATTCTCTGTACCTCCTGACAATGTGTGTGCAAAATTTCAAAATGATCGGTAGATAGGTAGGTAGATAGTCAAAACGTAAAAGCGTAATTTTGAAACAAACTCCTTCTTCGCATTTTTAACACGAGTTAGATTTATATAAAAGTGCAGAGCTAATTATATTATACAATATTTTGATACATATTAATTATTAACATTGAGGAATTGAGTAAGTACATATATACAAATTAAAATTGAAAATAGCTACTTTAGAAATCATGATCCTGTGGAATGGTTGCATGAATTCTAGTAGGAATTTCCAGTTATATTGCAAATGTCTGGGCGAAGAATGAAACTGTTACTAGAGGCGACATAACACGGGACGTTATATGATTTAAAAATGATTTTGCTCTATTACTTCAAGGTCTATGTACTTCAATAAACTTATATATAATTTATTATCAAAAAAATCTCTGTAAATATTCTGTAGAATTAATATGTTATCAAACATTTAATCGTATTCGGATTATGTTAGTAAATATATTAGTCGGGAAATAGGTGAAGTAAAGCTACCACATAACTTATTTCCCTATTTTATAAAAGTTAATAAATACTGCTCTTATAAGTCAGACGTAGAAAAACTGCAGTTTGTAATGTAATTAGAAGTAACTGAACCCGAAGTGATTTAATAAGCAGACTACCTACAAATATCAAAATTAAATTTATTTATTCGTGTAACGCAAACAATACAATATTGTTTATAAACACAATAACATATATTATTATAAGAACAAATCGATTATGATTTAAAACTGTCATCATTGATTCCTGATAAAGATACAAAATAAGATAATTCTTAAACCTCATCAAACTTCTTTCTTTATATAAATTCTGTAACGTACATTTCTTGAATTCACTCAGCGATAAGCATATCCCATCAAAAACATAAATGTGAAATGAGAGCCAAGTTCAATATTATGATATATGCCTTGATTGTTGACTTCAACGACAAAATAATTGAGATCTAAATGGATGCCAAGTTCTGAAATGTATTACAACAAAAAATATTTTATAAAAACTTAAAATATCATTTTTTTTAACTTAGGATAATATATTGAAGCCTAAGATCTGAATTGACTAGTTCACATATCTAAGAAGTTCTCATATCGAAGAGCCCTATGTTCGATGGCTAGTTACCAGGAGGTAAAATTTTCGGAAGAATAAAATAAAAACTTACAGCTTTAGAACTAGACTTTAATATAACAAGTACAACTACAAATTCGAGATGCAGAAATCGGTCCTGTAATGTCAAAATTTTATATGGCCATAATAATTATAACATTTCAAGAATACACGCATCGAATTAGTATATCACCATACTACCACACATACCATAAGTAGGTTGTCAACATTTCACGGGTGAGTAATGAAGTTACTTCTTACAGAATAGCCCTGCTGTCCACGTGATCGAAATATATTATAATAAGTAAATACGCGCTCTTTATAATACATCGGTTGAAACATTACTTTACAGTGTACAAAACTATCATGCATTACCTTTATTACTACAGAAGGGAACTTTTTACATAACATCCAATTACGTAACGATGACTTAGGAACAAATAAAATATACTCAAAGTTTTAAAACTAGTTTAATTTCAGTTAAAATTTATATACTAAAAGAGAAATCTTCCGAGATACTTTTTGAGAATCAGAATGCTATTTAATGGAATTCATAAAACAGTAAGTAAATTTTCACTATATATAATGGACTTAATCCACAACGCTACGCATTTGATAGAAATACATCTTTGAGAACTATTCTTAAAACATGTAAATTGCCTTACATATGTTATAATATAAAATCTTCGATGCGATGCTCGATAATTTTTTTAAAGGCTGAATATCTTAAGTTAATGGCTGATTGGTAACCGCAATCATTTAAAAATGTAAGTATTATAACAACTCATTCAATTTTACATAACAAACCGTCACTTTTACATAATAACTATAGAAAAATAAACTTTTTTAATGTTTTCTCTAAATCGTTTGATCATTTTGTGTTGACAAGTAGAGCGGGGCAGCTTTACGTGACACCTGCGCCAGCGCAACTAAATAGCCTACATTTAAAATTAGAAATCATTCTGAAACTACTCGCGACTTCTCAGTCTTTAGACTTCGATTTAAAAATAAGATAGCCATAAAATTAAAAAACTAAAATAAAACCGAGTCTTTACTATCTTTACCGAATAATCAAGTAATAAAAATGAGACCGCGATTCGAACAAAAACAGAATTTATAGTCATATAAGGACTGTAAATTCAACAATTATTATATAAGTAGAAAATAATATCTCAGTACAAAATCAGATACTAAATTGTATTAAAAATATTATTAGGAAAATATCACTTTCACATTTGTCAATAACGTTCAATTGTAGTCCCTTTTTACGTTTAATATCATTAATTATAGTTCAATATTTTCACATTTTTAATGTTATTTCATTCAGATTAAGGAACTTAATTTAAAAATTAATCATCTGATATATCTTTGAAAACTAAGCTAAAAAAATATGACGAAAACATCTATAATAACTAGTGCTTTGAAGAATTTTCTCGACACTTATTTCTCATTTCATTTTTTATCTACATTATTTTTAAACATAAATTTGTTTCAAAGTTTTTTGTTGCTTAACTACAATACATCTGGGAAATCCGTACCTACTTATCCGTGATTTAATTTATATCATTATCTTATTTTTTTGTCTATTTAAAATATGTTGGCAGACTGGAAAATGGGCCCTGATGGTAAGAGGTCGCCACCGCCCTTAGACATTAGCACTGTAAAAATATTACCCATCCCTAACATCACCAATCGACATAGTAACAACATAGATAGTATTTTTCTGGAAAACATTGCTTTTAATAATTTCAAGCAATATAATTATATTACGAACGTTTATGATCGTATCTTAGATCTAGTTATGTCTAATGGTCAAAATTTTACAAAAGTTCATAAGTCACCAAATGCCTTGGTTTCAATAGATAGCCATCACCCACTGTTGGAAATTACATTAAAAATTATGAAGGATCACACGATCACATCACGAAGGAAAACCTTCTCGTAGAGTCTGCCTAAATTTCTTTTTGTGTGACTACGAGAGTGTATGTAATGAATTAGATCAAATAAATTGGCCATTATTATTAACAAATACGAATTCTGTTGATGAAAAACTAAATATTTTCTACAATATATTAATGCCTACTATCTATAAACACACACCCATGCGCAAACCACGTGAAAATCATTATCCGATATGGTACACAGCTCCTCTAATAAGGGCACTACGCGAAAAGGCTAAAGTCCATCATAAAAGCAAGACATATAATAATTTAATGGTTAAATTTACTTACGAGTTGTTGCGAGAACGTTTGCACAATGATGATTAAAAATTGCTATGATAGTTTTAAAAAACGCGTAGCTGATATTATTCGAAATGACCCTACATATTTTTGGAACTTTTTTAAACAACAAAGAAAAAATGGCACTAAATATATATCAAACGAAATGTCTCTAGATGACCACGTAGTGAAGGGAGGGAAAAATATATGCAACGCTTTTGCTAAATATTTCGCATCGGTATACATAGAAAGTACAAATTATGAGGTAGTAAATAGTTCTTCGACATTAATTTTGAACAATCGAACTCAATTTCGGAATTCTTATGCACCATTTAATGATTGTAAGCTTACTGAAGATGAAGTTTTTAAACAACTTTCTACCTTAGATCCACTTAAGGGCCAGATTATCTAGCTCCGATATTCTTAAAAAATGCGCTAATAAATAATAATAATAAGTCCGGAAATTCAAAAGATATTACAAATTATAGGCCTATATCTATTTTATCCGTATGTAGAAAGATTTTGGAAAGCCTTGTACAAAAAAAATCTACTATCATATAGCACCATCCCTAGTTTCAAATCAGCATGGATTTCGCCCTCATAAATCCACAGCTTCTAATTTAGTTTGTTACGTTTCGGATATCACTGAGTCAGTCGATGCTACTGGTGAAGTACATGCAATTTACACTGACTTCCGTAAAGCTTTCGATCTGGTCAACCATAAAATTTTATTAAATAAAGTTGAATGCATGGGAATTCACGGTTCACTGTTACGTTGGTGTGAATCATATTTGGAAAACCGTTCGCAACTTGTCGCTTTTAATGGTTTTAAATCCTTCGAGAGCAACGTACCCTCAGGAGTACCTCAAGGATCATACCTAGGTCCAACATTCTTCTTAATTTTTATAAATGATTTGGCATTTGATATAAAATCTACATTCAAGATGTTTGCAGATGACTTGAAAATTTACAGAACCATTGAAAGCCAAGACGATGTCGAAGCTTTACAACATGACATTGATACTGCTTATTCGTGGTGCACATAAAAAGCTATGTATTTGAATATTGAAAAATGTTTTTACATAAAATTTACTAGGAAGAAGTCGCCGATTTACTGTAGCTATAAAATAAATAATATGACCTTAAAAGAAGTTTCTAGTATTAGAGATCTGGGTGTTATCATAGATTTTGCTTTAAGCTTTCGACAACATATTGAGCATATTACATCTAAGGCATCTTAAATGTCCGGTCTAGTTTTTAGGCAAATGAAAATATTTAAGGACAATAATTTGTCAATTCTTGTGTTTAATAGTATTGTACGTAGTATCCTTGAGTAGCACTGTTTGGAGTCCAGGATACCAAGTTCACTCCGACAAAATAGAGCGAATCCAGAAACGATTTCTGTACAACCTATCGTACACGGACTTTAGATGTAGCCACTGTTGTTTTTTTACGAATACTGCGATGCGATACGAATCGAGTCTTACTCATTATAATATGAGGTCACTCAAGGAGCGTCGAAGGCTTGCAGATGTGATTTTTTTGTCTAAATGAATAAATGGCCTAATTGATGCACCTGAACTGCTCGAGCGTTTAAGTTTCGCAGTGCCTCGTGACGGTAGCCGCTTACAGAATCGCAAGACATTTTGTTTGCCTCATTCAAGAAGCAATCTTGGTCAGCATGGTCCGCTGTATAGAATGCTATCTTTTGCTAACTGTGTTAGAGATACTATAGATATCTTTAACGATAATATCAGGGCCATTAAAAAGAAAATGGCTACACAAATGGATTAATTTTTAGTTCTATTTTTATATTATTTAGTTACTTTTTAGTTTAGTTTAATTCTGTTTTTCTTTTTAGTTATTTATTTTTATTTTATAGGTGATAGTTTTTATAAGTTTTCTTATGTTTGTTCTAATGTTACGCTGTAGTTACTAGCTAATGTAATTTTTTTTTTGCTTTAAAGCCCTCATATAAGCATGTAATGACCACATCGAGAAGACTCAATTGTAAATATTTTCAGTTAAATGTATTATTGTATGTCATTTTTGATTGTATAATTGTAGTCAGTTTTGTGGACTAACACTTATTTATAATTGTTCTTTACAAACAGGTATATTTCCAGCTAAATGGAAAATTGCTCATGTAACTCCGATACATAAGTCCGGAAATTCAAAAGATATTACAAACTATAAAAAATAAAAAAAGACCTACCTAGACACCTACCTGACCTACCCAGATAGGCTAGCACAAAGCTCTACCACCAAGCTATATATAATAATCATTCATTTGCTCTTATACCATTTATTTTCTCTTTCTCTTACTCTCTAGTAACGTATTTTTATTAAATGTCATAAATGAATGGCATCACTTGTATACTACTTTAGAAGTGCGAGATTATCTGTGCTTAGAAGACGTGGATTATCGTCATGATCTTATTCTGGGCGAACGCCGTTGAAAAAAGAAATTTAGACAAACAATTTACCTTCAGATATAGCTTATAAATCAATTTAAGATCATTTAACACTTTCAGAGTCTGTTTAGTGTTTGACACAATTTAATAGCTAAGTAATTATGTCATCTATAGGCGTTTACTGTCCCAGGAAGTGTTAAGCTTATTTCTTTTTAACACTGCCAAAAAAATTTTCCGCTGCTAGTATTGTTACATATTTTAGTAAAATAGTAAGTACCTAATATAGCAGTTTCCATTATATTTATAAGAATATGATCTTGAACTTGTCAATGACTTGACGCCTATGTACGTCCATCCATTGTTTTACTTCTTTGGTATTTATTTTGAAATAAGTCAAATGAATTATATCCTTTTCCGGGGCTTAATTTATCTTTATATCATAAAAACTGGTTCATCGGCTTAGCTGTTTTAACGCGAAACACAAACAAAATCACTTTTTAATTAGTATGGATGATCGGAATTGAAGCGATCGCTCCCGTTACGTTACTCAGCAAAATACAGTAAACGTTTTTAATAACTAATCACTTGGCAACATACTTTTCACATAATTTATATATAATACTTATGTATATATGAATCAGCTTTATGATTTGATATTCATGATTTGCAAATTGTAAACTTTCTTAGAGATTTCTTGCACATTCGATAAAAATTTAATAGTTCTAAAATAGACGTATTACGGTTATTTTATATATTTATATTTAGACAGGAAAGAAATAAATAAAAACTTAAACGACTCTAAGTGGTAATTTTACTAAATTATTATTGTATTATGTTTAGTAACAAGATGGAATATGTCTGTACGTGTATATGCATTATACAGTATATATTATACTTGTATATCTATGTATGGATACGATTTTGTATGTATTTATAAACAGCATTAATTTGTACTACCTGCTGTCTGTGTAGAAAATGCCAAACCAATAAGACCAGATCGTAAAAACATTTGTATTCTAGATAGTTAGAAAAACAAACGTTTCAATAATAAAATTAAAAAATACATTTTAAGGCTTTATATATAACTAATAAAGTCAGTATGTCATCAAAGCTAATAAATACCATCCAATCACATAATCTACTACTAAAAAGTACTTAGTATACTTGTGTTTCGTATGGAAGGCTAAGTGAGCCAGTAAAACTTCTGGCTCAAGATAAGTAATACTTAATTCCCAAGGTTGTCCCATTGACGACGTAAAGAAAGATGTAAGAATATTTCCTGATCTGCCAATGTACCTGTCTATCCTGTTAAAACTATACCTGTCTCATTTTAACATTAACGAAATTACCATCTATATATACCTCTCGAGTTATATAAACGTACTTGTTATACTTTACTAAAGCAGTAAACATATGTAATAAAATAATCGCATTTACTCGGATTACCTTAAGAATGAAATACACTCTTAGAACAAGGTTTATCTTCAAATAAAAGTGTGACATTATGTTACATCCTCTTGTGTAACTTGCAAATTAAATCAAGAAAGAAGGATGTAATTAGGCACTTCCTCCTCGTAAAACTTCCGATTTTACCAATAAACTTGTTTGAATCAAGTTTAAATACGGAGGTAATACTTTTTGTGTCAAAAAGTCTTAAATATATCACATTTCGTAACTCAAACGTGAACCAATCCCATCTAATCGCATAAGCCAATACTTTATCATTAGACAACTCTTAAGAACACGAACTTAAAATTTGACAGTTCATAACTTTCATATATTTCAAAATACTGAATTATTGGCAGCATAACGCAATACCTTTGCATTTTCCAAAATAAGATAAAAAAAACTTCATTACGCGAAAGAGACATAGGTTATTATAAATAAATATTGCTGTTGACAAGAAATAAATATACAAATCTTTATACAACCATATCAATGAGAGTTTTTTGATCTTGATTATCGTGTAAAACGGTTCTTGTATGCGAATTACGTATCTACTTATATATTAAAAATTTAATTGGGGCTATGTGTGATTATAAAAATATTTAAATTTTTAATCTATATTTAGTCTATCTATTTTTATTTAGATTAACTAACTATACACCGGACAAAATCTGATTGGATTTTTTTTTAATTTGTGCAATAAACCAGCAAGATAAGAGATTTATGAAACTTATGATAACTTGAAATACTGCAGGGACGATATAAGATACGCTTAACCGCGAGTAATGAAATAGATACCAAAAGATAAACGTAAGACCGTATTTTCATAATATCCAGTATCTAAGGTAATTACTATTAATTTAATCCATTGTTAGAAAGCGTTTATAAAACACGATATCAACTGGATAACAATGTAATGCTATCGTTCTTTCCTTCTAATTTAATTTGTTTTTAGAAACAACTAAAAAAAACTTATATCATATATAAACTTATACCACAAATATATATTTTTTCATAAAAACCACTACCACTTGTTGGTAGGGCCATGTGCAAACCTGGCTGGCCCAACGTTTATTCTACTGCCAAACAGAAATACTGAATATTGTCGTTGAAGAGGAAGCGAGCCAGTGTTATAAATACAAGAGACATAACATCTTAGTACCCAAGGTTGGTGGTGCATTGGCGATGTAAGGAATGTTTAATATTTCTTACAGCGCCTATGTCTATGGGCGGTAGTGACCACTTACCATCAGGTGGTCCATTTACCCTTTTTTTGCCATAACAAAAGTATAACTGTATCAATAGTTATAAAAAGCATTAGATTAATTTGTGCTTATAATTCATCTAATGCTCGATGGTGCTGTTTGTCACTTACGTATCCGATTCTCGAGGAGAGGCCAATGCCCAGCAGTGGGACATTTACAAGCTGTTACTTTAATTTTTTTAATATTAATTGTAAGAATTCCGATTATTTAAATATGATTATAATATGCGTCTCGAAATATTGATAGTTTTTTTTATATAAAATAGGAAGGCGGACGAGCATATAGGCCACCTGATGGTAAGTGGTCAACAAACGCCCTTAGACATTGGCATTGTAAGAAATGTTAACCATCGCTTATATCACCAATGCGCCACCAACCTTGGGAACTAAGATGTTATGTCCCTTGTAATTACACTGGCTCACTTACCCTTTAAACCGGAACACAACAATACCAAGTACTGCTGTTTTGCGGTAGAATATCTGATGAGTGGGTGGTACCTACCCAGACGAGCTTGCACAAAGCCCTACCACCAGTAATATATATTATAGTATAGTGAAAGCAATTTCAATTCTTAAAACATTAAATTATCAATAATTTCAAATTAAATTATAATAAATTACATATTAACATATAATGTACGAATATTTAGCAATCAAATCAAATGAATATATTCTCTTTTCAAATAGGAACGAGCTACTTCAGAATCGTTATTTAACTTCGGTAATAAAAAGTGAAGTTGCCAAATACGAATTAAAGATGTACAACCGTTTATAAATTAAGAAACTAAATAACAAAAGTACAAAAATCTACAAAGCATTATTAGTTACTGACACCAAAGTTGACATATTTTTCATACATTCAGTTTTATTGCTGGCACGTTATACAAAACTTAAGCAATATCTTTAATATGACAAGTAAAAGCCTACGACACGCGAGACTCGAAGACTAAGTTAACGACACCTCATTTTTCAAAACATTATAAGTAGCTTAAACGCTATAAGGAAACAGATGGCAAGTAACAAACATACATAGCCTACATAAATCATAACTCCCATTTTATTTCAACACAGTCGGGTTATAAAAGTACATCAAAAATATTTGGAATAAATTTATCATTAGAATCCAGTTACCTTAATCTTACATAACTTTAGTATTTACATTATAATGTCGGTCGATCGGTAATTAATTAGTAAAATATTAAAAGCCGAATTAACTGACTAATAATGAATCGCATTTGAACACGGAGTCTTTTCTCAATGAAGACTATCATCACTTAGGGTACTCGGTTATTTGCACGAACCGAAAATCCGAACCGAAATTCAGGTGCAGTAAAAACGTATTTACTTGCTTCTCAATGCACGAGAGTGTAAGCACTAGTATAGCACCACCAACGTACAATAGATGGAGCACAATTTGTGTTAGATATTAAAAAAATAGTATAAATAATTAAAGAACAATGGATGTACAAGTTAACTAGTATTTTTATCGCTAACGAGAATATAGACGGCCACCTGATGGTAAGTGGTTACCTCTATATGGATACTATTTTATTCACAGTAGGACAGAAGGTGCAGAAATAGGCCCCCTGATGCTAAATGGTCACCTCTAACAGAATCCACCTACCATTTCTCACATTGTCATGTGCTGTCAAAAAACTGAAGTTGTCATTTCTCTATAGATAATTACATTACCTCAGTTATCCTTAGCACCAGCAACAAGAGGATTACTGTTTAGTGTTAGAATGACTTTTGAATAGTGGTAGGTACCACTTTTCAATTACTAGAAATAATTTATAGTTAGTCGTGCATTAAACTATTTCGTGGTTAATTCACGCGAGGACCAGTTCGGGACCACGACCCCGGCGTATTTTAAATTATAAACTAAATAATTTTATGCTACTCGTGAACTCATTACACTAAACTCGAATTTAAACGAGATTGCCATATTTCAACGTAATTTCGTGGCGCGAAACGGTTCGTTGAACCGAGGTAATGTTACTTAAAACTAATGCCTATCTCGTAATCATCGCAATTGCAAAAATATGTTTATATATACTAACAAATACATTGACTTATATCCACTTATATATATCGTTACAACTTGATTACTGCGAAAGTTTTACCAAATTTAAATATGTCGTCGTAATTTTCCTGGAAGTAATCGTTAGGAAGGAATGAAGCCTCATTCTGTGCTGCATATATTTTAGATTTTTTTTTTTTGTTTAGTGTATTTTAAGCCAATGTGTCCCTTATGCTTGTATTTACACATGCTCACTCACCCTTGAAACTGGAACACAATAATACTAAGTATTGCTGTTTAACGGTAGAATATCTGATAAGTTGGTAGCAGACGTGCTTCCACAAACCCTTTCCAAATAAAACCACTGAGTTTGAACTATTATTCTATTCATTTTAGAGAAGAACTAAACAAAAATGCACAAAGGTGCAAAAATAGATTGTATTTCTTCTTATGTAATATTTTAACAGGATACATCTGCTATTGAATATTATATTTACATATTTGATTACAACAGATGTGCAGCTAGACAACTACTATTTGATACTGGCTTGTACTTTTCCATCGAATCTAAAAATGGTAAAAAATACCTATATTATTATAATGACAACAATGTTTAATGATACCTCACGGCCACGGAATATTATGCAATAAGCTGCAATTATTAATTTATTTACATAAAATATTGAACTAGTAATTTTTATATTAGAATAAAAAACAAAACCATCCTTAGACCAATTAATTTAAAAAAATATATATTTATTTTATATTTTATCAATAACAACACTTTTCAAAAACTTGTACACGTATCATTATTTTAATTCAATAAAATTAACGCATTGCAAAAAATGTGCGAATTTAAAAAAAAAAAAGTTAAACATATTATATTTTTATACTACATAGTAATAATTGTAATTTTACAGACTTGCAGAGCTTTATTTTCGTTATCTTATTTCGCTCCGTTACTTGCGAATTTAAGCGCTTCATTCATAGGCAACGAATTCATTCATTGTACATAAATATATCTGTATCTGTATTGTACATATATCTATGTTACATTGCATACGTATAAGTACTGATTTAATTATTATTATTATTACTCATATACATTGCGTCTATGTAACACAGCGTGGATCGCATCTCTCGGATTTAGTCGCTTCTCAAAAACACAATGTTCCTTTTCCACAATTCTTGACGCAAGGGACGTTGCTAGGAGCTACCTCGATCTCTAGAGTATGAAGTTCGGTTGCATCGTAACAACACATCTGCATATTTAATGATTACATTTTTCCCTGTGACGAAATGAACTTTTCTAAGATTTTTTTATTTATTTCAGTACATATCAGATTGTACACACTTTTGGTGGTGGTGACGAAACGTACAGGTTTCTTTTCTTCTTTTCTTCAGGCTCAGCAGTGGGCCTTTGTTTTTTATTCGAAGCGTATGTAGTTGTAAAAGCAACTGTCAGAGAAGACTAGAGATGAATCGCCAAAGCACCGAATTAATAAATTGACAACTGGAACTGCACGAATATTCTCTCTCTTATTCTCCCTTTCCGGAGTAGATAAGATTGTAATAGTTAAATTGCTTAAATATTTATCAATTAAATTGAAACAAAGAGCTCACAAGTCGAACGAAACGAGCACTAAAATGGCGTCACGAATCGTTCGAAATCGGATTAAATTTCGAATCCGTGCCGAAACCTTTTAACCGTCAAATGTGGCGTAAAAGATAAAAATCGTGCGGTCGATGCACCGGCGCCGGCGGACGCAGAAATATGAGTTCAAACTTGCTGGAGAAAGAACAATTAATATCACTTACAGCAATAATTTAATGACAAAATGTAAGCTACATACCTAATTAACTAATCTCAATACCTAATTAAATAAAATCATTATTAGAACTACGTAATATACGTGTATAGTATACGTCAATGTTACAAAAATAGTTATTATTTCAATACACGTAGATTTATTCTAATTCTCTCTTTTATTGTACCTGAATAATGAAACTAGCAAAACGTTTTTTCGGATTTGATTTTGTTAAATCTCTTGAAATTTTCTCCTTTATCGTTTTTACCATGGCCGGAATAACGAAATTTGGAAGCCTTCTATGTTTCAATCGTCGAGAAGTACAAGTATGACAAAATACCGCTTCTCCACTTAAGAATTTCGAACTTAATCCACCATTTTTCCATTTTTCGATTGACATATATGTCAAGGAAATTTGACAACATGAAACAGAAAGGAGATGTTATCTTGATTACATTTATTTTGAGGGAGCTATTGTAATTTTACAAACATACGTAAATAAACTGTAATTTAAATCCAATCAATTTTATTTATTAAATTAAATGTAATTTTAAAAAAAACGGATATTAAATAGTTATTAAGGTTAATATCATGTATATGAAATGACATTTCATCAAGACAATTATTTTGTCACAAAATGCGTAACAATCATTATACTTAATCTATGTATACAGAACCGAGAAAAAATTTCTACTTAAATTTTAAAATATTATATTATTATTAAAAACAAATTTGGATTTCAATAATAATATACATCTCTATCAATAATTTATATACTCGTATCACCTCACCATGTATATAACGATGAAATATTTTCAGGTATAAATCAATATCAAAATATTTTTATTCAAATAGAATTTTACAAATACTTATGAATCGTCAAGAGCTGGAATAAGACCGGCAAGAAACACAGTAGTTCCTCTTTTAAAAAAAATAATACACACTTGTATAAATTACCTACATACACTCAGTTACTACACGGGATCCAGCAATCATTCAGTCCATATCACAGAATTAAGCGTAAGCTTATACTACTTTTATTCGATTTTCTTAACTTTACAAACATTTTACACAAAACAACATTAATTTCTTGAATTTTAGTTTTATAAATGGAACATTAATGAGTAATTATGGATGTCAAAATAAGTAATGTAAATTTTATTTTTATATTCTATAAAATTTTACTTCTATGTGTATTAGCCAGAAAAAGCATTTGAAATTCGAATTAACAGAATTAGTTCGGATAACTGTCACGGGTCATACTGTATACGATAATTACACTTATTTCTAAGTAATGAGAGATTTAAGTAATCATAACACGCAGGGAATTTTAAATGAGTGAAGCGTGGTAATTTATAGAAGGACTGTGTCAACAATAAAATAAAACTAACCGCCCGTTAATTGCTCTGAAGAGACGAACTCGACCCTTCCCACGGTACAACGAAATATTTGAGAACCATGGAAAGCGTTTAGTTTCTAAGCTCTACAACGTAAATTTTACAATGTTACGATTTTTTAATTCTTTTTGCATTTTGTTAGGACTAAGTTAGGGGAAAAATAAACTCTAGGCTTTAACTTTAAACCAAACCATTACTAACTTTTTTTTATATAATAGGCAGGCGGACGTGCAAATGGGCCACCTGATGTTAAGTGGTCACCACCGCCCAGACATTGGCATTGATGTATGTAATATTAAACATTCCTCACATCGCTAATACGCCATCAACCTTGAGAACTAAGATGTTATGTCTCATGTGCCTTTGAATACACTGGCTCACTCACCTTTCAAACCGGAATTGTTATAATATTGGTATTGTTGTAATACCAAGTACGCGGTTTGCGGTAGAATATCTGATGAGTGGATGGTACCTACTCAGAGCTTGCACAAAGCCCTACTGCCAGTATAAAATGGAAACGACTAAATATGTTTATTAATTAACAACATTAATAAACTTTCACTTTAATAATAATTTGACAAAACAAAAATTCTAACTAGCAATATGAAAAAAACTTCGATCAACGTTCCGAACGTTAAAGCGTTGTGAAGACGGAAACGGAACATAGATTATATAGAAATTAAAATTCCTTATGATCCATTGACCGAATGGATACTAGAAGGACGGCGTTCATTCAGATTCCTTCGCTCGTTGTTCATTAGTTTCTTTATAGTGTCGAGAAATAAATGCTCCAGATGGGAATACCTATCATCCGTTACGCTCAACGTCGCGACCAAAAAACATCTTCACAAGAATGTCATTTACGCACCGCATCGCTCCAAGCTATGGACAATCGTTTACCATTCACAGGGTTGTCATATCCAAAAAAAAGAAGATGACATTCAAAATAGTCTTTGTAAAGCAAAAATTAGACAAATTCCTTCAAATTTTCACATTAGAGCTCGGTTTGAAAGAAATGCGCTCACTGAAATACATCGTACCGTTTGAGCCCTAAGAAGTAACATAAATATACATAAAAATTGTAAATATTTATCGCTATTAAAAGAGAGATTCTCCTGCCTAATTCCAATGGCAGCCATTTGATTAGGATACTAGCCAACTGCACAAGAAATGTGTGTGCGAATAAAAGTTCACTCTCTGTCATATTCAGGTCGTTCCAATAGAATGGCAAACCAACACGTTCGGAAAGAGTCCCGGCGAAGAACCAACGGTTTCAAAGTCACGGGATTGCACTCCCGTCTTCCCGTCCTTTTTCGTCGTCTCTAATCAATCACTGATAATTTAATAACTTTTTATTGGTCGAACCGGGATTGAGAAAATCAGAATCTTAAGCTTTATTAGTTAGTAACTAAACCAACGACGTAATCAACGTCGGAAAAAAAGCATAATATTGATTTTTTAATCTCGATGTTTATAAGAAATTAATTATGTTGCTACATTACAAAATCAATTGCATAATAAGTGTTTGATTAACTCAACCGTGATAACAAAAACAGAAGATAAAGACAGACAGCTTTTTTATGAAATTTCAATTTTAACTAAAACTTTTTAAAATGAATTCTTGTCCTTTTTCTTCGATAATCTCTTTAGCATGAATGAATATTTTTATTGATTTCACTTTCTTATTCAAAAGTTATAATGCTATAAATCCATTATTTTATTATTTTAAATATTGAATTTAAGTCAAATAAATTACGTTTTATCTAATCTTTCTTAAATCTTCATACAAAAGTATATTTTGGAACTAAATATTAATGAATAGTGTATTGAAATAACATATTTTATCGTATTTTAGTATGTAGTTCTTAAAAGTTTTTAGGTGACTAGTTTTAGTTTGACGTCGTACATGGGATTTTCCCATAATATCTCATAATATAAATAACGTTCAATGTTTATGACAAATATAAATATTAGTCAGGAATCGATATTTAAAACGCAACTAACAAAATTTGAGTTCGATGACCATCAAGCGTCATAAAAAAACACATAAAAATATATCGTTAATTTGATAACACATACATTACAACTTGGTTATAAAATGACAGCCCTAATAATTCGATTAGTTATTTCAAATTAACCCAGAAACGCTCTGAATATTTATACTAAAGTGACAGCCCTCACTTATATATATGGGGTAGCCAATCGCTAAAGGAATCCGTGTCAGTATCAGTGATGAAGTAGCAAGAATCTCCCATCAAATAATAGTGTACAAGGCAAGTCGATAACGCCGTAACAACACCTTATCTATCCATCTGATCGAACCAATCAATCTCATAAACACCTCCCATAGAAATTGCGTAACGACCAATAATAACTCTATTATAAATATTTTAATTTAAAATGTAACAGCGATGTGATGCGCGTAAGTTTTATATAAACGTGGACTCCAGAATTAAAACGTGTTGAGGAAGATCATTAACGGATATTAACTGACATTACATAATTAGATAAAAGATTAATTAAATAATTAAGTCAAAGATCATTGAAATAGTGTTGCCAGGTATGTTATAGTTACACGACTGCCCAAAAAGGGAGTGTAATGTTATAATGTTATATGTAAGAGTCATGTATGTGAGTTTCTTTATTCCACAATAACTTTTAAATGCCTGAACATGACAGTGACTTGGATGTATGGGATATCGTTAGAATCCTTACATCATCCCGAATGACATTGACTATAAAATAATTCATTCATTCAGGAATGTCATATTATTATTTTACCTCTGTTTATTTACATTTGACATTTTAACTGTTTTTTTTTAATATATAAATTGCAAAATTTATACAGATCATACACATTTCATTGATAAAATTCGAAAGTTATTATTATAGTAGTAAAGATCATTTCGTCTAAGAGATCACGTAAATCAATCTCAGAACTCATCTCGTGGACATCTCATGCGCTGACGAAACATTAGAATATTCACACGATTTTTTTATTTATAATACAGGAAGGCGGACGGGCAAATGGGTCACCTGATGGTAATTGGTCACCCCCGCCTAGACATTGGCGTTATAAGAAATATTAACCATTCCCTTCATCGGCAATGCGCCACGAACCTTGGCAACTAAGATGTTATATCCCTTGCACCTATAGTTATACTAGCTCACTCGCCCTTAAAACCAGAAAAAAACAATATGTACTCATTAATGTTTGGCGATATCATTAAGCTTACAATACGACTCGCCTGATACCTACTTTTTTCTGGTAACTTAAAGGAACGTATGTTAATGTATCGGCGTGTTGAATCAGACTCAGAATTAGTCTCATTAAGAACACCTTCCACCTCCTAACATCAATCGATAATATAAAATATTCCTACTACAAAATCGCTACTTGAATTTTGCTAAAATTTACTAAAAATCTAACTAAATTATTTAACATATCCAAATAATCTTATAACAAAGAATTATGAATTATAGTCGAAAATCACTAATAGATTTTGTACTTAACTATACGAATTATATATTCTCCTCCTTTTATAATAATTAAAAAATAATGTGCAGTATATTTTTATGTTTTTAAATTTTGTATCCATTTTAAGATTTTTAATCTAGTTTCGGTAGTAAAAACATAATTCAATATAATATAGTTCATTTACTTTTTACTGCACTAGATAACTGCAAAACCGTTCTCAAATTGCCATCTCGTTGAAATATGAACAATATTATAGTTAAGGCTTTAAGTAAATGTTTACTTTAAGCCCCTGAAGAGGCCTATGTGGTAATGGCTCCTTTTAGTTTGCCCCTAACGAAAAATTGACGGCCCGAAAAGATTAAATTCACACGGTCCATTAATTTTATTACAAATTAAATTAAAAAAGCAATACTTTACTGTTCTTCCGTCGTTCTTCTCGTCTTTCCCATTAAAATATAACGTTTATTAAAAATATTACCTTTGTTTAATTCTTAATAAGGTGGACTTTAGATACTCATTTGCAAACTGCAACGTAACGCGTCTAACGGACTGATAAGGCTATTGCAAACAGTAAAAAATTAGTAGCAAGAATTTTAAGGATTGTTTCTCTGCGTTTAATTCAATCACTTGTAGTTTTCCAGATTTATGAGGCGTTAGGAAAGAGAAACCCTTGAATGGAACCCGCAAGTCAGAGTCCTGCAGCCAAGTGGACCAATGGCTTTTGAGCACCTTGAGAGAGTCCAATGTTAAAATTACCAAATAAAATATATTTACGATATTATATTCACATAAATATTTTATTTAGTTTACCTTAAGAGCGATCGATAATAACTCACATAATAGTTAAGTTGATAGTTCAGGCAACCCTCACATTTTATCGTCAATAGACAGTGCTGATTAGTTATCTAACCACGCGCTAATTATCTTTTAATCCATGTTTTCCAGTTCCAAAGTAAATAAGTACGGGTATATAAACGGAACCTTTTTCTAAGGTTTTATAATTAATTCAATATATTTTAATTATAATTAAGCAGATAACTTGATTCAATTATAACTTGTTGTTATAATAAAATAAAGAATTCTTTTACAAAGTCGAACTGAGTTATTCATTCACCGTGAAGGTGGTTACTGAAGGTCTCGTTGTCATGGCGTTACGATAATACACTTATCATTTTATATTAAATATCTTAATTATTCAAACTCGACCATATTTCTGTTAATTGCGATGATGATCTTGATATGACGACGTGGAATTTTAGTTTCTTTATATTTAATTAATAAATAGCTTAATCTTAAAATAGTCAGCGGGCATTATAGGCGTAGACATTACCGTAGATATTATTTAGAAACTATTAACATAAATTTTAATATTAACTATGTATAAGCTAAATACACCAAATTTACTATCACTATTGTATATTCTCAACAGTATAAAATGTTCCATTTGAACTTCTTTGGTATATAGGTATATAGGCTTTTACTGGTGGTAGGGCTTTGTGCAAGCTCGTCTGGGTAGGTACCACTCACTCATCAGATATTCTACCGCAATACAGCAATACTTGATATTGTTGTGTTCCGGTTTGAAGGGTGAGTGAGCCAGTGTAATTACAGGCATAAGGGACATAAAGTCTTAGTTCCCAAGGTTGGTGGCGCATTGGCTATGTAAGCGATGATTGAAATTTCTTGCAATGCCAATGTCTAAGGGCGTTTGGTGACCTCTTACCATCAGTTGGTCCATATGCTCAAAAAAAAAGGCCGCAGGTCCGGAGGTGGTAGGTTCAAACTTTAGGTCGCCGGTCGAGAAAATAAAAAAAATTACGAGAGGTTTACTGTTGAAAATTCTCAATAGCAGCCGAGAGTCTAGAAGTTAGAAGTGTGTAAACTCTCGTGTCTCGGAAAGCACATATACACGTTGGCCCTGCAGCTCTCGAGTCGTATCGGATTACCGTCCCATCAAATTATGAGGTGAGGAAATAGAGAGTGCATCTGCGTTTGTGCACACACTTCTGTACTATAATGTACCCACTTGGCCAATCTCTCGCCATTTTGGTCGCCGTGACCGGTCAGGAGTCCTTTGTTGAATAATGTCGCCTGATGTTTACACCTATCTGTACACAAATTGATTAGTTATTTTCTCTTTTAAAATGAAAATGACAATCTACATCGCAAAATCAATCATGGTATATAATACGACTAATTAAAATATTATTCAGAAATATCAATCAACAGTTCGTTCTCATATTCATTCACTATCAACAGGTGCTATGTATATTGTTAATGAATACACCAAACGCTATCGCGCTATATTCATCCATCAATATAATCTGCCATCAACGCATTCTTAAAGTTTCCGATATAATGACCGGCTGCACATCACTCATAGATCACGGCGGCACACGCCATGACACATTCCGTCACTAGTGATGTGCCATCATCAATAATGTCGATCGTGATGTCATTATTACAGAACATTAACTGTATGACGTGTGATACTTTAGGTATTCTACTTATACAACTTAAATACACATTATTGCATTGGTCTTATATAAATATTTACCGTTTTAATTGAAATATTTTTATACAATTCTGTTTCATGAAATACAAATATTGAAAGTTAAGTTTTTTTTTTTTTTTATAGAATAGGAAGGCGGACGAGCATATGGGCCACCTGATGGTAAGTGGTCACCAACGCTCTTAGACATTAGCATTGTAAGAAATGTCAACCATCGCTTACATATCCAATGCGCCACCAACCTTGGGAACTAAGATTTTATGTCCCTTGTGCCTGTAATTACACTGGCTCACTCACCCTTCAAACCGGAACACAACAATATCAAGTATTGCTGTTTTGCGGTAGAATATCTGATGAGTGAATATCTGGTGGTGGTAAATGAATAATAAATTATTCATTTATTATTTTAGATGAAAAAAAGTATGAATCATCTAAACACATTACAAAAACTATAAAAAAATATCAAACGACGACCAGACGACATTTAAGATGTAAGGTCAAACGTTTCAGAGTGGTGTTCAATAGAATGTTTCCATTAGAGAGAAATACAGTCCACTCATTGACGACGTATATACCGATCTTCAAAATATTGACTCTACAGCCTTCATGAATCTCAGCGTTGAAACAAAAAAAAACCTAGGCATCATCGGGTTGAACGAACTCGGCCGCGGCGCGACGACTTCGCGACGAATTGATTCTATGATCGAAACGCTAACACGTACACCCAGCGTCATATCTGAAAAACGGAAACCTTTATACACTTAAGAATAAAGACTACAATAAAATAAATACGTGTTCAACTGTGTTGCTCACTGTATTGCACCTCTGATCGGAGCGAATCGGTATAATGTCAATTTGAAAATATTTTATATCGCCTTAACAGAAGAACATTTTGAAATTTTTGTGTCTTTACGCCTATGAACTAATAAATGAGGAGACAGTTTTTTTTGTATATCTACCTGAAAAAGTACTAAAAGAATATACATAAAACAAACCAGAATATGCAACACGTTTCGTGAAAGTTTTAGCAAAACATTTTTATATTAATAACTGAGCTTCGTAATTTCACATGCTATAAATTTAAACTATTGATTGTTAAGTGAATTTTTTTATTATATAAAATAGGTAGACGGACGGGCAAACAGACCACCTGGTAGTAAGTGCTCACCACTGCCCATAGCCATTGGCATCGTAAGAAATATTAACCATCCCTTATATCGCCAATGCGCCACCAACCATGAGAACTAAGATGACCTTCGTGTCTGTAGTTAAACTAGCTCACTCACCCTTAAAACTGGAACACAACAATGCTAAGTATTGCTTTTTTAGAATTTAATTTAGAGAATAATTTACTAAATTGTTTTCTTAATTCTTAATTTAACATAATGCTATTACTCATCATTCATTGTAGTTTGATAAAATAAAAAACAATACTATGACGTATTCATGAAATAGTATGATGATGTCAGTCGATGGCGTCTTTTTGGATAATCCCGGCTACGGCGTTTTCAAAGGACACTGGCAAACAAGAGACACTTTAGAGACACGAGATGAAAAATAAATACAGAAATAATAAATTTAATATTTGACTATTCTCACATACGTCATAGTATCTTATCTAAAATTAGAATGATTACAGTTAACAATATTGTGCCCGTATGGCACGATAAAAACGCTATAACGCCAAATAGCATTTTTATACCCTACATCGTTAACTAAATGTCCATATCAGCCACGGGCCATCATTTAACACGAATTATTGCGTTTCTGAATTTTTAATCGCCAATAAACGTCAAAATATCGAACTGTCATGTCTGTCATTATGACAGTGAAATGGAATGTTTTATATCCATACGGTTACCGTAGTAATCAGTTCGGACAGTCATTACTCCTAATGATATTGATACTTACACTAAAATTAAATAGATATATAGTTAAATAAATAACATATAACACTTGTGTACTAAAGTAAAATTATTACGATGTATATTTTATACGCAATATCAGCCATATTAAACTTGTGAATTCCCGTACAGAAAGATTAAGCTCACGGAATATTGCACCGCTAAGTATGCCGTTAATAGCTGTACCCTGACTAAGTAGCCGGGCGTAAATTAAATTTTAATAATATATACTGTTTAATGAAAAAAAAATTCGTCCTATTCTTTAACATTGTAAAAAAACATTCCAAAGCACAACATTTCGCATTTACATAATTAGCCTGTTTTCGTTAGCAAAAGAGCATGCTAGTTTTATAGGAACAAGACAAAAAAACTTTGAACTCAAGATTAGTTTAAGGTATAGAATTAGAAGTATTGACAACGTATTACTCATACATTTGTTATAACAAGCTATGTAACAGCTTATATAATAAGCTCCAATCAGTGTCAGAGAAAACTTTCTTTTAACCCCGTAGTTTATTTGGATTACACGAGTTTACTTGTATAGAGTGACCGTCGTACCGTAATTTGTTAAATTTCGACTGTGCTATTTTAACTGTGCATAAACGAGCGGCCCTTCATGGTAATGGCGATCACTTCTACTGTGAAAATTTGTTTACGATGATATATTTTATAATGATTATAACAGTTGTCAACATCAACATTAAAAATAAAAATCTAGTTTAATAAGAAGTACTTAAATCATAATTAATTAACCGCCGGTTTGCGTAAATAAAATTAACTTCATTATATGTAATAATTTTATGTCATATATATATATATATATATATATATATATATATATATATATATATACTCTACATAAATACTCCACTTCTGCGCCAAAATGTATTAGAATCCGTCTCTCCATACGACCGTCATTGCATCACGAACATCTGAATACATACATTTTATTTTTACATAATATATAATAAAGTAAAATCATATTTCGTGTACTGTTTTAAACCGATCGGGAAATAGTTTCCCGTAGAAATCTAAATAAGCCACGATCCAAATCGGTTACTTATTCTACAGCTTTTATTATTAAATGAAGTACTTAAATACGTATTCATATTCTATTATATAAAAAGCCGAGATGGCCTAGTGGTAAGAACGCGTGAATCTTAAACGATGATCGTGGGTTCAAACCCGGGCAAGCACCACTGAATTTTCATGTGCTTAATTTGTGATTATAATTCATCTCGTGCTTTACGGTGAAGGAAAACATTGTGAGGAAACCTGCGTGCGTTAAATTTCCCTAAAATTCTGCTACATGTGCATTCGACCAACCCGCACTGAAGCAGCGTGGTGGAATAAGCTTCAAACTTTCTCCTCGAAAAGGGAGATGAAGCCTTCAGCCCAGCAGTGGGACATTCACAGGCTGTTATGGACGGACGGATTCTGTTATAAAGATCACGATGATTAGATTGCTGTGGTCAATCATTAAATCGGTGGAATATAGGGCTTCACGCCTACCAAACGACTTAAATGTTCCTTTGCCTAGCCTCCGCTAATGATTATTTTGCGGTTGTGTGAGCATTTAGCCTTATTTCAAAGACTGTGGTCACGCTATGACATCATTCGCATTAGTGTTCGAACATGATTTTTTTTAAAAAAATTATATACATAAAAAGAAGGTTACATAATATTAAAAATATCTACCGCCAAACATCAAAAGCATAAAGGAACTTACATCTTAGAACCCCTGGTTAACGGCACATTAAAGATGCTATTTTATATTTTATCCTAAATATATAATACAAATATATACAAAGTAATTCAATTTATTAATTTGAAAAAAATCATACGTTAGTACGTATTATATAACGAGTGCTTGTTAGTACAAGCACTAGTTTTGTTAAATTTCAACCGTTTCGTAAGAGTTTCAAATAAGTAACCATCGTTCTATAACGTTGCTTTAGGTTACAGAACTCTACGACATCTCTTTTATCTTTTTATAAAGCGACAAAAAGTCTAAATTCAATCGTTTACAAAATCACGAAAACTCGTGTCAGTGAATTCTCTCTAAAAACTCTAAAAACTACCTCAGGTTCTTATAAAAAGCCTCTTAAAGACAAAAATTTCTCGTTAAAGTTTCGGATTTCTCGTAATATGAACTAACGGAATTATATTTATTGCAGTTTAGTATAAATTTAATAAAAATCAATTAAATTTAAATTTTGTCACGTATAATTATATATTTTAAATATTTGCGGCTCGTATAGATTCTGGGTTAAAGTCGTGGGTCGACGAATGAAATACATTAAGTTTTTCTGATAAGAATTTTTCAATGGCAACCCGGTGCTTGTAAGTTGACAAAGAAGTAGTCTCGTGCTTCGGAAAGCCAATAAAACCGTTGGTTCTGCTCTCGTACTCTCTGGTCGTTTCGGATTTTCGTCGATGATAGTCGCCGTGGCTGCTTAGGACGTACATGCATCAATTATATAATAAAGCAGAGGAATATCTGGAGGCATCAGTTCAATTTAAAAACTTTTGTTTGCGTTGCGTGTTCTAAAGAAGACTATACGCTTCCCTTAAGAGCAAAACAGTTACCGTTTATTATTATTTTTTTATCTCGCCAGCCGTTCTCCTCAAAGTTATCTAACCAGCTGTTGGTTGCGGGTTATCTAACACGCAAAATTCAACCAATATCGCATAATTTACTGATACTTATTTAATATATTGTATCGCATAACATAAGTTAACGCATATGAAACCGCAGGCTCAGCGTCATCAGTGTCTTCGAATGTTTGTAACTCAATCGCACTCAATCTGCTGCGCGGATTCAAATATATATAAATACCTATGTATTTATTTATTTATCGAACTTATTTTTTAATTACTTACTGTAATAGCAAGTATCTTATAATTTTGAACGCTATTATAAGATACATTGATACATGTATTCTAATATAATCTTGTTGTAAATTCTAATATTATGTGAACATAATAAATGTGAAATTGTTTCTAACTAATATAGTAGTACGATCAATTTATTTAAAGCTAATTTTTAGAAATGTATATCAATTACATTATTTTTATTTTAGAACCGATAATATTTTTATTTTAAATTTATTAAGAAAATTCGTTGTACTACTTGCTGGTTGATAAATAAATACATAAAAATACCATTTTCTCAAGGCTGCATTCGTTAGTAAGTTAAATAGTCATTATATTCTTTTGTATATTATGCTTTACAAAAAATATTAATAGCCTTAAGATATTTCTGTACATCCTTAAAACAAAAAAGTACAACGTTTCCATGAATAGCATTAGGTAAAGCGCATAAGTTAGAGCTGCGCAGGAGTGGTGGCCGCTCGCCCATGACGGCGTCGGTTGTTGACCGCCTGGTACCGAATACCTTGCCAGTGGATTAAAATGAATCATTTTGGAAACTGGAAACTGGAAGACATTAAGTAGATCTATATACTTTTTGAATTTTTTTATCTGAAACACAAATAATAATAAAAACGGCAACATTTTTCTCTTTTACCTTCGTCTAAATTGCATTGCTTACAATTTATTTCATTTAGAAACTATACAAAAGCCATAGCTAATTATTATTAAACACGTAAATAAATACAAAAATGAAAAAGTGATTTAAAGTGTTGTTATTAACTTAAATATATAAAAGATGATTACTCGGGCTTCGACAAAAATAACTTTGATCTGAAAAGTGCAAACAGCGCTACGCAGCTGTAGCAAGACTAATTTACTGTAACAGATGTATCTTAAGCGTTAAATAACAATAACTGATAATGATCATACTTATACAATCAGCCATGCCGATGACTTTGATCAATTAAAGTTTATCAATTTATTAATAAAACATTTAATTATTTATGTTAGTAATGATCCGGTACGACCCGCGCACCGCCTATCGTACGTTGATGAAACCTTGATGAAATTAATGATACAAAAATTCAAACGACATAAACAAAGACATCTATTTTTTTATAAAATTTATAACATATTTCTAAAGTAACATTTCTAAGGTATGTTTAAAAATGTATTTAAATTAATAATTTCTTCGTAATTAATTTAATAATCTAAATACATATCTATAATTTAAATAACTTGATGTTTTACAAATTATGATAACTTTTTCAAATAATAAGGTTATTTTCTAGTTTCTTCTATCAAAATTGATTAAACAACAACAATGTAAGTATAGATAGCAATTTAGAGTCTTTTATGAATAACTGTTTATTATCTGTATCTGATAATAATAAATAAATAGTCATGTAAAAAGTAGAATACATGTTTATAGTGAAACGTAGTTAATAAAATGAAGCAACAATAAAACGCATGCGTTATATCTTAATAGTTACATTATAATTCTTTCCGCGCACTAGTGCATAGATTACAAGAGTTAGCAATTATTCCGCTTTGATATGTAGATTGATTGTTAAAAAATCACCCGACCATAAACTAGTAACGGCAGATGCTTTTACCTAAATTAGAACGATTTTTAAATAACTTTCCAAAGGCAGGTGCAAATTTTGACTATGACAAATTAGAGATTAACGAATTTGAATTAAAAAAAAACAGCGATAAAAATACTTTATGTATTTATATGCTGAATTTATTAAGCAGGATCTTAAGAACACTTTTCGATTATCATTTTATAAGATTATATTCAATGTATAGCTAGCTACCACTGTTTCGGAATGTAGTTTCTATCGGAAAGAACCGACAAAGAACTCAGTAGTTACTCTGTGTAGATATCTACATATAATTCGGTTTCATTTATTAATATTACTTTACTAAAACGTTAAATAAAATTACAGCCTATAAATGTCCCACTGATGGGCTAAGGCCTCCATGTTGGTGGAATACACAGGTGGCAGATTGACGTCTGACACATGCAGGTTCCTTCACGATGTTTTCCCTCACTGCTGAATACGAGATGAATTATAAACACAAATTAGGCACTTGAAAGTACAGCGGTGCTTGCCTGCGTTTGACCAGCAATCATCGTTTAACCACTCGGTATAATTTTTAATACATAATGTCATATTATAATAAATAATATAACACAACTATTGTTTATTAAACGAGATATTTGTTGCTAGAAAGTGATGTACCAAAGGATTGCTAAAAACCATTAATTATTTTGTTAAAGTGCCAACAATAGGAACTATTTTAATGATCTTGTCTTTTGTGTTGTTGTGTCATTAAGGCGGTTAACTCAAGTTTTATAAGCCTCATTACAAGGCTACTAGCAATAACTTCTACTAAATTAAGTGGTGAGAGAACATGAATTGACTTTATTTATTTGCACCAATTATGCAAAGCAGACATAAAGCTAAAAGGCATTCTCTTCCAGTCACTGTAAGTAGAACAGATAATATATGGTGAAATAATACAAACAATATGCAAATACATAAACAAAATACAAACTTAAATAAAATAGTGACATAAGTATACATAAATTTGTTATAACAGAAGAAAATAAGAAAAAAAAACATATGAACAACATAAAATGAGGAAAAAAATTGCAGAGACATATTATTATAGTACACTGTAGAGAAAGAAAAAGTATTTTAATACTATGCCTATAACTACAGTTTTAATAGTTTCTATCAGTAGGAAGGTAAATTAAATTTTTCAAAGCAACAAGTCATCCAACTTAACTGAATAATAAATCTTAACTAATATAGTTCTTCGTTAAACACTTGATGGTAAATAAAATAATATTATTATTATTATTATGGTAGGGCTTTGTGCAAGCCTGCTGGGTAGGTACCACCCACTCATCGGATATTCTACAACCAAATAGCAATAATTAGTATTGTTGTTCTGGTAGGAAGGGTAAGTAAGCCAGTGAAACTTCAGGCACAAGGGACAATACATCTTAGTTCCCAAAGTTGATAGCGCATTGGACCACCAATGTAAGGAATGGTAAATATTTCTTAGGTGTCAATGTCTATCGAGGTGGTAACCACTTACCATCAGGTGGCCCATTAGCTCGTCAGCTACATATATTATAAAAAAACAAAAAAAAATTGCTCCATTTCTTTATGATCATACCTGTCTTCACAATATATAGTTACGACATCCTAAGTAGGAACAAGACCCGTTATTTATTTCGCAATTTTTTAGTCATTGACTTTATGTTGTTATTAAATAATATACATTATAAAACACAGCTGAATGTGACACCTATTTATGACACCTTTCAAGAGGTGCAATCCAATTGGTTGATAGTTATACTCACAACAGTTGTGACAGTTAACCGGTACACGTTACTGGCTTAGCGGGATTTTATGTTAAAGTAATTTCTAAAATCATTTATATCCAATTAATAATTATTTCATTAAGTCGTAAAATTATATGATAGTCTATGTAATTATTAGTAAGAATTTAATCGATTTTTATTTTTCTTTAACAAATAAGTCTATTTAGTTATAATAAGTCGAGATGGCCCAGTGGTACGAACGCGTGAATCTTAACCGATGAACGTGGGTTCGAACCCGGGCAAGCACCTCTGAATTTTCATGTGCTTAATTTCTGTTTATAATTCATCTCGTGCTTTTCGGTGAAGGAAAACATCGTGAGGAAACCTGCATGTGTCTAATTTCATCGAAATTCTGCCACATGTGTATTCTACCAACCCGCATTGGAGCAGCGTGGTGGAATAAGCTCCAAACCTTCTCCTCAAATAGGGAGAGGAGGCCTTAGCCCAGCAGTGGGACATTTACAGGCTGTTACTTTACTTTACTTTACTATTTAATTGTTTAAGTTATAATTATTAGATAAAAACCCGGACGAATGTATGTATGTTTAACTATATAATAAAATATACAAGATATTTGAGCAATTTCATTCAATATTACCTACTGGAAAATATTGAGATTCCTGTGCAGGAAGTGGTAAATGATTTTTTTTTATAATTAGCAGCAACTTAAAGGTTACAAAGGTTAAAAATAAAGACTGAGAGGGTGCATAATATGTGCTTGTTCCGTGACGATTATACATAGAGCGTAATGCCTTAACGGGTTGTTGGCATTTTAAAATGGCAGGAGTTTTTGTTATTAATTTAGCACATTGTAGCAGGTGCATTAGGCAGCCTTGCAAAGGTTACTGAGAATGAATGGAGAAAACGAGGGTCGAAAGGGTGTAGATTTCTGCACAGTTGCAGTTACAAAAAATAGAATTTGCGCAATTGTAATTATTATCATACCTGAATATTTTTATATCTAGATAAAAAGAAACAATTAGGTTTTATAACGTCCTTAACTACATATAATTATATTTAAAAATGCATGTGAGAATAGCCTGCCGAATTCGTAAACCCACATGAGAGAACAAAAAATTAAGAAATAATTGCCACCTAATACCATATGTCTATCGCATTTTATCTTAAAACCACATAGAAACACTAAAACAAAATTATATGTGGTAGATCTATTAAGTAAACTAACCTAACTTGCACGTAGGCGAGAATATAGTCTTGATCATAGATATTCTGATTTTAGTTGAGTTTCTTAACTTATTAGTTGTAGGAGCACAAAAAAACCTATTCAATCGAACCGCGGCAGATGTCAATACATCCTGTCCCATTTATTATCTGAACTTATAATTTAAATATGCAGCTATACAATGTACATAATTATTTAAGCCAGAGCCTTCCAGAAATAATGTTTGATATCTCGTAAGTTCAAACGAGTAATAGTCGCAAAGTGGATCTTATAGGTACCGGCGCGTGAAGGAGCCGACGACCTGCCACGCGCCGGCGCGCGCGCATCCGCTGTGGAAAATGTAAGGTGCATGACATCCAGCAAGAAGCAGGTGACGCCGCGTGCACACACTACCACCTGCCTGTGAATCGTTGGGTACATGCAAAAACCTTAACCTTTTTGGTATTTAACGTAGTATAAAACAACTACATTTTTAATCTTTAGACGAGTAATTTCACGCTTTCTTTTATTGTAAAATTTAAATTATACAAAATGTGTTTTGTTTTGGGCCCTTTCACATGATGTGGGTGGCATCATATTGTCTAGTTCAATTTGATTTTTTAGAAACATGCAAGTCACTGTTTTTCATTAATTTTATTTGAGAAGACCGACTTGCATATTAGACTCAATTTTTTGTAACGAAATCTTTAAGAAAACCTACTGATGCTGACGATAACATAATTAGTTATTATTATTTAGAATATTTAATTAAATGTAACAATCATTTAGATTCATAAATTTTAAATTAAACTACAAACTGCATAACATGACTACATACATACAGCCGCGTTGTTAAATATTATTAAATTACATTGTTTAATTAAATCATGATAATTTTAAATCAACTGATATTTTTAATCTTGACTCCTTCACCAGTATAGTTTGGCCGGGTGGTGGTGGTGGACTTTGTGCAGGCACATCTATAGATACCACACACTTATCAATTTTTCTACCGCCAAACCTCAATACTTTGTATTACAGTGTACCGGTAAAAGGGTGAGTGAGCCAGAATTAGTAGCTCATATGCATTCATAAAACAAATAAAAAAACGATGTACTAATTAGGTACTATAAAAATATATAAAATATCACGTGCTTGCGAAAAACGTCAGCCTTACGAGACGCTTATTGAGCGTCTTATATACAAGTAGGCGAAGCCGCGGAAGGAACCAAGTCAAGAATAAATAATCATGTTTTTGTAATCAATTAAACTATAGCACTTTGTGCATTATGCAGAACGTCATTCAAATTTATGTAAAAATATCCAAGCTGGTACAGAATAATTGAAAATAATTGAAAAAATATTTTCAAAGATGGTTCACAGTTTACAAACTATTTGATACATTTTTTAGTACATTTAGATAACGTAATTGTCATAAGTAAGGGTTACAAACTTTAAAATTTAACAGACTATCATAATCTACAAAATATTTTACAAAATATTTTTTATTATTATACGAGTATTGTCCAGAGGGTGGATCTACCAGTTATCTGTCCGATAGCTGGTTGGAATCACTACGGGTACGCGACCCCGGACTGCTCTAGCTACTAGTGTCACATTCCTGTATCTTCCGTGACCACAGTATCCTCCCCCCTCTCCTTGATACGTTGTTTCCCAAAATTATCCCAGCGTCACGCCAAAGAAGAAGGAAAACTAATATTAAACCCGGAGCGGTACCTCCGTTTAGGCGTAAGCCAGTCACCTGCGGCCAAACCAGCACCACACGTATTGACTCGTCATTCCTGCGGATCCTGCTGGGGAGGAGGAGAGGGTGGCATGGGTACTGGGCAAGCCCGTGTTGCCATAAAGTCGCCAGGCCCAGGCGTAGCAGCATCCACGGAGAGGACACTTCGCTCATCTGTCTTGCAGGTGGAAAACAACACGGAGAGTGGTTTCTCAAACCCCCGCCCATCTGGGGGCGCATACACTTGTCGGAAGTGCGGCCGGAGGATCCTCTCTCGCATTGGTCTTTTCAGTCATGAACGCAAGTGCCTTCGCGATGCCGCTTAAATCATCTGTCAAAGATGCAGAGGCCTATATATATATACGAGTAATTTTGGTTTTAAAAGACATTACTTGAGGAATTAAAATACACGTATCCTAACCTAAGAAACATAAAATTTAAAGTTCTTCTATACGTATACATACCCACTTATAAATAGGTACACTTTCTTAAAAATGAGGAATTTTCATACAAACTTTCTTCCCCTTTATTTTTACTTACCTTAGGGTTTAAATTTTCAATAAACCTTCCTTAATGCTAGCCTACTGTGTAAAAGGAAGCCGTATACAAATTTTCATGGTGCTAGCCCCAGCAGCTTGGACTGTGCGTCGATCTGTCAGTCAGTCAGTTATTCTTCTATTTATATATACTTTACTTTCCTTTTCTTTATATTTTTCTTCATATTATTTTTCATATTAAATAAAAATATAAATTATATGGACAAGTATGGTTATGATAATAATTGATTTACAAGTACCTAACGGTCTAATACATGTAAGTTACACTACAATGTATGTATTATAATTAGACAACTAGTTAGATATAATTAATTTTTATCGTCTATCTTTCATTAGAACGCTCGCTATGCGCCGTAGCAGAGGCAGCGAACCGATTAGCTTTGTCTTGCTTTCTTGCTTACTTTGATCACTATCGGCTGTGGCACCATACTGTTTTATTTATCTATGGCAAGGAGATTTATTTTTTTGCAAAACATATTTCCAGATAAGGAGTGTAGAGTTAATGTGCTCTCATTACTGTGCGCAACTATTTTATCAATAAAACGAACACACAAAAGGTCTTTATTTTTCTATTCGACCTTAACATATAATAATTTGACCACTTCCCAAAAAACACCATATTCATTGATGAAAAATAAGATAATTGCATTATGCAACATGCCCCGTGAAAAATAGAAATATAGAGCATCGCATTTAGTGAGCAGAACGAGCCGCCACCATCACAATTTCACGGGCACTGTACCTAATGCCATCCATTAGACGTAGCGACACGGAAAATGGCGTTCATCGACCCGATGCCTTTGTGGTTATAGCTGTTTTCTTTAATATTTATAAACAATAATATATCGATTGTCTAAATTTTTTAAAACCGCTTTTCGTAAGCAATGGGAATAAATTATAACATCAAAGCATATTAATATCTAACATAGAAACGAACCAAAGATATGTATTATAAATTTGAAAAAAAAAGAACAAAAAGTTATTTCTTTTATATAGCAAGAACAACATGCAACATTGCAAAAAATTAAACACAGCTTTCAAGTTATTATTAAGTAATGTATATATGGATATTCTCGATAAGGTAACCTCCAACCATGCCCGGTGCCTATGTTCGTGATAACTTGCTACGGTCGAAATAAAACAGTGCATCAAAGTAAAACTATATAATGTATACATATACATACATGCATTGTATATTTGCAAAAGAAATATTTTTGATGTTAAACATCTTTTGGCGCGTCAAGCATATAAACCCACGCGTATGCCGTGGCGGCAATCAGCATGACGCTCTATTTTCCCTCCCTTTTGCGTGCGAAGCGCATAATATACACTTCGTCCCTATAATATGTTATTAAAATATTTATAAAAATATAATAATTTTATTAACAATATTTTTATTTATTAGTCTATATTTACATATTGGTTTCTTTAATTATAAATACTTTTAATAACAATCAATTTCAATGTTTCACATCTGCCGTGAGGACCCCTTTTTTTTAGTACTGAGTGTACCCAATCGAAGAAGAAAACGTCACCAACACATATTGAAAAAAAAACAAAAATAATTAAGTGAGAATGTCTATTTTGTAACACGCGACTGTTCAGGAATTTCGAAGACATTTTTTTTGACAATCATATATTTTAGATGACCAGAAAAACTCCAATTAGCAAAAAAAGGTTGTTTTTTTATCTCATTCAACCCTATTTCTTATATGGAGAAAAAATATTTATTGACAAATGGGGGAAATATAGTAGACAACCGAATAAAAATTTAAAAAAAATCTAGCTATTCGAAACATGTTTATAAAATTTTGCTTAGACTTAAAAAAAACATATTATATTCTTATATTCGTTTCTCTTTTGATTCTAGTCAAACCGAACAATGGTAAACAATAGGAACATATAGACAAACAGAAAATCCATTTTAAACTCTAAATATTTATTTAATTTTCTAGGAATGTTTTTGTAGCCATTTACATCTTCTATTTATTATTAATTGTAACATTTTTAAAGTTATTATATACAATTTAGCATTTACTTTGCTAAGTAATAATATATTAAAAAATCTTTAATACATAATTAGTAGTAACTTGCCATTTCATTTAATATATAATTTTAAAATCTTTTCTACTTAGTCATTTAAGGAAATAATTTTAATAAAATTATTCTACTCTAGTCTATCTTCTTCCATTATAAATATGTCATTTTCTTCATTCTTTGGCTCTGATTTAATATAAATTATTTCTGGCTCCTCCTATAGTTCAATAAAAAAAAGTTTTAGTTATAAAAAACACACACTATGTGTAACATATACAATATATTAAGTACACATACATATAGTGATAAACATCAAATGATGAAAAGGTTTGTTTATCTCTACCTTTTTTGTGTGGAATAGGCTTTTGTTGTTTTTTACTTACTAATTCCTCTGGTTTGGTAGCATGTATCCTAATATGCTTTGTTAAGTGATCCGAACGAGTGAAAGATTTAGGACATTCAGGGCATTTGTGGATCTTCTCACCAGAGTGTATTCTCTTGTGTCGAGAAAGTTCATCGGAGCGTGAAAATCTGAATAATAAAAATTAAAATTGGAAAAAAAAATATCCTCAATATTAAAACATTAAATATAAATTAAATAATATATAGATTTAATTTTAGAGTTTTCACCTTTTACCACATAACTTGAAATTACAAGTATAAGGCTTTTCTCCCGAATGTGACCTTAAATGTACCACTAAATGATTTTTTTTTATAAACACTCTGCCACAGTCAGGGTAATGACATAAGTGTTTTCTTTGGCCATCAAAAAAAAGTCTGTAAATAATAATTAGTCATGTTGAATATACATTGTGAATAAATATAAATTATTAATTTATAATGAAGTGTGCCATTTATATAATAGTTTTTTTTAATTTTTATTTAATTATGTGAACAATTTGTATATAACTAAGAAATATTTAATTTAAAATAAATTAGACCTTCAATTTAGATTTTTTTTTTTGCAGGCAGTATTTTTTTCTATATTAATTAATTTGTAATATTAAAACTCTTGAAGTGCATACTTTACGCCATCTTTACAGCATGGACAAGTACAAGGGAATCGTTTTCTAATCCGAGGACCTCTAGTAGACGCAGATTTTTTGGCATCAATAAAATCTTCTTGGTTCACCATCGCCTTAGCCTTAGTCAGTCAGAAAGAGCAAATTAGTTATTTGTATGCTTAATATATTAATTTATCGAATTTATTGATCTTTCTACTGTAATTATTTCTATTTTCATTTATTTATTTATGTTTAAGAATACATAAATATTGATGATTGATAACAAATTCATTGTAATTTGTATTGTCATACTCATAAACGTCATTGTCATTTGTGTCATGTCATGTGCTTAGGATAGAAGTTATGGTAGGTATTCAATGGACATAGCTAATAGCGAAGAACAGACTAATAAAATATTTTTTATTAGTCTGTCCTATGTTATACATTTTTTTTTTAAATATTACATATTAGCCCTTAACCCCAATAGGTCAAGGGAAGTAGGCCTTGGGCCTACTGTTCTTCATTTTCGCTATACGGAAAATGTTCTCCACAAAGGCCAGAAAATGCTGGACTGCCTTGTTTTCGGCTCAAGTATTTTACGTCGCTTGTCATTTAATTGTCTGGTCCTTGACTCTTTGATGTTAAAATCTCACTCACGTCTAAAACTGTTTTTCAACTGGATCTTTAATAATTTACTTTTCTTTTTGGTTTTTTCTCTCTGCTGTAATTTTCTCAACTGCAAACTTTCTCGAATGATCTTTAACAGTGTGAGTTTATTCTAAAAAGTTAACACCCCTGAGAAAACAACGAATACCGAAGTGATTAAAAATTTTCTACTGTGTAAGATCACACCTGTCCTGTAGAGTGCATCTCAATTAGCTGCACTATTCAGGTTCCATATAACCTTTACACTAGCTGACTGTATGTGTCTGCCGTTTTTTACATATGGTAGTTCTGATTGATTTGAAGGTATTCGTGTTAGTTGTTACCGCCACATGTGTAAGTACTCATGTTAATTGTTACCGCCCAAAAGCTATAATTTGAATTACTGTGTTCTGGATTGAACCGTGTGTGAGCTTATTAAGTTTGAGATTTGATATGATAGATTGAGATTGCCAAATAAATAAAAGTATAATCCGATATTTATAAAATAAATAAAATGTTATATACCTAAATAAGATTATACGCCTCGAATTCTGAAAGCTTACAAATAATTTCTAAGGTAAATAAAAAGCACAAAAAGATCAAAGACGAAACTTACGACTTGGCCTTCGTGGTCATTGAATGAATTTCGAATATTTGAAATCTCATTTGTTTCAACACTCCTAATTGTAGAGCGTACCATCTGAAACAAAAAATCTTCATCACGCACTTTCAAAATAACATACGCTAAATGTTTGGACGAACCACTAATTTTTTAAGCTACATGTATGTATAATATACCATTCCTAATATTTTATAAAAATACGAAACTTCTACTTACAGTACAAACAGGAACTGCAGTTTTTTTTAGCATAAACATTCCTTTTCTAGATTTGTAAATTTCTTCTTCATCAAAATGCATCGAACAAACGAATGATTGGTTACTCGGTGTCCAATCAGATTCTCCTCTCTCCCAACGAACAGCTTTTATCCATAGTTCCCGTTTCACTGAGTCTTTTGGGAAACTAGAAATTAACTACGTCATTAAATTAAATTAATAAATAACTTATTAAACTAAATTAATAATATAACTTGTAACCTTTAAGATGCATTAATCGCACCAATTAATAAAAAATCACAAGTCAACAGCATCTTTTAAAAAATTTATTTTTATTTTTTATATACTTTTACTCGTATTGTTATAACAACATATATATAATATGAAATTATACAAGCGACACTTTCAGATAATAATTTTCGTTAATTTATTTGGAAGCAAAGTAAATTCCTTGATCATTATATCTTAAATGTTTAAATTTGTTCAATGATGCAATATTCTAGATTTCGGCCTATTTTTCAAGCGATCTTTTTGACGATACGAAACAAATTTTCAGTTGATTAATATTTAATAAAAATATTTATATATTAATCATATATTTTTACCAACAGCTCATATTTTTTAAGCATCCTAATGAATTATTCACTTTGCGTGCTCGATCAGTTACCGATAGTATCGATAAGTCTATCAAACTCTTGATGTTGCCTTGAAGGCATTGAGAGTGGAAGAAGGGCGTGGTTTGGTGAAAATTCGGCACGCGAAAAATGTAAAGAAACAAGTGATTTATAAATAAGTGATTGAGTATTTTTTTTATAGCCTGGGACATATTCACACACGGCCATCTGATCCCAAACTAAGCAGAGCTTGTAATATGGAAGTCGTACAACTAATATACTACATATACTACTTTTGATTTGTAAATACATACTTATATAAATAATTACACCCAGACTCAGGACAAACAGACATGTTCATGCACACAAATGTGTGTCCTGGGTGGGAATCGAACCCACAAACTACGGCATGAAAGGCAAGTATCTACCAACCACGCCAACCGGCCCAAATTATTATTCGTCTTTACACTTACATGTGAAAACTAATCCCATGGCAATTTAATTTATATGATTTGTGGTTTCTACACCACTTCACGACACAAGACGGCATTTCTGTCGTTTTTAATATTCCGAAAGAGAAGCGCACTTGATAACGGGCGCCGCTGTACTAAATGAGCTTCTGGTATAGTTTCAGAGCCCCGCCCCCCGCCTTGTATTGTATGCATTAGGACCTTTAAATTGTAACAATTTTGAAGACTGTTAAGCTAAACAACGACCAGCTTAACAATATCATTATTATTAATTTTTATTAGTCTTTTTATTTATATTTTGAAAATTATTTAATAAGTATAATCGGCTTAATCAACTATTCGGTAATATATAAAAAATAAAATAAATCAAGAGAAGAAAATATTTTATCGTGCTTAGGCAAACGCCGTACTTAAGGCCGGCCAAATTCGAATGTATTTTACCTCTTAATAAAATTTAAACTTGTGCCGAAGACGAATAGACGAAGAATTGAGTTTTATAAAAATAAATCTATTGAAATACGTCATATAGTTTAAAGTTATCCTAGTTTAAACTAGTACCGGAATTACTTGAGTATGCACGCGTAAGGTAAACGAGCACATGTGAACGCTATTTTAACGAACGTATTCTATGTGTGGTATGACCCACACATTGATTCTACCATCAATCATTGACGTTTCAAATATCAATACTTTATTAACTTAACTGCTGTATTTCAATTGTGATGATCGAGGCAGTGCAATTACAGGCACACCTCAGACACTAAGGTCCCAACGCTGCCGAAGAAATAGAACTACAAACCATCAGATATACTAGTTGCCTATAATTCCTGTAAGAAATAAATAAATACAAAATAAAATAGAAAATATTTTTAATCAACTGTTTCAACAATGATATTTACAGATTTTTTACACTGTACAATATTTAGTTCCTATATTTACAATTTCTAGCAAGCCTATTTGGACCCACTAAAATCTTCGATGTGTCTGGTTTGTACGTATATTTGTTCATGTAATTTTAATACCAGTAGATAGGATACTGAATATTAAACAATATTTTTTTTACACTGTGTCCGTTCTCATAAACAAAAAATAATAACTTTTCCAAGCGAAGGTCTTAAATCCGTGAAACATAAATATACATGATCATCGTAATTATGAAAATTATTTTTATGTAACTAAGTTTTTGATTTAAATACGAAACTGTGGGCATAATAATAATAAAAGCTACTTGATTGCCTAATCGGCTAAATAAAATATAATAAAAAGCAGTTTGAGAGCGTAATAAATGAAAAATTCATCTTTTATAAATCACATTAAAAATGATTTTCATAAAAAAGTAATTGCAGAAATGCATATATTTTTTGCTTTTTTTTAATATCACATGTGTAAATTCATATAATTATTGCAAAATAATTTATTACAAATAGCAAACAAAAACATTTACGATTAAATAAAAAAAACTGCCAAAGCAGTTTTAAAATGTAGTTACACCTAAATCATATTTATAAAAATGAATATTTCTTTGTTTAGCTCGTATGCGTTTCTATTTCCAATAAAATTGAAACAATTGCGAGATTATTTTTTACATAGCACCATGAACGTACAACAGATGGCGCGGTTTCGTATCAGATATTTAATAAGAACCTACCAATGTGTATGCATTACACAGGCCAGTGGGCCTAGACAAAGTCACAGCGATTATGGAATTTCTTTTAGAAAAGGACAAAATGTATGGAACTTAAATAGTAGTATCCGATTTATCACTCGATCAACAATAATTGACATTAAAATCTCTTTGAGAACCGTCGAATGCGCTTTGTCTAGCCCCTAAGGTCCCTCAATGCAGGATGTGCGAACATGGTGAACTGTGAATGTGATAGATCCAAAAAAGAACAAAGGAAATCTTATCACGAGAAGATCTTTTATCCACCTTTAATAAAATAACTAAAATGACTATATAAACTTCTAATCTATAAAAAATTAAGTTATAATTACATAATTACAAATGTGTGCGATTTCTAAAACATTGACAAGTAAAAATTAATTACATAATTTTGATCACAGATCATATTTCAATTATCTATGTACGTACAAATCATTTAATTGTTTTACACGTAAAGAATATATTTACACTATTATATATCTCTTTAATTTTACAAGTTTCATTTTTATTTTAAAAACTGATCGCCACAATGTTTATAACAATGTACAATACACACACTAAAATATTAAAAATTATAAGGCGGCTTCAAATAAATAAATCAATCTACCTTAAGATATTGTGATGTAAAACACAGAAAAAGCTTTAATCAAAAGTTAAAATAGTATGTGTATAATATATAAGCAAATCATATTCTATGTTTGTGTGTTTGACTAAAATTATCCTAAAGTTATTAAATAATGTCTATATTAGTACTTTAATATGGAATTGTGATTTCTATTCTCTATTTCACATCTACATAAGATAGAAATTAATCAAAAGTTAAAAAATTAAGCTTTCGACTTTTTTTTATAGAATGCTAATGAATGACATATTTCGGTATTATAGCAGTACACAAATGGACAAGCAGACAATAATCAAGTACGTATACAGCATGTAGCTGAAATGAAAAAGTATCAACACAAATGGTGCTGCAAAGTATTTATAGTATATGTAGGATGGATGTACAGCCTACAATTAATCTTAGAAGTTACATCTATTTGTGAAAAAATATATTACTCTTTTGAAAGGCAAAAGCTTACATTAGTTTCTTATGTTATTCCTATGATTTCAACTACTTTAAATACTATGTAATGCCATTTGCACTATTATCATTATACTGGGGATATTACATGAACCATTTTTTTAATTGCAACATGACAGTAAGTCTTGCAACCAACCTTCGACTGTAGTATAAACAATATCAAAGTTCGACAATCTTGTATACACTGGTTACTCATACGCACAATCACTGCACATTTTAATCCTTAAACTATACTCTTTGAGGCCTTGGGAAATATCTCCTTAGTCCAGTAAAGGCCATTAATTTCAAGTCATCACAGTAATCCCAGTACTTTTTTAACTAATTGTTTGGTGACGTTACTTTAACTGTCTATGTGGTCCGGATCTATTTTAGTCCCAGGCCGTATCATGACCAACTTCTCCTCGTTATCCCCGCCTTGGTGCATTGTTTCTATGGTGAGCATCATCTTCTCGTCACAACTGTCATCACCCGAGTCGGAGTACATAGACTGAGTTGATGTAGCCACCTCCTGTCAATTTAGAAATAGTTTGGTTCAAGACTTGCAAATAAGTATATTTATAATGAAATACCTATGTAGTATAAATAAATGTAAAACACGGTAGTGTGCGCAAGCGATCATGTAACGTCCTATAATTATGAAAGGCGCCGTTCGTTTTTAGGGGGTAGTCTGACATTTAGCTCCTTCCAAAAACATCCCAATTACAGTGAGGGAATAAAACGGGCGATAAAAAGTATAAATTTAACAAGGTGCATGAGAAAAGTATTGTTTTAGAGTGAGTTACTGTTATAAATAATATATTTTATAGGACTATTACGCAATTCATAATATATGATATAAAATAATCCAGTAGTAATCATTAATAATATAATGCCTATTATATTATGTAGTTGAATGAGCTAGTGTGTAAGTATTTAAGTACACAGGCACAAGGCTATATGCCTTGTGTTGTTGTTGTTTAGTAAAGAAATTCGTAATCTCCACAGCTGCGTTTTATTTCATAAAATATATTGAAAACCTAAATACTTACGGTAATTCGATTCTTCGTGTGTATTCGCACGTGTTTGGCGAGATGGTCGGAGCGCATGAATCGCTTGCTGCACTCGGGACATTCAAAACGTTTTTCGCCCGTATGCGTGCGTCGATGTCGTTGCAACTCGTCCGACCGTGTGAACCTGCACACGAAAATACGGGTAATAAAATGTAGAAAAACTAACAGGTTTAGCTCATATATAATGTTATGGCCCTACCAAAAGAAACCATTTTCAGTTAACCGCCTTATGAAAATTCAAAATTTGTCTTAGTTATTCCACATTTTATTATTATACAGCCTTCCTTTGAATGAAGTCTTTCACATCACCCGACCAACCCGATTCCTCGGCAATGTCTCCTCCATTAATGTCCTCAGAGGCTACAATTGCAGGTCTAAAACCAATAATGATCCAAACCTCTTCCCACAGAAGAGCCAGTTACAAAGGAAAGGTCGCTCGCCAGAGTGCCAGCGTAGATGTGCGCGCAGGTGCGACGTCTTGCCGTACACCTTGTTGCAGCCCGGGATGTGGCACACGTGCTGCTTCTTGCGGTCCACCAGTCGGCTGTGAATTATTATTAATATTTATATCAATCAAATTATAACCACGTCACTTGCTTTTCAAATGTTATTTTAAAATAAATTTTATAAATTGACTTTTCTTTCACCGGTGTAAATAGCACCAAGTAAAAAAAACTATTAATACGAATCACAGTTAACATTTAGGGCGAAGGATGGACGTTGTTAAAGAAAACAGAAAGGAAAGGTTTTCGTGCAAAGCTTAATTTATTAGTAGGACTTTGTGCCAGCCCGCCTGGGTAAGTAAGTGCCTGAAAGAGATCGCTATGTAGCGATATCGTTTCCAAAATTGTATGCTACTTTTATTTAGGTTCTATCCATATTTTGTATTTTTTTTTCTTTTTTTGGTGTACAATAAAAGGATAAAGTAAAGTAAGTCTGTGCAAGCCCCCCCCCCCCTTACGACTTATTCTACTCAACTGGTTTGAAGGGTGAATGAGCAAGTATAATTATAGACACAAGAGACATAAGTTCTGTGTTGGAAGATTGGTGATTAACAATGTACGGAATAGTTAATATTTCTTATAGAGCCAATGTCTATAGGCGGTGGCGATCACTGACAATTAGGTTGGCCCATTTGCGAATTCACCTACATATTAGAAATAAAAAAACCGTTTGGGTCAATAGTATGCCCTTGTAATTACAGGCTCAAAGGATATAACTCCAATCTTAGATTGATGGTTTTTATTACTTAGTATCCATACAGTAGTGGAGACTTACTACAAGGTGGCCTTCAACTCAACTGCCTTCAGTTTAAATATATTTAATTTATTAAAAGAACACAACATGTTCATTAAAGAAATTACGATATTTAAATTTCGTTAATATTAAAAGTGTGTCTCCAAAAATGTAAACAACACGATACAAAAAAAAAACAGTTAAACAATAGTGTAGGTTTAAAAAGACATGATTCATATAATATATATTAGAGATATTTCCATACATTTTCAGATAATCGGATCAAGTAGCTGAAGCAAATTTTATTTCATCTACTCACTTTTCTCCTTGATCACAGTTAGGGCACGTGCACGCAACTCGCTTCATCAACCGCTTCCCGCTGTTCGGACTATTGGGTCTGTTTTTATTCGCCTCGCATTCAGTTGTGGTGGTGTTCCCCGAACTAACCGTTACCACTTGCCACTTTCCAGGCTCGTTCGGATCTTGCTGGATCTGCTGGCCCGGAAATGGTGTTTCTGAAATGATTTAGAGAAGTGTCAAATAAAAAAATTAAAAAAAATGTAATTAAAAAAAGTAAATCAAAGCTAAAAACACTATTAGATATAATCCTATGGAAATTTTATTAAGAATAATTATCTGTTATTACTAAAAATAGAAATCACAATTTTTGCAAACTGGTTTTGCAAAATTGTGTTTTGTAATGATACGTATTGCTCGCCAATACCATTTAAGTGACAAAGTGACGTCTTTAGTTATATTTACCATAATCTCATCTTTCAAAATGAATTTAAACAGCGTATCGGCGCCGCTCACCTATGACGGGCTGCGGCTGCGGCTGCGGCTGCGCCTGCGGCAGCTGCGCGAGCTGCACGGCGCCCGGCAGCCCCACGGCCGGCACGAGCTGCACGGCGCCGCCCAGCCCGCCCACGCCCAGCGTCGGCATCTGCACAAGCACGCCCGCCTTACTATCTAACGTACTAAACGAGAATTTACTTTATTGCGCCAATTTTTGCAGGGCGACTTTTGAAAATGTTAGTAAAATTTCCAAGGTCAAAACTGCAACAATTCTGAATGTAAAATTTAACAGACTTTAGTCATGTAGACTAGTATTTTTAAATCGATGTTTTACAAATTATGAATTAATTTTATTACTTTCATAAGAAAATATACATCTGAGACGATTGTGAATGATTCGTATGATAATTTTTTTTTTTTCAAATTAAATTGAATTCCAAAAAGGTCTCAAATGCAGAGACCTCATTATTTGATTTTTATAATCTGTAAGCGAATAGATCTGCTAAAGACGTCATGAATAATAATTAATAAAAAAATAAATTAGCTGTAAGTGTAAGTAAATGTTAGTAGCTGATTTAATTTCATCATATTATAAATAATGGAGCGTATTTGGTTTTGCCCATTCTTCATCTTTGATTTAGATTAAAGGTATGAAGGGTCTCTATTTGTACAAGAATAAAAGTAAATAATAACTGTAATCATAACCTTGAATAAGAAAATAATACTTGTTGTTCGTATTCAATGCGTTCACACATTGTTTGAAGTTTTTTAGTCGAGGTTTTTGAGATAGTTATATTAACGTACAATAGATGGCGCGCATCGTTTCGTTGAAACTTTATACATAAAACAACTGTTATCCATTATATATACCTACATATGTATATATAACCGTAACATGATCGACTAACGTCTGTTGATACCTGGCACTAGTTACAACAATCGAGGGTCCCGCGAGTGGGATACCTGTACAACATTGGCCGTCCTCACATTGCTAGTCGGTATGACGGTGACCTGCTGGCCCGACGGCGTGTTCGTAATGATAGCCTGGGACTGCTGCTGTTGCACTTGATTATTTGTGTCTTGTATTTGATTCGGTACCGCCTTCCGAGCAGCGTTAATGGGTGAAGTTCGTTAGTTTAAAGTAAATTTAGGATATAAGATATTGTTAATATATTAAAGCAATATAATATAATTTCATTATTACATACATGTAAAATATAATTAAATATTTTATATATATTGCATAAATACAATGAGTTCATATAATTATGAAACAAATAATTTTTGAATATTAAAATTCTCAAATCTTCTAAAGCTAGTTCCTCACCTGCAGAGTGATGGTGTGCTGCCCCTGCGCCGCGCCGTTCTGGCCCGCACCGCCCTGCTGCCAAACCAGCAACAGTTACCGCAACGTTACCACTTACTGTCTACATACCGCACTACCACTACCCAAGTCACGTGTCAAATGTCAATTACTCAACTTTTTTTAACATGACAATTGTATGACATTTATATCGATTTATTTTGTCTTTCGTTTTATTGCAAATTTAAAGTTTACTAAACCCCTTAAACTATAATGAATCGAGTAATATTGATCAGAATTATTTTTCGTAGTGAAGTATAACTTCATTAGACTGACCTGAACGTTTCCGAGTGAAGCTATCTGTATCTGTTGTATCTGTCCTGACGGTGTCAGCACGTTCGCGACTTGCGGCTGCGCTTGCATCTGCGGAGAGCATACGTCATAATATATCTCTAAGCGCATAAACGATATCATTAAAGCCAAATCCGCCGAAGCCGTACCGATGCCGGGCGAATGTCTTCCGTTAAAGACAAACAATTTTCAGTATATCCCGACAGATTTCTCCTCGTTCTGTGTCTGTATCTCTATATATGAGTCTAGGGAGTTAGGAGAAGTATATATTCAACTATATATTTCTCATAACAGAACTATGTTTTCGTTTGAAGGGTGAGCGATACAAAGTATCGTCGTTTGTAACGGCGGAGGGCGCCCCACCTGCTGCAGCTGCGGGATGATCTGCAGGTGCGGCGCGTGCACGGGCACGTGCACGGTGTGGTACACGGTGTGCCCGTTGGCCACGCTCACGGGCACCTGCACGGGCACCACGCCCATGCCGCCCACGCCGCCGCCGCGCACCGCCACGCCGCCGCCTGGCAATGTACCTCATTATTGGCCGGGTGACCTACGACTCGTTTATGAACGATAAATATTTGCAAATTAACACAAAAAAGTGAAGAGCTCTAGGTAATGATATATGATTTTTATAAAGAATTTTCATACAAACGCGACAGTTAAAATTCTAAAATCGAATAGAGATAAAATATATTCATATCAATATCATTCAACATAGTTCATTTAATGTAATCTTGTAAAATTATTATTCAAAAGTGCTTGTAAAAGCCGACTTGAATAAAGTATAATTTGGTTTGATTTTAAGTATTATTTCAAATGGATGTAAATAATAAAAACGTGACTTGTAGTGGAGGTGAGAATTAACATTTAGTGTGAGTGAGTAGCGGTGACAGAATGAAACAAAAAACACCAAGCATGGATTTCTATGAGACAGAATAAGCAAGGGATTAAATTATACTGAACTTATATGAAGTAGATTTACTATCAACTTTGAAACTCTGAAACGTAACTTTCTTTCCTTTTCCAAATATTTGATATACAAACCTTGCCCGGCCGGACTCGGAGGTGACTTTGTCTCCTTCCCATTTCCGTTCTTGGAATCCCCCCCATTCGGCATACCGACGCCCCCGTTGGCCACATTGGCCACGCTTGCCACCGGCAATTGGACGCTCGTGGAACTAGGTATCGATATGGCTTGACTCGTCGGGATTTGTATCCCGCCCGCCGGAATAGAGATATTCGTGCCCGGGATAGTGATCATTTGATTGCCAGTCAAGGCGCTCAGTGGAATGGTTAAATTAGTACCGGGTATGGAGACGGTGGCCTGCTGTTCTGTTAGCGGGTAAGCAGGGCGGAAAACAGACAACAGTTAGTATGATAGAACGTTAAGCGAGTGTGTGATGATACGAGCTGTCCACATAGTTTGATCAATGGAAAAAATAATCTATGACACCTGATATTAAGGTCGAAAATTGATTAAATACTGGAATTGTACATTGTAATGATTCATGATTATGTATCTAGGTTGGTCGAAGCAAGATAATATTATGAAATTAGTGAATTCAAAATGTCACAAAGTCTTTAAATATTTTATGGTATTTTATATAACTATGTGGTTAGCTGTTATTTTGCACTATCATGTACAATTAAATTATCCCTACCTTTCATCTCAGCAGTCATATATTAGTACAAAAGTATTTTTTTCCATATAAACATAAAAAATATAGGCTCTCGAATATAACAGCAAGAAACAAAAAATTGGATTAACTTAATTTAAAAACTCTTTTGAAATTAAATTAATAATGGTGAATAAAGCGACAAGCGAAATTAATGAAAATTTAAGCATTCCCGAAGAATTGTGGAAATAGAACCCAAGCAGCTATGTGGGGGGGAATAAAGACTAGGGTTTTGTTTAGTCTATATTATTGAAGCTCACCTGCAGGTAAGTGCATGACATTTTGCAGGAAACCAGCAGGAAGAACAGGAGTCCTCACTAGCTGACCATTCACGAGGCTCACTTGCCCCATCCCAGAGAAATTCTGAAATTATAAAATACAACATTGGGCGTACGCAAATAGTTGAACAATTATTGCATTAATTGTCTAATACAATTTAAGACAAACTGGAGGATATTAAAGAGGTTTCATTTAAATTATTTTATAGTTAAAGCCGATATGGCTCTGTGGCTAAAGCAAATGGATCTTAACCGAAGGTTGCGGGTTTAATCCCGGGAAAGCACAGTCTTTTCGTGTGTTCAATTTGTATTTAGAAAAACTAATTTCGTATTTAACGGTGCAAAAAAACAATTTTGCATTGGATGAAAGTCTGCTACTTTGTGTTTGACCCATAGTGGGGCAGTGTGGTGGAATAATTTCTAATCGACCTGTTAAAAGCCATTACCCAAATTTTAAACTTTTATTTCTACTACAAAATTGCAATTATTTAAATAGCCATATTTTTTATTTTATAAACTTTTGATAATTTGTTGAGAGAACTCTTATTACACTTACTAAAATTTTTTGAATTCAAGTATAAGACAAACGCAAAAATAAACCCAATATGGAAAATCAAAAACATTGCTCCGACTATATCGTGTCGTATAGATAGTAACAGCATGTGAATGTCTCTCTGTTGGACTAAGGCCTCCTTTTCCTTTTTTTGGTTTTGAGCTTACTTTACCACGCTGCTTCAATGCGGGTTGGTGGAAAAAAATACAAGTGGCAGAATTTGTGTGGATAGAAAATGTGGCAGTGGTATTTTGCTCGGGTTTGAACCCACAATCATCGGTTAAGATTCTCGCGCTCTTACCACTAGGCCATCTCCGCTTATATCTCGGGTCGTAAAGATGACCTATTTTAAAATATTATTCTTATCATTAATGAGTAACAGCACAACTGTCCTAGCGACCGTCTACCTGTGCATGGTGCGCGGGTATGAAGAGCGCGTCCTGGCCGTCCACGGTCACGGCCTGCAGCGGCGCCATGCCCCCCACCACACAGCCGCCGTACACGCCCCCCACTCCGCCTCCTTGTTGCTATGGAAACGAATACAATGTTTATATACTTACCTTACATATAAAAACTTTATTTTTTATTTAAGAATGAATTATTTTAACTATTATATGGCTTTAAGTTATATAGCCGAACCAAAATCTATGACAGATAAGATCATAGATGACAGTTTGCAAATTGTAAATAATTTAAAAATAACATTATTTTATTAAATTTTTCTCTATCAATCTCATTTTGCCTTAAATTATATAAGAAAAAAAACTCATTTTACCTGACTGCCTGTTATAGTTGTTAATTTTTAAGTGTTCAGTAATAAGTTGAGGGTGTAACTATTTCAATTAATAAACTAATTAATTAATTCGCCCTTTCTCTCTGAATGGCGTACATGACACATATTTCTATAACTTCAATGAAGAACCAAGTTAGACTGCCACTTTACACTGTAAATATGACATAAAAATTTCTATACCTGTAACAGCTGCGGATGTATCTGCAACAGTTGTTGTGGAGCATTCTGATATGTGGCACCCTCATTACTGGATACTACACCACCCCCTAGCAGTGACTGCAGTTGTTGCATTGATATAACCTGGAATTAAAAAAGTCAAATAATTAGCTCACTAGTAAAGCTCACTAGACAATATTGTTTCTCACTACAATTAAGTGCGTACATTTATTCAGTTAGTACATTACATCATTTCAATTTATTAAAACACATAACCACGAGTAATTTAATTGTATTATATAAATATATTTTTTCTACGTTTTTTTTTTATAGAATAGGAAGGCGCACGAGCATATGGGCCACCTGATCGTAAGTGGTCACCAACGCCCATAGACATTGGCATTGTAAGAAATGTTGACCATCGCTTGCATCAACTGCGCCACCAACCTTGGGAACTAAGATATTATGTCTCTTGTGCCTGTAATTACACTGGCTCACTCACCCTTCAAACCGAAACACAAAAATGCCAAGTATTGCTGTTTTGCGCTAGAATATCTAATGATTGGGTGGAACCTACCCAGACAAGCTTGCACAAAGCTCTGCCACCAGTAATATATGTTTGGATATAGTAAAATATTGCAATAGCATTGTAAGACTCAAAATTTATTAAGTGAATGTTATTTTCAATAGTTTTTTATTTTATATTGGAGTAATATATGTATATATATTATCGGTTTAATTAGTTATATTTTGTGTCTATTATCTTTTCAAAAGTTCATAAGTCTTTTTTTAATAGAAAAAAATATAGTACCTGAGGTTGCTGCACTTGAATGCCATTTGGGACAGTACTAGCCGCATTCACTATTGCCGCTGACAATTCATTTCCCTGAAAATAAATAAAATTGAATATCATTTAAAATAATTGTAGTAGAAGATTTAAATAAATAATAATTACGTTTATTAACTCAATTTAAAATCATATCTATATTTATATCAAAATTATGTGTATGATCAGTTTTTTATTATGAATCTTTAGAATCATTTTGGCGATTAATTTATTAATCAAGAGCTTATGAAGATGAACCTCATATTCAACCCAAACAAAATAGTTGCAAGTTGCATCACATATATAGAAGAAACTGACTGATGTATTTTTATTTGTAAAAAAAATCAAATCCTATCTTTTTTCTGTTCTATATTAAGTTTCCTTATTACATTCAACTACTTGATTATTAACATTGTCATATGTTTTAGTTGATATATTTGTATGTTAAAAATACATTTTTAATGTAATTAATAATTATTCATATAATTTACAAACACATAGATATTGCTGGTGTGTTTGTGTCTTAATAATAGTAAAACAGAATATTTACTTTGATTAAACAAAGAATATTGTAACCAGTTTTATACACATTCCAATTGTTTATAAATGGAAGCATGTCTAAATGTAACAAAAAAATAATTGTATGACATCAACCTTATTTCTATGAACAATTACAATCGTAAATCCTTGAAGCCTGTTTTGCTATTCTAGTACCCAACTAGGCAAATCATCTTGTCATTGTTGCGTAAAAATTACTGCTGACATTCGAAATTCGATTTTGGTCTATAAACTTAATGCACTAAAAAGTTTTTACTTCCATATTAATGATTGGTATTCATCTTCCGCTATTATTTATGTAAAATCGTTTAATATTAATATTTAGTATTTTTTTTTATGTTGAATAATACTTAAAAAAAACGAATTAACATATTTATATCAAATTTATCTTTTTAAGAAAGAAAAAGAACTTAAAAAGTACTTAAATAATGTCGTATGTTTATAATATGCGCATTATATAAACATCTATATAAAATACAGATATTTGGACACACACTTCACGGTATTTCCGACCACGGTTGAGATTTTAAGCTAGTCACAGTTGGATTGGTTGATTTAAAACTGTTTTTATTGTCAAATACTTGTAGTGTTTGGGTTAGTTTTCATGAATAAAAATTATCTTTACTAAAAAAACTTATTATGGGATTTTAACCATAGACTTATCAAAAGTAATTTGATTTGTATTTCGTTGTGCTTGAGTATGACGTCATCAGAAATGTTATTTTGCAGACAATAACTTGATAAGGCATAATATTCTCACTGGATACGGACTTAATTTTTATCAGTCCTCAATTTACAAATTAAATTTGTCAAATATAACACAATGGCCCAAAAACTTTCTTTAAATATGACTTTATCTTTACAGTATTTATATATTTTTATGCTTAACTTGATTACCAAAAAAAATATTATCAAATTTTGTAAAAAAAATATATACCTTAAATACATACATTATACAAAATTTATAAGTACATAATTCTTTTGTATATTAACCGAATCTTTGGCACAATGTGAAACAGTAATACTTGTTAATCATATAATACATTAAACATATACACAAAATATGCAATATAAGTACTGTGTATATATATTGATATACATATATAGACCGACTATTAGGATAATAAGTATGTATGATTAAAAAGAAAGAAGAAGTTATATAAACTTTGTTTACTTGTTAAAAGTTTGTTGTAAATTATTTTATGTTGCTAACATCAATGGAAACAGAGAAACCATTGCTGTTAGTAACTTTCTCAACTTTCAAGTCAAGAATATGTTTTACATATTTTTAATATGAAATTGTTCTAACTAGCTTAGCATAAAAAAGCAAATTATTGTTTACCAAACACTAATATTAACTGTGGCAGTTATTCTGATGTGTAATAATTACAGAAGTTTTTAAAGCAATGATTTCCCGTTAATTTTATAGCATAACATTATTCATAATAAAGATAGTTTTATGCAAAAACTTAGAATATGAATGATAATGGATACTTTTGAAAGTTGGTAGCTGAATTTTAATTTTTAATTTAGCCAATATGATATACGACTCACCGACAGGCCTTGAGCTCTAAGTTGTTGCACAACAGCTGTACTGATGACTCTCATCTGAGGCTGTTGCTGCTGCAAATACTGCTGCTGTAATGCAGCAAGTGTAGCGGCATCTCCTTGAACTTGTTGTTGAACAAGTTGTTGAACTTGTTGTTGTTGTTGCTGTTGTTGTTGCTGTTGCTGTTGTTGCTGTTGTTGTTGCTGTTGTTGTTGCTGCTGTTGTTGTACTTGCTGTTGTTGTACTTGCTGCTGTTGCTGTTGCTGCTGTGCTTGCTGTTGCTGCTGTGAACCTGAAATTTCAAATACAACATGCTATTAATAATATAATGGTTATAACATAGAATATAAATTAAACACTTTACAAGAGTGTATCAGGTGATTTTTATCAATTGTATACTCACTAAAATGCTGTTGTTGCTGATCTTTTTCCTGCTGCTGCTGATCGGGCCCCATGGTGGCGGCACCTACGCGGCTGCAGGTAGCCGCCAGTAATGCAAGGGGTGATTGGGTGCCACAACCCTCCTTTTAAACAAATTTAAATTTAATTTTTTGTGTTTTAATTATTTAATTACATTATAAGAAATATTTTAGACATAGATATTATATTGAACATCTCATCAAAAAAAATACAATTATATATTAGATATCAGATTTTAACAATATTTTTTAATACTTTTAAAACAATATCTAATAAAGAAAGCGATGTAACCTGAATTTTGATGATTGTTTTTCCCAAGAAGTAACAAAATTATCATTTAAATAATTAACATGTATTATGTAAGCACTTTCATAAAATTTCAAATAGATAAAAAGTAAATCTATATATATTTATAGAACATACTTCACACATGTCTGCTTTAGTCAATACATTTAATGATATTTATAGATATATATTTCATACTTAGATTGTTTTTCTAAAAGATATGTTTTGGTTATTTTAAATTTTCATTTTTAATTAAAATGAATCTAATACTTAGGTATTAGAATATTGTATTAGATTTTTTTTCTCAGATGAAAATATATTTATTCAATTTACAATTAAATTAAAAAAAAAAACAATGCGACAAAAGTCATCGCATCATTTTTATTTTCTCAAAATATATTTAATGTGTTTCGTCGATATCGCATTCGCACTGCATTGTAACAAGGGGTAGTCTCGAACTCGTAAATCGATACAGATCAGCCGACTTAATCAAAATATAAGAAAAAAAGGGGACATTCGGGTACAATTTTTACAAAAAAAAAAATTGGCGCGAATCTATTTTACGACGATGTTTTTGTCAATGATAGACAAAATATTTTTATAATGAAAAGGAAGTAATGTATATTATTATTTACAAAATGTAATAACGTAAATTATATAATTAAAAAATAAGAACGGATTTAGAGTTTTACAACATTTATAGTCATCAAATAAACACGCACAAAATACATATCAATAATACAATTATAATTTATAATTATAATAGAAATTAGGAATATATGAATGTAAGATGAATGAAATAAATGTACTCGGTCGAAAATTACTTTTTTTTATAATTCAAGTTCTTTAAGTATATCGTATTTTAATAAAGTAAACTTTACTTTAAAATATTGAACAATAAAAAATTTAAGCCATATTAAATTTAATACTTTTAATATCTTTACCTAAAAACTTTTAGGATGTAAGTTAGTACAAACGTGTAAGTTTCAAATGATTTCTATTTTGTAGATTTGTAATAGTTGGGAGTCGACACGCCTTTTCCTAACAAGTGCCGTGAGCCGGGAGTCGTCGCACTCAAGGTCGCCGCCGCCCTTTGATCCACCCACCTTGGATCGCGTGACTGTGATTTTACGCATTTATAACTAGGTTACTTTTAATATTATTTTTAATTTTTGTTTTATCGGCATGTTTTAAAGGATGTAAATACATGTATTACTAGAATGAAACACAGTATTTTAAATTTGTCAATATTTTGATATCTACTGAATAAAATCTATATTTAATGCCCTAGTTATTGTAGTTGATGTACAATTACACATTCTTGGATCAAATTGATTTATAACTAACAATTGAAGTTTTCTTTATGAACAAACTTGAAATGGGTGGTAAAAAACTGAAGGAGGATGTTGATGCTATTTCGGCAAGGGAGTAGCTCACGAAGCGGTCACAACCTCCTGCGTGTGGCCTGACGGGCCCCACACGGCCGGGGCCGCGCTCGCCCCGCCCTCCCCCTGCACCGACCGACACACGAGAACGCTGCCCGTTGGCGTCCAATCTGTTACACAATAACACTATAACCCCAAAGCCACCACGTTTTACCTTAATAATTTTGTCCTCACTAATATATTCCACTTGCACTTTTGAGAGCTCAGACGACATTATCTACTTGACACTTGCTAACAATTATTTGCCTTTGTTCACGTACGGTACGCACCATTCTCGCGACCGGCCGCCAAGCCGCGGCGAGCAAACTGACGAGTGAAAACGAACGCGATCGTCAAACTTCGGAGATCCGCCTCCTATCGCAGTCGTGTTGATCGCGTTATAAGTAAGTTTTGTAATTATGTTTTGTTAGAGTGGCTTCAAAATTAAAACTGCATTTTATTAAATAATTTAGGGTGTATTTCTAATGTTCTTTTTGTTGCTGAGCATCATCATTATCCTTAAGATTTACTTGAAAAGTTGAGGGCCATTAGCTCTGTCTCGCTCGAAACAAGACAGGTCTTGATTATTGGTAGGCAGCAGCTGCGCCTCTCTTCTCCTCCCCGTCGCGGGTGCGGCGCCACCGCCCGATAATAATAATTGAAAGTAGGAAGGACGTAATAATGGGTGTATAACCTCGTGCCAGCGGCCTCCTTGGGCGGGTAAAAAATGCACACATGTCGCAACTCTTTCCGTGGAAGTAACCGCATCTCCTTAGAAGTAAACACCAGGAAACTACGTCATAAAAGAGTCATCCCACTCATCGACTTCGTGATTACAATAGTGAGCTCTAATTAATTTTGGACTACATATTTGTTTAGTTAGTTACTTATTATATATTGATCATATCCCTCACAAAATTACTAAAACCTTTGTCATAATCATTGGTTTGGATTATTTTGTAATTATTGTTCTTTTTAGTATTTGTAATTTTTTTTTATGATTGATTAAAATATTCATATTTTTTAAAGCAGTACCAAAACCTAGTGAAGCATTCTGTAGGTATTATTTATTTGCATATTTTTTCCAATGTATAAATATCTATCATGTAAATATATCTATCTAACAGACAGACGTAATCGCATTATTTATATTCCAAACTGGATTGAATTGAGAGTGAAAGTCGAGCCACGTTTTGTCAAGCGTCAGCCGCGTTTGCCCCAAGTCCATTATGCACGAATGAGCAGCCGCCCCGAGAGAGCGTATGTCTCCGGCTTAATTATCTCGTACTTTTGCAAAGCATTTTTAACCTTAACGCGTGCACCTAACATTCACAATACATTGTGATAAATATTGTTATCGTGAATATCCAAGTCAACAGTACTCTAAAACTATGTTATTTGATTGTAGGCCTTATACTTACAACTATAAAGTTTGATTTGCAATATTATCTATTGAGAATATAAGACGTTGCTAATTTGAACTAATTTCATTATGGGTGTACCTCAGTGTTGTGCGACGCGGTATGCGGTAGCAAAATGACGTGATAGTGTTTGCGTATACTTAATTAGACGGCGAAGAGAACCGATGAAATCATCATTGCATTGTTTTAGGTCAACGCCTATCGTCTTAGTCTCGTTATTAGTTTGAGTTAGAAGTATCAAAACTGTTATTATAGAGATTTTCACTTGAGCATGATGAGGATGAAGAAACTACAATAATATAATACAACTACCTGCCAACTGGTACCTGCAAAGTTAAACGTTTACAATGCGTATAGGACAACTTAATACGGATCGAGTCACTTTTATTTTAAGTATCTAAACGGAGGAATCAAAGGTTTTATATTCTAAGCATAATAGGTAGGTTACTATCTACCTAGAATTAATTTAACAAGAATGTCCTTTCATTCAATAGTAAGTATACCATAATGTTGCACAATAATATTGCGCAGTTACGTTATCCTCAAAGGAATATCTTAGGAATAATAATAGTCTGTATATAATCAAGGTGATCTGGCTTTTTATCGAGGCCAAGATATCATTAAGCACCATCAATCGACTTGTCGATTAAATGGTATAAACAGATAACTGCTACATAATTGTTTTCACGTGCTTTCTCAGAATTGACTTTTATTGTGCCTATTCACCTGAAAACGTACCTAAGTAAGTACTCCGGAATTTATTTACTATTGACAATAACATTGAATAGTTTCAAAGATTAGCATAACTAAGACTTGAATCATACAATCGCTCTTTTTATTAATGCTTTCATAGGTAACTCAATCACACCTTACTCAAACTAACTTTGTATGCTACATCTAACTGTAGTTGAGACTACTTTAGGATCGTATGGTGATTAATATAAGGCAAGGACAGTTCATAGTGATACTTGATGGGAAGTGAGCTACAGCCTGCAAGGTGCACTGACGGAAGCGGAAGTGATGGTGGGCGGGCCGGACCGCCCGCGCCACCCGCCCCCCTGCACGACACGCCCTAGATAGAATAACATTGCATCTAAATATTAATTAGCAACAATACAAATACTCCAAAAATAGATCAGGTGATATAAGTTTTTTGAAAATTCAACCAAAATAGTCTTATAAAGTTCATTGGAGGACACCTAATATCGTGTTGCTCCTCCATAGCTAAGGACAAAGTACGTATCTATTTCGTCTGATAGTTTATTATTTTACAAATAAGCTTAACTATCTACCTATGTTCACATTTTAAAAAGGAAAAATGTTTTAATGGCAAGTCATTAATCAAAATAAGTACCTACCTATTCATATTTAGTGCTGAAAATATATCCTCGGTATTATATTAGTACTCTAACAACAGTCACTAACTACCTAATATCTAGGGTCTAGGTTACTCGGATAGGTACTATTTGATTATTGAGTTACCTAACCATATTTAATTCAAATGCCTATAAGCGTTATCACAGCAATAGAGTCATATCCTATCTATGCAAATACGTACTTAGTAAGACCTACCTAATAAATAAGACGTATTATTATAGATACGTACCTACTACCTAAATGGTATGAGAAAATTTTCCCCGTAATTTTAGGAGCACATATATGTTACCTTTTAAATAGCAATTCTAATGTGTAAAATGGTTGAATGGTTAAAGATTAAGGTGCCAAATATTATAATTACCTAACAGTTAAACCTCAATGAGTGTTAGTGGATACACGTCACGCGATGACCATAAGTCCAACTGAAACTTGCCCGGATTATAACTCGTTATCTTCGGTTTCGATTGTTTTAGGGCTCGGCACAGGGCAATCTCAGTACTTATAATCATATATATTTTATATCTATACTTACTAATATTATGTGCGAAAGTTACTATGTCTATCTGTTACGCTTTCAGGGCTAAACTATTAAATCGATTTTGATGAAATTTGATATAAAGCAAGCTTGAACCTAAGCCTAATAAGGGCAAAGCCGTGGGCGAAAATTAGTATAATATAAGAAAAAGCCATCGTAGATAAATCGTATTTCATCCGAATTACTTAAATATTTTGTTGCATTTATTTTCTGCCTAAATAACTGGTAGATTTAGTTGAGCTAACTTGAAATAGTTTTTTTTATTATTAACTTGTTCAGATTTTTTTTTTCATCTTTTAGTAGCATTTTTTACAATCTTAGGTATACATAGAAAACAATGTATCTTTTGTCTTTCTCATTTCGCGGAGATATAATTTTTTTTTTACACTGAGAAAGCATATTCATTTTATATTGTATTTATTTTCCATTAACAAGTGAAAGTATTATTGACCACGCATTTAACAATTTGAAGTTCGAGTGTTGTTTGAAAAATTCATAAACACGCGGTAAAGATGCGCCCACCCACCGCCCGCCCGCGATAGCAGGTCGCGGGGGCGTTACCACCGCCCTACGTCCGAACCACGTAAGTTGCATTACAACTTTCAAGTAACTTTTACGAACTTAATTGTATCATTATTTCAAATATACGAGACCTACTTCCCTCACTCTTTACTTGAAATGACTTCATTCATACAATCGATAAATCAACTAAATATGCTAATGACATCAATTACGTACTTCCGGTACAAATGCCAGATTGACAGATGTACATGATAACTACTAATGATTTACGTAGTGTAAACTTTTTTGATTAAAAATGAAATTTTATTACAAATATGACCTAACTATTATGTCAAAAAGGTAGATTATTTAAAAATAATCGTTTTTTATGTATGATTTTTATGCTTAGGGTAAATAATATTCAAAATTAATGGTATTTATTTTACCTATTTACTATAATTCTATTATACCTGTCATGTTATTCCCGTCTTAGAATTCATTTATTTGTATGTTTATTTGTCTTTGGATTATCGTTTAGAAATTTAACTTCCTTTTTGTCTAGCGATGACGTAAAATACTTTTTGCTTCATTAAAATTTTTAGTACTATTTAGCAAAAAGAAAAAAAAACAATAACATCTTTTCTTTTAGCTTAAAAGTATTTACTAACTTTAATTCATTTAGTTTAGTTTGGTGAATTACATTGAAATATATATTAGATTAGTGACTTGTTTTAAACAGATAACCTTTTAACTTTTTTGTTGATATATTTATGTTTTTATTTTACTTTTGTGATCTTGTGTGACTTGTGTGTTTTTGTGATGTTTTTTAAAAAAAAAACAGGTGTAATTTATATTCAATGGATTTCAAATGTCATTGTTACGCTAGATAATAGCTGTTCAATTTTGATTTTTCTTCTAATTAATATTTGCTATTGTTAGAAATTATATGATCTTGCTCTGTGAATGTGTTTCATTCTAAAGACCAATATAGAGGTTACTTACTGGTCTTCGATATATCCGGAAATATGTAGCGATTGTGTATTATACTTAGCATTTACTATATATATCAGGTGAAGATAATAAATTAGTAAATTAAAAAACAATTGGGATACAAACCAATTTATTGCACAACAAAATTACATGTGTGAATATATAGATCAAAAGTAATTTTAAACTAAATAAATACGCTATGCGTTTAACATTCTATAAATTAAACACTATAATATAAAATAAATTAAATATTTGAACAATATCTTAACAAAACAAATTTTCGGTAGACAAATCACAATTTTATGACTTATGTAAAAATAGTTAATATTAATAATGAAATTATTCTCAATGGTGGTATTTCAGTGGAGCAGTATTATTGCATCAACTTTATAGCAGGCACTACACTATCATCTAGTCGATGTTTCCGAGAATGTAAGTATGTAAAATGAATGGCATTTTACTATTTACTCATTAGTGCAAATTTCCAATTCATAGATCAATTAAATATTGTCTTTATTTACATTTTAATCTCAATATTAAAAATCCAACGTGAAGATGAAATTTCATAATTTACTTATAATTGAAAATAAATAATGGACGTATGCTACTAGATACAGTAGTTAATTTAAAAAAAGGACACTTCGAGATAAAGTTGACAAGTAATACTTAAGTGATATAACTTGTTACACTTAAAAACTACATTGTTGCGACGTTTATTGTATTCGATAGATCTGAAACAAAAACAAATTATTTAAAGGGGTCATGAAAATTACAATTACAATATGAATAGGCTTTAGCATCCGGTTGCAGAAAGTAGGCGGGAAAAAGTGTATGTTGCATAATCATATACTTCTCCGAGGTTGGCAGCACTGAGCCAACCCCATTAATGTGCGTTAAGTACTCCATTAGATTTGCTAAGTGTAGCGTTGACTTAAAAAAACCGTAACCCGGTCACCATCCATTTCGTTTGGCATTTTGTTTGCATAAATAAGACTTGACGGTTTATCTGACAGTTAACCTGTTATTGCTATGATTTATAAAAATATCTGTATAGCTTTATACGTAATTCTTCCATTACGTTTATTATTATTTTAGAACGTATTCTGTTGTTCTTATATTATTAAAAATGAAATTGTAATGTTATGTGATTTTTTTATATAATGTGTAATATTGTATAGCATAATACGCAGACATACATGTAAGTCATACCAATAGCCATACCAGCATAGTGGTGTCTACAAGCCACCGCCGCTCCTTTCGACGGTGATCTTCCTCTTGAGAGCCTCTCGTTCATGATGTTCCTCCTCCAGCTCAGCCATGCGAGCGAACCGAGAATACGTCACGTGACCGGACTTGATAGCCGACATCATCTGTGCGTTACATTAGTATTTAAATCTGTTCGTATTTCTTACTTTCTACGTTAGTAAATTAATAAATTTATCAAGCAGATAAGATAATTTAATTTTTCAATGAGACACAAAAACATACCATAGCTGTGTTACAATGTAAGAAATACTATATAATATTATTAAAAATGTTACTGAGTAAAATAATTACAATGATTGCAATCACAGATTAAAAAACAAAAAAATATGGCTTAAATAATATAAAAGCACGTACTATTCGTGATATATAATAATTGTGATGAAATAATTATTGTGTTAGTTTATTAGATGGAATATGAGTGAACACTATGTAAAAATGCCAAGAATTAATAATGTGTTGAAAAGCTAGCTGTTAACATTTCACAAAAGGCATATAATGGTATAGCAATTCTATGATTATCAGGTCCACCCTAGAAAAGTACCAATTGCAATCTTAAGACCATAAAATAACAATATGTGTGTAAAATGGCACATACAATTCTTTAGTCAAAATGCTCGAGTGCTTTGTACTTAGTATTTATTTGAGTCAGTAATCAATGAAATTCTTCTATAAAGCGACTAACGTGACGAGTCACGACTACTTCACTCAGCCAGTCATGGAAGATTGCCATACTCCATGAAACTGTTAATAATTGGAATTTCCATATGGGTAGGTACTTTCTTTGCGAGGCTAGCACCTCGTACGCGTTTTAGTTTAGTTAAACATTATGCCTGGGCCTACTCTGTCTGTAAGAAAATCCGCCACTGCAATCGCCTCTGTTTCTGAGCACAGGTACTTATTCGATTATATTTAATATTTAGAAGAACTTATATGAGACAAAACAAATTGTTAAAGTTATTTTATGTTTAAATCCATTCTTACATACTTTATATCTTTAAGTAGTTTAAATATAAACACTATTAAAATTCAGTCTTAATATGTCTACTAAAAATCATCGTAACTCTAATTACCGTAATACCGTAACGAAAATTTAATTATGTTAATATAATTTGGACTTTTTTTTATATAGAATAGGAAGGCGGACGAGCATATGGGCCACCTGATAGTAAGTGGTTACCAAACGCCCTTAGACATTGGCATTGTAAGAAATGTCAACCATCGCTTACATAGCCAATGCGTCACCAACCTTGAGAACTAATATTTTATGTCCCTTGTGCCTGTAATTACACCGGCTCACTCACCCTTCAAACTGGAACCACAATAACAAGTACTACTGTTTTGCGGTAGAATATCTGACGAGTGGGTGGTACCTACCCAGATGAGCTTGCACAAAGCCCTACCACCAGTTATACTTATAAATATAATTTAATTATAAATATAATTGATAATAATAAATAGATCATGCAGTAAAATTAAAGTTAAGATGTATATGGTCATGCAATAAACGCGGGTTTAATATGAACCTGAAGATATTCGTCGAGTTCGACTTGTCCGTTCATGTTAGTGTCGATTTCCTTTAATATTTCGTGCAATTGTTCCCCGGTTACTTCTTCGCCGTAGTTCTGTGGAATAAGCTTAGACGTTCAACATCGAGACATCCACACATGCAAGATAGATTATAGAACATTACACCACTAATTTATATTATAAATCATCATTGAAAATAACCGAAACGAGAAAACTAGTATTGGCAGCAATATTAAAAAGAACCAGCAAATAAGACCTGTACAAAAATCTTGTATTTGAAAACGTTTAGATTTGTGTACAAGCCTTATACATCCCAGTATTAATTAAACGTGGTGAATGAGTATGATTCCCAACAATTCACATTGACAGACACTAGACAGTTGTGCGACAAAAATCTTCCCCAGTGTGAACTTTTCCTAAATTTCTACCTGAAGGTAGTCCTGTATTTCCAGTTGCCCATTATAAGTGACGTCTATTTCTGATAGAATCGCACTTATTTCGGCGTCCGATGGCTTCACACCCATAGTCTATAACATTATTGTATTGGAAAATAGTATTAAAAAAAAAAAACTATTTAAATATTCCTCAATAGTACAACGAACACTATACTTTGTGTATGAAGGATGGTACGATCTTTATTGACTTACTCTTTATAAATTGGATATATTATACATTACCAAAAATCTTATAAGATAAATATAGTTATACTCCGTATATTTATTTATTCACTTTTTGACAGATGAAACTAGTGAGTGCGGCAACGTGACATTTTGATTATCGATTTTTGCTGCTGAATATTTTTTTTTTATATCTAATTGATATTTGAGTCGATACAAGGTTTTTTTCCATACTTATGTACCTATATATAAAACGTCGTTTTTTCAATTTATTCATTTGCAACAAATACATTCAATCAAATTATGTGTCATATAATGTAACTATATTTGATGCATGACAATTATCCCTTCTAAAAAATAATTAAAACTGGGCGGGACATATTTTTATTACGCACTTTAAAGTTACCTTTTACGTACCTTGGAATAGTTACGTTCTAATGAAGATGTTAAAAGTGAATAAAAAATTGAACAGAATATACTATACTAAACTTAAAATATTCAATCGTCAACATTTGTTGAGTCAAGTTTCACTTTCGTCACGCTTTATTATTTTCTTTGTAAAAAAACATTACCTTGAGACTTCTCCTGATGTCGTTTATGGATACGAATCCTTTCCTATCCTTGTCTATGATTTGGAAGCGTTTGATGTACGTCTGTATTTCGTCCTTGTTAAGGTTGATCGGAATCTTGTCTCTGCTCGCTCGGTTCACCATCTGTCCCATTTCGTTGGCGAGGAAATCAGCAGCGATTTTCGTTTGTTTCTGAAATGTATGATTGTTATATTTTATTTACATTTACGTAACATGTTTTATAAATAATATGGGAATGAGTTTATGTGATATATTTAGAGTGACAGTACGGACGTATTAAAGTTGATTATACATATCATTTGAGAAAAAATGTTTCTTGTCGATAAATATATAGATAAATAAATAATTCTTAGTTTAGTATATATTAAGAAACGGATTAACAGATGAAAGATTAATTCAATTACATATAATAAAATATTTACGAGCCGGTATTTTGACGAGCCGGTTGGCGTGGTTGGTAGATACTTGCCTTTCACGCCGAAGGTTGTGGGTTCGATTCCCACCCGGGAGAGACATTTGTGTGCATGAACATGTCTGTTTGTCCTGAGTCTGGGTGTAATTATCTATATAAGTATGTATTTACAAAAAGAAAAGTAATATATGTAGTATATCAGTTGTCTGGTTTCCATAACACAAGCTTTGTACAAGCTTAATTTGGTATCAGATGGCCGTGTGTGAAAAATGTCCCAGGATATTATTATTATATATAAATATTCAAAGGTATATAATAAAGTTTGACGTGAAAGAAATTGTTTGGGGATCGGTAATGTTAAGATTTGTTATCTGCGTTTCTTTTAATATTGTCAATGCGCTCCTAATATAATACTATCTAACCGTAAGTTGAGGTAGTTTTAGTAGACAACATAAAATTGTATTTCTAAGATAATTTTTAGATATTAGAAAGTAAAATATCGCTACTATATTACCATCCGATATATTTTTGAGGCGTACGTGACGCAACGCGAGCACTGGTGGAGCAACTCTTTAGGTGAGGAGAGTATGAGCGATGGTTACCTGTTTCTCGACGTCGGACCACTTGAGCTCCTCGGCCATGATCTCGATGACGACGGGCAGCGCCTCGGCCGCGGCCTGCACGTTGAGGAAGGCGAGGCGCAGCCGGCGCGCCACCATGTCCACGGCCGTGCACGCGTACTCGCGCACGCCGTATCTGACCATATAGTCATCCCGTTATAGTTTTAATTCACTTGCTGCCTTCTTAGTTAGTAATTCAATTTTTTTTTTTTTATAGAATAGGAAGGCGGACGAGCATATGGGCCACCTGATGGTAAGGGGTCACCAAACGCCCATAGACATTGGCATTGTAAGAAATGTCAACCATCGCTTACATAGCCAATGCGCCACCAACCTTGGGAACTAAGATTTTATGTCCCTTGTGCCTGTAATTACACTGGCTCACTCACCCTTCAAACCGGAACACAACAATACCAAGTACTGCTGTTTTGCGGTAGAATATCTGATGAGTGTGTGGTACCTAGCCAGACGAGCTTGCACAAAAACTAATTGTGTAATCCTATTTTGGTTTTAGTTATATAATACTTAATATAATAATGTACGTAATAATAACGTACGTTTGTTATTGACTATTGGATTACCAAATAAATAAATAAAATAGCATTGCTTTATCGAGTCTCCGCTAGTTTAACGCTTGCTTAAACATGCCAGTGCATCTTTTAACAACAGTATTTATATTTAAATTTTACAATAAGACGTATATTTATATAATTAAATCAAACGCATGTTACCGAATCTCCGCGTCGATGTAGGGAAATTCAGGATGCACCTTCTTGCCGATAATGGGCCACCTCTTGCCAGTCATGCTGGCCATTTTTGCCACTGCAAATGCACGATCTCCATACGACTTAGCCAAATGTTGTGCGACCTGGGGCCATATTAAAATGTCTTGTGATTCTTCTATAAGATCCTTCGTTAATTCGTAATTAATTAAATAAAAAATATGACATACTTCCATCTCAAGACCGAAGTCCTGCACTAATCTGATGTACATAGTAGGAGTCCACCCATGAGCGCCCTCTATCAGGAAACCATCAGTTTGACATTCTTTGTAGAGTGGCTTGAGGTTTGCACCTGAAATAATAATAATTATAATATATTATTCAAATGATAAGTACAAAATAATTTAATCTGTTTATAGAATAATAAAAATAGAGAATAAGTGCGTCAATTAAATCTCAATAACTCGACTAGTACAGACATTTGGTGTTAAAATTGACGTCACGTTCGCTATTTTATATACCTATTGGCATTGGAAAAAATGCCGGTAATAAAGGGTTTTAACGTTATCTCATTGACTCACATTACGGTAATAATAATTATGTAATAAATTGCAACAGATAAAAAATATATTACAGTTATAAAAAAGCGGGGAATTTTTATTGGTAATTTTATACATGATATACAAAATTAATTGTTACTTATTAATGAATATAAAAAGCAACTAGTTTTCTAACCGGTTCTTGTCGGTATAATCTACATTGTCAAATGAAAGCTACCATAAGTTTACGTTTATTTAATCGTGTAAAATGATAAAATGAAATGGCTTGTAAGACCATGACTGACTTTCAATAGCGGCGTCGATGGTCTCGGCGGCCATGGCGCGGTAGGTGGTCCACTTCCCGCCGGCGATGGTGACGAGGCCGGTGGGAGACACGTGCACGATGTGGTTCCTGGCCAGCGACTGCGTGTCGGGCTTGTTGGGGTCCGACACGAGCGGCCGGATGCCCGACCACGCCGACAGCACGTCGCCGCGCCGCACTGTGGGCACAGTCGGTTACACGGGACTATAGTCGAGACTTGCTCACTTTAAAAATCCATAAAGCTTCTTCTATCGAAATCAAAATTACAGCAATTTTTTATTATGAAATCCATAAAACTTATATTATTATGCTTGACTTTTAAGCGCTTACGGTCTATTTTTTTTTTTATATATACATAGCCAATGCGCCACCATCCTTGGGAACTAAGATGTTATGTCCCTTGTGCCTGTAATTACACTGGCTCACTCACACTTCAAACCAGAACACAACAATCTCAAGTACTGCTGTTTTGCGGTAGAATATCTGATGAGCGGGTGGTACCTACCCAGACGAGCTTGCACAAAGCTCCACCAGTAAGTAAATCGTCTATACTAAAATTATTCTTCTATATTTCAAATAGAATAAATGTTTCATTATTATTACTAATTCAAGCGAGGTCTACGTAACAAGCAATCAAATAACATATATATATATATATATTTATTTATTTATTGAAGAAGTCATTCGAGACGGATGTTTAATTTTGGAATACAAATGTAATTCCCATTTATAGTATTACACTTAAATTATTACACTATTATTTAAGTAACCATGAATTTATTAGATTATGTAACTTACCCTCAACATCCGGATTGAGATAGTTTTTGACTTCAGTAAGAATAAAGAGAATTTCGTCCTCTGTGGGCTTGGGGTTGTGGGTGACCTTGCACGGCAAATCCGTTGTGCCAGCTATGGTGCCCTTCAACCATGGCAGGAAGAAGATTACACGGCCGTCAGACGTAGCGGGATCGAGCAAACCCATGTGTTCTGGACTGTGACGTAAAAGATACACTTGATACTAACTTGATTGTCGTAAAAGAGTAACAACTGAGTTTCTTTGTAGTTGGAACCGGTCGGTTGGATCTTTTAAAATGGTGATGCAAATGTGCTCGCAAGAGCCTACTTAAATAAAGTATATTTTGTTTTGATACATTGAACTTAAGAAAGATTATAAATTAAAAATCAATACATTAGCAGGAAAAAAGACACAGAAAATAAAAAATACATATAACTTTATCTAAAACAAAGGACGAACGTCGGGTTATATTATTAGCAACATACATAAGCGAAACGTTGAAAGCCGATATGACCCAGTGGTAAGAACGCGTGAATCTTATCGGATGATTGTGGGTTCAAACCCCGGCAAGCACCACTGAATTTTCATGTGTTGTAATTATAATTCATCTCGTGCTTTACGGTGAAGGAAAACATCGTGAGGAAACATACATGTGTCTAATTTCACTGAAATTCTGCCACATGTGTATTCCACCAACCCGCATTGGAGCAGCGTGGTGGAATAAGCTTCAAACCTTCTCCTCAAAAAGAGGAGAGGAGGCCTTTAGCCCAACAGTGGGACATTAACAGGTTGTTACATTACATAAGAATCATGTTAAGCCACAATAAAATAACACTTTAATAGATGTATTCAACTAACCTGTAATATCCGGGAAGGACAATGTGTACACCAGAAGATGGACAGCAGATAGACTTGACGTTTTGATCATCCATCTGCCTGATGGAATCAGTGAAGGGACCAGTTGCGTTGATGATGCACTTCGCTTTTATATCCCATTCTTTCCCCGTAAGTTCATCCTGAAATTATTGCCCAGATAATAGATCGCTTTTAAAGAGTATGAGAAAAAACATACAAAGTCAAAAAATATAGACTTTCTTGATCAATTTCTAAAAATGGCTGGAGAAAGAAAATTCTTAAAGGTCATTTTCGCAAGAAAAAACTTGCCCATCATAGATGATAATTATGCGTGCTGCCTAGTTTAATAAGATGCTGCATATTGTCTACGTACATTATCGGTCACATTTTTAATGTCATGACGTCATAATAGACTAATATTATGATAGAGGAAGTAAGTATGCAGTGTTGGTGACTGACCCGGAGCCTGGCCCCGCTGAGCTTGCCGTTGGTCTTGTGCAGCTTGGTGACGCTGACGTGGTTGGCGATGGTGGCGCCGTGCCGCGCCGCCGTCAGCGCGATGGCGAGGTTCATGCGCGCGTCGTCCTGCTGGCCTGCACACGGACAATCACGTCACCGCGTTATAATATCCATGTGATTAAATATTGGTAGTCGTAGTTGTAATAGTAGTGGTAATAGAAAGCTTAATAAGACGAATTCATTTGTATTATCCATGCTCTTAATTATTTTTTAATAAGTTCTTGCAGTAATTCAATATTTTATTTATTTGAAATTAATATAAGAAAAAAAAAACAAACCATCGTAATACACGATACCGCCGCACAGATTGTCAGATTTCAACATAGGGAACAGTTCGAGAGTATTCTTCTTAGATAAATAGTATGAGCTCTTTAAATTTCTGTCACCGGCTACCAAATCGTACATTTTGATACCGAACCAATAGTAGGGTACCTGCCACCATCTGGAATTTTAAATACACAGGTTAATTAAAAATACTATGCTCTCTATAATATTCGTTTATTAACAACAATAATAATGCCGGCAGTTACTTGTGTAAATAAGAATTAAAAATCTACGAAATATCCGGTCTATTTTCTTCATAATTTAATACAATGAATTTATATATTATAATACTTACTTATAAACTGGCAGCAAGATCGGCAATGGTCTTGTCAAGTGTGGAGCCACCTCCAGCATGTTAGCGCGTTCGTGTAACGCCTCCTTTACCATCTTGTACTGGTCGTAGTCGAGGTGTAAGATAGCCTTTTGCAAGTATCGCACGCCGCCGTGTATGAGCTTTGTACTTCTGCTGGAAGTGCCGCTGGCGAAATCGTCAGTTTCGACAAGTGCTGTACGTAGCCCTGAAAAAAACATTTACAATATTTATGATTTTGTCAACATTTATTATGTCAAATAAATAATAGTAAATATTAGGTCCTTATATATGAAATTAGCGTTTTGTCGTACTGACCACTTTGATCTGAAATATCTCCTCTTTGGTTAAGAATTCCAAATTCAAATTTATAAATTCATTTAGCTGGTACATTTGAGTTTTGAAAAAAGTCATTCATTTGTTTTTTCCTCATTATTTTTTTCTTTGGCGTCGCATATTACCGCACATTGGAAAACATGAAATATCGGTATATTTACGAGTACGAGTTCTACCGTGGCACCAGTGCTGCAGAATCAGCTCGAAGGATTAATGATGTGTACGGCGCTGATACCGCAAAATAAAGCGTGGTACGTTCTTGGTTTCGACGTTTTCGTTCTGGAAATTTCGACCTTTAGAACCAACCCCGTGGACGGCCGAAGACCAAAGTGGAAAATGAAGAATTAAAAGCTATTGTGGAAGTGAATCCATCACAAAGCACTTCAGAGACATCTGCAGGCTTCGGGGTAAGTGATAAAACTGTATTAATCCACTTGAAGCAAATTGGGAACATAAAAAAACTTGAAAGATGTGTACCTCATGAATTGAGTGAATCGAACTTGCAAACACGCGTCGTCTGCTGTGTTACTTTGCTCAACCGATACAATAATGAAGGGATTTTAAATCGAATCATTACTTGAGATGAAAAGTGGATACTGTACGATAATTGAAACCGCTCGTCACAATGGCTGAACCCTGGAGACCCAGCCAAATCCTGTCCTAAACGAAAATTGACTCAGAAAAAGTTACTTGTGAGTGTTTGGTGGACTAGCGCCGTCGTCGTTCACTACAGCTTTCTTTTTTTTTATATTCGCCGGGAGGGCAAATGACTACTCCACCTGATGGTAAGTGGTAGTAGAGTCGAAACGCGACGACGGCCAGTACAGACGGGAAAAACGTTCTGCACTAGCCGCCTTCGCCTTGCCGGCCCGCAAGATGTCTCTTCATTTGAAACGCCTCTTCATTCTAAAATGAAATGGCCATCCGATGCGGCAGTCCAAACCGCCTTCAAAGAGTTTATTGATTCTCGCCCCCATGGTTTTTTTAGTAAAGGGATCAATGAACTACCTATGAGATGGCAAAAGTGCCAAAATATATAAAGTGCAAAAATATATTATACAAAAAAAATTACTTTATATTCCTCACGTACAAAACGCCAATTTCATATGTAAGGACCTAATATATAGACTTTGTGAAATCATATTAAGGGGAATATGGTAAAAGCTGGCAACATTTCAACATCATCTCATCATCGTTATTACTTGTTTAACATTGTAATTACAAATAAATCGGAGATTTTAAAATAGTTTTGACATTTGGTGAATCCAAAAAATCTTTATTGAATTGAGTAGGTTATCTACGAATTATGACTTAGGGATAAGTAAATAATTCCAGGATATTTCCAATTTTAAATAAAATTTAACAGATTATATAGTGTTTACCTCTTGTGGTAGCATCCAGAGCACACCCAGCGCCAGTGGCGCCACCACCAATAATAAGGATATCATAAGTGTGGCCTGCTTGGAGATTGTTCACCTGCTCCGATCGCGACGGCAGAGGTCGCTTCTTGCGTTCTGTCTTAGCGGCAACTGTTCCTGGATTGTACCAGTGCTGCAATACATTATATAAAAATGATTTTAATATTAAATTCGTTATTCAAATTGTTAAATAATTGAACAGTAGATACAATTGTTTTAATGAGGTGTGTCAAAATATGAAGCGCAATTTATTCTTTGTTCGGTTAAAATACTAACAAAGTTTTTGGATTACTATGTTACAAATTTGAACGTCACCCAGTCAGCATGCAGGTTCCTAAATAAATAAATAATAAATAAATCTTCGTTGGCTAATCGTTCGTTACAGAAGCTTTATAATAACATGCAAATCACATACAATGTGTTTATAATTTAAACTTGATGTACGACTACATTCAAGCCATTATAACATATTTTAGTAAAGCAATAGTTTTGCAAAATAAAATTCTCTAATCTATGCATGAAGTTGTTGGAAAAAACGAGATAGAAATCAATGCATTTAATAGTGTGATATTCCTTTGTTCTTTATCGAACTAATTGCCAAATTACTCTTGGCACAGTTGAAGGTGTTTTTAAAAGAGGTCGTATTATTATTACCTATTACAAAGAAAATAACAAGGTTATATTTCTTCTTTTTAATGTTTTAAATGTTAATAAATTAAATCAACGTCTAATAACATTGTTACTGTCACTAGCAGAAGTGTGGGAGGTCAGATCATCTTCGCCCCCTAAAGAAAGGTCCGCCGAGCCAAAAAGTGACCGCAGGTGCGTTAAATCCCAAGGTAAATAGCTATCCGAAATTTGGAAGTCAGCAGAGCTTACACTCTTGTGTCTCGGAGAGGACGTAAATCCGCTTGGTTTGAACTCCATCCAGTCATGTCTGATTGCTGTTCCATCTAAATATAAGTATCAGAGAATAGAGACTGTGTTTGCGCACAAACTTCTACACTATATAGTCTATTGGGCAGCTGGCTGCAATAAAATAGCCACCATGACCTGAATCGGTCAGAATTTGAACAAATCGACATTTGCTGTCACAAATTGCTGACGCAATATTACGTACTTGTATGATTAATAATAAATAAAAATACGATTAATCGTGTTTAAATTAAGTCACCACAATTCGTAATACAACCGACATTTAAAAGGCGATATGCGGATTTAGATTATTTGTAGATAAATAAACGTTAGATTTAATTGCAATATGAGATCTTCATTTTAAATAGCGTATGAATTTGAACGCACATAAATTTAAGAGCGTTTATAATGATATTCCAATTACAAATATGACGTAATCACTTATCGTACAAGCTCGTCCTTGTTTATATCGTAGGGTCTTAAACGTAAGCCACTAACGGTAAAATAATAATGACAATAATATAAGGAAGAACGTACTATACACAATAATTAATGGCGGCAATGGCGGGCTTCACTGTTAACGACATAGCGACCGCGTGGGCCCTACAATACTTACGGCACTACATTTTTCAACGTTTTATAATACTGTTGAAGAAAATAGGCAGTAGGGAATTTGAAACGATAAAGTACAATTAATAAATTATATTTTCAAGATATTTCAAGATTTCAAGAGTATAATTGATAATTTAGCAAGAAATAAAGCAACATGGAAATTATAAATATGATATTTTATAAATTAACGAATTAACGTTTTTCTGATAACGAGCCAAAGTTTTTTTACCGATTTGCATCTCGACTTAAGTAAGTTCTTTAACTGCCACTGGCATAATGAACTATTTTACTTTTAACAACTATTGCAAGTTGAAAATTTGTATTTTAACAAAACAGACGAGTAAGTAAGCATTTTTAAGAGAAATTAGGTTAACCCTTCAGACGGCTTAATACTCATAATGCAGGGCGATTTTCGTGACATGTAATGTAACCAACAACATTTAAAATAAGTATTTTTCGTAAAAACAAATATGTTGTTTTGAAAAAAACTGCGTAATAGTTATAATCACATATAACTATTATATAAATATTACAGGATGCTCTGAGTTCAGCAATGAAACGTAATATGATACGTACCGGTTTGTCGTCAGCGGAGAGCGCCCAGCCTGTTATCACCGCGCCGGCCACTCCTGCAGTACCAATTAACAATTTTCTTCGAGACATTGTCTGAAAATTGCAATAATAAATAAATACAAAAATCAAAATAGTTGTTTCTGTTTTAGTATAAACATAATGTAAGTTACGTTTTATGTCAGTTATTAAACCTAATTTTTATAATGTTGAGCTATTGATGTGTACCTACGTTTTTGAGAAAAATAAAACAGCCCTGTATTGGGAGTTACTAATACATATTTCTAAGCGTTTTACATTTCCTAAGCCTTTCATTAAAATTTAGTATTTAGTAAATTTTGTTCTAGGAGTATGTATTATTATCACTATCTAAGGTACCTAAGTCTAAAGTCTTATTTGTAACACACACGTAGCCCAAATAATCAAGGGGTCAGGATCGAACATACCGATTCGATCGACTTTTTACATCACTCGGGCGGCCCGTCATCTGTTGCGTTATGATCCTTTCTTTGTATTGATGATATAATTTCGGTCAATTTTTAGAGTAACCCTTCTATATATGTTTTTTTTTTTCAGCCTTTTTCCGTCCACTGCTGGACGAAAGCCTCCCCCATAGAACGCCAACCATCCCGATCTTGGGCAGTCCGCATCCATCCCGAACCTGCCACCTTTTTTAAATCGTCGGCCCATCTTGTCACAGGGCGTCCTACACTACGTTTGCCTAAGCGTGGTCTCCACTCCAACACGTGTCGGCTCCATCGGCCATCAATGCGCCTGGAGACATGACCAGCCCACTTCCACTTCAGCGAGCTAATTCTAAGCGCGATGTCGGTGACTTTAGTTCTCTGGCGAATGTCCTCATTTCGGATTCTATCTGCCAGAGAAACCCCAAGCATCGCGCGTTCCATTGCTCGCTGAGCGACCCTAAATTGGTGGACCAGTCCTACGGTAAGTGTCCACGTTTCGGCACCGTAAGTCATTACAGGTAGGACGCACTGATTGAAGACCCTGGTCTTAAGCGACTGTGGGATCGACGATTCAAAAATATGACGTAACTTCCCGAATGCCGCCCAGCCCAAACGTATTCTTCTTTTAGCCTCCTTCTCAAAGTTGTGCCGGCCAAGTTGTATATTTCTGCACAACTTCAAGTGGAGAGCCATTTACGACCACTGGTCTCGGGGATACATGACGGTTTGCCATAATTTTGGTCTTTTCAATGTTCATCCCGAGACCTACTTGTCTTGAAGAATCGCTCAGGCTGTTTAGCATCTCTTCTAAATCCTGCAGAGTCTCCGCCATGATGACAATGTCGTCGGCAAATCGCAGATGTGTAATGTGTTGGCCATTTATATTATATCTATATATGTATAATACTCAAACGTTTACTTCTGTCAAGTGTACCGAGATTCAAGCGGGAACGTTCAATGCTTACATCATTTTTGCAATTATGTATTATCTTTTAAAGACGAAATGGAGTTTACTATATATTTATAAACTAGAAAAACAAAAATGTAATTAACTATTGATAAAAACTAACTTTTATATATTTCCAATATTTAAAATAAAAACTTAACCAAAGTGCAAACTTAACGTGTGAAAACGTGATAAATTGATTTATTTGGCGTGTTAATTAAACATGTTATAGTAGGTATGTTCTCTTTGGATTTAAAAATATAGAAAAATATGATATTCAATATTTTAATAATATAGTAATGATATTCAATATTAGCCGAAATGGCCTAGAATGCGAGAATCTTAACCGATGATCGTGGGTTCAAACCCGGGCAAACACCGCCGAATTTTGATATGCTTAATTTGTGTTTATAATACATCTCATGCTTGAAGGTGTAGAAAAAAATCGTGAGGAAACCTTTTTTTTAACCTTGGAAAAATGCGCTACGTGTCTACCCACGGGATCAGTGGGGGGTAAGTGGGGCTCGCCGGTGTCCAAGGCGCCGAGTGCACGCACTAAAAAACTAGATCACGGGATCGCTTTCGAATGCTGTCGTGTCGCTCTGACGGCATCGTGAGGAAACCTGCATATGTGTAATTTCATTGAAATTCTGTCACATGTGTATTCTACCAACCCGCATTGGAGCAGCATGGTGAAATAAGCTCCAAATCTTTTCCTCAAAAGGGAGAGAAAGCCTTAGCCCAGCAGTGGGACATTAACAGGCTGTTACTGTTACTACTGTACGTTCAATACTGAAATATGTTATATTTATGTTTACTTAGTTTCAGTTCAGTTCAGTTCATTTCATTTCACTGAAAAAAAAAATCCATTATATTTTTTTACGATTTCAATATCTTGTATTATTTCACTTTATAAAGTACCTCTAGACATAAGGACGGTTTCAATACGAACCGGTAACTCTTGACCCAGTGACGGTTAAATCTCCCGCTAAATGTTTTCCGGAGAGCTATTAGAGTACACTCGAGGCGAGTGATACTTGCCTAGTTTCAAGTCTGCCTAGTTTTGTATTTTAACAGTTAACTGGTAAACACGGCAGTTCATTGTATAGATAACCTCATCAAGATTATCTATCTAATTATTATATACATAATAATTAATTATGCATAATTAACATTGTATTATCTGTTATAGGTTTTGTTCTAATTTTAACTTTTACCGCGAGTATAACTTTTTTACTAGAATATCCCATCATATGCTTCATGCATTAAAAATATAATGATTTTGTTTAAAGTCTACAATATATTGACTTCTAGATATTTCAATGAATCGTCGTATAATCGTCGAACTATAATCTTTACATATTTTATATTAGTAGTAAAATACTCTTGGCTTATTAATTTCGGAAGTTCTTCTTAACAACGACATAGTTCAATCTATAGGAACACAAAAACAATGGTCTTATCCTTAAATGAAGACTTATTAATATTTTTCCTCATATATATGCACCTACAGCGTTAATTTATTGTTTGCCTAATTCTAAACGAAAATAATATACGTTATATTAATAAAAGCTAGGCGATTATAATATTCCCCGTGCCATGATATAATCTGGACAGCTAGATATGTCAATCCTATAATTCCTATTCAGTTTTCATAGACAATTAAAAATATTAAGTATGAAGATTGCTCGTGTAATTTAGTAATTTATTCATTAGATAAGTAAGTGTGTATATGTAAAAAGTTACATAACGGCCTGTGAATGTCCCACTGCTGGGCTAAAGCCTCCTCTCCCATTGAGGCTTGGAACTTATTCCGCTAATGCGGGATATAAATTAATTAATGCGGATCCTTAATTTTAATTGTTTTATTTATTATACTAGCTGTTTCTTAGTTATATAAGATGGATGCTGTGGTTTCCTATAATTGAGAGAGCACATAGACTTATAACTCGTGTAATGTGTGATGTGAGCTTGAGATGTATATTCCTTGTTGGAGATACTAACGTAGAGCTGAGAGTAGAGTGTTACTTTTGGTCTGATTACCGTAACGAATTGTTTTCGTCATTATCACGTCCCTATCACGATCAGCACCATCGAGTCTCATGCAGGGCTGATAACGATATGTAGAGCTAATATTATTTATATTGCATTACTAATGCTGTATTACATAATATAATCAATTGAAAATTTTCTTTCTATTTTCCATAAATATTTTTTAACATAGTCAAAATATATATATCAGCCATTCAAATATATATATGAACCATAAGTATATATAATACTAGTTTCTGCCCGCGGCTTTTTTATCGGTCTCGGGTTTAAGATGAAAAGTAACCTATGTTCTTTCTTGAGGTCCAAGTTTGCTTAATACCTATCAAAATCGGTTCATTGGTCAACAGACAGACAGAGTTACTTTCGCATTTATAATATTAGTATAGATTGATTAGCAAAATCAAAATTATGAAATTTATAAAAAAAAATTACGCAGCTAAAAAAAAGGAACAAAAATAACGCTAGCTATTAAGCCTAAGTTGTATAGCACAGGTATTACCTATTGAATACATGTGTTTACAAGCTCAACACGCGACTTTGCCCGCGTTTCATTCATTATGTGAGTCTGAGGATTACTTAAATAAAATACATATAGCACATGATACTTTAGATTAGGGATGCATCGCCAACGCGCTTCCAACCTTGCTAACTGAGATGTTATGTTCTTTGTGACTGTCGTTACACTGGCTTACTCACCCTTTAGTTTAGCGGTAGAATACATGATGAGTGGATGGTAACTACCCACACGGGCTTGCACAAGGCCCATCACCAAAAACAGTATTGCATAATTATTTTCAAAACTTTTAAGCAATATTACGCCAGACATAAGATTAACACTAGCAAAAATGACATGTAGTTTAGTTAGCTGCAGACGAGTCTACGAGCGATAATTACGAAATTCGGTGACTGATTAGTTTGCACAAACTTATCAGCAGATAGCAAGTACGACGCACGTCTCTTAATGAAATAGACGATCACTTCCTACATGACAACTCAGCGATAAGCTAAGGACAAACTCTATCACTTTTATCATTTCACATGCTGTATATTAATTACTGATATAATATTTTGTATTTTCCGATAAGTTATTAAATGAAAGAAATGAAAAAAAAAATTATATTATTGGTGGAAACCATTACTAATGTTATAAATGCGCAAGTGAATTTGTTTGTTTCTTTGTTATGCTTTCAAATCAGAACCACTCAACCGACGTCTGGGGTACAGAAAAGGACTAAGGGTACCTTACCAGTAACAGTTTGTTAATGTCCCACTGCTGGGCTAAGGCCTCCTCTCCCTTTTTGGGGAGAAGGTTTGGAGCTTATTCCACCACGCTGCTCCAATGCGGGTTGGTGGAATACACATGTGGCAGAATTTCGATGAAATTAGACACATGCAAGTTTCTTCACGATGTTTTCCTTCACCGAAAAGCACGAGATGAATTATAAACAGAAATGTTATATAGGGTACCTTACACCACCTCCCATCCCTTACACGCGGATGAAGCCGCGGGCAGAAACTATTTTGTAATAATAATGATTTAAAATTAGAATAACTTCAGTACGATAATAGCGATAGCGATGCGGAATGTTAATAGAAATAATAAATCATTGCGTTTTCAACGTGACATTTTTATCTAATCCCAAACAAATAAAGGTATAAAGTAAAGTCACACTTCTGAGCTAACACCTCCTGACATGCTTTAAGGATAAGTTTATTCTAGAACTTATTCCACCACTCTACTTCAATGTAGGATACATGACATGTGGCAGATTTTCATCCGACACGTGCAGGTGTGTTTAATAATCAAATGTGTTTTCCTTTACCCCTGAGCACGAGTAGATTATAAACGCAAATTAAACACCAATATATATAGCCAAGGCTAGACCCTGCAATCTTCGTTTAAGATTCTCGTATTCTAACCACTAGGTTGATAGCTCGATTGAAGTTCAAGAGGGATGCACACCCTTCAAAACAAATTACGAAAAAAAGACCTCCAAATTTCAAGTCTATACATCTAAATATTATAGGCTAACCTGTGCTTACGTGTTAGCCACATACAGGTCATGGTATCTTATACTAATATTATAAATGTAAAAGTTAGTCGGTCTATCTGTCCGTTACGCTTTGACGGCAAAATCACTGAAACGATTTAGATGAAATTTGGTATTAAACAATATTGGACCCCAAGGAAGGACATAGGCTACTGTTGTATATCTGCAGGTGCAGGTTTTGCACCCGCCCTCCTTAAAACGCGGGCGAAAACTAATTGTAAATATGTATTTGTATTGTGTTAATGTATATTTTGTAAAAATGATATAAAACATAAAATTTAAATAAATGTGTCAATTGATTTTATTACTAATAAAACGCCAACACACCGGATTCCAATCCATCAAGACCCTTTTTAATAGGTACGCTTAAATTCGACCACCAACTGGCGCGCTATTAGGGGTAGATAACAGTGTGGGGGAAATAATCTCCAATACCTTCCGCGAGAGAAATAAAGCCCTTTACCTACCAGAGGGATATTCGGATAACGGCTCATTATTATACTTTACTAATCATATGAAATCTCATAATACATTCTTAAAATTGATTCTCCACTTTTTAATATTTAATCTTTATTTACTACTTATACCTAACAATATTTTTATTTGATTTAGAATAATGACATCAGTGCTTTCTTAATACCTTCATTTGATAATAAATACCGAACATTTCTCTCGGTAACCTTAAAATATTAACTAATTATTGTTAAAAGTCTCTTCTCGTATGCCATAGTTTTTTTTTTAATATTAAAGATCGTATTCAGATGCTCCATAGAGATTCAGCCTAACACGGGTACGTACCTAGAGTTCTTGACTTGAAATAAATAATAAAAATCCCATTTTATATTACGTCCAACGAACTTCGCGGGTAAAACATAGTATGTAGTATGAAAACGAAATAAAAATTATGTAACGAGAGTTTTTTAACAATCACAATACCGTTTCGTGACATATTATAAATAAACTGCTTTATAACGTCATGCTCTATTTCTTAACCATACCGATCGATGCAAATCCAAGGATAATGTAACTTTGTAGTTAGTAATTAGTATTGTTAGTGACAATGTCGTTAACACGTCGGTTATGTCAGGTATGTAAAGCAATACAAATGTGTGTTCTTTGGCAAAGCTATAGAATTGCGTTCCAATTATATTTGCGTCTTGTATCGTGCAAACAACGCAAGTGCACTCGACACCCGAAAAAATCGGTACAATGAACTCTTTGATGTCAAGGACTTTTGTTTTGTAAGAATAAAACATGATAATTATAACACCCGATACGCGTGCAATGTTTTATTATTGTCTTTTACTTAATAACCATAAAGCCAATATGTAAAACACAAAACAAAGAGGTAGACAAGCTTATGTAAATGCACGTAAGTAGGATGGAGGATAACGAGTGATACAATGAACAGTAATGCCAAACTCGAAACTCGTCGCAGAACACAGTCGAGAAATGTTAGAAAGTGATTTACGACATTGTCTATAACAAATATGAGTATACGCAAAACAGCGTGGCACCGTTAATCAGTTTTCAATATTTGAAAGTAAGTCTACGAAACAGCACATATTAATTATTCAATATCTTGAACCATTCTAAATATACTTAATTAAAACAAATTGTTTTAAGATAAGTATTTTTTTACTTATGTTATATATGTATTAATAATGTGTAATGTAATATACATAAATACAAATTATTTTAGTTTGAAGGAAAAGACAGGATCGCGAAGCAGTAAAATGGGTTCGCTTCACGTTTCGTAATTCAAGAAGCCAGGACATGTAGCGGAAGGGGTATATAACACGTTTTAATTTTGACGAAATCTTTTTGTGTGAATACAAACGTTTTATTAAACAAAATACATAGCTATTAAAGTGATAAAAAATAATAATGTAGTTAATCTATTCTGAATAACTAGGCATAGGCATGCCTTGTCGAGCCAAAACCGAAATAGACTGAGCTTACAGAAGAGTATTACAGTTGAAGTTATTACAAGCCGCCTGAGTACGCCAGGTGACAAACGAATTAAACCTACAATAAATTTTATGTAAAGATATAATAAAGAAATACGACAAGCTAATGATATCTACGTTAAAATGTTTTACATCAAACAAAGATAGATTCCATAAAATTATTTCTACTTAATACAATTATATATTCAATTTAAAAAAATATTTAATGTATATTAGCAAGTTATGAGTATGACATTTTACGTAGTATTTAAGAAATGAACATCTAATAACTTAAGCTTTTTAAGTATTCGTTACATTTGACCGACTCTACCGTAACAATGACCTTGGCATAAACTCGTAATGATGTCATATGACAATGGTGATTTTTCTATCGCTTAAAGATCCCAATAATTTAATTTAATTAAAAAACGGCATGAAATAAAATGATAACACGTAACATTTTTTTTATTTATATAAATTTAATTTAAAAATATATAGCTCTACAGAAAATACTCATTATCTTTAATTCTCACTAGTATAGTGAGAAATTAAAGAAAATGAGCTTTTTAAGATAATGCTAATTTAATTCAGAATTATAGATTTTTTTATGCAATAATGAATACCTTAATGGAACAAAAAATAATCAATATAAAAAATCTATCATCAAGATTACAACACATGTATTACAGTAATGTGATAATTTTTCGTATTAACATCTTACCTTTTAAGTTAATCACTCAGTTGGTCTAACTAAACATTTAAATATTATATAAACTAAAAACTAATTATAGTATACAAGGGCAGCGATGATACAAATTTTTAACTTTGTTGTATTTGGATTATTTGATCATTTAATTTTGTTCACACGTGGTTGTGCTATTTCACTTCACTTTTGTATTAAATAATAACAAAGATGCTACACTTTTAATAAATATTTTATGTATAAACTAACTATAGTTATCGTACGAAATCGTTTGGTAAGGCATTACAATGCCCTACCTTATCCGTCCCACTTACGGAGAACGGACTGACTAAGTATATTGTGCATTATCTATGGCAAGAATTGTTCGATTTTAAGCAGTGTGAAGTGATAGTTTTGTTACTAACTTCACAATGTAATCGCGACATCTCGCGTTATAATTATGTAACATGTGTATTAACTTGTAGCATTGGTTCTATGTTGAATGTTGCGAACATCTATTAATGTAGAGCAATTGTTCGCTAAGATGCGAACTGCGAAGTAATAATTTAAAATGACAAAACATTGAATAAAAATTTCAATACAACACATTTCATGAATGTGAACTGATATAATTATGATCCATGTATATTTTGTATCACTAGATAGTTTCTTAAATATAAATATTGAGTTGTGCAGAGTAGGTACTCGGTACTCGTTTCTTAATCGAAACTCCGCACTTTATGTCCTAATCGTATTCGACCGAATAAATCGAATAAGATATTTTTATTTTAAATGTTATAATCGAAAACTGCGGGATATTCTTTCATGCAAGATTTATAAATATAATTGTATATTTATTTATATTTATAGTATAAGCAAGTGAAAACTACTCGATTTCACCCCATTAGAAAACCCGATCCGATTTACAATCGAATCGAATGGCAGCTTTTAAATTTAAAGTAATATTGTTAATAGACGATAAAAAACTAAGCACTTTTTAATATAACGGATGTTGATTTTGTTAGTATCTGTCTTGTTTGGTATCAATCTGCACATTACCAGCTTCAATGAACAATCGCTAATTGTAGGTACATAGTGCTTGCATTTGCCCATAAAATACTTTTGTTGTCTGTATTATAGTGTTTTATGTTTACGAAATCTTTTTAGTAACATATGAGTTTAATTGTAGTGATAATTCTTTTAGGATTTTGCTTTCAGTAAACTGTTTTTAAGTTAATTTTAATTTTCATTATCTTTATATGTTAACTTTTTTTAAAAACTTTGTCCTGTTGTTTATATTCTAAATGAAATTAATATTATTATCAACACTGGGTGGATGAATTATTATATATATAATTAAATTATTATAGTATAAGTAAATCTCAATTATTCAGTAGGACTAGCTATCGATCATTTAAAGGTGTATATAATGTATGTTAATAAATAAAATAACTATTATAGTTTAATATAATTTATTGAGATTAAATTACATACATTTGTGCATGGGAGTTATAGTGATCACTTCTCCTTCTTCTCAGAGGAGAGAGAGTTGTAGAGCTTAGTAATCTCGTTGACGATAAGGGTTTGGACAACTGTGCCATTGGTGTCGAGGAAGTTTGCAAAAGATTTGTTGATTGAAGCCTCACGAGTCTTTCCATTGGAATTGCGCATCACAAGCACCAACTTGTATTTGTCATCATGTCTGGTCAAAATTAAAATACAATAAATTCTTGCATATGGAAAAAATAAATACATTTATAATTTAACATACATTAACTAGGCACAACATTTTTATTAATCAATTTTCTACAGATCCTTATTAAAATAAATAGTAATTTATCTGATATATACAATGTTTTTTCTTGTCATACATATGACTTGTAATATCTGTTTTGACAAATTCTGCAATTGCAGTACAGATAAAACGAATTAATATTACTAATCTTAATATATATACTGATCATTTAAAACCCATAAACCATATTCAGTTTAATATTTTTCTACTGGTTCTTTCTATCTATATTAAGAATTCACTTAATTCTAAAAGTAACAGTCTATAAATGTCTTACTGGGCTAAGGCCCCTTTATTCTATGTAATCCAAAATTCAAAAAAAGATCCAAAATTTTATCCTTTATTATTAGCGTTAGTAATACTACTTTTTGTTTTTTTTAAATGGTATATAAGGTACTCACTTTTTAACATAAGAGCTAGCTTCCCAAACTCTGTTGTTATTTCCCACTTTCTCTTTTGCTACTACAAAAATTCCCTTTTCTTTAAATGTAGTGTACAGAGTTAGAATACTCATGAGAATGAAATATGATGAGACACAGATAATAAGTACCAATCTGGAAATGAAATAATATATCATTCAAGATGAAAACTTTCTAAAGTATTACTCGAAATATTACATAGAGTATATTGTTATAAATAGTTTTTATACACATACTATAAATGTTATTTTATTTTAATAAATTATTTTTATGCTGACAATATTTGTATGGTACAAAGTTGTATTTTTAAGTTTGATCTTTACTTTCGAAATGTAAATAATAGTTATTTTTAAAAAAGCAGTTTGTTTTTTTTTTTAAATATCTGCTTCATACTTGACATTGGAATATGAATACTTGAATATTAAATAAAGAACTTAGCAGTGTTAAAACTATCATTGTCACTATCATATATATATATATATATATATATTGTATAATAATATTTATCTAATAAGTATTTCGGATATTCTCAAATAGTCCTATTGTGAATAAGGTACAGCTTAATACTAAGGGCAATAAAATTATTTCCTAATTAATTAACATCAACCAATTCTCTAATTACAGTCCAAAAAGGACTATCCTTGTTTCTAGTACGCACTATATGTTTACCTTAAAATAAACTTACTTTGATTGAGGGAAGGGGTATAGATAGTCCCACAGCAAAGCATAGAGAGCAACGCCTACAGCCAGTGCACATAGAAATAATCGTCCATCAATTAGTGCAAAACTCTCTTTACACTTCAATTCTCCAGTAAAAACCTTACAAAAATATTTTCTTTGATTAATTATACAGTTCATATAATTAATAATAATACATCTAAATAAGTTTTAAGAATTTAACAAAAGAAGCATTGCAATATATTCATTTAACTTTTGAACAAATCACAGGATTCTAAAAATTTAACAATATTGTAAAAATACATAATTATTTTAGACAGTTTTTTATTTAAGTATAATATGTAGTTTGGTAATATATTTTCTGAGGGTTGGCTTTAGAAATTCACATCTCGAATTTGGGGTTGATAAGGGTTTTTTATAGGGGTTGGTTGCCCCTTTTCAAAGGACACCCCACAGAGATGCTTAGTTTTTTTATATGAATTTGAAGTTACTTGCAATGGAACATTATTTGTTTATATGTGCATTTTTAAAGTCTGATGACCAGCAAAGCCAGTAGTTAGGTTCCTTTTAAATGCCACAATTGAATCGGCTCCTGTTCATTGGTTTATTTGTTAGACAAAATATTTGTATTCTAGAACTTTAAAAATGCACATGTAAAGGCAAAAGGATGTGCCGTTGCACATAATTTCAAGAACAAATAAAAAAAAAAAACTATGCGTTTCCACATCCTGACAGTCTCGTTAGTAAAAAACAACCCTTATCAAACCCAAATTCGAGAGGTGAATTTCTATTGCATTCCCTTTTTTGAGTAATACTTTACTTTTTACTTCGCATTATCAAAAACAAAATTTACTCTTTATATTTATATATAATATGAAACATGATTATTTATTATTCCTCTAACACTCATTATATTTTACCTCTCTAATAGCATCATCGATAGCATTTTTTGCAGCTGCTCCATCCCACTTGTTAATTTTCACAACCTGTAATTAGTATTTTAACTTATCAACAGTAATGAATTATAAGTTTGCTAAATATTTATGAATTCGTTTAAATCTTAATTAATAATTTAACTAACAAATTAACTTAAAAGATTATTCAAATATTATTAACTTGTTGTCGGCAATAGTGACGTGTCCATTACTCTTTAAATTAAGTATAGAACGAAAAGGCTAAATTTTTAAAATAAAACATTACCTCTGGTGTTTCATTCAACATTTTTGTGTAATAATAAGTTTCTTGTTTAAGATTTTTTATTTAAATCTTTGTTTTCTAATTTGATACCTATATCAAATATATCCAAATTCTAGTGTCGACAAATTTGATAAAAAATGACAGCCGACAAGCAAACTGAAAAAGTGACACGATTGACTTTTGTCGATTATAGTTACAGAATAATAATACTTCTGATTACAGCCTTGGTTCCCAATTTAACAATTTTCATTGTATGGATATTCATAATCACTTTACTTAAATAATTGATTAGAATATAGTATCACTTTAATCTAATTTCAATAACATTAATGCATTTGCGCAGCTTGGTGTCAAAAACGAATTAACTAATTTATTTTACCCAAGAATATCTTAAAAATATAAAATCTATATAATATCTGGTAAAAAAACAAATTTTAACTTTATTTCAATAATTTTAAAACTATTTCATATTAATATTCAATAAATTGGTAAAATAAGAGAATAAAACTTAAGTACATATGTTTGTCTATTGTTATTACTAATAACCTTTGTGTAGTAGAAGCTTTAAACGAATGATAGTCAATTTGAAACATTATTTATTTTAATAATTGATTTTCTATATAGTAAAAAAACTCGAGAACAATAAGAATATAAGAATAAATTGAAAAATCTTCTCTTGATATTTTATTTTAATTTGGCCATTGGCAATTGGCATTGACAATTTAGATTTTAGGCACAACAAATTCAATGATGGATGCCATAAAAAAGTAATAGGCTTATAAAAATGAACTAGTTGTTACTACCAAATCGATTAATTATTTGTGAAAATATATTGTAAGTTGTATAAAATTCCTAGTATTGCAATACATGAAAGAATAAATCAGTTTCAGACAGTAATGGTATGTTTTCATGTAGTTATTAAATAATATATTTTAAGGGCATCGAACCGGTGGCTACGCTGTGTGATTATCTGCTGAATAAAATATTCTAATAATTTTTAAATAAATTTATCTTTAAGAGAATGTTTTAGTAATCAAATAATAATTATAGTAATATCTTATATCTCAACTACAATATGGCATTGACAGACAACGAGTAACGATCGAATAAGGTCACTGGTGTTTTAATATACCATGCATGTTTTCTATTTGGTTGTCATAGCTTCTTAAATTTTTAGATTGTTTGCCAACAATGGCAAAGAGAAGAAAGCCAGCAACAAAAGCTCCGTCTCGTCGATCCACTCGACGCGGGAAACAAGCAGAGGGAACAAATACAACAGACGGAACATCGACTTCGACGGAACCTGTCCCTGAAACATCTACAGAGGATAAACAGCCCCCTGACACACATAATGTTCCAGAGTCAACTTCTGGGCCAAAAATAACCTCCCCCTCAAATTTGCAGTCCTTAAAATCAATTTCAGGCAATGCAATACCAATTGTGGCTCTCCATAAGAAGTTTGGTAAATATAGATGTTTGTTTAATAATGACGATCGGTTCAGTAAAAAATATGAGATTGGTAGTGATAGTGAAACTAACAGTAGTGTGGAAATCAGAGTTGTAGATCCATGTGCAAGTTCTGAATCTGATGCTGCATTGGATACTCAGTCTGACACTAACAGTGGGGCTTGTTCTAGCCCTCTTAATTTACCTGTTAATTCTTTAAAAGGAAATTCAAGAGAAACGTCACCACCTCCTGTGAGTATGCACAATACACAAAGTGAAAATGTGTCATTAATTGATGACAACACGGAATGTGAAGGAAAAACAAATTTTAGTATGGAGAGCATAAAGCCTTTGGAGCAAATTCAAAATGATATAAATAAAAACATGGACAATGAAGACAAGCAGTCATTTCTTAAAGATGTAGGTATTAGTGAGCAAATCAATCAAGATAATCATGAAATGACATTGGAGGAACAGTTAGAATATGGTGATGATGATGAAGTTATCACAATAGTACAAATTGTTGAAGATGACAATCAAGAACTTTATTATAATATTAATATTGAAAGTCCAAATGAAATACAACAGCAAGAAGATGGAATTATAAACGATGAACAGCACAAGGAGGTTGACTTCCAAAAAAATTTTGCCAAGCTAAACCTTGTTCAAAAGGAATCCAACCCCAATTCTCCAATGAATTGTTGTGAAATTATTGACATTCGGACCCCACCTTGTAGCACTCCAGATATACAACCTCCTAATGACACAATGACAAGACCTGATCCTAGCTTAACACCAAGCTCCACACTATCTGATGACAGCAACTCCTCTCGAGTGACTGAACAGAATACAAATTTTTCTAATGATTCCTCAGAGTCTTCACCAACTGGTGTTCGTAGATCAAGCCGCATTAAAACTATAAGTAACATGAAACAGAAAACAAAGGGATATGGTTTAGTCAAAACTCCTTTGAAAAAAGCTTTAATTACTCAAACAAAGTTGAAGTTAGAAGAGATGGGATCAGACAGTCAAGATAGGTCAACCGATGGGCTACAAAGTAATACTCTTAATTCCCTACCATTCCCCATTCCATCTGAAATGCCAGTAAAAGTAAAATCTCGGTGGCGTAGGTCTAGTGAATTAGAAATGGGTGCCAATTCACCAGCCATCTCTCCTTTAGCCAGTCCTAGCTTACCTCAAAAGTTGCCACCATTAGAGGAAACCCTAAAAGAGTTGGAAGAAGAGAAACCTTCCAGTCCATTGACTAAAGAGGCTTATGATAGGATAATAGAAGAAAGGATGAATCAGTACCAACATTTGGACGAGAATGAGTACTTGTGTGAGCGTATGATTAGTAAAGAAACTAAAAAGATGATTTGTGATTGCTTCATGACAAAAGATGAACTCGAACGAGGTGAACTAGCATGTGGGGAAGACTGCTTAAACAGATTACTAATGATTGAATGGTAAGTTTTTGATTATCTTTTCTTTTGTATAAGATAAATAAAAGAAATAATCTTACCTTAATTAGATTGAAAAAATAACAAAAGTATTTTTTTTATATTTTAACTATTATTGTTAGTCTGTTAATAGTTAAAGAATTACACATATTTATGATAATCTAAATAAAATGATTAAATAATTAAAATAATAACAATTTTAGTAACTCAAGATGTCCAGTTGGTGATCGATGTACAAACAGAAGGTTCCAGAAAAAAGAAAATGGTTCTTTAAGAGTATTTTACGCTGACAAAAAAGGCTGTGGAGTGGAGGCTAGTTCAGACATTACAGCGTAAGTTTACATAACTAAATACATAATGACTGTTTATATGTTTGTATAAAATAATCACTATGCATAAACAAATTTTCATAATATCTTAATATAATAATATAAAATTATTTTATTATTGTGCTACATCTTGTACCTAAGTCATTTAAATGACAATACCTTGTGCTGTTTGTTCAAGATTTATTTTTGTCATGCGAAATGTTGTAATTTATTCATGGTTTGAAAGGACAGGCAGTGCGAATATTACATATGATAATATCTGCTGACTTAATAATGTTGAATACTTTATCGATTTACTAGTTTTTCTTTATCATTTTTCTATTCATATTAATTTTGAATAAATAGTGTTATTGTAGATATAAATAGTATTCTATATGTTGACATAGTATGTAAGCATTACAGTATTTTCACATTAGTGTTTATAACACTAAATAATTAATTATATAGCTAATATTTGGTTTTCTTTACCTAATGTTTTTTTCTAAATATGGAAAGTTCATGCTTAAAATGCTTTGTTTATAAAGTTTTATATACATCTGATACATTATTTATTTATCTTCTTTTCTTTTTAGAGGCGAATTTTTAATGGAGTACGTAGGCGAAGTTCTCGATTACGAGCAGTTTTATAAACGTGCACAAACTTATTCCGAAGAGAACAATCTACATCACTATTTTATGTCGTTGAAAGGCGACACGGTTATCGACGCTACACTAAAGGGCAACATATCGAGATTCATAAATCATTCCTGTGAGCCAAATGCTGAGACACAGAAGTGGACAGTGAACGGTGAATTAAGAATAGGTTTCTTCAGTAAAAGAGATATTCCGGCGGGAGAAGAAATTACCTTTGACTATCAGTTTCAGCGGTTTGGGTATGTTTATTTCAATGCTTAATATTTCTATATATCTTTTTATATAAAAAAGTTGTAGAAGTAAGTAGTATTTATATAATAATTCATATTTTTAAAATAAATACTTAAATGTATCTCAATAATATTAGATAAGAGGTTTTTACATTGGTTTGTTACTCAAACAATTTCTTTCTTTTAATTGTCACAATTTGTGAGACATAATGTCTTTACTGATGTGATATTGTTGTTGTTGCCTGTATTGTTGTTGTCTTTAAATTGATTTACTTTATTTTAATGTGCCTGTATGTTTTTTATTGCCAGCCAACATCATTAATCTAAATTTAAGTATTCCAAATTATATTTAAAAATATATAGTTTGATTACTAATTTAATTTTTACTAAATATTAAAAAAAAATTGTAACTATGTTACGATTATATTATTTATGAGACACGGTAACGTTATGACATTAGTGTCCTGTGTGTACAGTAAGGTAGCACAACGCTGTTACTGTGGTGCAGACAACTGCCGCGGCTGGATAGGGGCCGAGCCCGACTCCGACGACGACTACGACGAAGAGGTCAGTGTTGTGTATTTGTTGAAAACGTACTTTTAGCATAATATTTTTATTACAAAAATATGTTTAATAACAATATCTGTCGTTACTCTTATTCCATCAACCTTAATAATTAAATATATCGTGCAGGACGAGGAAGATGTTTCCACTTCCAAATCGGGAACAACGGAGTCATCGGAGGACGCACAGATGTCGGACGCCAGTGCGCAGCCCGCCAGGCCGCGCGTTCGCAAGCCCAAGCGAGATAGAAAGTATAAGCCGAAGGCGTCAGACCTCATACAGGACGCCGACGTGAGTATCACCACATAGCGATTGAATAATAATTAAAATTCGACGACGTATACATTCCCGAATTCGTCAGATCGAGGAGGACCTGGAGGCGCTCGGGCGCACGGGAGTGAAGAACCAGGCGCACACGCTGCGGCTGTCGCGGACCGTGGTGCGCGCCAAGACGCGGCGCGCACAGGCCGCGCTGCTGCGTCTGCTGCGCGACGCGCACCTGCCCTGCCGCCGCCTGTTCCTGGACTACCGCGGCCTGCGCCTGCTGGCGCCCTGGTGTGCCGACGCGCCGCTGCCCTTCCGGTGAGCACTCCGTCACATTATTAATATACCATATTATTAAAACTAGTATAGTATAGTTTTGATTTTAAATTCATTCATAAAACTTGATATAGTATGGATATGGACTCTGGGTCAACTTATCGTTTAATACTGAGATATCAATATGCAAACACAAGTTTTTTTTAATACAATTTCGAACAAAGTCTTGCTATTATTATTATTGCCACACAAACTAATATCACAAACAATATGAATTCTAATTTTCAGACTTGAAATGCTCCTAACCGTGGATCGGCTACCCATCCCTAATAAAACAATGGTACAGGAGAGCCGATTCTTTACAATAGTGGAACGATGGCTCAGTTCTACAGACATCCCTGTAACGGATATATCTGCACCAGATCCTGTATTTATTGATGAGGCTACTGGTATGAAATTTAAAATATTAGTAAATGAAAATTTTATGAGACAAAAAAGTTGCTGAAATTAATAAAAATTAAAAACATCAATATAACTTAGATGAAATATGTGTCTGTTGTTGTAAGAAGATATTTAATTTATAATATAAAATAATTGCAGGTTTGCCCATTGAACTACCAAATCGGACATCACAAGATGAAGCTGCTACTTTAGAAAAGTCGAAAGAGAATGCTGCTATCCTAGAAAAAGTCAAGGATCTATGTAACCAGCTAATTGAGAGGTGGTCGAGTTTGAAGGTAAATTAATACATTTAATAGCGGTTTGCAAAGTTATAATAATATTCTGACAACCATTCTTAGCTTACATAAATGTTATTTTTTAAGGTAATTAACCGTACCTATATTTAATGTAGAAGTATGTATTAATAGTAATGATTGTATTTACAGGAAGTATTTAAGATCCCTAAGAAAGAACGTATACAGCAAATGAAAGAACACGAAAGGCAGGCGAATGTCGAGAGAAGAGCAGCAGACTCCAGCGGTACGAGAGATCGCGATCGTGAGCGGGAACGAGACCGTAGGGATGAACGAGATCGTGATCGCAGGGAGGAACGTGATCATCGCGAACGGGAAAGAGAACGTGAGAGGGAGAGAGAAAGGGAACGAGAACGTGAGCGAGATAGGTATAGGGAGAGGGAGCGGGATCGAGAGAGAGATAGAGATAGAGACGACCGGGATAGGAGAAAAAGGAGAACTAGTCCAGAAGGAAGAAGAAGTATACGGTAAATACCATTTTAATGATAGAATTTTTTATCAGCAAATTTAAATTGTAACAGGTCTTGGTATATGAATAACATGTCAGAGATTTATTTGCTTTCCTATCTCATTTGTATAAGATTGTTAAATCTAAAGTATGATTGTCACAGACTGAGCGAGCGCGTGCTGGCCGCGGTGCCGCCCATGAGCAAGGAGGAGCGTCGGAGAGCCTTCGCCGAGGCTGCGGCCGCGGCCGACGAGAGCCGTCGCCAGCGGGACCAGCGCGAGCAGACCGCCTGGCCGCGCCCGCACTACCCCGCCTGGCCGCAGGACGCCTTCGCACAGGTACCGCTCTGACATCCGACACATTTGGCTGCCTCGTTGGTCTAATGCGTAGCTTATACGGTCACAGGCTAATGATCTTGTCCCAGATAGTGAGGCTTCATCTTTTACTCAACTTATTGTTGAAATTGTACTATTGTTATTGACAGATGTTTCCACAAGGCATGATTGGTGGCACGACGAATATGATGGGCGGACAGAATATTATGGGCGGAGCTCCAAACATGATGGGTGGGCCTCCGAACATGATGGGGGGTGGCAACATGGTTCCGATGGTGCCTCCCGGCGTGCCAGGCATGATTCCGGGTGTCATGCCTCCCGACATACCTCCTGATTGGGTTGGACCTAACGGCGAATTTCAGGGACCGCCAGGGTTCTGTCAACCATTTCCTGGGCCGCAGTTCTGCATGCCTCAACCTAAGTGAGTGGTTACTGTCTTTAATTCTAATGTAAATTAAAGAATAGAATATAATTTATCTATCCTAAATATATATTATTGGTTTTCCATAAATTTTATTATTTACACTTAGTTTTATACATTTTAACGTCTGCACGTTACCTTATATTGATGCAACTAATGAAACGATCAAATTTGAATAATAAAATATATTTTATATGTATCTCAAGATGTTTGGCTATGAGTATGTACTGTACTTGCTGGCGATTTTTTGTTTTATTGTTTATCGATATATATAAATTTAGTAATAGTGATATAAATTTATAAATCAAATAAAAAATGTGCTAATTAATATTACTTTGTCGGCAGCATGATGGGCATGAGTGGGTTCGGTATGGGCGGGTTCATGTTCGGCCAGCAGCTGCCGCCACCCTTCCCTGCACCACAGCAACCCCCGCAGCCCGCTCTTTCGATTGGACATGCGGTAATGAACAATGTTCCACGTCAATATTTTCTTTATATTTCTTTCGCATAAGGGCGACCACTTGACTTTAAACTGACTCGTCGTTTTTAATAAGTCAGGTCTTGCTGGTGCATTTGGTATTGACCTCCGTCCATAAAGTCAATATTGCATATAAAATAAGAATCTACATTATTGCTTTTTAAAATTCCTTTTTATTCTAAAAGTAGTAATAACGTAAACAATACTATAATATTTAAACGCGCACCACTTATAATCATTAATGGTGATAAGATTATATTACAATAGCGTTCCAATATTACTATGGATTTACAAATCAGCTCATACTCTCGAGTGAAGGAATGAGTCATGACAATACTTCAATGTATTATAAATAGTATCAAATTCAGGTCTTCTGGGTTTGGTCGATAAAAGTCATCGTTTTTTTTAATGCTTTTTCGGAACGATTGGAATGATTCGAATTTCATAAGCCTCGTGCATCCTCGTTCAAATGAGAGTGCATCATAATATCTGCTTCTTAGGATTCTAATTTGCTAATAAAATGATTCATAATACAGGTGGAGGCTCTTGGCGCGGAGGGCGGCGAGCCCGTGCTGCCGTCCATGTGGCGCAGCGCGCTGGACGGGCGCGGCCGCCGCTACTACTACCACGTCAAGCTGCGCCAGCCGCAATGGGTGCCGCCGCCGCCGCCCGAGCCTGGTACCGATTTATGTTATTACGATCACTTTGGGATTCAAATACAGAAGTATCTGCTAAGTAGAGACAAAAACTAATTTCAAGTTGCAGCCATTTATTTACATGAGATGTTAAAATAAACTGTTGGAGAAAAAAAATTATAACAATGGTACGGTTGATAATTGTAATGAAGTCTTTGTATCCCAACATTTCGAGATCCTAACTTAAAACCATTGACTAAAAAAATTTGACAATCAGAAAAAAATTTGAAATCATTTTGATGAAATTAATTACAATTAGAAAACTGAAGAAAAAAAAACCAAACGACCAATGTAAAGTTTTTTCAAGTTTTATGTATACGTACTTCTGAAATTAATATATTTCCATTTATAAATGCTTCTAGATGAGAGCTCCTCGGAGGAAGAGGCGGAACCAATGACTGCACTCGAATCTGCTGTAATAGGCCGACCTGTTAAAGGCAAACTTGTTGAGGGCGTTAACGGAATCTATGAAGGTTTTTTTTTACTTTTTGTAATAATTACATTTTCATTACTGAATTAAAAGAAATACACTTTAAATATTTTAATATATATTTTACAAGTTCTAATTAAACATAATTATAGCCAATTCCAACCATGAGACGAGTAAAGACAAATAAAAAACTTCGATATTGAATTAACGCGATATCATTGGTCGTGATCTTCACTTGCAATAGGTCATATTTTGTATCTACCACCAATTTAAACAGTATATTCTACAATTATGGTTTTTTGTTTACAGTAATAAAGGAGGATTCTCACAATGGATTGATCCCAGATCACGCTCTACTCAACATGAAACCCAGGAAACGAAGACCGGGCCTCGTGTCAGAAAGACCTATCAGTGTATGTCATCTATTTATTAACAGTAAATTTATTTATCTTTCACTTTGATTCTGTCATGTGAATGTTTCAAATAGATAATATTATTATTTCATTTAAATGTTTTATTCGCGCATTTTTTAAATAATTTTTTTTTCCTACATTACCATGTAGAATAGAATGATTATCATAAAATGTCGTAAGTCAGCGAAAGTAAAACACGCATTATCTAGCGAAAATTTACGAGAATATCACGAAAACGTAATTTATGTAGAGATTTGTAGAAAATATTTACAAAATTTAATATTAAACGTACATCCACAGCCCCGGACGGAAGAGGACAAGCTGGCGGGGCGCTTGGAGGTGAAGCGCTACAAGCAGACGAAGGAGAAGCTGCGGCGGCGACGCGAGCGCCTGCTGCACAAGGTGCGCCTGCTGACCGCCGCCAAGCGACGCGGGAACATCTCGCAAAAGGACCTGAAGGTAGACTCACATGCCTGCAGCGAATCGTTGAAACGATTATGTGCCTATGTTAAAACTGCTACAGCCACATTTATGGGATGTAGTTCTAAATACTTATCGCAGGTATGGGGGTAGCTTTTAAATTTCTTTAGTTTCAGACAGTGTTAAATAACACAAGAAAAATAAATATATATATACCTACATTTTACAGACCGAATTAGAAGCACATTTTAATTTTTTCCTTAGCTAAAGTTAAAAATATAATACAAAAATGGAAAACTAAGACTAAGTAACAAATTCCAGTTCGTCGAACTAGACGAAACGGACAGTGACTCTGAAGGAGACTCTGACGACGGCGTCCTAGACAAGATCGCCATCAGCTCCCCGACCGCGGAGCCCTCGCCGCCCACGCGCTCGCCCCCCGCGCCCTCGCCGCCGCCGCTCGACCCCGAGGAGAGCTCGCGCCGCATCAAGGAACAGTTCCGCAGCAGCATGGCGCGGGTCATGGTGCAGCACCTCAACCCCTACCGCCACTCCGACGCGCCCGCCGGCCGCATCACGTGCACCGCCGACTTCAAGCATCTCGCCAGGAAGGTCAGTGTTTACTCAGCGAAATATTTTTGTGCAACAAATCCGTCGACTTTACGCGAGACCATTGCAATCTTACTTTTAAATACTAGCCCTTTAATTTGATCTTGGCGTTTGAAAAATATTTGTTTGCAACTCACTTCTCGGCTTTTGCAAGCCCGTCGTGGTAAGTACCACCTACTCATCACATTTTCTTCCGCCAAACGGTTATGCTTAGTATTGTGGTGTTCCGGTTTGAAGGGCGAGTAAGCCAGTGTAATTACAGGCGCAAGGGACATAACATCTTAGTTTCCAAGGTTGGTTTAAGGGATCATTAATATTTCTTGAACAATTGTGATCATACTGACGTATCATCAGGTGGTTCATTTGCCTAGCTATTTTATATATAATATATATACATATGTATATAAAAAGTAACGCATTTTATCTTTTTGCGATTTACAAGACTAATATCGTAATTTCTCATCAACAGCTAACCCACTTCGTAATGCTAAAAGAATTAAAGCACTGTCGCTCTGTTGAAGAACTGGTAGTGACAGACTCTGTTCGTTCCAAAGCCAAGATATTCGTCAGAAAGTATATGGCGAAGTTCGGACCGATTTACAAGAGACCGCCTGAAGAGGTTGAATAGCGGCAGGTTTGTCAGCTAAAAGCTGCCATAAGAAACTTGTTATAGCTACTAGCCTGAACACTTTGTGTGAAGTGATACTAAGTGTTAAGTGAAGTAATTATAAAAAACGATGTGAATTGTAAATTTTGGTGATTACTGTGAGAATTTTTTAAAGAGAGAGTTGGAACAATGACCTTAATGACACAGAGGATAAATGTTCTACTTGGTCAAGTTTTCCTCTGATTAGTAACTTATGGTAAAGATATAACAATTTAAGGGAAAACAGTGAGTTGCATTACTTGTATATTATCGGAGTTGTGTTCATAATCTAACTATAGATATGTGAAATTTTGGCAATGAACAAGAATAAATAAAAATTGATCAGGTACATGTTTTCTAGAACAATATTCTCGCTATTATGATTTTTTTTTTGTTTCATATTTTACTGATTAGTGTACAAAGCGAAAAGTGTGAAAGAATTAGTAAAAAGCTTGCTTGATTTTTTTTAAAACAAAATGTATATTTTCGCATTTGGGCAACAAATTGTATTGTTAAAAAATTATTTACTTTTTATTTTTATATGCATGGTTTTTACGCCCATTATATGTAATAATTGTAATGAGAGATATATCTTGTACGTAAATTATATCGGTCAATTTTAGATTCTGAATAAAAAAAATTAAGTGAATGAAGATTGCTTTGATCCTATGATTTAAACTAGCTAAGTAGATATAAGCTCTATGAACTTGTAAATATAGATATATAAGATTCTTAAATTTCTTTTAAGCAACTCCTCATTTAGACATAATATTATATTTTAAAACATAAGTCATTAAGAGAAGGAGATAATGCTAATGAGCTATTTGTTCGTGATCTCTAAGTGGGGTTGAATGATTGATTGATTGATATTGTCAAATCAAATGTAGACTCGAATATAACTTGGAAGTACAGTATTACTGTTAGTTAAGTAACTATGTACTATCATTGAAATTATAAAGAGCAATTGTTTGAGTATACATGCGTTGTATTTTAAAAAGATTCCTAAATATTTTTTTTAATTTAAATTCTCATAATAGATATTAAATGTACTGATTGTCGATATCAAACGGTTTCGATTGCAATACATTAAAGTGAAAAATTATTGCAATAGAATCATGAATTGTTTTTTTATATTGTTTGAAAATGATTTTAATGTTATGAAATTTGTTAAGAAGAAAAAATCATCACCATTTTATATTAGACAACAGTTATTTTCATGTCGTTAAATGTATATTTTGTAAATACAAGTCTAAGGTTGTCAGATTGTTTTGATAAAGAGACTAAGTGATAGCTGTGAGTATGAGATGACATAAGAATAAACTCGGTCTCCCTAGTACGAGTTTCACTCACAAACGAAAATATTTGCGTTACCGAAAAATTTATATGAAAAATTCCGCCTGAGTCGCTTTATATATAAACTAGCTGTGCCTTACTATTTCACAAGCGTTTTAATTTTTATTACTTATTTGATAATCATGTCAGTTACATGGCAACACTTTCCGATGGTTGTTGCTCCGCTCCTTGTTTAAACTTACTATCCTAAATGCTTCCTAGTAAATAAGCTTAAACGCATTTTTTTAATGCTGACTCAATTATTCTGTCATTAGCGCGATCAATGATACAAACTCTCGAGCTTTATAATATTTATATAGATTTTTCGTTAACGTAAACACTATAGTTTGCGTTTAAACTTCTCCCTAGGGTCATTGATAATATATATAAGGTGTGGCAAAGAGATCTATGCCGTCAGAACAAATAAAATTTATTTCTTTTAAAATAATTTTGTTTTATTTTTAACGTTTAAACATTTTTCAAGAATCAATTAGCGATTTTGTCAAATGATTATATTTTTATTTTTCAAGTGCTAATTTACACTTCTGCGCTTGTTCAGCCATTTTTGAGCAAGTTTCAGTTTTTTTCCATGAACTGCATTCCTGTAATTTAATGTGCGATAAAGTGAGTTCCTTTGTGAAAGTAATAATAATTTTGTCCATATTTTTAAATAAATGCAACATAAAACATAGCCTTTGTCAGTGCTAGAACTAGGTGCATTACATTAGTAGTTTTGCTTGAATCAGAAAATACAATCAAAAACCTACCTATTTATTATATTAGGTCCTTACATATGAAATTAGCGTTTTGTCGTACTGACCACTTTGATCTGAAATATCTCCTCCTATAATTTGGTTAAGAATTCCAAATTCAAATCAATAAATTCATTTAGCTCGTACATTTGAGTTTTGAAACAGTCATTCATTTGTTTTTTCCTCATTATTTTTTTTTGGTGTCGCTTATTACCGCACAACGGAAAACATGAAATATCGTATATTTACGAGTACGAGTTCCACCGTGGCACCAGTGCTGCAAAAACAGCTCGAAGGATTAATGATGTGTACGGCACTGGCGTCGCAAAAGAAAGCACGGTACGTTTTTGGTATCAACATTTTCGTTCTGGAAATTCCGACCTTCAGAACCAACCCCGTGGACGGCCGGAGACCAAAGTGGAAAATTAAGAATTAAAGGCTATTGTGGAATCGGATCCATAACAAAGCACTTCAGAGATAGCTGCAGGCTTCGGGGAAAGTGATAAAACTGTATTAATCCACTTGAAGCAAATCGGGAAAGTAAAAAAACTTGAACCTCATGTATTGAGTGAATCGAACTTGCAAACACGCGTCGACTGTTGTGTTACTTTGCTCAACCAACACAATAATGAAGGGATTTTAAATCGAATCATTACTTGTGATGAAAAGTGGATACTGTACGATAATCGGAAGCGCTCGTCGCAATGGCTGGTTCAGCCAAATCCTGCCCTAAACGAAAATTGAGCCAGAAAAAGTTACTTGTGAGTGTATGGTGGACTAGCGCCGGTGTAGTTCACTACACCTTTCTAAAATCTGGCCAAACGAATACGGCAGATATCAGTTGTCAGCAACCGCAAACCATGAAGGAAGAACAAGCTGCTAAACAACCGAGATTGGTCAATCGCTCTAGGCCACTGCTGCTTCACGACAACGCAAGACCACACATTGCACAACAAACAACCACTAAGTTAGATAAGCTACAATTGGAATGTCTGCGACATCCACCGGACACACAATACTCCCCGGACCTTGCTCCAACATATTACCATTTTTTCCGGAATTTGGACAACTTCTATAACAACATGGAAAAAAATTCAACTCCGATGCGGCAGTCCAAACCGCCTTCAAAGAGTTTATTGATTCTCGCCCCCATGGTTTTTTTAGTAAAGGGATCAATGAACTACTTATGAGATGGCAAAAGTGCATAGATAACAACGGTGCATACTTTGATTAATTAAATAAAATGTCGTAAGTCAGCGAAAGTAAAACACGCATTATCTAGCGAAAATTTACGAGAATATCACGAAAACGTAATTTATGTAGAGATTTGTAGAAAATATTTACAAAATTTAATATTAAACGTACATCCACAGCCCCGGACGGAAGAGGACAAGCTGGCGGGGCGCTTGGAGGTGAAGCGCTACAAGCAGACGAAGGAGAAGCTGCGGCGGCGACGCGAGCGCCTGCTGCACAAGGTGCGCCTGCTGACCGCCGCCAAGCGACGCGGGAACATCTCGCAAAAGGACCTGAAGGTAGACTCACATGCCTGCAGCGAATCGTTGAAACGATTATGTGCCTATGTTAAAACTGCTACAGCCACATTTATGGGATGTAGTTCTAAATACTTATCGCAGGTATGGGGGTAGCTTTTAAATTTCTTTAGTTTCAGACAGTGTTAAATAACACAAGAAAAATAAATATATATATACCTACATTTTACAGACCGAATTAGAAGCACATTTTAATTTTTTCCTTAGCTAAAGTTAAAAATATAATACAAAAATGGAAAACTAAGACTAAGTAACAAATTCCAGTTCGTCGAACTAGACGAAACGGACAGTGACTCTGAAGGAGACTCTGACGACGGCGTCCTAGACAAGATCGCCATCAGCTCCCCGACCGCGGAGCCCTCGCCGCCCACGGGCTCGCCCCCCGCGCCCTCGCCGCCGCCGCTCGACCCCGAGGAGAGCTCGCGCCGCATCAAGGAACAGTTCCGCAGCAGCATGGCGCGGGTCATGGTGCAGCACCTCAACCCCTACCGCCACTCCGACGCGCCCGCCGGCCGCATCACGTGCACCGCCGACTTCAAGCATCTCGCCAGGAAGGTCAGTGTTTACTCAGCGAAATATTTTTGTGCAACAAATCCGTCGACTTTACGCGAGACCATTGCAATCTTACTTTTAAATACTAGCCCTTTAATTTGATCTTGGCGTTTGAAAAATATTTGTTTGCAACTCACTTCTCGGCTTTTGCAAGCCCGTCGTGGTAAGTACCACCTACTCATCACATTTTCTTCCGCCAAACGGTTATGCTTAGTATTGTGGTGTTCCGGTTTGAAGGGCGAGTAAGCCAGTGTAATTACAGGCGCAAGGGACATAACATCTTAGTTTCCAAGGTTGGTTTAAGGGATCATTAATATTTCTTGAACAATTGTGATCATACTGACGTATCATCAGGTGGTTCATTTGCCTAGCTATTTTATATATAATATATATACATATGTATATAAAAAGTAACGCATTTTATCTTTTTGCGATTTACAAGACTAATATCGTAATTTCTCATCAACAGCTAACCCACTTCGTAATGCTAAAAGAATTAAAGCACTGTCGCTCTGTTGAAGAACTGGTAGTGACAGACTCTGTTCGTTCCAAAGCCAAGATATTCGTCAGAAAGTATATGGCGAAGTTCGGACCGATTTACAAGAGACCGCCTGAAGAGGTTGAATAGCGGCAGGTTTGTCAGCTAAAAGCTGCCATAAGAAACTTGTTATAGCTACTAGCCTGAACACTTTGTGTGAAGTGATACTAAGTGTTAAGTGAAGTAATTATAAAAAACGATGTGAATTGTAAATTTTGGTGATTACTGTGAGAATTTTTTAAAGAGAGAGTTGGAACAATGACCTTAATGACACAGAGGATAAATGTTCTACTTGGTCAAGTTTTCCTCTGATTAGTAACTTATGGTAAAGATATAACAATTTAAGGGAAAACAGTGAGTTGCATTACTTGTATATTATCGGAGTTGTGTTCATAATCTAACTATAGATATGTGAAATTTTGGCAATGAACAAGAATAAATAAAAATTGATCAGGTACATGTTTTCTAGAACAATATTCTCGCTATTATGATTTTTTTTTTGTTTCATATTTTACTGATTAGTGTACAAAGCGAAAAGTGTGAAAGAATTAGTAAAAAGCTTGCTTGATTTTTTTTAAAACAAAATGTATATTTTCGCATTTGGGCAACAAATTGTATTGTTAAAAAATTATTTACTTTTTATTTTTATATGCATGGTTTTTACGCCCATTATATGTAATAATTGTAATGAGAGATATATCTTGTACGTAAATTATATCGGTCAATTTTAGATTCTGAATAAAAAAAATTAAGTGAATGAAGATTGCTTTGATCCTATGATTTAAACTAGCTAAGTAGATATAAGCTCTATGAACTTGTAAATATAGATATATAAGATTCTTAAATTTCTTTTAAGCAACTCCTCATTTAGACATAATATTATATTTTAAAACATAAGTCATAAAGAGAAGGAGATAATGCTAATGAGCTATTTGTTCGTGATCTCTAAGTGGGGTTGAATGATTGATTGATTGATATTGTCAAATCAAATGTAGACTCGAATATAACTTGGAAGTACAGTATTACTGTTAGTTAAGTAACTATGTACTATCATTGAAATTATAAAGAGCAATTGTTTGAGTATACATGCGTTGTATTTTAAAAAGATTCCTAAATATTTTTTTTAATTTAAATTCTCATAATAGATATTAAATGTACTGATTGTCGATATCAAACGGTTTCGATTGCAATACATTAAAGTGAAAAATTATTGCAATAGAATCATGAATTGTTTTTTTATATTGTTTGAAAATGATTTTAATGTTATGAAATTTGTTAAGAAGAAAAAATCATCACCATTTTATATTAGACAACAGTTATTTTCATGTCGTTAAATGTATATTTTGTAAATACAAGTCTAAGGTTGTCAGATTGTTTTGATAAAGAGACTAAGTGATAGCTGTGAGTATGAGATGACATAAGAATAAACTCGGTCTCCCTAGTACGAGTTTCACTCACAAACGAAAATATTTGCGTTACCGAAAAATTTATATGAAAAATTCCGCCTGAGTCGCTTTATATATAAACTAGCTGTGCCTTACTATTTCACAAGCGTTTTAATTTTTATTACTTATTTGATAATCATGTCAGTTACATGGCAACACTTTCCGATGGTTGTTGCTCCGCTCCTTGTTTAAACTTACTATCCTAAATGCTTCCTAGTAAATAAGCTTAAACGCATTTTTTTAATGCTGACTCAATTATTCTGTCATTAGCGCGATCAATGATACAAACTCTCGAGCTTTATAATATTTATATAGATTTTTCGTTAACGTAAACACTATAGTTTGCGTTTAAACTTCTCCCTAGGGTCATTGATAATATATATAAGGTGTGGCAAAGAGATCTATGCCGTCAGAACAAATAAAATTTATTTCTTTTAAAATAATTTTGTTTTATTTTTAACGTTTAAACATTTTTCAAGAATCAATTAGCGATTTTGTCAAATGATTATATTTTTATTTTTCAAGTGCTAATTTACACTTCTGCGCTTGTTCAGCCATTTTTGAGCAAGTTTCAGTTTTTTTCCATGAACTGCATTCCTGTAATTTAATGTGCGATAAAGTGAGTTCCTTTGTGAAAGTAATAATAATTTTGTCCATATTTTTAAATAAATGCAACATAAAACATAGCCTTTGTCAGTGCTAGAACTAGGTGCATTACATTAGTAGTTTTGCTTGAATCAGAAAATACAATCAAAAACCTACCTATTTATTATATTAGGTCCTTACATATGAAATTAGCGTTTTGTCGTACTGACCACTTTGATCTGAAATATCTCCTCCTATAATTTGGTTAAGAATTCCAAATTCAAATCAATAAATTCATTTAGCTCGTACATTTGAGTTTTGAAACAGTCATTCATTTGTTTTTTCCTCATTATTTTTTTTTGGTGTCGCTTATTACCGCACAACGGAAAACATGAAATATCGTATATTTACGAGTACGAGTTCCACCGTGGCACCAGTGCTGCAAAAACAGCTCGAAGGATTAATGATGTGTACGGCACTGGCGTCGCAAAAGAAAGCACGGTACGTTTTTGGTATCAACATTTTCGTTCTGGAAATTCCGACCTTCAGAACCAACCCCGTGGACGGCCGGAGACCAAAGTGGAAAATTAAGAATTAAAGGCTATTGTGGAATCGGATCCATAACAAAGCACTTCAGAGATAGCTGCAGGCTTCGGGGAAAGTGATAAAACTGTATTAATCCACTTGAAGCAAATCGGGAAAGTAAAAAAACTTGAACCTCATGTATTGAGTGAATCGAACTTGCAAACACGCGTCGACTGTTGTGTTACTTTGCTCAACCAACACAATAATGAAGGGATTTTAAATCGAATCATTACTTGTGATGAAAAGTGGATACTGTACGATAATCGGAAGCGCTCGTCGCAATGGCTGGTTCAGCCAAATCCTGCCCTAAACGAAAATTGAGCCAGAAAAAGTTACTTGTGAGTGTATGGTGGACTAGCGCCGGTGTAGTTCACTACACCTTTCTAAAATCTGGCCAAACGAATACGGCAGATATCAGTTGTCAGCAACCGCAAACCATGAAGGAAGAACAAGCTGCTAAACAACCGAGATTGGTCAATCGCTCTAGGCCACTGCTGCTTCACGACAACGCAAGACCACACATTGCACAACAAACAACCACTAAGTTAGATAAGCTACAATTGGAATGTCTGCGACATCCACCGGACACACAATACTCCCCGGACCTTGCTCCAACATATTACCATTTTTTCCGGAATTTGGACAACTTCTATAACAACATGGAAAAAAATTCAACTCCGATGCGGCAGTCCAAACCGCCTTCAAAGAGTTTATTGATTCTCGCCCCCATGGTTTTTTTAGTAAAGGGATCAATGAACTACTTATGAGATGGCAAAAGTGCATAGATAACAACGGTGCATACTTTGATTAATTAAATAAAATGTCGTAAGTCAGCGAAAGTAAAACACGCATTATCTAGCGAAAATTTACGAGAATATCACGAAAACGTAATTTATGTAGAGATTTGTAGAAAATATTTACAAAATTTAATATTAAACGTACATCCACAGCCCCGGACGGAAGAGGACAAGCTGGCGGGGCGCTTGGAGGTGAAGCGCTACAAGCAGACGAAGGAGAAGCTGCGGCGGCGACGCGAGCGCCTGCTGCACAAGGTGCGCCTGCTGACCGCCGCCAAGCGACGCGGGAACATCTCGCAAAAGGACCTGAAGGTAGACTCACATGCCTGCAGCGAATCGTTGAAACGATTATGTGCCTATGTTAAAACTGCTACAGCCACATTTATGGGATGTAGTTCTAAATACTTATCGCAGGTATGGGGGTAGCTTTTAAATTTCTTTAGTTTCAGACAGTGTTAAATAACACAAGAAAAATAAATATATATATACCTACATTTTACAGACCGAATTAGAAGCACATTTTAATTTTTTCCTTAGCTAAAGTTAAAAATATAATACAAAAATGGAAAACTAAGACTAAGTAACAAATTCCAGTTCGTCGAACTAGACGAAACGGACAGTGACTCTGAAGGAGACTCTGACGACGGCGTCCTAGACAAGATCGCCATCAGCTCCCCGACCGCGGAGCCCTCGCCGCCCACGCGCTCGCCCCCCGCGCCCTCGCCGCCGCCGCTCGACCCCGAGGAGAGCTCGCGCCGCATCAAGGAACAGTTCCGCAGCAGCATGGCGCGGGTCATGGTGCAGCACCTCAACCCCTACCGCCACTCCGACGCGCCCGCCGGCCGCATCACGTGCACCGCCGACTTCAAGCATCTCGCCAGGAAGGTCAGTGTTTACTCAGCGAAATATTTTTGTGCAACAAATCCGTCGACTTTACGCGAGACCATTGCAATCTTACTTTTAAATACTAGCCCTTTAATTTGATCTTGGCGTTTGAAAAATATTTGTTTGCAACTCACTTCTCGGCTTTTGCAAGCCCGTCGTGGTAAGTACCACCTACTCATCACATTTTCTTCCGCCAAACGGTTATGCTTAGTATTGTGGTGTTCCGGTTTGAAGGGCGAGTAAGCCAGTGTAATTACAGGCGCAAGGGACATAACATCTTAGTTTCCAAGGTTGGTTTAAGGGATCATTAATATTTCTTGAACAATTGTGATCATACTGACGTATCATCAGGTGGTTCATTTGCCTAGCTATTTTATATATAATATATATACATATGTATATAAAAAGTAACGCATTTTATCTTTTTGCGATTTACAAGACTAATATCGTAATTTCTCATCAACAGCTAACCCACTTCGTAATGCTAAAAGAATTAAAGCACTGTCGCTCTGTTGAAGAACTGGTAGTGACAGACTCTGTTCGTTCCAAAGCCAAGATATTCGTCAGAAAGTATATGGCGAAGTTCGGACCGATTTACAAGAGACCGCCTGAAGAGGTTGAATAGCGGCAGGTTTGTCAGCTAAAAGCTGCCATAAGAAACTTGTTATAGCTACTAGCCTGAACACTTTGTGTGAAGTGATACTAAGTGTTAAGTGAAGTAATTATAAAAAACGATGTGAATTGTAAATTTTGGTGATTACTGTGAGAATTTTTTAAAGAGAGAGTTGGAACAATGACCTTAATGACACAGAGGATAAATGTTCTACTTGGTCAAGTTTTCCTCTGATTAGTAACTTATGGTAAAGATATAACAATTTAAGGGAAAACAGTGAGTTGCATTACTTGTATATTATCGGAGTTGTGTTCATAATCTAACTATAGATATGTGAAATTTTGGCAATGAACAAGAATAAATAAAAATTGATCAGGTACATGTTTTCTAGAACAATATTCTCGCTATTATGATTTTTTTTTTGTTTCATATTTTACTGATTAGTGTACAAAGCGAAAAGTGTGAAAGAATTAGTAAAAAGCTTGCTTGATTTTTTTTAAAACAAAATGTATATTTTCGCATTTGGGCAACAAATTGTATTGTTAAAAAATTATTTACTTTTTATTTTTATATGCATGGTTTTTACGCCCATTATATGTAATAATTGTAATGAGAGATATATCTTGTACGTAAATTATATCGGTCAATTTTAGATTCTGAATAAAAAAAATTAAGTGAATGAAGATTGCTTTGATCCTATGATTTAAACTAGCTAAGTAGATATAAGCTCTATGAACTTGTAAATATAGATATATAAGATTCTTAAATTTCTTTTAAGCAACTCCTCATTTAGACATAATATTATATTTTAAAACATAAGTCATTAAGAGAAGGAGATAATGCTAATGAGCTATTTGTTCGTGATCTCTAAGTGGGGTTGAATGATTGATTGATTGATATTGTCAAATCAAATGTAGACTCGAATATAACTTGGAAGTACAGTATTACTGTTAGTTAAGTAACTATGTACTATCATTGAAATTATAAAGAGCAATTGTTTGAGTATACATGCGTTGTATTTTAAAAAGATTCCTAAATATTTTTTTTAATTTAAATTCTCATAATAGATATTAAATGTACTGATTGTCGATATCAAACGGTTTCGATTGCAATACATTAAAGTGAAAAATTATTGCAATAGAATCATGAATTGTTTTTTTATATTGTTTGAAAATGATTTTAATGTTATGAAATTTGTTAAGAAGAAAAAATCATCACCATTTTATATTAGACAACAGTTATTTTCATGTCGTTAAATGTATATTTTGTAAATACAAGTCTAAGGTTGTCAGATTGTTTTGATAAAGAGACTAAGTGATAGCTGTGAGTATGAGATGACATAAGAATAAACTCGGTCTCCCTAGTACGAGTTTCACTCACAAACGAAAATATTTGCGTTACCGAAAAATTTATATGAAAAATTCCGCCTGAGTCGCTTTATATATAAACTAGCTGTGCCTTACTATTTCACAAGCGTTTTAATTTTTATTACTTATTTGATAATCATGTCAGTTACATGGCAACACTTTCCGATGGTTGTTGCTCCGCTCCTTGTTTAAACTTACTATCCTAAATGCTTCCTAGTAAATAAGCTTAAACGCATTTTTTTAATGCTGACTCAATTATTCTGTCATTAGCGCGATCAATGATACAAACTCTCGAGCTTTATAATATTTATATAGATTTTTCGTTAACGTAAACACTATAGTTTGCGTTTAAACTTCTCCCTAGGGTCATTGATAATATATATAAGGTGTGGCAAAGAGATCTATGCCGTCAGAACAAATAAAATTTATTTCTTTTAAAATAATTTTGTTTTATTTTTAACGTTTAAACATTTTTCAAGAATCAATTAGCGATTTTGTCAAATGATTATATTTTTATTTTTCAAGTGCTAATTTACACTTCTGCGCTTGTTCAGCCATTTTTGAGCAAGTTTCAGTTTTTTTCCATGAACTGCATTCCTGTAATTTAATGTGCGATAAAGTGAGTTCCTTTGTGAAAGTAATAATAATTTTGTCCATATTTTTAAATCAATGCAACATAAAACATAGCCTTTGTCAGTGCTAGAACTAGGTGCATTACATTAGTAGTTTTGCTTGAATCAGAAAATACAATCAAAAACCTACCTATTTATTATATTAGGTCCTTACATATGAAATTAGCGTTTTGTCGTACTGACCACTTTGATCTGAAATATCTCCTCCTATAATTTGGTTAAGAATTCCAAATTCAAATCAATAAATTCATTTAGCTCGTACATTTGAGTTTTGAAACAGTCATTCATTTGTTTTTTCCTCATTATTTTTTTCTTTGGTGTCGCTCATTACCGCACAACGGAAAACATGAAATATCGTATATTTACGAGTACGAGTTCCACCGTGGCACCAGTGCTGCAAAAACAGCTCGAAGGATTAATGATGTGTACGGCACTGGCGTCGCAAAAGAAAGCACGGTACGTTTTTGGTATCAACATTTTCGTTCTGGAAATTCCGACCTTCAGAACCAACCCCGTGGACGGCCGGAGACCAAAGTGGAAAATTAAGAATTAAAGGCTATTGTGGAATCGGATCCATAACAAAGCACTTCAGAGATAGCTGCAGGCTTCGGGGAAAGTGATAAAACTGTATTAATCCACTTGAAGCAAATCGGGAAAGTAAAAAAACTTGAACCTCATGTATTGAGTGAATCGAACTTGCAAACACGCGTCGACTGTTGTGTTACTTTGCTCAACCAACACAATAATGAAGGGATTTTAAATCGAATCATTACTTGTGATGAAAAGTGGATACTGTACGATAATCGGAAGCGCTCGTCGCAATGGCTGGTTCAGCCAAATCCTGCCCTAAACGAAAATTGAGCCAGAAAAAGTTACTTGTGAGTGTATGGTGGACTAGCGCCGGTGTAGTTCACTACACCTTTCTAAAATCTGGCCAAACGAATACGGCAGATATCAGTTGTCAGCAACCGCAAACCATGAAGGAAGAACAAGCTGCTAAACAACCGAGATTGGTCAATCGCTCTAGGCCACTGCTGCTTCACGACAACGCAAGACCACACATTGCACAACAAACAACCACTAAGTTAGATAAGCTACAATTGGAATGTCTGCGACATCCACCGGACACACAATACTCCCCGGACCTTGCTCCAACATATTACCATTTTTTCCGGAATTTGGACAACTTCTATAACAACATGGAAAAAAATTCAACTCCGATGCGGCAGTCCAAACCGCCTTCAAAGAGTTTATTGATTCTCGCCCCCATGGTTTTTTTAGTAAAGGGATCAATGAACTACTTATGAGATGGCAAAAGTGCATAGATAACAACGGTGCATACTTTGATTAATTAAATATATTTTACAAAAAAAAAATTGACTTTATATTCCTCCCGTACAAAACGGTAATTTCATATGTAAGGACCTAATATTTGTATGTGGATAATGTTTTTATATCCGTCGCGTGAATTTCATATGTAGTTACAGTAGTACAAATTGTTCTCAGATGTTAGGCTTTTTTATAATGTATCCAATTCTTCTTCAAGAATATTACAAACTCAAATTATCAATAATATTTATAGCTCGTGATACAAGTAAAAAATTTAAAATAAAATAGGGGGATGTATGGAATATGTCTTAATATATAATAGATTTGGTAATAATTACCAAGTAAATGTTGATATAAGTGCAGATAAAAAATCTCATGACGGGGCAGACATCCTCCGGCGGATAGGCTTCGTACTTCCCGTCCAAGCATTCGTTTCTCACTTTATCGACTACAGATTTGTCTTTAGGATATTCTCGTTCTATTTCATCTAGAAATTTATTTGCCCCGTCCTCGTCAATTTTATCGCTTTTTAATAATCCATATTTCCGTAGAATACATTGGAAGTCTTCACACTTAAAGAATCATCTTGGGTTAGACGTAAATAAATACATACTAAGAAATATATATAAAGCTTGAATCTATACGTTACATAAGTACGTAAATGGATAATATTGTCTTTTTTATCCTGCTGTACTGTTTTTAAACATGATTGATGATTTCCGAATTTAAAATTTTTTTAAAAAAATAACTTTAATAATACACTAATAAAACTGCATGTACAACCTGCCATTCTTCTGAATCTTCTTTATGGCAATCCTTTGTATCTTTATCAATTTTATTAAAACTTTCAATACTCTCACAACACGACTTGTCGTTGTTCTGCGAATTAAATATTATGTTTTATGCATAAAAACAACAATTATTAAACATTGTTGAAAAATAAAATAATTAATGTTAGATACATAAAATGTAATAATATTAATCGTTGCTTTAAAAACTCATCGATTTCGATGATTTATTAAGATTATGTAAAAAAGTGAATTATAAAGATAAATCATAAAAAAGACATAATTAGCTATCAAATAATAATACAAAGTTATCTTGTTTCAAAATTTATACAGCTTACCTCTGGATTAAATAATTCTAAACAAGACGTCAGAATATCGTCTTCGCCCTCTGCATAAACCTTTAACAATAAAAAAGTGCAACTGTAAAATTAACACTAATTTTATTTATTTTATAATACAATTTGTACTTAATATTATTTCGATCGTAATATGGTACATTAATTTGTGATAGGATATATACTTATAATTAATATTGAAATTTCAAGTAGTGATATTTAAATATTATTTTGATATTTAATTTTTGATACTTACTGTTGCAATCACAAACAGAAGTCCAGCAGATAAGTAACCCATGCTGACATATTTAATGGTACAGTTGTGTTGTATACAAATCGTCTCTTTTTATATGTTCTATTAACAAAAGAGCCGTTTCCTAAACGACCGATGTGATGATAATAATATCGCCATTATGAAATTCACAAATTATTCTATTTAATCGCACATCGACTGCGTCCTGTGCATGTCCATTTTATATAATGACTAATCTGAATGCGCGATATCATTGTTATATAGGTGTAAGTTTTATACATTTTTTTCAATTTCTTTGACTGTAACTTCATTTGTATAAATTAAATTTTTATTATTTATTTATTGATTTGTATCTGTCATACGTACGTTGCAAAAAATCTTATTATAAGTAAAATTAACACTTACTTGTTAGTATATCAATTAAGCAAAGTAAATTTAAACGTCAATAGCGCGATGTAAAAGTCGCAAGTTCGATCTTGACCCCTGAGGGCTATTGTCGCCCCCATTTCGCTGTACGCTTAATACCAGAGGTAAATAGGAATATAAACAATTCCTTAAAAACAATCATAATTACAACGGCCACCTGACATCACTGCTAACATTAATTACCTTATAATATTATGGGATGTAAAAAACCTTTTTACATAAACTTATTTAACCTACCCTTAATTGACTATTTATGTTTATAATTAGCGGACATTATGTATTTGAATTTCTATCAGTGCCGGAACATAGTCCTATTTTTGGTTTTCTAAGCGGAAGCCAAACTCTTGTGATCAATAAAATTAGCCATCCCACTGTTTCATTAGCTGTTTATTTTCAGGTCAGGGTATTCCTTTTCCGAACCGGCGGTAGTTTCTTTCTTTCAATAAGTAATTGATTGTCAAATAATAAACTAGTGTAATGCTTTCATGTTGAAAAAGGAATTTTATTTTGATAAGTAAATATACAGTGTAATGATGCAGTACCATATTTGCGTTAATTAAGCGTATATCTAAACTAACATATTATTATGTTAGCTTTTTGTTTTTAAAAGCTTATAACCAAATAATAAATAAACATTTTTTACCAAAACACCGAATATAACAATTTTTGGATACATTAGTAATTTGAATGCGTTAATGCCGTTTCGCTGTTTGTTGTTGCCTCCAAAACTCTTCTCTGTTTTCTAAAAATCGTATTGCTTCTTCAGCCTGCTTCATAACGATGTTATTCTTCTTATCTGCTATCGCCAAATCAGGGTTCTTGAGCAAGTTTTCGAGATAGATCTTGTCTGACATCAGCTGACCTAACACTGGCCTAGACGACTTCGAAGCTCTTCTTTTAGCTGTTTTCTTTACTGGTTTGACTGCACCGATGGTATTTTCGATAGCCTCCTGAAAACGACACCGAAAACCATCTTTTACCATAATTATCATCGCAGCGTATATTAGTATTTTAGTTAACTAAAGTAAAACAGTTTTCTTAGGCAATAATAATTTAATTAAAGGAAGTTTTGAATGTCTTACCTGGGCCTTTTGAACTCCAAGCCTAAAGTCGTTCAAATCTGGCCGCGCGCGCAATCCTCGATGATAATGGACTAAGCTCATCTCAAACTCGCCGCAATAGTACAATGCTTCAGCTTTCTGAAGCAAAGCCTTTGCATGTTTTGGATCGAGTTTCAAAGCAGTCTCTGCATCGAGAAGTGATTTGCGTGGTTCGCCGAGAAGAAGGTAGCATTTGCTACGAGCGACAAAAGCAGCCTTCTCTTCTGGTGCCAGCTCGATCGCCTGAAATATGTAATTGTCTTTTTAAATAGTAAATAGTTGTTGGTACTGTTGTATATGGAGCGTTGGTTTATGATTTACGTACGAGTAACTATATGTTGGGAATTTAGAATGTCTATTAAATTGAATATGAATAACTGCCTACTTTTCGTCAGTTCAATAATATTTTTATTACACCCCTTCCCACTCTTTAGAATAGATTACAGAAAGATCTTGTTATATTAACATTCTAATTTTAATAAATCACTAAAATAATATTAATAGATATATTAATAAATGCAATTGATATTGCAACTTATACGTATACAGAATACACAATATTATTATATAACGCAGTTGAAATAGATCTTCTTATTTTATACCTTATCTACGAATGTCAAAGCAGTTCGATATCGTTCTCTCATCATCTCAGCACGCGCAAGTGCGAGCAAAGTACCAGCGTCAGCTTCAGCCGGTATTTGCAGTGCGTTACTCCTTTCGGCTTTGTCTTTCATATTGAGGGATAGCTTGATATCCTTATATCCCATCACTACAGCTGCCGCCCTATCCTTGTCCGTATATAATTCCTCCTCACGACGACGTCTTTCACGTTTTGGCTTACGCCTAAATCTTCTTTTCTCAGGCTTAACAGATTCCTTTCTATTCGATGTAGAGAATTTTTCATCTTCGACAAAAGAATCAGCCTTTTCTGCCGATGGTGGAGCTCTTTTGCTAATGGACGCCTTCTGAACCGGTAGATCGTCGTCATCGTCCCCGATACCTACTCGAACGAAACTTTGTAGGAATTCGGCGTCCTTTGTCGGTCCAAGAATGGACCGCACCTGGGCTTTAGCATTGTCTTCATTCTCCAAAGCTTTTAAAACGGACATATTTCACATAATTTTAGTGAGTTCAGGTTCTTATGTAACACGTAAGTGTGTGTAGTGGTATCGATACTGACGCCCGAGCCGTGGTCGTCATGGTGACTGAATGTGTTTTCGCACCTTCTTATCACCTTTTCTAACACCGTCGAGTATACGCTTATTCTACCTGACCAACGTCATATGCACATGGTCGAACTGATTATGAGGAATATTAGGTAACTCCCATAAAAGTTGAACAAAATATTATATAAATACTAATGAATTTAATAGATGTCCAGTTACTATATACAACAAACGATTCGTGATGCTTATGGATGATACAATATTCTACTTTTAAAAACTCATATATAATTCTTATAATTCTTTACATCAACTAAATACATGTTACTTGAAAATTTACGAAATGACTTTAACAGCTCGTAACTTAAAAACGAGCGGTTACTGATGTGCTAACGATTCGTAAAACATGTGAACTCGGCAGTAGGCAGCAGTTTTGTATTTACTTTACTTCTATTTTCTACATTAGAACGATTCGAATAAAGTTAAAAATTACATGAATTAGTGAAGTGTTTAAATGTACCTTACTCAATGATGTCAAGGCCCGTTCATAGTTGCCGCTCTTGAAGTGACCGTTGGCCTCATCTCTGTACTTCTTAGATTCCGCTGGGTTGCTATTTTGCTGTTCAGGCTCTTTACCCCTACCCATCGCTTAAATGACCGTTGAATCTAAAGGAATATGAAAAAAAAACATACTTATATTTCGTTACTCTCACTCATATATAGCATATAACGAAAATTTAACTAACTTTCGTTATCTTTATTTCAGTAATAAAAGATAAATTTAATAAAGCTTTTTGGGCTTGCTTCGGATTAGGTTTGAAGTTATATAAGTGATAAGTTTTAAATATTTTTCCATAAAGGAAGGAGCTATACAGTATTTTTGAGAAATAAGATTTTCGTTGCTCGTGTGGTAATGATACTTGTGTACCAAATATTTATATCTGCTAAGACCTAAGTAGACATCGTTTAGGTCTCTTATAGCACACCGAGTATACAATTTGTCCATATTATTATCACGAGTAAACTTTTTTCTTCAATATAAGTGCAAGTGTTAGAATAATACGATTATTTAAAATAAAACTTAAAGGATTGAGAATTGATTTTCATGCCATGAAAATATTAACCTAAAATGTTTAATTATCAATGTGAAATAAATACGTAGTATGGGTATTAGTTGTTTGTTTGAAATAAGCTTATTCAAGGTAATGAAATAAATTAGAATATGAAACAGTTGTTCTACGATTAAGTAACTAACTTAAGTAATTATTTATAGTTCGTCGCTCGCTTAATTGCCGTAATAATCCTTTGAAAATATTTTATTGAACTCGCGCATTATATCACAGAATCACGTGAAGTAGACATCGATTATGCTTATACGGTTAATAAAATTGATTGATAGTGCTCTTCTAACCTCGATTGTCAAACAGATTACCAAAAAAGAAGAGTAATTTCAGTAAATGTTTGCATGAACGAACGAACCTTGCCTTGATGGATAGTGTTATGCCAAGAAGCGTTGTTCCAGTGTAATAAATTGTACTATTTCGCCTTGTTTTGGCTATAATCTGATAATTTTAACTGTTCTGCTCAAACTGAATGGTTTTCGTGAGAAACTACAATTTCTCTTATATCCTTATCGCGACATCGAATCGTTACGCGAGCGACATTGGTGCAAGCATACGTAAATAATCGATGTTTTTTAATATTTGTAATTATTCATAAGTAGCTATGTATTTATAAAGCTACTTTATTGGTTTCAATACTTGCATTTTGTCGACCATTTAGTTGGGTGGAACTGGCTTTTAATTTAGATTGGATCCAATCATACTATCAGTTTAACTGTTTTGCTAGTTTAGATGCTAGCTTTTAAGCCGGTATCTGACCAACTAAAGGAATTAAATTTGTTCGGTTTTTGTTTATTAAGATATCATCAGCAGCCTGTACTTGAGTAGTTGGAACTGGTGTTCCACATTACCATAAGAGCTCTCACTCAATATTTATATAGAGAGATGATGGATGGCTAGTCTTTGAAATCTGCTGCTGTGGCTGAAATATAGTTTGGAGGCCTTTTCTTCACTAAAGTTGAAGCTTAAATACAACATGTTTGTGCAAAATTTAATCGTATCTAAATATCAAGAAATAATAAGTATCGAATTGTGTCAAATTATTAATAAATGGTATTTTTTAACTTTAGCTATCGTAGCTTCTTGTTCTTTTAATCTTTGATGTAGTTAGTTACGTCACGAAGCTAATAAACAATTTACCTGTAGGTATATCTGGCGGGTAACGGGAGCCATAACTTTGGCATTGGCCCGAGCTTATTATAGTGGAAAATTATTCATGCAACCATTCAACTTATGAAAAATCGTTGCAAGTTTTTTAACATAATGCAGAGAAAAATTGCTGCATCATTTTTTTTTGTCGTTACGTTTTGTTTATTTTTTGTGTCTAAAATATTTGTTTTATTAAAATAATTTCTGGTTTATAGAATATTGTTATCATTAAACTAGACAACAATATTTATATATTGTTTAGCGCTTAAAGGAAAATACAAAACAAATTGATGTGTTTGAAATATTTATATATTCCTGTCACATATCAGTGATGAGCTTTCAAAGTAAATCTTTATTATAACGATGTAGCTTAAATGTAAGCGTGTTCAAAGTTATCATAAATTTTATAAATTATATAAATCTGGATCAATGACTCATTTTTGTTAATGATAAGAGTGGTCTAAATATTAGGTCATATTCATATTCATATAAGGTCAATAATGAAATTAATATATATAATAATTTAATTTAGATAAATGATCACTCGCTATGATAATATAATATTATAAATGCCGAAGTGAGTTTGTTTGTTTAGCTTTTACTAGGTTTAGTAATTTATTTACAATACATTTTATTTTATTATTTATTGCGTATTCAGTATTGCATGAATCTTCGCGTTAAAGCAATTTAAAACTCGAGCCTACTTAACTGTGGCCTCCACGGTAAACATGTGATTAACATAACGAATATGGTATAATAGTATAATCACATGTTAAAGGTACGACATTCATGCAGATACGACGATATGATTTTGTAAGAAGATAATTATCGAAAAATAATATAGATTAAAGATAACCAGTTTTTTTCGTTTACAATTAAATAACATAGGTACACATTATACGAGTATTTTATCTAATTTTAAAGAAACTACGAAAATATTAAGCACTTAAACCATTTAGGTGGAAAAGGCAGGCAAATTGCCAATAGGCAGTGTCTATCAAAGATTCTTAGTAAATATGGAGACTTTCACGGTTAAACCTCCCTGGGAATGATTCCCCTTCGGACAGCCATGGTTTCCCGCCAAACACTCAATTCTCAATGGTATTTATAGATTACTTTTATTTATACTTTCATGAGCAAGAAAACTATTAATAGTCACTTAATTAATTATTAATCGTCATTGATAGAGATCGCTTATTTTGTTAGACGAATGATGTTATCACTCCGCTATTACGGTAAGGGACAAATCACGCGATTCCACAATACCGTGACTGACGACCACAAAAATAATGAAATTAGATATTTGGATGGTAAACCTTTTACGATATTCCATATGTAATGTTACGTTTTGTATGAATATAGCAATTCACATTGCGATTTAATATATTTGATTACATTGGTGTTAACAGAGCCGTGTTTAGAAGTCTGGCCATAAGGCAACAAAGTAGTGGAGGTCCATAATTATGTTCCAAATTAATTTAACAATTCCTTTGATTCGGGTTTTTCAAAAATAATTTATTGCAGAACAAATTAAATTATTTTACAAGATATTTATAACATATTTTAATAAACCTACATATGATACAACATTATATGTGTATATTCGTCGGGATTGGGTGCTTTTTTGTTTAGAAATGTCTATTGTTAAGGGTTTTTCGGCACCGTAAGTATTTACAGCCTCTTACGGTAGCCCCACATCCCCACAATTAATCCAGCCTTGGTTGACAGAGGTAGCTGGATGATCGACAAACTCCTTGGAAAGTTCGGTTCTCTTCAGAAAAAACCATTCTTATATAATTGAATTTGATGTTGCTAAATCATGGTCGAACAAATTTACTTGATTGAATTTTAATGGAATTTGGTGTTTATATATGTATATATACTTTAAATAGGTTTTTTTTTTGTTTTTTTACGGCTAAAGGCAATTAAGAATCAATTTAATATTCTTAAACATTTCCGCACTATCGGCTAAAAATGTGTATCTGTCCTGTGTCCGTGTGTATTGGTATGATTATTTCAGAACTTACAATTTGGACTAATATATCGTATAATATTAAATGAGTAATTCTTGTATATATATATATAGTGTTTTTATATAAACATTTATTTCGTGTATCTCGGAAGTGGCTATTTTTAATGCAGTTTATAAAAAATATTTAATTAAATTATTGAGCCAGAACATTAATATAAAAGTGGCTTAAAAAAATTAATTAATAGATTTTAAGTAAGGTAATAAATATTTAATATAAGTAGATATACATACATTATATTACTATACAATCTTTATTAAATATTGTAAAATATATTTGTTATTTTAAATTAGATATATTGAAACTGTATTCACAATAATTTAAAATGACTAAAAATAAAGTTCGACAATTTTTCCTGACCACATAACAGTTAATTTAAAATAAAATATTACCAAATGTCACATTTACTTACTAGATTTTAATTAAACACATAAATTCAGCTTACCTTATAGTACAGTACAGTAACAGCCTGTAAATGTCCCACTGCTGGGGTAAGGCCTCCTCTCCCTTTTTTTTTACCTTATAAAACCAACAATATTTCAACGTATTTATTTTCTACACGAAAGTATGTTTTAATTTATATAATATTTACTACGCAAACACTCGATTCATTTGACTGTGTAACTGTTACTAACGAACGGCCAACCCCAATCAAAGGGTTGTTTGTACTGAACGGACGGAGTTCGTTTATTTATTTTTCAGAAAGTTAGCAAGTATAAATAGTTCAGTACATAATCACCGTATTACATACGCGATATGTTATATACATCTCTTGGATGATTGATTATTGTATATATTTCTATATTAACGACTTATATAATAATTTTAATTTATTCACCGTTTAAATGAAATTTACAAAAATGCACAATTTTTCAAATTTTAAGTGTCAGTCGTAAAAATTCTAATTTATTATTAAAGTATTCGAGTTTAAAACTATTGCTCTACCTTACTACCTAGTTATTATAATTTAAAACATTGAACAAAACTATGTATATTGCTCCCGTTACCAGGTGCAAGAGCTCTTAGTTTAAAAATATTATACTTACTGTACGGGACGGCATAAAATTGGTTATTTAATTATAATTTATTAGTAACTATGCTATATTTTCTTTTCTTTATTATAATTAACGCATTTATAAAGTCACCCTTAAAGCAATAAATTCGTAAAGAACTAAATGATATAGAAATTTAAGCGGCTTAAAACTGCTTAAAATTTGGATTTTGATGTCCACATACGATATTTGGAACTTACAGAAGTGCGGTTTGAACATAAAAAAGAATTTATCTATGTTTTTTTTCTTTTTTTTTTAAGTTAAAAAGTATTTAATTTCTGCTAAAGTTCTATTTTAATAAAAAAAAAATTTAGTAAATTTTTTTTTAAATGATATACCTATTATGCTCAGTGAAGTACTAGGACATTCAAATATTAAATATATGGACTTACGAGCTTTACGCTTCTTTTCAATGTGTTGTAGCTACTTAAAGCTTTTCTGACAATGCGTTCTATTTATTGACTATTATAGATTACATATTTTGGTACCAAAATTAACTTTGAAAACACGTCCGAAGTAATAAAGCACACAGCGCACTGTGATTTTTACTGACAAATAAATCATTATGTACAAATATTCACCCCACGGAAAGTTGTCCCGAATTACAGTTTTGTTTATTGTTATCTGTAACGACTGTAAAACCCCTACCTTAAAATTCACCTAATGAAAATCATCACGCACTATTTCCCATAAAAAAAACATTCAACATATATATTACGCTCGGCAAAGAAACAATAGTATATATATATTTGTAAATATTATATTGAATAGACGATGCGTAAAACGGTTTATTACTTCCTACAATGCTAACTTCTATGGGAAATTCAATTTCTTTATTTGTATAAATTGTGTTACTTTAGATATTACATTATAATCTTCCGTCATCGGTATGCAAATATGATAGGATTCTTAATATACTTTTAGCTAAATACAATTCAGAGATAACCACTTACCATGAGGTGACCCGTCTGTCTTCTTAAAATAAATCATTATTTATAATAATATTAATCATATAATTCAATTCCGTGTAGTTCCAAGTCCTGTAGAAAGGCATACACGAGAGCGGATGTACAGCGCATTGTACAGATTGGTCATGACCTTGTTTCGCATCCTAGGGGCTCCCGTAGCTTCTGGCGTCTGACCAAGTCTGTGCAAAACAATTTCTGCCAACCTTCGCTGCCACCGCTCAGAAATCCGGACGGATCGCTAGCTTGTTCTACGAAAATGACCACCGTGGCAGAAATAGGTCAAAAGGATATCATCATCATTTTGAGTTATTTATTTATATGAAATATTTTTAAAGCTTAGTTGCATAGCACAGACAATTTCAAAGTAACTATGACAATAACAATAAAAAATGTGAAATTGTATCAAGTAAATTATAATTTAAAACGAAACCTTCAACAAATAATATAACTTTAAACTTTTCATTTAGTGTTGAAAAAAGACACCCAGAAATGAGACGTAATGTTTTATAAATAGAGATTATATTTGTATAAAATATAAATTGAAATAAAAAGTTCTCAGAAACTTCGATGTTTGTGCACGCAATTTTGACATAACAGTAATTATGGTATTAGCTGGCATTAGGGGAAGAATTCTCGATAATTGTCGCAAAATAATAACAAGGGTTGTAGGATCGTTCGGGTGACATCTCGAGACAATTTTTGGTACTATACTGTACAATATCCGTTTATATTTACTGACTGCCTCGTTGGTCTAGTGGCTAAAGCAAAAGTAAATATAAGGCCGCTGATCCCGAGGTCCTGGGCTCATATCCCAAGGCGGGCCAATAAAAAGCTATTGAGTTTTTCTCTCGAAGATTCTCAGTAGCATCCCCGAATCTCATAGTTTGATGTGGGTTTCCAACCTAAAGCTAGACGGTTATTGTACCAGGGCCGTCAAAAGTATCGTATATGGATCAAAATCGTACATCAGGATAATGATTATAATACATAAAAAATCACAATAATATGTTGCTTTATAGTTTAAATCGGGTGTAAACTAAATATATATTTTTTGTATGAAAACAATATTTAATGTATTTTGTTTTCTTACATGTCCTTGATTTTGTTATAATTTTGTAATAACTATGAGTCTTTTCTTTGTCAAGTTGATGACATGGTCTTAAAAGGCAATATAATTATAAGTTTAGGTAGGTTTTTTATTCGATAATTTATTCAAAGGACAGAGACAAATAAAAACAAGTATATTTTTCTAAATTCTAACTCAATACATTCTATATTTGTGAGAACAGATTATACAAATATCTATGAAACTTAAAATGTTATATACTATTTTTAATCTTCTCTAATGAAATTTAAAAGAGTAACAGCCAAACAAACATCAAACCAATATATCGATATTGATCGCTGATTGGGACATAGTAGCCACCAATGAAAGGATTGCGCCATGAAACGGTTGCAATTGTTCCTAAGAAAGAAATGAGGTAATAGATGGAGCTGACAGTAAAAACAATTGTAATTGTTATTGGTTAGTGTAATTATCAAATTTTGGATCAAAATGGAAATTATCGTACAATCTACGTACGATAGTAGTGCACCATTGTACATCGTACGTAGTTATGAAATTATCGTACGGTTGCGAACCCAGGTGTGTACACTCCCGTGCCTCGGAAAGCACATAAAGCCATTGATCCTGAGCCTCTGTGTTTGCGCACACAATTGTTCATTATAATATGTTCTACGCCCCAAAATAGAATTCGTTTAGTTACGCTATTCATCTGTGATAGGATTTAAAATGGATAAATTTTGATATGAAATCGGTCAGGAGGAAATCATATTCAATTGTCCATTATTAAATCGGTATTATTATTATTATTTTAATTTAACTTAATAAATTTAAACACAAACAAGCGCATCCCTAAAAAGTGTTTAATTACTTTTTTAACGTTTTTACTAAATTATGTAATACTAGATGTTCCTTGTGTATTATTATTATTATAAGTATTTAGTCTTATTTGTCTATCAATTCACTATATACGTATTAATTATTATGACAGATGTATCCGGCATAGACCTACTGAAAGTAGCCAAAGATAAGATGAAATAAATAGCTGGTTTTACACTACATCGAAAAAAAAAAAAATTTTTTTTAATTATAAAAACAAATTTGAATCCTGAGAAAAATCTACAGCCTAACTATAATATTATAAAATATTGCAATGTAAAAAAAGTTCAAAAACAAACGTTCATCAATAGTCATATTTGAAAAATATTTTGCGAACAGAATCCGTCAACATTATTATATATAGTAGGTACTTATTATACTTTTGTAAAATATATATTCTTTATTTAGTATGAGGGATTTCAGATAAAGAAAATAAAACCAACGGTTGCCCATCTAAATATGTATTTAATAAGAGAATTCCATAGAGGTCCATTAAATAGAGATTATATTTAGAGAACGTTACATGCACTACAATACTACATCTACATCACATTAATAAAATGACTTAAGTACTAATAAAATCGGTTTATTTTAATAAATAACTACAAACTAATACAGTTTTGAATTTCGTAAATATATATAAAAATTCATAGTAAACGTTTAAAAAAAATAATTTATATGGAAATAGATATACTTAAACATATTATTTTATTAAACCATTCGAGTACATATTCCAGTTATGATGTTTTAAAAAATGGTAATAAAGTTAGTTGCTACACGCAAAAAAAAAAGTTTAATTTGACTATTAAGTACATGCTAACAGTTAAACGAGTATATGTATCAGTTATGATTATATTTTACAAACTACAAACAAATATAAAATTAGTTATCTGTTTATTCAGAATATGACAACTGTCATTTCCAGTCTGTATAAAATCAATTTTGGAGGAAAAAATCAGATACGGATTTTTTTTTTTATTGAAAAGGTGACCGTTATTTGGATAGTATGAATGTTTTGAAAACCTGTTCTTCATAACATAATTTAAAATAAAAAAAAAGATTTTATATTTGTTTATTTTTTGCACAGATTATATTATAGTAACATTGATAATATAAATGCTTGCGCGTAAGCCTTGAGCTTTTTTTATTATTTTATATTGCTTGACATTTAAAAAGAAGATTTTATATTTATTTTTTGGCATCTCGCATTTATTCTTCGATGAAGAGGATGTTTCTCGACAGAATTGATCTAGGCGACATATAAACCGTGATGGAAGGCTGAATGAAAAACAAAAAATTTGTATTTATTTATAGTGAAATCAATTTAATAAAACATTTTTATAAGTAATCTCAGAAGTTCCACATTCTGAGATGATATATATCACTATAAAAGTAAATGTTCCACAAATGTAAGCACGTACCGGTCTAAACTGAGCCGACACGCGGCGCCGGCGGCGGCCGCTGGCGGGAGGGCGGCAGTTCGGCTGCATGGAGAGGAAGTCTCCGCCGAAGTGGTCCCTGGTCTGCATCGCCTGCATCGCCTGGCGCGCCGCGTTTTCTTGTATGATCTGATCAGCTCGATGACGAAGTATCTGAGCTGCCTCCTTGTGATATTCGAGTGCGGATTCGAGGTCGTCACGTGAAAGAACGAAGAGTGTAGAGTATCCCCGAGATCTGTATCAGAAGCTTAAGTCGTTATAATCTGTATAAAAGTGTAAGTGTGGTATCAAATTTTTTAATATTAAATAAAAAACATTAAACAGTCAACAGTAATTGAACGTAGTCAAAAGCAAAAGCATATTTGATATCTTTAAATAAAATTAACGTGAAAATAAGTAGCCTAAGATTGGCGCCCAAGGTGGGACTAAAATTTGTTTACCTGACAGTAGCAGTCCGACGTCGTAGGCCTTCAATGCCGAGCAAACTGATTTCTCCAAACACCGAACCCGTCTTCAAAACCGCAACAACTTCTTTCTCATCCGCCGACATCACCTAATCACATAGATTAAATAATAAATTGTTTTTTTTTTTCAAAGTTATTATTAAACTATAAAAGATTAAAGTTTAATTTATAATTAGTTTCGAGAACATATTTGTCTAAATAAAGCTAGATCAATAAACTTTATTGCGATTATTATTTTTCGCCTAATAAGCCCATACCTTCAGTCACTTCCACGGGGATCTCGAATGATCGCGGGTTCAAATCCGGACAAAAACATTGAGTTTTTCATGTCCTAAATTTCTGTAAATCTTAAAACCTGTATATGTCGAAACAAATTCTGATTAGCATTACAAGCTATCAAGTCGCATCAGCTAAGCGAACGCGACGCATAAACCGAAATGTTAAGACCCGGTAATAAAACACGATCAAGTTTTAACTACCATCTAGTCTAGTGGATATTTTATAGGTCTAAAGATTCGGTGGTCCAAGGTTCGATATCCGGACGAGGCCAATCAAAGTTATTAGGTTTTCTAAAAATAAATTGTCAGTAGTAGCCTGGAATAAAAAAATTGTGGTTGTTAAACTACCTTTGATCGGAATGAATGTAAATTCTAACTTGCAGGAAATTAGACTTTACACCCACACTATCTCCGGTCGTGTAGGATTGCAGAATATATACTCGCAATTGTCTAGTCTCTGAAATAAACCGCCGTGGCCGAAATTTTATCATGATTATATAAATGAAGAAGGCCTGTCCTCACCAAGCACTCCCCGCTCTTGACGATGTACATGTGGTGTCCGACGTCGCCACGCCGCACCACCACGTCACCCGGCAAGTACGATACGGGCTTCAGCTGCAGCACCAGGTCGCGCAGTAGCGACGACGAGCAGTCGCGGAACAGTTGCACCTGCGGGCCGGCCGACACTGCCGTTGTACTGTACTAGCTGTGTCCCTTTGGTTCTCTCGGTAGAGAAACTTTAACTTCTACGGTGAAACTTAGAAAAGAATCGCATCAAGATTTCTTGCCAATGTGGGAATTTTTTTGTAAAACTTATTATGCCGAAATTAACATACAAATGACTTGAGGTAAGCTTGTAATATTTTCAAAACTCTTCATGAAATAATGGTTATACTGAATTTTGAGACGCAATCGAAATTAGTTCAATAAAATATTACGAATTTGTACATCTACACTCGACAGTCGTTGTCGAACCTCACGTTCACAAACACGTTTAACCACATCAATGTACTTAACTGAGTTTCTTGCTGATTCTTCCCGGTAAATCTATATTTCGGAAGGTAAAGAATTAATTTAAAACTATAACATAACGATTTAATAGCGCTTATAAGAGCCTACTTGAATTAAAAAAAAAAAAACATTTTTTACCTGACTCAAAATCGACATGTGTACATAAAGGGCTACGTCTCGTTTCATGTTGTAAGGTAGCAAGCTTAAAATTCTCGATTCATCTGGAAATACAATTGGCAGTTGTATAAGTTATCCAAAGCGAAAGAGAATCCCAGTAAACCAGCAAAGTTATTGCTGCTGCAAAGAAACGCTCGGTGCACATTTAATGACGTTTGAAATAATAGCCAAATTTGATAGCTTTGAAATTGCGATAAACGAATGTCAGCGATTTTAAACCTAGAAAACTGTAAATTTGTTGACAAAAAAAGCGCCAATTTTTTCTCGCCGGCTCTTCTCAGGATTGTTTCTGGAGTATGAATAAGGAATTTGCAATGCTTCTAGATGAGAAAGAAGCGCAATAAAAAAATACAATTATCAATAAAAAATTCAACAGACGCATCATGAAAGCTATGATAAATGTAATTTATATGTAATGATAATTGTAATTTTGTTATTGCAATTTCGGCGTATTGAAGGGCGTATCTTATATAATCAAACATCAATAATTTGGTTGACTTTACTATAGAAACATATATGCAATGACAAAAAAATACAGTATGCAGAAAAAACAGAAACATTGTCCGTTTGTGAGACGACTTCGCTCGGAAACCATTTGTTGGAATTAAATCAACAGCTGAAAACTTTTACTTTAGATATAGCAAATATAGACTGGACTATAAAAGCATACTTAAGTGATAGTTCAGTAACCCATCAATTTAAGTATATTAGTGTAAATAACTTGTCGTAGTCAACTAACCGATGCACCGCTGCTGGTTCCAGGTGAAGTTAAACCAGCAAGCTATGCGACGCTGTACCGAGAGAGGCAAGTTCTGCTTGCGCAAGTACCAGGAACAAGCATCAACGCTCATGCGGTAATCAGTCTGTTAAGTTGAAATCAGTCCATAAACCATACAGAATATTGTTAGACTTTCATAACGATTATCTTTTCGGTGTTTTTGTGAGATATTCAAAAGGATGTTGTAATTTATTTATCTTCTTAATAGCAAGTTATATTACAATAAATGACCATAAAGATTTAGTTTTATGCGTAGGAGAAACTAGGGCATGTTCTTAAAATTGGTGACCTTTTACATTATATTATTTCCATAATATAAAATAATATAGGTGAACCAAAAAAAAATGAGAAAGAACCAATTTTATCAAATTAAATTCGCTCGCTAAAAATACGTGTGAAGATTTGTCTACAAAGTAGATTTTAAGGAAAGTGAGGTTTTATTGTAATAAAATCTTTAAAAGAAATTTGACTAACAAACATATGTACACATATCGATTTTATTTATCATGTGAGGTAAGAACGAAGCTTGATCGACGTACCCTCGCTTTAGTGGCAGTGGCAATAATATCTCTTATTTGACTAATGAGCAGGGCGAACACGAACACACCCATCAGCCAGGCGAACGTCATGAACAGATACTCTGCAGGTTTTTCTGGCTTCGGGTTCTTACCTATTAAAATATTGTATTCTGTCATATCAAACATTTAGATATGTAGATGATATAATATATTTTACTATTATCATATACTAAAGTTTTTAACATATTTCTGTAAAATTATTGTATGGAAATCGTATAAAGTTAAAGAAAATAGGATAATATTTTCCTTAGAACGATTCATGCTCATTTAGCTTACCGATGGAGGTTGCAGTCTTTGTAGCGAAATAGAAACAGCGGATATAAGCGTTTCCCTTGTTGTCGTACACCCACCCGTCGGAGCCGAGGCCGATGTAGTAGCTGATCAGGTAATACGCGCACGCGTTCAGATGGATCAAGTAGAAGATGTAGAACAATGTTTTACCGACACGTACCTTAAATGTTTTGCTTTTTTAAATATATATCATTGTGAAGTTATTTCGATATGTTTTATGAGATATATCTAACTGAACCATTTGAGAACGTAGGAAAGACCTAAGGTCCCAAACTTCCACAACACCTTAAACTTATCATAAATTTCATACAGCAGTAATTGATTTGTTTTTAAATGTTTTCATGCTAAAGTTTTAAGTTAAAACTTAACACAAATATATTTATGATTTTGTATTTTTTTTAAATTAATTTCCTACTAAACCAGCAGTAAACGTTCCTAAACGAATAGAAAAAAAATCTACATAATTTAAAAATAAACCCATCCTAAAAGTTTGACAATCATCTGTTAAAATGTTAATGGATTAATTTACAAAAAAAGCTTACCACGTAAGGGCAATGTAAGATCCGGTCCATTGCGCGGTGAAAGTCCCAGAACGTTTGCAATTTCAATAACCTTGGAAAGCGCAGGATAACCATCTTGGTACCAAAGTATACGTACAATATGTCCAACGGCAGAAGAGACATAACGTCGTACTGTAAAAAGTTCACATTGATTTACTATCAAATTTTGGCCTCAATTTTAATCGGGAACTAAGATTAATATCGAATTGTTAAGCGATTTGTTTTGTGTTAGACTTACTTTATATTGCAGCTTCCTTTTATAGTGTGTCTTGGTCGCTATTGTATCCTCAATTATGAAACCGTCGAAAAGGAACATAATTCGTGGCTTAATGAGCATCAGATCTAGTAAATATATTGCATCGCAGAAATAGTCTGCCGTCATCCACCAAGCGACGTTCTCCGGAGTTTGGTAAGGGAACGAGGCACGCAGAGCGATTGACCAAGCGTTGTAGCTGTAGCAGAACGTGACGAGAAGGAGCCAAGCTATGTAGCTCTTACCTAGTGGAAACATGCATTTAATATTCCTTCAGATATTGTTATCTATTATCATATTTTTAGTACTAAACTTATTGGTAAAATGTAATGGCACAAATTCAACAACAATTGCATATTGATAATTAATAACATAAACAATTCATGTAACTGTAGTATCCAATATGTCGGTTTTTTGATAATATATATTAACTCATACTTTTTAAAAGATCATCTCGAACTATATTGCTTAACGACTTTTTATTAATGTAACAGACATCCAGCAGTGTCAGTAATGAGTAACACTAAACAGTTTTCTAAAAAGATCCCGTTAAATATATTAATAGAAGAAAACCAATGGAATTGTTACAAAAAAATATTATTTATTTCTACTAGTATAGTACTAGACCATATTATTTAATGTAGTAAAAAACTTACTCTGACAGTCGATAGCTTTGGAAGGATCGAAGAACGATGGCAGTGAAAAACCAAAAAAACCTTTGCTTTCTTTTTTATGTATCGGAGAAGGCGGATCCGAATCTGGCGTATCCACCAATTGCACTTTCTTCGCTGGTTTTTCAGGCCTAGTTGAAATAAAATTATGATTTATAACAATGCTTTGTCAAATTAAATTAGCATTATTTAGGTTTTCGAGAACCGACAAAAAAAACCTGATCACAACAAGTGCTCGCAGGTAAACAAAATTTTGTCATGAACAAACGTTAAATGGAGAGCCATCTAATTGAACGTAATTTTGAAATCTAAGCAATTATTGCTTGTTCACTTGAATTCAGAAATACATATTTAAAAACTAATTGTAAAGCTTACTTTATCTCGAAAGTTTCGATCGTTTCATCCTCGTCAAGGTCTTTTAATTCCGTTTCATAATCCGTTACGCTTGCCTCCAATTCGTAATGATCAAGAAAGTCGTTTTGAAGGAAACGAACCCTTTGAGGAGGCAGGGCAGATCTTAAACAGACAAGTTATGAGCAATCAGTACATTCGATCATTACTTCAACGCCAATAGAAATCGTATTATTAATGACATTGTCAATTTCAACTAACTTCTTACGTTCTTCCTTGTCATCTTTCACCTTTATTATTGATTCGATCGTATTGGTTTCTTTAATTCTGCAAAATTTAAAAAAGTTTTAATCGGATATTTTAGAAAACCAAAACTTATAACTTCCTTAAGCTTTTCTAGAAAATCATAAATTTTAAATACTTTGATGTCAATGAAATAATGGTATTTGTTTTTCCACAATTGTCATAAAAATCGTCCGGTGGCGATTTCTTGGTGGTTGTTCATAGAGTTCTGTTGCTCTAATATTGCAATAATTGTTATAATCTGCCTCGTTGTTCTATTGACTAGCTTATGCTTATAATTGCAGACGTCGAGATACCAGTCATATCTGTATCTGTCGGGTCCATAAGAGTTAACAGTGGTAGCCCAGCGTTACGCAGTTTGCAGTATTTATACATCTTGCCTTGAAAAGTACCTGCTTAATTCTGACTTTGACTTGAGGACGGTTTAATAATGAATAAAGTTAAAACAATAAATGATACTAACTTATAACATTTACTTAGTAGTTGTTTAAATAAAAAAAATAACGAACATATTGCGCGTTGGAGTGCTCTCCGGAGTCCCCCATGACTCGTAAGGCCCTCTACCGTTCGCCGAATCCTCAACTGGGTTGTTAGGGGGTGACGGACGAACCGTGTGCTGTTAAAAATAACATTTATGTAACAAATGTCTACTCAACATTTACTGTATTCAGATATTTTAAGTAATGTTTTTCAAACATAGTTTTATTTTTGTAAAGTTTTTATTCCAAGAATTTGTTCGAACAGCTAAACGATTTCTATTTTGCTATTCAAGAAAAGAAATAGCAGAGATAACTATATATATAAATAAGATGTTTATGCTGAAACACAAAAGATTTCCATCTATTATCTATTTTTGGATGTTATCTAGACGCAGCTATAATATTATGAGTTTCATATAAAACTTAAGGCGTGGACATCGTTCAAGAATTTACAACCACTACAAAAAGATCATAAAGCGGCTTAGTGGTTATTTGAATCTTTAAGCTTAGTATACCTTTATCCAATGCGAAGTACATAAAGAGAATAGTATAGTTCTACCGCCGACATATCTATATCTAGGTTCCGTGTATGACAAAGGTTTTACTCGAGGCAAGTTTAATTAGAAAAGGCATATAAACGATCTAACGCTCACTGCTCATTGTGACTGAGTAGATATCGCGCTGATTAGAGCCCTTAATATCTGGCTACCCAAGGCAAGGCTAACATAAGACAAGTCCGCCACTGATTAAATTGAAAATTATGTAAAAAATAAACTGACACTATCTAAGCTGCCTTTTAAATTTTGTTTATATATATCTGATTTATAAACATAAGTACATAACTATAGGAAAATACCATAAATAAGTAATAGCAAGTCGAATGAACGTAAATATTGAACAAAAATTCAGTCGGCCTAGTATTAATTTATAGCCTGTGTGTTCATCGGTCATAGAGAATACTGTTTACACCGCAATAGGCAAGTATAGGCGTAGTTTCGTATTCAAATCACACGGCTACGGAGGTTAATGGGCCGTCCTTGCTCGTGTACCTGCCTCATTGTATCCGACATTTCCATTATAGATCTGAATATTATTAGTTAATACGCTTAGAATCGCTTCTTTTTTGACAAATTTTAGATTAAAATGTAGTAATATTATTATAATCCCGTTAAATTGTATTATATAATTTGAAAACGAATTTCTTAAACTAAAAAGCTCGTATATCGTATTATAAGTCTTTAGAAAAATAACGATATTTTTATACAATAAGAAAATTTTGTAAATATTCTTCACTAAGGTGTCATTAAGTATTATCCAAGGCATGATGAATATCATACAACTTACATTGGGGATCTATTTCACTAATAAGGTATAGGAATAGGACTCGCCCCGCCCTTCGAACGTGCGAGTAATTAATTTACTTAAGATCGACTAACAATGTCACTCACCCTCAAAAACACTATTAGCTGTGGGTACTATATTATTGTCGCTTAAAATAAACAAAAATTTTAATAATTATAATACGATTCAGTACTTCATACTTGTATTGAAATAAATTTAGGAATTATTTTCTATTACACGATTGATTGATTGATTGGCCCTCCGTTTCTATGAGTAATTACTAGCGCCAGATATTTCATTGACGATATATATGGCAGATTATGGCAATGTTGTGAAAAAGAGCCTGAAAACTCCCTGCCACGTCTGCTGATAGACAGTCAAAAATTTACCAGAAATTCCACCACGACTAAGTTGCAGATTTAAATAATTCTAAGGGGAAATATATATTTTTTACACTCAATAAATTTTGACAAAAAAGACATAATATGTTTTAAAGTTCAGTCAAACATTAATCTAGATTTAAACGTTCAACGCGATTTTTATTGATGAAATGGTAAATGATACATACAAAAGTAAAATGGATAAATGATATATAAAACGGAGTAAATTATGTGTTTGGAATTATCCAGAATTATCTGTTCATTCGTTTTCTTATTTGGGATAATATTTATAAAAGCCACCTTCTTAAACTAGTGACTAGGTCTTGTCTCTAGGTACTGTCAGACAGGTGGTGGGCCTAGTGGTAAATCTGTCTGTAATTTAAAGTCCAATTGTAACATATTACTTCGGTACGATGTGAAATCTCGAACATTAAAAAAAACCGGACGACCTTTATTATTTTACTTTTCATATGATTTGTTATATATCTTATGTTATATTTAAAACAATTATTCTAAGGATATTAACTTACATATAGTTATAAGAATATGATTGTATCCAAAAGACTAATTAGTAATTAGTATTGCGAAACGACTTCAATACAAGTCGCGTGTTACTGAGTCGTATAAAATAATCGAGCTTAATTGCGAGGCTAAGTCAGGCCGCAGATTAAATAATGATTGTCTGTTGTTTTAAATTCGTAGGAAAATTCTAATGAGAAAACAAAGATTAATAAGTTAGTCAGTAAGGTAATAAGTTTTTTTTTCTATAACTCACTTTCGTTTAAGTTTAATAAACATAATATATAATTAAAATGCAATTTTTGTTATTTAATATACATTTCAATTTCCAACTTTGTCATTTTCCGGAAAATATGTAATTTATATAATATTTATATACATAAAATAAAAACATAATTTTATATTATTTTTTAAATTTAAGTAAGTAAATCAAAGAATAGAAACCTAAATCAAAATTAATATGTTCAAAAATTCATTCGGAGCTTAAATTAAATTTAGTCTAGTCGAATCTACAAAGCCCGTATTGTAAGTAAATATAAAATAGTTAATCAACTGTCTCAAATTAAATAAACTTATTTGTCTAAGTTTAAACAACACTAAACTTACCACATCTACTTCTATTTCCATAGTATACAATCACATGTTTGGTAAGTAAACATTAAAATATATATGAGTATAAAATTTAACTAAGCGCCGGGTGAAAATGGTCCAAATTTTCCGAACGCGTGCGATCTGCGCGTCCTAACTACTTGACTGACCAGTAAAGAAAAACTGAGTGTACACAATTGCTTATGTCAGGGTTGTCAACTTCAGTGGTACAGCTTAGTAGTACCTGGGCGACCGAACTTTGCTTGACTTTTTTTTTTAATGAGAAAAATTGCATTTTTTTTACTGGAAAGGCACTTATATAGGTAATGATAAGCTAAAAGGCAAAACCTCATCTAAATACAAAATTCAAATCATTACAAACATACATATATATATACAAAATACAACAATTGTTAATTAAATATTAAAAGATTAGCTCCAAAATAAGATTATATATATTTTTTCGAATACAATTCAACATGTTAAAAGAGTGTTTTATTAATTAAAGTGTACCTATAAACAAATGTAGACCATTATATTTTATTGACTAACAAATATATTAAGTTAAGACAACAAACAAATATTATAAGATTAATAATAGAAGAAAAATATAATAAGATTAATAATAGAAGATTCATTTTAGAAATATCATTTTTATACTTATAAACAAAATTGCTAACATTTTACATATTAGGTGGAAACCCTATTATATTCCTAACTGACGATGGTGGTGAGGCGCAAGGTACGTCGCGCAGAAATTGAAGAATAAATCTCATTGTACTATAGAGGCGGAAGAAAACAGTTACATAGTTTATAGCACCATTCCTTTAGGGTGAAATATATAAAAAAGATAACATTTTAATTGTATTTAAATTAAGCCGGGAGATTAAGGAGTTCCTTTGTTCCTTTCCGACAAGGCAGGGCAAGTAAGAATATATTCCAACAATAAATTAATTGTACTTAGTTTACTGTCTATTTTGCCATCGAATTAGACATTTCTTCTGATAAGATATCATGAATTGTGCAAATTCAGTACCAACATAGATATAATTATTTTCTATAAATATATATATAGCGCACTCAAAAATCTGCGCAAATTAAATAAATATATTATCTTTAAACCTAGACCTAATTTTGTGACAAATTATTGCTAATTAATTGAAACATAAAACCTCTTCGGCACTTTTGTACTTCAAAGAGAAATTATAACGGTCCTCAGGTTGCGCATAAAATCAATACGCTCCGCCTATTGATTTAAAATGGTTATTACGCAGCGGAAATAATTTTTTAGCACATTATTTAAAAATATTATTAAAATTTTCAATATGCTGAAATTTATTATCAGGCTTTTTAATGAGAAAAAAAATTATGACTAAATCATAAGAATGTTCGCTGCTTCATTGCCATTTTTATTAAACTATTTAGAAAAATTAAGACATAATAAATTCGGAATATATGTAAACAACTTACCCTTTTGTATATAAGCATGTTGACTGTTGACCACAATTTTAATGAGAATACGATTTTATTGTAGCAATATATCTCCGCCCATTAAAATCACCATCGACAATACTACATAACTAACTACATATCAGCTAGAAACATCGATATCACTGCACTAGTTGTACGAATCCCCTTTCCACTAAAAGATTATAATACGAACATGTTTGAAAACACTATTTCAATGTTACCATACAAGCTTCCCATGAACACTTCCTTTAGCCGTATTATAAATTATTGCCTGTGAGGGTTCCAGTAAATATTTGCTGTGATACCTGTATATCAGAATGTAGTGATTATACTGCAAGTGCTTAGATTTTTAAGCGATGTAAGCGCTTGACAGGAATTCATTTAGCATTCAATTATTTTTATTTAATTTCAAATATATCATACACTGTAATTTTTTTAGACGTTTCTTTTGTTGCTTAAGCAATTTTTTTAAAGTTATAAAATAATCGGAAAGGATATATGCTTTACAACAGTTACTTTAAAGCGCTAAAAAGATCTTTTCAAACCAAAAATATACTGCGCGCGCATGAATGAGCTTGCATTTCTACTAGTTTACACTACAACGACAACAGATATAAAAAACGAATACGATTCATATTAAAAACAATCATATCGCTTAACATGGCTAGGCTAACTCGTTCTTTGATTATAAATTTTAACAATATTATTCGAAATAATGAAAATCCTTTGATAAAGATATTTTTTTGCGTGAACAGGAATGTCTTGACTTTATTATTGGCATTATAGATACTATAGGTAGGAAATGTCAAATATTGAATAATATCGGGACGATAATATCCCGGTAAAAAGAGCGAGAAATAAAAATAACTAAACATTTTGTTATCATTTGTTTAGTTTATTAATAAGACAATGGTTGTTTTTTTAAAGTATGATAAATGTGACATCTATCTCATTTAATTTATCTAAGACACTCTAAATTCTTAAAATGGATTTAGGTGAGTTTTTAAATAGTTTGTAAACATAACCGTAACCGTAACAGCCTGTGAATGTCCCACTGCTGGGCTAAAGGCCTCCTCTCCTCTTTTTGACGAGAAGGTTTGGAGCTTATTCCACCACGCTGCTCCAATGCGAGTTGGTAGAATACACATGTGGCAGAATTTCAGTGAAATTAGACACATGCAGGTTTCCTCACGATGTTTTCCTTCACCGTAAAGCACGAGATGAATTATAATCACAAATTAAGCACATGAAAATTCAGTGGTGCTTGCCCGGGTTTGAACCCACGATCATCGGTTAAGATTCACGCGTTCTTACCACTGGGCCATCTCGGCTTATTGCTATATAGTTTGTAAACATACCAGTAGTAAATGGTCTTTTGCTCCCTTACATTTTTTAACAATTGCGATATAATGTAAAATGTATATAAAATTTTGGTAATAATAATTATTGTGAATTAATTTACATCGACATCGCAAATATTATTACTACCTATATCTTTAATTGTGTTAAATAGTTAAAGTTGTTTCAATTTTGATAGATTTAAAATTAAAAAAGCAAGTCAGTTCTGATCAACTGAACGCTTTGTTGGATTTCTTGAAGGAGCATAAGGACCTGGCTAAAGGTTTGATCAGAGGCAGACGTGGAAAACTAAATTCATTGAAATTGTGGAATTTGTGTGCTAAAAAACTTAATGTACTTAAGGATGGTGCAACAAAAGATGGAAAAGGTTGGTCAAAGGTAAATAAGTTTATAATATTTCGTGCTGAAATCATAAACTTGGAGCCAAGTAAATATATTTTATAAATAAAAAAATAATTAGTTTTTTCTTTTAATAAATACAGTTTTTTTTCAGTATTGGTGTGATTGGAAGTACAGAGTACGAAGACGAGCTCTGGAACAGAAATCCACTAAACAAAATAAAACTTTACTTATGGAAAATTGTTCACCCTTATCAATGTTGGAAGAAGAAATTTTGAACATAATTGGCCCGGCTGCTTTAGATACTGTTGTGATAAAACTGGATCCTTTAGCAGAGACGGTAGATAAGACCTTATATAGATTTTAAAACTTACAAATATATGAAAACTTATATTTAATGTTGCTTATTCTTTTCAAAATTAAAATAGCATGAATACTACTTGTACATATACATAATCAGTTATAATCATTTAATGGCATTTAACCATAATAATTGTAATTTTTCAGGACATAGATGAAATTGACAACAACATAGAAAAAAATTCAGAATCTGAATATTCAGGTAGTTAAAAATTATATTTGCTTTGTCAGATTATAAATTTGACCACAAATTATACTAAATATAATATAAGAGTTATTATTGTTGTGAAAAATAAAATTTAGCATAGTGTGTAATAATTTATTAAAATGTAAATATGTACTTAGTATTTTTTAAATTATTAAAAATGACAAGTTAACATCAGATAATCAATCACACATCATCATCATCATCACGTCAACCGAAGGCCTCGCTCGAGGATTTCTGGGCGGTCTTGTGCTGCCCGCATCTAACGGCTACCCACGACTCTTTCTATGTCGTCTCACCACCTTGTTGGGGCCTGCCCACGCTGTGTCGTTGGTTTCGTGGTCGCCACTCGAGAACCTTTCTGACCCAGTGGCCGTCGGTTCCGCAAGCGATGTTCCCCACCCACTACCACTTCAATTTAGCAATTCTTCCAGCTTTTTTGGGTAATTTGGTTCGCCTGCAGATTTCATCATTTCTGATTCGATCTCGCAGAGAAACTCCGAGAAATAAAGAAATCATACATATAATAATATTACAGATTAGGAATAGTTAGAAATAGATATTTAATAAATTAAATAATTATGATATTTAACTGACATAAAAAAAAGGTTCTCTACTTGTCTGTGTCAATTTTTTAAATGACTACTGAAATTAGCACCCTGCAAATTAAAAATATTTACAATAGTTTGAAAATCAACAATAAATGAATTACTATTTACATAGTGGTAGTGCTTTGTGCAAGCCCGTCTAGATACCGCCAACTCATCATGTATTGTACTGTCAAACACCTATACTAAATATTGTTGTGTTCTGGTTTGAAGGGTGCATGAGCCAGTGTCGTTATTGTCAAAAGGTACATAGCACTTTAGTTCCCAAGGTTGGTGGCGCATTGGTGATATAAGCAATGGTTAATATCTCTTATAGTGCTTATCACACACCGTCAAGTACCCCAGTTGCCGATTTGCCTCCATATGTCATAAAAAATATCATATAATATTTTTAGGAACACAGCCCAAGTTAATAAGTGGTAGAAAAAGACGACATACATCAAGAGATCTTGATGATTCAGACAGCCATAGAGATATTTCCTGTGATAGGAAACCTAAGCTACCTGCCAACGAGGATGATTCAGGTATTCTAGTGATTTTTGTTATTGTTTATTAATTGTCATGTGATTGGATTGTCCCTCCCTTTTTCTTAAATTATGATATATTATCTCATAATTTGAATATATTGTTAGTTTTTAAATGAGTTATAATTATTATAAGCTTAATTTTATATTACAAAAGGCATAAATTAAATAAAAATGGGGAAATCATTTTTGGAAGTATTGTACATCAATCATTTATAATATAAATATAGTCATTATAATTGTGATTTTAATAAAATTTAGTAATTTAAATTTTATTATCTTAAAGATTGATTGCAGATCACAATGAGGCAAAAGAATTTTTGCGTTTGGAAAAAGAAAAATTAGAATATGCTAAGAAATCACAAGAATCTTTACAAACAATATCGTCTGAAATAACAAGACTTGCTGATGTCATGAGTCATATTAGAGATGTCTTAATCAATAATAGAATGAATGTTTAAATAGATTTAGTCTTTTAAAAAAAAAATATATCTAAAAAGTTTGAACTCCACGGCGGGGAATCGAACCCCGGTCTCCCGCGTGACAGGCGGGGATACTTACCACTATACTACCGAGGATTGTGATCATGTGTGTGAAATTTAGAATCTAGATTGTCGTTATAAGTTAAGTAAATAGTATATTCATAAATTATAATTTCGATATTTGTTTTATTTTTAACCCTTGACTATCTACCCGCCTATGATCTCACCGACAGCGGTACAAGATTAATTTAAGGAAATTTTCATTTTCTTTCATTAAAATTTAATTTCTATATAAAGTCCTGAAATTATAATAAATTAATAACTGTTGAGTTATTAAACTTAGTAGTTCTAATACTTGTTATTTTTGAGTGGTATTATATTGTTGTTAGATAAAAAATATATACAGTTATGATAACCATTTGACTGTGTTATCTAAATTTTAAATTTAAAGTTCACCTATTATGCTTTAAACCTATTTATATGTAGTTTATATAATATAAGACGAGGTCCCAAAATGCCCAGATGGCCTAGTGGTTAGAACGCGAGAATCTTAACCGCTGATCGTGGGTTCAAACCCGGGCAAGCACCACTGAATTTTCATGTGCTTAGTTTGAGTTTATAATTCATCTCGTGCTTGACGGTGAACGAAAACATCGTGAGGAAACCTGCATGTGTCTGATTTCATTGAAATTCTGCCACGTGTATTTTACCAACACGCATTGGAGCAGTGTGGTGGAATAAGCTCCAAACCTTCTCCTCAAAAGGGATGGGCTACGGCCCAGCTGTGGGACATTAACAGGCTGTTACTAGGTCCCATTTGTGCTACCTCAAATACATTCGGCTAAGGATGACATGGCATATGATATAATATAACCAAACTATTGTTAAATGAAAATAAATTATTTGTAGTTAATAACAAGGGATGTTATGGTTTTTTTTTAATATATAAAACCGTAGTAGGTTTTTTAAAATATAATAATCTAGTTGCGGTAGACCCAGCACGGTTAGGTTCGCCCACTCGTCATTTATATGAATAAAGAAGCACCTGCCAAAATCAATACTTTTTATGATAGTTTTCGGTTTAAGGGTAAGTGAGCCAGTGTAATTATAGGAACAAGGGCCAGAAAATCTCAGATCCCCTAGTTGGCGGCGCATTGACAGTGCAAGAAATGGATGGAAAAACAGCCAATAAATGGGAGACGGTGACTACTTACAAGTGACCCATTGAGACGTTTGCCCTACTGTTAATAAAGGAAAAATAAATATTCGTATTATGAAATATTCGGTCATTGTATCGTTGCATCACAAATATAACTGAAACGAAATTTATTCGCTGTGAATGAGCGTAATAATACCAAAACGTGTCGGGATCAAGCAGTTCAAGTGATAATATAGATATGTTTATATCAAACACGCCGTTGTTCAAGTACGAGGCGCGTAATACTGGCCTTCAATTAAGCATATGCGGTGTTAGTTTATTGCGTGTACTTAATTACGTTAGACTAATTATTATATTACACGCTTAATAAATGATACCTTTATAAAATTCCAAATATGTTTAAAACTGTGATATTTTTTTTATCCTTTGTGTTATACAGGTAAGTTATTCATATTTCATATATTTTGAAAGTATTACAGTTAAGGTTTAATATAGTTATTTCTAAGGAATTTTTGACACATACACTTTTAAATTCATATTAATATTATGCTTTAGTTTATCTCGATTTAACCTGGATTTTGATGACTTTCTAAAAAAGAACTATAGTGATATCTGCGTGATTGATAATCGATTTAATGGTGGGTAAAATATTATATAGTTGGAATTATAAGTAATGTATTATGTAGGTGTATTAAATCTTACCTAATATATTTTTTGTTATTTAAATATAATTATAAAAATCCTATATATCGTTTATTTTCAGTGTATACGGAAAAGTTATATTAACTGAAGAAAAACTTCTGGTCGTATCGAATAATTTGATTACAAAAGATACAAAACTCATTCCGGCAATACAAATAGAATTACCAGTTAATAAGGAAATTTTACACAAAATTGTACCTTCGAAGAAAGATCATCCTAAAATTATAAAAGTAGAAGTGAAAATATCAAGCAATAATACACACGAAATACAAATGAAAACATCGAACAATAAAAACGAAAGTCTATCTACTACTACTACTGAAAGTCGGAAGAAATGTCAAACAGATAATTTAATCGATGGTTTACTAGATTCAGATGAAAGTATACCGTGTGAAGTACCAGTTAAGGCAGATAATGGAACGGCGCTAATATTAACTCCTTTAATAGAGAAAGGCCAAATTGAAGAAGCCCGCAATGCCAGTTTTGTCAATTCGGAAATATTTTTAGGATACGAAAGTTATTCTGGTTTTCTGACGGTGAATAAAACGTACAATTCTAATATTTTCTTTTGGTATTTTCCCGTGGAAGGGAAACCTGTCAACGAAACTCCATGGATCATTTGGCTTCAAGGAGGACCTGGTGCATCGAGTATGACTGGACTCTTCGATGAAATAGGACCATTTAAAGTGAATCCAGCTGGAACTTTAAAGAGTAAGATCATGCATCAACTTTTAGTAATTGAACATACACCTATATCCAAAATAAATGTGTCATTTTTTACAGAAAACCCATTTACATGGTTGCAGAATCATTCCCTTGTATTTATCGACAACCCCGTTGGTACTGGTTACAGTTTCACTGAGCACGTAAATGGTTTTGTACAGGATATGTCTACGGTAATTTCTATCATTATATTATCTGTTTAAATATCTTTAGGACTCGTTATTTGTGTAATTGTGTAATTTTTAGTATGGCATGCATTTACACGAAGCGGTACAGCAATTGGTCCAGTTATTTCCGGAGTTAAGATCGGCGCCACTGTTTATTGCAGGAGAATCTTACGCTGGAAAATATGTTCCAGCACTCGCGATGGAAATCCATAAACATAAAGATTTACCTGGATCCAATATTAATTTAGAGGTGAGTAAGGACCTCAAAATATATAAAAATATGTATAAACATTAATACAAGGACGGATTTCATACCTTGTCTGGTCTATGGAAGATTGCTGATAATAAGAATCTTCATTTAATCAACATCAAAATACTTTATTCAACACTGAATACACATTTTTGGAAAAGAAATACCCAGGCCTGAAGAAGAACCTGCGAAAGAAAATCGGGGAATGTGCGACGTCACAGAGGGCGTGACTAATAATAATAAAATAATTTGGCTGCCCCTGTATGTACACTTTAACTAAAAACTTTAAAATAATATTAGTATCTTCACATATTTATTTTCGGTATCAACGCTAGCCAAAACAAGGCTAAAAAGTTTGTAGTTTGTTTATTTAATTATATGTTTTTTCTAAATTACAGGGTATGATTATAGGAAACGCTTACGTGGACCCGAAGATGATATCACACGTGACCCTTCCATTCTACTACTTCGGACTGCTCAACAAAGAACAACTCAAGATAGTGGATCCTTTATTAAAATCATTCCAATCAGACATAGCATCAAATAACAGCATAGCGGCAAAGAACGTAAGGCACTAGTTCATCTACGTATGTGTAACATAACAAATATAGTAGTTTGTATGTACGTTTGCTAAACGCATGGTACGCTTAAACTTTGAAATTACAAAATCCGTCAAAAAAAAAAACTTTATTCTTTTAAATTCGATTCGTAATGTAGATATTGCTGTAGCAACTAGCAAGAAATCAGCTTTTTTATGCCTATAAATAAAAAAGAATGTCTTCTATTAAAAATGTGGAATTAAGTTTTTTGTTTGTCAGGCTTTTACTAGTACGAACCAAACAATCTTAACAACCTTTAAAATTCTACGCTACTTCTCAACATAAGCTAGTTTAATGGTAAATTATATTTTGTATAATTTAATGTATTTAGTTTTTATCTTTATTTTATTATTATATTTCTTTACTTTTTAAATATTATTTTTTTAATACAGACTGTGTATTATTCAAAATATTAATATTAGCTAATGTTTAATGTTTTGTTTTCCATTACAGAAATGGAACAGTCTCATAGCCGTTTTGCTGTTCCTGTCACACCAGAAGCAAGCATACAATTTCTTAAAAGACGATCTGCCGGTGGGTCGTTACGTCAACTTCCTCAAATCATCGGAAGTGAAGAAGGCGTTACACGTGGGCGATATAAAGTTCTCGTTCGTTAACATGACTGTTAATTCGCGAATGTCGCCTGATTTCTTGAGCAGTTCCAAGTCTTTGTTCGAAGAGCTACTTGCGGACTATCGAGTTTTGGCTTATTGGTATGTAGCATCGTATTATATTCATAAATAATAAAATAATAATATGTTATTAACAAGACAATATAACTTTTGAAAATCTTTGACAATATTTAAGTTTCATTCATGTAATAAATTTTGAATTAGGCATATTGTGTATATACTTTGTATACACACACAAGGAAAACAAAGAGTACAAAGCACACATAGAGTACATTATAATTGTTTATTTTAAAAAAAGGTATAATAGCCTTTTGAAGTTTTTTTTATTAGGAATATATAACATTTAATTGTAAATCAAGGTAATATTATAAATGCAAAAGTAGCGATGTCTGTATTTTTACGAGTTCATTACGACTAAATCACTTTACTGATCGGATCTGAATATGGTCACAGCTATAATAATAAATTATGGGATTAAAGTGTGGATGTTAAAATGTGTAATTTATGATCTTAAAAAATGCTCATTGTCATATTATTTCAATCAACTGAATTTATTTCTACATGCTGTCAGGGAAAAATCCGAGTTAATTAAAAAAATAACTATGTATTTAAGAGAGCAAGGATTTTCTTCGGTAATCTTATTTAAATAATGTACTTTGATTGAAGTGGACAGTTGGACCAAATGCTGCCGTGTGTGTTCACGTCGGAACACTACCGCACGTGGCAGTGGAACGGCACCGCGGAGTTCCTGGAGGCGACGCGCTACCCTTACATCTACAACACCAAGCGCGCTGGGTCAGTGCATAATGTATACATGTTCATATTACTGCTTTACGATATAGAGCACATAACGCAAGAGCATTTTTTTGTTACATTACATACTAATTATTGTAATAGAAATATATATTTTATTAGTTTGCAAATATTCTTTTTGTTATAGTATAGGTTGGCGGACGAGCATATAGGCCACCTGATTTTTTTTTTTTTTTTTTTTTTTTTTTTTTTTATAGAAAAGGAAGGCGGACGAGCATATGGGCCACCTGATGGTAAGTGGTCACCAACGCTCTTAGACATTGGCATTGTAAGAAATGTCAACCATCGCTTACATATCCAATGCGCCACCAACCTTGGGAACTAAGATTTTATGTCCCTTGTGCCTGTAATTACACTGGCTCACTCACCCTTCAAACCGGAACACAACAATATCAAGTATTGCTGTTTTGCGGTAGAATATCTGATGAGTGGGTGGTACCTACCCAGACGAGCTTGCACAAAGCCCTACCACCAGTAAGTGGTCACCAACGTCCATAGACATTGGCATTGTAAGAAATGCCAATGTTATTATAGCCAAATGATGTCTATATGGGTTGCCTGGAAAACATGTTTAAGTATTTTCTTCGCAGCCATTCTTAAGGAAGACTAGACAACATATTATAGTGCACAAGTTTGTACGCAAATGACAAACGTTACGACAGGAAAGTATTCAGGTAGTACTGACGGCTTTCATAAGCCCGACACGGGGTTTGAATAAAGGATCTCAGAATATGCGGCCTTATAAGCGGCTAGCTTTTAAGATTAGACAAAGTTATTGATTATGTGTATCCATAATAATAATCAAAGGTATTACACAGGTACCACAAAAGCGGCGGTCACCTGACGGAGGTAGTGATACGCGGCGCTGGTCACATGGTGCCTGTGGACGAGCCGGCGCCCACACAGAACCTGGTTGCGCGCTGGACACACAACAAACCGCTCAGCCAGCGGTTTGGGCTTCTAGAAGGTTCCTATGTCCAAGAGTTCGTTAAGAACAACTCCATGATATATTTGTGATTACCGATTTCTAATGTTTTTAGAATAATAAATATAATTTGTATTCACTTATGATGTTTTACTGCCGCCATATTTATTATTTTTTTACTTATATTTAATGTAATAATATGAAAATTTTCAACATAACCCCTAAATAAATTCTCATTTAACAAATGCTTTAATTCCCTTATTTTATTATATAGATATATTATAATTATATATATACAACGTTTATAAATAGATAGATAGAATTCATGATCATAATTTTTTTGGGGTCTGCTCAATGTATAAACTAAGCAGACTTATTTCCAGCTGGCTGATTGATACCAAGTTTTTCCGAATATGTTTTTGTTAGCGGATTAGGATTACGTAGTCAACAATATTGATGGACGATTTTAATAAAATCACCTACAGACGACTCTTACGACGTCTACGGGTTGAAATGAGCAGTACTTTCTTCTTTAAGTGCCTAGTCCTCAGATCGGGAAGTAACCCTGTCGTGCACAGACTGCTGCCTAATTATAATGAGGGGAGTGTAGGCGTTCAAAGTATTAATGCCAGTTTTCGATGATCTAACGAATCGATGGCATGTGATGAAAAAATGTAATTACACAAATGTCTATTAATATTGTATCTTTGTTTTACACCAATTAGACTCTTCTTTTTGATTGATTGATTACTTCGTAATTATAAATGATCGATTCAACGAGTTCTAATTAATGATTATTATAAGTTATCATAGTTCATGATTATACAGTAGCATTGGCGAAGGGTGCGGAACGCCTTGGCGGGGGCGGCATTTCATTTTCGGCGGGTGGTTGTAAAAAAAAGTTTTTTCAGCTGTTTTTTTTTTAAGAACAAATATAGAAAAGTTATATGTTCTTGTTTCTTTCTTTTCCTTAATTTTAATTCCTTTCCTTATTATATATATCTTTCTTTATTATATTATCTTTAGTATAATGTCTTTATTATATATTTTAATTTTTTTTTCTTAAACAAATATATTTACGTTATTTTGTATATAATCATAATTATTTTTATAGCTATTTATATATTTTGTATGATTAGACGACAGTCTTATATTTTACGTAATATAGCCCAATATTACGGACATCGAATAAGGTGTCAACCCTATTGTTTTTGGAACCCGTAGACAGAGAGTTTCTCTGTCTACGTGTCAAAGTGACAGTTTTGCGATATTTTTTTGCAATCATAACTTGACAGAAACTTTACTAAACAAATCAGAAGTTATAAACAATACAGACTAACTAGACTTGTCAATTGTAATAATTTTGGTAGTATTTTATTATATACTGTGAATGTGAATTTCTAAGTTAGTATTAGTTTAATTTTCTGCAATAAAATTGATTATTGATTGGATATTGGACAAGTTGTAATCCGGATGTCGAGATTTTATTATTATCGAGTACAATGTTTTTAAACAGTTTCTGGATTTTTTTTACGTAAGTTAAGCAAAATATAACATTACTTGAAATTGTAACCTTGTCAATTTTAATTAATTAAGATGCACACAATAAATTTACGACTAAGATATGATGTTTACATTTTTCATGTGTAAACAAAAACGTTTATTTTTATTTAATACCAAGATAAAATTAATAATAAATTACTTTAAACTTATATCTAATTATTGTTTTCGTCCAAGAATTAAAAAAAATGATTCTACTACAGACTTTTTTTTATGAAAAATGTATTTATTATTTTATTTTAATCATAATTTTTAAATTCAAACTCCAAAACAAAGAAAAATCTGTTTTGTGTCTGTGACACAATAAATAACTCACAATATATTCCACCTAATGTTTATAATATGTAGCACAACATTATTCCTTTCTTTTATTATTAAAATCGACATAATTAAAAGGGTTAATGTTGTAAAACAATGAATGATTTCACAATGCTATGTATTGAATCATATTTTGACAAGCATGTAAGAAATGGGATGTTAGAGATATCTATACTAAAAAAGAATAAGTAAAGATCATTTAAAACTCAAAAACCACTTGAAAGGTTATATTTTAAATAAAACTATGTTCTTATTTGCCTTTATAATGTATGTTAAATAAAATGAATGAATAAAATATAGAAAGCTTTTGTTATATGTTAATAGAAAAACAAAGTCATTCATTCATAGAAAACATAAAATAGAATTAACATAAAACTTAAATGGTCTTTTTATTTATAAAATATGGCTCACCATGCCTTTTGTACTTGATGACTGGAAAATTATAATAATTTAATTGTCATTATATACTATATTTTTATACTACTCTTAAGCATATATGTATATATATATATATCTGAGAGTTTTTTGGAAAAATATAATGGCATAAAAGTAAAACTGTAAATTGTCATCTTTGGATGTATGTTCTTCAGTTGACTGTTGTTCTAAGAAAAATCATACCCATGTCTAATTGGTACAGATGATTAGTATATAATATGACAAAGCATTAAATAAGATATAACATAATGGGTAGATATATATAGTTAATAAAACAAAAATAGTTTTTTCTATGCTGCCTCATAAATAGTAAATATAAAAGTTAAATAATAGTTTGTTTTTATTGTGATTCAGTACTTGTTATTGTTCTTTACTGTAAGTCTGATTTTATGGTGTTTAAGATATCTTTTGAAACACAAAGCAGAATTGCTTATTTGCTTTTACAATTTTCTAAGGATGTGTAATGAGCTTGTACTCTGATGGGATAAATTTATATTAAGGACTTACTTTTATTAATAATATTTACAATACACAAAAAAAAAGCCGAGATGGCCCAGTGGTAAGAACGCGTGAATCTTAACCGATGATTGTAGGTTCAAACCCGGGCAAGCACTACTGAATATTCATGTGGTTATTTTGTGTTTATAATTCATCTCGTGCTTGACAGTGAAGGAAAACATCGTGAGGAAATCTGCATGTGTCTAATTTCATTGAAATTCTGCCACATGTGTATTCTACCAACCCGCATTAGAGCAGCTTGATGGAATAAGCTCCAAACCTTCTCCTCAAAATGGAGAGGAGACCTTAGCCCAGCAGTGGGACATTAACAGGCTGTTACTGTTACAATATTATTATTATTATTATTTATGAGCCGGTTGGCGTGGTTGGTAGATACTTGCCTTTCACGCCAAAGGTCATGGGTTCGATTCCCACCCAGGACAGACATTTGTGTGCATGAACATGTCTGTTTGTCCTGAGTCTGGGTGTAAATATCTATAAGTATGTATTTATAAAAGAAAAGCAGTATAACATTGATTGAAAATTGTTTCAGAATAACAACAATAGCCGTAACAACACATGCCTCACCGTCAGCCTTGTTTTTGACTCCATTTATAAACCAGAATAAAACAAAAGAAGTGAGACTTTTATCCCGAGTTGATCCAGAATACTTTCTCAATGTGACCAGTTATTCCGGCTTCCTTACTGTTGATGAAAGATATAATTCGAATTTATTCTTTTGGTACTTTCCCTCACCTAATAAGGAAGAATCAAACAAAGAATGGATCATTTGGCTACAAGGTGGGCCTGGTTCCACCAGCCTTGTGGGACTTTTTTCCGAAATGGGACCATTTGAATATATCGATGACCAATTGAAATGTATGTATTTTTTTTGCCAAATTTATTATACATATAATAAAACAATAATTTCTTTAAAATAACAGAATGGGTTATGTATAAAATTAGACCTGGTAATGAGAAGTTTTTAAAACCTCATTAAAAATGTGAATGATTAAAGAAATTCATCTCTATAACTCATTAAAAACTATCAACTTATTAAAAATTGGACTGATGCGAGTCACTGAGAGAATATTATTACGAAAATTAAAAAAAAATAGTAACAGCCTGTGAATGTCACACTGCTGGGCTAAGGTCTTCTCTCATTTTTTGTGGAGAAGGTTTGGAGCTTATTTCACCACGCTGCTCCAATGTGGGTTGGTGGAAAAATATAATATTATAATAATAAAACTTATTTTAATGAGAGTTAAAATCCACTTCAAGTTTATTGAGCGTAATATTTCTATGTTTAACATTTAAGTTGACACAAAAGAGTGCTACTGAATGAACTGCAAATTTCAATGTGCTGAGTTTTACAAGCATTTTCCCTCTTCAATTACTTAATTTTTCCTTAAATTTTTTTCTTAAGATTCTAAAATATTAAAAAAAAAATTAAATATGTTATATTTATTTCCAGTGAGAGAAACTTCATGGTGTAAAGATTTCTCAATGGTGTTCATAGACAACCCTGTGGGAGCCGGTTTTAGTTTCACTGACAGTCAAGAAGGTTATTCTGTAAACATGGACACGGTAAAACTTTGTCTATTGCCTTAATTTGTATATTTATTCCAAAAAGAAAATATTCAAATATCTTGCGAAGTTTTTACCTTAAGTCTTATATGCTTAGCAAAGAGCAAATGAAAATAATTAATTTTTGAAGAGAGATTGTTTAACAAACAAGTTTCAATAGACAAACAAAATATTTTGACAAACAAGAGTAGTGTTATAATCCGAGCTGTTTCACGCGTGACGACTTTTGACTCTGTCCCCAAAAGTGACTCCTATTACGCTAGGGGATATTTAGACTGTCTAACTCTAATTGAATTGTAGTATAACAATACTTGCCTTATTTAATTCTAAATTCAGAGCGTCCGAATGTATTCAACCGCACTATCATTAAAACTATCTATTTTTCATACAGTGAATGTCGTTTAGTGACATATTAAGATGTTTAGCACTTCATTTTTAAAAAAAGGATTCTATATCCTTTTTTATAATTATAGTTTACATAATTTTAGTTGTAAGTGTAGCACAACAACTCGGTTAACATTACATTTTTTGGTCTTTTGTTAACAGTATTCAGAGAACTTGTATCGGGCTGTAAAACAGCTCGTGGTAGCGTACCCCGAGTTGGGGCCGTCCCCGCTCTACGTAGCGGGCGAGTCGTACGCCGGCCGGTACGCGCCCGGTCTTGCCGATAAGATATTGGAAGGTACGAAGACTTCTGATAACAGCATCAATTTAAAGGTACCTGATGATTTATATACACGATTCGACAATGATTATTATAAATAATACATTTTTTAAGTTATCCAATAATCAGTCCCACTGTTGGGCAAATCTATCACGTCAGTATAATATTATTCATGAACCGTTACTTTTTTACTTCAGTTATTTATCAAGGAATGCACGATATGTATTCAAGCGTCCGCTCCAAATATTTAGTTACTTTGTTACTTCAAGATACTTTCATTCTTAGTTCATTCAGCATTTTCGTTCATTAATTAAAAGGCCTGTTACTATCTACGTGTAATTAAGAGTAACATTTGTGATACTAATGTTACCTGAATGTAGCCTGGTGTAATATAATTCAATGTCCACGCTTACTAACCTTTTCTGCTCATGCAATTCGAATGAACTTTAGCGGTTTCAGCTGGCAATTTTATTGAATAGACTATAGAAGATATAATTAATATTTGGATTATACCCTTATTGGTAACAAAACGTCTTGTCTAGCCTCAAACCTGTTAAACATTTTTAAAACGAAATATAAAACTCACTCTCGATTTCTTATTAGCGAAATTCTTATATGTTAGTGTTGAATGTCAATGTCTGTGATTCACTGCTTTATAAAAAAAAACGAAATGTGCTTCAAGTAGGCTCTTATAGTAACTTTTGAATATCCCTTTTCCATGATTAATATCGTAAAAAATATATTTCAGGGCATTATAATGGGGAACCCAATCTTAGACCGGCAAAGTATAGTGGACTACACCCGGGTGTTCTATAACTGGGGCCTGGTCGACTCTCAGGGAGCGTTAGCAGCGAAATCACTCCAGGATCAATTCAACAAAGCCATTCAGGACGAAGACGCTCTCGCTGCGTCCGATGTGAGTGACATACACACGTGTGCAAATATTATGATTGTTTCAAATACCTAAAATTCTGATATAAATAACAAAATCGAATTCTCTTAACACCTTACTAATATATGTAAAAGCTTGTGCGCTTACATGAGGTTTACCTAATCGTGCTCAAAAGATTGAACTTTGAGCGATAACCTTGAGCTATGACCTTAAAAAGGAAGCAGATATAAGGGCTTTATTGACGTTTGGGATAAACCTAGATTACATCGTGGAATTAAGCCAACAGTCGAAAGAGCAGATTCAGGGGTTTTCGAGTTAAACGCATCATGTTATCCATGCATAACATTGCGACACCTCAAAAACTGGTCTGTTGCAATGCTCGCTGTAGAAATGTGTCAAAACCATTTGCATGCAGAGTTTTACTGTTGTGAACCTAAAATATATATTTGAATTTACACGTAGCAAAACATTGTGAAACAATGTTTCTTTACCGTAAATATATTAATTATCATTGATTGATTAATTAACAAAATGAAGTAAAATCGATTAAATATAAAAGTAACGATTTCAGCTACGCAACCGTGTTTTGGACAAGTTACAAGACATCGCTTCCAAAGACGAAACCTACAATTTGCTGAAGGACCACGCCATCGCACACGTTAAAGACTTTATCCCGTATATAACGCAAGATTCCATCCGGGATAAAATCCACGTCGGTAACAAAACGTTCAACTTTAGCAACAATGATGTGCAGAAATATCTCAGAAAGGATTTCTTAGCGTCCGTGTCTTCGAAAGTCGAAGAACTGCTGGAACACTACAGAGTCTTAATATATTGGTAAGATCATGTTGTGATCATATTAGAAATTGGTGTGTATACACAGAAGCCTTTCTGTGTATACACAAAAGTCATAGTATTTTTCCGTGAAAAGTTAAATAGATGATGAAATTACGTATGGTTTTCTTCGTTTCCGTTGTTAGAAAAGAGATCCATATTTTTTTAAAGTTTTTATTTATTTACGTGGAAAGTTCTCGAGAAGTTTCTCGATGAAATGGCATCGTTCTATCTGTTCACTACGAGATGGACGTTATCTTCCGTCGCGCTTCCCCGCACCGCACCTCAAGTAAGACCCGCTTAGCACGGATACACAGTCCCGTACAAAAATCATTTTAAAACTGTCCCTTAATGTGTTTATGTATTTTTTTTTTATATTCGCCGGGAGGGCAAATGACTCTACTCCACCTGATGGTAAGTGGTAGTAGAGTCCAAACGCGACGACGGCCAGTACAGACGGGAAAAACGTTCTGCACTAGCCGCCTTCGCCTTGCTGCCCGTAAGATGCCTCTTCACGCCTCGTTTGAAGGAACCCGGGTTGTAAGAGGAGGGGAACACGTGAGCTGGTAAGGAGTTCCATTTTTTGGAAGTGCGACAAAGAAAGGAGTTGCCAAATTTCTTTGTTCGCGATGGAATTGATGTCACAGTTAGGCGGTGACATCGAGAACCAGCTCGCGTGGACTTAAGAAGGAAGGGGGAAGCAGGAATTAGAGAGAATAATTCCTCAGAGCACTCGCCGTGATACAGTCGATAGAAAGCGCTCAGTGCTGCTATCTCACGACGCAATTGTAAAGGTTCAACGGTGTTTGTGACCTTTACGTCGCCAATAATGCGTACGGCACGTCGCTGCAACCGGTCCAAGGCCTCGAGTAGGTACTTAGCGGAGCCATCCCAAAGGTGCGAGCAATATTCCACGCAAGACCGTACCTGTGTTTTGTACAGCAGGCACAGTTGTTGTGGCGTGAAAAAGCGCCGCACCTTGTTCAGAACTCCGAGTTTTCGTGAAGCTGTTTTTATAACAGCCTCGATGTAGTTGTAGTTGAAACAAAAACACATTAATGCAAATTCAATCTTAAGATCATCACTTAAAGTTGTACTCACAACTCATACACATATTTGCACACACATATTTCGACCGACAATAGCTGGTACATACATTAGAAATTCAACCTTACGCGGTTAACTTAAAGTAGAATTTAAAAAACGGTAAAAAAGGTAATAAAATTTTACGAGGTAGGCTCGACGCTAGCACAAGGACTGAATGGAGCCGAACTGTTTAATATATTTATTTTCATACTTAAATTTGAAATGCAATTATTTTTTGTAATTAAGTCAAAGGTGTGTTTTGTGTTATAAACATAATTTATTATTAATAGGGAAGGACATTAATAATCAATGAAACTAAGATAAATATAGACATAATGTAAATAAATAATTACAATCAAAGTACAATCATCAAAATCAAAATATAGTTACATATTTATCACTTTCTAAAAAATGCTTTGAACATACAACGCTTCGTTGGGTCGGCTAAAAGAAATCTTCGGATCGTTGAAGTACTATTATAACAGATATCCATTCGCCACGTTGCACAGGATCTAGAGGAAAGCTAAAAACCATTATAAAGCTCTCATCAGCAATTTAATCACATTTAGTCAAAAAAATACCAAGAAACAAAACTGACTACGTAAAAATGTTGCAATAACTCTTTAATTCTCACTTTGGAGTCGATGCCTTCCAAGCCTGATGGTCTAGTAAAAACAAGTACTTGACTTTATTCGGTTTTGTTCATATACGTCTAATTTTAGAGCTCATTATAATCTTTCAAAAATAAATTTGAATGATTCAAAACTGTCCACTAATCACGGAATGATCGGCGTACAAACATAAAATAAAAATCGATTCAAATTGAGAACCTTCTTCTACTTAATCAATTAAAATTTAAATCAATAATATTTTACTACTATATTTATAGACACGGTAAAGAAGTTAATTAAACAAAGGAAATGTCCCAGGATATTATTATTATGTACTGTACATATCTAAACCAATTAAAAGGTTTTACTTCAAGTTAAGTTGTTAACGAGCAGTGGGCAGCTGGACCTCACGACGCCGTGCGTGCTGTCGGCGGAGGCTCGCCGGCGGCGCTGGCGCTGGAGCCGCCGGGGGGAGTTCCTCGACGCCCCCCGGACGCCGTGGTGGTTCAACGGGACTGTAGCTGGGTACTATTAACTGTCTATAGAAATTAATTTCTCCTATTTTCTCACTATTGAGAGTATTTTCTGTAATTTCATATTATTAATGACTATTTCATTATTGATTGAGTTTTTTACACGTTATCTATCCCAAAAATTCACTTTATACTTATCATTTACTTTATATGTTATTTGTACTAAAATGTTCAGTGTAGTACAAACTGTAAGCGATGTATTCGCACAGAATAAGTGAATCCGCATGTATTTATGGCTCTAATTAATTGTTTGTGTGCCTTATAAAATAATAAAAATATTTCCAGGTACGTAAAGTCAGGAGGCGGGTTCACCGAAGTACAAGTCAACGGTGCGGGTCACTTAGTTCCAATGGACAAGCCATTGCAAGCAAAGTCACTCATCTCTAGCTTCATTCTCAACCGGAACTTGCCCATGCCGCCAACCTACAAAATTAACTACGATGATATCCCGATTTACGAAGAATATACCGACCTCGGTCACTATGAAAACTCGGAGTTTAAAATTGGTTTGATCGCCAGTGTGGTCGTTAACGTGTTGTTGGTGATAGGGGCAGCTGCGGGGTTGGTGGTGTTTGTGAGGTGGAAGAGACAGAACGAATTCTATTACTCGCCTCTGAATGAAGGTATACTGACGATGACGTGATGTCGTCACAGCGAGACTGACAAACGATAAATTCGACCCATACGACTTTACTAGGCTCCTCGTTCTGATGACGTAATATATGCAACGGCTATGACTTAATATATGCAACGGTGATGGCGTCTTCCTGACCGATTTCGGCCACGGCAGTCATTCGGAAGAGAAATTCGCGGTACGTATTATAGTGCACGAGTGTTTATGCAAACCGGCATTCTGTATTCTCCCACTCTCATAATCCGATGGGACTGCCCGGCCTACACGACCGGAAAGAATTCAGGCGCAGGACCAACGGCTTTACGTGCTTTCGAGGCACGGGAGTGTACGATTGACAATTTTTAGACTCCGGGCTGCTACTGAGAATTTATCGAAAGAAAAACCCAATAACCTTTGAATGGCCTAAACCGGAGCTTGAAACCAGGACTTTAGTATCAACTAATATGCCATCGGTACTGAGCGCGCGAAGCAGAGCGGGAAGGGTCTCGTATTCCAGCGAGGTGTCTAATCAAGTCGCACGTGTTGTATTAAGTAATTCTTCGAATTAAAAATATAAATTGTATTTTTACAAGCACTTTTATATTGTAACCATTTTTGATTATATTTAGTAGCGATAACAATATTAATCATAATATAATCACAAACGCATGATTCTCACCTCTGAATAACTATTACTTTAAGTTTTAATTAAACTAATTTTAATTCCTGTCTATTAAATTGGCTATTGGCTTCATTCACGAGTGAAATAAAATTATGTTATGCAATAATTTTATATATAATACAATTCGTTGGATTATCTAATAAATAAATAAGAACAGTACAAGGCACTAAAAAGTACAACACAGTACATAGACATAAAACGTTGTATCAGAATCGTTTCATTTTATTTTTTTATTTTTTTTTATTTTATTTTATTTATTTGGGAAACATACAGCATAATATAATACATAAAATTTAGTAACAAAATAAATTTCACTTAAGCCAACAAAGTTTCCACTTATACAAACAAACAAACATGGAGTGAACCTAACGATAACAAGTTATTTAACAATTTATTAAGATATATGAATAAAGTATTAAAAATAATTTAAAACAGAAAAAAAAAAAAAAAAAAAAAAAAAAGAAAAAAAAAAACGTTACATTTCTATATGTTCTATACGTTGCACTTAACATGGAATTTTACTTTGATCACGGCAATAAAATAGTTCACCTCATATAAAAAGCACCTTTATAAATAGTCGATTTACTCAAAATTTTCATTAATCAAAATAAAATACAGGAAATATAATTTACAACTTTTGATAATTCTATTAATATTAAACTTTTTATATATAAGAATTTAATATTTGTCTATTTATAAATATACTGCGTAATTTGTAATTCAACGAAAACTAATTAGGTACCTACATAGTTTTTATAATGAAGCCGCAATTTTATAGAAACAAACACGGGCAAAGCGTTTTTTTTCATTTATTGGACTAAAATTAAAAATAATACGACACTATTAAGTCGTTGAAGAATCATCTATTTTTTCTTTTTTAGTTTCCATTAATGTAATAATAATTATGAGATTTAAGTGCGAACACAATTTATCAATCCGCAAATATTTCTTCACTAAACGATTTGGTTCTAAACTAATTGCTTAAGTAATGATAATAAATAATAATATTTTTTTTTTACAAAGCCGTTGGTCCTTCGACTGTTTCTCTAGTCGGATTGCCGTCCATCGTATTATGTAAGTGCACTCTGCCTTGTGCACTTTTAAAAATCCTAGCCTTCTTTAAAAATCATATTTGAATAACAGTTGAAGTACCTACATTGTTTGAAATTGTAATTTTATATATATGATAATAATAAATCTTTATATTTTCGTAATATTTATTAAGAATTATATTTAAATGTTTTAAAAAAATATTATTTATATTTGAAAGTATTTATATAAATAGTTGTCTTTATTGTCATTTTTTAATGTTAATTAATCTCGTGCTCGTGAAATCCTGTCACATGTGTATTCACCGAGCAAATCTTCTCCTTAAATGGAGGGGATGTTTTACCCTATTTACATATACAGGCTATATAAAATGCTAAAATGTTTTTCAACAAAGAACACATAACAATTGTAAATCTTCACAAACACTCATGTCTACGCGCTTGACGACATATCATAATTTATAACGAACGAAACTTAAAATTAAGACTTTTGTAATTTTATATTTTTATATAATTGTTTGTAATAATGTTAATGTAAAAAAAATCCATTGTTTTTTTAACCTTTTTTTGTAAAATAAAAGGTTTAAATGATTTTACACAATGCTTTATAGAAAATAAATAATTTAAAATTATATTAAATGTTTTATTTCTTCACCATTTTTTATATTATCCTATTCCACGATATAATTGACATGAATCTCAAGATTAATGTCGTTATTTTATTTTTGTTAGTCTGCAAAACGATTAAAAACAGAATTACATGGGTTGACTGTTTGAAATATTTTGTTTAATGATTGAATTTTTTAAGATAATTTAAATAATTTTTAAGATACCTTTTTTTACGCAGTGAAAACCTTAAAAACCCGTACCGTGGGGTCGGGATCCGGGTTTTCCGGTATTCCAATTCACTAAAACCCCTACGGTAGCCTTCTTCTGTACGAAATGGCCCCTCCATTATCTCGTTATGACATAACCCATACCAAGTTTAAATTGAAGTTTCTTACCGGTTCTTCCCGGTAGATACTACCGAGTGTTGGTTGATTTACATACAATTAAATCCTTCTTTATTTTATTTTTTTTTAACGCTGGAAAAACGCATTACGCGTTTCCCCCACGGGAACAGTGGGGGGGTATGTGGGGCTCGCCGGTGTCCAAGGCGCCAAGTGCGCCCCGACCATCGGAATACCCACTAAAAAACCAGCGTTACCCTTTCCGTCTTAACGAGGAGCACCACGGGATCGCTTTCGCATGCTACCGTAGCATACAATTAAATCCTGCAACATGACAAAACAAACAAAACATCTCTTTATACTATTAGTATTATATTTTACTGGATATTTTCGCAAGTGAAACGATTTACATTTTTATTGATACACGTTTATCTACAAACCATTCACTTAAACATTTTTATCATATCTTGTTAATAGTTGACGTTTGAGCAATTAAAGCAAAAAATATGGTGATCTTTTTCTATGTGTAGATAATTACTTCTAATAAACGAGATAAAAATTATTCGTAGACACGAATTTTGTTCATAAAACAATTATTATCCTAATAAAACTCATTAGTCAGAAATACTTATACACTTATTTACGTTAATTAGGTACAACATTCCGACAATATACTCGTACCTATATATTCTAATAATATAAAGCTCAAGAGAACCCGATAAAAAAGCATTTACGTTGACGACAGTTTTAAGGAAATCGTGTTTTTTAAGTTGCAGAGCTGATATCTCACGTATGTTATACATGTATGGATGGATGTATGACATTCGATGATTGTGGTTCCGATGATGGTTTCCCGTAAAACGTCTTTTAAAGATTGAAAAGGTTTTGTATATTTTGGTGTGTTAAAATTTAAATAATATCAATTTGAACCAAACCTTTTTTTGTCAATATCGCTTTACTAACTTAATAATAATAAATATAAATAAGGAAAAATATACATAAAGAAAGCTTATTCAGTATGACAATATGAATCGAAAAAACCATGCGAAGTGCCTACTCAACAATGTAATCTCTTCCAGACAATCCCACAGAAAGATGCGTACAAGACGTATCGAGAGCGCTAATTATATATATATATTTTTTTTTATAGAATAGGAAGGTGGACGAGCATATGGGCCACCTGATGGTAAGTGGTCACCAAACGCCCTTAGACATTGGCATTGTAAGAAATGTCAACCATCGCTTATAGCCAATGCGCCACCAACCTTGGGAACTAAGATTTTATGTCCCTTGTGCCTGTAATTACACTGGCTCACTCACCCTTCAAACCGGAACACAACAATATCAAGTATTGCTGTTTTGCGGTAGAATATCTGATGAGTGGGTGGTACCTACCCAGACGAGCTTGCACAAAGCAAATAATACAAAAATATATACTAAATAATTATTTTATACATAAGTGCACTATTAATAAGAGCAACATATTAGTAGTAGGTTTTTATTATTGAAAGATTTAATTATGTGAGGTACATATTACTAAGTAAGCAAATACTAGATAGATACTTCAAAATAAAAAATCAAAAGTTTAATATATTTTATCATATTAATTTTTCTATTCGATACGAATTAATCAGGTACATGGAAGATGCTGTTGAGTAATGAAAAACATTAGTATAGAACCGTCATCCGTGCCTACTATCGTCGAGATGATCGCCGATATCTCGGAAACACTATTTGAATGTAAATTTATGGTCAGAAAAAAACACTAAGCGTGGGAATATCTCGTTACGGGCCGAGCAGTCCGAGCACTAACTCGCGGCCGATTACAGGCAATTATAAAAACATGCACGTAGCAAGTGTAACGCATCGATGTTTGTTTTACTATCAACATCCTAAATATAGAGCAAATCACATTTTAAGAGCGTGCAAGAATCTATCGCAAATGTCGGGAGCGTGGGAGCCGTTTTATGCTAATCAGGTCATTGGTACCCCATACCTGTTCGATCGCTTTATACAGTGTGTTCATGTTTGCGAGGATTCATCTTGATTTATATTTTCGATACATACGGATTAATATAATTATTTCAAATTCGTAATAATTAATATATGAGATTTATAATTTTTACTAAGATTTATAAATAATAATGGTATTGAATGATTAATAAAACAAATATGTATGCTTAATTCACAAAACGTATCTACTTATGTATAATCAAGATTACACCTCATAAAGATAATAACAACAGTTAAGTAAAATATAATTATATTTTATCGTCATTTGTAGTTGTACGTAATAAAAGCATAAAAATAAACTGATTCAACCTTTAAAGAAAATCACAAGCGATTAGTAAAATAAGTATACTTTTTTGCGTACTGTAATTAAATATAAGGAAACCACTTAGAATATTACGTTTAAATTAGAATAACGAATAAAATAATGCGTAAACAAGTTTCGTTGGACACGCTGTACAGGAGATCGAGATAAATCCAAGTTCAAGGCACAAGTATAGAGCGAAAGACGCCGGGTATACAAGGTTCCTGTCGCGAGTACTACGGTTCCATTCCGACGCCATCCCCCAGGAGGAACACAAGTTAGTCATCTCTAGATTAAGCAATCATGCTTCTCAACTTGCTGATCTTTACAATGTAAGTACTATTTTTTTTCGTAGGGTCAAGTGTCAGTTTTGTATACGAAATAGGATGGATACATTTTTATGTTCGTGTAGGATTTGGATAGTTGTGTTGCATCTTTTTGATAAATTAAAATCAAAAATAAACTGCAAGACAAAATTAATTTGAATTCGTGTTATCGTTGAAATTTGTTTAAGATACGCGCCGGTGCCGCACCGATGCTGAAATTAAATTATTTATTAATGAAATTCGATTAGGAATTTAACGTTCCAAATATCAAAACCTAAAGTAGGTTTCTATTTTATTCATTTATATATTTTTTATGATAAATTTGAATTGGTTTATATTTAATTTAGACAGAAATAACTCTAAACAATTTTATATGATATTTATTTTCAAAAATAATATTATACATATAATATTTAAGCAATTTCATTAATTTAGGTAATTCCTAAATAGATTTCATTTTGCAACGAGTTAGCTAGTTAGAAATAACTATTACTTTTTTAGATGTGTAAGCTATGGTTTCGGTTTGGATCAATATTCCCTGCCAGAATTACCACCCGGGGAGGCACCGGAACCTATAGTGGAATTCATGGAAAGAGCATACCGTCCTGGTCGAGGCCGGGCAGCTTACGATGCTGGTGAACCCGTTCTCCTGACTCCTTTGATAGAAGAGAAAAAACTCGAAGAAGCAAGACGCGCCGCTTATGTAGAGCCAACATATTTGCTTCCCGGTATGGACAGCTACGCAGGTTATTTGACTGTAAGTTTAAAATGTTTTTTTTTTTTTTTATTAGTTATTTATTTCTTAAATTATTAGTAATTTTACCTTAAATGAAATGTATATGTAATTTAGAACTCTTTATGGTCGAGTCGGATTTGCCGTTACAATAATATGTCCTGCGCAGATGGACAGTTTCCCTTGAACTACGGTGGCCCGTAGCCGAAATCGTTCAAGGCGTCATAATAACATCTTTTATTTTTCAATATTAAATATAGAAGAAGATAAAATTCCTATCCTTAATCCTATACATAAAATTCTAATAGGATAATTTAATTTTAAAGTTTTAATAGAATACATACGATTCAATGTATTTTTACAGGTAAACAAAGAATACAATGCAAACCTCTGGTTCTGGTATTTTCCTGTGGCAGAGAAGTCAGTTGAGGAAACTCCATGGATTATTTGGCTTCAAGGTGGTCCAGGAGCATCGTCGCTATATGGCCTATTTACTGAAATAGGACCCTTTGTTATCACAGATGACAACCAAATAGAAGGTAGTAAACATTCAATTCAAAAGAATATCGTTAACACTTGCTGATTTGTCACACACTTTACTTATAAAAATGAATCGAATTAATTTGTTATGGCACTAAACAAACTATGAAAACAGTATGTTAAAGATTCAAATTATCATACTGTAAAGTTTGTAATTTATATTCGAACTATTACTCTATATGCGAACTATTAACTGAATAAATATTTATTTTTATTTACAGAAATAAAATATTCATGGGGCAAGAACCATTCCCTTCTATTCATCGACAATCCTGTTGGTACTGGTTTTAGTTTCACTGATGATGATCGCGGTTTCGCAACAAATCAGACAACAGTAAGAACGAAATTTAAATTATTATGAAAAAAAAAACATATTTAAAAAAATACTTTAATGAGGTTAATTGACAAATTAAAATGTTATTACTTAGTTTTAATGTAATGGTGATGATGAAAAATGTAGGTAACTTATTTGAATAGAGCATTAAATAATGTAGGTATATATCTAATGTTTATTTTATTTAAGATCGGCGAGAACCTGTACATTGCCTTACAACAATTCCTGACGATGTTCCCGGAACTACGTAAAGCGCCTCTAACTGTCGCGGGAGAGTCGTACGCTGGAAAACACATACCATCACTTGGCGTCCAAATACTTTGGAATAAGGACCATGATGAGCCAATTAATTTGCAAGTATGATTAGACCTTCATAATATCTAGTCCCTTAACTTTTTGAATATTAATACGTAACTTTAAATTTACGTTACCATCGAAAATTACCGAATAAAAGTTAGGGAAATTCATATCATTCAAAAGCCAAGTGTCCTTTAGATGTGCACAAAAATATATTACCTATATCTTATGATTTCATATTCCTTGTCCTCTTTATTACAGGGTCTCGCTATAGGAAATGGTTTCATCGATCCATTATCTCTGCAGAGATATAGTTATTTTGTGCGAGAAGCTGGTCTCGTGGACGACAAAGTAGCCAATTTTATGATCCAGCTGGAAACTGCTGTGGTGCAGTTTATTAATTCTGGTGAAATGTTAAAAGCGTATGCTGTACGTATATTATTATATTTTTTATAAATTGCACAGTACACTATACGATTGGATTAAAATAATAAATTAACTGTGGAAAAATTATTATAATTAGTATTCGTGTTCAAATTTCAAATAACAATAGTTATTATTTAAATTTATTTTTAAAATATTATTATCATTATTAATTAATAACGTAACGGAAAAGCTAATCAAACCTTTACGCGAAAAGCTAATTCGGCGCTTTTCTTTTATTACCGACTTCAAACCTACTAATATTATAAATGCGAAAGTTTGAGAGAATGGATGGATGGATCTGTGACTTTTTCATGCAAAAACTACTGAATTGATTGGTTTAAATTTTGGAATAGAGATAGCTTATGACCTGAACTAACGCATAGGCTTGCTGGCTATAAGTAGTGATATATGTAAAGTATACAATTTCCTAAAAAAAAACAATCACTAACCATTTTGTCTTTATATTTTCAGTACTACAACTATCTCCTACAGCTATTCCTTTCGGAATCGAAGTTAAGTAATTTGTATAATTATCTTCAAGATGACATAAGCTTGAATGGTTCTTACCTCGACTACATTCAAAAAGATGAAGTTAGACGGGCTTTGCACGTAGGAAATACCAATTTTACGTCTATTGGAGTCGTGTATAGGAAACTCGTTCCTGACTTTATGGCCAGTGCCAAGCATTGGGTCGAGGAACTGCTGGAAAACTACAAAGTTATGCTTTATAAGTAAGTGATGCATATAATACCACTACTATTGTACCTAAATGAAGTTTGTATGTTCGGTTATAATTTACCATCAGATGGCCAATTTGCTCATCTGTTGGCAGATAGCCTTTCTGATATAAACAAAAAATTACAAAATAAAATATATCATCTATTCCATTCGTTTTGAAATAAATTAGTAAATATATATTTTACTATCTTAGCTTAAAAGCTTTATTGGTGTTTTATAGTGGCCATTTGGACATCATTGTAGCCTACCATCCATCAGTAAACACTTATGATGCATTGTCATTTTCGGGAACGTCAGAATTCAGAACAGCTAAGCGTCGACCATGGTACCACGACGGACACTTAGTTGGGTAAGGAAGAAATATATCAAAAATATATTTATAATGTTCTACTGGCGTAGTGCACAAGTGTTTGCGAAAACACGAGACCAACGAGTTTGTCTAGCGGCTAGATGTTGGAATTGCTTATGAGCACGCGTACAATCGTATACGTAATTAAAGATAACTTGTTTATTTAATTATCTTTACCTGTTCGGGGCTTACAATTAAGTTGGTTCATTATTTTGTATGAAAAAAAAATAGTACAATTTTTAGTTTATATCTTTTGAATTTAATATTCGATAATATCGAGTTATCAGTCGATTGTTAGTTTGGTTAATCAATTTATAGTTTATTTAGGTACTTGTTATTGCGCTTTAATTTAAGTATAATTTATTTATTATCAGTTATTTCAAAAACGCCGGTAACCTGACAGAGGTGATGATCCGTGGAGCCGGACATATGGTGCCTGCCGACAAGCCCGCCGCAGCTCTCGGCCTCATCTCAGCCTTCGCCCGTGGTATCTCACTTACCGAAGATACTGGAATTCTAGTAGACGTAGAAAAAAACTTGCGAAGTCATCGGCTACCTTTCTAGAAAAATCTGTTAAAAGAAATCTCCTGCAAACGACTATTATTTTTAATGTATTTAAGTTAATGTCTTTGATTTAACACTTTGCTTGTAAATACTCCTTTTTAGAATGTGACTTTCATAATAAAATATTTAAGTAATTTTCTCATTCAGAGAACCTATTGTTATTATTTTACTAAGATATATTATAAATATCATTTAAAAAATAGCTGATAAATGTCTGGAGGGGTTTTGACATTGATTCTACAGCTTTTCACCTGAACACTAAATAAACTAGTTGATGGCCCTGAGCTTAATCAGCTAATGTCATTAAGCTAAGAGTTGAATTTAATAGCTCCGCTAATTTTAATTAAAAGAATTTAAGAATTCGAATTTTTTGTTACAATATATAAAATGCCGTACCCAGAATTGGGCCAAGCATTAGCCACTGTGGAACACCGTAGCCCACTTGATGTTGGTACCGTCGTCCATTGCCCATATTCCACATCTATTGAAATCACTAGGATTACTTCCCCCTTACACCGCCTTAGGCAAGATTCATATTATAGTCGATTGACCAGCTCTGAACCTGTTCCAATTATAATTTTAAAAGAGTCGGTCCAACCATGTTGTGGTGTCGAATGAGACGGCCAGCGAGAATTTTCTCGATGAGTTTGCTTTAATTGGTGTGTATGCTGAATGCGAATCTAATGTACTCTTTCCATAATGTAGGCTAACCAACACCATTATTGAATATTTCACCTAAAAATAAATGATTAGTACACAATGATTCAATAACGAAAAATTAGGTAGAAATAAAAAAATACAAAATGTATAAAGCTCTTCTTAAAGATATATCATTAGGTACGATTAGCTAAAATTTTAATCGTTAAGATAAAAGAAAAATCTAATAATTTCGTCGTCGTGTGTGAGTATTTCGACTAATTATGATAATAGTAAATAATTAGAGCCTAGCGGATAGAACAAGTTTATCTTAAACAAAAATTGCGGGTTAAAATATGAGCCAACACACTCAGTTGTTCGGCTTATTTTTATGTGCTTATAATTTAACTCTTGCTAAGCTTTAAAGAAAAATATCGTGAGAAAACGAAGTTAAATTTTGTCACATAAATTTCAATTCTGTCGCATGTGTATCCAAACCTTTTAAAGATGTTGTTTCACAGATGTGGGGCGCTTACGGCCTGTTACTTTTTTATTCTTGTTATACCAATAATTAATCTTACTAAAATTTAAATCAAATATTTATATATATTTTTTGGGTACATATTTATAGATATGTTTTTTACATATACATTTTAATATGTTAAGGTAGGTAGGGTAGTATTGTAGGGTAACACTATTTGAGTAGCAGTTTTGTTGGTATTGTATTTTTTTTTATTGCACACAAAAGATCGTATAAGGAAATTTAACTATAAAGAGCGTTTTAAGAATAATAATAAATAAATATAAAGGTTACACAAAAAATATTTTGTTTCAAATTATGGTCTCGAAGTGCCAATATTTGGATAGTTTACCACATATATAAATTTCAATTATTAAAATGATTACTGGTACGGTTAATGTCATTAGTTATCTGTTGATTTTTGAAGAATATATTTGTTTTAATCTGTCAACCTGTGGTGAGTGCTAGAGTGGTGACGTTTTCGATATAAGTGCGACAGCGACGGGGTAGGCTTAATGCTAATTTCTTAAGAAAAACCGGGTGTATTTTCCGGCATTTGTTTGTGTGATTGGTGGTACATGATTATGTGTTTTCCATTTTTATATGTGAATAATTTATGATAGTTTTCGCATAGAAAATTATACTTATAGACTGAGTTACAACACACAATGTCTCTAATCTCGTATGTGATTTGCGCTTTTCTGCTGTTGACACCTATAAGAGCTTTTTATTTACCAGGATTAGCTCCTGTAAACTATTGTAAAGCTGGTGAAGACAATGGCAAATCTTGTAAAGTAAGTATAGACCGGACTTCTCAATATTATCAACAGCAGCAACATAATTATCTTTATTTGACTAAACTCCACTCTAGACCACGTTTATTGTAATTAATTAATACTTCATTAGTTTCTTATCTCGATTACATTATTCCAATTGGTACATGCAATTTCTCTTAAATATTGTAAACATACAATTTTCATTTTCAATTGTCATATTTAACATAATAATTTAAATCACAATGATGTCATTATAATATGTAATATGTTATAAGTCATGCATATATAATTAAATCATAAACAAATAGACAATATTAAGTATTCATATTTTATTTGCAGAATGAGATTCCACTATATGTAAACAGGTTGAATACAGAAGAATCAGTAATACCATTTGAATATCATCACTTTGATTTCTGTCTGTCTGATGAGACTCAATCACCGGTCGAGAACCTTGGTCAAGTAGTTTTTGGTGAAAGAATAAGACCAAGTCCGTACAAGTTGAACTTTCTCCATGATGAGACCTGTAAGGCAGTGTGTACTAAAGTCTACAAAGGCAGCGACCCTGAATCAATTAAGAAGTTGAACCTACTTAAAATGGGAATGGCACTTTACTATCAACACCATTGGATTCTAGACAACATGCCCGTTACTTGGTGTTACCTTGTGAGTGATGGAGGGAAAACATATTGCAGCACTGGATTCCCCATGGGTTGTCAAGTCAGGAAAGATTTGGTGAGCCTTATGTTATTATTCTATCTTAAATCAATACTATATATTATTATAAATATATATTATGTGTGAATTGCCAAACTTTAAATATTAAATTCTTTAAAATCTGAAACCAATATATATATACATTAATCTTTATTACTAATATTTTAAAATGACTGTATGAATCCATACAGCAATACATTTGACCGTAAAATGTGATTGATTCCACATCTCTGCAAAAGAATAATTTTTATCTACAGTAAACATGTCATGTCAATAATTTGAGCACATACTAATATTGTTTAATGTTTTTAATATCAAATCTTTGTTGGTTTGTACTCAATTATTTGTAACGAGAGTAAATTCAATCACCAAAGATTTGCGATCACAGTCACAAATACATTAAATATAACAAAACCAATATTCCTAATTATTAATTTAGTATTTAAATATTTATTATTAGTTATTATATTATTTACTTCCTGTCAAAAATTCATTCAATAATGTAATGGAAGGTCAAGTATATAAAATTAAATTCAAATTCAAGCACTACAGTGGTAGATGTGGTCCCTAATGTTTCTTATGACACAATTATCTCTATTAAAAAATGGTAAAATTATATGGAAATTTTACTCATCAGCTCCCTAAGCATATTATCTATCTGACCCTTTGGTAATTTATATTAAAGCACAACACAGGTCTTTAATCTTATTGTTAGACCAATCATTTTTATATCTGAACATTTGACGTTATATGCTATAAAGACTTTTTCCATCCTGGTACTATATACTAATAGAACATACTAAATTACCTCTTAAAATATTAGTATGATATTTATGAAACTTTGATACTAGTATAAAACAGATGTTATCGTTGCTACAGTACATCGTTTATCAATTATGTATGAGATAATTATTCAGGGTACAAGCTATTATTTTATTTTACTTACCTATTTTGTGCAAATGTCAATAACTTAATTCATGGACTTATATAGAGGAGCATAAAAAACAATGAATGATAATTTCATACTAATGTAGTATTATACTGTAGGAGGAGTTTTGTTCGTTTAATTGTTGTTTCTGGTTTCAAGTAATTATTACTGATCTGATTGATACGGTACAATTCTATACTATTTTAGAGCAGCTAAATATTGCCTTTTACACTTTGAAATTCGAAGTAGTAGTGTATTTTACTTTTTATTAAGAAAACAAACAGTATAGTATTGCATTAAATAAATCAATTAATTCCAGGACATAAACCAACAAAGTTTCCACTAAAAATATTTGTTATTATTTTTCTTTTGGAAATAAAACGAGATATTTAAAATAAGTCAGGAAGGATAGCTAGTATTTAAGAAATAGAAGTAATAAAGAATATTGAGATATAAAAATAATGTAAATGATTGTAACAGCCTGTAAATGTCCCACTGCTAGGCTAAGGCCTCCTCTCCCTTTTGAGGAGAAGGTTTGGAGCTTATTCCACCACGCTGCTCCAATGCGGGTTGGTGGAATACACATGTGGCAGAATTTCGATGAAATTAGACACATGCAGGTTTCCTCACGATGTTTTCCTTCACCGAAAAGCACGAGATGAATTATAAACAGAAATTAAGCACACGAAAATTCAGAGGTGCTTGCCCGGGTTTGAACCCACGTTCATCGGTTAAGATTCACGCGTTCTTACCACTGGGCCATCTCGACTTTTTCGTAAATGATTGACAACATTTTATTGTATAATAATAATTTTAGGATACATGCACACCCATAGTGAATACGGCATCAAGCCCCTTCGGCACGTACTACTTGTTTAATCATGTGGATCTTGAGATCACTTACCACAGTGGAGGTGAAGAAGAGTGGGGTGTTGGTTTTGGAGACAATGGTGGACGAATCATATCGGCTAAGGTAAGCTGTGTAATTTCTTGTTTAATAAAAAATGCTACTTCGTGTGGTTAACATTTAGATTTTTTAAATAATCGGATTTGCACTGCCGTGGCCTTTAGTAGATCATAACAAAAGGATTCACAATTAATGGGCATAATATCTGACGAATGTGCTCAGTACAGGTACGCACAGGTTTCCCACGCGCAGTACTTTAGGTTAAGGTTTACAATAGGCGAAAGAGTGCTCACTCTCGCGCATACGAGTTAAATAATATTATATAGTATTTTCATGATCGTAACAGTCGTGTTTGTTTATTTTAATGTATGCAATTTTGTTAATTGATTAATGGTAAAAATTGCTCACGCTGCACTAAGACAAATGTATTTTGATCCTAAGCCTGACTTTTAAAATGTTTTCTCTAATGAGAGATTATTTATTTAGCTATAAGGACGTAATGAAATTTACAATTATAACTCCAATCTCATTTATTTACAAGGAATAAATATTTTTCGAATACCGTTAGTTTGCTAAATAAAGCTTTTATTTCTTAATATATTCAGGTGAAACCAGCTAGCATTAAACATCGTAACGCAGATAACCCCGACTGCAACGTCCGCAATAGTCCTCTTGAAATACCGAACACACTCACCAGTAGCGAAACGTTCAGCATTACGTACTCCTATCGCGTAACGTACATCAAGAACAATACGATCAAATGGTCGTCGAGATGGGACTACATTCTAGAATCCATGCCCCAGACGAATATCCAGTGGTTTTCGATTTTGAACTCACTCGTGATAGTACTGTTCCTCAGCGGCATGGTGGCGATGATTTTGTTGAGGACCCTACACAAAGATATCGCCAGATACAATCAAATGGAGTGCGGAGAAGACGCCCAGGTATATTTCAATTGACAAATAGTCGAATTTGTTCTGTTTTTCCATAATTTCATCGTGAATTTTATTACTTCAGGAGGAGTTTGGTTGGAAACTTGTGCACGGAGACGTGTTCCGGCCGCCCCGGCGCGGCATGCTACTGGCCGTGTTCCTTGGATCTGGCTCGCAGGTAGGCTGACTTCATAAGAAAAATAAAATCGACAGAACGACTCGTTCGCATCACTAACGTGACGTGTTGTATTGCAGGTGTTCGGGATGACGCTGGTGACGCTGGCCTTCGCGTGCCTGGGCTTCCTGTCGCCGGCCAACCGCGGCGCGCTGATGACGTGCGCGCTGGTGGCGTGGGTGCTGCTCGGCGCCGCCGCCGGGTACGTCAGCGCGCGCGTCTACAAGAGCTTCGGTGGCCGACGCTGGAAGAGCAACATCCTGCTCACCTCCATGGTCTGTCCGGGGTGAGTGCCAGCTGCATCCCATCCCACGTCTTTTGTAGGCAATGAGCACGTGAAAACACAGTCGTGCGTGGATCTAAATTCGCATTCTTTTGAAACAGAAAATCCACCTATTATATCATATCTTGGCTGGGTGCTAACCAGCTAGGCAAGCTAGCTTAGCTTTTTTTATACAAAGTAAATACTTAAAACTTTATAGATGCACCAGAAATATAGTCTTCTGCCACATCCAGATCCGTTATGGGTCCCAATTGAAGTGGTCGAAACATTTTATCAATTTATTTATTTTGTATTCTAGAGTCGTGTTCTCGCTGTTCTTCATAATGAATCTGGTGCTGTGGGGCAAAGGCTCTTCAGCTGCGGTACCATTCTCTACCCTGGTGGCTCTGCTAGCGCTCTGGTTCGGCGTGTCGGTACCACTAACGTTTATCGGAGCTTACTTCGGATTTAGGAAGAGGGTATGTTATTTGCTATGTATTTTTTACAAATAGCTTTATTTTGTTTTAACATACATATGTATATGTCTAGTATGGTGAGGTGACCGAGTTTTGCTTGACTTCTTTTTGTGAAAAAATCGTAAAAAGCAAACTTATAGCATAATGTTACTTAATTAAAAAATCGTTGGAGCAGTTTCTATAATACATATACAAAAATTGCTCATATGATATTTATTAAGATATATGTGAACGAGTGAATGAATACGGCATACATTCACTCGTTTGGCGCTTATAACGTTATTGCAATGCAAAACTTTAGTATTTATTACTTTTTAAGCCTGTATGCACTGTGCTTATGTATCTATTTTGATATTTCATTCAACTAAATGTAAATTGATTATTTAAAAGATACTTTGAAAAATCTACTCTACCAGGGTTTCTCAATGTTATTTATCTTCTTAATATTGTAAAATATGCAATCAAGAATTTACACTAACTTTTATGTGATACGTTATTTGAAGTTTTTTCGCTTGTGATTCGAAATATTTATCATTTAATATTTTATATAATTTGAATAAATTGTATAAACTATGCCCGCTGTTGCGCAGATCCTGGAGCACCCCGTGCGCACGAACCAGATCCCGCGGCAGATCCCCGAGCAGTCGCTGTACACGCAACCCGTGCCCGGCATCGTCATGGGCGGAGTGCTGCCCTTCGGTTGCATCTTCATACAGTTGTTCTTCATCCTCAACTCGCTCTGGTCCAGCCAGGTACTGCAGCACTGCTGCTTTGTTGTCGACGTATTATTATTATAAATATTATTACTATAAATATTAATATATATATAACACTCATACAACATTTCGGAGATGGTTAAATATTTAATACTTATATGATAACATTATATACTTTAAGTTTTAAGTTAACACTATGACATGGCAAGTGTGAATTTTATGTCCTTTTTTATATAAAGCATGAACAAGTAATTACTGACCTTTGAGTGTAACATTTCAATCAAGCGAAATTGGAATTATTATAACTCTTTTTGGGATGTTTGAATTGCAATTAGGTTATTCAAATTAAAGTATGTTCTAAATACATTTAAATGTACAATATTTTTATTACCATATTTTGCATTTATTTTTCTTAAAACATTATAAATATGTATTATAAAAGTTAAAATCGGTCAAAAATGTTTCTTCATAATTATGTAACATTGCAGATGTACTACATGTTCGGTTTCCTGTTCCTCGTGTTTGTGATCCTGGTGATCACGTGCTCCGAGACCACGATCCTGCTCTGCTATTTCCACCTGTGCGCTGAGGATTACCACTGGTGGTGGCGCGCCTTCCTCAGTTCGGGCTCGACCGCCGGCTACCTGTTCATTTACTGCTGCCATTACTTCGTGACCAAATTGAACATCGACGACGCCGCTTCGACCTTCCTCTATTTTGGCTACACTTTCATAATGGTCTTTTTGTTCTTCTTACTGACGGGAACGATCGGTTTTATGGCCTGCTTCTGGTTTGTGAGGAAAATATACAGTGTAGTCAAAGTCGATTAAATGTTTTTTAGTGATTTAGTATAAGAACGATTACGTTGGTACAGCGGTGATGTTTGCGGAGAATGTTTGTTTAGATGGCATTTTTATAATTCATACGTCGCGCCACATGAACGGCGTTTTAATAAAACTACTTTATATTAATTACTTTTTGAATGAGGCAGGCAGCACTAAATAAATGTAATAAAACGAGGAGATGATTTGTTTATTTTTTTTTAAATATATAAATATTTGTCTATGACAAAAGTTAAAATGTTAGTTGTCATGGTTTTAAACTTAGTATTGCCATGACAGTTGGAGAGACTGCTGTACACAATGTGATTTGTATAAAAATTTCTATCGTATAAAAACTGGTAGTCATACAATCGTTTTAATGTCCATTTATTTTAGTTTTATGCTTAGATTATAGAATCCTAACGGGAAATTTATTATAATTATTCATGATAAAGTTATATTATTTATAGCAAATTAAAGGCTATAGGTTTTTGTTAGTTAGAAAAAAAAAATAAACATCATTGTAAACTACATTTTAATCGAAGCCAATCGTCAAAAGTATATTTAAATTCTCGTTGGGATACGTATTTAGTTCCATTGTAAATAAAATACGAGATAATTGTGCTAAATATGATGCACAATGATTATTTCACTATACAAACTATTGGAAATAGGTTTTTCATTGTAGGTACTTAACAAAAACAATATAGAAAATTGGACTTAAATGTGGTTTACAAAATAAAACAATAGTAAAATTTGACATGTTAATACTGGTTACTATATTCTAAAAAAGGTTTTTGTTTTCAAATATTGCAATTGTCTAATTGATGGTAACATTTTTTTTAAACAAACTATACATTCTCCGTAGTTCTCTTCTTCATCGGTAACAAGCCAATTATAATATACATTAGCAAAATAAACGATTTCTTAAATTTAGTAACCGGGCAATAGTCAATAGGTCAAGTGTTATACGTCTAAGTTTAACATGGTTTAACAATCACGAACTTTAAAACAACTTGACGTCATGCAATTTCGTATAGCTTCGTGTGATATGGCACATACAACAATGTTATTTAATAAATATTTGTGTTAGCAAGGTTTATTGCACTCAAATGTGTTGCGGTATTGTTACATTCTTGGGTTTTACTACATTTTATATATCATGTGGTATGTCCCTTTTTATATATAAGACTAAATTAATTACAAATCAATGTTACATGGATTTTATGTTCATACTAATAGTATTAATTGATGTTATCTTTTTGTGATTAGTTGCTGTCTTTCGAGTGTTTAAATAACATTTTCATTAAAACTTAGCTATATATGTTTCAAACTGTGCTTTATAACTTCAAAACAGTTGAATGTAAACAATAAATTGACTATTTTATAAACTTATTTTATTATAACAAAATACAAAATTTGCAATTCACAGCCACAAAATAAATTAAGAAATACACCATTCGACTTCTGCAGTGAAAAACTACGAAACTAATAAAGATATTAATCACCGTCACTGCTTTCTGACAAGTCCGCCTTTTCTTTTGGCACGGGAAGTTTTCTTCTACTAGTCTTCTTTTTGTTATCAATTTTAGTTTTTCGATACAATTCTATAGCCTTCAATTTATTTTGCAATAAACTTTGTTTATCTTTTTCTCTTTGTGGTATAATTTCCTGATATCGATCTGTCTTAGGAACAGTTACATCAAATTTATTCTCTGTTAAATTAGATGTAGATGCTTTAACTATTTCATTAATATTTGTCAATTCATCTACATTTTTGCTTTTTTTAGCCTTAGATGGACCTTTTGTATCACTACTGTTTTTACCCTTTCTCTTTAGTTTTACATTATTTTCTAATTCTTCGTTGTTACCTTGGCACGGTGCCATTTTTTGTACTGCAGCTTTAACTCTCTTACTCATTTGATCCTCTAATGTTTCCAAATCTATTTTTCTTTTGAAATAATCATGAACAGTTTTCTGAGTTTTTCGCTCGAGTAACCTTTTTAATACTGGTTTCATGATTTCATCTAGTTTATTTTGTGACCATCCGAACTTAGCCTTTGTGTAATCCCTTAATATAGTGATATCAATCTCACCCCATGTAAACTTATCTTCACTTTTTTCAACATTTGGCTCCAAGTATGCTTGAACCACCTTAAACAGATTAATAAAGTTATATCAATATAAATCGTCATTGGTTCTGTTAATATAAAACAAATATACCGTCAAATAAAACTCACTCTCACACTAGGAAAATCATCAGCAAGGTTGATATTTTTTAATTTTTTCTTTAAATTAACATTATCAGTTTGTTTTCCTGCCTTCACCCATTTTTTAAACTCTTGTAGTCCAGTTACAATCTCCTGGTAAAGTGCTTGTTTATTGGAACATTCGCTGATTAATTTTTTCTTGTTAAAAGGGAATGAAGCTAGTATCTCTAGTGCAGTAACAGGACCAACCCCAGCTACTCCTGTTGTATAATCACTTCCAACTAATAGGGCTAATAGTATTAACTGCTCTCGTGTTAAATCTGAAACAGTTTATATAATTAAGTTTTTATTATTCTTAACAACAGCAATTAACGAAGTTTAATATATGCAATATAATCATCCAATCGAAAAGAATACCTTTTACTGAAATCTATTAGGGATCAGAAATTATTTATCTCATTACAATGTTCCTTTAAAAAATAATAATTAAGTGACTGTAATGTATGTATAATGTTAATGATGTATAATTATTAAAAAATGTTTATTTAAACAAGTACTATTTATCCTTAATACAGGCACCTTAAATACTCGTAAATATCATAAATCTTAATCCAATTTTACAACAAAAATAATATTTTACCGACTTAACTTACGACTTACCAACGCAATTTCGATACGACATCACGAAACGAAAATATTAGTTAGAATTTGCATGTTAATTGAAAATTATTAATATAAAATCTTATTTTTCGCTAGCTATCAAACTAATTATATGTCCACTACGGTTTATAAATATATACTTACTAAAAGACTTTTCAATCCTCTCACTTAAATACTGAAGAACATGTTTCTTTTGATTAAAAAAGTTTTTATAAACTGTTTGTCCCCCAAATAACCATATATCACTATCATCTGTTATTGTACCATCAGTTAGTTTCACATTTTCTAGGAAAGCACATTGTGCTTCTGCTTCCATAGGTGCAACAATGTATGGTATGCCAAAAACTTGAAGCAGTTCTTGTGCTTCTTTGGTTATTTCTGCAGTAATATTTCGGCCTATTCTGTCTAAACGTCCTTTTTCATGAAGTAGTTCCTCTTCCTCAATTTCAATTTCCGTCACCATCGAGTTGAGGTTTTCTGTTGATATTTTATCTTTTACAGGTAAATTTATTATTTTAGGGGAATCACTAATGTTGGTTTCAGGTGTTGTAGCTTTGTTGTCGTCTTTATTAATAGTTGCTTTATTTAAAACAACTACACCTGAGTCACTCTTTTCAATAAGACTTGTAACTTCTGTATTGTATTCTTTATGAGGTTGTGGTTGGATTGGACATTGGGGTTCTTTATTTGCTCCTATAATTTTTAGTTTTTCCTCATTATTCTTGTTAGTAATTTTATTTGAAGCAATTGTTTCATCTATATCAGAACATTTGCTTATGATATTTGAAACATTTAACTCTTTATCATTTTTTGTTTCAAAAATATCTGCAAAAATGTCATCTTCTATTTTTTCTCCCATATTGAGAGTCAGCTCTATAGCTGGTTTATTTGGTTTTTGATCACTATCAGATACTTCTTCAAACTCATCTTCACTGGAACTTGATAATTCATGATCATCTTCTAAACAAAATTTAAGATCATTTGTTTCTGACACATCGTCTAAGCTACCTTCAAGTGATATAACTTGATTCTCAGAATTTTCAACAAATATCACTGAAGTTTGTGTGTCATTCATTTCATTCTCATCTATCTTAAATTTTTCACCTGGAGTAGAATTTAAGGGAATTTTATTGCTGCTACCCAATTTAAATTCTGTATTTTTTTCAACAATTGTAGTTTCTAATTTTGAATTTGGATTTGTACAGCTCTTTATCTTGTTGTCTATTTCATCTTCCTCATCACTAGACATTAACATTATGTTATCCTCAATAATTGTTTTCTCTTGTTCAAGTTCCTCTATTATTTTATTGATTTTTTTTTCTGTTGAGTTAACTTTAAGTTTTTGTTTTGGAGCAACTAAATTATCTATGGCTTTATGTGTAAAATCACTATATTGCTTTATATAAGCTTTTGCAGATGACATGTCAGGCTGGTCAAAACCATCACATTCATCATCACTGTAATCAGAATCTGACAAGAATGATGTCCATGAGTCATCAGTTTTAGATGCACAAGCACTTGTTTCACTTTCATCCATACATTCTAATGACATTTGTATAGCTTTTTGCAGATCGTCATCCAATTCATCATGCTTCAGTGATTTGTTTACCTGATTGTCTGAAGAACTACAAGGTTTACTTGTATCTGGTTGAGTATTATGTGCAGAGCCACCAGGGTCACTTGTTTCTGTTTGTTTTATAGCATCTATTTCTCTTTTCTTTGCATCGGCTAAAGCTTGTTTAACATTACTTATAAATAAATATCTAGTTGTATTATTAGAGGCAATACGACGGCTGGGCAAACTTTCAATTTTTGTATCAATACCTTCTTCATTAAGTAATGACTCTAATTCATTTAAAGACATACATCCATCACCCATTTCTTTTTCTGTTTCCTCCAGACATTCTTGCAATTTTCTTCTTTTCAGTAATCTTTCAAGCTACAACAAAAGTCTAGTCAGAAAACTATTTTTATCTATATCATAATATAAGTATTTAATGTACTAACTTGAAAATTAGAGAAGTTATCACTTTTCTTTGGTAAAGTATGGAGTTTTCCCCATGAATTCATTTTTCTCGTTTCTTTTAATTCCACAAGTAAGTCATATTTCTCTTTTAAGGGCATGTTTTTGATTTTGTCAGATTCAAAATCAACAGAGTGTAAATCTATGCTGGAAGTGCTTGTACTTGATTCATCTTCTGATCTGAAAATGATTTATGTTAATATCTTATATTTTTCACATCTGAACTGATTTACAAAATCAGCTTTTTAAATATTTACATACTCTGATTCAGACTCTATTTCCTTGTCAGGTAATGCCGGTAATTTGAACAAATCATCATTTTTTTCAGCTGGTTTATTTTTCTTTGGTGAAATTTGTTTTCCCAATAAGGTATTAATTACTGTCCTTTTACCTAAGAGGAGTGCTAATTCACGTTTCAATCTTTCAGATTGGGAATTATACTTCGATTTGTTGTCTTGTCTTTTAGCCTAAAAATAAAACAAATCTTAATATTAAATTAATAACAAAGGCTATGAAGGTTTTATTCTTATGTATTAAACTTGAGCCAAGTATAAAAATATTAATTAGCTAACTTACAATTGTTTCTTTTTTCAAGTCTGGAAAACCTCCATCAAATACAAAAACTGGTTTAACTCTAAAATATAGCAATTTGCAAAGACGTTGGAAGAGACCCATAAGATGAGCATTGGCGACTGGGGCTCCTTTTGCATCTTGATATCCTTTTACCATCTGATGCAACCATATTGAAATGTCTGTGTATACAAATAAAACATGTCTTAACAAAGTTAACGATGATGATTTTATTTAGTTACGTGTATCTATGAAACCTACCCACGGCCAAGACTTTATTTTCAAGTGTCTCTACCGGCACCGGTTTGCCGACAGGCTCAATAAGACGCCACAGTCCAGTGACTCCCATATCGCGTGCGATTTAATTCTCAAACTGATTTTTTGTTTAACTAATCTATACAACAGTATACATAACAAAGGTCGTTTCCCACGAGATCTCCGGTCAATCGTCGGTCTCTTCCTCACACATTGCAACCTTTTCGCTCCGTGAACTCAAACTTATTTATCACACACACAACAACAATACGAAATGATGCCTGCTACTGGCGCATGCATTCGTAAGTGTTCGGTTCACTACATACAATATCAAATGTTTTACTACACCGCGACGCCCACTCTTTCCCACACTTTATTTTCTCACGCCCCATGCGTAACCCCACATCCTATGACCGGCAGCCTGTCAGTCGACTTGACTCGACGTGCCGAAGCCGACCGTCCGTATTGCCTACTCGATTTTATTCGCGCGCGTGTAATCGACAACACGCTTGGACATCACTCTGTGTCTATGGCTCTCCTTGACAGTTCATATTTTTAGCGTTGTCGTATCGTATTTATACTCGAATAAACACAAGTTTTAATAAACTTTTCATAAGTAAAAGCAAACTCGTTTTACCCTGAATAATTATTGGATGATAAGTTAGTATATGTATAAAAACAAAATATTAAAACGCGATTCAAGGAACATTCTCTGGACTATCTGAAAATTCTACCAACGAACAGGTGTTATTGAATGACTGTGTGTTAGAGTTCCCATCGTAATTATTTATTTATGGTGATGTGAATAATACAAGTGTGTTGATCGATCCAAATACAGAAAAACGCAAGTGTGTTAAGCCGTAAGATATAGAAAATAGAAAAGTGTCAAAGAATATAAACAGGCCTAAACTTGGTCCTGACAAGAAAGACGCTAACAGCTTCAGGATTTTGTTTACATGATGTTTTTTGGTTCTAAACTAACATTATATCGGCAAAGATAAGGATTCAAAAGAGGCGCCATGTGCAGATGTTATCATAGTTTATATATTATAATGTTTAAATCAAGGTGAGAGTACGCCGTGGCGAGCATGCCTCACCAGTACGGCGCGGGCGCGGGTGGTATGGGCGGGGGTCCACCGTCGCCGCCGCCGCAACACGGCGCGCTGTACCCGCGCTACGCCGCCGCCGCGGGCCCCGGCGCCGGCGCCTACCGCCCTGAAGAGCGTCGATTAACTCGAGAAGCTATGGAGCGATACCTTCGCGACCGCTCTGACATGGTCGTAGTCATTTTACATGCTAAAGTTGCTCAAAAATCTTATGGAAATGAGAAGCGTTTCTTCTGCCCTCCACCATGTATATATTTATTTGGTGACGGCTGGCGGCTTCGGCGTGAGCGTATGTTACGGGAGGGTGAGACTGAGCAGGCATCTCAGTTATGTGCATTTATTGGCATTGGCAACTCTGACCAAGATATGCAGCAGCTGGACCTAAATAATGGCAAGCAATATTGTGCTGCGAAGACATTGTACATATCAGACTCGGACAAACGTAAACATTTCATGCTCTCTGTTAAAATGTTTTATGGTAATGGTCATGATATTGGTATTTTTAATAGTAAAAGAATAAAAGTAATATCAAAACCATCAAAAAAGAAACAATCACTAAAAAATGCTGATTTGTGTATTGCTAGTGGAACCAAGGTAGCTCTATTTAATAGACTAAGATCACAAACTGTATCGACAAGGTATCTCCATGTTGAAAATGGAAACTTCCATGCTTCATCCACCCAGTGGGGAGCATTTACGATTCATTTGCTCGATGATAATGAAAGTGAATCAGAGGAGTTTGCAGTGAGGGATGGATATGTACACTATGGTTCGACTGTGAAACTTGTATGTTCGGTGACAGGGATGGCTTTACCTAGGCTTATTATTCGTAAGGTAATTCATTTATCTTCTTCAAATTATAATACTCATTTATAAAATTGCAAAGGTATTTTTCTGATTTTAAATGTGGTAATATTAAAGTATTCCAAGACCATAAGTCGTATTTATAAATTTTTCTTGTATGTATATTTTGATTTTAAAGAAAGAAAATCATTTAAACATAGTGTGAAAAAAATGCCCAATTACAATTTTGTCTTTTTATTAGTTATATAAACAAATATTTTTTGTGAAAAATGTATATAATTTTGTAACTAGCCCATTTATATAGCCCATCAATATTTAAAGTTGAGTTTAAAAATAAAGATATTATTTATACAAAATAGTCGAGCTTATGTAACTCACTCTCATCAGGTTGACAAACAAATGGCTCTTCTAGAAGCAGATGACCCTGTGTCACAGCTCCATAAATGTGCCTTCTACATGAAAGACACAGAACGCATGTATCTGTGTCTTTCCCAAGAGAGAATCATACAGTTCCAAGCCACTCCATGCCCGAAAGAGCCAAATAAAGAGATGATTAATGATGGAGCCTGTTGGACAATCATATCCACGGATAAGGCAGAATACCAGTTTTATGAAGGAATGGGTCCAGTGAGGTAAATTTGTAACTTATAACAGATATAATGATAGCTAAACAAAATGACATGACTAAACATAAATATGTGTTTGTTGCACACTGTACCGATGACAGTAGCATTTTTACCCAATCGGGATTATGTTACGTCCTAATTATATATTAGAAATTAAGACTAAAATGTGTATTTCATTTAAATAAAAAAATATATATAAAATACCCTATGGCTAAGGGGGCTATTGCGCGGGGCGGTAGCCTAGGCGCCTTTTATAATCATTACTCATTTTTTGTTACTTTTGATTTGAATTTTCTAAAGGAACTTGAAGGACTTATTTAATCAACATCACACAAGTACTCTTAAACTCATTATCAGTTACCTACCTACTCTTAATTAACCATATATAATATATCTTTTTCATTTATTTTTTATGTGTCCGGGATGACTGCTGATATGCATAAATGTGTAAACAGAATCACTAGGTTTTACATGTTTGAAATCCTCAAGTTACAGATATATGTTGCTCTAACAACCTCTTATATTGTTGACTTATGTATTATAGGAAAAAAAAAATATCTTTAGATAGAATAAATAAGATAAAACCTATGAAGAAATTAAATAAAGAAAATCGGAAATTAATTAAAAATTGTCTGGGTGGTAGAGCTTTTTGTAAGCTCATCTGGGTAGGTACCACCCACTCATCACATATTCTACCGCTAAACAGCAATACTTAGTATTGTGTTCCGGTTTGAAGTGTGAGTGAGCCAGTGTAACTACAGGCAAGAGGGACATAATTAGTTCCCAAGGTTGGTGGCGCATTGTCGATGTAAGGGATAGTTAATTTTTCTAAGCGTGTTATGTCTATGGGCAGTGGTGACCACTTACCACCATCAGGTGGCCCATTTGCCTGCAAACAGTTAAATGTATTAAGTAATAAAGCAATTGTGAAAAATGATTTAAGACTTACGAAATAGAGGTATATTATATAAAAATATTTTTTCATCATATAATAATCCGGCCATTTGCGAATGAAATTCGCACAAGGACTCTGTCCCACAATATATCTCGTCTGTTCACTCTTTATGCCTAAAAGTATTTGTTTCGTATTTAGGGCTTTTTGTTTATTGATTTCTAAGTATCCCGAAGGCTCAGGACGTTTGAGTACAATATACTTCACAAATGACAACAATTAATTAGAAAACATGTAAATCACAAAGGAAGTAGATAATAAAAACTATAATCAATGATGCCCTTTATAGGATCTGTCGTACTCATAAACATCCGTACCGTAACCGTACCGTAACAGCCTGTGAATGTCCGACTGCTGGGCTAAAGGCCTCCTCTCCTCATTTTGAGGAGAAGGTTTGGAGCTTATTCCACCACGCTGCTCCAATGCGGGTTGGTGGAATACACATGTGGCAGAATTTCAGTGAAATTGGACACATGCAGGTTTCCTCACGATGTTTTCCTTCACCTTAAAGCACGAGATGAATTATAATCACAAATTAAGCACATGAAAATTCGGTGGTGCTTGCCCGGGTTTGAACCCACGATCATCGGTTAAGATCCACGCGTTCTTACCAATGGGCCATCTCAGCTCTGGAGCTGAGATGGCCATAAACATCAGGTACAGTTAAACAATACATAGCAATACTTTTCTCATCTGCAAACTCAATACGTCCTTCCTGGACTGGGTATTGGATTCTGTAATAAAATATCGCTTATGTTTAAAATAACATCAAGAATTAAGGCGTATTATTGTGAACAAGATTATATAAATGATAAAAAAGCGTGTAGTTCGTATATTTTCACGCAGATTATATAAGTTTAATTGTTTATGATAATATATGTTATATGATGAATGAAAAAGAGTTCTACTACTGCGGAAATTCTTGTCGGTTTTCGATATAATCTACATTCTAAGCCAATTACATTGATTGATTGTGTGTGATAAAAAGACAATTCAAAAGAGCTTGTAAATTCCTATTAAGATATAAGATTTTTGGATAAAATTAATACTAATATTATAAATGCGAAATTAATTATGTCTGCCTGTTATTCTATCGGCTAAACTGAACCGATGTTGATGAAATTTGGTATGTAGCTTGAACCCCGAGAAAGGACAAAGGTTACTTTTTCATCCAATACAAGCGGAGACGAACATTAGTATCAAATAAATGTATTAAAACAAAAACAACACTACTAATCATCTAAAAACACATACATAGTAAAATATAAGCTCGCAGATGGCCTATACTATTAAAAAGGTTGGGATCTTATTCTACAGTGTTGGTACCTACCATCACTGTAATACGTGTGGTCGCACTTCTGCATTAACAAGTACAGGTTTCCCCATGATTCTTTCTACCAAAATATAAATTATGAAAACACATATATCTTCGTAGCATTCTAATAATATCGTTTTATACTGTTAGACTTTTTTTTGTATTATACTACTACGCGCCTAAAAATTCTATTAAATAAAAAAAAAATAATGTTTATATGTTTGTTCTCTACGCGTTCCTAATCTATTCATCCAATAGTAACGAAATTATAGAAATCTTCATAATATTGATGCCCTGGCCTAAGAAACATATTTTCGTCTTTGTATTAATTACTTCAATATAAACGTTTCACATATACCCTTATAATATCCGTGCGAAGCCCAGACAGATAGGTAGTCTGCTTAAAAAATAATAATTAAATGATTGGATACTCAAGAACATGAATCTCATTGGAATCATACTAATATTTTAAAGAGATTTTTTTACATCCATGTAAAATTCTGCCACATGTGTATTCCACCAACCCGCATTGGAGCAGCGTGGTGGAATACACATGTGGCAGAATTTCAGTGAAATTAGACACATGCAGGTTTCCTCACGATGTTTTCCTTCACCGTCAAGCACGAGATGAATTATAATCACAAATTAAGCACATGAAAATTCAGTGGTGCTTGCCCGGGTTTGAACCCACGATCATCGGTTAAGATCCACGCGTTCTTACCAATGGGCCATCTCAGCTCTGGAGCTGAGATGGCCATAAACATCAGGTACAGTTAAACAATACATAGCAATACTTTTCTCATCTGCAAACTCAATACGTCCTTCCTGGACTGGGTATTGGATTCTGTAATAAAATATCGCTTATGTTTAAAATAACATCAAGAATTAAGGCGTATTATTGTGAACAAGATTATATAAATGATAAAAAAGCGTGTAGTTCGTATATTTTCACGCAGATTATATAAGTTTAATTGTTTATGATAATATATGTTATATGATGAATGAAAAAGAGTTCTACTACTGCGGAAATTCTTGTCGGTTTTCGATATAATCTACATTCTAAGCCAAGTACATTGATTGATTGTGTGTGATAAAAAGACAATTCAAAAGAGCTTGTAAATTCCTAGCCTTAAATAAAATTTTATTTTGATTCTACTGTTTCTCGCTAAAACTGGTAATGATGAAGGGTGACCGATTCGAGCATCAATATGGCCAAGGACCAAAATCTTAGTTCCCATGGTTGTACGAAGGCTAATTGGTCATTTTTAAATCAGGTTCTAAGTTTGTACTCTTTGATTCTTCAATTATATCAATTGCTTAAAAAAAAGGGGTGAAAGTAACAAAAACAGGACATGTTGTAACGCAGTCATGTGCGCGCACACATATTCTTACGCTCATTATTCTGACGGCTATCCGTCTTGAAGACCAACAGCTTTAGGTTCTTTGCTGTGAAAGTGAAGGCCTTCTGACTGAATTTCGATTACAGCGACCAAACTCAAGGACTAACTAAATGATCTAAGAGATCTTATAGCGCAGGCGTATGCGTGCAAACTTAGCTGTACTCTCTATTCCCATCTCAGAATTATAGAAGACGGTAAGCCGGCACGACCGGACAGAGATCAGGCACAGAAAGGACGATATAGAGTTATTTTCTAGGCAAGGGCTTTGTACACTTCCAAACTCCATAGAGGTTCTTTGTTGCAAGCACGTTAAGATCTGCAGTCATATAAGCTAGCTTAATAGACCAACGAGGCAAGCGGGGTGATAGTATGTTTAACGATATTTGTTTATGTCAACAATAAGGGAGCCAAAACACCAGTGAATCAATTTAAATATTTTATCATTTAGATAACGTTTTAAATATGTCAAATGTTTTTTTTAAATACAATACATTTTTATAGCGAATTTAATTTTTAAATAATTATTTACATAAATATTGTATACACTTAAAATGTACGCTGTTGCTAGGCGTAATATTAGAAAAAAAAACAGATCTTTGATATTAAATTTGATTTAAAAAAAGAGCATAAAGCGCCTCTAAATTATAAATGAACCATATTATTAATGCTATTCATATCACAAAGAAACATTAAGTTCGAATCGAAACATAGCGCTTTTACTTATTAATAAATATTGATGTTCGTTTACGTGTTTATCAACGTACGATAAAGTTGTAATATTTTCTCAAACGACATAAATTCTATGAATTGACACACATGGTAATCACTGCGGGGAGTACAAATATTTGAACTAGCACACAATCGTGTTACTGTTGAGTGACTGTAATGATATCTAATGATGAGAACAAGGGGCGGGATGCTAGGCCGCGACGTGTTAAACTGGGGTCTTGATAATATACTTATATTACAACTCTATTTTAGTTACTAGTTATTTGTACCTTGCTTCTGTTATGCGTTGTTAGCTTGCGGTCATCGGCATTTTTTATAAGAAATTACCTACCTAATTAATTTTTTTTATTACCACAAGCTAACATTGGATTGATAATAACTAATATTACTTATTTAATTTATTTTATAAATAATGAACTTTTTTTATAAAATAAGTAGGCGGACAAGCATATGGGCCGCTTAATGGTAAGTGATCTCCAAAGCCAATATACATTGGCATCGCTTACATCACCAATGCGCCATCAACCTTGGGAACGAAGACATACACATTAGTACACTAGCTCACTCACCCTTCAACCCGCAACACAACAATCTATCCAGGCGAGATCGCACTAAACCCTACCACCGATAAATTTACATGGATGTAAAAAAATCTCTTTAAAATATTAGTATGATTCCAATGAGATTCATGTTCTTGAGTATCCAATCATTTAATTATTATTTTTTAAGCAGACTACCTATCTGTCTGGGCTTCGCACGGATATTATAAGGGTATATGTGAAACGTTTATATTGAAGTAATTAATACAAAGACGAAAATATGTTTCTTAGGCCAGGGCATCAATATTATGAAGATTTCTATAATTTCGTTACTATTGGATGAATAGATTAGGAACGCGTAGAGAACAAACATATAAACATTATTTTTTTTTTATTTAATAGAATTTTTAGGCGCGTAGTAGTATAATACAAAAAAAAGTCTAACAGTATAAAACGATATTATTAGAATGCTACGAAGATATATGTGTTTTCATAATTTATATTTTGGTAGAAAGAATCATGGGGAAACCTGTACTTGTTAATGCAGAAGTGCGACCACACGTATTACAGTGATGGTAGGTACCAACACTGTAGAATAAGATCCCAACCTTTTTAATAGTATAGGCCATCTGCGAGCTTATATTTTACTATGTATGTGTTTTTAGATGATTAGTAGTGTTGTTTTTGTTTTAATACATTTATTTGATACTAATGTTCGTCTCCGCTTGTATTGGATGAAAAAGTAACCTTTGTCCTTTCTCGGGGTTCAAGCTACATACCAAATTTCATCAACATCGGTTCAGTTTAGCCGATAGAATAACAGGCAGACATAATTAATTTCGCATTTATAATATTAGTATTAATTTTATCCAAAAATCATATTAATTTAAGAAAAGTTTCTTCCTTCTTTCTTTTGATTAAATAATGTGTACATCGCATCAATCTGTATTTTTTATCACTATATTGTTGTGAATAGGCGATGGTGTTTTTAATAAATAAATGTATTTGCCAAGAAAGCCGAGATGGCCCAGTAGTAAGAGCGCACGAATCTTAACCGATGATCCTGGGTACAAACCCGAGCAAGCACCACTGAGTTTTTATGTGCTTAATTTGTGATTATAATTCATTTCGTGCTTGACGATGAATGTAAACGTCGTGATGAAACCTGCATGCAATTTCACTGAAATTCTGCCACATGTGTTTTCCGTCAACCCGCATTGGAGCAGTGTGGTGGAATAAGCTCCAAAACCTTCTCCTCAAAAAGGGAGAGGAGGCCTTAGGCCCAAAAGTGGGACATTCACAGGCTGTTACTGTATTTGCCAAAGGGTTGAAGGTTAAGGGTTGTTCTACAAATCAATACTAATAATGACTGTTCAGATAATTACTATTCCATAACTCGTTAATTATTTAAAATACCTTACGTTATTAGTTCGATACAAGTAGACTACAAGTTAATAAGTCTACATCAATCGAATATGAATATTATATTAGAATCGATATGACTTGAAGAATCGGCATATTTATAAGCGTGTGTAATGTAATGTAATGTATATGGCAGTTTATTAATTAAGAGTTCTTGTCGTTAAAAATGCTAGTACGTCATGATTATTGGGATATAACAATATAATGACGTCATTAATCGTGAACTTTAAGTTATTTTAAGTATATATATTATACTTAGTACTTACGCTTAAACTCACTTTAGATCATTTGGGTCATTCATTTGAAAGTCGTTGATCCTGCGCCTGAACTCTTCCTGGTCGTTTCATCAGATTTTGAGAATGTGCATCTGTGACTGCGCACACACTTGTGCGCTATATGTCCTGTGCAATAGGTTAATCATGCTTATTTTCTTAGTCTTAATAATATTCATTTTTAATATAATATTAATTCCTTCGGGTTAAGTATAAAGCTTGTGTTACGAGTGGGAACGACAATAACTTAGGTGTCAGGATCACATGTGATAAACGATTAAAGATTCAATCTTTATGCCACTAGTGACTAATTATTTTTATATCTATCACTATGTATAATATAAAACAATTAGGCGATGTAACATTATTAATAAAAAAATTAATACCAGAAAAATAGAAGCCGGCGACGTTATCTGCGTTAAAAACACGTTTTCATATTTTGTGGTTTTATCAGCTAAATAATACAGCGAAGTTCCTATCAGTCCTTATTTTACTCTACAATTAAGGATGAATTTTACAATTTTGAAACGCTATATGATTTTTTTTTTATTTAATTAGGAAAAAAGTTAAGACATATAAGTTAAGACATATATTGAATTTATTGTAAAAACTTTCATCCCTTTTAAAATCCTAAAACAACCTCAATTATTCCTCGACTCTATTTTTTTGTTTGTAACTAAAACTGGACATACGTATAACTTTAATATGATATACTTCATTACAATATTTCAAGTTTCCCTCCTAGGAATAGAATTGGTCTTTTCTATTAGGTCGTAAATGAAACACTCAATTTTTTCGGCAGCGCTTTCGTAGCCAACTTTTTTTAGATAAACAATTATCAGACAATTTATTTATTAACTATAGGAATATATTTTTTCCACCAGGTCACCCGTAACACCAGTTCCGTTGGTTCACTCGCTGAACCTTAACGGCGGAGGTGATGTTGCGATGTTAGAGTTGGCTGGTGATAATTTCACACCATCATTGCAAGTCTGGTTCGGGGACGTGGAGGCGGAGACGATGTACCGTTGCGCTGAGTCCATGCTGTGTGTCGTGCCGGACATCTCGCAATTTAGGGGACAGTGGCTCTGGGTTCGACAACCAACACAGGTGAGGCCTGATTAATATTTATCCAACGTATTTATGGTTTAAAGATGATACATGTTTCAATGATATCCTCTTAATCGATTTCAAGGGATAGGCCAACTACTTAGGACATGTTACGTATGTTTGTATAAAAAGCAGTACAGTCTCATAATCCATGCAGGCATTACGCGGCTTACAAGGGCACAGGATTGTAAACACTGCCAACGTCATAAAGTCCGTGCTGTCTCAAACTCAATAACCCGAGTTCCTACACCTCGGTATCTGGAGCCTTTTACGCTAGCCATTAGATCTAGTGCCTCGTACAAAGATTTTTCAGGATTTACAATTCTGTCCAGGTTACTATATATTAAAAAAGTTATATGTTATTTACATAATGTAAGGTTGCTGAAAATAAAAAGAACATTTTTTCGAGGCATCATATGTTCAGATGATTTCGTTTGTAAATAAAATACATATGTCCCTATTTTCACATATTCTATTATTAAATATAATATCAGATTATAATCATATTTAAAATATTGTATTTAGATGGTGTTTTTTCTCGACAACATGCTCATGAAATTATTCAGAAGACTTCATTCCAGGTACCCGTGTCACTCGTGAGGAACGACGGCATCATCTACGCGACGGGCCTGACGTTCACGTACACGCCGGAGCCCGGGCCGCGGCCCACGTGCCCGCCCGTCGATGACGTCATGCGGCCCGACGCCTGGCACGACGCGCACCGCCTGCCCGACGCGCTGCAGTAGCACGTACGTCACCTGTCATACCGCGATAGTCGTCACGCGAAAATAATCCATATCGTCTCTGGGGTTGCCAACTTTAACTCGAATATGAATATATTAAAATGCAATAACAAAGCATTTTTTTCATTTTTATAAACGTTTCAATTTAATATAGTGGTATTAAACAGCAAATTATTGTTTTATATTCGAGTTAATGAGCTGATAATCCGAGGTTGATAGGATGTTTCTCTCTTAAAGACCAAAGACGTGGACTTCGGCGAATTTAAACGAATTGAGAAAAGTGGTCTGAGCGATCCTTATAAGTTTCGATAGTGCCTGCTAAAGTAACATGTTCCTCGATGACCGCTCTAATAAATTCAATTCTATTCCTAGAAACTTGGCGAGTATTTAGATGAAATCATTTGAGCTTACTGACGATTATTATATTTGTATATGGAAAGCAATATTAGTCTTAACATGTACCTTTTATAATTTAAAAGAAAACTATTACTTTTATACAATAAGGTCGATTCTTGTGTGAATGAAACTGGTTTTTTTTTTCCAATTAAAAAAATATAAATGGTCTCGTCCGAACATGTTACAATCGTCATCGAAATCTTCATAAACGAACCGCTTGTTTGATTTTGTATAAAAATATTTTGTAAAATACAAAGTGTGCCTAAAATAATTAAGTAGATATTGAATATGTATGCCGAGATTATAACACCAAAATGCTATTAGGTTATGGTAGCAATTTTTATAATATGCTTTGTGAAATATGTCACTATTTTTTAATTTAATTGTATAATTTTATGTGGCCAAGATCCAATGTTTTTATTTAAATGCAATTGGATTATTATGATTAGAGTTTTATTATAAATGTTTATTTCTATTGAAATTTCATAAATTAATTACAGGCATAGGGTAGTTCCTAATTCGGCGCGAGATTTGCGCCATATTGAAATGAAAAAAAGAAATTAATAAGAGATCTCTCTGCTCTTGAATTTATTTCTTCGGGGCCAAATAGCTGTAAAATCCATGACGAGTCATTGTGTTTATTATATTGCTATTAAGTATCCGTAGGATTTATATGTTTTTGAAAATTGGACTTTAAGTCATATTGAATAGAGTGATGATTCATTTGAATGTTGAATTAATTAAAAGGCATCTACAAATTTCGGGAGATATTAGATTATGTAAAATACGTAAAAATTATCAAAGATTTATTTTAATCGAGTTTGTAAACATTTAGAGAATTTATTCTTTTCTACTTAATCACCTCACTGACGGCGGAATACGATTATGCATCTACCGTCACTGTATGTATGTACATTACTATTACAGGCAATCTAATGAACAAAGTAGATAAGTAGCTAGACATAGCACATCTTATAATTTTAATGAAACATAACTGTTTGAAATTATATTTATTTAATTGCGATTTTTTTGTACAATTTGTTTGGTGAAATTTGATGTGTATATTAAAAAGTGTGATTTCGAACATTCCACATGGAAAGTGTAATAAGTACAAAAGAGTATAATATTTTTATATAAAGAAAACATAAGCGAAATTGTTTTATGAAATCGGTAGTGACAGTATTACAAGGAATTAGTATTAGACGCGAGATTTAGGATTACGCCGTCAATTTTTATGGAATAAGCGATTTCTCATTTAGAAAATATTCGTGCGTTATTATCATTTTACATTTGGTATGTCTTCATATAAAGAATCATGTTTAAGAATTTGTTGTTTTTAAATCATGTAATTACAATAATGTGATATTATGAAAGAGTAATTAATTCTAAAACGTGAATATTTTAGTAAAACTGAATTTAAATAAAACATATCTTTTATTGCATCAACCTCACATTTAAAATTATAATCGATCTAATTAAAGTATAATTAAAACTATAACTGTTAAATAATTCTATAAATCATTCCAATCTTCTCCAAATCATCCTTTATCTAGTATTTTAGTCATATTTTTTTTTACTTATCTGTATTTTCTTGCTAACACCTTACACAGATTATAATATAATTATTTAATATGTAATATTTATCTTCGAAAACAAAGGCTATAAAAACAATGCAATATTAAACATGAATGCAAATTAAGGACGTATTTATCTCTGGTCGTCTTTTAATTAGTATAGTCATAAAAAGAATTTCCCACATGGTAGCTTAAATGTTTTAAAAGTCATATTAATTCGAATTAACAAGAGTCAAGTGTAATTAGTTGATTATGAATCAGAGTCAATCGAGGAATCAGAGCTGTGGGAACGTCTTCAGAACATCTTCACATGAACGCTCGGCAACGAAATTAACAAAAGGTAAGTTTGATACAGCTCTTATGTAGTGTGAAATAAGACTTTGGTAGAGCTGACCGTGTCGCCGGCTGTACACTTCCCCTATTCGGTTCCGCACCGCTGGGCCTGACCTCAGATAATCATCACAAGTTTATCGTCACACACTATTGTTTGCGGAGATTCATAAAGAAATCTGAATCATAATAATATACGTATCGTATTAATGTTACATTTTAAAGGTTAATTAATTTTCACTTTACATTTTCGTAAAGGTCAGATCATATGTATTTATTTATTTAATTTATAAATTGATTAGTTAATTTTAAATTATACTAATGACGAATTCCACATTTATGTTCAAAAACCTATATTAAAATAAATAAATATAAATTAAGTTTAAATATCATACATATTATTATTATCTGTGGTTTAGATAACGCCTATCGCAGTGGTTAGTATTTTTCAATAAATTTTATACGAATACTACTAAAGAACACATTATTTTAACCCGACTGCGCAGAAGGGTAATGTGTCTGGAGTTTATGTAAATTTATGTACTAATATCTATTTGTTAGGCACGCTATGTACTTAGTACGTACTCTAAAGGGATTGATAGAATTCAACAAATGAAGTCTCGTTGAGTCGTCTTAACTCGATACATGCAATACCTTATAACATTCAAATCATATTTTTATTATGTGAAGTATATTATATGATAATACTATTATATATGAAACAAAAACGTTGCACAATGCATTCTACAATGCTTAAACAAAAAGTCTCTATATGATAGATAACTTTATTTTAACCTGGTGGTTTTTTTTTTTAAATTTATTATTTCCGTCATGGGTGCTTTGAAAATAATTGAGTTGGTCTGAAGATGAGATGTCATTGTGGTTTCATGATTTCTTATTACAAAACAAATATAAACTAACTTTTTAAATAGAGTAGTAGTCCACAAAAATAATAATAGATTTTTTTCCTAAATTTATTTTAACTGTTGCTATTCATTGAGTATTGGAAATCAGTTTATTATTCATGTTTTCTGGATCAAACGTAAAGCGACAAGAGTCAGTAATAACGTAAATCTGTGGCCTTGATAGAAGTAAAAAAGGAACACGTTTTTTATCTATATCGACGGCATAATATATTAATATTATAGAGTCAAAAGATAGCGATTGCACGGTGTAAATATAAAAATCGATCCGGTCCAGATAAGAGGGCAATACGATAGTCAATTAAATTGAAAAAAAAATGGCTATTAATTTGACATTTAAAAATTTATTTTGCTATCAGTGCAGTACAACTTTATTTTATATTTGATTTTTAATAGGATTACTTACCGAATCGCATTAGGTCGAATTCGAATAGAGCTGAAATGCGTAATATTAAAAAAAATACCTCTAACCTGGTTCTCGATGTCACCGCCTAACTGTGACATCAATTCCATCGCGAACAAAGAAATTTGGCAACTCCTTTCTTTGTCGCACTTCCAAAAAATGGAATTCCTTACCAGCTCACGTATTCCCCTCCTCTTACAACCCGGGTTCCTTCAAACGAGGCGTGAAGAGGCATCTTGCGGACCGGCAAGGCGAAGGCGGCTAGTGCAGAACGTTTTTCCCGTCTGTACTGGCCGTCGTCGCGTTTGGACTCTACTACCACTTACCATCAGGTGGAGTAGAGTCATTTGCCCTCCCGGCGATATAAAAAAAAAAAAAAAAAAGCTTATACACGTCATGTGTAAAAATAATCTTGTCTGCTAGCGCAAGTGCAAAATGACTGGAATTTAAGCAAATATATTTTCAAAATTATCTTTATAATTTTTTTATACTTTTTTTTAGCGAATTTTTAATCATGGAAAACTACCGTACCGTAACAGCCTGTGAATGTCCCACTGCTGGGCTAAAGGCCTCCTCTTTTCTTTTTTTTGATGAGAAGGTTTGGGGCTTATTCCACCACGCTGCTCCAATGCGGGTTGGTAGAATTCACATGTGGCAGAATTTCAGTGAAATTAGACACATGCAGGTTTCCTCACGATGTTTTCCTTCACCGTAAAGCACGAGATGAATTATAATCACAAATTAAGCACATGAAAATTCAGTGGTGCTTGCCCGGGTTTGAACCCACGATCATCGGTTAAGATTCACGCGTTCTTACCACTGGGCCATCTCGGCTTTTTTTTGGATTTTCATGGAAAACTAATAAAACTGTAATTACGTCGTTAGTAATTATTTTACGGATGGTAGTGGTTTTGGATAAAATACAAATGCAATAGTCATATTTAAGCTCTTGTTTAGGAAATAAAGGAAAAAGTTCAAAAACATCCTTTTAATGGTCCATATAAAAAATGTTAATTTCGTTATTCGTTTTTTACTGGTTACGATACAATTAAGTATTAAATATTGTAATCTGTCAAAAATTACCACCAAAAATAGATTGCATACTAGGGAAAAAAAATTGACTTTTATATTTTATCTTTCCGCTGTGTTTTCTGTATTTGGATTGACATAGGTAGGTAATTAAAGTATATCTATATATACTAATATTATAAATGCGAAAGCAACTCTGTCTGTTGCGCTTTCACGGATAAACGATTTAATAGGTATGAATGAAATTTTGGTATGAAGCAATGAAGAACATAGGCTACTTTCATATTATTTATAAAAACGCGCGGGCGAAAACTAATATGAATATAAGATCAAGGCCCGCAAAGACCAACTGCTGACCAAAATCTAGTTTCCTCTTAAAATAATATCTGTAACTTATTTCTTTGCTCTAATGCTGGTTGGTGGATACTGGATACACATGTGGCAGAAATTCATCCCAAATATGGTTTGCATAGGTATAGAGCACGAGATGAAGACTCTGTGGTGCTTGCCCGGCTTGAACCTGCGATATTTATCTAAAATCATATGTTCTATTCTATAAGCTTTCTGGGCTCAGTTAAGCTTGTTAGTTACCTAATGTCATAAGTTCCTACGTACAATTTTTAGGATCATATTAACGAAATATTTAGTTATTCTTTGTTTATTGACAGGGTGGTTTTAAGTTGCCATAGTAGAATTAGTTACATATATTCTATTTGACGTATTAAAAAATATTGATACATTTATTCAAATAATGCGTATTTATTTATTCAAATATGTGTGGTTATATTTTTGATTAGTAAAACATTTAAGAGAAATAATACTAATTATTGTTCTACTTAACTACTCATTAGTATTATTCATATTTGATATATTTCTGTCAGAAACTTGTAGGCAATTTTAATTTATTTAATTGAAATGGAATTTATTTATTTTTTAAACTTTTCCCTCTATCTTATGATATAACGGTTGTTTATTGGTTATATTTAATTTATCTTCTCATATTGGTAGGTATAGTCAATCTTGTTTCAAATGATATTTACTTACATTAAATAAAATACTTGAGAAGAAATACATGGCCGAGTGTTACGTGTTTGAATTTTCTGGAAAAGTGTAACAGCCTCCGCACCAGTGGCATCAGTGGCGCCAATACACATTACGCAGTGTAAATGTTTTAATTGTAAACGTCACTAATATTTAATTCGTTTTTTTTTTTATAGACTAGGAAGGCGGACGAGCATATGGGCCACCTGATGGTAAGTGGTCACCAACGCCCATAAACATTGGCATTGTAAGAAATGTTAACCATCGCTTACATCACCAATGAGCCACCAACCCTATATATATATGGGAACTAAGATATTATGTCCCTTGTGCCTGTAATTACACTGGCTCACTCACCCTTCAAACCGGAACACAACAATATCAAGTACCGCTGTTTTGCGGTAGAATATCTGATGAGTGGGTGGTACCTACCCAGACGAGCTTGCACAAAGCTCTATCACCAGTGGATAAACAGACAACAATAATTAACAATATTTTAATTGTGTTTGTTAAATATAGAAACACGTTACGATATAAAACGAATTACCGACATGTTACTAACGACGTACGAACATGCGATGAGTGACGAAATCACTTGACAATTTTAAATTGTATGCTTAAGAAAATATAAATAATTTAATGAGTGTAAACATGCAAGCGTACAGAATGAGTTAATCCGAATGGGCTTTCCATATCCTGTTTTAATGATTAACTATCTTATTTAATAATCACTATTCAATTTCTTTCGTTTTTATATACCTACTAAAGTTTTTATAGACTTGATTATTCAATGAGATTATATATATGATAAAAAAAAATAATATGTCAAGATTATGTCAATATAAAATATATATAAACGTAGTTCATGATGTAATTTCCTACAAAAAGCCGTAAAATTATGAAGCAAATGTGCTTTGTATTTTATACTAATATTTTATATTTTGTATTTTATGCTAATTTCAAATGTGATATACTATAATACCCATAGAATTTAACATCAAATACGCATTTCAGGCAGATTCTCGCTAATACTTCGTTCTTCTTTCACGCCTAAAATACTATACGTGTTATGAAAGGCCTTTATGTGCGAAATTAATGAAAATAGTGAATAGTACCTAAAACGTCTCTTAGTAATGCAGAAAAGTCAACTACAATTTTAGGAATCGCGCAGATGAAAGTTTGAAACATTGTTTGTATTTTCTTTGGGTGATTGCGAGGACGCATTTCAAAAGTTAAATTACAATCGAAAGCATCTAATTATTACTGTACCAACATATTTTAGTCAAACTAAGTATGCGGTTGTTGCTGCTAAGTTGTCTTTTGTTCCTAACACATTCTCGTTATGTATGTATATCGGCAGGAAAATTAATAACATTTTTTATGATAATTCATAATATTGGTACAAAGAAAAATATGACTGTTACTTGACAGTAAAGAATTAGAAACTCCTGTGGGGCAATGTACACGTTTATTTCAGGATCCCATGCCTGTTGCTAAATTAAAAAATATATGTAAAAGAACGATTCGTGAGATGATAGTATATTTTAGGAATTAAATAATCACCTCTTGGCCATTTATTATATTGGAAATTGTAAACTATTACAAAAGTAGACGTAAATATTTTCGCGAAGTTTCTCGGTTCTTCTCACAATAATTTCTTTTTCGAACTGATCCTTGTTCATAAATTTATATTAAATAAGTTTAATATATAAAACAAAAATGAAGGAGTTAGCATTTACTTTAAGTAATATAGAAATTATTATATTATACGAATATGAAGCAAGGCACACTTGAAAATGTGCCACGAGATGGTAAGTGAACTTCTGTCTTCACCCAAAGACTGGCTTAGTATGCCTCCAAGTTTTAAATCTTAGTCCGTACAAAGTTATACTTTATTAAACATGGCAATTTATGTAATAGCGAAATAATGCTTTTAATAATCGTTTGGTACCTAGGGTTCGCCAGGCATGAGGAATTTGTAGGACCAGAGTAGGAATAAAAATGTGTGATCTTTTTATAGCCTTAAACGTTACTAAATAAATAAAAGCAACCTAAAATAGCTTTTTTATATTGTTTTATAATTTTATTATATATGTATATATTGTATTTTATATTTAAAAAACTTTGTATGACTCTGATGATAATAGTAGAAAGGTAGTTGCTACTACTTTTTTTTAAATAATTTGATATTGGCGATGTAAGAAATATTAATCATCGCCAATGTGCCACCCACCTTGGGAACTAATATGTTATGTACCTTGTGCTTGCAATTACACTGGTTCACTCACCTTTCAAACCGGAACACAACAATATCAAGTACTGCTTTTTTGCGGTAGAATTTCTGATGAGTGGGTGGAACCTAGCCAGATGAGCGTGCAAAAGCCCTACCACCAAGTAAATATACTAGTATTAATTAACAGAATGCATTGTATTGGGATAAAACATAATGTTTGATTATTGTTAAACTTATGTGTTCAGTAAAGTATAACTCTCAACGGACTAAGATTTGGAACTAAGCGCTCTAATAGTTTTTGTTCAGCTTAAAAATACCTATCTAATAATTTATTACACGTCGCTATTGGGCGATTGTGAGGTGGGATATATATAGATATATAGTTTTAAAGTGATAACAACTACTATGAAATAACAATAACAAAAATATAATATAACGTGAGTAAATAAATAAAATAATGTGAATTATTTTCCCACGAACTTTAATTTTTTAATCTGTAATTGCTACAAGTTTTTAGTTACTCGAAACTTCTATTACAGATATACTTAACGATAAAAATATATTTACCAACCCATTGTCATATTACTTTTTGTGCCAAAATGAATCATTAGAAATCTTAAAACCATATAAAGACATCGAATTAAAATTTTCAGCTAATGGTGGGTTGTTTGAATGGTAATACTTTGATAACAATTACGTAAAAACAGAGCTGTTGTAAACGATAATAAATTCGGACAAAACATTAAAGCGATAAAATGGGTAGCGAGGAAGGATATCAGTTGCATCTGCAATTCCAAGGAGTAACTTTATCCCTATTAACTATTACTATTATAAATGAATAAACAAAAAGTATGGTTGTTAGTTCTTTAAATAATGTAGCATACGTATAATTTACATGGCGAATCGGTTCAAAGAGTTTTTGAGATGTAGGGCCGAAAAGAGAATTATGTTACTTTTATCTCGTACAAATTAACGATGGTGTAACCACATAGTTTAGTTGGACCTTATTAAGCTTACTCTAGTCACGAGACATGCGCATGCGCATACGCATACATTATTGGAGAAGGAAGAACTAATTTAATAAATTTAACGTAAAACCCACGTGACATCAACCATTGAAAGAGATCCGCCATAGACATTCAAATTGAAAATAAGTTTAGTTTTAATCGTCGTCGCTCAATAAAATTGCAACAATTATTATCAATCAATGACGTATCAAAGAGATTGTGACGCAATGACAACGCCTATTCATTTACTTCATTGATGCAAAAAATGCATTCTGCTTTGAAAAAATCTGCATTGTCTTGAAGAAATTGAAAACATCCTGTTTCTTGGATCCTGGTATTTTAGGATCTACTTTCTTAATGGACAGAGTATTTTGATGCTGTTTCCGTTGCCGTTTCGGAGACCCGGAACAGTTAGTGGTCATTTACCTGCTACTAATTAATCGCAACGATTATATCTAAGAGGGGGCTGTGAGAAAGCAATGTGCTCACAATTGAATCATTGTCTATGGTTTTTACATTCGGTCTGATGTACGAGTATGAAAGCAAGATATGCAGAGTGTGGGAAAAGTTCAGCAGTGCTCGTGTTTTCCAACATGTCATCTGCCGTGGGAACTTATAATTTTATTGAGTTACTATGGGTTAATATAACGGTAATCTATTTTAGTTTAATGTAAGTAGAAATATTGCAATCTTGTTGAAGGATTTTGAGAGCGCTTTACAATTTTTTCTCATCTGAAGTTCAAAATTATATATTAATTTGCTTAACAAATTTATTTTGTCTGAATATGTTTTAGTTTGAGACATAAGAATTAAATAAGTGTTTTTCATTGGTTTATCATCTTTCGGTAGGTACTCTAATAAGCTCTAAGTAATTTTAGACGTTTATAGTAGGAATTTCTTTCTTATTTTCATACAACACTTATATTGTTTCCCAAGACTCTGCTAAGACCTATCACAAATCAAAAGTTTTATGAATGAATTTCATTGAAAGTATTGTATTGTATAATAACTCCATGTTGTGTCTAAGTCACAACTTATAACCATATATCTCCGACATTTCTAGCGATATATCTCTGATTTCTCCTCATCAAGAGAAATTCTCGAAAAATCTCGCATATGATTCTAAGCTAAAGATACATTATACATATTCGAATATTATAATTATTCTATCAAACAGTTGCTAAGTGAGAAAAAATATAACACGTTCAAAAATCCAATTAAAAAAAAAAACAAAAATTAAAAATATTTACTTATCAATATGTTTAATAATGTAACTAAAATACACTTTTAATTAAGTGTAGGGTTTTCACAATCTAATACGGATATGGAAGTGATTTTTCTGTCAAGATTATCATTCTATGAAGCTATTAAGTCCGTTTCCTTCATACTTGAACAACAGATAATTGTTATCCAAGCAATTACGTATGTATTATGCTGAACACTACGGCTAGTCCTCTCATTGTATTCGCGTCATTATTTCTTAATAAAAATAAATAGATATGCTGAATATATGCCTATATAGTTCAGTTGAGATTATAAAATATTTTATTTTTAGTTTAAAAAATTAGGGATCACTTTAAATGTGATTAATTTTTTTCTTTTTATAAAATAGGTAGGTAGGTGGACTGGCAAATAAGCCACCTGGTGGTAAGTGATCACCAACGTCCATAGACATTGGCGATGTAAGAAATATTAATAAACAAATTGTAGTCATGTATGCGCATACCAAATGTAGGTACATCCCCAATGCGCTACCAAGGGAACTAAGATGTTATGTCTCTTATTCCTGTTCCTCCGGGACACAACAATACTAAATACCTATTGCTGTTTGGCGGTAGTATATCTCTTCGTAGTGGTCTGTAGTAGCACAAACCCTTACTTACATATATATATATTTGTTTTTAATATATGAAACATTTAAAACATTTGTCATAAACAAATATAATTTATAATAAAGTCTTATTATATAAGAACTAGAGAACCCTCACTAAGTAGGTATCAGTTGGCTCAATATTGAAAGCACTTAAACCGATTTTTTATTCACGTTCGTTTTTTAACTCTTAATTTAAGTAGAGTCTAACGACCATTATTACATGTGTCGCTTGGTATTTGCAGAAAATTATGATTGCTCGAGTTGACTGACATTAAGGGGTGACGCAGCCAGTAAGAGGTGATCGGCCTGAAAATTGAACATTTAAAATGTGAAATCAAAAACAAAATTGGTCTAAACACTCATATACTGATGTTAGATAAATGACTTCCTGCTGCTTGCGACAATGGAGGCATCATTATTCTTCGAGACTCGAGAATGGAGCGCTGCCGTGGGAGTCTCTCACGACTTTATTGCGGATATATATTTTTTGTTTGGTCTAATTAACACTTTTTGTAATCACCCGCTTTTACCTTAATTGTTATGTACCAAAAATATATAAGACTCGAATAAAATATCGACTTTTCATCGACCCATTCATATCACGCCTTATCTTAATAATATTGAGAACTTAACTGTTCTTTAATTTTGTTGATAGAATTTTTAAAACGATATTAAGTAATATCTCCTTTCCTGACATAGATAGGACTAAAGGTCTTTACTATAAAAAAACACAAAATGAATTAATTTATTTAAAAAAATGATACTGGTATAAATATATTTTCAAATAGTCATTTAACTCTCAAGGGTAAATAAAAGGCAGAAATCATTGTGACTCATGTTTACAACCACTCACAAATACCACTTTTATTTTTAAGCAAAATATAAAACAAAGGAATATTGTCTCCGAACTCATGGCATAACATCGTTAATTTTACAATATATATTTCTTAGCTAATACAAATAAATATAATTTGTTTATGCTGGTAAGTTATAAGTGAATAGCATTATAATAGTGTTTAATAAGGAATGAAATTATTAATGTCAACGATCGTTTTGTTAAGGCCTCAAAATCTACCTCAACCTCATGTTTTATTGAAATTTTATAGCTCAAATCGAGTGAACGGAAACTTAAGCGCTTGATTAAAAAATTCATATCATTGTTATGTCTCAAAATTTATCGTTTTACTTAATAAATAGAGTACCATCAATCAACAACTGTGTAAGTGGTTTTACTAGTACAATAACATGGCCCCTTATCCTACGAAATCAAAGGGCTACTAATACAGTGTTTAAAAAAAGTCTCCTGAGAATACCAGCGAATTTTTTGTACCAATTGTAAAATATTTTAGGGGCCACGTTATAGGTATATAGTATGCCAATTCCAGACATCAAAACGAATACCAGATTTTCACGTAATTCAACCATAACCGATTATAGAATAGAAATAACAGATCTTTTCTTATATTAATATACACAATATCGCATAAAGGAAAAACTTGGTTTGTTATGTATATAAAACTTCAGATATAGGAGGAGTGTTTCTGCTTTATCACAGAAATGTGTACATATCCTATATCGTATTATATACCTTAAATATTATTTTCTATAAATTTGTTTATATCGTTAATATCAAAATTATTGTACTAAAATTAAAATCGTTAAAACGTTCGATAAAAAAGTTAGATTTTTTGAAATAATTTCGCAATATATTAATATTAAATTTTAATAAGTATATATCTCATTTTGGACGGATTATTTATAAGTATAAAGATATTTTCATATAATTCATTAAACTCAGTATAAATTGATGTTACGCATAAGCGGTACTATTTTTTTTACAAAATAACTGGTATATAATGTGATGTGTATATATTGAAATGCGATTTTTAATATCGTATAAATTTCAATTTGTATCGCACAGACTCCGTAGCACTAAACGATATATTTATTCAAGCAACCACATATATTAAAAATTCCGCCAAAAAGCGAGAGAACTTATCACTACGCGTTAAAAAAAATAACAGTTCAATTTTATGTTTTTTTATCTGTCGAGGTCCTCAACGATTTATTTATTTTACTCGCATGGACCGCTGTTTATTCATGTTAGTAAGCATGAGAGAAATATACGAAGTGAGTAAATCGTCCATTTTGTATCCGAGCGAGGTCTCACAGAGAAGCTTCGAACCTCGGACGAGGTTACCAATGGTCATGTGGAAGTATGTGTTGCCAGATGACCAATTTGAAATCCTTGTAAACGGATGTGTGACCAGAATATCCTGAAAATGTGAAATTACCAATAAAATCAGTTGTAATAAAACTAGTTTATAATAATATCCTATTAATTATAAATATATTTGTTTATTATCTCCATTTTTATCGAAAAGCGAAAGTTATTTTTCTTATCTTATTTATAATAATATTATATGATACCGAGTATTTTAATTATCACGTTAAATAGAAAACAATATGATCAATTGAAAAAAAGCTATTTACCTTTGATTGGGGGTGTATTAAGCTGACACCGTGCTTGTTAATGGCAATGAGCAGAAGTTCTGGATAATTCGGTTCCGTGGTCTGCTTAACCTCGAAAAATGCGGAACCAAAAGTCGGCCACCGGTATATGACCTTAAGGAAAGTGATCTTGGCGTCCTCTGGTGTCATTCCAGCGTCCTGGTTATAAGAGGCAACGATCGCTCGCTTCCAGTCTGCTGAACTCTGGAGTTTAATCAGATCAGCTGGGATCAATTCACGAAGCATTTGTCTGTAAGAAACGGAAATATAATATTTGAATGTTTATCATAGCCTTCTCCCCAATTTTTTTCGACGACATCGTAATTAAAAAAAAAAAATATAATATATTTTATTTCTCCTGCCACGTCATGGCTACAGTGAAATGAATCCCATTTTGGGATTGAGAATAAAAATTTATTCATTTTTAATCTTATTACAGATGATAAGCGTAACTAAGCGAATTTAGATTTTGGGGCGTTTTTTTTTGTGTTTTTGATATTAATAATAATAAAAATAATGTCCTCCAGACCGATTTCGGCCACGGTGACTAATCTCAAGAGAGATTAGCCAACTACGCACGAGATATTGTAGTGCACAAGTGTGTGCGCAAACATAGGTGCACTCTCTATTCCCTAACTCTCATAATCCGATGGGACGGCTATCCAACACGACCGGAAAGAGTTCAGGCGCACGTACAACGACTTTACGTGCTTTCCGAGGTACGGGAGTGTATACTTCCAACTTCCAGACTCCGGGCTGCTATTGAGAATTTTCTGACAGAAAAATCCAATAACATTTTATTGACCCGACCTGGGAATTGCACCCAGGACCTCCGGGTCTGCGACCTTACATCCACTGGACCAACGAGGTAGTTAATAGATGTTATATCCTATATTAACATTTATTAATTATCTGCCAGACTAGTTTCTTGCGAATTTCTTTAAAAACTTGATTCTATACGAATAATATACTGTATAACTTCTATTACACACGCATTTAGACATGTACGATACCATTTTCAACAGTTATATTCAGCTTTCTCTAATTTTTAAGATCAAATTATGTCTGTATAATGTCAACAGTATATAGGAGTTTTACAGCTATAAAATTGTACCGAAAAAACAAAGACTATTTAATCTTAAAGCTTAAGAATTTCATAATTCCCTCTTATTTTTTTTATAATCTTCTAACCATACTGAAGTTACGATGATGATTATAAAGAAAGCCTTGAAGCCTTCTTAATAATAATTCTTTTGTTATTACGATGATGATAATGATGCAATGAAGACTACAAATACATACGGAATGGCTTGCAATTCCTGCTTGTTCTCTCCGAACCTAGCGCGGTAGGCGAGCGCGGCAAGTCTCGCGGCCTCGTCGCGACCGCAGCGATGGTAACCACGAAGCAGCTTGGGCAGCTCTTGGTGGAAGTGGAAAATAACGTCCGCCGCGCGGTCTTTGCCGGGCACTGTGTTTGTCCAGAGTTTCTTCATGAAGAACACCTGTATTTAATGTTAGGTCATTAATTATAAAATATTATATAATATTGCTAGAATTTTAAGTGAAATCATTGTTGATATAATATAAGTACCATTAATAAAATTGTCTTACCTGATACGTGAATTGAGGCGTGATGCCATCTCTTGTCGGCCGTGCTTTTTTAATCCAATCAGTGAGATGACGAACAAAGTCGAAAAAGAAATCGCCTTCCGGTACGGATATCACCTTATCCGCTATTTTAACAAACAAACTAAAGCCTTCACTAGATCTAAGGTTCAATCTTTGCGCGATATTTTGACAAAAGTCTTTTGCTCTCGTGGATGAATCGACTTCAAACGCTTCGTCTGTATCATCTGGGAAATAGACTTTGTGGAATATCTGAGTCGTTTTATGTTGTATTGCTTCTACTTCTACTTGGTGAGGTGGATATTTCCTTTGTCCATTCCGTAATGTTTTCTGAAGTCTTTGTAATGAATCTTGAGCAATTGGGTATCTTCTAGTTCTAAGGAACAATGTTAATTCTCTCAGTAGACCTTGACTACATGCAAACAACCCTGTGGCCAGCCACATTAACTCCCAACCTCTTTCTTCTGACATTCTATTTCTGTTGTCCGTCAGTTGTTTCATTACCTGACAATATATTTCATCCCGTAAGATTTCATGTTTAAGTGGGCCATCAAAGATATGATCTGTGTATTCGTTACCAATACGAGGTCGTTTAGAAGGAAGATCACCCATATACTTGAGTATGGCTGTAAAGGCAAAACAAGCTTCTTCAGCTAATTCCTCTTTGGCTTGTAATTTTTTTAATAATGGTTGTTTAATAGGCTCCCTCGAATGCCTCCATAATTCTTCTGCACCCCTCTTTGCTGTTGAAAGTGTAAGTGCTTTAGACGTTGTTCTTTTTGGAGGTAATCTAAAGTGGTCCAAAGCGTATTCCAGCAAGTTATGAGGTTTATCTCTAGATTCTGTTCCATTAAATGTGCTCGTGGGAGCTCGCCTTCCGTGTTGTGCACCCTCTTGACAGAATAATGCTAATATATCCGGAGGTGGCTTACTTAACGCAGGTAAAACGTAAACAGTTTCGGCAGGAAAATCACCTCTTTCCATAGATCTTTCACAACGACCAATACACCATCCATTATTTAGAACTGATTCACCTGTACTATCTTCTTCTAGAACTATTAGATCTCCCTTTTGGAAAGTCAAAAAACTAGAGCCCTCTCCAGGTGCCTTATAATCTTGTAACGCAATAACAAATTTAGATCTTTTCTTTAAACCTTCTAAGAAATAAACAACCAAATCTCGAATATCTTCTGCATTAGGACTTTGGAAGGTAAACTCTTCACCGCGTACTGTAGATAAACTAAATGTTTGTGTAAATACTTTATTAGTTTTCTGACTTGAAACCGTTGTTATTTCAGGGAATGATAACTCAAGCAGAACCTGCTCTTGATCGTCGACAACGTAAACACCAGTCCAATTAACTGCTATAATCACATCATTCTTAGGTAAATTTGGTCCCGAATTTCTATAAGCTTCATAAAATCTAGAAAATAATAAAGGCCATTTGAACTTCGCATAGCTGACAACATCTTCTTTTACTCTATATGCAGGAATTTTTTCTTTCACATAGTAACTCTTTTTATATGCTGTAACTACAAGAGCACCCCATCGATCAACTGCCTTTTCGACTCCGGTCAAACAATAATCGGGGATATAATTGGGCAATAAAGTGTAAAGACGTTCCGTGTTCATATCTTGGCCGTATTCAATATAATACTGCTGAGCAGCGATCATTGCTAAATCTTCTTCCTTATCACATCTGTATTCTCCAAACTTTACCCCTCTAACGACTTGCTGATAAATAAGATTTGTAGCTACTTGATCTTCTGTAGGATCATGCCATGGAGCGAATATTTCTTTTCTGAAGAACAATCTCCATGGAGCATTTCGTTCTTGTGCACCCTGTTCTTTTGCATATTGCTCACACTGCGATATGGCATCCATAACGTGGTCACCGCCACTACCAAGTGAGCTGACTTTGTCAAACAATGCAATATATAATGAAAACCCAAATTGGTCTCGAAGACCAATTTTATCCGATAGCTGATTACACAGTTCTCTTGCGGTCGTCGCTGAGTCAGCCAACAGTGTCTTTGTGTTACCATCCATGAACGTTATGGGTAACATTATAGGTTTTTTTGATTTTGTAGCTTGAAGCTCTAGCCACGACGGTGGTTGATTCCTTGTTCCATTGTTGAATGTTCTTTTAAGTCGGTCTTCACAATATGGTGCATAACCTGGAGGGCCTTCTCTAATAAAGGCTCTAAGGTAATTCACAAACTTTTCACTAGGAGCGAAACAACCAACGCATAATGAAAGTAAAATCCAGCCACGCGCATGAGACGATTTAGATGGATTGTTTGTTAATTGTTTACATATTTGACAGTATATTTCATCTCTCAATTCCGCTCGTAGAATACCATGACCTATAATAAAATGAAGTTTTTCTAAATTCGACGTGGGTCGAGATTCTAACCATGACTGATAACTATCAGCTGTATATTCTTCATCCTGTAAAAGTTTAATTGCATTAGGTTACTTAGCAACAAATTAAACGTATATTTCGATTGTACACAAAATGTACTAAACCTGTAACTTTCTTCTGACGTCTTCTCCAAGTTTATTCTTTCTCTTTAAAGTTAGCGAAACCAGCTTATGCCTAATAGATCTCGGTTTTTGTTGTTTCATATACGCATCAGGGTCGACTCCCATCATTTGCGCTTCCTGGAATTCTTTAGATCTTATGAAATTTCGGCCAAGTGTTGCAGTTACTTTAGACATTACTGACGTGTTATCTCTATCCATTGTGTGATATCTTGGTTCTGGTAAGTCTCCAGTGAAACGTAGAATTGTAATCCATAACGCTTGGGCCGCCTAAAAGCAGATCAGACGCTATCGTAAGTATATTATTAGTCCATTAGACTTATCTGATTTATACGCTTATCGCGATATTACGTTATTATATTTTGGTATTTAAATTACGTGTGTTTCATCTAATTAAAATAATAATAACGATTGTTTATGGGCTAGCAATAAAATATTAAATTGATAAATATTTTATGTGATTCTTACTTTTTTAAGTAATTTTAATTGAATAAGATAGAATTATGAGATATTTTATTTTTCCACGTAATCAATGTATTATTTATATCATATTTACCAATTGATCTCCTTGTGTATGTAATGGTAATAATGGATGTTTTAAGGGTTTTCTGGAATACTGATGTGTGACATTTCCCTGGAAGTATGTGGCTGCAAACTTTTGGAACTTGAATTCGGATAGATCTTCTTCATCTTCTGATGTCGTTTGCATAGGAGTCACCATCTGCAGATTATTGATAAATTATTTTTATTTGTTTATATTTTATTCTTAAAGTATTTTTCCATGTTGCAATATATAATTATAATTACCTCTTGTTGATCGGCTCTCTGTTGTGGTAAATCGCTAAATACAGATGTATCTTTAGGAGCAGGTGCTTCACTGCTAGAGTCAGGGAGAAAATCAAACATGGCTTCCACTAATTTACTGTCATCTACTGGTTCGTCTTGTTTACGAGCTGCCTCTTGTAATAGCGTTCTTTTGGCTTCTAGTTGCCGTTTTTCCTCTTGAACTAACTCAGCTTCGCGCCTTTCCAGTTCATACATACGTTCCTGATGGCAACATTTTACATTATACCACACTTTTATTATTTGAAATATCTTAACATAGATACACAGTTGTGGGCGCAAACAATATGACAAAGGAGGCAATACTGCATTTAAACTGGCATGCGATCTACTTCTAGTCTCCACTTCTATCCTATTACAAGATAAGCCGTTTAATAGTTTTAAATTACTTCAACATGCTTTAATAAATAGTGAAAGTGACATATATCGACAAGTATTACTTGCCCAGTTTTCTGGTTGCCTTTTATGGTCGTGAAGTATGAATCCATTATTTTGTATTTGATCGATAGCATAGTTATGATTTAACCACATTTTACCGTATAATACGTCTGATCGTTAGCAAAGCTTATACTAAATAAATGAGGTTCGGTTAACGTAGTTCGACTGGGCAGAGCGTTATCCAACCACATCCAGGTCGGTAATTGTATAACGCTACATGCTCGATTAAGAGCAATAGCTTGCATAAGTTTAGAATATATCAGGTGTATGAAGTTTTAGGTAATCTATTTCGTTAGTTACGTTGGGTAGAGTTGTAAAATTTAATTAACGACCAAATGTCTAGAGCAGAAAGAATAACACAATAAATTTAAAATAATCATAGTTTGATTTATATTTATGATTTATTATACATTTTTGACTAAAATTGATTAATGTAATTAAAAACATATATAAAAATCTATAGTATATTTCATACGACTAGGCACTAAATATGTATGTATCCATCAAGCTGTACTATTCACTTTGTATGTTTATACATTGTTATAATAAATATGTATAAAGGCTTACCTTAAAGGAATAACAAAACAAAAAGTAAAACCCAAACACATCGTACATTTAATTAGATAATCAATATAATGTGAATGTAGCGCGAATTTTCACGAAATCAAAGTTCTTATATTTTGGTTACAAGCAGAACAAATACATCAACTGCATTAAATTTAAAATCGATTATCTCTGTTTTATATCTTTGAAATCAGCGATAATCATGTTATCAGATAATCTGCACAGTCAACTGCGAATATAAATTGCATGTTAAAAAAAACAGTTATTATAAATGTATTTACGGTGTTGAAGATTACATTTCCTAATTACTTTATTTTGTTATAACTTTTTTATGTTAATTGTAACATTAACACTAGTAATTTTATCGTAAAATATTTTTTTAAACTTTTTTAGCAATCTTTTGTTGGTTTAATGATTGTTTAATGGTTAAAGGCAAATCAATTAATCTAACAATGATCTTCATTTCAGAAACTAGTAGTAAAATTTACACTATTTTAAATTGTAATGTTAATGACGTACGGAAAACGGTACACCGAATCTAACATATTCAATACTAAAATAAAAGAATAATTACATTTGCAAAGAATTATATTAGATATTATTGGCATACTAATTTGTGATGTTTGATAACAGAGTTGAATACTCTGGTTTTAATACTCTTTAAATTATTACTTTGCTTATTATTATATTCACTTAATAAATACACATAATAATAATAATAAAAAAGCTTGTTACATGTGGCTCTAGTACCACAACTTCGAGAACTTTGCTTCTTTATATATAGTTTTTGTTAATTTTTTTACTTACTCTGTAATTCTGCTCAGCGATTTCCTTAGCACGCGTGTTCCCCTGGTGCTGCAAACGCTGTTCCTCCTGTCTGCGCAAGCGCAACGCCTCGTTGTGTGCCTTGGCTTCTTGCTTCAGTCTTCGGTAACGACGCATTGCAATTAGACGTCTAGCGTGACTTTGTATCTTTACTATTGCCCACATCTTGTGGCCGTATGAGCGTCGGACTAGGTAACCTCGAGCAGCTGCCTGAAAAAGTTAAGTAAGGAATTAATACTTTTATTTAATATTCTAATCATTTAAAATAATACATAAAAATATTGAACATACTTGTAATGAGACGATATGCCCACGTAAATGTCTAAACCGGTGAGCCAAAACTCTAGCGCGAATAAGTGCTTGCAATCTCGCGTATCCAACCTTCATTTTGTTGTAACGAATCCTTTGCAACTTTCCTCTCCAATGACGTTGTATTAAAATAGCAGCCGCTCTCATTTTTAAAAATCGTCGCCTATATACCCACCCGCGAATAGATCTTTGCAATATTAGTATTTTTCGAGTAAGCACTCTATCTCTTTCTTGTTCAAGGAATAAATCATGAGCATCTTTCAAAAATACTTTGGTGTGACCTAGCTGGTAATCAGATTTGCCGAGAACAGTTGCGCAAATCTTTGCAGTTGCAGCCCGACATTCGGTTTTATGCGCAGGCGGTACTCCCGATATCAGAAATCTATATCGTTCAACAAATTCCTTAAAACTATGTCTGATTGGATACCCGGCTCTTCTAATTCTAATTGTTTCCATCATTCCAGAATATCTGAGCTGTCTACAGCACAACCCTCGATCGAACATCATGGGTTTTTTAAATTCATTGGGCTTGATGCATCGTATAAAGAAAGGTTGACACGTTCCTAAAGTTCTCATGAGTAAGTCTAATGATTTTTTAAATTGTGTAGACAATGTTGGAGTACGTTTTCGAGTTTCCGAACCCATAATAATGTCTTCTTGAAATATTTGTTGTAGGAACTTATTTGTTGAAATGTGAATCAACTGTAATAAGTCAGCACTAAACGTGTCACGATTTTTCTCCAGGAAACCTCGTGTGTCGTAAAATACGATGCCGGCGAAATGGTTCAGACCAAAGCTTGTGTTTATATCTGACTTAGGTTTGAGGTAGTTTCTATGTGAGCCATGAGTCTTATGTAACTTAGCTAACATAGTTTGATCTGTACCTTTTGGGAATTTGGATTCTTCGTCTATTAACGCCATTATGTTCAACTGCTTCAAAGCAATCAGATCTAAAGCGTCTTGATTATCAACGAATTCTATGTGTTGCCAATTGATCCCCTCATGATTATACTCCTCCTGCTCTAATTTAAATATGTGCCTTACAAAGAACTGTTGAAGATTCTCATTTGCAAAATTAATACAGAATTGTTCGAAACTATTTTGATCAAAGTTTTCAAAACCAAATATATCAAGTACACCAATAGCCGTTCGTGTTGTGGATTTAGGCTTATAAATTGCAGCGTTAATTTTTCTCACGATAGTCACGAACAAACGTCCATAAATACCTTTAACGAACGCGTCTCTAATATCAACTGACTGATCCCTGCTCAGCGTAGACACAACTGTTTCACCATGAGCAAATAAAGTTTTTCTAGTCAAAGCATCAATAAGAGACTGCGTTGGTACCCCTAACAAATGCGCAACTCTCTTTACGTTCGCTTGTTCTATAATTTCTGTTGCATCTAAATTATCAACTACAGTTGCTTCGTATTTTATATTTCCGGTATGTAATACTGCTGCAAGCAGTTTTAATATTTCCCATATTTCTGCTTCGGTAAACAATAGCACTTTCATTGCAGAGCGAATATCTGCAAATTCGGCAGCATCGTCTCTGCCTTCGCATGTGAAGCTGCCACCCTGAAAATTTAGCATTTCTTTATAATTACTGAAACTTTATTTTGTTGGATTGACATTGTTATATATTTTTTTAAAGTTTCTTAATATAATTAGTAGTATTTAATGAATAACGTTTTAGACTAACCAGACATTTGCTTAATTTAAAGACTCTTATTATTAATATTTCTCACCCCAGATAAATAGCGGTACTCCGACGGTTCAGTTAACTCTAATTTCTTCTTTTCTTCTCTCGACAAACCCGCCAGCAGGCAATAAAATACGTGATAATTCCTCTCATCAGTCCCTTGGGATACTATTCTAGACTTTTCTAATAAATATTGTTCTATTTTCGCTCCTTCGATGACGCCGTTGTTGTTAAAATGTATATCGATATATTTACCAAAACGCGACGAATTATCGTTCCGCACGGTTTTAGCGTTACCAAAAGCTTCTAGAATTGGATTCGCCTCCAAAATCTGAAATAATAAAACATTGCTTTTATTTATCTACTCTTTTATAACATAATTTATTTTAATATTATTAAACTAATAATGTATTACATTCTCTCTCTTCGCGAAATTTATATCCTTTGCTTAAGCAGTATTAATGCAAATTTTCAAAGACTGTATATATCTATAGATATATATATATTGAATAATGGATGTCTATTTATTAACAACATTATGCAAAGAGAGAGAAACATTCATTACATTCATTCATACGAATCGTTCTAATTAAATGTAGGCTGAATATTTTATTATTTAAATGTTGTCCATCGCCAATGTTTTTGGATTTTTCTTCAATAAAAATCACGATTATTACAAACGAACCTGTTGTTCTATCCAAGAATGTTTTCCACTAATAGCGGCGAGGTATTGCAAAATTAACTTTGTTGATTCAGTCTTCCCTGCGCCTGATTCCCCGCTGATAACAATGCATTGGTCCTGCCCGTACCGACGCATATGCGCGTATGCATTGTCACCGATGGCGAAGATATGTGGAGGTAGTTCCCCTATCTTCCTCTCCTTATATAACTTGATTTGGTCTGCTGTATAAATTGGTAATATTTGGTAGGGATTCACTGCCACCAATATTGAACCCGTATACGTCTGGAAACATTAACGGTTACTTTTACTTTATTTTATATTTACTACAATTTTTCCACGAACCACGAAAATTGCATCACCGATTTCAACCAACAGTCCAATTCTGGGCGAAATTGTCGGTGTCGTTATTAAATTTACAAATTATTTCGAGAACTACTTACGAGAATTAGTAAACTAAAATATGTTTTTTTTATTAATAATAAAAACCTAATTATGTATTTAATTTTTTTTAATCGAATTAATTGATTATACTGTATCATCCACATCATTCCCACTCACATAAATGAGGTTGTCATTGTATCGGATGAGCAGATTCCTCAGTATACCGGCTTCATGGAGATCGCCCAAGGAGATCATGTCCTCGACGCCATGCACTGAGGTGGCATGCATCGCCTTGATGCGTCTCTCCGGTGGAAGCCATTGTTCGTTGCCGTCGTCGTCGCGCACGCGTATGCGCCGCCCCTCCGCGGCGAGCACGCGTGCTCCGATGGCGACGTCGAACTCGCGCCCTGACACCGGCTCGATCCATATGTAATCACCCTGGAATGAATAAGTTGTGATTATTAATTGCTAGATCTAAATCCACTTTATTCAAGAATGCTGTTACAGCAGTTTTGAATCACATGAAGTTTTTAGGGATGCTATGACCGACTCGGATTGTGGAATATACCATATACCGAAATGAACCGGTAAGAAACTGAAAAAGTTCTCTTTTTAATCAATTTAAATATTATGATTTAATTATTTACAATGAAATATATATATGTATTGAGTTTTTTGTTTAGGGTTATATATAGTTTTTTTTTTAACTTGAATTATTTTTTTAAACAAAAACATCACATCCATTCTTTATCTAAATACACTTTCACTTGTATAGCATAATATCTAGTGATCATTATTATTATTAAAAATTATTTTGTGAATCGACAAACAGTAAGGATGAATGTAAGTAAATACTTTATTGCTCGTATTTTTTACAAATGATTATATTACTTGAGCTTTCTGAGATGACTTTAATGTCGTGTGTCGCGATAATTGATTGAAAAATATACACAACCAATATATAAAGTAGTTTTATTCGCAGAATCTGATATAACTTTGATGTAATGTAAAGAACTAACACAATAATTTAAAAACAGCATTAAAACTAAACTATCTAGGTACTTACAAAAACATGCTATCGCCAACGAAATCTTATTAAAATTCATTAATTCAAACAGTGTCTGATGTGTGCCACAGAAAGTAAGCGGAATCAATAGTGTCGAATTTAATAGAAAGTGTCCCTCCATATTCGCTAAACATCGATTGTTATCAAAGCTTCGGTGAAAGTTATTGTCGTTTCATTCATGCATGTTTAACAATTGCATTAGTCTTGTTTCATTTATTTAATTTAAAATCTTACATTCTCATATATTCGTTCGGTATCCGTTGGACAGATTAACCATGAAAAATCCTTCCCTGTTCTGTAATCTGTTCTTTGATATTAACAACCGACACCTACTTTAGTAAAAACTGGTAGTTCAATCATTCGTTAAAATTATTTATTTAGCCAAGGCAATATTAAATGCTAAAACAAAATTATTAAATAAGAATTATTTTTTCACCCTTCTATATATTTCTATTTAAATGGTTATATAGTATTTGCAGTACGCAAATGTTACCAAATAGCTGTCCGTCTCGACTTTGTACGGGTAAAATTCATACAATCGATGGGACTTTAGAGGTAAAAATGGTTTCTTACGTTTTAAAATAAACCTATGTTTTAAAATTTAGATTTCAAGACACGGTAGTTTTGTCTGTAAATTAATAGTCAGTCAAGTCAAACGATTTTATAATTATCAACATAATGTTTCTCATAAACACTAACTATATATAATGTTATGTATTTTCTATTTACTAAAAACTGAACTCGTTTTATTACATACCTCGAATATATACCCCAGTTCATGTGACATTATTATTCACTATTTTAACACTAATTTTATGTGTAAGTTCGATTTCATGTTTATTGTAGCAGTGTATGAATTTTGAAGTAAATATAGATTAATTTATCAATGACCGCGCGTCTCTGAGGTCGATCATTGATTTCGTAAATTAGAGTACTTTATTATCTATATTTGCTTAATACTAAACTGGAAGATAAAGTTATTTTAATTAAAGCTATTTCTATCAATATTTTTTTCCTTTCTAATTAAATTTCGCTTTTGCTGTTCATGAAATTAAATGTTGGTTTAAAATATTGATACTTTAATAGATTTTTATTGATTTTTTTATAGTATTTGGATTATAAAAAAAGAAAAATTTAATCACGTACATAGTACGTGAACATCAGCAGAAATTAATACTGTTGTGTCGTTTTATATTAAAATTAAAAATCCAGTTTAAGTACGTTAACTATAATTTATTTTGATATGCGAACATCGCTGTCTTTGCACAAATATGCCCATCGTCTGGTGGTAGGGCTTTGTGCAAGCACGTCGGGGTAGGTATCACCCGCTCATCACATATTCTCGATTGTTAATATTTCTTATAATGTTTATGGGCGGAGGTGACCACTTACTATCCTTCAGGTGGCCTATTTGCCAGTCCGCCTACCTATTTTCAAATTGAATAAAGAAGTCTGTCTAGGTATATGATGGAATATTTTGCTGTACACTGTTTTCTTGTCCAAGGGGTTCGGACAGGCTTTTCCGATATTCGTTAGAGCATCACGGTAGCATGCGCAAGCAATCCCGTGGCTCTCTTCGTTAAGACGGAAAGGGAACAGCTGGTTTTTTAGTGAGTATTCCATGCACGGGGCGCACTCAGCGCCTTGAACCGGCGAGCCCCACATACCCCCCTCCCCATTGTTCCCGTGGGGGAAACGCGTAATGCGTTTTTCCAGCGATAAAAAAAAGGTTAGGTTACTTTTTAGCTAAAGTTTTATCTCTATATAAATATAACTATAATTAATATAAATATAACTCATATTAATAGTGACCTTTCTATGTATTGTGATTTAATAAATTTAAGTATTTTATATCTATACTTTTAAAAAAAAAAATTATATTTAAGATTTTCCTTAAAAAAGGTTTTTTTAATTGAAATATTAAGTGAAGTAGTGTTGAAAATCCTTTATATTTTATAAATTTAATAATTAATAATAAGTAGTAATTGTATGAACTTTTTAAAACAGCTCATATAATTATAATGTTACGGTCAGTATTTTTGTGCTGCGTAAGCAGCTCGCGATACATAGGCAGTTAAAAAAGTAGGTGAATGTTACCAAGTGTAACTAGCAAGAAGTCGGTCGCGTGCCTCAAGCGAAGCCCGGTTAGACGGTTTTTGTAGACAATATTTTTGATTGTGTTCATCGTCTTAATATTTTGTTTATTATACACAGTTATTTAATGTATGCAATTCTAAATAAAACCTTTTAACTCTTGCATTACTGCACATTAATTAAAATAAATAATTTTAGTCTTCTATTTAGGTTAGGCAGCTGACAATAAAAATTCTAATAATAGTAATGTAATTGTACTACTATAAGAAACGTTAATAACGCGTCCCGGTTTTAATCGTTATTATGCCGCAGCGTTTTTGCCTTTGAGACTGATGTTCAGAATTATGCCGATATGAATATCGGCTTATGATGTCTTAAAAAATAAACAGCGATGTAATAGTTTCCCAAGTTATCTTTAAGAAAACGAGTGCAAATTATAAACGAAATTTCATTACATTATTGCTTATTTTAATATTAAATTGAAAGGGAGAATTTTTTTACTTTGCTAATATATAAACATTATTGGGGGATAATGTTCACGTAAAATTTCGTCTATTTTAAATTAAATAAAAACTATTTTCTACATTGAAATTTTATTTTACACTTTAAAACGACTAGAATCATCAATCGCTTTATATTTTCGTTAGTACTTTGAATTGAAAACTTGACATTAATTATTTATAACTTTCTAAATATATGTACATGTTTGTTGCGAAACTAAATCGTCGAAAGTATCTCAATTGAACGAATGAAGCCTGCTTAGGTAGGACTTAGGTATTCGTTAAATGTATCGTTTATCTAAAAGCAAGCTTACACGGCTGCAGATCCCCCGTTTCGGGATCCTGGTTTAAGACAATATTGTTGAGGTTTTCTGTCAAGGGATTCTCTGCCGCAGCCCAAAGTTAGAAAGTGCTATAATCTTGTGCCGTGGAAGGTACTTAAAGCCGTTGGTACGATTTGTTCTGATTCCGGTTGTGTCCGAGTCTAGAACACTGAATATTGAGTGCATCTGTGTTTGCACACAAACTTGTCAACTAGTATTGCCATGATACATACATATTGACAAATAGTTTTATAGAAGCAGCTAGACTATAAACAGCTGAATATATTTGGTCGATTTTAAATTTGAAACGACCAAAAAAACCAGCAAAAAATGTTTTTTTTTTAAACTGTATATACAATACCGGACATTATAATTGGCCAATCACAAAACTTTTATCGTCAAAATACCCTTTGGATATTTAAGATTAAATATAATAGATGATAGATAATATATATAAAATGAATTTCTTTAAATAGTAATCAATCGAAAAATTAAGAACGGATTCAAAAATTCTTCGTAGTTATCATTATTTACTTAAAAGGCAAAACCACATATTATATTAGCTCATAGAACTGGTTCGATTTTGAAATTAGAATTTCCTCCCACGCAAGCCTTAAATAGTACGCTTTACAAGTTGCAGGCAAGTCTGAATTTGATTCCACTCTCCCTCTTAATTTGGTATGGCCTGTTTGTTACCACATCGCGGACACAGTTTAGGGTTCCGTAAATGTAATGGATCTACAATTAGAATTAATCATTAGTGTAGGAGCATGATATAATAATACAAAATATTCTGTTTAATTTTCTCATGAGAATTATTAACAAAAACACAGTAAAAATAATTAAAATGTTTTTGTTCCTTAATTATTTTCTTCTTGTGTTTTATAGAAACGATTTAAATTAGACTTCAACATCTTACGCTAACTAACTAATGATGTTACCAAAATGAATCAAGTTTGATGGTACAACACATACCAACGGTCGACGTCCCTTGAAAAAGTTTGAAAGGTTTCTAATTATAATTTTTGCCTTGTATTTTTAATCTGTAGCCACATTATAAATTAAGTGTGCTTGTGTGTGAAAAGGTGAATGCCCTGCAGTGCTAGATTCTGTCTGCTGCCGGAATGTGCTTGCCAAACGCATTGATCGGAACTCGCTTGCCGTGTTTCACTTTCCTGTATAATTTTTGAATGTTTTTTAACGTATAAATTATATTTTCGACACTACTTACGGACTTGCATTTCAAATCCTTACTAATATTATATATGCGCAGGCGTCTTAGTTTGTTTTCGACGTGTTCACGTATAACTACACGCTCGACCATCATTACATTTTGCATACACATTGTCAGGGGTACAATAAAAATATAGGGTACCTAACACTTGAACACGCGGGCGAAACAAGTTATTTATATTTGCACCTAGTTTTTATCACTAGACAAAGTAATATTTATAATAATTTCTCTCTCTTTGTCATCATTTATTTGAAATTCCGAAAAAGGAGACAATAATTTTTAACTAATCGCCCTCCGAATAACGTTTATAGGTAAAACCGTATATTTCCAGCAAGCTTAAACTTATCAAAGTTTTTTGCATTTATACAACATGTCACAAACCTATATTCAAAATTAACACTGCTGATAGCTATGTCTAAATGACATGACAAAATGTAAAAGTATAACAACCATTCTAAATTACTGTAATATATTACAAGTACATTTACACATGACACACGTTTTGCACACACTTTAATATAACAAAGGTTCAACCGAGAACATATTTACTCAGCGTTTTGTAAGCTGTGAACATTTTTATTTATATTTACTTCTCACGAGTACCTCTCGCTTTGCACGTACTCAACTCATTCAAAGGGGTTAATGTTATTCAAGGTGAATTAGCTGTGGAACCTTGAACTTTGAACTTGAGTTCGTAAACATTTTCTGCCGTTTGTAGGGAAAATATTAAAATTCACTTTCTACTATCCACTCGTAAAGTTTCGATGAAATAGTTTGCGACTTTTTTTTGTAGATCGGTATGTTTATAATCAAATTAAAGGCTCTGTTTTCACTTTAAAATAATAAGTATTGTTTAAGTTATGAGAATTTAATATAATTTTATTCTCAAATACTTTTTAAAAATATGGTTAATTGTACCGAACACAATAAAAACGGCGGTGTTATTGGTATTATTCATATCAACATATTTTTCATCACTGAAAATTAAGAGGAACTATTAAAATTGTATACACATAATACAGATAATTTAAAACTTTTATTGTTATTGAAATAAGACATTTAAAATCAGGGCATTAGATTATCTAGTAAATATTGAGGAATTAATCTTCTTACTTCTATCGAGTTCTTAAACGTTTATATCCACTCTATGTTCATATAATGACGTATCATTTCTTATTTCTATTATTCTATTTTATGAACTAACGCTTACGTTATTTACTGAGAAATCGGCGCTTAGAAATCACGTGGTGTATTAATTAATGTAAATAATAATTGAAATTTTAAAGAAAAATTTTACACTTAAAAAGAATGAATGAAGAAAGTAGCTATTAATCGGCCAAATACTCACTCTGGTAACGATCACCATGATGGCGCCGACATGTGGTCACCGGCTCGATCTGCAACAGGGAAAAACCTTGTTTACATATAAATCTTGTTATATCGTGTATGTATTATCCAAAAATATAGTTGGTAGTCGTAATAAATAATGTATTGAACATCGAAACGAAAACAAACGTGGTTAATATATATTGTATTATTTATAAAAGGCAACAGATGCTTTCGCAGTTGTGTATATCGATTTAAATGTATATATATGTATATAACATAAAGCAAAAAAAAAAAGTGATTTGATTTTTTTTTGAATGGATTAATTTTGATGAAACTGTTTCAATCTTCTTAAAAATCTGGAAACATTAAATAAATTGTAATACTTGAAATCAAACAAAAACATATTTATAATATAATCATAGTAGAATGTGGGGTGGATTATGATTTCAATTTAATTCCCTAAAATATACAAACGGTGATGTACTTTGGCAGAGGTTATTTATTATTATATATTATTAAGTTATTTATATATTATTTATTTCACGTAGACACATTGCAAAAACATTATATACCTACAACGTTTATTTTATGACGTCTCGCAATATTGCGACCCGAATAAAGCATGTTTTTGTCGATTTCAACTTTTTGTAGAAAATATGTTCCATGATTGTCGTGTTTCTCACTCGTTACTGTTGATTTTAATGCAAGCAATCCGCAAATAACAACTTCGTTGGTAGTGGACTATACTTCAATCTAAAGACTCAATTTCCTTCCATATCCTTTATATTCTACTTATATTTATTATTTTAAAACTTAAATTTAAATGCGTACCATGCGCATATGACATTAATGCATCACTTACAGCACACACTGCATGTATAGGTAGCATCCGTCATCTAAGCTGTGTCATCGCTAATCACAACTATTTGTCATCAGAATATTACCCGATATAAAATATTCTAATGTTACCTAAAACTTTGATTTTTTTTATGAGCAATATAATTAAATGAATGCCATTATTAAAATTAAAATATAAATGTTTTCATTTAAATTAATTCTTAATATAAAATTATTACTTAACTAAATACTTTACTACAAGTAACCAATTAATTATTTAAGCAAACTTGACGACACATACCTATAAAAGCATTAATCATTTTTCTTGTTCAATCTATCACTGCGTGATTACCAAATAAATGTATATATTATACATACATTTATTTAATCTTATTTGATAGCTTCTTTCAAAGGGTCTACCTTCGAAAGAAGACTAAATAAAACGATTCATCGGGCGTGCTAAACGATGGTTTTTTAATTTATGTACCGTAGCTTTTCAAATAAACAAAGTCGATTTCTGTATTGTATTCCTTTAGGTTTAATAACATACAAATAAAAAATAATTAAATTATTTATAAATATTTCAAATTTCATTATAATAATTAAGATAACGAAAAATAAACATTGGCTTCAGGGCGATTTGTGTCATTATAATATATAATTTGTTCTGTAGATGTATCACGAAATTAACAAACTATGTTTAATAATTGTATTATTAGTCATTACTTAATATTTTTTTACACTCGAAATGTTAAACGTATTGCAGTTTAAAATCTGAATGATTGCTTAACAAGTGTAAGGGATTGTTCTAAGTTAAACATGTACACCGAGCTAATGAAAGTAAAAGGCGTTACTGCGTTTGTATAACGAATGCAGGTGTTGAGTTCTCAATTGTTAGGCTTCTCGGGAATGTTCTAAAACATTGCAAACTTCCTCTCCGTCTCAAACAATACACGAGTAATTACGTTGCGTTTGTTTTGAAAACAATGAAAATAATATTAACAAATGTGCACAAAAGTTAACACAGTCATTTTTGTAGCATTATTAGTTCATGGTTTTGCGTAAGGAAGAAACCTAGTTATGAAAATATACATTATAATTATACCATATCGTCTTAGTGAAAATATTACAACAGCTAAGGACCGAAAAGAGCGAATTTGGTATTCAACATACCAAAACCTACATGTTATTTGGTAGTAGTTGACGACCGGAACTAATCGTATCGGAAGTTCTTTATCAACGGCCATTCACTCGGATTGGGCATTGGCATTGCTGCTTCATTGACATTTAAAAATTCTGTTTAAATATTTAAAAGGAGTCCGTATTTTTGAATTCTGGCTGTAAACTATTGTACCTTGAGCTTGAGCAGAAACAAAAAATGTTATATTTCAACTTGTATGTTCAGAAGACAAAAACATTTTTTATTGGTTTAATTGGAAATTATTTCAAACATGTAGCGTTGACAGCAGAATCGTTCCATATATGTCACGAGTAGTGCCGCTATGTAACGGCAAGACAAGTTACCGAGACGAGACAGGTTGTTTAAACAGCCTCATAGTTATACCGTACCTAGTCTTATCGCAGTTTAGAATAAACAATGGTGTGACGATACTAGTAATCTTATACGATTTACTATGCCAAGGTCGTGTTATCACTTGTACCCCATTTTAATAATGTGATTGTAAAATTAAAATTACATTAATGATTTTTTTTTAAATAGTTAATTAAAAGTCGGATTTTTATTCTTCAATTAACAAATATTATTAAAATAAAGAAATCCTTACTTTTACTAATGTTTATTAAAAATAATTCGTGTTTTGCAATGTTTTTTAAATTTTAGTATAAGTAGATAAGCACATACGAATATCTAGATATTTTTGTTTCTAATGATTCTAAATAACAATTTTTACCTTTTAAATATTTTAAACATAGTTATTATAGTAATTGTGAACAAATCAACCGTTCATATCACCTGTCGGTAGTATCAGTCACGGATGAACAAGATCGGGTGCGTGCGTGCGTGCAAGGTTCCCTCAAAATAATGTAACAATTCGATTATCTACTTAAATTTACTCGAACACGACCCTCCCGGTCATAGTTTATACTTATTGAAAAGGAAATTGGTTAGTTTAAATGCCTTGGAGGGAATTTCTGTATTTATGTTACAAATCAAAGGCTCCGATTTCTTTATTAAAGTATCCGAATTAATAGCTCTTGGCTCGGTGTTAGTAAAATGTAAGTATCTTTATTTATGAAATAAATTATAACAAAAAAAGTTATTAATCTTTAAATTCTTCAATAATTATATTTTTTTATGATAATCTGTCCAGCCTCATTGATATTGATAACAAACACTTATACACAAAATTCTGTAATTATAAAATTACTGCGTACGAAGTATTTGTTTTCTAAATAACACATGTTATTTAAAATACATAAATAAATAAATAAATAGCAGTATTTTTTTTACTTTGTTTGGTACCTATTGATAAATAATTTAATGCACCTATGTCTACAATTCAGTATCCATGTAGGGCACTGCCATTACAAAATACATACTACCTACATGCTTCGTACAATAACGGAAGTTCCAGCGAAACATGTTGCATATCTTAGTGTCGATTTTTTTTACATATTAATGCAATAAAACAGTAGGTTTTAACGGAGTCGTAGCATACATGAACTATTTTATAAAAACTTTTTGGAGATGGATATTTTTTATACTATTGGTAGGCGGACGAGCAAATGGGCCACCTGATGGTAAGTGGTCACCAATGCCGACAGACATTGGCTATGTAAGAAATTTTAACCATCGCCTACATCGCGCATTGGAAACTAAGATGTTATGTCCCTTGTGCCTATAATTACACTGGCTCACTCACCCTTCAAACCGGAAAATAACAATACCAAGTACTGCTATTTTGCAGTAGAATATCTGATGGTGGTACCTACCTACCCACCTACCCAGACGAACTTGCACAAAGCCCTACTACCAGGATATTATTACTATCGTTATACAGTAAAAAATAATATGTAGAAAGTATGTTTTATCGGTGTTACCGTTAATTCTATAACTATAACGCACCATATTTATAAATATTTGTTTAGATATTATAACTTAATTGTACTTACTATTCTTTATTTCATTTTCTTTATTTTTTTCTCTATTTCTTTACTTACTATTCTTTATTTAAGTCTTCTAAAGTGTTTTTTCTTGACATCTATTTTTTTTTCTCTTTCAATTTATTTATAATCATGATTTATTAAATATCTAATATTATTATCATTTCAACTCATATCAATTATATCCTGGGACATTATTCACACACGGCCATTTGATCCCAAACTAAGCAGAGCTTGTACTACCTTGAATCCAAACAACTGATATACTACATATACTACTTTTCTTTTGTAAATACATGTTTATATAGATAATTACACCCAGACTCAGGACAAACAGATATGTTCATGCTCACAAATGTTTGTCCTGGGTTGGAATCGAACCCACAACCTTCGGCGTCAAACGCTGACTGGCTCGTCAATATTAAAAACTTCAAAATTTGGAACCTTACTTGTTTTCAATTTCATACGAGGTATTCGTGGAATTTTCTGCGATTAAATTGCGTACATACACTAATAGGGAAGAAAAAATAATAGAATATTGTATACATTATTATTATATATTGTATTCCTTATTTCATCATTATCAAAGAGCTAAATGCTGTAAAGCCTGTACAACATTGCAAGATATATGTCGGAAATTTTAAAGTAAATAGATAATGTATAAGAGTGAAACTTTGCAAGCAACTTGTACAAGATAACAATGTATATTTAGTTTACTTGTTAAATGAGTAATTTCTCAACGGGTCTTTTAAACGGTAATTATTTAATTTATTATTTGTTCGTTATTCCGCAAGCAGGTGAAAGCAAATCACTGAGAATACCTATTTTACAAAGAAAGTTTATGTGTGGAATTTCTCTAGGCCTCACATGAGTTTCTCAACATGATCAATTTTAATGGACTTGTAGTATACAAAATATTATGCTGTAAAATGTACTATGTATCAATGAAAGCCTTATATTTAAAGAAATTATTTCCATTATTTTATATCAATTATTTTTGTAAAATCATAATATGATATTTACGTAGAGCATCTTAATATAATTCCTAAAAATAAAACAGATACAAAAAAACTGAATAATAAAGAGCTTCATTTAAGGATTTTTTTTTAATTCTTCCAGCACACCCAAGAACGAAAAAAATAATGAAATTAAATGATAAATGCTAACATTTATATCTGGACATGATGGTGAAGTCAAAACTTATCTGTACGTACATTATATCCATACCAGAATTCAATTAATTCGTATAGTTCAATTTAATCGTATGTTTAATCGGAGGGAAATCAGATGAGCTTGCACAAAGGTGCAAGCTCATCTGATTAGGTACATCAGATTTTCAACCATAAAACAGCAGTTCTTAGTATTGTTGTGTTTCGGTTTAAAGGGTGAGTGAACCAGTGTAAATATAGGCACGAAAACCATGACATCTTATTTTCCAAAGTTGGTGACGCATTGGCGATGTAAGGGATGGTTAATATTTCTTACAATGCCAATTTCTATGGGCGGTGGCGATCACTAACGAACAGGTTTCTCATTTACCTATTTCATGTTAAAAGCAAACATATATTCCATGCTATTTGCTAATAAAACAAATAAAACTCTGCTATGTTATGAATGCACTTCAAACAGTTCTTGATTAATATATATTTTTTATAACACAACTTTATTCCACTTAACTACTAATATTTTCGATCAACAATATTTGTTGATCAGACTTATATCCACTTTAACTTTTTTTCTAAAGATCCGATAATGACTTTGCCGATATTCAAAAAGTAAATTTTTCGCGAATCGTAATAATATTGTTAGTATTCAATACGATAATAATAATAATTTATTTATTCAAGTAACAAGACTCATATACAAAATTACAAAAAAATAAAATAAACACTACTATCTACTACTTATACAATTTACTGGTCCAGCCGAAACTTTACAACAGCGGTTTATAAATATACAGTCTAGTCTGTTAGCTACCATGATTAGAATTTTGTTTGAGCTGGCCCGCACCCTGTGAACCAAGGATGCACACTTTTTTCGCATTAATGCGTAAAAACAGTCTATATTCAATTCAGCGAACATCCCTGAAGCACTATAGAAGCGAGGCAAACCCATCAGCAATCTAAAGGCGTTATTGTACTGGACACGAAGAGCATTGTATGATTTTAATGTATTTTTATTATTTAATTAGCCCACAAACTACATGTATAAAAAGAGGTACAGTAAGCGCGGAATAATGTTTTTTTACAGCCCCTGAAGCACGCGTAAATCTTCTGACAATCATGTTAGCTTTTATTGACAATGCTCTCCTCTCCCTTTCAATGTCATTATCATCCTTGAGACTGGTGGTTAGTATATGTCCAAGGTATTTAAATTAGAAAATTAAATACGATGTCGTTATCGAAACTTTGTACAGTACTGTCAATGTAAAAAGAGGGCGCGCTGGTCGTAACGAGATAAATGTTTATAAAAAGAATAATAGGGTCACCGCATGTCATCCCTTAGTGTAATATAAATCTTTCCTCCTCATACAAGCGACAAAAATATTAATTACTATGTAATAAGTTTAAATGGTTCTTCATCCGATTGATTAGTGTACATCAACAGCATTTAATTAAGTTACTCTGTGAGAGAATACTAATTATATTAGTTTAAAATACATAAGATACATATAGAAACTTATATTTATTAACTTGTATTGAGTTAAATTGCAAAACGGTAGGTATATAAATAAGTATTATATGAATATATATTTAATGTGAAGGTCATTATATTAATAATGCAGCAGAAAATATACTTCGTATTCATTTAATGTCAATGAAGCCTTGACGTGATTAAACGTCATATATTACTTATATTCAATTCGCTTCGCACAATTTGCATGTCTAATAAAGAAAAACGTTGCCATAACAAGAAAGAAAAAAATAATTTAGTGATGTAACGACGAGTTGATATTCAAAATACTGTCATACATATATATTTATTTATATACCGTCTATTTATTTTACTTTAGACATAAGCGCGCCTATAAAGTTCCATAATTATTAACAAGCAACCAAAGACAGAAAAAATAAATACATCATGGATTTTGTTTTTTTTTACAATATTCCCGATATCGATATTTATTGAGACCACAGATCATTATGTAACGAAGAGTATTCATATCATTTTTCCATGGATAAATATAAAGTGTAGCTGTGTAAGTTAAATTAATTCATTTTATTTACACAAGTATATATTATTATCAATCAGATAATCATATTCTTTTATCAGCCGGAAGACATCCACTGCTGAACAAAGGGCTTCCTCAAGGATTTTCACGATGGCCGGTATTGCGTTACTAGCAACCAACGGCTTCACGCGATCCTCACAAGATTGTCAGTCCACCTTGTCTTTCGGTTCGTGGTTGCAATTAGAGTACCTTTCTGTCCCAGCGGCCATCACAGTTAGAGATATTGGCTGATTACTGCTACTTCAACTCAACAATTCTTAGGGCTTTGTCGTTACTTTGGTGCGCTGTGGATATCACTATAACTTGCTTTTAAAACAATCGATATAAAAATATGTCATAAGAATCGAATGCAAGTAAAACGTTCAAAACTTCTCTTGGAGTTATTTGCCTATTTTGTTATCTGTAGTATTTAACTTATATTTATTCATATGTTTATTTCTACACCTAAGGTATTTAATAGGCTGTTCACACAAGGCGACCTAAAAGAAGCGGCTACACGCTCTTTTATACGACGTACGGTGCAATTTAACAATATAATGTGTGACTTTAGTTTATTTATTTATGCTAAGAAAGATACACCTACTAATCACTAAACACTTATGTAAGATAAATTTTATATTTGTGAAAAGTGTGATTTTCCTTTGCAGTTATATACTACATTTATATTTAATAACAAAACTGGCCAGCAACAATATATGTATATTAAAAAAGAAAAAAATCTAATCACTATAATATTTAAATAAAATAATAATAATAATTCAAATAATAATAATATTTAACATAAAAATACAAAAACTGAACTGGGTGACTTGTAAATAAGTATTATAAGGTTAATTATGTAAACATAATGAAATGAAGTAGAAAATAAGTTATTAATTATTAGTACATTTTAATACACATGGAATCGAATATTGCTTCGACAGTCCCGTTTTTATTGTAAGTGTATAATTGTCCTAATAGCGCGAATGTGCTGTGTCAACATATTGTGGACATCGAGTTACATAATCCAATACTTTAATGTATGCTATTTAAAATACCTGAATTTGTTAGGTAAAACAATTTTGTGTTACATAATATATATAGTAATATTAGGAATACAACTTAGATGGAACCTACATCTGAGTTGTATTACTAATATAATATTAATTGGTAGATCAAATATTTTTACTGCATTAAGCTCAAACATATTCTTTATACGAATGTGTTTCTTCCAAAGTGCAGCGTCCACCATATATAAAATTCCCTTTAACATTACATAGTAGAATTAGATTTAATAAATATATTTAATAAAATATATATAAATATACATATTTTTGACGACTATGAAACTCGATACGAAAGGGGCAAGATCGACCAGACCTTACAAACTACGCAGTCTAGTTTTGCGACACATAAATTAGAGATTAGAATTTTAATATAGACTTACTTACGGTTAAAATAAATATTAAATCTACCTTAAATAACTACAGTACAAGGTGACATTATGGCAATTTTCGTCAAGATCTCTATTTTTTTAAATTATAGTCTATGTTACTTACTGATAATTAGCTTTCTGTTCGTGAAAGATTTTTTTAAAATCGGTTTAGTAGTTTTTGAGTTTATCCTTTACAAACAAACATACAAAAATTTTAATTTAAGAGGTAAATTAATAGTTATAATTAATAGTTATAATTTGGTATGGGAAAAGCGACCCTATTGTCGCCCTGTTGTTATTTGTTTTGGATGGCTACTTTTTTTCGACTTGTGATTTCGATGAAACAAAGCTAAATATTGTTTTGTTTGAGTTTGCAATCGGTTGAGATCGATTGAGACAAACTTTTAAATTATAAACAGCGCCAAATATGTTTTTTTTTTGAGTAACAACCATACACAACGGCTAATCATGTAATTAGTTCATGTAATTGCGGCGCTAATTTCCTCAAAATCTGTTTTTTTATTTTAATAAAAAAACAGCTAATAATAATTTAGCATCAAGTTCATTAAATAACGTGAGCTCCGGGTAATATTAAATTAAAAAAACAATCGGAGTAAGATATTTTCCTGTGGTAAAATGTAATGGCAATACATCGGTGAAAACCGTGATGAGGGTACAAACATCCAACCAGACAGACAAAAATTCTAAAAACTGTTGTTATGGCTTCAGTTGCTTTAATAAAGACTTAGTTTTTTATTCAATATCTTTAATGTTCAGACATCGGGCTGTTACAATTTTATTATATGTAGATATAGGTTATTGTAATAATGTCAAATCCATGTGGGATTTGACATTCAACGTCACACGTTAGATTCTTCGGATATTCATCAGTTTGTCCATCAGCCTGACTTTCATTTTTAACGATTGGTTTTCGTTTAATTGTTTATTTAAAAAAAGTCTATATTCATGTAAAGCTTTTTGAAACGGTATCATATTTAGTCCCTATAGATCGTAAAAGATCACGAGTTTATATCTTGTTCTTTATTCTTAGAATTGAATGTGCATTGAACGGTATCAAAACGCATCATAACAATGTATTCATAAAACGCAACATAATTTTTTATTGAAGAAGGCAGACGAGCACGCGCCATCATTTAATAATTATCACCACTTCTCGTGGACACTGGTAAGAGACATTAACCTAATACTACCAAGGGCGTTTTCCAAATTCGCGTCTTTTATTACACAAATATCCCTTTTACTTTTTGGCACAATGTTGATGATTGGATGGTACCTACACAAACACCCTTAAGCACGATAAAAACACATATTAAATCTCTAGTATTGTCGTATACATATACTATTCATACTTTTTTACCTAATTATACTAGCGGTGGCAATTGCCGCCTGTAACCTAGTTACTTAAATGCGAAATAGAAAATAAACAGTGTTATATATTTCAAAAAATAATCGTTTAAGGATTATTAACTTTAAGAAGTTAACATCTTTGATTGCAAACATATATATATACATATGTCTGTACAATAGGTTAACATATGACTTCAGACTGGCAGTTACTTTCGCATTTATAATATTAAGTATAGATTACCTAATGAAGATAGCTGACATGATATTAAGCTCATAAAACCTCGATACGTAATCGTAGGACGTATCCTACATTATGAGCTATGTTGTATATTATTTTTACCCGTAAAATTCTGTTTTATCATTGCGGCCTTTTTATCAAATAGCCAAGTGTTAGCCGAATTGGTTAGCGTTAAGCCGGAGTTAACATATTACGCGAAAGAAGTCTTACAACTGCTACGGATCAATACCACAAGCTGATATGCCAAGAAATTAACCACACATTGTAAATTTTAAACAAAACATTCACGATAAAATTGATCATTTTTTAATTTAAATGTAACGTAATTTTCTGATACCCTGGTCAATTTGAAATTAACTTATTTTACTTTAATTTGAATTTTAATTAGTCGATAGCAGCTGATGGTACAGTAGACCACCGATCAAGGTTAACTATTGAATCAGATTAGTAAACCAGACTTTGACAAGTTTATCAGAAATCGCAGGTATGCCTGTTACTACGTGATTACTTATTATTTATTTTCTACGGGGAAATCTTTATTTTTTGAAACAGCTTTAGAATATTATATCGATTATTATTTATTACATTTATAAAGTATTATATAAGTAAAAAATATACTTTCTATTTTATAATTACAAACCTACTACAATTTTATGTTTTTCTGTCAAAGGATTTTCAAAAAGAAATTGGTCTGTGGCCGTAAATAGGGTAACTAAAGAATCTATTTTAACGTAAGCACGTAAACCCAAGCGCGCCTCATCTTTATCCTCTCCATATTCTCATCGGATTATGAGACTGCCTCTGTATTAGCGCACGCATTTGCGCACTATAATATGAACAGATAAATATTTCCATTCCATCACATAAACATGAATCATAAAATATTTAGGCCAAGCTAACAAGTTTTCTGCCGAACAAGTTTTGAAAAAAATCATGGATTTCTTTTACTATACGTAAATTCATTAACACTTTATTTTTTTATTAATGTAAGTCATATTTTTAAAGTAACTTTGAACAATCGAAGAACATTTGACCCCGCGACCCTTTTCCAATGAAAGTTGAGCTGCATTATATTTGATCGAAACAATATATTAATTCCCACCGCTATTTATCGATGGAATACTTTGATTTCAATAACCATTGTTATTCAGATAGATGTTGTATAAAATTGTATTACGTAACGTTACAAATATGATAAGCCGTTTTATTTGTGCTGTGGTGTGGTGATTTTTTTTTATGGAATAGGAAGGCGGACGAGCATATGGGCAACCTGATGGTAAGTGGTCACGCCCTTAGACATTGGCATTGTGAGAAATGTCAATCGTCGCTTACATAGAGGTTACCGTTGATTTTTACTGGGCTTTTTGGTATAATCGATAGAAATAAAATCATTAATTCATATAAATAATTATTTGTTCATTCTCCACATGCACATGCCTCTTACAGACATTCGTTTTCCAGTGGCAAACAACAAATAAAAAATATAGTTTTATTCATGTCATCTGACTGTATGTAATGTTTCTGAGTACAAGGACCACACGGTCGTGTAGTATAATTTTCCCAGAAAACCCGTTTACAGAAAAATAGCTAACCTAAAATTATCGTTAGTTAAAAGTATTTATAACAATGTTGCCATTCAAACATAATTCTAGCCAGAAAAGAGTTTGTACATCAATTAGGACCACACGGTCGTGTAGTATAATTTTCCCAGAAAACCCGTTTACAGAAAAATAGCTAACCTAAAATTATCGTTAGTTAAAAGTATTTATAACAATGTCGCCATTCAAACATAATTCTAGCCATAAAAGAGTTTGTACATCAATTAAAAATCAAGATACTACAATATTTCCAGTGGCGTGATAAACATCAAATGTCTACTAGAAATTACTTTTTTCAGTTTATTAGTTTCGTGTCTTCTGTTCACGCTATCTGTACTTGTAACGTCACTGATTACCTAAGAGACTTTGTTTTTATTTCTAATGTGTGTGCTAAGTAGTTGAAAATATAGAACGAAATTTGACCCAACTGAGATCACATTACCATCCGACTGCCGATAGTTTTCATTCCATTTGGTTTCAATTCAACCAATTTTATTATTTATATCAGACCCTTCTAAAAATATATAAAATAGTTTTACGTAATGATAAGTTACGTGCAACTTAATCGAAAGATAAATGTTGACGCGTTGATATCTTTTATATGAGAATGCATTATAAATTTTAAACTTACCCTAAGGAAACCAAAATAAATATATGTTTCAGATTATTTGCAAAACATGAAAGACGTAAAATGTATACAATGCGTACAATGAAATAATATATGGCTGACGTCCAGCCACAAATAGTATTCACAATATGTCTAACGATAACCACTCTTCCGTTCAATAAGAGTGATTAAATCTTACTGTATTATTATCAGACGATAAAAGATTTATGGCCATATTATCGTATCAATATGGATTTTTTTTATAGTGTAAAAAATATATGGAATAAATTATTAGTATTTAGAAATAGCTTAACTTATGTTTATCACTAAATGTCTAAATGACGAAAGTCTTCTGTTTGGAATCGGTCGTAACGAAATTTTAAATGTTATTCTGGGACCTGGATGAACATATATGCCACGGTACGGAAAGGGTCTCGGATGCGTATTTTAAAACAATTCCGCAGCCTCTCCGATCCGTGTCGAGGATGGCCATCACAGGGGTTTTAGGGATTTCTCCTGCGTGAAAAAACGGTCCTAGATATAGACTTCTGTTGTATTAACTACAACTTTCGGCGATTCACCCAGCCTTATAAATTACGGGATTTACTAGAAAAATGTTCGCGGGGAATAGCATTATTTTATACAACCCATTTCGAATAAGCCGCAAGTAGATATTAAAAAATGTAGTAAACTACGAAATTTGGACAGTTTATTTATTATTTTGTTTAGTTATCATCTAGATAAACAGATACATAAATAATCTGTTTGTATGATCTCGTTACTTTATAAACTTTGATAATTGACTGTGTGTTGCAAACACGAGCTTCACACAAGTATTAGATATAATCTGTCGAACGTTTGGTGTGTTTTCATAGATTATTTTTACCTTATGCATGCAATGTTTCTATTCGAATGGACGTTATATGCGTAATGTAGCAAATTCTTATTTTTCTTAAATACAATAGACAATATGATAATATGATTTTGCAACACAGAGTACCAAATGTTAACTAATCCCTAAAAAAATATATATTTTAAATGGGCAACATAAAAACAATGATTTTATTCTATTTAAAAATGTTAAGCTGAGTCACACCGCCGCGAATATCAAATGTTGTAAAGTTTAACTTATAGTTCTCGGTATACATATTGTTTCGAACTGTTCTCAGCTAATTAGATGTATCGTGCTATTTTTAGTCATTATAAAATGATATATGGACGTAAAATTGTTTCATTACCGTTCGAAAATAAGTCAATTAAATTCTAATAAGATTCTTAGATGAGTGAAATTTTAGAACGTAAAGTTTTAACTTCATGCGTTCTAAGCTTTCCATGGCAACGGTAAATTTCGAATTCAATTTGAGTATTTTTGTATTATGATAAATCTCACATTACACGAGAAATCCACTATTGACTAACGAGTAACAGCCTCACGCGCATCAGCTATCGGTGTCATAATTCACGTGTAAACACCGCTACATACTACGTGGAAGGCACCGACGCTTGCTTTTTCTATAAAGCCTATCATGAAATTCATTAAACAATGATACATACTTCTCGTCGAACTTAGTACCGCTGTAATATATAGACTTCAATCACCTGACCGCAGAGTAAACAGCGACAGGTCATAGTGTCGGTTAACAAAATTTACCGTTAAGATCCACTGAAACGCACGATCAAATGCCAGGGCCCGTCGTCATATCACAATCACTTGATAAACCGAACACTCGGTTGAAACACCCACGATCACCAGTCACAAATCCTCGGACATTTTATCGTTAACGTACGGTATCGATGCTGGAGCCGCGACGGAGAGCGCACAGGAGCACCAAATGCGACAGACCGTGAATGTTAACCTACCTGTAGCGCTTGCGTGTCGCCTGTCGGCACCGGACCGGGGCGACTGTTTTACCGACCGCCTGCACCGCCATGTTTTATACAACCTTAAAATTTGGAAACGCGTTAACTAACAAAACCTGAAACTTATATCGTGTAAGCTGTTATCAGTTTCATATTAGATTCAAAATACGCAATATATGTTATAATAGCGAAATTATTAGCGTTAGATAATTGTATTAGCTCATTAACCAACACTTACAACGCCATCTGTTGTAATCAGAACACAACATTACATTACTTAAGTTAAAGTTAAGTTATAAAATTCAAAAAAAATTGAATAGATCATTTCAATACATCAAAATGTTTGAAAGATTGTAAATTTATTTGGTATAATTTATTTGTGGTTTTTTATTACGTCTATTATTTAATTTAGTTGGCAAGTTCTAACTACCTGAAAAGCCTACAAGTTATCGATTGATGCAATATATGGATTTTCCACTAGATGGCACCACTGACTGTAAAAGGCTTCACAAATATCCACAGCCAATGTTTACATTCCTCGACTACTCTAAATTCTTTCTGCGACACATGTGACCGTTAGACTACATAATTAGATTTACGACACGATAAACATTTTAATCGAAAGATTTATTAGCATTTATACATCCGCATCTTATTTTGTGACTGATGCTCGATCAAGACCCTGGCGATGACCAAGAGAATGCTTAGAATTGTAGATCCGCATTTACTAACAATTATAAGTGACGACATTTATATTCAATGAATAAACGCTTGTACCTAGTAATAATATTTTATTAGTTGCTAAATTATTATAAAATAATGGACATATTTTTAATAGCCATTAAGCAAGAACTTAATAAATTATACGTCTAAAATCAATCACATTTGCAATAAATAGTTTTATAGCTTTATAATAGATTGGGTGTTGAGTATCGAGAGTCACAATTATACTTTATCAAAATACAATAGAAATGGACACGATTTTTTTTTAATTGAAATTCATGAAATATTTCAGTACAAATGAAGCAAAATAATATGTTTTAACTTTTTTCACTTACCTCGACCACTTTAGGTTTCTTGCCCATAACAATCCTCTTTAATACAACAATATTGTGACCTTGATCACCACTTGATAGCAATTATTGATATATTACTGGATAGAGCTTCTCAAGTATATATCGGTCGATAACGATATTCGATAGAGTTTAATTGTTAGAATATTCGGACTTATCATATACTTTATAGTTTCAATTTATCTACATCAATTACTCCATCTTAACTGTCTGAAGTAATTTAAATACAATATGATAAATGAATAAATAAGAGTAAGTCGTTGATGAATATAGAGAATAGCCGGATCAATAGATAAATAGTGCTAAATGATAAAGATAACATCTGCGTAAGTGCGGTGCTAAATGGTCTAAAAACGTTAATTTAGTATCGCACTTCGAGAATATTTTTCTCTTATAACTTTCAAAAGTTATATAATATATATCCATACCTAACCATACAATCAGTTTCAAGAACCTATGTAAAAAAAATATACGTTCGTCTCATTGTATGGCTTCTGTCAAATATTACAGAACTACAAACATGTTGGGCGAGTTTTGATGTGTTATATATGTGTAGCTATAAAGTAAAAAGTAAATTAACTGTAAATGACCTACCGCTGAGCCTACTTATTATTTAGTCCCTACGTATTATTTAGCTTTATTCCATCACGCTGCTCTAACACGGGTTGATGAGTTAACATGTGGCGACACCAGCAGGCTCACTCATTCGACTTGTCAAAAATATATTCATCAATGTAGTGCAATTACAAAGGCATATCAATTTTATTACTAAGAATCTAAAACTCCCATTGTTCTTTGCGAAATGATTTAAAGTTCTCATACATACATAAATACGTAACAAGATGTCTTATTTTATTGTATTGTACAGTATGACGCAATTTAGTATTTTAATTAGGCGTGCATTACTCGATAATACATCGATATAATTGCGTATTCTTGCAACCATAAAACATAAGCACCTGTTCCAAAGAGACAAAATTTATATATGCGAAACAGGATGTAACCAAATTAAGCTCGTATCATATGTAAATACTGTGATTCGTGAATTATAACCATTTTATAACAAAAACCAGTTTATTGAAGATACAAAAATCGTAAGTTAAATATTACTTATATAATACGTTTATTTTTACGCGCAGTACTCGCGACTTTATGTGTGTAGCGCGATCTCTTTAAGAAAAGAACTGATTCATATTTATTTATTTTTTATTTTATATACGAATTCCGTCGACATATAGGATGATACGGCCTAGACATCAAGAAAATTCCCACTGCGGCTTTAAAATCCGGAATTATAAGAGGAAGAACTTACCGTGTTTAAGTAACATAATATTAGGGCGTATTAGGGTGAAACTGCGATGCCCAGCTAGCCTAGCAGCAGCAGCAGACGAAGACAGACATGATGTGTAATGTTATTATATTTCACTCTAAGTTTCAAGTAAAAATCTTGGACGGAATTTGAATTATACGAAAATACTAATAGGTATACTTATCCTACACTATTATATTATGTATCTTGAAACCATTCTTAATCTGTCCCAGAGAAACGGTCAGGGTAATGACTATATTAATATAAGTACTAATTGAATAGACTAATTCTAATAGACAATAAAAATAAATATCTTTCCCTATTGTAATTTATAATTTCCTAACATAATTTTTTTTAAAAAGGCTTTTAAATATAAGCTCTAGTAGTCGTGAAAAATTCTACAACCACATAAATTTTCTTTCACCTTCTCTATCTGATCCAACAGGACAGTAATTCTGTTTGAACGATTTCATACTCAAACATACGTATCATTGCGAATTACCGATATATTCACATTCTTGCCCCCATTCCACGCGGTCATGATTTGTACAATAGCTATTTTTAATTTTGATTTGTATATATTTGAGTTGTCAATGAAAATAATGGTCTTACTTTAGATAATACAGCCAAATCAGCTAGGAAATATTTTTGCGTTTGTAGTAGTGCACCGTCAGACGAAAAATAAAAAAAAACATTTACTTTTTATAAAAAAAAAGTATTATAGGTACTTAATACGTATTGCACAATTACGAACACAAAAACCTGACAATTACATATCAGTAGTTGTCGTTTATTATTCATTCACCCAGGGTACGACTGCCTCGTTGGACTAGTGGCTTGATGTAAGGCCGTAGACCCGGATGTCCTGAGTTAATTTTTTCTGTGATTTTAAGTGCTCTCCTTTGTCGTTTAATCGTTTATTTTATGCGTATTTATGTCTAAAGTAAATTCTTATAATTTTTTATAATATTTTTGCGAAAACTTAGAACTTAACATGAGGACAGATTAAATAAAATAAAATTAGGTTTCATTTCTTAAAATGTTATGCAAACATAACTAAATAGATATTGAATACAAAATGATGTTGGACTAGCTATTTTCGATTTCACCAGACTTGTTGGCAACTTAACATCCTTGTATTTATTATCTATGCATGCATCTTCACATAAGCAGGCCAATTAATTTTGTCAGGCAAAAAAACCAGAGGCTGCCGGTCCGCGCTTGTGCCACGATTAGTCACGATACTTACGACCGTTATGCAGATTTATGCAATAAATATACGAGTTGTATTGTTGTATACCATGAGGAACCGGGTTGAGGTTACGCGAGTGTCAAGACCGCATCTTTATTGTTTAAGAGTTACTGGCCAGATTATATTTTTTGAATTATAAACAAATCAAATGTTGCCAAAATAATTTCACTAATATATTAGATATTCTTTATTTAAAAGTTCTTTATAACACACAGTCGGGCAAAGAGTTTAAGGTTTTCTTGGCTCCTGACCGATTGCGGTCACAACGGCCGTCCCCAACGGAGACTGGCCAAGTGCGCAGGAGATATTTTAGTGCACTTTCTATACTCTTTCACGTACTTGATTTCAGGCACAGGAATAACGACTTTGCGTGCTACGCTCGTATTAACAATTTATTTAAAGAAAAAAATGTGTATTTTTGCGACCCTGGGTTTGAACTCAGGACCTTGGATCCCCAGTATTATTAGTTTTACTAGTTGCATATTATACTAGTATTTTTCTATCATTGATTTGCTATTAATATTATTAATCTATGCAGTATTTTAATTATATTAATATTTAGACGTATAAGACTTTTTAATCTATAATTCATGTACATATCCGTGTTTTAGGTAAAGTACATCAAATAACATCAAATAAAATAAAAAATCTGTTATTTCAATAATTTGATTCACAAATATGGAAATCCGCATGCAAATAATGTTTGAACAGTGTGAATTAATTAAGTCTTTAACGAGATTGAAGTCGGTGGTTGAGCGTTAATATATATATAAATACAATAAATACTACTGATATTGTATTCATTCGGAAAAAAATCAGTAAAAACTAAACCTAATAGAAAGCAAATTCCCAAAAGCCTTGTTAATTGATTAATTTATATTATAAGTTTAAAGTAATTATAAGGTAAAGTAAGAGTCGTCAGCTAGTTATTATTATAATATAGACATACTTAGTCATACATCCGCATTGAGTGATGTAAAGTTGAATTGTTACCAATATCTGTTAATAAAATAATTTAGTCACATGCCTTTTTACCTTAGCCCAGCATTTAGTCTCAATTGCGAGCAAGCAACACTCGCATATTTTTTCATCTCGTGCTTGATGGAGGTGGAAAACATCTTGAAACCTGCGTGTGTAAATAATGTGAACCACATGTATCTCATCGTGTTGGACCAGCGCAGTGGGAACATATACAGGCTGCCTAACTTTATTAATGCAAAAAATATTATCGTACGGGGTCATAGTTTAATCTGAATATTGTGGAATTCATTTGGGATTTTTTTACATAATTGATTTTCAATTAGAATTTAATGAGTTTGTTGCCTTATTTTTAAATATATACTCGTTCATTTTGATTTACCGAATACTTGTAATAAATTATAGCTCTTTATTTTTTACTTTGTAACGTCGGCAATAACAAAACAACAATTCTCAAATGTTTTGTATGGATTAACCGCTCCCGACCGCATACGGATGTGAACTTTCTTGCATGTGCTCATTATCTAACAATGTGATATCAATGGCAATGAACCGACGGTCGCTGCGGTAGAAATACCAAGTTGATGAGCCTTTGCTCAGTGCGCACATCTTCGACGCCTTCTAATAGTTCGCCCTTTGCTGATGGTATTGCATCATTCAGCGCTTTAATAATTTTCCACCGAGGCAACATTGATTAAAATGTAAATTGAAATGATAGAATTTTTTTTCTTTGTTTCCAAAATCTGAAGCTTTTTTTCTTTATTAATTTTCAATGTCCTTTGGTCATTTTTTAGTCTTTGACATTGACTTGTATTTATATCTACTAATTAATTTAAAGCACATGAGTTTGTTCGTTTGATTAAATAAATTTTTTCTGTGGATTTCGATTTGAAAAAAATGATTTTTAATTAATTTATTTATATTTAAGATCAATATTACATATGTTTATTAAAAATTTTATAAATTTAAAATAGTCAATATAAAATTGTTATCTCTGTAAATGTATATAAATCAACCGTTTTAATTTATCCTATAAACCAGTAACACATGTGGCAACATTTTAATTTATTTTTTTGCTTGAAAAATATGGGATGCCAATATAAATATATTTAGTAACATCATTTATTATTTATTTTATATTTTGTCAAATGTTAAATTTATTTGCTTACTTAATTACATAATACGCTGCAGCGCTTTAATTGCGAAATTCTAGTTCCGGCAAGCACGCGCATCGCTTTTAAAGCTGTCTTCATAAGAAAAAAATGCTTACATTTTTGCTATTAACGCGCATCGATAACCAAAGTTTCTGTTAAGTTACCAGCAAAAATTATTCCATAATTGTTATCGCTTTCTTAAGAATTGTACATAATTGCAAAAATAGAAACTACAAACTGGACATTTTCATACGGTCGACATCTCTACCAACTCGCACTACTGTATTAATTTGTTCACGGCTTGTTTGGATGCGACGCTATTAATACTTCGACTTTTATGGAAGGCTAGGTCACGTACAAAAACGAACAAGATCCTGTTTTATCTTTAGAGGATAGACTCCTATATACCAGTTTTAATTTGTTTAATGCGGATAAATTGATAGTTAAACATATTAAAGGGTATTGTAGGTAACTATAAAATATATTGTACATGAGTATTTAAAAATGACATTAACTGACAAAATAATACCAAAACTGTTCGTATTGAGTTATTACAAACGAACGATGTAAGTTTTATTTTTTTATATTAAAACAGTTAAATTGTATAAATATAATAAATAATATATGTATAACTTATGTTTAAGTTACATACAATAAATGTTTGTATGATAAACCATTATCTTGAGTTATATGAAATTGCTAAACTACAGAATAAAATTCACGATGGTATAAGAAACCGGTCTAATATTAAGAAAATAATACAATAAATTAATATTTGTTTTAAATTCGACGAGTAGAACTATTCTGTAAAAACTCGATACTCACCGCAGAACTAAATTACGAAATGCAAGAAAGTGATATATTATATACGATATTTATCATAATAATAAAAACGTTTAAGTGATATCACATAATACAATTTCACCGTAAGTCGGTTTTTGACTTTTTACGAGTGAGGTATGAATTGTTACGGAAAAGCAATGTTATCGAAATTTAAAAAGTAGCGATTTATCCAGCTTGTGGTAAATAGGTATACTAAGACCAAAATGTATTAATATCGTTTTCTATGTAACATTTAGTAATATCATACTAGCGATTGATATAACCGGAAAAAAACCATTCAATACCTAAATCGAAGCTGCTCTATTTACGAGCGAAACATAACATAACATTTTGACGAAACAAATTTATTTTAAATACCAATAATTGATTCTGATTGATGTTTTGGTTAGAAGACGCATTAAAGAAATATTTTAGTTTTATTGTTTTTTTTTAAATATCGATTCTATAAAAGTGATTAATATATCTACAAATAGTAATATTTTTGAATCGATAATTAGCTATTAATATAACTAATGTATGCAACATTTTTATTATTATCAAATGCGACAACTAATCAACGAAATCAAGTCGGTATTTTGGAATAAATAAACTAGACAGCACGTCGCTTCTCCTAAATCCGCGTTGAAACGATGAAAGGTCATTCCATCGGATATCGAACTTTAAATTTTTGTTATGTAATTAAATATTGATTTTGTATATCCTTGTTAATTTAAATGATTTTTCTTTACAATATTTGATATCTGTAAAAAAATTGTTCGTGAACTCAATTTTATAGCATTAAATTTAAAAGTTAAGTTTATTAATAAATAATCTTTAAATACAATATACAATTTTAATTTATTATTTTACTAGCCATTTGGATCCTAGCCATTTCGTGTTAGTTAAAATATATCATATTATTTTATTTATTTAAAGATGGAATAAAAGGGCCTCTATTCTACGACAAAATCGACTTCTAAAGAAAACTCCATGAACGTACGGATTCGTTCGAGCGTGTATATAAGTAATATTAAATATTATTATTATTATTATTATTGACACTTTATTGCACCCAAACTTAAAACTAAAAATTACAATTTTTAAACAAAAAAAAAGTTGCATGAGGTGCAACAGGCGCCCTTATCGCTAAGCAGCAATCTCTTCCAGGCAACCTTTGGGCAGAGGATCATAATATTTATAAATGGGAAGGGTACAAGCCAGTTTACCTATATACTACATACACTACTACATACATAATACATACATACATATATATACTACACTACTATTATATATAATATAAATACATAAATAAATACATATATAATATATAATATAATATAAATACATAATATATATATAATAAAAATAGGAGATATAACAAAACAAAAAATTAACAACGACAACAACTGCTTAGTATTAATAATGCGACAAGTAAAAGTCCTTAACCATACTTTTAAAAACGGCCAATGACTGTGCGCGCCTTGTATCTAAGGATAATGAGTTTCAAAGTCGAGAAGCTTCAACTGTGAAGGACTTAGAATAGTAGGAAGAAGAGTGAGAAGGAATGGAGAGAATTAAATTTTCATTCGAGCGAAGAGCGCGCTTATGAGTCTCCCTTTGGAGAGTGAAACGCTTTTTAAGATAGAAGGGTGTCTCTGGATTAAAAAGAATAGAATAGAGAAGAGATAAAATGTGAGTATTCCTGCGAAGGCGAATTTAATATCTGATCCAACAAACTTTTACACTTATTAGTAATGTAATTTTATGTACTCAATTATATCAAAAATAAATTTTACTATGATTTCTAATGACACAATTTCAATAGTTAACAAATCAATAACGAACCAATAATTATATTTATACTAACTGGTAGTTGAAACAAAAATTATTCAGCTTTATAAGATTATTACCTTAGATTAATTATCTATGGCATTACTAAAGAAAAAAAAAACGAATATATAATAATTTTAGGACAAATGGCTTTATGTTTGCTTGTATATTATTAAAAAATAACTTTAAGCGTTAACCCGGATCAGAGCTGTAACAGCAGATGCTTTGGAGCGCGGAAGCATCAATATTTATGAGTTAGGAATGCACATAAAAACAAAGCATCCGCGATATTTCGACCAACGTACCGTATTACAGATTAAGCTCGCTACCTTATAATATATAATAGTTAAATCATTTTAACGATTATGAAGAACAATGAACATTCATCCTTTTTACAAATCTAAACTAATATTATAAATGCAAAAGTAACTCTGTTTGTGTATTTCACGTCTAAAACACTGAACCGATTTTGATGATGTTTGATATGTTCCCAAGGTATGACATAGGCTTCTTCTTTGATACCTAACATTTGCTACCACCATTACCTACCACCTTCCAAAATGCGGGCAAGCTCTGGAAGTGAGAAACAATAATTGATATAACAGTTGCTTACATTCAACTACATTTAATCGCAAATCATCTAAATCTACTTACGATAAACATATGTATTCTTCTCTCTCTTATTTATTAGTTAATTGTCGTGACAAAATGTTAGCAAGATATATCCAGATTATACAACTTGATAACAAAATCAAATTTATTCTATATATCAATGTAGCACTTTGTTAACGATATTAAATCATTTTAATGTAGTATAACAGCGGCCACGTGTGTTTGTAACAATGTTTTCTTAATGTTTTTTTTCCTTAAATGACAGAATCATTTAAAAATAATAATAAAATAACTAAGAAGTATATACATATATATACTAAGAAGTATATATATATATATATATCTATAACATATTCATTGCGACCATTCCAATGAGTTCAAACACGAGACTCTGTTATAAGAAGTAGGCGATTAGTTGGGTATAAGGCTGATTCCATATGATGCTGCAACATCACCATATTATTATAATATCGATTATAACTAGTAACATTGATCACATCCATTTAGCAATTGAAAAGAACTGATGATCTTTAAAACACTTCATAGCTTAACCTTTTAAAAAAAACTAAATCAAAATCGGTTCATCCCTTTAGGAGCTACGGTCCCACAAAAAGACACACAAATACACACTTTAAGCTTACAACCACATTTTTCATCGGCAGATAAAAAAAACATTCCAATATAAACATAAGCAAAAATAATAAGCAATATCTTTATGTCTCTTTAACTAAAGTTAATACTACTGTAGTAATTCTTTTAATGGTACAATTCCATTTCGGTGAAGTTAAACCAATTCGATGCTCCACAGACTCGCGTCTCTGAATCTAGGTGACCAACTGACCAACACTGTGCGTGTCAATCGCAAGTACATCATCTGTAATTACAATCCATCGCGTGTTAAATAAAAAAAATGTTGTTGGGTAACATGCACATAAATTAATGAACAATCGAATATTAATAATTCGACCAAAACGACGAAGGTCGCGGTAAACTATTTTATTTTTACGATTGTTGAATGTCCCGAAATATCCCTCCAGATAAAGAGCTAATTATCACGAATCTAACAACGCACTGTTTCTATATAATTGATTATTCATTTCGCTTTTTAAAAGAACTATTATAATATTGTTACGTATAAATAGAACACTAGTTCGCAATATCGCCCGTTTATTAGGGGGCAGATAATAGATATAAATACGCAGCCTATTTTAACACATTGGCGTTCTAACTGGCTTCATAGCCAATTTTATTAAAATCGGCTCAGTGGCTTAGTGAAAGCGTAACAGATAGACAGAACTACTTTTGTATTATAATATTAGTAGGTAAAGGTTAAAATAAACATACTGCTATCAAACTGTCATAATATAGTTTATTTACATCTCCGAGTGAGCCTCTGAATTCAAAATCATAAATTTTTAGGCTCTTTTGGTAAATAAAAATCGTTTCAATGTCAAAGTGCCAGTGCCACATAAAAGGGTGACGTATGACACAATATGATGAAAATAAGCGATTCTGGCTTTTTCATTATCAGAGTGACTAACAATTCTCACATAACACCATTACATAAACCGCGGTGCTTAGCCTCTACGCTTGCCAGAGAACGAAAATGATGAAAATCCATTAAGACTGATTCCAAGAATTTGATTAAGTTAACAATATCGAGATTAATATTATTTCTATATTATATATATGTTATTATATATATATATTGGAGAATCGTTATTCTCACGGTTACTCATTGTGGGCAATTACAGGGATCTGGGTGAGAAATAAGCTTTTCAACATACAGTCTTTACTTCAACCAACAGAAATGTAATATTCACACTTTTTATACAATACAAAGTACAGTCCCTAGGCTTGTATTCCTTTTAATGCGATCCGAACGTTAAGTGCTGCTAATTTTATTTCATTATTTTTCAAATTTTGGGCTCTGTACACGTCACCATGACGTTTGTGCGTTGTTTGCGGTCAGTTCTTATAAGCCGGATGCGACATATAAATATCGACATTAATATTATTTCTATAATATTTAACTTCGGGAATTGAATATTATAATTTTTTTTAACATTGAAATATTAATAAATAGCTATTACACGTAGTTTCACCCGCGTAGTTCGCGTTTCCATGGGAATAAGGGGATAAAATATAGCTTATGTTATTCGCTGATAATGTAGCGTGAAAGAATTTTTAAAAACGGTGTAGTGGTTTAGGCGTGAAAGCGTAACAAACGATCAAACTCACATTCGCATTTGTAATATTAGTTAGAATTAGGATGTATAAAATTAATTATTTATTTTTTATATATTATACCTTAAAAATTAATAGTAAGTAATTTCCACACAATCTATAACAATTTTTACATTCTCTCACTAAGATAATTTCACGCCATAGTCTTTAATTTTAAAGCACAATATCGTGTTCCACGCAATTGAATACCTTAGATACATCATAAGATACACCGATTGCACTTCGTGATTCTTCAAAGATTTTCATAAAATTTGCTAGGGGCCAGATAAAAAAAAGATTTTTACAAAAACGAAAATGAACTCGTTGATAATCGATATATTATTGATAGCATTCCACGTGATTTTAATAAGATCTTTTATGTTTTGATTTTATTTTTACTATGCAATGCTGTTTTAAGCATACATAAATACGATTAAAAATATTTGAGTATTCGTAGGTGAATATATTTATTTCCTTAACATTTAAAGAAAAATAATTTTTATATATTACTCACAACGAAGTCGTGAAGTTTTTTTAAAACCATAATTGTTGTGTTTCTTTTGACAATTTAAACATACTTATAAACTTATTAATATGAATTCAATTAAATTCTTTAAATGATCGTGATGGTTTTTAACTGTGACAACAGGAAACAGACTATTTCAATGACATGTAGTGTAAAGTAAACTCAAAGAAGAATAATCATTACGGTTGAGATTGCAGATTTATGTTCATATTGAAGAAAAACATAATAGTCTTAATGAATGAGCTCTAGAAAAATAATAATTAAACTAGTATATTTTAATATTTAAATCTAATAGTGTCTATACTTTGAATTACATGTTTAATTTTTACACATACCTAATGAAGCATGTAATACTTGAAAAAATATATAACGCGTGGAATGAATGTCTTGTTATTGCTAAATTTTTCCAGTATGTACAATTGTAGGTAAATAATACGATCGGACTTCGTCATGCAGTCGCAAAAACTATCATAAACCTGATTTTATTTATTTTTACATAAAGTTATTTAAAAAGACACAGAACACGGAGAATAATTGATATTATAATATTGAAACACGTAACTAGTTTGATACAATTAACAAAATAAAAATTATAAAACTTTTTATAATATATATAAAGAATAAGGTCTCATTAAGCCTAAGAACACATAGCGAGGTATTGTTTAACTTGCCAAATTGATTAATGTGACCCTGTTATTTGTACTGACAAAAAAGTATATAAAAACTAGTCAATACATATCTGATCTGACACATTCAACGGTACATGACATTTGTCACAGTAATACTTGACAGTGCAAAAACTTAATCATATTATACTATGATTGAGGTTCACGTGTTACGTGAGTTTAATGACCTTGTGCCAACGCTGTAGTTGATCCGGTCCGCACATAAGCTGCATATATGCAATTCAATTAGAGACGTATGTTCATAAATAACTTGGTTATATTTACTAGTTTATCGAGGCCGTAATGAAATTATTGAGATCTCAATCTATATTCAGATCAAAACAACTTGATTGAAATTTGTTACCGGATATTGAAATCCTTCGAATAATGTTAATAAATTAGATTTTTATTTATAAATTTCATTTGTTTTCATATATTTTATTTATAATAAAGTAGCACCGTAAATTAGTACCAATAACATTTTAGTCTATGATTTGTCAATGGTATGTTTATGTACTTGCACAATGTACATGATAATTAAACGATATTGAAATTATATTTATATTTTATAAATATTTATAAAATATTTTTTTTATAACTGAAAGGATTATTTTTCAGTGACAGAATCTAAAACCAAATAAGAGTTTTATTACAGACAGAACAGTAACAGCCTGTGAATGTCCCACAGCTGGGCTAAGGCCTTCTCTCCCTTTTTGAGGAGAAGGTTTGGAGCCACCACGCTGCTCCGATGCGGGTTGGTGGAATACATGTGGCAGAAGTTTTATTACAGTTAGCCCACAATTTTATTCCTTTTTCATTTTAAAAATATATATTTTCGTAAGCGTTCATTATACAAATTGATTTGTATCTAAACAACTATGTAGTTTAACAAAACTATTGAGAATTTCAAAGCATCGGGATTTACCGTGTTCTTATTTTCGTTAGAAATAAATGTAATTAGCGATCTATTACGTAATTTCAATTCTTCCATACTTAAATCGACAATCATTATTGGAATCTTCATATCTTTAATACCTACATGGAAATAAATAAAAACATATTAAATTGTTATTTTATAAACAACTGTTACAAAGTTGCTTTTAACTAAAAGGTATGTAGTAGGTATCTCGTGTGCACTTATTCATAATTATTGATTTAGAGCCTCCGTTATCAACAATACTACGTAGTATTGTTGATCGAAGCTTAGAGCCTGTTATAATTTCTGTTTTAAATTATAATGATAACGTATTTTCTTAAAAAAAAACATATAATCAATAGGTTTATATGACGTGGTACTTACCCATTGTTACTTCATATACCTAAATCTTGATAAAAACAATTTCCAATTGAAAAAAAATTGCAAATTATATCATTATTTTAATTTTAATATATGTTTATATTAATATTTATAAACTTTATAATCAACAAAAGTTCAAGATATTGTATTTGAAAGTTGTAGGTATTTATTATATGCCTCTACGCCACATCTACGCATTAAGTCGTATGTTAATAATGTTAGGAACTTTTAACATGTGTATAAGTTTGTTCAGTGTTTTTGTCTCTATGATTACCTTAGAATTATAATAGCTATTTTTAAAACATTTTAATTGGTGATAAACCACTATACCCATATGCTATTACAGGCACGAAGGACGTTTAACGATTTAGTTAGTGACGAATTAACGGAGACAGCAATAGTTAATATTAATTCTTACATTGCTAATATCTACAGGCAGAATTGACAACTTCCTACCAAGTAGCTTGTTTGCTAGTCGATCATGTTGGTAAAGTTAAAGAAGTACTTCCGCTCAACATCTATATATTTATATTGACAAACCTTTATTCTAATAATAATTCACTAAATAATTATTTTTACCCATTATACATAGCTTATGCATGCCTCAGGAAATAATATGTCAAGCTAACGACTAATATAAAATATATAGACAATAAATAGATACTTTATTTTACATGGAAAAAAAATGTCTTCAAAAAATTTAATAATAAATATCTTTACTAATAAAGTAGTGACACTAGATAATATATACGTTATGTTATATTATTATGTATGTGATCAATCAAAACCTTGTTTAAAAAACTTATTTCAAATCAATTAGCCAAGGTCTTTGTTAATATAATATTTAAGTAAATCAATCGTGTCATATATTTCAATGATATAAATTTTAGGTGACGAGTTTTATCAATAGCAGTTCAATATTCATAATATTACTTAATAAGGATTAACAAAAACCTAGATATTAGTGATCCTTTCAGGAAATAATTACCTGATGATAAATGGATTTTTAACCGACTTTAATTATTTCGGTTCATTTTTTGTATACGTCAAATCTATTAAAAAATGTATTCGAAATAATTTTAATCCGCAAAGGTAAACTTAATTGGACTTTCATATTTCGTGTTGGGTACTCTTTAATTTTATATTATATTAATTATAAACCATATTCTTGTTTGATTTCTTTGATTTTAATTTACGGAGATTATAACATTATTCATTTCATATAGCTTTTTTTATTAACTATTATAGAATATAATTATTAATAGTAATTTATTTCTGTTGTAGCCCAATTAACAATGAGAAAAAAGCTGTAGATTGTGATCTTGAAATAACGAACGTCCGATAAGAACTGATTACGCACATTGACCGCCACCCGCAGAGGACGCCCGTGGCGTTTCGCGCTGAGATAGCATTCCTAACATTCTTATGTGTCATCGAATATTACGCGCCTCTATAACATCCTATCTGTTTATTTTATTTTTGTTTTCTCATATTCAATTAATTTTGTGATAGTTTATTAATTAGTCGTAATATTTTTCTGTATTTGTGTTCTTAATATTTTTGTGATGGCAGCACGGTTTTTTACTAAACAAAAGACGGGTAGAATGATAAGGGTTGTCACCGTGGGGGACAATAATAAAACGCTGCCGAGTTGTATAATTGATATTATTTGATATAATCAGTATTGACCAAGCTCCACATACGTCTGCCGTAATACCTCTTCGGTGACTCGTGATTTCGATGACGAAGCTAGAGAAAACATATTCTCATCTAACTTCATATTTGTTCGAAATTGAAAATAAAGTTAAATCACTCAAAAGGATAAAATACTACGTACTATAGTAAACATTACAGAAAAAAAGCTTTATTTAGAAAAAAGCTTTTATATATATATATATATATATATATATATATATATATATATATATATATATATATATATATATATATATTCAACATATATGTTCTTATATATATTACCCGTTTTCTTGCAAATTGTTGTAGATGAAGACTCACCGTAAATTACTCAGAATTTCTTAGAGAATCGGCCTTAATACCACGTATCCATTATTTATTTACGTCACGTGATCTTTTTTTTAAAGTTTCCCACGGATGCGATCATAAAATGATAACCAGTAATTGATCAAATAAGAAATAATGGTCAGTTAGATGACTGACTTTAGAAGACAATTGTAATACAAGCAATGCTTGAAATTAAAAAAATATATAAAAAAGAATAAAAGAAATTAGAATTTCCCGATCATATTACATAATTACATAATATTATGTTATTAAGGCAAAGGTGACGGTCGTCGTTCTACGACCCCGGATATTTTCTCTCGGATGGTCGGCAGGCGCTACAAAACAGGGCGTGTCTATTCCTAACTCAAAGGCTGCATCCGGGCCACCGCAGGGATCAAGTTACGGCAGGGGCGTGCGAATGTCAAGGAACCCTATCCGCTCTGCGTCACGCTCGCGGGCCGCGCTCAGTCGCAGCCGATATGTCTGCGCGCGCGCTCGCTCGCACTCAAATCCTTGCGCTCGCGGCTAACTTGCTCACCGCCGCAGCTGCCGCGATACTCTCAAGTAAGTTTTGCTCTTCCACTTGACAACTTATGTTTTTCCTAATTACGGAAAAACAATTATTTTATGCAAATACATTTACAGAAAAAAACATCAATTCTGAGATAAAAATCCCACCTTAGTTACTCTTAGTTATTTAATACATAAATAATATACGTGTACTAATAAGAACGATATTTCGCAGGTGGAAACGATATCGCTTGCACTAAAGATGGATTCTACGTGGACCATGACACCGACTGCCGTGAATACTATCGTTGCGCGGCGGGCACGGTGCGAGGACGCTATGCTTGCGCCCCGGGACGCGTATTTAGTGAAGTGACTGGTTCGTGCGTTCCGCGTCGTAGCCAACTATGCACTCGTCTTGTGTGCAGTCCGGAAGACACCTTCGCCTACGCTACGCCGGGTACAGCATGTCGCCACTATTATCGATGTATTAATGGCACGGCCATCGATCACGCTTGCCCTTCCGGTTCATGGTTTGATCTAGCGAGACAAGCTTGTTCCCGCGGAGCCGGTACTTGCTATGAGCCTCTGTGCGCAGGTCTACCCGATGGAAAATACCCGGACTCGTCGCACGAATGTCGCCGGACGTTGCAGTGTCGCGGTGCAGAATTACGCTCTGCAGTCTCTTGTGGTGGAGCATGCGTCACGACATGTCCGCCCCCACGTGCCGCTGCTGTACCGCTACCAGCTGGCGATGCCGATTTTTGCTCAGACGAAGCGTGTTCTTCATTGTGTCAAAAAGCATCGGACGGTGCCTACGCGGATCGTTCGACCGGATGTCGCGAATATTTCGTGTGCGAGTCTCACCGTGTCATCCGTCGAGGTGTGTGTGAAGCGGGCTTGCTGTTCTCGGGAAGCGGTTGCGAGCCAGCGACGGAAACTCACTGCCCACTCCCGGGTCGCAGTCCCTGCTTCAACCGACAAGACGGCCTTTACAGAGATTGGAAAGATTGTTCATCGTGGTACGAGTGTAATCGTGAGAGAGTCACCTCTCGAGGTTCGTGCGAATCCGGTTTCGTATTCGACGGTGTCGGTTGTGTCCCTAGAGAAGTATTTTACTGTGAAAACCCCAAACGATCAACCGATTGCGAAGCCATGCCTAGTGGGACCTATCAGGACTTAGATTCAAATTGTACCCGATATTTTCACTGTGAGGGTCCCATGCAAACGGTTTTAGCTTGTCCATCCGGACACGTGTACGATGGTGCAAAGTGTTCACTAGCATCTCAGTATCTATGCCCGAGTCTAGACCGTGATTCGTGCTACGGGCGAGCAGACGGTCACTATCGAGCTGCTGATGCGGGTTGCCGAGGATTTTACGCATGTGACAACGGAGAAAAGGCGGTGTACGCGTGCCCGGCGGGACGAGTTTTCGACGGCGAATCATGTGTTCCGAAACATCCGTCCGTTTGTCCGAACGAAGACTACTCCTGTTCTGGTCTTGCAGATGGTTACCATGCAGAGCTGGAGTCGAATTGTCATAGGTATTTTAATTAAAATTGTCTAATATGAATGCTTTTTTCCTGAGACAATAACTAAAGTTTAACATTTTTACAGGTATTTTTACTGTGAGGGCGGAGATCGACTTGCGACATTATCTTGCCTCGGGGGCAAGATATTCGATGGACGTTCCTGCGTCGAGTCTGCGCAACATGTGTGCGGCGCTCCGCGAAAGAGTACCGTAGAGAACGGTGGCAAATATTGTGAACGTGATGGTTTCTATGTGCAACAGGGAACTGAATGTAAAAAATACTATTTCTGTGTTACCGGTCTGAGAACTTATTTAACGTGTCCCACGGGGTACGTGTTTAGTGGTCAAGTGTGTGTACCCCAAGAACATTACACCTGTCCCGGCTGAATGTTAGTTAATGGACGCTGACACGAGGCTAAGCCGGCGCGGACGGCAGGAATCACTAAAGGAGACGCTGGAGAGATAACGACGTACCTGACATAAAGGCTGAACAGTGAGCGTGTCATTGACACGCGTTTTATTTAATATTTATTTTTAATTAAGTTTATAACTGTTCACTGCCATACTAAGAAACACATGCACTGCATACTATTTTTTTATCGCTGGAAAAACGCGTTACGCGTTTCCCCCACAGTGGAACAGTGGGGCGTAGTGGGGGTATGTGGGGCTCGCCGGTGTCCAAAGCGCCGAGTGCGCTCCGAACATAACCACTACAAAACCAGGGTTACCCTTTCCGTCTTAACGAGGAGCGCCACGGGATCGCTTGCGCATGCTACCGTGACAAAACAATGCATATACCTCAGAGAAAAACAATAGACGTTATTTATTCATCATTTTATTGGCATAAAAACTTTAAGCGATCTATGTATGTATGTAGATATATCATATACCTAATAATTACACGGTGACTTTTATCTTACAGTGTTAATTATAAACACAAATAAGCTCAGTGAATAAAAAAATATTTATCTTTTAATAACATAAATGTAATTTATTTTTAAATATATCTTTTATCCAAACCTTACATAACAAAAAACATAATATGTAGCGAAACTACGGATATAGTACAATGCTAATATATATATATATATATATATATATATATATATATATATATATATAAATATAGCACGATAATGTTATTTCAGTATATAAGATCAAACTACGAGTAAGACTAGTCCAACTAATATTGTATCAATCACTTTAGATATCGAAATAAATGTTTGGCAACGAATTAAGAAGCGTTCGATGTTATACAATGATTATATTAAGAATTCAATAAACGCTATTATAATCGAACGTGTTTTATTTGTTAAAAATAGTGCCCTTAGTAAACCTGAGTGCACACTTAGTATATTACGTCACACTCAGTAACTTTCACGATCACATTTTTTTAAAGAGCATGACGCAAATATGACGGATGTGAATGTGAACCCAGCTTAACTTATCGTTAGAAAAAAAACGGGCACACGGACAAACTTCCGCGTGTGGTTCGCAAATGTCAATCGATTATTAATAAATATATTTTTTATAAAAATCTAATTAATCATTGCGTCCACACCGGAAATTATATACAATTATATATAAACGTAGTAAGTAAACGTTTCGAATATTACAATTATTAATTTAATAACATGTTACACTCAAACTCATGAACGCCGCGCTATTCCTTTTTTTTAAATTAAAAATATACAACACGTTTAGTACTTGTTATATGCTTGTTATTTGTAGTTTATTAAGAAAAATCGGTTATATTAAAAAAAAACTAAAGTATTTTCGTAAATCGAACCAAAATAATTTAATTTAAAAGAATGATAAATATCTAATAAAGAACTATTACATAAAAGGTGATAAATTAAAAATATAACGGGACGAAAAATATAATCGCGAACAATCGCACACTTCTAATACAGAACGTAGATATCTAAAATTTATTTATAAAAAGTGAATAAAAACTTCGTACTCATTCAAAACTATTAGTAATTTTGGACTTGCATTAAGCATACATTTAGTAGTCATCATTGTTTTAAAAAAAATGCTACTTTGATAATTACGAGAATTTTCTCGAAGAAATGCAGCATTCGAAATGTACCCGCAGATTTTCTTTAATTCCTTGAGTTCGAATCTTAAAACTTAATTTAAAAAGTTGAGACATTCTATTTTTAAAAATCTGCAAGCACATTTAAAATGCATTTTGGTACTTTAAACATAATAATTAATACCATACACCAGGTATATTACAATTTAAAAAATAAGTGAAAACAAAATCCGACATCTGTTTCAAATCATCATTTGATACATTTAAAAACAGCAAACTATGCTGTAATGACGTTAATTTAGGTGTTATATAATATATAATACTTTAAATTTAGTTACAGAAATTTTATTACATAATAATGAAATATTAAAAAATTTACCATTACTTTAACATTGTCCACCATTTTTAAATGAAATAATATAAATTTATAATCGCCCAAAAAATATAAGCATTGGCTTTCCGCATCCGAGTTTATAAAATTTTAAAAATATTATATTTTTTGGATTGTTTAATAATATATTAGAAAATAATCTATTACATACTTACATCGATAAATAATTCTAGTGAGAGACCATATTTTATTTGGTCTAAACACGTGCCCGATGCACAGATTAAATTGATTTTAATGAACACTTTCATATTTTTATAACATTTGGATTTTTTTTATTGAAATTGTTTATCTGTACCGATTATATTATTATTAATTATTAATAATATAATGGCTGCTAAAATGTCTTTTATTTAATTATATATCAATACTTCATTATTTACAGGGTGTTTTTAACTTTAAAACATATAAATCATAGTTATAATATAATGAAATAAGCTTTCAAAGATTGACTAATACTTAAAATTAACACTCAAGAACACCCTGTATTTGTAACTTTTAACAACCATATCGATATTTATTTATCGTATATCAAAACAAAATGTCGAAGGCAATTGAAATGTTTTTCAAATGTTTAATTTATTATCTGTTTAACCTAATCTAATAAGTTACGTACACGCCTAGTATCCAAGATCTCTTTATAAATTATTATTCTGAAAGATTCAGTCTTACATTTAAATAGCTGAAGAAACTTAATTTCACTGAAAACATTCGTTGGACCATTAACATTATATTCTACTAATGTAAATAGTAATAAATATATTCAAACATCAATTGTTCGTAGATTATTCTTCAAGCGAAACTCGTTTACTAATTTTGTAATGTCATTCAACGAATCCGATTTATTTTGGCATATGACATTTTTTTTCACATAAATATATATATATATCGACAGATCTGAACAATATCGATATTTTAGTAAAACATAATATGTATTGTATAAAGTATATTCTATCTGAGACTAACTAGATAAGCAAAACAAATGTCAATAAATATTCTTTTGAAAATGGAGAATCTAAATTGTACGATTCTAATTTTAAAAAACACCAGATATTTGTTATCGATAAAAATAACAAAATAATTTTTAATTTTCAGAATTTTTTGATTTATTTGATCTTTGATTCTCTAATAGGCGATTAAGTCCATATAATATTGAATTTAATAATTCCATTTGCAGTGAACTATACAAAGACCATCATGTAAAAATAACAATAATCTCAATGACGTATGTACGTAATTCGTTATTTAAAAATAATAGTCGCGTTCATAATAATAAAAAACATGTATCCATACACATGCTACTTGGATTTATTTAAACTCGGATAATATTTTCTCTTTCTTTTGATGGAAAATATAAATAAAAGGTAGGCAATTAAATCGCTTCAAAAGTTAAAATCAATTACTAGTTCTTAAAACTTCAACAAGCCTGACTGCTTCAGATCTGTCATACATATATTTATTAAATTACTGATTTTGAAGTAATAATTTTATAGATTAATAAGAATGTTTTTACAATATATATGAATACAGATAAAACATTTTTTAACTTAGAAATAAATTAATAATTTGGATATTTACCTCCAATTTTTTTTTTTCGATTCATATATTTTGAATCTACATTTGTTTATCATTTTATCGTTAGACACATGCTACAACGTGATGTAGTTGAACGAATCTCGAACTCTCTGAACGTCGCACGAAGTTCGTATACGATTACTGATCGCTGGTACCCGGTTTGGGCGCAGGCGCAAGCAACACACTGATATCCCATACCTTAACAAAATATTAAAGTTACATTAATTATAATTATCACACTTAATATTTTAAATGAAGTAAAAACCTGTTATTTTTTTTGGACTAAGACCTCTTCTCAAGAGAAGAGAAGGTTTGGAGTTGATTCCAACACGCTGCTCTAATGCGGAATGGTTGATACATGAGTGGCAGATTTTCATTCGACACATTGATGACACGACACATGATTTCCTCATGATGTTTTTCTCCATAATTAAGCAAGAGGTGAATTATAAACACAATTTAAGCACAAAAATCCAGCGGTCCTTGCCCGGGTTTGAATGCGCAATCTTCGTTTAAGATTTACGTGCTCGAACCGTCTCCACTCAATATCTTAAATATTTATTTTATTTAAAAAAAACTTTTATTATGTTATTAAAAGTTTTAAGTTTCCTATAGGAATTTAATCAACTAGATATTAACTACAAAACACTCACATAATGAAATTATTGTCTTTAAAAAAAACCATCAATAACTATATTTATCTATCTGCTATATTTGTTTGTCCGCTAAGCGTTGCTAAGCCATTCATCTGATCGTAATGAAACTTGTTCTGTGTTTGCCCGAAAAGGTTCTAGTCCAAAAGAACAGATTTTTCTTCGTATATTTGTCCTTCAATATAAACGTAGACCCCCATCATTGTACCTCCGCGTAGCCAGGACGGTTAGCAACGAAAAATTACAAGTAATGAAATATTAAATGGACACCTTGATGACGCGGTCCTTCCCTGCCGTGCACATGCGGCCCGTGGCCTCGTCCACGAACAGCGACGCCACGGCGTGCTTCATGTCGTGGAAGGACGCCAGCGACTCGCGTCTGCAACGGATACACGACGTCCAACTCAAACAATGGTTACTGGCAGTATAATATAATTGTGAAATAACTATTGTGGGGGACTTACTATTAATATAGGCTAGGATTTAATCATCAGTAGTATGGATCGGTAGGGGCACAGATAAAAACAGCACGTGTTTGTCTATTTCGTCTGTGTGTGTGTGTGAGAGAGAGATGTGTACTCACGGCTCGTGACGCAGCGTGTCGTAGCAGGCGGCGCAGACGCGCTGCGGGAACTCGAAGCCCATGACGGGCAGCGGCAGGCGGTGCGGGGAGCACGCGCCACACACCGCCGCGCCGCACCAGCGGCAGTGGTGCTGGCGGAGACCTGCCGGGCGACACCGGTTAGCCGACGTGGACCGCAAGTAGGAGTGGGAGGGCGAGCGTGTGGTGATTGTGTTAAAGTAAGTCTTAAAACCAACATATACATGTGATCTCTATCTATATATAAATAATAATCAATAGATTTCAAGTTTCTAATCTTTGCCATAATTTATTTAAAAACTACTCTGAATTAAAGTATTCTTTAAGTATGCAATTCTTTGAGGCCGAGAGACCCGAAGACTACCGACTCGAATTCGTGCCAGCACGACTGAATTTTCACGTGCTTAATTTCAATTCAAAAAATCGTGCTCAGCGGTGAAAGAAAACATGCGAGCTGAGCGGTGCGGCGGAGCAGGCCCTCTAGGTGTCGTGTGAGCGCGGGTACCGACCGAGCTGCTTCTTCTCCATCATGGCGCGCACGTTCCAGATGAAGGGCGCGCGACACAGCTGGCACAGGTCGGCTTCGCGCCACGCCGGCGTCTCGCGCCGCGCCACGCCCATCTCCCACACGCCCAGCGCGCCGTCCTCGCCGCACGACACGAGCCGCGTGCAGCCGCCCACGTACCACAGCCCCGTCACCTTGTTGCTGTTGGGGATTAGCGATCAGCTACATTTAAAAAGGGCTTGCGAGTACGAGTATGGAAGAATACTACGGTCGAAAACCAAGTTTTAAAATACTTCTAAAGTGAAAATACATGTATAGGAAATGAAACCGTATGATGAGGTATTTTTTTTTTTTGCAAATCAGGCCATTTATACGATATGAATCGATTTTCGGTCAACTTAAAAAATATATATATTCTAAATATATTTTTTACAGGATTAATTAATAAAGCTTACCTATGACCTTGAAGTTCATAAGCCGTCCCTTTCTGGCCACCGATATCCCAAACAATGATTGTTTGATCAAAGGAACCACTAAACAGTAATTGCGGTATAGGAGCCCAGTTCAAAACTCGCACAGAACTAAAAAAAAATAGCTTGTTAAAAGTAACCAATTATAATTCGAGCTTTATTATATTTTTTAACATATATATGATACACATAGTAATTATGTATTTAATTAAAATTTCAAAATTTCGAATATTGATATAGAAGTGTTAATTTGTAATTCATTTTTGAGAATTACCATTAATCATATCATACTCGATATTACGGTATAATTTATGTTTGGTAATAAAGTAATTATGAAAAAAAAAATTGTACAAAGACAAAAATGGGTATTTTTGTCTTTGTACAATTTTAGTTATATTTATTAATTTAATTTCTATACTATATATATAATTAAACACAATATTTTTTTAAGCATACTAACAAATAGCAGTTTATAATATAACAAAACAACTGGCCCAAATGTCCAATCGATATAACAGCTGTTACAAGCTGAAAACTAGACAAATATAAGAATGTATTTAAAAAACTCACAAAATCATTTCAATTTTAAACCATACAAAAAAAAACGACCAAAATGTATTTGTTTTTACTTTTCAGGTTTTATTGTGTTAAGCAGTATAATTATATATAATATAATATGTCAACATAACAATTGAATAATAACATGGTTGTAAAATTAACATATAATTAATAATATGGCAACAAAATTCAGACATTTTAGATAAATCATGTGATGTGGGAATTCCGAATGTATTTCACATTGTCTGAATCATCTACCATTTTATTTGAATAATACATCTTTATTTAACTACTAATAAAAATATTTTGGTAAATCATTACATTAAATATGTATGTTTTCAAATTTTAACATATTTGAGACAGATTTTTTTTTAAATACATTTTCCGGGAAGGCAAATGACTCTACTCCAATTGATGGTAAGTGGTAGTAGACTCCAAACGCGTCGACAGCCAGTACAGTCGGGACGAATGAAAAGTTGTATACCATTGAGTATGAAAATATACTTTTTTGTTTTTTACATAGACACAATATTTTTTTTAAACGCTCTGTAATTAGCTTATCTCAGTATTAGCTAAGGATGTCACATATTGTTTATGCATGGCATGTTAAGCCATTGGGTCAGACACCTGATCACTTACCTGTCATGTCTGAATACCATTCCATCTGATTATAAGGGTGAGTGTTTATTCACTTAAGATTAGGAATTAAAATATTATCACATCTATGATTTGAATTATCAAATTTTTACTTACCCAGTGTGACCTTTCAATGTCGTGACTAGGGTTGCACCATTGTTATCTAATTTTAACATTGTTATCTGCCCACTGTAATCTCCGATAAATGCATATTTTGATTGTGAATCAAATCTGTTAGTGAATAGTTAGGAAACATTATTATAAAATTGTAAGCTTTGTATTGTGTTAACATATTTTTAAGAAACAAAAAAATTTATACAATAAAAATAAAACAATCTAAATAATTCATTTATATGACTTCATAAACATTAAATATAGTTGAAGCCATAACTATAGATAATAATAGAACTATGAAGATTTAAAAATCAATATTAATAAAAACAAAAGGATACTGCAAAGCGGTGCACCACGCCTCAAACGAGTAACCACCAATTCTGCGACCAGTCTCACTGCAGTGGTAGGAAAATAGTTTATCTCGACTCACCGAGAGAACCCACTCACAGCTCAGAGAAAATACCACAGCTGTAACGCGTGCAGTATGTGCTAGGTATTCTCGTGTCTAGAAAAACATAAAAAAGAAATATATACATAAAGTTTTATTTATTTAAATGTATTTATATTATTCACACATATGTATTTTTAGGTAATATTATGTTTCCTTATTATTAGGTATTCTTATACCTTTTTATTTGTCATTGCACAAGAAAGAGTAATGGATTTTAAATAAATTTTTAGGTTTTCGATAGTTTATTTGGAATATTTCAAAGCTCATTAATGAATATGTTTACTTTCCTATTTATTTATAAAAGCTTGCAGGAACAAGTGCCGTCTTAATACCTATATCTGACATTTAATCTCACTAATTTTGAATGAGAATCGTTTTTTTTAATTATTATTTCTATTAAATACTATTTAATCTTGACTGTGCATATCAGTAACTGTAATTTAGAGGAGTATATATTACTTAATCCTAATCGCATTCGACAGGAAGTGATAAATATTTTCATAATAATTGGACTCATTCTTCTATGAATGAAATAATTACACAATACTACATAATTTATATACATATTTTTCTATTATGCAAATGATATCTTGAAATAAAAATATATTCTTATGAATTAAGTTTCATATTCAAAGTTATTATAAATGTTATGCCCTAGGACAACATGTTACTCATGGTAAATTTAGATGTGCTATTAAATAATTTCTTGTAACTTTTATAATTTGAATTTATATATAGATATATATAAATTCAATCGAGTTTAACCATTAGGTTATATAGTAATTGCTCAAGCTTTAAATAAACAATAGTACTAATATGATTAGTCTATAATACAAGATTGCCTTCTCTTTTACATGCGTGGAGTTGGAATTTTTAAGGTGAAATGTTGTCTTGTTCTTTTAACACAATTTGTACAGTTTTTAAGTTATTGTCAGTTTATAATATTGCATGAATAATGTCAGTGAACAAATGTTAAAAAAATTGGTAGTTAAATTAATTAGTAAATTTTGTGCAGCAGAATGGTACAAATAGGTGTTACATTTGCAAAATTTGTTCTTAAAATTACTATTAATTTTTTTTACAATTACTATGTAAAAACTTTTTTTTTGTAACTTTTTAAATTATTAAAACAATTTTAACTTACGGGATTTATTCTGTTGCAATCAGTAGCCAGTGTAAATTCAGAAATAGTACCATTTTCTTGACCAATAAATAACTGGCGTGTTTCGGGTGTGTAAAACATTGATGTACAACCTGAGGGCATGTACTGACAAATACTTGGCCAATACTGTCCCGAATCCCTCTTCAACCATACTCGAACTGTCCTTTAAAAAGCAAGTAATTTTTTATAGTGAATCCATATTTAAGAACACATACATCGATTAACCAATTACTTTGAGCATAGAGATGAGGAACTTCAAAACTGGATGTGGGTATGACAAACCTACTTGCATGAAGTACACACAAGTACACATTTCATACTAAAAGATTATAGAAAAAAATAACTAACTACTATCTAAAGCTTTAGTACGTGTTAGAGGCAAAATGATTAGTTGATAGTGCTTACTTATCATCGCAAACACTAATAACTCCGTCTTCGCCAGGAATCACAACTGCTGCGTTGACGTCGTCGGTACAACCTTCCAACTTGCTAAGAAGAGCCGGTTTTTTGGTGGTAGAAAATCTGTCATTTGGTGTCCTAGGCGCAGGTTTTATTTCAGCAGCCATATTTTGGATTTTAAATGGCAAATAAACACTTATTCGTCACTGCTTACTAAAACGAAAACGAAAACGTCATAATAATTTTGACATTCCGGTTTGTAACCCATTTTAGTGTTGTACATACAAGAATTCGTAAATCAATACAATTTTTTTTAAATAATTGGTAAATTAAATGTCGTACAACATTTCAATTTTTACACAATTCATTAACGTATCAAATAGATATAACTCATACTTTAGTTATTTTTTCTATATTTTTTTCAAATTCTATTAGTTATTGCTTTCACTATTAATATATCTTTTTTATTTTGAACAAAGTGGTTAAAGCTTTTTTTATCAAATATGGCACAGAATTTAATAACATTCAGATTATCGATGTTTTAATATTTTATTTTGTAAGTTGTGTGTTGCGATGTTTTGACTTTGAACGTCAACTGTCAATGTCACTGAACATTAACATTTATCCACGACCACGAGGTTATGTTATAAATGTATAAGGATAGCATGCTTGACAATTTACTATTTTATTAAATTGGAAGTATAATTCAAAGGCAATAAATCATTAAGTTTTTAAATTAAAGATGAAGAATAAAAAAATGATCAAACCATCGCCGGAGAAAGAATCAGGTTAGTAATAAAACTTCATATTTGTACTCATTTTAAATATAAGAATTTCTCATTATACATTTTTTAATATCATTCAAGATTCTGAGGAAGAACTATCACCAGAGACTCATAAAAAATCATTAGAGAAACTAAAGAAAATCGATCCAGACTTTTATAATTTCCTGGAAGAAAACGATGAGAATTTATTAAACTTTGAAGCCGATTCCGCCGACGATGCTTCAGATAAAGATGAAAATGAAGACGACAAAACGCACGTTCCCGGGCCAATTACCGGAGACAGTGATGAAAGTGATTTCGAAGTCAGTATCTAACATTTGTAATATTTTTAAATTATTACTACAAAAAACCTTTTTTGTCTTTACATACTACAAAATTGAGACAAACAACAACAATTATGATTATGTATGTCTCTAAATTAATCCGGTAATTAATAATATAATTTAATTCATCCAAATTTAATTATTTTCTGGTAAAAAATTACTGAGTTTCCTGTTGGTTTTAGGTTTAGTTTAATGTAATAATGTGACTATTTAGTAAGTATATATATTTGAGAAGCGATTAGTAAGAGGAGATACAAAAGGTCTATAAGACATTGCTATTTCTGTATAGTGTAGTTCCTTGCTTTAAAATGTTATATAATTGTATTTTAGGACGAAAATGCTAAACCAGTGCAAGGCAGAGTTACCCTTAAGATGGTTGCACAGTGGCAAGCAGAGTTGCAAGGAGATGGTAAAATAAAATTAAAATCCTTGACTACTATCATCAAAGTTTTTAATGCGGCCATGTTGAGAGCTACCAGTGAAGATGGAACGACGGAGGGAGAGTTTAAAGTTGAAGGTGAAATTTTGTTAATACTCTTAAAATCCAACCTGAAAGATTTTTTTAATCATTTGTGATTTACAGATGTTAAAGTATTTACAAATATGTAATTTCCGTAAATATGTTTTGTTATAGTCCAATACTATATTTCTGTGTTAGAAGGATTTCTTTATATGTTTGAATGTAGCTGAAGAGATAATTTAAATGGAAAAAAAACTTGAAATTTGCAATCATAAAATTGATTCGTACAAAATAGTTTATACCTTTGTTTTATCTAATAACAATTCTGATATTTTACAGGTTCTTCAGTCTTCAATGCAGTTATACAAATGTGTGTACTATACCTGCCTGCTGCCATAAAAAAGTATTTAGGCATGGAGCAATCTGGCAAAGACCCACAAAAATGTAAACATTTCATTAAAATAAAGGGACCCCTGGTGTCCTACCTCAAAGATTTACTAAAACTTCTTAGTGGAATAACATCACACAATATCCTAACAGTACTTCTTAAACATTTACATCAAATGTCAGTTTACATTGCTTGCTTCAACAGTATATCAAAACAGGCTCTGAAAAAATTAATCACATTATGGAGTAATAGTGAGGAGACTGTTCGTGTTCTTGCATTTTTGTGCATTTTGAGAATAACAAGGAACCAACAAGCAGCTCTGTTGAACTTGGTATTAAAAGCTATGTATTTGACATATGTTAAAAACTGCAAGTTCGTCAGTCCCTCCACATGGCCTGGAATTAATTTCATGAGGAGATCCCTGGTCGAAATGTTTACACTGGACTTAAACGTAGCCTATCACCATGTGTTTTTGTATATAAGACAGCTGGCTATACATTTACGAAATGCTATTGTAGTACAGAAGATTGAAAACAGACAAGCAGTGTATAATTGGCAATTTGTGAATTCATTACATTTATGGGCAGATTTAATATCGGCCACATCAAATAAACCTCAGCTCCAACCGCTGTTATATCCACTAGTGATGGTCATAACACATACAATCAAATTAGTGCCAACTCACCAATACTATCCATTGAGATTCCACTGTGTGGAGATACTTATAAATCTGTCAAAGGAATCTGACACTTTTATACCTATACTACCATTCCTTGTAGAGGTAAATAATTTACAAATTAGTGTATAATATTATCAACTTACTTAACAAAACTTTAAATCAATTTTTAATTTCAGGTTTTAACCACATATGATTTTAATAAGAAGCATAAAAAGGTGTCAATGAAACCATTAGATTTTTCATGTGTGTTAAGATTAGCTAAGTCGCAGTTAGCAGAAAATGGTTTTAAAGATTCTGTTATAGACCGAGTTTATGGTCTTTTATTAGAGTATATGGCTAATGAGTCACACTCTATTGCCTTCCCAGATATTTCATTATTGGCTATAATACAGGTATGTTAAATAACAATAAATTGAAATGATATTTTTTTTATATTATATTTATTTAACTAAAATAATTATTGTAATTCGTAGATAAAGCAGTTTTTGAAAACATGTTCAGTTTCAAATTACACCAAAAAATTACGCCAGTTGTTGGAGAAAATTGAAGAAAATTCTAAGTTTATTGAGAGGGAAAGAGCTAAAGTGAGCTTTGCATTGAGTGATGAAAAAATGGTAGCAGCTTGGGAAGCAAGAATGAAAACGAAGGGTACTCCTCTGCTCACATTCTTTGAAAGCTGGAATAAAGTTAATAAAATCCAAAAACGTAAGAAGATCACTAAAAATGATGAGATTGCTGGGGAACTGCCCATGATTAAGAGACCAAAAATATCTGAAACAGAGGATAAAGTATCTAAACCCCAAAACAAAGGACCATTAGTACTTTTCCCATCAGATAGTGAAGGAGAAGAGGATAACTTCAAGTTAGGTGAAGAAGTGGAAGATGTGAAAAAACCGAAAAAGGTTAAAACGAAGAAAAAGGTTAATAAAAAGAAAGAAAACAAGAACGAAACGAAAGCTGAAATTAATGTGCCGGACAAAGAAGATGTAGTGCAAGATTTCAGTGTCAGTGACTGGTGAAATAAATATTTTTTATGAAGAATTACGTTTTTTATTGTTTAAAGACAGGAAGGTCTGTGTGGTGTAAAAGGAAGGTGTTTACACATATTTTACATACATTTTTTAATTACACTCGTAGCACTCGTAAAAAACATTTTAAGCTAAGTTAAAAGTTGACTCGGTCTTCCGGTTGTTTACAGTTTCCTATTTATATTGGTGACTATTTATTTATTTTCATAAATATTAAAGGTAATAATAATGAAAATCAAAAAATACTGATAATAATAATTGTATTAAAATTTATAGAAATAAATTACAAAACTCCTTGAAGGAAGTACGTCCATTGTATTTTTGGTTCCTGTGGCTCATAGGTTTCAATCGTGAGGCAACCGGTTGGTGGAAACGATAGCTTATGGTGCTCACTTAAGTATACCGCTACTTTTAAATCCTGTAATTTGTGATTGTAAATAATGACAAATATTTTTTCAATAAATATTATAGAAATAGTTTCCGCCTGCGTATATGAGGGCACCTAAAATCGGGTGCAGGACCCGATGTTCTGTACCGCGCATAAGGCCGCAGATCCTAAGGTACAAATCCCGGGTTAGGCCGATAAAAAGTTTCCCGTCAAAAAATTTTTATTACCAGCACGGAGTCTGAAATTTGGAAGTGTACAGTCCCGTCTCGGAAAGAACAGATAATCGTTAGCCACTTAAATGATAAGAGTGAAAGATTATAGGGTGCACTTGTGTTTGCACATACACTGGTGCAGTATTACAATTACTAATGTGAGCAAAATCGATCGGAAGGCTGTCATCATAATCTTAATAATATAACAGAAAAAGATAAATTATAGGTATTGGTTACCTTTTAACAAAATATTTACATACTATTTACATTAATTTTTCAGGGTATATAATAAAAAAAATATTACCTTCTTAGATTTTACTTGCTCGTACAAAGCTTTTACTTGGAACTCTTCTCGATCGACGGTTATTTTGAACATTCGAGTATCTTCAAATATGTTTTTAAATGTTATCGTTGTAAATCCACCAACTTTTACATCATAAGGTCCTAGAGGTCTGGGCTCTTTTGCTATGCCTTTAATATTGAAGCTAGAATATAAAAAAGTAACACATACCGTATAGATTGAACTTATTCACTATTAAATATTACGATTTAGAAAAATGTAGCTTACACGAACTCTCCAGCGTCAGGGGAATCAAATGATACCTTAGAGTATTGGGTACCGAGTTCTATGGGTTCAAACCACACCTGGAACTTTCCTTTCTCAAAGGGGGCCAAAGTATATACTTTTTCCGTTATTATTGATGAGTGGGTAACCTTAATATAACATTATATATTGTTTATAAGTTTCGGAAAATATTAGTGTTCGAAAACATACAGCATAGTTGGAACTTGGCTTTGGCTTTAGTTTTATGAAAAAAATTGTTATACTATTTATAACAATATTATATATTACTATTTATAATATCTTTATTAGATAATATGAGATTTATACTCAGGCATATTATTAAGACAAAACTTAGCCAACATGATCAAACAAGCGATCAGAACTTAAGAATAAGTAAAAGCAGAGCCTCCCTTCCTCGAAAAAATATTACAAATATTGCAAAAAATAATCACCGATGCTGTAAAATCAACCCGGACGTCTGTTTTATTCTGGACTCTAAGACGGAGCGGTATACAGGAACCTAGTGGAGTTGTAAACTCTAGGTTTTTTACTTTCGCGGGTAAGCACTTTAGCTTCACACTGTATATGTAAGACCCAACCAAGTCGTTGCTCACTTCCAGGACATCCTGAGATTTACCCACAACAAGAGGCGAATATACCAATCCAAGAACCGCCTGAAATTTACATGAACTTCACTCTTAACCTATGAAAAAGTAATCTGATCGAATCATTTTCTTAATTCAATTATATTATACTATACATTATACTTTATATTATATTGCTATACTTTATACTATATATTATAAGTAGCTAAGAAATAACAAGTGGCAGAAGTAAAATTAGTGAGCCAGCTCAAAACTGCCCACTTTCTCCGAGCTGTTATTGAAAACTTCTATACTCTAAAACTCTTTTTATCGACCCGACATTGAAAACAGAACCACGGGGTCTGCTATATTCTACGCATTGAATGAGGCAGTCAACGAACTTTACAGTTAGAACACTATCGAACTAAATGGGAAATATTAACGCATAATCGTAATATTTCACATAAATCTAAAATGTAAAGCTATTTTTATTGATATCGTCTCACACATAAGAACCTAAAATATGCATAATTCTGATAAAGGCACCAAAACGTACCTCAGAGTTCCCGCCTATCTTGATCGTGTCAGGACATTGGAGCGACTCGCAGTGCACGCGGAACTCCGCCATGGTCGAGAGTGGATTGGAGAGCACGAGTTCGCGGCGCTCGGATTCGCGTGCGCGGCACTTAAAGGCGAGTGTGTCGACGATGTCGCTCGCGATCACTGATATATCTATGTCGTAGTACTGGTACTCGCGAGACACTTCGTTTATAAAAAGGACCTGATGTTCGAATCATTAAAATTAACGATGAATTACTGAGGCTTACTTATAAGTAAGTAAATAGACAAAACACACGTCTACTTTACATGCGGAAATAACTAAAATGGTTTTATCAACAACCTATTTTCGTCGAGGAAGAATTAAATTATGATCCTAGAATATAATATAAATTTATGCAAACGGGCATATATCAAAAATAGTATTGTTGACAATTAAGGCCAATATGATAGATGAATCTTGGGTGCTGGATGTCATCCATCGACTCATTTATTTATTTATTTGGATCTCCAACAATTGTACATAACATACATCCAAAACACGCTTTACATTAACTTAAAACTAACTATGCCCAACCAATTACAGGAGAACACACCATTCACAAACACAATTACAAAACATACAAATCAAAAATAGATTAAAAACAGTAAATAAAAATATTTAAATAAAGAACAAAAAAAAAACAAAAACAGAAACAAAAGGTAGAAACTAATTAAATTTTTAAATAAATTAACAATTTATACTAAAAGAAACACCACATTTTTTCATTAACGATGAGAGCCCGTCACACCCGTCCAGTGTTACTGTGTTTTTTTACACAATAATTATATCCTCGCAATATTCGCGATATTGGAGCATTCTGTCCAAGTTTCGTTCGAGTCCAGTCAATTTTAAAGAACGGATATGGGTTGCGAGGGGGTCTTCTAGGAACATTAATATTAAATAATAATGCCATCCAGCATTCAATAATCATGATTTCAAATAAAACCTCTAAAATGTTTAGACTATCACCTATTCATATTATATTAAGAGCATAATTTATAAAATATTTTTGATGCAGTGTCAATTATTAAATTTAATAACATTTTAAATCTAGGTGATTTCCTACGCAAGAAGAGTTTTAATATAAAACACATATTATCTGTATATATTTTACAAACTAGGAAATAAATCTGGAATATAAACGTGTTATGTTATCAATCATCGAGTATTTTTATAGACAAAGGTAATAAATATAAATCAAAATACGAACCATTGCACTTAAATTTACCAAAATATCACTGCATAAATATCTGGCAAATCTTTTTTTAACTAATTATAACATAAAAATGTAAGTTTACTTTAACAATCATTTCGCACTCCTCATAACACACGAACGTCCATCGACACGTCGCAGCAGCTTCGCCCCATACTTTGATAGTTTCGGGACATTTTATCTCATAGTAACCTTCAAATTTGTCAGGCGTGATTTTTACAACTTCCGTAGAAACGACGTACGACTCTGGAAACTAAGTGAACATAACGATGACCCAGATTATATAGATATTAATTATTTTTCAAAAATATTGAACATTAGTGAAGCAGAAAATACTACGAAAAATAAATAACTTTTATTCACTTAATTGTTATAATATGTTATGTTTAAAGGTTAGGTTACTACTTAAGTTTTTAAGGCTAAGTGTTCGCTCGCAATATACATTGATTTAAATATGTAGTGTCGTATACCTCACCGAATCCTTTGACGTAGGTCTACTTGCTAAGTAAATAGTCTCATAATCTAAAAGCTATAATTATGTATTTACGTAGAGTTCCAACGAACAAATTCGCCGTGGGTGTTAGGATTATATAATATTAATAACCTCAGTAATGTTGTGTACCAGCAACTCTTCCATATGTGGCCGCTTAGCGCGCACGACGAGCGATCGTGCACCGCTAGGTCGCGGTGGCGCGGCCGTACCCGACAGGCTTACGAACAAGGCGCTTTCGCCCAAAGGTGAGTATAGCCCCTGACTCTACATTATTTCGAAATATATATTTTATTAAAGTAGAATAAAAACTGAGTAATCTCACTTTGCATAAATATTTCGTTATTTCTAAAAATAATAAGAGACAATATAATCATTAATTTACTGAGTATAATATATATAAATATAAACAATAGAATTTTAGATGATTTGTGAAAAAAAAACTGTTAGTAAAAGTGTTGATACAGTGTATCTACAGGCGAAAGGGACTGGAAGGGCTTTGTGCAAGTTCGTCTGTTCGATGTAATGGCTTGATGTAAGGCCACTACTGATGGGGCCAATTAAAAGTTATTGGATTTTTCTGTCAGAAAAATCTCAGTAGCAGCCCGGAGTCTAGAAGCTGGAAGTGTGTACACTCCCGTACCTCGGAAAGCACGTAAAGCCGTTGCTCCTGCGCCTGAACTCTTTCCGGTCGTGTCGGATTAGCGTTCCATCGGATTATGAGAGTTAAGGAATAGAGAGTGCACCTGTGTTTGTGCACATCCTTGTGTTGGCTAATCTCTCTTGAGATTGGCCGCCGTGGCCGAAATCGGTCTGGAGGACATTATTATTATTACCGCAAAACAGCACTACTTGTTATTGTTGTGTTCCGGTTTGGGTGAAGTGAAGGGTGAGAGAGTCAGTGTAATTACAGGCACAAAGGACATAACGTCTTAGTTCCCAAGGTTGGTGGCGCATTGGCGATGCAAGAGTTAGTTAACATTTCTTACAATTCCAATGACTATGGGCGTTGGTGACTACTAACTATCAGGTGGCCCACATCCTTCCTATTCTATAAAAGTAAAATAAAAATATAACCTCTGAATTCCCAAGATTGGAGGCGCAATGGCGAACATTGATTTTTTATTTATGCGTGCATTTTACGCTCCTAAACCACCCACATGTTTATTGTTTTGATACATTTTACTATCGATCTGTGATATTATACATAAATACTACGAAGATCCCAAAATCCGAGCGTTGGTTTTTATACTACGTAGCGCTACGTATTCGTAGCTATACATAGCTTTAAAATTAAAAGCTTTTTGGAAGCTACGACAAGTACAATATGTTTCAAATCATGATGATCGTCGTCGATTTTTTTCCATTATTACGTTTTTTTAATTTATTTTAAGAAGGCAGACGAACAATGAGTATATAGGTATGTGACTTCTGAGCCATTTCAATTAAATGGAAAACAATCCCTATGCTTAATAATAAAAAAATAAATACAGAAATTAGCATAACGATATACCTCGTGTTTGCCCATTTTCTTAGGCTTAAAATATACAGGAATATCGAATGTAGAATTAGGTTCGACTTGAAATTCTTTCAAAGTTTCAAACGGTCCGTCCGACACTTCTGAGAGAATCAACCACATATCATCAGAACTACAAGGTTAATAAAAGTTCTGTACAATAAAAATAAATATATATATTAAAATTAGTCATTCTACATACATCAATTATTTCTTAGTAAAAAAAAATAACTTATCTGTACAAAATAAGAAAACAAGAAAAGCAATTTAAAAATTAAAGTATATTTTTAATAAACTAACGGATTAGTGACGACAACATATTGCGTATCGACTTCCCTAACAGGACATTCGAAGTAAAGCGTTTTGTTTTGAATATTTCCCGTGTCGATACACGTTGCATACAACGCTAAGTCCAATGGCATATAGTTTTCAATATTGCAGCACGCCTAAGATATATGACATAATATTCGAAAAATAGTAATAAATAAATTCTCTTTTATAATAAATGAATAAGATATAATAAAATGTATTACGCTACGAATTATTTAATAAAAAAAGGTATGATATTTATTGAAATACAAAATATAAAAACTGTTAAGTAAAGTATATAAACATTTATTACATATATTATATTAAGATAACTACATGTTCTTACCCAAACTTTAATAAACGGATTATAATTGAGGGGTCTGAACGTTATCGTGAAAGTAACGTTTGTACGCGCGGCTATAGCTCCTTGCATGGGCGATATTGTAAACTCATCCGACACCAGTGGTTGCCACCAAAACCTTAGTATAATATGCAAAAAACATCATAAACAAAGTAAAATTAATGAAATGACCAACATAATTTTTTACTTTAATACATTTACTCAAAACGAATATAGCACTATTTTAATTGATTGAGTATTTGTATCGTAATAAGTATAACAAATAACTTCATAACAATAATTAACCAGTATAAGGTCATTATCATCGATTGTCGTTGCTAGGAGGATAAGGGCATCGGGAAAAAGTCAGGGCCCCAATTTCGATGTAGTTTAAACGTATAATGGCGCTTAAACTAATATATAGGAGTAAGACAAGAATTCATTGACTTCCAAAAAGTTCAAGAAAGTTTAGCAAAACAATGACTAAAACAATGTAGTTTATTTTTGCCCATGGAAGGTCCCTTTGGCTTTGGGGCTTCATCTTGCCATATGGTAGCTATGCCATTGTCATCAACGTGTAGATATATTCATCACCTTTAGTTATAAAGTACACGTTACCCGGCACCAAAGTCGCCAGTGTTGTGAAGCATGACCTTGAGCACTTTACAGCCGCGACGGCGCACGCGTCCGAACTGCAGCGAGTTGCGGCCGAGGTAGACGCAAGCGCCAGCCGCGCGTCCGCGCACGCGCACCAGAGGTCGGGAACATTCCAACACCACCATATTCAACTGTACATTGATAAGCATATTATTGAACTTGATTTTGAATGATGTCTGTATAGTTTATGCCTAAAGATAATCATATTACTTACAAGAAATTTGAAAACTTTCATCAAAATATGTTAATATTTCAATAATCTATATAATTCATATATAAAAAAAATGCTGCCAAAACTGATTACATTACAGTCAAAATATTGTAGGAAAATAAACAGATAAGTAAAATTTATATTCATCTCAGCTTCAAATCTACGCATGAACATCAAACATCAAACGAGTAAGTCGAACGACTTAGGCTGAAGTAAAAACATGAGCACCAGCATGCATAAAGGCTAACCAACTTAAAGACGTCTAAAATTAATCTCCAGACTCTTTATCACAGAAGGAGAAAAAAGCTTATTCAAGCCGGGTACAGTTAGGGTTTGTCTCTTCATTTTATAAAAATAAATTTCTTATTTATTTCAAAAGAACTCCTTCAACTCAAACCAACGAATAAGAAATTTACCTTCGTGGACGGTACATTACTAGTATTTTCTAAGTAATTATAGTAACCTGCACATTCAGATTGCTTATCATTCCAACGGGCTTGAATTGTATTTTAAGCGGTACTTTCATATAAGGCCTAATGGTACATTTAGTCGGCACCACTTTTAACGACGCCAAAGTGTTTTGGGAATCTAATGCGATCTGTTCGCTTATTTTTTCATCCTTGTATTGTTGCAACATTTCTCCCCTACAACATAATCACTCTATTTGTTGAACAATTATCTAAGCTTTTAATAATATTATATTGATACGCTTGAATACCGTATAATATAATACATACAAAATAACTTAAAGTATAAAAACAGAAATAGTATTTTTTTATATATCAGATTTATACATATGCTGTAAGCGACAATATATTTTTATACAATAGCAACCTGGATGGTCCCAAGGCTGAAGCTTGAAGATTTGCAACACTAGGACTAAGACACACACTAGTGCCTTCAGATTTCGTGTTGTCCTCGACATTAGGAGTTATGACTTTAAATACAAAAGACGCATCTATTGGCACTTTGCTGTGGTTCATAACTTCGATTTGTCGAACGATTTTGTCTCTTACTTTCACTGTCCCTAGGTCAAAACTTTTCTGACACCCTTCGTAAAGATCAAATAGAAGAGGAACACCTGAAATTTGAAAGCCGAGATGGCCTAGTGGTTAGAACGCGTGAATCTTAACCGATGATCGTGGGTTCAAACCCGGGTAAGCACCACTGAATTTTCATGTGCTTAATTTGTGATTATAATTCATCTCGTGCTTGACGGTGAAGGAAAACATCGTGAGGAAACCTGCATGTGTCTAATTTCATTGAAATTATGTCACATGTGTATTCTACCAACCCGCATTAGAGCAGCGTGGTGGAATAAGCTCTAAACCTTCTCCTCAAAAAGGGAGAGGAGGCCTTAGCCCAGCAGTGGGACATTAACAGGCTGTTACTGTACCTGAAATTTGCCATATTTTTTGGCAAAAAAATAAAAAAAACAATTAATATGTTACATGTTAATATGTTAATTAAAACAATGTAAATGAGTTACCTTCGCCTTTAATTCTAATGATTTCTTCACAAAGTGAGTTTACCCAAAACTGCAACTCAAATTCATATTGCTTAACTTCCTTCGGTCGGAAGTAAAACGTTACTTTCAATCGATGGTTGGGATCGATGCAACTATCTTTGTTATAGCTTACAAACAGCTCTGGTAAGTTTGTAAAGTTTAAGTCCAAACTAAAAATGTACATTGTATTTATTTCATAGAAAAATGGTAAATATAAGTGCTATTAATTATTTATTAATGTTGTTAAATAAAATATCTCATTTTATCAGCATGTTAGGTAATAGTTGCAAAATTTCACACATACTTAATAGGAACTTTGTCATTATTCACAAAGGCTATGTTTTTCTTGTATGTAGAGTCCGGAGCATTTACAATACAACGACCAAAGTCATATTCCATACATGAAAAATAATAAAGTGGCTTCTCTATTTCTGCATAAAGATATATTTTATATTCTGGGCCATCAGAGATCTGCGAATACCGTATTATATCGATTAGTTTTCTTTTAAGAAATGTATTATCAAAAAGAATGGAAATGCATCTCTGCTATAAGCATACTTAATACTACCATAATATTAATAAATTCACGATTGTAGTATAAAATAAAGTCAAAAAAAATTTTCAAACAGAAAACAATACTCACCGATAAAGTGATAGGAAAAGCTTGTACAGGAACTTTCTTTAAAGTAAAATGAACGACGCATTCCACTTCATTCGCAGGCAACACGTGGCCACTCCGGGGCTCTATTTCTACTTGAAGATATTTTTTAACTGTACTAGTGTTGTAGCGCCAGTCAAAGAAAAATGTCGCGGAGCCATCATTTTTAACTGTAAATGGTATTCTTCTTTCGTAGGTTGAAGCAGTCTGCGAAACAGTTAAACATTTAATTTAAAAATTGGTAAAATGTCAATACGTAAATTAAAAAGTTATATTTTGATTATTATACATGTCTATAGTGATGGTAAAGCTTTGTGCAAGCTACCGCAAAACAGCAGTCTTGGTATTGTTGTGTTCCTGTTTGAAGGGTGAGTGAGGCAGTGTAATTACAGGCACAAGAGACATAACAGCTTAGTTCCCAAGGTTGGTGGCGCTTTGGTGATGTAAGCGACGGTTAACATTTCTTACAATGCCAATGTCTATGGGCGTTGGTGTCCACTTGCCCTCAGGTGGCCCATACGCTCGTCCGCCTTCTTATTCTATAAAAAAAATATATCACTTACTTGGTCCAAGTGAATGTTAGTGACAGCATCACTACTAAGTATATGTTCATTTCCTATTAGATAATACGTAACTTTTGGTTTTATTGAATAGCTTAAAGCTTTAACACATAAAGTTATCAACTTGGTTAAATAAGTTATGCTACAAAATATCTTGAAAGAAAGCGGTCCATCGTAAATTGGTGTGTAAAATATCCTAGAAATGTACATTTATTTTTACTCTACGTATAAACTGTTTTTATATGGTGATATTATATTAAAGGGTAAAAATAACTTGTTATTAAAATCATGTAAATATAACGAAATAATAATATCTAGTGTTATTAAAAAGGTACTTAATGTAGATCAAAAATATGTGTAGAAATTTTGACTTTTATGTTTTACTAACTTAATAATCGTGGCTGATCTTGGTTTTAGAACGCCACTTTCAGGTTCAACTACCACTGGAGTTTTCCCGGATTCATTGCAGAGAGAATTTCCTTTGAATTCGAAATTTAAACATTCATCTTCGTTATTTTTTAATATCACTTCGTTATTTGTAGTGAAGCCCACCAAAGAGTTTTTAATGATCAAGATGGTAGGAACAAATACTACATCTGGCTCACGAACAATACCAACAACTAATAAATTCACCACCAGCGATTGAACCGGCATAACAAATTTCCATAGAGATTCGTATATCTGTAAAGAATGTCTTTTATTACAATTTCCTTTAATCCTCTTTCTCGTTCATTCTAACATTATTTAATCATAAAAGATTCAAACATTTGTCAGCTTTAAATCTACTGAATATAACAAGAACAGTATCAGAAATAACATTATATGACATTATAATTACATATTCCTAAGTAAGTTATTAACGGAACATTTAATTTTATTGTAACACAAATAATTTAAATAGCAAGTCTTACCCCAGGCGCTGTAGGTGAGAATGTAAATACCACTTCGGTCGAGGTGCCTCCCTCAACGTAACCCTTTAACTTGTCACAGTGTACAGGTACCAGCTCCCCTTTCTCGGACATCACCATTTCGAAAATGAATTCATAACCCTCGCTGGTCGGATTAATCACGTCAAAGGCTCTTCAAACAAGATAAATTTAAGATGTTAATTCATATGACGTATAATAAACAGCTCATATTACTATTTAAAAAAGGAAACAACAATCGAAGTATCCAAGGAGAAGGGAAAGTTATCTGACACAAATATGGCTTTTTCTTGACGATTCTCCTTCCTCACTTTCGCTACCGAATGAGAGATCCAGCATCGAAATTTTTATATTTTAATTTTTTTTTAATTCTTGTTCAAATCATAACATAGAACTTTTAATAATGTATAAGTTTACTCTATACTAGTAGTGTTTTAGAATTGATATTAAAGAGAAATATTCCAAACTTTTTATAACATCCCGATCCAAGAACATTAAACTCAAGGACGGTGGTGGGCGCCGGGAGGGCTGACCATGTTATCTTTCTCCTGTCCGACGTTAAATAATCGCTCTCTTCAATATCAAGGTGGACGTACGGGACCAGCGACTTGGCACGTATTTTGCAAGATATATTTTGATCATATGGATCTAAGTTATCTACCAAGTAAAGTTAACTTATTAATATAGATTTTTAAGTACATACAACTCAGTACTAAAACATCTCAGTTTAAAAACACTTATTATGGAGAAAAATATATTTATTTTATTACTTTTATATCTCTATACAAGCTTAACTTTTGTTTAGCTTAAGTTTTATTTTCAGCTTTATTTCCATTGCTAAAGTAGTATATAGAAAAACTTACCTATTGTACTTTTTAGTCTAACATTATACTGGAATGCTTCTAATGGTGCAAATGTAACTTTAAATTCTCTATTCTCATTAGGTTTTAGGCAGGCTTGTGATGGTTCAATAACAAAAGGCAGATTCGCCTCAAACCACGTGTCCACGCTCTCTCTTCCTATACTACCACTGTATAACGTAATTCTGCTAGGATCTAAATAGCCACATAGACATTAAATTATTTTTTATGAGCAATTAATACATAATAATATAATATATATTTATACATATAAATAAAATAAATTCATTATTTCTATTATAATTAAAATGTACAAGCTGAATCTAAATTGTTATTCAATAAACCAAATTCTACCCACATGCACGCGCAAACGCATTTTATAGTAATGCTTACTAGTCGATTGTATTGGACAGAGATATTTAAGTAATTTATTTACGTGTACTTTATACAAGCCAAGGTTAGCCTATAAAATTATGTTTTGTTTGTACTAGAGTTTAAGTTCCTTTTACGTTCTATGTGTTTTTGTGCAAAAGGAAAATATCGCGCTCAAACCTGAATGTGCATAAATCATATTAAAACCTTAAAACTTAATAGAAGAGTAACTAATATTTTATTATGTTTATTTAAAATACATTATGTTACCGTTTTCAACGAAGGGCTGTTGCTCTTTTGGTTCTGCAACACATGGAGTTCCAGCTTTATCGACACTTCCCTATAAAGTTAAATCGTTGCAACGTAGTTCAATGGCAGATATTATTCAATTATTGAAAATTACTTACTTCTTGTAACTTATCAATTCTAGCCGGATACTCGTCATCTATTATAAAATTCCATACAATTTTCAACAAAACTTTACTAGTGTTTTGTACCTTGAAAGTAAATTTCCTTATCTGAAAGCAAGTATCGTAGAGTTATAACATGGTAACCTTTTATAAATACGTTTTAATTTGATCCAAATACTAAAACGAATACAATATTAGATTACGTACGGACGAAATTATTAAATAAAGCTGAAATACAAGATTAAAAACATCATACAAAATCATCGTCGTTTTTATGTTATTTTCATATCATGAGAATGTAAAAGGCCTAACACCAAGTTATTTTTTCTACACAAAGCTTGATTCGTTGGCGTAAAAACTATAAAATTAACAAAGGGCAATTTAACACTTACTTGATAAATAAATGTATCTTCAATATTCTTTTCTCCTTCCAAACCACACACGTATTTAGTGTACTCCGTTGTAGCGGAATACACAACAACCATGTGTATAACATCCGACAAATATCCAGGAATTAAATTACCTTGTTCATTTACATTGGCTTCATATCTCTCGTTTAAATCAGCGTCTCTATATAAAAATTGATTATTTTGCAACACGTAAACTCTACATTTTTGCATTGCATGCATTATTTTATAAAAATAAAGCAACAGAAGTTATTGTAAAAGTAAAATCCTTAGTTAATAAGTCTATCTTCTAATCAAACATGCAAAAGCATTTCTTGAAATATCTATGTGTACCGACATAAAATGTAAAAGATGAAAATATTAAAGGGTCATTGTGTGCAAGATGGTACTTTTACATTTTATGTCGGTTCATAATCTTCAGAAAATATTAAAAGGTCATTGTGTGCAAAAACGCAAGTGCAAAATATTGTTTAACTTTCATAGTCCCATAAGAGAAGTAATCAGAGGCATTATATAATTTCCAAAGCGCACCACATCACCGCCAAGTTCGTAACTTCGAACTAATACTGAGTTTCTAATATTCTCTAATAATTATAATTCTGAGAATGTATCATGTCATAAATCAAATAATATGCGTAATAATAAAGTATCCTAAATGTATTTACAAAAATTAAACATTTTATCAAAAATATAGATTTATCTATCAATCTACGTGATTAGAAAGAGTAGAAGGACGATTTCACATACGACTTCGAAACCTTAAAAAATTAAAAATGGACTTGCCTATTATGGTCATAGATAGTCACCGTTTGCCGACTATCCCAGGTACTTGATTTGATATCCAAAGTGAAAAAATCATTACTTATAGCAACCAAGACCAAATTCAAAAATTCCTGTAAAAATGTATATTCGATTTATTTTTATTATTATATTGTTGGTTAAAGTTACAAGAAGGAACGAAGTAAATAAAAGTGGTATATTGTAATAATAATTTCATATAAAACTAACAGTTCTATTTAGTTTTGATAAAATGGTTGCAATTAAATTGCTAAATTAAACTAAGAACTGACAAATTGAGCAGCTGATAACTAAAAAAAAACGAAAATACATAGAACAAATACACGTACAGTCTTATATGTTTAACGTACCTTATTATTGTGTATATAGATAATATAAATCGTATACAATAATTCAAATGGCAGTAAACAATCCGTTTCCATAATCAGAATGGCACGCTTTAAAATACATACCTTGTTCAGCACCACTGGTTGAGGACAGAAGAAAATTATCTCTAAATCCTTCTCTTCTCCCGGCGATATGAAACCAATCGATGGCTTAACAATAATGTGCTCAAAGTTATCCCATTTAAACTTGTATACTTTCTCAGAATTATTGACCATGATTACTGATCGTCTATGTGTAACACATAATTCACAGCCACCTGAATGATGATATTGATGTAAGTTATATTTCTAAATCACTTTAATACTATGAAGTAATAGTGTTTAAAAATACTATAAAGCTGATTTTGTTTAAAATTTTTTGATAAAGGTAAAAAAACAGTTCAATTAAATATACATAAAAATATAAAATAAAAGGCAATACACTGATTTGATGACTATCATTGCACAGCTTACGCTGTAAGACATTTAAGACACTTGTTATTTAAAGACGATAGTGCTAATCTTATAGGGGAGCTTATAGGGGAGCGATGCACTTCCTCAATCTTCAACTACATTAAATTCACGTTTTACGAGTCATTCCATAAAATACACAAAGCCAAAGAAATATGGTTATACATAAATAAATACACTCATATATTATTTACGATCTTTCCACGGCTAAAACCGGCAGTGATAGTATAATATAAAATAAAATTGCTATGGCAGACCAAAATTCAGAACATATTTGAGAACAGAGTGTTCTACGCTGGTTCCAGCGTCGCTCGCTTTCACAGATGCCTGTGATGCTTTTTTCGATTTCTTCGCTTCAAGTTGCCGGGACTTTTTCTTATCGATGGGTGCGCTTTTACTTTTCTTCCTACTATCCACTGTAGACACCGTTGACATGGTCCTTACATCATTATAAAGAATATTTTACTAATGTAATACATGTATAAACGTGAGTTTGTTTGTTCATTCTCAACTACCAACCGATCATCGTGAAATATTGTAAATATGTTGTCAGGGGTTAAGAAAAGGTTACGTAACTTAAAAGCCACTACATAAAGACAAGCAAGCTGTGGGCGGAAAATAGTAACCTAAGCATACATTATTATTTCTAAGAAATCACTTTCTACGACTAACAACGCTAACAACAGTGCAAAGCATAACGATAATATTTTATAAAAAACATTTCAAATTTGAAATCCGCTTAAATTACATTAAATAAACCCATATTTTAATTTACCCATCCACTGAAGCTTTATAAGCGTTGAGATCGATGTCCATAGAAAGCATCTCCAGTCCTAATAGTACCACATCTTCCATAAATGCTTCTGCTTCGCATAGTATCTAAAATCAATGGAATTTAGACTAAATTTCTAGGCTACTGGTGTAACAAGACTATATATTTATGATATTAAATAAATATTATTGTTGCTGTTCATTTCTAAGATATGTTTAATTTATTTTGTCATACATACATTGACTTTGTAATATGAATACACATAACAGCCATAGAAAAAAAACATTTAAAATACCGTAATAATTTTAATGTACCGTAAAACATTCGTAGGGATTTTCAAATATTGTTAACTTCACATCGCAAGAAGTCCTCCCGTTCTTTATCGGATTATAGTGAACAATTAATGTTACTATTTCATTGGGTTTCAATAAAATTTTCAAAACTATATTCGAAACATCTGAAGATTAAAAAGAAAAGAAGGATAAGGTCCAATTTTAACAATATCAAAAAAGGTTCAACATTAATTTACCGTTATTGCCTATTAAAATCGTGTGATCGCTGTCTGGTGCAGATGTAAGCCAAAATATAGGCCTTTCTTCTTTTATAGGTAATAATACATGCGCTGAAACTATTGCCTGCACAGAACTAACGTTTTTGAAACGAATTTCTTTATGAGAAATTGAACCCAAGCAAGTAACAGGAAAATTAAGTACGGCCAATCGTTTGTGTCTTAGGTTTGGAGTTATTAAACCAATTCTCGGTATGACTCCTTCACCGATTAAACAAACTTTAAATGATTTTTCTTGGTTTTGCAATAGCTTTAGCCTAATTTCCAGAACTGCTCTATATTCCTTAAAAAATGTTAACAATAAACAGTGAGATGATAACTTTTTAAATTAAACTTTTATTTTTAACTATTTTATTTACCTCCAGAGCTTTCGGACTAAATATAATTTCTAAATTTTTGTGTAATAAAGGTTCTATGTGGGTATGATACTTGTCCAATGAAAAAATATCCGAATTAGAATTATTCTGATAATGTAGTTTCATAGTTAATGCACAGGCAACTAAGCCGCTATTATAAAGATCAAGAATTGCCACATATCTTGAATTTACAGTTACACAAAAGAAGTGCAGCGTGACAGAGTCCTCCACAAAAACACAATGCGCAGATGACTAGAAAGAAAATCATATCTATAACCTTAATTTTGTATAATTTCGTTTTATGTAAAATTAAATCGTTAAAAAAAAATTGTAAGAACTGCATGTCTGACACTCAAGTTAATAGTACGATTTTTAAAATTATTAAATGAGTTCTTAATTTTTGTTTAACACTTCATTATTGATTCATAAAATTAATGGTTAATATATATTAGTAGAAGAAAATAATTTACAGTTGCAGAAAACAAAAATACGTGAAACGTTACCTCAGGAACTTTGTAGTCTAAAAGATTTTTTACAATCAAATGTTCACGGAAGGTCGTTTCTAAATTCCAGAAATCTAATGTTGGCATCGCTCCTGTACCAACCAGCTTAAGTGGAACCCCCTGGCTTTCAGCGGGACAAGTATCACTTATTACAAAGTTAATTGTTTCTTCGAATGTTGCAGCAGATGTGGCATTAAATTGTATCTGAAGAGTTCTACTTGTGCCGGGTGCGAGAAGATTGTCATCATTGTAAATGAGAAAATTGCCACAGTTTATTGGTGGATTCTTTAATCTGTTAAGTCACAAATTAATTTATATACCATACATGTACTTCTAAACTGTATTGTCAAATTAAAATAACTTACTTGTTATCTTTTAATTTCGCTTGGGGTTGAGGATCTTCAGGGTCAGGTCTATATTTTAACGGAAGAACAATTTCATAGGTTACGGGACATTTACTGGTATTATTTAAAATAACTTCACGGATTATTCCACTTCCCACGGGAATTATATGGAAATTCAATTCGCCAAGAGGGAACAATGTGAAACTAGAATATATTTCAAAGAAAAATTATGTAGTATTAAAGTAGTATTGATTCAAAAATTTTAGATACTGATTACTCACGTATTGTAGAAAGAGGCGATCGTAACGCAAACTGGGAACTTTGCTACGACTACTTGATTTTTACTGCCGTCTAACAAAGAACAAATGTAGGCAGGCACATTTACTAAATTTAGAGATGTAGTCGGAGTGCAAATAAATTCTATACTGACAAGCTTTATAGAAGGTGGTATTATACCACATTCCGGTGTCGCTTCGAACGACCGTAGTAAAGATGGTTCAGGAAAATTCTTAACTTTTTTCAATCTGAAATAAATAAAGCCTTATTATAAGTTAAAAGAAAAAAACTTCATTAATACATATATTCCTTGATATAATAATGTCCTCTAGACCGATTTCGGCCACGGCGGCCAATCTCAAGAGAGATTAGCCGCCTATATTATAGTGCACAAGTCTGTGCGCAAACACTGATGCACACTCTATTCCCTAACTCTCATAATCCGATGGGACGGCAATCCGACACGACCGGAAAGTGTTTAGGCGCAGGACCAACGGCTTAACGTGCTTTCCGAGGTACGGGAGTGTACACACTTCCAACTTCCAGACTCCGGGCTGCTACTGAAAATTTTCTGACAGAAAAACCCAATAACTTTTTATTGGCCCGACCTGGGATTGAACCCAGGACCTCTGGGTCTGCGGCCTTACATCAAGCCACTAGACCAACGAGGCAGAAAATTCCTTGATGTTCTTTCATAATTAAAATTTCGAGAAGTAATATGTAATACTTAGTTGTATTTTTTTATATATATTATAAAGTTAGCACACTGACTTGTAGAAGACATTATATCTGCCACGATTTAATAAGTACATCTCCCGAACTACCGTTGAGTTAACTTTCACATTGCCGTAATTTAGGAAGTTTTCGCTGGGGTCCTCGTGTGCGCATTCTACCATTACGTCATAACACTCTGCAGACAAGAATAGCGAATCTGTTACCATTGGGTCTCCGCGCCCTAGTGCGTCGTATATCTAAAAACGTAGTTTTACTTTAATTTTTATTCTTATAACAAGCATTATTACTTTAAATTATTATAAATTCCATCATTACAATGTAAAATTAACAATTCCAGAAACCTTTTATACATATATAGTAAATATATAAAATAGATAACGTTTTATTTAGTTTATTGTCATTTGAAAAAACATACAAGTTAGATTGTTGTGTCGCAAATGGAAAACAATGAAAAAAAAGAGGTCGAGATAAATTTAGCTAACATCAATAGTTAGTGCTTTATTAGCTATAACGCCAACTCTGCAAGCTATGTAGGTCACTGGGACGATCTGGTTGTCGTTCCTTGCCACAACGCCAGTCTTTTGAGCTATTAAAAAATCTTCAACAAAATCTTCGGCATTTCGTATTTTCCATTCAATAGGAAGTATAGAATCATTTTTTACAATAAACCTATCATCTTCCCGGCGATACAACAAATGCTTGCCAAACTCTAAAAAAAATTAATTCTATAAATTAGTTCTTTAAATATATTATAAATATTAAACATATTATTAAACAAAAAGTATTTTTTGTTACAGTACTTCTTTGAATTTATATTTTTCACCTATCATTTTGGTCAATGGCAGAATTTCTACAACAGGAACGACTCCACTACAGGCTATAGTTATAGTAACTACTTCAGGATTGTCTTTTATACAGAACATCAAAATAGTTGTATTAATTCCAATTTCAGTCGGAGCAGCATTTATTGTCAACTTTCCCCGACAGCCAGGCTAAAAAAGGCAAAACTGACATATTTATATAATGTCATAAATAAACCAGTGTTATTGTACATTAAACTGAGATAAATTATTAAATGCACCTCTAAACTCATAAAAGATCTGTCAAATTGGAAAACTGTTGTGTCTTCAATAAATGCAATTTCAATATCAGTCGTTATCAACGATGAATTTCGTAGATCTACAGTGTATTTTTCTTCGTATATTCTGCAAATAAAATAATCAATCAATCTTATATTATCAACTACATAGGTTACTATGATACAATTAATTAATATTTATTTACCGATTATTTCCGATGAAAATAGGTCCAAAATCGAAGAGCTTTTGATCATCTAAATATGCACCTTTGTAAACTTCATCTTCTAAAGTTCTCCTGACAAAGTTTTCAAACATTTTTTTTGGTCGGGTATCTAGTCTTATGAATAATAAAAACAAAATTAGTTTTAGTATTACAATCGAATTAATTTTCCCGATATTTTAATAATAAATACCTTGGTAAATCGCATATACCAGATACAATTATGTCAACTCGTGATTCCGGCCATCCGCTAACTTCAACGAACCTTCTGACATTGAAATTTCCTTCTATTTGCGGACTGAATGTATATTTGCATCTGACTAGATCTCCAGGATATAAGACGATACGTGTATCACGATCTAAAATTAGCCTTTTAAGTAAACGATTTAATGTTTGAATAAACTTTAACAGTTGTGGTTTTTCGATTAGGTCCGGGATCTACGAATCTAATGCAGTAATAATTAACAGATGTAGAAACTCAGAATTGATCGAGCTCATAATACTATTTTAAAAGTTACCCTTAATTTTATAGATAGGAGTGTGCGTGTTTAAGTTTTAAATTTCTTTCATTTAATTTCAAAGAAGCTTCAAAAAGACAATCAGTTGGCCATCAATAGGTCCATGTACCACTTTTTATTTTATAAGGAGTGATAACATTTTTTTAAACATAATCCTACTAATATTTAATGTGATAGTTTTCATGTTGAATGCAAATAGAACTTGGCGTAGCGGTGGTATATGTCAAAAAATAAGAATATAATTATCGATCCTTTGAAAAAAAAAACAATTATTCTGAGTTTTAATTTACACTCAGGTATTACATATAAAGTGACAAAAACAGTTAATTACCAGATAAAGATTTTACACTATGCATGGGTACTGGATAGTTGACGTCTGTTTGACTTTCTTCTGGTAATACCCTTTCGATTGATGTAGACGGTATCTCACTTGTTGATGTTTGAGAAGAAGTTACCTAAAACATTCATAGCATAGTTACCTGTACAGGTGCAGTGAGCTGTGCAGGTATGCACGTGATGTAAATGGCATATGGATATTTACTACCAGAAGGTTCATTTATTCATATACCTTCCTACATTTATTAAAATATCTCTATTCTAACAATGCGACAGTAAAATAGTTTCTACCTTTTTACCGCATGAACAATGCCATTTTGATAATATATTTAAAACATTATCTTGAGTCGTATCGTCTAATAAACTTAAATCATTAACCTGATTGCATTCACATTTTTTTATCTGCAAAAGCATAACATTAAATTTTATTTACTCATATAATGATATTATTTGTGGGATCTGGACTACCAAATAACTCACCGGTGGTTCGTCTAAATAGAACCAACATAACGGTTCTTCACTATTTATTACTGGGAAAGTTTTAGGTAGCAATACTGTATACGTCTTTTTATTTACGGGAAATTTGAGTAGATCGTATTTTTCTTCATCTTTAAGGGCATCCTGTACGAGAGCTGATTTAGCAAACATGTTGACTAACGCCTGCTTGTAACGTATACAAGGGCATGAAATAACAGTCAATGGGAACCCTCTTTCCGAGAGACTAACATCTGATACCTTTAAAAAATAAAAATGATTTATTCGATTAATTTTTTTTTGAATCAATAACTTAAACACTGATAATTTCATATTTTTATTAAAATATTATCGTTCTTACTTGTATTTGTACTTCAGATTTTCGCTTAACTTTCTTCTGAGCCGAATTAAGCACTTGTCCAGTGAAACCATACAACGGACTACCAACATCTTCAAGATCTAATACCCAATTGTTCGCAACATTTATAAGATTCTCGTAAGTAGTTTTAATATATTCGTTATACCGCAAGTTCATATTCAAATATTCGCTCGTAGGTTTTGCTAAAACCGGATTTTACAATCATAAATGAGTTAAACGAAGTATGTAAGACACACTTTTGATTTTCTATGATATTGTTTAATATAATTATATCTTACCTTTAATATCGTCTTTCTTTATTTTCTTTTTAGATTCCGATTTATCAAAAGCTAAAACTGATCTACTATGATCTGAAAAAGTTTAATTAAATTGAAAAAATACTAATATATGTATATATTTGCAATTTTTTTTTTATAAATTTTAAAATACCTCTAGCACTTCTATCTTTAAACGTTGCTAAATTAGGAGAACTGAAACAAAGGTTAAATTAACACAAATAGAAGTACTACTTATTTATAGATAAACAATCAATTTTAATAAAGCATCAATACCCGACTTTTTCGTAATGCTTATTACGTCTTTCTTCCAATCCATAATTAATATAAATAGACTTTAATTCAGGACTTATAGTTTCGAATTCTTCAACCTCCATTTCTTCAAACGACTGCAAAATTTTTGCAATTTCCGTCTCATCGTATACTTTGGACGTCTCCCTGAAATATCAATAATTGTTATTTTCTTTTTGAAAAACAAAGTTGGAATTTGTCTTGTTACAAAGTTCATATTTCTTAAATTACATAGAAGGCTCCTTAGGATTATGGATTATAATAAAATAACATATGTCAGTTAATATTTCTTACTCATCACCAAGGTCGGCGTCTCGTAGATTCTCTTCATAAGTCTGAGCCCATCTATAAAAGTCCGATTGACATAACACGAGGTGTATATTTCGTATATTACGTTTACATTTAATGAGAGTGGTGAGAACTTGTGGTGGATTTTTTATAACGATACTTGTTAAGCTATCTACTACAAAACCTCTGTCAAATCTTGGTAATTTTAGGTAATCAGACAAAACTTCTTGAAATAAATCCTGCGAAAATTAATACTTTTAACAAAATATATGTTGTATTCAAAATATTCAATTTAAAATCACATTTTTACTTGTAATTTTAAATAAAAGAAATACTGTATTTTCTAACCATTTGAAACATTGTGGTAGATCCCATAGCTCCTAAAGCAGTTTGCGAAATAACTGAAGAAGTCGGTGACCTTTTCTTCTTCTTGTCACTAACTTTAGACCGTGGAGTGGCATTTTTATTGTTTGCCAAAAATGCCATCTTCTTGTATAACACTTCAAAACTGTCGTCTTTATCTTCAGAAGAGACTATAAAAAATATGTGATCTATAGATTTTAAATTCCAGTTTAATTAAACTTAAAAATATTAAAAAGTCAGTAAATATCGAATTAAATTTGTAGTTACCTTCAGCATCTGCCTCTTCTTCATCAGAATTAGTTTTAGTTACATTTTTTCTTGATATCTCATACATTTCGTTTATGGCTTGAATAAGTAAAAATTTTGCGGAGCAGTTACAAACACACAAAGCTTCAACAAAACACGAGTCTACGTTGATTGTTGGAAGTCCGAGTGCTTTACCTATCGCATACGCAATTTCTTGACACTGCATTTCTGTAATTTTATTATTTGTTAAAATTGTGTTTTTACCGTATCATATATGGACATCGTTATTTATATCATTTAAATAATAAGCTTTGGTCAATTTACATAAAACGACATTATATGTATATTTGATTTATTATAACTCATTTAATTTAAACTGGACTCGTACTCAAAATACTCCAATAACTACTCCTCCTATTTATTTATTTACTAAATTATACAGATTCGACATTTGACAGATATATAAGCCTGTATAGTTTTTTTTAGTTTATTAGTTACATTTAGAAAAGCTTATGACTAATGCTAATAATTGTAAATACTAACCTTCACAGGGAGATCCGTGCATAAATATCAGCATACCATTGGAATGCTTATCTTTAGAACCAGCTTCTGTCGATGTAATATCAAAAACGTTTAGACATTCTCTTATTGGATCCACATTCGCATCTTTCATTTCCTTTATTACATCTGTAAAATATAATTGCATAACAAAAGTAAGTTTGCTCATTTATATTTATCAAATTTAATAGATTTTAAAATAATTAACCATTGATAATTTCCGTTTCTGTTCTATGTATTTTGGGAGCTGCTGCTTCCTTTGTGGCTGCCGCCGTTTTTGCAGTGCCTTTTGGACTTTTAGCTTTTCTACGATTTAAGAAATAAATTATGATTTGTCAAATAACAACGGTCTCTATTATATTAGTCAACAATGAAATTTACCGCGAAGAGGCAGATGCTCTGACTGTGGACGGCTTAGATGATTGAGCTTCCTCTTCTTTGCATCTGAAGAAAATATAATTAGATTGTTGAATTCAAATATTATTAAAAAGTGCAGTTTAATATTTAACAATAGTAACCTCTTTACTCTTTCTTTAAACTTCTTATAGAAGTTAACTATCTCTGATGGCATTCCAGAACCTGGAGTAGACGCTGGTAATAGCATCTCTTCAGGCTTATTGTAATATCTATATAGTAATTGGTAGATGTCCTCCTCATCTTTCCATTGCCTGTAAACATATGTATATATACTTATTAATATTTTCATTTTTAACAAGTATTAAAAATAAAAATGAAACAGCTTACTTATCACTATGAGCTATTATGAGTTCGATGGGAAATGGGCAAGGGTTTGTCAATCCGAAATAAATTTCAGATGTTTCTGCCCACGGTAACGTCGGTGGAAAGGTAACATACGGTCCGATTATATGCACTTGAGGTAATATCCCTTGACCGGTGATCGGTATTGTTAGTCTGTTTGGATTCATGTGAAATTTAAATATCAAAAGGCCCTCATATGCCATCTAGAAACAAAAATAAATAGTACATTATTAATAATAATAATAATGTCCTCCAGACCGATTTCGGCCACGGCAGCCAATCTCAAGAGAGATTAGCCAACTATGCAGGAGATATTATAGTGCACAAGTATGTGCGCAAACACAGGTGCACTCTCTATTCCCTAACTCTCATCATCCGATGGGACAGCAATCCAACACGACCGGAAAGAGTTCAGGCGCAGGACCAACGGCTTTACGTGCTTTCCGAGGCACGGGAGTGTATACACTTCCAACTTCCAGACTCCGGGCTGCTACTGAGAATTTTCTGACAGAAAAACCAATTTACTTTTTTTTTCATGGCCCGACCTGGGGATTAAACCCAGGACCTCCGGATCGGCCTTACCACTAGACCAACGAGCCAGTCAAATACATTATACATTTCTTTTATAAAGTTCAAAATACACTTATTCATGCACTAAAAAAATCTCACAGATTTGCTACGTAATCGGACATGAGCTTGTATGAAAAATCAGTTTTAGTAAATATTATTTTTTTAAAGCGATAAAATCAGTGTGGGTTGATTTTTATGTAGGATATACATATCAATTTAATTGTAAATATATCTATTTTTTAATCAGCCTTGTGAAATGACAATTTAAAAGTGCTTGCAATAACTACTTAAATAATGTGTATATTGTAAAATAACCTCAATTGTGGGCTTAAAAGCAATACTCAACCATCCTCCTTCACCAGGTTCATACTTTCCAGAGCTATCAAGAACCGTCATAACGTTTGACCCCGGAGTTTTCAATCTTAATGTTACAAACCAGATGCACGTAGGTTTTCCACTTAAATATGACATTAAATAATTGTATTCATTTTAAATGAAAATATTAATCGATCCTTTATCCGATATCCGATATCCGATATCAGATTTTTTTTATAGAATAGGAAGGTGGACGAGCATATGGGCCACCTGATGGTAAGTCGTCACCAAACGCCCTTAGACATTGGCATTGTAAGAAATGTCAACCATCGCTTATAGCCAATGCGATCACCAACCTTGGGAACTAAGATTTTATGTCCCTTGTGCCTGTAATTACACTGGCTCACTCACCCTTCAAACCGGAACACAACAATATCAAGTATTGCTGTTTTGCGGTAGAATATCTGATGAGTGGGTGGTACCTACCCAGACGAGCTTGCACAAAGCCCTACCACCAGTAATGTTGGTACCTACCACCAGTTGACTTATTAAAATAAACTGTCGGTTTTTTTACCTCACTTTGGTTTATGCTATTGTGGATTTAACTCTAAATATGAATATGAAATATTCATACTTGCATTTATATTTACAACTAATAACTGTTGTTTGCATTTATTATAGTATTAACACATTTATGTTCATTCCACACACATCACACATTCTACCATCAAACATCTATTAGTAATTGTTGTGTACCGGTTTGAAAGGTGAATGTTACAACAGGCATAAGGGATATAACATATTAGTTCCCAAGGTAGATGGCGCATTGACGATGTCAGAGATGGTTAATATTTCCTAAAGCGGCAGTGTATATGGGCGATAACCACTTACCAATAGACGACCCATTTGACAGTCTGCCTACCTATTCTAAATTAATGAAAAATGTATCCTTACATATTTTTTATAGGAATTGAGCATATAACTTTATCTCCACATCTCACGGAACCAAAATCAATTTCTTTCACATTAGATACTATGTAAGGTACTGCACATAAAGCCTTTATTTGGACCGGAATTGACACCCCATATGGAACCTACGGAAACAAATAAAATACTTTGAGAAAAAAGAAAATCGATTGACAAACAGAGGAAAAAACGGTACTGGTTTGTTTTGTCTTTGCCTATTCACATATAAATACCACATGGAAATATTTTACCGAAATAAGTGTGTTAAATTATAATAACTATATTGATTATTAAATTATAATCTTGAAAACGGGGTAACATGGTAAGAATATTAAGCAAAGCAAACATATCGACCTTACTTAAAAAAGGTTACTTTAGTTAAACATTGAATTATCTTTGTCATTATTTATTTGACATCCAATAAATATATGACAATAAGACACAGCATTGTTTTTCTAATAACTAAACAATGTTTCTGAGCCGTTTTATATATAATTACAGTAATTTTTATAAAAACAATATTGAAATATAAAAAAACTCCAGTACCATCCACATCCTCTAGTTTTGCTTAGCTACATGTTCTCTTTAATTTATTTAACAGAATAAGCCATAACTGCATAATTTATATGCATTCCTGGTCTAAAATACCTCTAAATTAAAGGATGTTTCAACATTCTGCTCCAGTTCAGTGATATCAGCTGACGTTGGCGCGAATACAACTTCAAGCTTTCCCGTTTCACCGGGACCCAACTTTCCACATAACTTCAATGTCAGCCAAGGAGGAAGATGAGTGCTTTTTGCAATATGCAGCTTTGTTACTATTGGGCCGTAATTTATTATTTCTATACAACATTGTATCTAAAATGATCGAATATTTGATTAGAAAAAACTGATTTTCTTAAATTTAAAATAAATGTTATTTCAAATAAATGACTGTCTAATTACCGTACTGCCAGTAATAACAACACCATAGTCGATCATATAGGGAATTGTGGCAAAACCAGGAATAGGTCCAATTTTTGACGCTGATTGAAAAGCACTTAAAGTTTCTGGATGCAAAGTGATATGATTTATAACTAACATTCGCTCTATTGACAACTCGATATCCATGATAGAAGGATATGCATCCTGAAATTAAAAATACAATAATAATATGCTATTTAATTTACTCTAGTTATAGTATTTTTAAGATGTTATTTAATAATTACCCAAGCTGAACATATATGCCAATCAAGTTGAAGATAAGGATCTTCAAAACATTCTTCTACTAAAGGTGTATTCAAATGTTCCGATGTAGTACTAGAAAATACTTCACGAAGCGCTTCCAAATATTCTTGTGTAAGTGCAGGTATTGCTAGATAGCCCAACTCCAAGTCAAGCTTAAATTATATTTATTTAAAAAGTACACAAAACTATATTATATCACATACTTTAATTTATTTAATATTATTTTATTAATTTATTTGTATAAATAAATAATAAATACTCGATAATGATTGATCATTGGTAAAAATTCAACGTACATGAATTTGCATGTCTCGAATATATTTTTTCTACTTTTTTGTATATATTTTTACCGCCGTCAATAGCTACCAAACCAAAAAAAAAGCTTAAACAATGAGGAGAACAAGTTAATAAAATGATTTGTCTATGCTTAATTATATTATATATAGATAAACTGTGCAAATGACATGTTTTAATATAAATGCAAAAACATATGTATTATATATTTATTATTGTATATGTGTATGCTTATGTAAATATTTTTAATAATTTATATGGTGGCAATATTTCTTCTTAACTTTTAAGCAGGCGCTCTTTAAGATCTCTTTATCTATTTAAGAATGATACCGCTTGTTACTACAGTTCCTTAAATATATTATACTTTATAACATTGTTTTTGGTTTAATTGGAAAACAATATTTAGGAATTGTCATTATTATTTTTCAAATGTCTCAGAAATATAAAAAAGTCTCAATAAACAGCTTTTAATATTATAAGTTACCTTCACAATATCTGGTCTTGGTAGCGATAAATATACTTGAGGTATAACACCCCATCCAAAAACTTCTATAGGTATAAACGGAAGATGTCCGATTTCTAAAAGAAAACTTCTCTGAAAATATCCCATTATTCCGGGTCTCATTTCAATTTTAATTTCCGATTGCTGTTCTGGTTCTAATTTTTTTTCAGGTGGTACTAAATTAAGAATGGTTCCATATAGATTGTTCTTAAACTTCGGCTCATTTAAGTAAGTTTTATATTCAAACGGCAGCTGTGCGATGTTTGAAATAATCAATTCTTCCGTGGCATTTTCATGATAGGAACGTATTTTAAAATTAAGTTTATGGGTACTTATTTTGTACAGTAACTCCGAACTCTGACCAGTAATAATGATCGTTTCAGGTGGCCCACCTAGCACCTCACATTCTAATATCACACGAACGTTTATATTATATTTTGGTCTGAATATTACATTAACATATTGGATTTCATCTGGTTTCAACATCCCAGAATACGGAACGAGTTGAAGAACATCATTTATCTTAATATAAGACATTTTATTAACTTTTGGAAATTTATGTATCCACTGAAATTGCGTATCATATACCGTATCTATCATAGGAGCTATTTTTTTCATTATTTTATATTTTGATAATTCAATTTCATCACCAATATTCTGTGGGCTCACTGAATATACACTAATCGGCTTCAGATTGTTTGAAATACCAATATCGTTACCACTGTTAGTATTATATAAAGCAATATTTGATCCCATTGGAGTTCGACATGCTAAAATCTCGTGTAATTCTCCTTCATCTGTTAAGTTAAAATATGTTTATAATTTATTTCAATAATTTTTTACCTCAATGTACATACAATAATAGAACGCACCACTCTGGGTTTCCGTTGTAGAAGCTCCACAACAGCTAAAGTTATTCGCAACCTTTAGATAATCGGGCTATTTTAAATAAAAAATGTTAGTTTATAAAAACAGCATATTTTTTAATATTAAATAATTTATATCTATATTAAAAGTAAGAATACACGATAGGTCACTTGTATTCATACAAATGCTAATTTTTGCTAACCGTTGCTGAGCTTATGATGCATTTCTTCCAGTTAAATTTGTAGCAAACAAGCAGAGGAGTCACATTTTGAATTTTAATAGTTCTACTTTCGATTGTTCCGTTTAAAACACACTGAAAATCAACTCTCGGTGATAAGACATATATGTTCGGAAAGTTTATCTTTCCGATAAGTTTAATCGCATCCTACAAATAAATAAAGTTATTTTTTAAATAATACTCACCGCAACTCCCAAACGTATAAATTATTATTATTTATTATCTTACTTTATTTTTGTGTCCCTTAAATTTAATTCGTAACAAATCACAATATACACGAGATTTAAGTGACATGTGTTTAGTTGTATCGAACAAGATCTGTATTTTAATTACTTCTTGATCTTCCAAACATTCTTCTATCAAATGAGTAAGATTAAATACCCATTTAATTTTGTTAATATCATGAAAAAAATGCAAAGGGCCTTTTCTCAAAGGATCAACTGGTTTAGAAGTTAAATAGTCTATGAACATTTTAGAATGACGTTTTCCAATTTCATTTATAATACTGGGTATATTTAAATCACTTTCTTCGTAGCACACACAACCGCATAGGCTCTCCTCATCGGAATTTACTTTGTATGAACCGTACTTTTGAATTATTGCAAATGGAGGCTTAACGCTTATTTCAAAATCCAAAGGTAATTTAGATACGTTTTTAATTGTAACAAGATCTGAAACGAAACATTGAAAATCAAGTTAATGACGAAATTTGCATTAACTTGAAGTCATAGGAGAAAAATAATGATTTATATGCACCTGTTAACTTATAAAATTCACTATAGGGACCGTAGTCATACTGAAATTCAACGACAGGAGAGGACACTTCAATCTTTGGATCAACGAATTCGGCTACAATCTTGCACTCCAATAGTAACTCTTTCTTATTTATCCCTTCCACACTTCCCACCAAATACCACATTTCCTTAACAGTGGTTACTTTATGAGACAAACCAGTTATTGTTAGCTCCAATTTTTCTCCAGCTAACATTTTGAATACTCTGGGTTCTATGTTAAAAAATCCACTGTCAAGAAACAATTCTATTATAATAATCATTAAAACAAATAATTGTAGTTGCGCAATAATAAAATTGAGTTTTATCAAAATATTATAGAAAAACTAAAAACAATAATATATTAAAAAATACATTTCACAGGCAAAGTCTAATTATACATGTTCTAACCTAACTAATAATATATACTAATATGTTCTATACTAACTAACCTACTATGTTGTTTAGTTTTAGGCGCTTTGTAGTGCTCGCTCCATTCTAATGCGTGCATACGGGTTCCACAATTCTCCATAATAACTTTGCAATTTAATGGTATTTTGGTAAAATGGCGACCAAGTATCACATTATCTCTAAGATCTCCAACTAAAATACTTGTACCCACTCCGCTCGCCGACAGTGGAATAAGCTGAACATGTTATTTTTTTTTCAAAGTAATTATAATTATATATACTATTTTATTGAAATTAGATATATATATTTTATTGAAATTAGATAATATACATATGTATCATGATTTTTTTAAGGAAAAAAAATCGTAACTGTTATTCATTTTTTCTTACACCAACAAAATAACATACAATTTTTATATATAGGTACTACTCACTATATCCTTTACTTTCTCCAACTGTATGACAGCTTTGTTCGTATAAGTGTCTGCATCTATCAAATAAAGAGTTACGACTAACTCTGTCTCTGATTCTGGATCAATATGCCCTTCAGTTGGAGAGATTTGCCACCTTCCATCACGATTGAGCTGAACGCCAGAATAAGTATAAAGTAGGATATGATAGGACTTAGGATCCCCTAAGTCCTACTGTTTTACCTGCTCTATTAATCAAAATACATAATTTAAAAGGCCTAGTACTACTAGTAGTATAGCATACGGCGGCAAATTTTCGGAGACAGCGAATATAAGAAGGCTTAACAATACATTTTGAAAGTATAATACATATTAAGTCAACGACTTACTATATTTTTACGCAATCTTAAACACTGAAGAAATAATCATGATATATTTTTTCTAATAAAAATAAAAACGAGATGCCTAAACAACATACCAATGAAACTTTGAAATTGACAGACACTGGGGAGTCATTGCATAGTGTCAATATCTTTTGCGTCCTCACTAAGAGTTTAACCTGTCCCCAGTGTAGCGCCGCGGGCGCGCACGTCACGATAGGGCGGACTCCACAGCCAGATATTTGACACACTTCCACTGGCGTGGTGGAACCAAATAAGTTTAGCCTAGAAATTATAGGCAAAGTAATGTTTCTTAACGTTACATTGTGTAAGGAGGTTTTATTACTTTCGGTTAATAAGTCATAATTTTTTCTATCTTGTAAAGTCATCTTTTTTTCAATACACTTCTCAAATTAAAATCGGATCAATGTTATTCGGCCCTGTGCCGAGATCCAGTATCACTATATCGGCTATAGCACTGGATCGCCGCTGTTTATATTGGTGATGAGTATTTTACTTCTTCTATTTTATTTATAATTTTATTTTATTTAAAAAAAGACAATCGAGTGGTGGTAAATTGTCACCGGTAACATAAGAGGAGTTAGTTACTGATGAATTTCAACTACAAAACTCGAAGTTTAAAAACTCCCAAATTATAGTGTAAGTGCTCCTTCATCTGAAGAAAGACGATGCTCGGAAATAATAATCTCGACTGACCTAATGAACGTGTGTCAAGATCATTCACGGCCAAGCCAATGATTTATATATTCATTATATTTTGTTCGCAAAACTGTATACAATAACTTAGTTATTATATACTTGAACTTGATATTGTTTCCTACTATATACAAACACAATATGGAAATATATAAGTTACTTTAACAACTTATTTATTTTTACTATTAACTAAAAATAAGTATGTAAAAATAATACAATATAAAGATATAAAACAAACATTTTTCGGCATCGACTAGACCGACGCATTTATCTGTACGAGTTTATATACTAGCATGGTAGGGCACGGAGAGCGGCTACTGATTCGGAAAAATAGCGTCTACTCTATTCCAATCCAGTACTAAATACAGTATTGTAGACCGAATCAAAAAGTGAATGTAAGCATTTTCAAATCACTTCCATGTCGTAACACTGGATTGAAATGGATTGTAGAGCAGAGCTGACTTCCTCGTTGGTCTAGTGGCTTGATGTAAGGCCGCAGATCCGGTCCTAGGTTCAATTCCCAGGTCGGGCCAATAAAAAGTTAATGGCTTTTTCTGTCAGAAAATTCTCAGTAGCAGCCCGGAGTATGGAAGTTGGAAGTGTGTACACTCCCGTGCCTTGGAAAGCACGTAAAGCCGTTGGTCCTGCGCCTGAACTCTTTCCAGTCGTGTCGGATTGCCGTCCCATCGGATTATGAGAGTTAGAGAATAGAGAGTGCACTTGTGTTTGCGCACACCCTTGTGCACTATAATATATCCTGCGTCGTTGGCTAATCTCTCTTCAGACTGACCGCCGTGGCCGAAATCGGTCTGGAGGACATTATTATTATTATTATTAGAACAGAGCTAAATAGGATCAATGTAAATCGGCAATTACACCTAAACTATACATTAAAGCAATTAAAAGCAATGAGATATAATAAACGTATTAGATTTACTTTATACATGACATAAGACAATTACTATAATAGACTCCATTTAGAGCCATATTTACCGAACAGAATATTCTTGAACTCCGAGAACGCTTGTCTTTATCGCTACAGGTAAAATAAGATTACTGTTTGGTTTAATGAGTCCTTCTTTAACTGCTACATCAACCTCTAACGTGGATTCTGTCTAATGATGTAAATATAATTTATTGTAGTATTATTAGAATAATAAATTATTATTTTATTCTACTTTGTTTAATTTATACCATATTTTGCAATAATAAAGTAATAGCCCATTAAAAAGAAGTAGGTATTAGAGCTTATTCCACAACGTTACTTCAATTCGGGTTGAATACACGTATGTTACAAAATTATTACAGTGCAGATATTTGATTAATTAAAACAATGTACTATTTAAAAATAAATCATATTTCCTAAGCCATATCAAAAATTAAAAAGGTCAAACACGCCATACGTACCTCCGACTCGTCCAACGTAAAATATCCCCAGAATTCGTTACATGTAATGTGAATTTCCTGTTTATAAGCGAAGTCTAAGAAACAAGCACGTAATTTTATCTCTGTTGCCGGAGTTATAAGTGGAATATTGGCATTGAAAGTTACAGGTAATACTATGGGCGGACTGTCAGATTTATCCAATTCCAATTCAAGGAAAGTCTGATTAGCTCGTATCAGATTAGCCGTTAACGTTACCTTAAATATATCAATTGAATTAAAACATGACAATTTTAATATTACTTCAAAGTATATTAATTCTTCAGGATTGCTAAATCTAAATAACTGCTACACGCAAGTTAAGAATATGCAACTACAAATTTCTTTAGTCATCATGATTAAAATTAAATTGGACTTATATCGTGATTCTATGTGAAATCCATTTCAAAAATCAAAATCAAAACACTTTATTCAACACATTATCATAGCATTACTCTTACTTATTGATAGTCAAATTGAAAACGACTTATTACTCCAATTGGATACTAATTTAAAATCAATTACCAAGTTAAATAAAGTAGCAAACTAATATATAAAATACATCATATTTTTTAACAAAAATAGATTACATTATTTAGTGTTATACCTGTAGTGAAATCCTTGATTCAGGTCCTATACTTATTTTATGAGGTTCAATATCAAACTCTCTCGGCCACTGAGGCACTTGTGGCTTAGGTTTATCGGCAACAGAGTAATCAGTTAACGTTATACTTCGCATTTCTGGCCCGTCTGAAGAAATCTTCACATTTCCGTCGACGTGAACAAGAGATTCATTTATAACTTCTAATTCTAAAGTTTTCGATACACCTAAATGCCAATATTTCAAGTATTATTTATAATAATGGTAAAACACATCATTGATTATTTAAAACACTTACCTAGACTTACGTTTCCAAAGTCGAGGCAGGCTTTACTGAACATTAATGATGGATATACTACAACACCTCTGAAAATAAAATATTTTTTGGACTGAGATACTTTTTATTTGAGTAAAACAATATATATTAAATTATTATATATGCCGCCCCGGCTTATATAAAAAATTTAAATAAAAATAATTAGTTACTTTAAATACAGCTTGACAACGACATTCGTTTCCCGTATTACAAAATTTATTTCTTCAAAGAAAGGTCCTTGGTTAGAATTGCAAAACGAGATAATGAATGCCTCTCGGTCGCCCGGTTTCAAACAGTGGATCTCGGGATTACACGTGATAATACTTCCGAATAAAGGAGGTGTGTATTTATACACAATCACACCATTGATATGACCTAAAAGTTTATTTAACAAAAGACTAATTTACTAACCATATTTAAGATGCAATAGAAAGTTTTTGCTTATTCGACGATGGGAATAAGTCATATATCAAAAAATATATATTACACACCGATTTGATTTTTATATTATATCTTAGGTCAATGATAACTATTCATTCAACTTAATCATGAAAGTAAATTGAAATAAAAACATTACTATACAGATATTTATTTCAAAATTTTTAGACGACTAATATTAACTACTCGTAATTACATGTTTTTTGTACCTTTGTTCATTGTAACAATTTCGTAATTGTAAATTTTATTTATGTAAACACGGTCCATATCAAGAGTTTCCAAGTTCAGTGTTATATGAGGTGGTAATGAGGTACCGACTATTTTTAGTGGTAAGCGGTCGTTTACGCCATCCACATCTAAATATACCGTTGCCTCAAATTCTCCTATTTCTTTAGGAGAAAATGTGATAGTAAGCTCTGTTGCTTTATTTGGCCAGAGCTTTCCCTTCTAAAAAATATATAATTTTATTTGTTTTTTTATAACTAGATTAGAAATTATCAACTATTCCAAAAAATAGATATATTCATATTATAATGTTACCATATAATCATTTAAGCAATATCTAATAGTTATATACGATATATTATTACAATAATAAGTAGTAGACGGCTCTAAATTGTTTTTACTAACAAATACAATTATTCTTTGTTCTATTTCAAGTTAATCTATATACGTAACAAGCTTAATCATAATTCATACAGCAGTAGTTCTATGTTGATTATCCGATACCCAAACTCACAAATTTTCACATTAGCAATAGCGTCTACCTATTTATTTTTTATATGTATTACACTTACATGTATAGCTTTAAACCGCACTTTTTTTTAGGATCACCAACTTGACATACAGTAATAATTACAAATTAAAAGTTTACAAAAGGTCTTTGGGTAAAAGTTGCCATACTTATAGGTAACCACGACATGCAAAAATGACACTAAGAATCTTAAATAATAATGAAAGATAAATAAAATAAAAATAAATTTAACACAATTTGAAAGTACAGAATGAAATATAAGTGGTATTAATATTACGATACTACTAGAAACTATATAGTAACAAAATAAAAACAAATATAACAGAGATCAGTTAACGTCGAATATTACCCTCTGCTGAACTGGGTCGTGATCGTTATTACTTAAAAAATCATGAAGCAACAAATCGTAACAATCGTATTTTACGTCTATATTATATTCATTTTATATATCCTATTCGAGTTTTGATCGCGATAATATTAGTTTTTTATTTTCGAATATACTCGCTCACTCGACGACCGCGGAGATCTCTCAGTTTATGACCGCGACACGTAAGCCAATGACGCGACAGCTAAAGCGTCGAAAAAAATGTTACACAAAAGTATGAAAGCGATCAAACCCCGAATATAATATGTAAGGTATTTCTATGCTATGTTACTTACAATAGGTGTAACAGACATGTGTGTATTCTGAAACAGCAAAGTTTCATCCGCAACTAACGCTTGTATCTCATCGAAGAATATTCTTGAGTAGACTCGTTCGTGTTCATCACTGCTCAACACATCGTAGTGTACCAATTTGTTGCACTTAGCCGACTCGTTTTGTTTTAATTCAAAAAATATAGTAGCGAGTTTGAGTTTTTCTTCAAAATCTAAGCAATGTGTGTATTATTTATTATGAAAGAGAAATTGACAGGTTCGAAGAAGTGTTAACATACGATTATCTATCAGGCAGGCAAATGCACCCATTTAAGATAGATATATATATTAAAAGGTTAAGATAAATAAGATAAATATAAATTAGTAAAGTGTGTACTACTACACCAAATTTACTCAATTTTTCCACTTTCAAGCAAAATATATTCTAAACAAAACAAATGAGGCGGTATATATATATATATATATATATATATATATATATATATATATATAATATTTAAACTATTATATATATATATATATATTTAAACTATTATATATATATAATAGTTTAAATTAAAAAAAGCCGTTTCCATATTGAATAATGTTCCGTAAATATTACTTCTTGAAAATTTATTTTATTAAGTGGCAAAGAAAAGTATATAACGTATATAACAATAATAATCAAAATTGTTTAAAAAAATTGAGACTGAAAGTAAAAAATGTGGTAATTTTCGGAGAATTGATGAAATTAAATGTCCATTTTTAAGTACACCTTTAATTTAAACGTCTATTAAACCAGACAACAGTATGGGCTTATAGTCATTTCGGCATAATTAGGTGACTCACTGATAAAAAAATACGATATTTTCCTAATATAATTAAAAATAACAATTTATCAAAGGTTATTGCTGAAAAAAAATGTAGCCAACTTACCATTATAAACACAATTATTTTTCATGCACACATAAGTAAGGACATGGTTTGATTTATTGATTATTTTAAATGTTTGCTGCCTCACCATCGTGTTGTACGTGTCAAGGAATCTGACAACTTGCTTCTCTAATTCTATACTTACAATATACGTAGATCCAAAAAGTTTTATATGGAAGATTTCACCTAGTTAAACAGTAAAAAAGAGTAGGTATATGTATTACATACATCTCTTATGATCAATACTTCACTTTAAAACTTGTTTTCACTCTTACAATTTTATAAATTAAACAATCGTTTCTAAAAACTGTTTTGTTAGTAATAAGCCCAATTAATTAAAAAACGTTATTACTGCCTATGACATTATCCTAATATTTATGATAAGAATATATTTGACAATACGCCAGAGGTATTTATACGGATACCCTTTAAATGATTATTACAGCAATTAACGCTTAATAGAGAATAGAGGCTATACTATAAAATTTCATTTCTTATAGTATTTTATATAAGTAGGTTCCAAAAATTACCAGTTTCAAAAGTGGCACTTAAACTCCCCTGAGTTTCACCGACATGCATTGTTTTAAATCCAACTTTGATATCAATTTTCTGCTTCGGATTTAAATAGGCGGACTGAGGTTCTACTGAAAATGGACTGTGAAGAGACCAAAATTGTCTTTATTTCAAATTCAAACGCTTCACACGATATAATCGTTTGCTACGGGCAGTCGTAGAGACTTTCGATAGAAATGAAAACTTGTAATTGTTAAATATATTCGTCCAAATTTCACATCTATTGGTACTCCAACTTCCAGGTAATATTTTCCAAGTAATTTTTATTATTTATAGCTTTTTATTCATCAAAATATACGCTATCTCGCAATCTCGGTGCAAAATATGAATACAGCTTAATTTAAATTAATAATAATTAAATTACGCTTATATTATTAGTATATATTATGTTAGTATTTACATGAATTTCAATCATTATTATCCTCATTAATTTCCACAATACTCAAATTATTTGTACTTTCAACGATTTCATTACATTAATATTAGCATGTCGGTGACGCGAAGCCACGGGTCTATACCCTACGATAAACCAGCGCAACGCACCTAAAGAAGTTTTCACTTCAATAATTTCTAAAAAAGCTATTTTTTTTAAGAGCTGCTTTGTAAGAACAATCTCAAAGCTGACCACAAAACTCGATCGCAAAATATCTCAAACTAATATGCGAAAGTGACTAAAGATTGTTTAATTTAAAGGATTAACGCTTCAAACTAACTAATCACCGTTATTAGACAGACGATGAGTAAAGTCGGTTTTCAACATTTCACTAGTGTATCTAACTTTTCGCTCACGAAGTTGCAGCAACAGAATAGCTTTCACGTCCTGAACATATTATGACGAAAGTAGAACGGTTTACTTCATTTTTCTTGTGCATTGCGTAAATTATGTATTGTGCAGGTTAGGTTTCCTAATGTGGTTTTTCATTATCGCAGATAAATAATTCTAAATACAATTTAATGAAAACTTACCGACTCTTGCACTTAATCGAAACCGGAAACTTTTAATAAAATTAACGTGATCGAACCACTCAATCTTATCGGTGCTTAAGGCTAAGGTGGTTTATTATAAAGTTTTTAAAGTAAAATTAATACATACCATTTCGTATTTAAGGAGAAACCTGCGGGTACCATTCCAATATTATGAATTGCCGAGAATAAATTATTTTCAATTTTAAGTGGCACTTCAGGTATTACCACTTGATCAGGAAAATCAAATATTGGTCTTGGGCCCATGGCTAAAATTAATTAAAAGTTAATTGGTATATTTATTGTATTATATTATAAGTTATATATATTAAACATAATTTGATATTTCTACCAGAAAACAATAAATTTGAAAGTGTATTTATTTTAATCATAAAAATAGTTTCTACTATTTGCATTAAAAGCAACATTACAACAAGATTTTGTTCCTATCCTAATTCATTGCAAGTTTGTTTAATTTGTGTAAACGTAAAGTTTTAAGTGTATGTGCCAATGTCCTAGATTCACAGCATACAGGCAATTCTGTGAGTCTGCACAGTGCGCGCCCGTGAAGGTACCGCACCGACCGCCTGACCAGACTAGGGGCTCCTAACTAATGGTACGACGCTAAGGGCAATAACAGAGAAATCAAATGTTCTCCAAGTATACGATATCTTAAGCTATATGTATTAGCACATGAAAAGACAACAACAGTTTAATTTCTTACCAATCAAAGGCAGCACATATTGATCAACATCAGTATGAAAGGCAACTTTATGTGTATAATCTTCATATTGAACTGGTTGAAATATAACCGCAAATGTTACGCTTATACCAGGAGCTAGTCGTGACAGTAGTTGTCCACCACACAGTTTAATTGAGAAATAGGAAGATTCTCTACATACCATGTTTAAATATGTTGGACCCTTTGTAAAAAAAAATTAACGTCAAAAATCGATTTTTTTACTAAATATCCAATTACTAAATTTAAGATAATATTTCAGTTTTATAGATTTATCAATAAACTATGATAGTGATGATGATGTGATGTCTTCTTGACCAATTTCGGCCGCGGCGGCTACTCTCAAGGGAAACTAGCTGCCTGCGCAGGAATAGTAGTAGTACACCAGTGCAATATAATAATATATCCTGCAAACACAATGTCACTGTCTACTTTCCCCACAATCCGGCACGACCGTAAAGATTTTAGGCACAGGAACAGCTTTACGTGCTCTCGTGATATATCTCTAGACATGGGAGTGTAAGCAATGATATCTTTCTGACTTCGAAAATTCTCATTTTCAACATTAAAACCTAATTTCTTTTTTAATCACTACACTAACGAGGTAATCGATACGATAATAACGTCCTGCTATAGATTTCTTTAGAATAATTGATGAATGGATCTACCTATCCAAACAAGCAGCAATACTTAGTATTGTTGTGCTCTAGTTTGAAGGATGAGTTAGCCAGTGTAACTAAAGCTGCAAGGGATTATAACTTCTTAATTAATTAAATATCATAATAATATAAGAGTAAATAATATCAAAAACTAATTCCACCTACCTTACTTATATTTTTTACAGAAAATTTAGCGACTATCTTATCGTTTGGTTTAAAGTTTTGAAACACAATTATTCTAGGTGTAAACGATAGAACAACTTTGTTCGTATTGTTGCCACAGCGTACGATGTTGTCCACTACGATATTATTCAAGCAATGTAGGCGTTCCTCAGTTGACATACTCATTTCCTTTTTATATTCCGACGGTATAATCTGTAGAAAAATAATGCATATAGATATTTAGACGAAAAAGCTTTAGATTTTGCCTTGCCTGGTGTACTTTTATTTACATTTTACTGTAAGAGCAAGTAGATTTATCAATCCTAAATTAATGTGTACCGCGTTGGGAGAATGAGAACTATAAAAGCGAATAATTATATAATCATATTTGTTAGAAAATTAACATATACATAGAAAATAAAAAATAAATCATTACTTTATAAGCGATATACACAGAAAAAGGTAACAAACTTGGAAATATTGTACGAATAAATTAAAATGCAACTCAAAATCATTTTTATCGCCTGATTCAAAAAAAAGTAAAGAATGACAAACAATCAACGCACAGCTTAACAGCTATGAAATTAAGATTTTATAAAGAAGGCTACAAAGACCTAAATTTTAACTTAATTCAATTGTTCAAATTGTTATTACACCAAGTCATGCTATTTAATATATATATTTTTAATTTCCGCAGGTGAAGACGCAACTAAAAATGTTGATTGATATCTAGTGACTCTAAAGTAAATAATTTAACACTTTACGAGCCAAATTTACTGGAACTGTTGTTAATGTCTTCGTAAAGAGAAGAACTCTTTATTATTCGATTATAAATCATTGAGTTCTAAACGTAGTACTTGTGTCTTTTTTCGTATTACATGTATAGTAAAATACAAACTCGTATAATGCAAATACATTGCAATTTACCTCATCGAATGATTCCACCAGCTTTTTCTTGGCAAGCAAATGGTACAAGTCAGCCGTAAAATAACCATTTTGTTTGAATTTTTGCAAAATCTCCATTGCTTAATAACGAGATCTTACAAACAAAACATGTCACTCGACATAAACATTACCAACGTATATTTGATATTCCGTTGCTAAGAGAATAACAATTAAAAATCACTTTTGATAATTTAAAAAAGGAAAAGGCAGATTGATTCATACTTGCTATAATAGGTTTGTAGGCCTATATAATTTATTCGAAATTATTCCATCTAATAATACAAAAACTATTGTCAACAAATCTCAATTGAATATGTCCCATATTTTATTGCAAAAATTAATAAATAAGATAAAATTTAGAAATTCAATTTATACCTAATAAGGCCTAATATATAAAAATAATCGTATCAGTTCAACAAAACGAACACCAATAAAAACAAATTCGCAGGGTACTTGACGAGCGCAATGAGTTGAGTGCGGAAATAGCAACGCGTAGTAATTTTAGTAGAATCAGGGCAACGCGGCCGCGGACAGAAATAGAGGCGAAGGCGGCGGCGCACGCGTCTTCGCGCTGTCAATTTCATCCGGATAGGGCGCAAGATTAGCGGGCACCGGTATTATCGGGACGCCAGTTGAGTTTCTGGGTCTACGCCGCTCGGGGTGCAACACCCATCGCGAGTGCAGTACTGACCGAGTAATGATGATCAACAAGGCTGTGTCGAGATCCGTCAATCGCATTACCCAGTGTTGTTTATTTTAGTGTTGTTTAAAGAGATTTTCCCATCACGGCAAGTATTCTAAACTTATATATCAATCGGTATCATTATTACGTTACTATTTTATAATGACAGAAATATTTTGCAATAGGCAGTGCATATATTCAATAAGTATGTAAATGCTTTCGATATTTCGGGATATGAGAGGCGGAATAAATGGGTCGACGAGCGCTTGCGATGCGGCAACGCCCGCTCTATCCCGGTCACAGCTGCCGTTTAGTTTGCAGAGAACTATATTCTATTATTAAATTATATTTTACTAGTCTACGAAAAAAACAAATTAGAAAAAAATCTATGTTATTATCAACTTTACCAAAGAGTATTAAATAAAGCCATATGTAACTATTAAATAATGATTTACACCTCATGATGATAACAACAGTATAAAAAAATAATAATTAATTGTGTAGTAATCTGGTAATCTTATTTTAGAATGGAGTGTAAAACTAATCAGCCTCAATATAAAAAACATCTTAAGCAAGAAGTCATTTCCCTAGTTTACTAGGTAGAACTTAATTTATTTCTTCTTTCTAGTCGTAAAAGCATAAAATTTATTTTGTATAAAATGTAAAAGACTATGAAATTATGCTCATCTAAAAGATCTTTCCTATAAAAGAAAATCATTGTCGTTATTTGTCAATGTATTGTGCGATGCTTGTCTTTCGTATTTTGATCCATTTTGAAACGTATTACAAGTAAGAAATACTATTTTAGTACACAAAGAACTTTTTAATATCTTTTTTTAATTATAGTATAGATGTTCGTTTCGTTACAATTTAAACATTAGCTACCCAAATGGATCATAAATTAAATTATGTTCCTTAATCGTTATACAATTTATTTTGATTTAAGCCCACAATCAGAAATATTTAATTTGTGAAATTTGTACTGTCGTGTGTCTAATAAAAAAACCCTATGATTAATTGATTTTATTAAAATCGTTTTGATCCTTTTTATTTGATAAAGGCAAATTGTGTTAATTTCAAGCAATATAATTTAAAAAATTATATACTTTATTCGAGCATACATTTTAGCATGTTTTGGCACGGACAACACTTCAGCAAAGATGTAATAATTTAAGAAACAGATAATCCTATTACTAATCTAAATAAATGCATTCTGCAATTCTAGGATTTAGGAAAGCAATTACCATAAAATCCTAGGTACCTCTAAGTATCAGCAAAATACTTTAAAATTTTGTGATGCGTATAAAAATAAAAATAAACTTTAAAGATGAACATCAAAAGCTTACATATTCAATGAAATGTTATGTTGAATCGAGCGTAACAGCTATTCTTGTCAAATAAATTCTTAACCGAAAAGCTTGTAGCTTAACATGAAAGTTTTCGTTTCTGTTCATTGGCATCGTGACACATTTTCGTGATGATGTATTCATAAAAATATCGATACATTATTCTACATTTTAATAACGTCCATTTAAAAAAACTTACTCATTTACGTAAATTAACCAAGCAGTTAAGCCACCAGATGCTGAATGGCTAAATCTGCTTTTTACATGGTCCCAGTACATAAGTCATTGGCATTTAGACAGATATATATTTAATTTCTACCTCCCTCCAATTACAGTAGGCCTACTAAAATACAACCGTGAATGCCAATATGCCCGTAGTTAGAAACTCAAGTCTATCTTAACGGAAGATTCAAATTCATCACTAAATTGCTCACCTAATGTGCTTTTTCATCGTGCGTGGCAATGTGGTGGAATATTTTTTTTTTTTTATAGAATAGGAAGGTGGACGAGCATATGGGCCACCTGATGGTAAGTGGTCACCAAACGCCCTTAGACATTGGCATTGTAAGAAATGTCAACCATCGCTTATAGCCAATGCGCCACCAACCTTGGGAACTAAGATTTTATGTCCCTTGTGCCTGTAATTACACTGGCTCACTCACCCTTCAAACCGGAACACAACAATATCAAGTATTGCTGTTTTGCGGTAGAATATCTGATGAGTGGGTGGTACCTACCCAGACGAGCTTGCACAAAGCCCTACCACAAGGTGGAATATACTCCAAACCTTCTCCTCAAAAGGAGAGGAGGCCTAAGCCCAACTACAGGCTACAAGCTGTTACTATACTTTCTTACTTTGATAATATACAGCGTTGTCTTAAACATTTATTTTATTTAAATATTTTCGATTCAATAGTCACAATGTAATTTTGAATTAGAACACAATAGTAACTTATTCAAGTTGCTCCTAATGTAAAACTGAATTCATTTTGATTTAATTGTAATTTGTACACATTCGCTGTTTAATTTATCTGGAGGTTTAGGAAACGTGCATTTATTATTTTCAAAATATTTATAGATGTTGAAAAACCGAGGGCGGGACCCGCGCTCGGCAATACCGAGCACTCCCCTGCTAGTCCGTTCTATTGCACCCCGAGCTCCTATGGCAAAACCAGAACCAGACTACGAAGTTGTAGAGTTCCCTGCCGATCAATACGTCAACGCAAAAATGCAGCCACCACCGCCACCTCCGCCAAGACCAGCTACAGGTAAATAAAACCATTCTATAAATATTAAACGATAATTTCAACAATAGTCCGTGTTGGTATCAAGTTATTACGTTTTATACAAATATCGTTTTAATGAGCCAAATTAATACATTAAGCTAAACACAATCGTAAAATAATTTTATCAATGCACCCATAAATATTATACTAACAATGTTTCAGGTCACCCAATAGATGCGGGTGCCTCCTGCGGCTTGTGCGGCGGGGGCGGAGCACGAGTACGATGCACGGAGTGCGGCCGACGAGCTCTGTGCGCGTCGTGCGATGATATGTACCATAGACACCCAAAACGAAGACATCATCAACGACAAGTAAATATAAAGAATATTATTGTTATTACTATATAGAATATCTAAAGAGATTACTAATTATTAAAAATTATCATTTAACATAAATTAATATTTTTTTAATCGGCCACACAAAACGCGGTAAGTACAACATGTAGAATTACCGTTAGCTTTATGATTTTAAATTTAGATTCATAGGATACACGTAGTTAGCACACTCATGTCTCTTAATAGAGACGATTGGTCCTAAATAAATACTCGCGTCATAATATTGGCGAGACGCCCGCGATTTAAAATGTTATGTATACAAAGTGACGTATGTGTAAATAACAATAGGCACAAAGGAAATACCTAATTACGATTCTTAAGTAATTACGATTACAAATTCTATTCTTTCATAATAGGCATCCCTACTACTTTATTTTTATAGTATAGTTAAGCGGACGATCAAATGGGCCACCTGATGATAAGTGGTCACTAACGCCCATAGACAATGACATTGTAAGAAATGTTAACCATCGCTTATATCGCCAATGTGCCACCAACCTTGGGAACTAAGGTAGCCTTTAAACCGGAACAATACCAAGTACTGCTGTTTTGCGGTTGAATGTCTGATGAGTGGGTAGTACCTACCCAAACGAGTTTGCACAAACCCTACCACCAGTGAAATCCCTACTTTTTATTTATAGGCGTATCACTGCAGGTTAATTATTTATGAACTAAAAATCATTATTTTTTTACAACATATTATGTTTTGTTCAATTTTGCTATTTTATCAATACAGGCCCTCTCGTATTCACAACTTCTCGACGAAAGACCCCCGCTGCCACCGAAAGCTGCTCCGCCCGTGCCGCCGCCGCGAAGACATAAGGTACCTCAATATTATTAAATACAAAGAGATACAAATGTATTTTGGCTGAAACAACTCAATTTAAAAACTTTTAGTAGGTAAACGGTAAAAAAAGCTGTTTCAGTCCTCTCGTTAACACCATATCGACAACGATTTTATAATTTACTCTCGTGCATTTTACGCTATCGTTTTCTAAGCGATATTTATAAAAAAATAAGTAGATCAGTTACAGTAATGCTACTAAAAAGAAGAACAAACATACTTTAAAATTTATAGTGTAAAAAATAATATTTCCTTTTTATAGATAAGCGGCGAGAGGTCAAGTGCTAGTCCCCGACCATCCGTTATGGACCAACGTCGAGCTACTCTTAACACGTCAGTGGGAGCGCATAATCCAATGTCGACGATAACTAATCCCAATCACATCACCACACAACGCGCACTTATTCAACAGCCGCAGGGAGCAGTTCCGAACATGTCACACATGGGCAGCATGCCATATTTACCAAGTGCCGTCCATCACGCAAATGCGACTGTTGCCAATCAGGAGCAAAGCATGGCCATGGGACAATTTTCTTCTTGGGGCCGACCACGTGGTTCTCTTCAGGGATTTAATATGACTCCAAACATGGTACTATTTGGAACAATATATAAAAGTAAAAAATAAAATAATAGCCTATAAATATCGTCCTGCTGGATTAAAGCCTCCAATCCTTTTGCGGAAATGTTTCGAAACTTATTTCACAGCACCGCCCCAATGCGAATTAGTGGATACAAATGTGATGTGAGATCTACATCTCCAGACGACATATGCAGGTTTCATCTCGATATTTCTCTTTACAGCTGAGCTAAGATTAATAATTATAAACACAAATTAAGCACATGATTTCAATTCAACCTGGGCCTAAACACTCGGCTGCTTTGACTTGGAACAATATCATATACATTATTATACCTGTTTATAAGAAAAAAACTCTAAAAGACATACTCCTTATTTTGGGCGTAACTTTCAAAACACAATTCTTCAGTTATTTTTTTTAATTAATTATTTATTATTTTGCATAGATGCAACCTCTTCCTCTAGAGCCATGGGAAGTACGGGAGAACTTATCCACACAGAGTTGGGGACGCCCTTTAAGACGAGGAGCATCGGTCATGGAGTTAGGCGGAGGCCCGACCGGATGCACTGGTTGCGCTCATTGCGCAGCTAACGCTAATCCTTGGCGTTACGGAAGTTGTGCTAACTTAGATCATCAATGGATTGGACCAAGCCCTGTACCTGGTGCTGGCCCATGGCCACAGACATGTTGTAGCCCACATTCAGCACCACACAACCCTCACATACCGACCCATCCACATCCACATTTGCCGCAAACACCACAGCCCTATCGTAGAAGTAAGTAGTGAATATAGTAACTAAATGAAATATAATATTTAACTTTATAACAATAAATTAACTTTACTGCAATGAACATAATAATGATTCTTAATCAGTATGTTTCTCTTTGCATTTTTAAAAGCTCGATTTACGCAAATTAATAGAAAATAAAGTTTTCAAACGCATATATTTATTTATTATTATGTAAAAAATTAAAACACAGTTATCATTTGTAGTGGATAGTCGAGGAGTTTCACGTGCAGCTTCCCGGGCAGGTTCTCGAGCAGCTTCACCAGCGCTAAGCTTACGATCACGCACATCACGGCGTTCTAAACATCGAACCCCGTCTCCTCCTATACCATCAAGTGACGCTGACTCTGAGAGTGAAGTAGAAAGCGACCATCCAGAAACACTAAATAAAGATGAAGATAACTCCTTAGGACCCGCTCCACCACCACCCGCTGCTACTTGGCAATGTGAACATTGCACATTTGTTAATGAGCCTGGAGTCAGAGTGTGTGCAGTATGCTGTCGAACACCAACTGTCAAACCGAAAATTGTTACCGACGTTATTAATAACGGTGTAGAGAGACTTAAAGTCACAGAAAAATCCTCACGATCACCTTCCATACAATCTAGTCATGCAGTTGAGAAGACTTTAATAAAAACTGGTAAAACTAATATTTGATACATTATGTTAAATACTGAAAATTGAAGCATATTTTATTCATAAATTATTTATTTTCAGACGACAAAAGCAAAAAAACTAGATCAACTAAAGAACGTACGTCTACAGGATGTGGACCGTCTCCGCCAAGGGAAGATAAATTATTACTTAAATCCAAAAATACTACTCCAACAAGGGAGCAAAGTAATGAACGTTCAGAACAAACCCGGATTCGTCATGATATAGCTGTAGGGCCGTCTCCTCCAAAAGAAATACTAGATGGACAGAGAACATCTTTATTGAAAAATAATCCTATTATTCAATCTTCAAATCAAACATCGAATAACTTAAGATCGTCTTCTAGAATTGGCAGTCCCATAGACGGGTCTTCAAAGCTGCATAATATTTCTGTCGGTCCTTCTCCACCACGTGATAGTCCTAAACGCACAATGTCTTCTTACCAAAGTAACTCCATAAATTTTCAAAAAAAGTCCGTTGGAAGCTCACCTCCTCGAGAAAATGTTGACAGTCGACCTTTATCCAGATCTAGCCGTACTAATACTGGAACTTCTCCACCGCCACAGAATATTTCTACGCAGGTACATTTATACATTTACTAACTTCACAAAAAAACATCTACTACTCTAGCTAATAGGACATTAAAAAGCTTTAAGTATTTAATTTTTTTAGACTTATGAAGTACCAAATAATTGGGAGCGAGCTCAATCAGTAGCTAGATCTCGGCCACGACGACGCTTGAGAGAAGAGAATCGACGAGAAAGATCTCATAGTAGACTCTCCTTATCCAGTGATACACGAGTAAGATCAGTTGTTATGAGTTACCCATAGTTATGAGTTATGAGTTAACCTATTAATAATTATATAATAATAATATATAGTACAGATTTGTCTGTATCTAGAAGTACGCCCAAATTATACCACTTTTGTTAGTTACGGTGTTAAAATTATTAGATTTTTATTATGCCTTCAACCTCGTAGATTTTGATATCTTCATTAGTGTCTTATTTTCTCTTAACATATTTCTACAATTAATTGACTGGATCATTCTTACTTGCGTGGGCGTCGGCAGCGAGTTCAAAATTCTTCCTCAAATTGCTCTCTTTCCTCAAATTTCCAGCGTTTCGTACAGATGCCTAAAAGATAATTCTGACTTAACGATAAGACTACATGTTGTACATCTTTCTTTTCTGCTATATATATAATTGATTTTATTTTAAATACTTACTTTAATACATACCTACTTCAGTTACAGGAAGTCAAATATAGCAGTTAAGGTGAAATTCAAATAACTTACATCAGTTTACATAAAACAGTTAAATTATAGTGGGCACAATATATGAAAATATCATTAATTCACATCATTTTTTCAAAAATACCGGTTGTGTACATACTAAGTATTTTGGGCTAAAATATGAACTATTAATGTTTAGTTCCGTTTGCATTTTTAGGAAAGCGAAAGGAGTGTTCGTACAAGCGGTAACAGATGGGAATGGCGAGAGCCTCGTGATAGTAGTCCGAACGCAGACTGGAGTGAGAGCGAACGGCGGCGCACCAGTCGCCTCACACGACGGGCGTCACATCTTGACGTCCGACGAAGACCAGGACAACGTTCCAGCATGTATGGATCTGAGGTATAAAACTTGAATAATTGTAAAAATAATTTGTGAACCAAATTCTTTCACTGCCACGGGTAAATGCCTAAAAATCAAAATATTTCAAATAAACTTTTAACTAAAGCAAAAAAATACGATCCCATAATTATTTAATTTGATGATATATTTTTTTCATATTATAAATTAAATATTTTTTATTTTGTTTTACATATAGGCTCCTTCACCGGAACCATTCTCAAGTAACCGCGCTATATCGCTCGAAGCACTGGCCGGAGCTGGATCGAGGAGTGACGCCGAAAGGGGCTTAGAATTGGCACGTTTAATGACCGATGCTGAAAAACTAGGTTTTAGTGCAGCAGAAGTACATGCCGCTTTAGCGCAAAATCCAGTAGCACCACTAGCATGGTTAAGTGAGCGGTGGCCAAGTCTGTGTGCAGGAGTTCGCGCCGCTGCAGCTCGACTCGCTCCAGGTGTTAACGTCACTGAGCTCGAAGCCCGTGCGTCATTGGCAAAACATAGAGGAGCAATGTGGCCTGCTGTCAACGACTGTGTGGAGAGATCTCGACGGCAGGTATTATCCTTTATTTAATTTATAATATTTTTTCTTATTTTTTTTAAAAAAAATCATCGTACTATTAATTTTTATTATAAGATATATTTAAAAAAAACTGCTTTCAGACAGAAGTTATCGGTGAAGAAGGTAGATTGCGAGGCCACGTATGGGGTCCACCAACCGGAGCAGACGATGAAGGGGCACCACCCTTTGCATTTTCCAGCCGCTTACACCGCAATCGCGGTAATCTAAAAAAGCAAAACAAAAACCAATAACATTTCATTATAAAACACTCCATATCATCATAAAATGTCATCATAACATTAACGTTTACATTTCAGCAGAAGACAGTTCAGACGAATTCGAAGTAACTACAAACAGATTTCAAGACGATGACTGGATGTACTTACCATTAGAAATAAATACCAAGACTAATCACGAATTTGAAAGTCCGATAATAAAGGATCACACAGATGTGGCTAACAACAGTAGTCTAGATATAGCAGAAAAATTAAAAAGTCTATTAATTCAAGCTGGTATTCCCTCAGCTGATGAAAAATTACTTTTAAAGGGTTTGTTAGGCAACCATTCTTTGTATTCTGAGAATAGTGACATAAACCATAGTAAAACATTTGAACAAGATAAACCCAATGTAACAGATTTAGTTCAATCTGAAAATGATTTCATAGCTGCATACAACGCATTAACAAGACTAAGCCCATTACCAAGTGTAAACAAAAATGACGTTACTGAAACAAGCGATGTTTTGGAACAGATTGAAACACAAAAGCCTCAAGATAGTATTGATTATTTCTCGGCAAATGTATCAAAAGATCATAATTTGATAAAGGAAACAATAGCCTTTAAATCACAGTCAATAGAAAAAAACACAAATAGTGAATTAAGAAACGTTCCTGAGAGGAAAATATCAACAGAAAATAATGTACCTCAAGAGACAATAGGTGAAATTGAAGACATTGTTCAAAATACTAATGTAATAAATATAAATGATGTGAAAGAAGATAAATCAATCAACCTTAACGAAATAGTGGACAATACACAAAAAATAATCCAACAAATGAAGAGGGAAATCAACTCTGATATTAATTCCATAAATGATAAAAGTAACTCACAAAGCGAAGTCGGCGATAGATCTAATGATTCACATTCATCTTCTGAAAAAGAATCAAGTTATAGCGACACAGACGGAGACGGCACAGAAGACTTGTCGTCTGATGAAAAGGATACATCAACTAGTGACGACGAAAACCCTAATGATAAATTTGAAGACCAGATGTCAATCCACAGAACTAGTTCGGAAGAGAATGAACAGTTTGAAGAGGCAATGGATCATGTCGAAACTGAACTTGAAGATTTTAAGCAAACAAATATAGAAATATTAAATTCCATCGCAAGAAGTTTACAGGAAGAACATACTTTAACAATAGAAATTACTGAATCAAAAGATAAAAATTATACACAGCAGATGAGCCAAGATATGAATAACAATTTATTTGCTGCAGTTAATTCGTTTGAAGAAATATATGCAGAACTCAACAATGATAAACAAAAAAAAGAAGACCAAACGATTAATAAGTTTCCTGATATGAACAAACTCAAAAGCTCTTCAAATAATAATAGCAAAACTAAAATAAAAAGTAAATTTAATCCTGCTTATACCCAACAACAAATAGACATTTCTATTTTCAGACCTGATTCGCCTATTGAGTTAGTAATTACTAACCAGATGCCTCAACTCTTTACGGCAACTTTAGAAGAATTTGATAATTTAGAAGAAAAAGATAATAGTTCTCAAGAACGAGATCTTAGTGAAGCAGTTACTGAAGCAGTAGAGGAATCCTCGAAAGAAGTAATTAAAAATAACATTACAAATGAGTATTTAGAATTAAGGGAGGAAAGTAGTGTACATATTAATGATAATCTTGAAATTTTAAAAGATAATATAACCGCCACAGACATGTTATTAACAATAACCACAAACGATAGTAATGCCAACGAAAAAGATTTCAATCAAATTAATTCAGATCAGAGTGAAGAAATTGTTAATAAAAACTTAAGTGATAATATGCATCAGGAAACTATTGGTTCATTGGAACAGTCAAATGCACATGCACAAGCATATAAAGAAAATGCTGAGAAAAATACTTTGACTGAGAGTGCAAAAATAAAAACACATCATATAACTAATAAATCAAATATTCCGAAACTTGTAAAAACAATCCAAAGTACCAAACAAAAGATAGAGAATAAAAATTTACCTAAACTTATAGCATCCAAAGTTCCTATTCGTAGAGCAAGCTTGAAACAGTATCCTGCACCTAATCCTCCAAAAAGACATTTTGGTGACATCCAAAGTGGACATGTTAAACAACTACAAACTAGACTGTTCAACAACAAAATAGTTAAAACTAATATTGAAACATTTGCGATGCCCGAAATTAGGGCTTCAACTTCTACATCAAAAAAAAGTCCAGCTCCTTCTCCTCCAACACAACCAGCTATACAAGATCAAGACACCGGCTTACCAAAAGATAAGAATGTTTTTTTCAGAGAAACATGTCGTACAGAAGATGAATGGACCGAAAGTGACCCAGAAGATCAAGATTTCCAAATAAATTTAAACAAAGTGGAGGAACCGATTCCTACCCCTGTTTCGCAAATACCACCGGTAACTTTACGACATATTTCTGGCCAACTAATCGACTTAGCTAATGTTCGATTACCTGAGGGTTCACCAGAGGTAATTTATAATATTTTTCAATAAGTTACGTTTTCAAATTAAATGTTTTCCTAATTAATCATCGATATCCTTAGAGACAAGCACGAATGCTATTAGCAGAAGGCGCAACAGAAACTTGGGAGCAGGCGCAGCTTGCGGTGGACTTGATCTCACAAGGAACAGATCCTCCTGCTGCTCTTTTGGCTGCTTTAGAATGTGCAGATCTTTCATCAGCTCTTGCGTACTTACACCAAGACTGTGAACTTTGCGCATCAAAGTTTCCGGAACATGAGGTAATAGTTATGGACACACAAAATTTTAACTTACAATTTATGATATATTTAAATAGAATTACATAGAATTATATAAATTCAATTTGCAGATGGTATCTATGTTACGTTGTACACACAGATGTTGTCGAGAATGTGCTCGCCATTACTTTACAGTACAAATAACGGAACGTAGTATTGTAGACTGCGTTTGTCCATATTGTAAAGAACCGGAGTTGGAAAACCTTCCAGAAGATGATTGGCTTGACTACTTTGCCCATATGGATATATTACTAAAAACATTGTTGGAAATAGAAGTACATGAACTTTTTCAAAGAAAGGTAACAATATACTTTCGTCTTTTTAATAAAATAATCCTGTAACGATTTCGCAGAGCAGTACTCGCTGTTTTGTAATGCCTACACCCTTCTATTTGCTCTGAAATAAAATAATGTAAAAAGAAGCCATTAATTTGAAATTTTCTACGTGGTACAATACACAAAATGCTTAACATTCAAAACTGTTTCAGTTGCGTGATAGGACTCTTGCAAAAGATCCTAATTTTAAATGGTGTGTCGAATGTTCTTCAGGATTTTTCGTACATCCAAAACAAAAGAAGTTACGCTGTCCTGAGTGCAAATCAATTACTTGCTCAAGTTGTAGAAAACAGGTTTGTTCATTTACATTATTTCAAAATACTTTTTTCTTTTGCACCATGCAAGCTTCTATTATGAATATTTACAGATTCAGATACAATTTTCAAAAAAAGTTTATTACATCAATAAACAAACGCTTTCTTTTCGCCTATTCCGCCTTTTATATTTTTACAGTGGTTTTATCCAATATCATACAATAGAATAAAGGTTGTTTTTTTTTATTTCGATGTAACTGTAATTTTATGTTATCGACAAAAATTTTTTTCGTTGAATCTTGTTTGAACGGAGTCTTGTTTTGACAATATATAGGCATTCAAGTATAGCCACAACTTTACTGTATATTATTTATAAACTAATTAATTGAAAAAACATAGTTATGCGCTAACAAACAAAGCCATAGAAAATATGAAATACATGTAACATGTGCTCTTTTGTTCAATTTAAGATTAGTTCTATAAAATAAAATTTTTCAAAGTATGTTATATATTAGTAACGACTATAATTTAAGAAATATATATATTTATTTATTTATGAAGAGGGAATTGACTAATGTCTAATTAACATTATATAAATTTATGAACGTATACGCTAAAACAGCTGATTTAGGTTAAAATTTCTGGTTAGCAAAAAATAAAATATTATAATATACTATTTTTCATTTTAGAAAAATTATACTGGAATCACATTTTTGGGCTCTCATAACTTTATAAATATGAATGCGATTATACATCACGTGCTGTAAAAATATATTACAGTGAAGCTGCAATAAGTAGTTTCTCTTCAACCATTCTTATTAAATGGTTAATTTGTAGCCAGTACTAAATGTATACGCCAACGACCAACATGTACTCTCATTTTGACCCAGTACATCGGCTCAACGTGTAGATTCTTGAAGCTTAAGACGAACGTTTAATCTAATATCACAATTTGCGTGTTTTTGTCAGTAGCTGCAAACAATAGCTGACCCACTGAGTAAAGATTGTTTTTCGTGCTAACTTTAAAGGGAAACTAATAAAATAATTAACTTATAATCTTATAAGTTATTGAAATATTATTTATAAGTATAGAATAGTCACGAAATCGTATTTTTTTATTGTACATTGAATATGCAATTATTTCTTGCACTTAAATTGTTTCATATTCATCCAGGACATGATCTTGACATTCTGTTTTTGTCAGTTTTTTTATGTATCGGATACTGGGACGGACGCTATGGGTAAAAGGGCGGTAGGATTACTAAGTAACATAGGATCCTAAAACAGTGATTACAATATTTACCATGTATCTTTGATTTGATATATATTATTTTAATATCGCTCAGTGGACAGTCAATCATGACGGAATAACGTGCGAGCAATACGCAGCATGGCTTGAAGACAACGATCCCGAGAGATCTATAGCAGCCGTTCAACAACATCTACGAGAGAACGGACTGGAATGCCCGAGATGTCATTTTAAATATTCATTATCCAGGTAAATTTAAACTTTACCTGAATATTATGATTAACTTTTATCCCGGACCATCTTGTCTTCGATTACCACGTACAATTGCAATTTCTAGAGGCGGCTGTATGCACTTCACTTGCACGCAATGCAAATATGAGTTCTGCTTCGGGTGTGGGAAGCCATTCACGATGGGAGCGCGCTGCGGGCTCAGCGAGTACTGCGCTCGATTAGGCCTACATGCACACCATCCGCGTAATTGTCTTTTCTATCTACGTGATAAGGAACCGCATGAATTACAGACACTTTTACAAGTAAGTATTTTAGTACTTACCTATTTTATAAATTATTGAAATCTATAAATAATACAAGGATATAGCACCACCTGTTTGTGTATTTCGAATTATTAATTATTTTAAGAAAATCGAGAAAAAGATTTAATAATTTATATTTAATCCTGATTTATTTTATGTTAGGTACCTACTTACTATAAAGCATTACATACATTACTTTACACATCATTTTTACACGTCGAACCTACAAAGTGCAAAGTATAGCATAGTAATTTATAAAATGCAGTGATTCTGCAGTGACTTCTTGAGGATTATCATATTTTAGATGAATAATGTGTCCTACGAAACGGAAGCAGCAGAGGGTAGCAATAATCGATGTCCAATACAGTTGCAACGAGAAACTCCCACTGGACTCGTAGATACCACCTGTGGCAGTGAAGTACAACCAAAACAGGCAGGACTTTGCAAGTAAGTATATTCTTTGATATAGAGATAATAAAATAGTGCAATTATTGATAAGAAAAATAAACCAGTGCAATATTCTATTTTACTCGTTCGCCCGTCACTTAATTTCATTCTTCGGCTGCGAGAAACCAAAGGTGCAAAAAGGAATCGGGCGGTGGTCAGTGCGGCATATTTTTGCAGGAACCATTACTTGGAGTACTTGAGCCGACTGGTGCGAGGCCAAAGAGTCGACCCGTTGCCGATCTTGGGAGTGGACGACTTAGAAACGCTAGTACGTCGAGCCGCATTACGACCTCCACCACGGCCCTACGGCTCGCTCGACGGCCTCTACAAACGGGGCCTTGCTGAGGTGTGTTTATGAAATATGTTCTTACAGGATGCACTACGTGGAGTACCTGGCGGGTATGGCGCGTGCGCTCGACCCAATCCCCATCATGGATGTGAGCGAACTCGTGGCAGAGCTGCGCCGTCGTGCGCTGCCGCTGCCCGAGCGCGGGCCCTGGGACACTGATCCTATATACGCCGGGATGTGCGCAGAGGTACTCGTGACTTCAAGGCGAAACAGAAGTTACCTTCACGGCAATACGCGTTTCACATATTATCAAGAAATTTATTGCCCAAACTATTATATACCTTAAATCTCAATCAAATTAAGGATTATTATTGTATTCAATAATTGTTTTTTTTTTATAGATCGTTAGGGAGAAGATACCTCTCGACTGAAAATGATGTGACGATGTCTTTCCAGAAGTACAAACTAAAAAGATAGACACGAGGCGATGCACATTATAATGAACACATTACAAAGTAATTATTATCAACTTATTGTATAGGATTTTGATTTTTTAGTTTATTCTTAATTAAATACCAATTTGTGTATTCATTTATTACGTCAATATTAATATATTAAATACTACTGTAAAATGTATGATGAATGTCGAATTAAACAAAAAATAAATGTCTCTTTTGATTTAATCCTTGGCTATCGTCTAGCAAAATGCTCGTTCATATGTCGCTGGTTACGTTGAATGTAATGTCTGTTTGAATGGATTCTACTTTCAAGAGAGTCAGGTAAGACCCGCGCTTCGTTGCGAGATGAATGTCGAGGTACTGACTTCTCGGGCGCTGCATTCTCTGCTCGCTGTTCTGCCACACGGCGACCTCGCTGAACTTCCCTCTCTGCACCTGCAGCAATCATTGATGCCAATCGTGCAGCTTTTTCTTCTTCACTGATGCCAGTTTTTTTGGCGTCCTGCTTATCCCTACGATCTTTTTCTCCAATTCTACTTGGTTTGTTCTCATAATCATACTTTGTGTAATACTTTCTTACATGTTTCCTATCATCGCTGGACTCATGAGATACTTTGAATTTTTCTGTTTCCCAATATCTTTTTGATGAGGAATCTTTCCTGTTTTTTTTATATGAATAGCCTTCATCATCGCTGCTAACTTCAGAAGTTTTTCTTTTTGATGAAGATGGCTTATTACTACTGTCATGTCTAGAATCATACCGAGACGATTTTACCTTAGAATCACATTCTTTATCACTATTATCCCTACTTCGATGGTGGCTTTTACGTTCTCGTGACTTGTTATCTTTTAGCACTGATGAGTTATCATCATCACTCTCTTCATTACACTTCTTGGATTTATGTTTCTTATTTTTCTTTTTCTTTTTCTTCTTCTTAATTTCTTCATCTGAAGAACTGTCGTCTGATTCAAGCAACTTTGCAATGTCCATTCCTTTCTCACCACCTAAAGCATTTAATTTTGCTGCTAATAGATTATCAAGGCTGCTGTCTTTTTTCTTAGATTTTTTCTCTCCTTTAAGTAAATTTTTTTGCTCCTGAAAAAATATTCTTTCATTTAAATAAATCGTAAATGAAGAAGTTGAATTCTCTCACTCATTATAGTAAAATAAATAACAGAAGCTTCATAATTTTTTACAACTTCATAATGACTTGAATGAATAACTTTCTTTATTGTAAGATGATAAAAATGATTATAAAAAACAATGGCCCATGGTCAGAACAATTGAATCCTAACGAAAAATTGCAGTTCAAGTCAAAGTTCAAGCACCTTTTAATTTTCATGTTATTAATTTGTGTTTATAATTATTCATCTTGTACTCTGTTGTAAAGAAAACATTGTGAATAATCCACCAACAAGCATTAAAGCAGTGGGATTTCCTCAAAAGGAATGAAAGGTTTAGCCCAGCAAAGGGACATTTACAAGCTGATAATGTTGGCAAACTACTTTTTATATTAATATTTCTTTTATATTAACTAAAATTTAATACAATGTGAGGTGAATAATAAAACATAACATCAATTTCTTAAATATTTCTTCAAATCTGTCTATATTTAAATACTCAATATTTAGTATTTTAACTAAATTAAATAAAAAGTATGAACCAGCATTACTCAACCTTTTCTTTATAAGATTCACAAGCATGTGTTAGTCATCATGTTGCAGGCCACAAACATTTATCGCATATATTTTAACATTTATTTTTTTCATTTCATGACGTTTGAAACACTGCAGTGTCCGCCACAAGCAGTTGTTTAATTCAAATGATCTAGGTGTTAATAAAAACCTTAGAAATTTAAAATAAAGAAACATCATGTGGGCCAATCACAAAAGCCCGGCAGGTCTGCATTTTGAGTACAGCTGGTATAAACCATACACAAAACAAATCATATCAAATTGTACAAATAATCAATTTACAAAAACAAGTACATACTTAATAAAATAATATCATAAGAGTTACCTGTTCTTTGCGTAACAACTCTGTAAGCCTACGTCTCTGTACAGGGTTATTTAACAGAGCAGCACGCGCTGCCCTTTCTCTTTCTTTCACCAACAGCAATGGATCCTCTCTGAGTTTACGTGCTAGGTCAACCTGAACATCACCTGCTGATGTTATCATACTAGAACCAACTACTCGACGAGATACAGCTGGGATTTCATTCTGTTCAGATTTACCAGCTTGATCGAAATTCCTATCTATAGCTTTACCAAGCAAATAGTCTTCATCCTGAACTTTTTTATCGGGTTTCTGAAAACATATATCTATGTAAAACGATCAAACATTAAAAAAAAAATGTTCTATTTATACACATACATCATACATCCAACGTAAACGATTGTCATTGGATTCAGAAGCAGAATGTGCATTTTGTTTGGCCAGCGCATTTAACTCTTCTCGGTCTCTCTCTTGAGCTCTTTCACGTTCCAATTCAATTATTCGTTTCTTTTCTTCTGCTGCAGCTTGTTCTGCTTTCCACACACGCTCTTGATTTTTCATTGTGCTGGGATGCCATGTTTTTTTGGTATTCTTAAAAGAAAACACGATATTTTAAGAATTTTTTTTTATTTAATAATATGCATACAATACTTAGAAGGTATTATATTTACCAAATCTCCGCCGCCCATATTTGTAAAAAAAATACTACAACTAGAAATAATTCAAATATTTGAAAATAAACAATTAGTAGGTTAACAGTTATATAATAAACACATATATTTGGTGGTTTTTCACTTTTCTGTTATGCCGTTTACCTACGCTAGTTTAGCGCAAATTACATGTCTATTTGTATTATGTATTTAACATTTCACATCTTTCAAGATTTAGATGACATTAGACATTTGCATTGACATTCTGTGAAGCGTCAGCGTAGTAAAAATTGTCATTTTTCAATGTCAATTACCACAGAATACATATAGAGGGACATAGGTTTTGTGGTAATCCAACAACATTGACAAGAAAAGTAATTGTTTTTAACTAAGCTTACCAGTTAATTAGTTCAGATTTAGAGAATACATAAGAACATACATAACATACATGAGAACGAAAATTACGTTACAAATGGTTTAGACAGAGATAGAATTATCAAATCTTTTGTCCCTAGCTAGTAGTTGGTGCGTTCATTGCGTTTATTGTTCAATTTTTACTTATTTTTATGTTAGAAAACAATTCTAATCCAGTGAAAAGACAGAGAAACAATCCTTGTATCATATCGAAGGTTATAAAATGGTGCATTGTCGTATTATTTTATGTTAAAGCGATAGCAAGAATAAAATTGCCCTTTGGTTTGTCCCTAAATATAGTTTCTTAATTATATTTATTTATGTCATAGCATGACGGAACCTTATATTGCATTAAAATCCTGAAGATAAAAGGATTTTCCAGTTTTTATCATTCATAACCTATAATTATTTACCATGTAAGTGCTGCCAGGGTCAGCTAAAAAAATGTCCCAATTTTCGATAAAAAATATCGACTTATCAACAATGTAAACAAATAAATACTATATATAATAACCATGCTTTATTAATAATTTAATTGAGTGTTTAAGATTTCATCATCTGAGGAGAATGCTAATCCAGTACCATACAAAGATGCTGAAGTACTATTAATAATGGAAACAAAAACAATGCAACGGTTTTTGGGTATAGTTGGAAAACAAAAAAATATTTTTATTAAAAAAATGTATAATAAATATTAAAAAGTAAAATTTAATAACTCTATTTTGTTTTAATTAAATCCTGAAAATTATTTATCTCCCAAAAAATAGAATGCAGTTACTATTGCAACATTATACGGACACACTGACAAACTATCTCTGTTTTAATCGCGGCTTCACGAACCCTTGGTCTATTAGTTTCTGTGTCTACGGCTCGTGTACTTTATTTTTAAATTATTAATCTTACCTACTACTGAAAACATATGCAAATTAAATAACTGATGTATTTTTATGATGCAATGGACCGTATGGGATGTACAGCTTAATTAAAAGCCTAACATGAGAAAAATAAATTGTACTAATTGTATCGTTTGTTTATTATAATTATTTTATATAGATACTTAGATAAAAAGAAATGCACGTGTAACAATTATTACCTTGCAGCACGATCACGAGGTCGGTCGTTCACCCCTGTCTCGAGCCTCGACGTCTTCAAAGCATGGCACATCAAATGTATTTGGTCGATGATCCCTTCGCTTATGCGTATAATTTATTACATTGTATATTATCTATTAATAAATAAATCAAGTAACGTGTTGATGGTTGATCCATTGCTATACAATAAATTAAAAATACTTTCTACTGATACATTTAGTGTTATCAATAGTTGCAGACATGGGACAAACTATTTTATTACTAACGATAAAACTATTATTTTTTAGGTAAAATCTTTCCTTTTAATACTAAACTATATTACAATCCTAAGATAATAGATAAATCTTATTTAATGTTGTTAGTATAAGAGATTTTATGTTTGTCACACTTTCATGCTCAAAAGGCTAGACGTGATTATAAGTTTTTAGTGGTTTCTTGCAAGTATAGCTAGCTACAGTCCTACATATTATTTATTACCTTGCAAAAACGACACAGTTTTAAGTGAAAATAGCGAAAATGTGTTATTTTTTTATCGGATGTATTATTATTACAAGATTTAAGTTTTATCCTTATTTTCGCTGTTGTTGCTTATTATTGTTGACAATAATCTAGCGGTTCCCGTTACTTTGCTCGTACATTTTAAATCGTATATTCTAATGTTCCATTATTGTATTTAAATAATATATCTTGATTGGTTAAAACTTAACACACCTGTACGTTATTATATTTTTTTATAATTAATGTCTAGTGTACTAAATAACAATACAATAAACAAAAGTAACATATTAATTTAAAGAACTAACTTCTATCTTCTGGCAAACTACTTTATTTTCTAAATGATTTATTTATTGACTTTAGAATCTCAGAGCAAATAATTTTAATTCAATGTTTAAAATTCAGTATGCAATGTACTTATCCGTTTTATCATTTGATTTGACAACCGACCTCTTTTCCCTGGGCACTGACCTCATAAAGAACGGTGTGATAAAAAAAAGTAAACTTTATTGCTGACTAAATACAATGGTGTTTTGAAGTATAAAAAATTGCAATACATTTTGAGCAAGTCAAAATCCAAATATATATTTGAACAAAATAAATAATATATGCGAATAGTTGTATGTTGTTTAGAGGAAAATAATTACATTATAAACATTACGTAATCATTTAATGTTACTTTGTCATTGATGTTATAATTTTTTATTGTTATTATATTTTCTTATATTTTAATAAACGATAATGACTAATGAGCATAGGTACTGTACAAAATTACCTACTAAGAATATAAACATTACCTAGATACGTAATTACATAACATTATCTTAGGTATGTTTACGGTAAACAATTTTTAATTAATGCTTTTACATTACGTTTGTTAAAGGTAAATACAATAAAAATTTTATGTAATGTGATAATTATAGTAAAGAAAAAAAATGTATACACAATTTAATGGTCTCAGTGATTTGGGTATAAGTGAAGTAGATATTTATTATCCTCTAAAAAGTAAATTATTTTAGATGTTTATTGCCTTATCCTCGATTTTACCTAACAAAACCTAAAGGATAAAAAATTATAAAAATAAGCCACATTATAATATAACAGAATAGGTTTTGTAATTGTAAATAAGTATTACTCCTATCATATATTATTTCCTTTATTAATGGTAAAAACGATTATTAGATAAGATCTATAAATGTAAATATAATATGTGACTATTATATTAAAGCTTAAGCATCATTCGCTATCAGAGAATGAAATATTACGGAAGGTTACGCGCGAGACGCAACTCGCACTAGGAACCCAAGGCGATGTAGCGCAGCGCGGCGTTCGCTGCGCGATGGCGCGGTATTTGTCCGTGGCGTTGCGTAGCGCGGGTCAGTTGCGGTCGCGTTGAGGAAGGTTGAATCGGGCGCAAGCCGCACGCGCCGGTGGCCTCACTACCGTGGTTTCGTACGTTCGGTGACCGCGTGCAACTCGTGTCGACACTTCGCCCCCCGTACCGCTTGCCTGCACCCTCCTCCGCCTCCGCTACCGCATGCACCCTCGTTCGGTTTAAAAAGGCCAATTTGATTTTAACGTGTCGCTCACACCCTTAAAGGGGAAACCATTTTCTATAGATGTTTTAATAGGTGAGAATGCATGCACTAACCTGCCTCAATTAGAAAATGTAACCGAAATCAATCTATCGTGTCATCGCGTGACAATATGATTACTTTAATCATCACTTCCGTCTTTGAATTTGTAAAATATTGTTACAGTATTTCTGTAAATCCATATAAATAACTATTTTCATTTAATCTTATCATAATTTTTAAGATATAAATGTTTTTACGATGTCATTATGAAATGCTTCCTTTGTAATAAAAAATATTTAATGATTCCCTTCTTATTATATAATTTATTAAATTTCAATCATATAATTGGAAAATATAATTGAATTAACGTAAATCACTTAATTATATTTGACAGTAAAAGATGGAACAAACTTATTGGAGTTGAAGTGGACTAAAATAACTGTTTTTTTAATAAGCATCTGTGGTTAGTAATAAATTATTGGTAGTTAATAAATAAGATAGAGATGAAATAAAAGATGTACAGTGGACTTCTAGTCTAACCTGACCTGTATCTTAGATTAGTTTTGTTTATATTGTGTAGGATGTTTATCAAATAAGGAATATATATATATTTAAAAATATTCCTAAAAAAAAGCGAACATGAACCAATAAAAATAATAATTTACAGATAAAGACGTCAGAAACGTCACTTTAACATTTTATGAGAAGTTAAGTTGTAATCTGTTTTAATAGAAATATATCACAAGTTATTTACATTTTATATTTACACTATCACTACTTCATACAATTTGTTCGTTCGTTATATATTTTAATCAATCGAAACATAAGCAATACGCAAAATACGTATAAATTTAAGTCAAACAATGCTAACAATCTCAGTTCCCTATGTCTGTTATCTTTGATAAAACTAACTTGTTCTAAAAATGTTTTTTTTTTGTTTTTTAAAAAACCTACTTAAATTTAAAAAATAGTTTTTTTTTACTGTAACGTTATACTTATTACGGTCTGATATTTTATCTTTGTCATTAAAATGTGTTAAAGAATAGTTGATTGAAGTTTGGGTAAAGCTGACGTTATTTATTTAAGGGAAAGGGAGTTTTAACGAATTCCCTTTGTTCATCAACACTAAGAAATGACTGAAAGAACAATGACTTCTAAGTAAACCTAAAAAGTGAAACCACTAGAAACACTTTCGTTTCCTATCGATCCGGCAAAATCTGAAGCTTTACGCATAAAATATTTCCAACCTTGCCTTTCTTGCCTTAGATTTCTTCCTTATATAAAATAATCAACCGATTATGAATTAAGGTGTGCTCATTCGTTTATCAATTACAAGTTAGACATATCTAGAAATAGATTTGTCATTTCTGTTATACATAATGTAAAGAATATCAATCAATTTATTGCCAATTTAGTAAAAACATAATGTAGTGTCATGAAATTACAAAAATAAGTCAACAATTTAGAAGGTACGCATAAAAGTATAATAACTGATAATGTTCCAAATGATACTTCCCAACATATTGTCCTAGACAGACAAAATAGAAGAGTGCGGGAGGAGGAAGGTGGCGGACGAGCCACGCATGCGCACTCGCGATGAGAGTTCACACGCGCTTCGAAACCGCGGTGGGCCTCCACGTGTTTCCCCTTCCGCGCCGCCGCGCCCGCTCTCCGCTGCCCTCTCCAACCTTCAACAAAGCCGCGGTCGTATATCGTATACATACAATACGCATTATACAACATATGTACATGTATTAAAATGAGTATTATTACTTTATGAGCGGGCAGGCACAACAACTTGCGCATTTACCTGATCATGTAAGCTATGCTGATTTTACCATTAGTAAGATAGGTTGTATCGCAATGAACAAAATACAGCAGATACTAGGTAGGTTACATTACATAATTTATCATTCATAAAATAACATTTAATTTGGTTAAACCTCGGTTTTTTTTTAATAAACACAATATATTCTATTTTTATCCAATCTAAAAAAAATTTTTAGCAAATAATTTATAACTTAAAATTTTCAGCCGTATTTCGGTTTTGTAACATACGTAGTAATATCTTTATGAATACAGATATACAAATTTGTTTCTTTAACACAACGTCCTAGTGTGTGTGCCGCGTGGATGTAGGCTAACCATATAGAAAATAAAATATCTGTAGACTGAAGCAGTACAAAATAAAAAAATATAATTAAAGTATATTCGTAGAATACCAACTAGTCATAAAGAACAGTTCAGAAATAAAATATAAAATAAGCAAACCACCAAATGGTACTCAAAAGAAGTGATCCTTTAATAACAATTTATTATTATTATGAATGATATACACAAAACTATTAAATCGTTTTAAGATAGAGTCGATATATTTACCGAAACGTCATAGGTTATTCAAATAGTAGATGTCGTAAAATCATATCATCGTTAAGAACCGTGGCAACGATTTTTCCTCGCTTCCTTAAAATAGATGACACCCTAAGTAGAGGAGAGCGGAGGACAAATGCGCGGCCTGTACGTAGCAGTGAGCTCGCTGCTCGCGGATTCCGCATTCAGCCGCGGACCGTCTGTGGAGTGCACGCTCGCGCCAGTCTTGTCCAGCGTCGTACTCGACTACACAACCTACACCAACACTGACGCCATTGACACTTGGAAATAAATCATCATCATTGAACATGATAGGTGAGAATAAGTTTATTATCCCATAACTATTAATGTAAAGTTACGTACATAAAAATATTTGTAAGTTTTAAATAAGAATTCATCATTTTAATTTAGGTTTCAGTGTCTAACTGCTCTTTTTTACTTATTAAAAAAAAAGTATAATGTAAAGTGATTTGTATTTCCCAGTCCATTACGCATTCAAATAAACCGTAGATATAATAAGTGTAATAATTTATGTGTTTGAGTAAAATTTAATAGTATCGAAAAATATTCTAAAGTTAACCCAATTAACGCGATACCGAATCCTAAAAGTGAAGTAATAAATATAAAATATATACAAGTATTGAGGATATAATGAAAGTGGGGGCAGAGCGAGCGGGTGAGCGCGGCGCGGGGTACAGTGCGGACACGGGGTCGGTGGCCCAAACACGTGGAGGCCCACCGCGGCACTATCGGTTCGAAACCGCGGTGCGGGCCTCCACGTGCTGCCGGAGGACATTCACTTTGCCTCGTTCCGCGCTCCCCCCCTTCCTATCCGCACCCCTATGTGGCCGTAGTATGTGCATCCTGATATTCCTGATCGCGCATACCATCCACAACAGACATTGTACTGTGAACGGTCGTCGCGATAAAACGTTAATAGCTTATGCCCACCGTTAATTGCTCTATTAACCATATTAATAATATGAATAATTTGTCGACTACTTTTGAAATCATATCTTATTCTCCAGGCGAAGAAGAACGTGAACACCAATGCAAAGAATGCGGGTTGAGGCTTTCGACTCGGAGTGCACTAACAGCTCACACACGCTCACATCGAGTCGCCGCTGATGCTCACAGATGTGATGTTTGTCACAAGACTTTCGCCGTGCCGGCGCGTTTGGTGCGCCACTATAGAACTCACACAGGGGAACGACCCTTCGAATGTGAATACTGCCACAAGATGTTCAGTGTGAAGGAAAATCTTCAAGTGCATCGACGGATTCATACTAAAGAGCGACCTTATAGATGCGGAGTTTGCGGAGCTGCGTTCGAACATTCCGGTAAACTGCATCGTCACGCTAGGATACATACTGGTGAGAGGCCGCATGCCTGCCCACATTGCCACAAAACATTCATACAGTCGGGACAATTAGTAATCCATCTTCGTACGCACACCGGTGAAAAGCCTTATCGCTGCCCTGCGCCCGGCTGCGGCAAGGGGTTCACTTGCTCTAAGCAACTCAAAGTGCATTCGCGTACTCACACTGGAGAACGTCCCTATACATGTGAAATATGTCTTCGGGATTTCGGTTACAATCACGTGTTAAAACTGCATCGTTTTCAACATTTCGGCGAACGTTGCTATCGTTGTACAGTATGCGATGGGACCTTTAACACTAAGAAGCAGATGGAGGCCCACATATATAAGGAACACGGAGCGGAGACACCTAGAGCACCGACGGCTACGCAGTACACCGTACCATTAGTCGTAAAAGGCAATGTTATGTGCGACATTGTAGAAGCTGCACTACAACAGTTACCCCCTACGCCACCTAGTTCCCCACCGTCACCGCCTTGCCCAATACCGACGTCGATGCAGACAACTTCTACGCCGCCACCGTTTGCTTCACCTCTACCGTCTCCGTCGCCGCCTGCTATAAATACATCCATGACAGTCATGACACTCGCTCCTTCCTCGCTTCCTCCCCGAAAACGTAAAATCATTCCACAAGTAGAATCTGTGCAAGTGGAGCCAATAGTACGTCATACATCCGTTATACAGTTCGCACCTCCTGCTACAGATTCTTCGTAGCATTTGTTTGAAAAGTTTTCTCAATAATTCGATGTTCAAGTTAGCTAATAAGGCTTTATTCTAATCGAAGGCTGTAAGATGACTGTATGGGTCTGTAGTGATAGTTTAGAAGAGCATACAAGGATCATCATCATTAGTGCCGTGAGCTAGATTTAAAGTTTTTTGTAATGCTGCAATGAATGTATTGTTTTAAATTTTAATCTTGAAAAAAGACTAATTAGATGTTTAAACGTTTTGTGCTGTCAATATTAATAGAATAAGTTTTGTATTTATATTATGTGTTACTATTCTTAAGTAAAAAAATTATAAGTTAACGGTTTTTTTTCATTGTTTTTCCTAATATTTACTTAATCATCAGTACTTAATTTTTTTTTCCAACGACCTAAGTAATTATTCTACGTATAAGTATTTATATTAGGAACTCCTCAAAATATATAAATTAAATGTTCAAATAAAACCCCTATTGTAAATAATGTTTTAGTCAATTTTCGTAGTATGGCGAAACTTATATATATTCAGATTAAACACGATATATATATATATATATAATAATAATTTTGTCGGAGAGCACTTTTACCTTTCAAAAACATAAAATTTGTGAGTTCATAAATAAAGAACTTGCTAACTTAGTAAGTGCTTACTAATACACACGTAAAGTTACCATGGACATTATCTACATAATACTTTCGAGTACCTACTTCCCTCCCTTATTCACTTTAATAAAACTGAAAAGGAACTTGACTAACTTGTTTAAAATAATAACGCATGACTTAATACTGTATTTAATCATTCAAATGGCGTTATTTTTGACAAAAAGGCGACTTCGAGTTGTTTTTGTAAAATACAATATTGAGAAAATCTCTCGGACATTATTTTCTACGGTTTTTACGTACAGAGCATGTGTTCCGGTTTGGAGGGTGAGTGAGCCAGTGTAATTACAGGCACAAGGGACATAATATCTTAGTTCCCAAGGTTGGTGGCGCATTGGTGGTGTAAGCGATGAAGGCAAACATGAAATTTGACAATATATAATTAGATTATTTAATTATGAATCAGTCACATCAGTAGTTTAATGTAGTTAGATACATGTACAATATCGACGCTTAAAATATGTTGTATAATTTAAATTATATTAAAAAATGCACTCAAATAAAATAGATGTACAAGCGTACGAAGAATAAAATTTTTAGTAGACAATATTAATATAAAGAGTATATTTATTTATCTTGCGTTGCGTTTTATTTATCTTATTTTCATACACCTATTAAGTTTCTATAATAGATCTTATCAAAAATGGAACAGTTTCATGAGAAAAACTCCAAGCCAGTATTATTGAATCTGATTAAAAAACTAGAAATATTTATAGAACAACTGTAACTTGCATGTAATATTTCGAGTTTCAACTAAAATAATTTTGTAAATCGCTGTATACATTATACAGTAATTCGAAATAATTTTATGTGCATTATATATAAAATAAAATAATATGCAAAGTGGATAATGCAGTGGAGTGATAACATAAACATATTATACATTTTAGCATCAATATTTTAAATTCAATACCTGCTAGATACAATGCTGCCAGAGCTAAATAATTTTTAATTGCCGTGTTGGGTAAGCGAAATTCAAGTGTTTGTCTGGAAAAAGAATAGCCTTTCGATTGTCATAATATATAAAGAAAAAAAAGAAAAGGCTATTGTTTACCAATAAACCTTAAATATAGAATATAGGAGAATAACATTCAATTAAGACGTGCAATATAAAGGCGCTTTGTATGAGGCTTACTAATGTACAACCATTTAGTAAGGAACTACAAACTTAATAATTATCTAACTTAATTAATCAAAATGTAAAAACGTAAAATATGAATTAAACTACTTTGGAAATGTAAGTAAATAATAAAAAAGGTTGCTATTTTTGAATAAATCGTTTTTTAAATTGGTAAGTAAAATCCCTAATAATGTATATTAAATTACTGTAAATTATTGTAGATTCTGCTTCGTCAGCACAGCAATGTTTTATCGATTTTAGAGGTACTGTTTTGATTATAGTTTACTAAAGAAACCACAGATGGCGCTATTTAATTCATATATAATGAAGATGACTAAAAATGAACTAGCAATATATTCATTGATACATAAAATGAGCAAAGCTTTCGACATATGTTAACATAAAATTTGTTAAATTAACTAACGAACTAATATTATTTTTTATCTATGCCAAATGTAAATATCCACCATATTTGTTTTGTAGTTGTGACTTTTGGTTTTGACGTATCTACCCGGTTAAAACAGCGTCTTGTCTTTATGGTTTTGTTTTGGCGCTAATATATCGCCTGATTTTCATCTTTAATCTTCTAATTAATCGATTTTTAAAAATGGTAATTTTAATATTTTTCTTAAGGCAGTTTATTAAATCTATTATTCTTTAATAATATTTATTAATAAAACTGAATGCAAAACATTGCAGTTGTTGGATGTATTTTTATAATATTTTATTCTCATAATATTCTATTTACGAATATTAATTAAGATTAATAATATTTTCATTTACATGAACAAAACATCGCAATGTTTGTTTGTATCAAAAACATTTTTAAACTTATTTCATTCATTTCAGACGATCGGAAAGAATAATAAGATGCAACAGCATATCAATTATCGAGTAAGGGTGATTTTACAAGATTCACGTACTTTTATTGGCACTTTTAAAGCATTTGACAAACATATGAATTTAATTTTGGGAGACTGCGAAGAATTTAGAAAAATCAAATCTAAAAACAACAAAACTGCAGACCGAGAAGAAAAAAGGACTCTAGGTTTTGTACTTCTGCGTGGCGAGAATATAGTGTCTCTAACAATTGAAGGACCTCCGCCACCTGAAGAAGGCTTACCCCGGGTCCCACTACCTGGTGCTATGGGTGGGCCGGGAGCTGGCAGGGCAGCAGGTCGCGGCGTTGGACTCGGAGGAGCCCCACCAGGCTTACAAGGACCAGCTCGTGGTGTTGGGGGACCGTCACAACAACATATGGCTCCTGGTGCCCGAGGGCAATTATCAGCACCTCCACAAATGCGAGGTGGCCCTATGATGGGAGGCCCTCCACCAGGCATGATGGGTGCACCACCAGGGATGGGTAGAGGTGGCCCTGGTAGCCGTGGTCCTCCCGGAATGCGTCGCTATTAGTGTGTTTGTGCAGTGATGCTTATTCTTCTATTTTAAGTGAAAGAAACAACATAAATAAGTGAAGATGGTCTACTATATCGACTACATTAATGGGAAATGTAAAATATTTAGTTTTTAAATATTTCTGAGTATTTTTCCAGACTATACAATAGTTAAGGAATACAAATAAGTTCTGAATAATGCTTTTATTTTTACATAATATACTCCTAATAATCTTTCAATGAATATTCACATCTGGGATAAAGTTCCTAAGGTGCCTGAAGAATGTGTTTAGTCACTCTAATGATTTCTAATCTTATATAATATATACTTATAACAAAGATAATGTTACAAAATTATATATTATTAAAATATTCTTAATAGTTCGGGATGGATGCGGACTGCCCAAGATCGGGATGGTTAGCGTTCTATGCTTCCGTCTAGGCTTTCGTCCAGCAGTGGACAGCAAAAGGCTGAAAAAAAAAAAAACTTGCATATTGATTGAACGATTAGCAAATAATTAATCAGTATACTTTCCTTATATAATTTATTAATATTGTCAAATGACTGAATTGAACTTTAGGACATAATTCTCAGGTTTTAATGACCTAACCTCTACTACTATGACCAATGGAATGATAAAACGTAACATAGTGTATAATTAGGGTTCTAATCACCTATATACATACTCAACTAACTAAAGCCAAATAAATAAACACTAAATTTGTATTATATTTTGAACAATAAAAAATGTATCAACAGTAATCAAAGTAAAACAAGTTAGTAAATTATCAATTTAAGACGCTCATAGTTTAGGTGTGATGTTAGCTCAAACTAGTATTTGTGTTTTCTTAGGAAAATGAAACATTTAATATTTATTATTTGTGATCTACACACAATTATCGTCATGCCAAATTACAACAATTTCTAGTGGTTTTTGCATGAGGCAGTATTGACTGATAAATGTTGTATATAAGCTATTTGTGGATAATGACTATTACCATAAAGATGTGGCTCAGCTACATTTTAATTATATGTATACTCATCTGAGTAGCCTGAATGGAATTTGTATTCATTTTGCTATTTTTTTAATAGACCTTTTAGACAACTTTCTAGCCTTTTTTCTATATTATCTCCTCATATACAACGACAAAATTTAGGCAACATCTACTTATGAGCGTTTTAATATTTAGTGTAGCTAATTAACAATTTGATTAATTGTAATATTTATAAACATGGAACCAAATTATTGTAGTATAATTCATAAAAAAGATTGATGACTAATTGAATATGTAATTAGCTAAGCAAATATGACTGAATTTACTTAAAAGACAAAAAAAAGCGCCTTTTTTATAAGGTTATTGATTTGATTAAACTTTAATCATGAATGAAAATATGCACCTTTGAAATAATTTCTTTTGTATATCAAATATGGAATATTTTTCAAAACAAAATCAATAATAATGGACATAAAAACAACAGCTACATGAGAAAATCGGAAATAAATAAAAAACAAAATCCCACAAGATTTTATACTCAAGTTTATATTAAAATTACTGTGAAGAAAAATAGTGAAACAAAAAAAAGAACTAATTTTAAAATATAGTAAGTTATACTTTTTATATTCATTTGTTACACAATTATACAGCTTTAACAAAATACAACACTAGTGATGATGTACATAATTAAATATATATTTAATGACAATAACCGCACGAGGGATGGCACCTTTTACCGTCAATTCCACAACGACATCCTCCTGTAGTGTCACCCTTTCCACCTGGGCCCCAGCGGCGTCCTTTCGTTACCCAACATATCTCAGTTTTACAAGCTGAACACTTAATCCAATCGCAGCCCCATTTTTTTGTAATAACAGCCTTACATTCGGGACACTCAAGTGCTTCACCACGATCTATTAGTGATTTCAACAAAGCTTGAGTTCCTACATCAGTTTGATCAGTTTCGACAGCAGTTACAGCTGCACGAAGTTTAATTTGGTATTGATCACAAGTTTCACCGTCGTGAACAGCCTATAAATAAAGAAACAATAGTATAATATATTTTTGACAATATTGTTTTCTGTTCGTATTCGAAACTTAAAATATATTTTTAAAAAAAGATCAATACCTGACAAGGTATACAGTTGGTGTGATTACAAACGGGGCATGGAAATCTTCGAACCTCAGGTTCACAAAAGGCCCAACCTGTACAATCTCGTGTACGACAATGAAATGTATTTCGTGTACCACTTTCTGCTGCAGCTAAGCTTCTTGCTAGCCATTTCTCATAATCTTCTGGAGAGAGCAGTGCGCGTATTTCGCGTTCTTGTAAAGTCCCAAGACAAGCTATAGCTGGGCATGAAACTACTGGTTCCGTACAGTGACGGACGACATCAGCGAGACACTCCCTACAAAATGTATGTATACATTCCCTAAGGACAACGCCTTCCTCTATGGCACATTGCTCAATACAAACCCCACATTCGAATTCTTCGGAGTTAGGAACAAGAGCTTGTTGTTCTAATTTCATCAATTCCTTGTAAACATCGCTAGAGTCTATGTTTTTCGCTTCAATAATATCGTTATTTTTATCAATTTCATTTTTAGTTACATAGATTTTATCTTTATTTGTTTCTAAAAAAATATGTAATTCATCAGTACAATAAAAGTAATTAAATAATATTAAAATTTCACGAAATAAAAAACTTTCAAATTTTATAAAACTGACACTAACCAGATTCAACCAAGCACAAGTAAAATGGAGCAATGAGATCGGGACCAGCAAGAGCGATAAGAGGTGTACTGTCATTGGAACAAAGTGTTTTTCCAATAATCCAGCGTTGCAAGCCAATTTGTAGACCTAACGACTTTTCTGCTTGCCTTTTTAATTCTCCCAACACTGCTTTTCTAGTGACCAGCAAACGGATTGGTCCCCTTGTTGCATCTTTGTCTTCAATCCAAACATCAATTCTAAAATAATATCAAAATTTTTTATATGGGCGCAATTTTACTTACAAATAACGAAAGTGTTTTTTGAATAGTAAGAAATTATATATTTACTCTTAAGAGCTATATTTATTGAATAAAATAAAGAAATATGAATTTAAAATAAATTATAATAGGAATAGATTTTACTCACGGAAGTATTTCATCGTGCATTTGTCTAGATGTTGATGATACTGGTTCGTCTGCAATGACACCTGCAGATTTATTTTCAGTAACTACAATATCATTAGTGAATTTTGATGATTCTTGTGTTGATATACTGGTTTTTACTTCTGTTTTCATAGTTGTTTCTAAATTTTCATGGGGTTGGAGTAGTTTTTTATCTATTACACTACCTTTACAAAGTTCCTTTTTGTTTGGAGTTAAAGGGCCTCCAACTATTTGAGATGAGAACGACAGTACAGAACATGATAATTTAAGTTTTGCGAGTTTGGCTGCAGCTGCCGCAGCTGTTTGTTCGTCACCTTTGGCAATTGACTGCTCAAGTTGATTTATTAAATCCCTACGTTGGGCATGATGATCTATATTATTACTAGAAGTTGTTGCAGTTGAAATAGTATTTAGTGTTGGTTTTACTACTTCTTGTTTTGATTCTTCAATTGTTGTTGCTTTCTTTTCCCTTGTTGTTGATACATCATTTTTTAAGTCATTAGTACTTGATGAGCTTGCAGACGGTAATTTAGAGATATTTGGTGATGATATATTATTTTCATTTTCAGATATTTTTATTTGTTTAACTACTAACTTTTTAACGTCATCTATTTCAGAAACCTTGCTGTTTTCATCTGGACTATTATATTTGGGGCAGTAAAACGGATTTAACAAAGATGATATTTTTAAAGGTGTATGCAAATTATTATTTGTTAATAGTGCATTTGTATTACTTTCCATTTTTTGTACTTGATTATGTAAATTCTCTACTACTAAATGAAAATTTTCATTTTTTTTGTTTGTTGTTATCTCTGGCTTTATCTTTAGTTCAGGTTTTGGCGCAATTTTTTCACTATCCTCAATATTTTTTGAATTTTCCGTCGTTACTTTATTTTTTATGAACCTTACATCATTATTTAGTTGTTTCTTTTCCAATAAACTGTTAGTCTTCTCTGTATTATGAAGAGCAATTTTTAAATTCTTAATCTTATGCGTGGGTTGGCCGGTAGGATTTTCTTTCGAAGCAATTTTTCGTTCCTCTGTTGATGATGACAATTCGATTTCAAAAGCTGATTTCGTGATGAGCCGATCGGCAGAAGACAATATTTTATTTTTATCAGGTAACCGAGGTTGAAGACCGTTTAAATTCAATCTTGTTTCGTTATTTGCCTCTTTTTCCCGTTCATGTTTAATAGATTTTTTTAATAATGGAATTTTTTCATTGTTTAGTAATTGTTTTTTAATATTTTCATCACTAGATGAACTTGAAGATAGCGTTTGAACTCCATCTTTGCTAGAATTATTGATATCATTGTGTAATTTCATTTTCATAGCTTTTACATTACTCTCAATATATTTTGAAATTGGAGGCATTTGTTTTGAAGAACCTGGTTGAGATGTTAAAAACATATCTTTGGCACTTTGAATTTTGAGTCTTCTTTCAGATTCTTTTTCAAAATAATTTTCAACATTCAATTTGTCTTGGGCACTACTTTTATCGTCTCTAATTGATCCTATACGTAATGTTGGCGTCTCTGTTGCTGCTAATATAGTATGTTTAGTTTCAACAATATTCCCTTCACAATTCTTAGATTTTTTAGGCAAAGAGTCTTTCATCTCCTTTAACATCTTTTTAAGTTGTTTCTTATCCTCAACTTCATTTTTTTTATTTGATTTAAACGCATTGTGATCTGTTTGTGTGCACATATTAGACGCGGTTGTTGTTACTTTTAAATCAACTTTATTGCGTTCGTAAGCATTTCCTTTCACACAGTATATACATGAGATTATAGTTGCGTCATATTTTCTTAAGCAATTTGTACAAATCCAGGCACCCTCGGTCTGAAATTCTATTCCGGCGTTCAATAATTTCTTTGTCTGTATTATTTCAGCCGCTTGTTTATCTAATTCACTTATACTAGGAAGAACTTTAATATAATTTGTATCAATGGCTGAGTTTCTTTTTTTACTATCAAAAATATGTTTTAGAAAACTTTTTTCTGATCTTAATTTAACTTCTTTACTTGAATGATCTTTTTTTGTGTTTTTGACAGTTTTAAGCTCAGTTATCTTATTGTCACTGTCGCAAGAATGTTTATCGAAAATAGACTTTGAACTCATTTGAATCTTTTCTTTTATTTCAACGTTTTCTTTGTTATGTTCTGTTAATTTTAGTGGGGGTTTAGGCGCTGGTCTTTTTCTTTTATAATATCGAGGTAAGGAGGTTGAATTAACAACCGTGGGTGGTAAAGGAGCACGGCGCTTTCCCGGCACGTAAGCAGCTCGCGGTTGTATGGTACTTTCGCTTATTGCACGTCGTTGTCTATTTTGTATAGAATCTTTGGGTATTTTTCGCGCTGGTGGTAAACTAAAAGCGTCGTAACCTAATCCTTCTTCTGTATAGAGACCGTATTTACGACGTAAGGTAAGATCACGGTCGTATTGCCGTTGAAGATTTCTCTCATGAAGTCTTTTTTTGTAAGTATCTGTGAGAGGTCTTTGCGGTAAAATAAGAGGGTTCACGTTTTTATAATGAAATGGAGCTAAGAAATCAAAACTGGCAACTGTACGATCGGATCCTACACTATTAATACTTTCATCCGAAAAAGAGCGCTCTGATCGTCGTAACCAGGAAAAGAATGTCCAAATCCCTCCTGATAGGGGGCGAAGGCGCGGTGCCTCTCCTTCTACGTCACCGTTCATCACCTCTGAAATATGCATAGGTTATTTTAATATTTTATTCAATTATTATATACTTACTTTAACGAATTCTATTTCATTACAAGACTTCGTAATTTAATCTAGCTCTAATATATCAAGCCACCCAATATTGGAAATCTACTGTAATTGAATTTATTAGTCTTAAATAGGTCACAAACAATAGGGCCAGAAATTAACTATGTGGCTTAGTCATTCCGATATGCCAAATTAATAGACGTGAAATAAAGAACATACAACAAAAGCTATTGCATAAAGACAAATATTTACATTAATATACTTACATACTGTCGTAAAGATAAATGTGTACGAGGAGTGGTACGCTATTCTTAAACTAGATCATATTAAACTCCACTTAGCTAAGCACCAATAATTAGTACTAAAGTTTATATAATTTCATTTTTGCACTCAATTTTATTTATAAGATTTCGAACAAAATATAACATCAAATGACGATTTTAAAGTCTGTATTGTCAATAACGAGTCGAGCGTTGTGGAATACAAAGCGAGGTCGGTCGGCCCGTATCGACTCGCGCGCCGCACCACTCCGCCCGCCCAGCTAAATTTAGCGGAACTTCGCGATTCGGTTTTTGCTATTTCTATTCATTCTCTTACGCCTGACCTCACTTAAATTTGGACACTTCCCGGCACTGTATTAAGTATGAATTAATGACTTTATTTATTTACAAATTAAGAAAAATCTATGATATCACCAATTGTGTGCAATTAGTCGACGAAGTCGGTAGGCGTCTTTGTCCAATGTGTCCTTGTTGTTGTCCGAGTATTGCAAATTATGCCTAATGGACGTTTTCCTTTTCGCGTCTTCTAAATTAAATGCAAAAAGCATTACGTACCTATTTAATAACATGATAATAAAACGAGTGATATAAAATACAGGTATTTTAATCACAATTTATATATGGTATATTATTTAAAAAAATCTTAAGCCAAAATTAATTTTACGATCTTAGAATTATTATTCGTATTTAAACATACATACGTGGTGTATGTAAGGTCAGGTCAAAACATAATTCGCATTAAAAAACAAAAATCTTCTGTAAAATTAACTTCAATAGTTGTTTTTTACCGACTTTTAAGTAAAGCTATAATTTTCTTTATGGCACGCGTTACATATCACAATACGTACAAAACTAAACAGCTAGATAGTGTTAAAAATCAAATTTACTTAATAAATTTATGACCGTGCACTTCTTGCTTCTGGAATAAGGGAGTTTCACAGCCGAAAGCTTTAACAGTAAAAACTATGCCCATAATACAGTGAAATTTCGATTCAAAACCCATGTAAATATTTATATAAATTGAGTATATTTTGATAGGACATTCAAAGAACCAAATACATAAATGGTGTGTAAAGCCAAGTAGTACATAAGTCACAGTCAATATAATATAAGCGAACTTCTAGGGATATTGACAAAAAAATACGGCATATACAAAAATATGCTGTGTTTTATTGTAATAGCACTAAAATGATCTTATCCTTACGAAAAAATATATGTTATAATTTAAAGAAAAATATGTCGACCCTCACTACTATCAAGCAAGAAAGATAAGTTATGGCGAGTATTTCAGTACTCGATTTAGTCCAATGTTAATAAAGTCCTACGTAAAAATAAAAAAGGGAATTTTTTGCTCACGTCTCCCTCTGAGGTTTATCGTCAATATTACACTGGAAACAAAGAAAAACCAATGAAGCAGACATGCATTACAGCGGGATGTAGTTTTGAAATTGTAAAAAAATCTCTACTAAGTCAAGTTGCTCAAGGTTCTAGTAGCGTTAGTTTAGTTTTACCCATTTCGAGCTGTAAACACTAAGAAGAAATACTAAGAAAACGAATATTTGAAATCGACCGATTTGCTTATCATACATTGGTATTTTAAGACGTACATTTTTTTTACTTAACGCTTGGCACAAGCATAGCTTTTTTTTGAATATTCAAATGGTCTGCCGCCAGCCTTCGTATTTATAAATAATGTAAACGACTCTCTAAGACTAACTCTAATATCTGCCATATGAGCAAATTACCTATATACCTTTTTTGGACATTTTTGAACGCTGTAAATTGACAACACAGAGGAAACATACTAGCAGAACATTTTTTTGTAGTCTTTCACGATTTCATTAATCGAACAATTCAGGTCTGCCAGGTGTGCATTTCACACACTTTTGTAAATAATAAAAAATAGATTACTAAAAAAGTCAGAGCCATGGACGTCTCTCGTTGACTTTCATCGTTTTTAGAAGCATTCTGAAAATCATGTCAGAGGCAGGTGTGACTAAATAATATACTTTTATTACACCCGGTACACAGTTTTACTAATTTGAAAGCGAAACCATGGTGACGGTCCTCAATAGTTTTTATGGCACTTTTTTCACTATTAATAATGGATAAATTAGTTTACAACTCATATGTAAATTTTGTTCGATAATTTTGGCTCGCTAGTCAATAGGTAAGTATATTAAAGGCTACAGAATTGAAAGCATATACTAAAATCTAAAATACCGCACCATATACTATTGATTAACTATTCTTAAACTCATATCATTAATCAGTTTAATAGAAAGATAGCAGTCGTCCAAGCTTCTTGATCACACACAACAGAAGAAAGGTTACTAAAGATTATTTCTATCTATTATAAATGATTTCTTTTTATATTATCTATTACGAAAGTGATTTCCACCATCACCTTAAAAAATAATACAATTTTTTTAACTACTAATAATAAAATTTTCTTTATTTTTTTTTAAACCTATATAATAAAATACGAATTATGTGTCTTGTTCTCCTTGAGTTTTTTTAGCAGTAGCTGAGTGTCGTTCGGTAGAACTTTGTATGACGAGTAATGAAGCCGACACGCGGGCGCTCATCTCCGCTTGGTTGAGTTCGTGTGCCCAAGGGACTCGTCCCCATCGGAGGACCTAAGATAAAAAGTCCACCTTCAATATATATTTAAAATGAAATCGGTTACTACACTATTTTCGCATTTTCTTCAAATTTACAAAAAAAATATCTTTATAAACTTTGCCATAATAATATTTTTAATTGTGTAACTGTCGTTTTGAGAGAACTTTTGCATTATGAATTCATTATGAATAATGAAACTAAAATTAATAGATAAGTCATCAAGAATCAATCTTCTGGAGATAGTGAATAAAGGATACGGCATATATACTATAAATATGATATGCTTCATAAGCATATTTTATAGTAATAACACGACTATGGTCTTATCCTTAGTAGAAAAATTACATTATAAGTATTTAAAATGTTTGAAAACATTTATTATTAAACTTTTAAATGTTTTCATAATAAATAACAAAAAATATGTTTTAAGTAAAATGAATTCTATATACATATAGATAGTTAAGAGCTATATATTTTTTTTATACTAACCTGATATTCCTCCTCCAGTCTTGACAACAATACGGCTTCTTTTGGATCTAAAAATCTATCTACACAGGCCAGCATGAGTATTGGTGACTTGAGAGCTTCTATACCAAAGCACATAGCTGTAAAACAATTATAATTAAAAAATACCATACCTTAGCTAAATACTAAACAAACTAGGCAAAAGACCTATTATAGGGCAAAAGTGTGTGTGGCAATTACAGATGCCCTCTGTATTCCAACACATTTAGAACCCAATATGGATGGTACACATTTCCAACTACCAGACTCTTGACTGATACTGAGATTCTTCGACAGAAAAACTCAATAAAATTTTATTGGTCCAACCTGGAGTTTGAAACCAGGACCTTGGAACATGCGGCCTTATAACATTATCTAACCACTAGGCCATATATAATTAAGTAAATTATATCTATATTGATGTTTACAAACCATTTAAAGCTGGAAAGTCATAGGATAAGAAATGTCTTGCTAAAATAGCTCTTGTCTCAGTGGATATAGGTGGAGGAAGGAGATCATTAGAGACTTCTTGTTTAACTCCAAACCGATTATTAAACCACTCCAATACAGGATCCCACTTTTTTTCTTGTAATGCTTTCAATTCTTCCTCCTTCAATGAAAAAAAAAAACTTTATATTATACAGTGGTGATCATAAAAATAATTAAAAAACAATTAAGTACATTACATGGAAAGTTATCTAAGTAAATATATATAGACAATATCAATAGCATGAATGTGTAGGAAAAATGATTTTATAATATTAAACCACGTCTTGGCTCCGTAGGTCATAACCGGTAAGACGCACTTGTTGAAGACTTTTATCTTCAAGCATTGCGGTATCCGTGACGAAAAGACTTGACCAAGTTTCCTATAAGCAGCCCAGCCCAGCCTAGCTGTACTCTTCTTTATGCCTCCCTCTCGAAGTTGTTTCGACCCAACTGCAAAGTTTGCCCAAGGTACACATACTCCTGAACAACTTCGAGAGGAACTCCGTTAAGAGCTATTGGTTCCGGACTAATGTGTTCATTGAACATTATCTTGGTTTTCTCCAAGTTAATCCGAAGACCAATTTGAGGACAAGAATCGGCAAGGCTGCTCAGCACATATTGCATGTCCTGCACAAATGTGGTGATCCGACAGCGAAACCAAGGTTATCGACAGCCCAAAGGATTAGTTAGCTGAAGTGGCAATGGGCTGGACACACATGTCGCAGAACCAAATACTAAAAATATTAGTAATACTTGATGTTTTAAGTGCAATGTCTATCACTGTATATTTTTTTATTTACAACTTAATAATAATTACATTAAACAACATTACAATATGAAATATACTGACCTCTGAATGAAAAAGTAAGGTGTCTGTTGCAATAAAATCGAGTAAGTAACTGGTTATATCATGAGAACTCAGCTTTCCTGGATTATCTAATGATGTGTTGCATAAAGCTGTCTAAACATAAAACAAAATAGAATTATATATTACTTTATTTATAATATATTTTCAATTTGTATGTTTTCTACTTGAGAAATTATAAAAAGTAAGTTTAATATACATACCAAATGCATTGTTGGTTGAGCTATGTATTCACTTTGAGCATCCCATTCTATCGCTATGGCTCGAGCAAGAGGTTCACTATTTACAGTTAATATGCGACCATTTGGAGTTTTCAATCGACGGTGGTCCAAGGTCACCTCCCAATTTTTATCATTTTGAACAATATCAGTGCGCCGATAAAACCTTTTATGTGTAGCTAAAAATTATACCAAATATACAAGATTCAAAGAAACAGGTGTCCGGTACTCAGTATTGATTTAATATTAAATATTTACCGTAACATCGATTTTTTACAACATTATAAACATCTTGATTTAATATGTTCGACTTTTGAATTATATTTATTGATCTAAACATTTTTAAGCTTATATTGATAGGGTTTACCATTTTTGAAATATAATTCAATAACCAAATATTAATATTTAAGGTTATCTTAAAAATTATAAATGTTTACAAAATAATTTTGAATGATAAATTCAGAGTTGCCCAATTTTATAGTGAACATAATGCTGTAGATTATCAAAATTATATATTAACAGTTTAATTTATAAAATCGTTGATATTATATTTAAAAAAAACGATTCATATAGTAATTATTTTTAATTTCGACCAGTCAGTTTATAATTATTCAAGTATTCAAACTCATACTTATTTCGTACGAAAAAACTAAAGGTATACGATCAATTTATCTTATGTTAAATATTTTTGCAACTTAGAATTGCAACTTAGAAGTCCACCTAGCTTCATCGTACTTATTAATTAATTTAATATTACGTTTTCTTTAGCTTGTTATGATATAATATTTTATATTTGAATTAATAAAAGTATTAAATCTGTTAATAAAATTAAAAGTTCTGGACTTTGGCTTACTTTAGACTTAGCAATGGCAATGAATTATGGAATCACTATGTTCTTTTTTTCTTTGTAGTTTGTCTATACTCTATGTATAAAATATTATTGTTTATGGCTTAGAATTTGTTGCTTGTTCGCGATACTTGGAGAAAATTTAGCATTATAAGCTTAATAATTATTGTTTATATTTATCAGTGTTTTTTGTGTATCTTTGAATGTTTAAAGTGTTCTACGATGTCTTCTATGGATTTTGACTTCTAACAAAAGAGAAAAGTGATTTTGTGCTCTTTCTAGGACAACCAGTGAAGTGACGCGCCATTGTTGTGTTTAAACCAAATACAATCTATAAATAATTTGCTAACCATTATAGCAATTTATAAAACAATTCTTTCCTTGATATTTGTGATGTACCCGCATCCCACCAGCGCGGAAGAAGAACAGACGACGAATCTTATACCAAGTGTCAATCTTCTTCATTCTAAAAGGAAAGGGATATTCATACACCCGTCTGCTATGTACAGAAGTAGTGCTCCGAATTGCACGATTACAAACTTTTTTTTCGTTACAAGAAGTTTGAGTGGGTAAATCATTGATACCAAATAAAGATGAAACTCTTAGAGAGCGGACGCCTGGAGGCGCTAAGTAGTGCGCTGTCTATCCTGAACGGTGACAGTGCTGTCCAAGGTCGGGTAGAAAGTTACAGCTGCAAAATGGCAGGTGCTGAAAAAGCTTTCTACAAGAAGTTCACAGCAGACGGAGAGACAACTCACAACCTCCAAGCACTATCCCCACCAGAAGGTGTTACATATAGGTAAATAATGGATAAACTTCCCATTGTTGGTTAATCCCAATTCAAATGGATTGTGTGTGCTTAATATATGTAAAATTCATTTTAAAATGTGTACTTAATTTGTAAAACAAAAATGTTATTAAATAAATTGCAGTCGAAGTCTATCTGGTGATGAAGAGGGTGTCCTGTGTGATACCATATCTCGGAAGACATTGTTCTATTTGATTGCTACACTGAATGCTGCTTTTCCAGATTATGATTTTTCAATGGCCAAGGTAAATGTCCTCTTATCTTTGAATGACAAATTGAATGGTTGATATAGTGCTTATATCTTTATTTGTTTCGTTTTTGATAAATTAAAAATAGGTGTATGATTAACTTTAAATATATTTATTATAATTATCTACTACTTATAATATTCAAAAACAAAAATTGATGAAATCACTATTGGGTAGTATTTGAGTATTTCATATTATAAAATGTGCATTTTTTGTAATAGAGCAGTGAATTTAGTGCAGAGCCATCACTGAGTTGGGTACAGGGGGCTGTTGATGCTGCACTGTCCGCTGTAGGTGGTGTGCGTTGGAGACAATTGAGACCAGCTTTATGGGCTGCTATAGAAGAAGAAGTACACTTGCCTGAATGTCGTATTTATAGCTATAACCCAGACCTAGCTAGTGATCCGTTTGGTGAGCCCGGCTGTCTCTGGACATTCAATTATTTCTTTTACAACAAGAAGCTAAAAAGGATTGTTTTTTTTACATGCAGAGCTATGAGGTAAGTTGATTAATTAAAAATAAAATAAGATCTTTATTTTATTATTTAAGCTTGTATGTTTTGCAAAAACTGTGTAAGTGTTTTCTTTCCTTGATCCTAAACATTCCCATATCATGCATATTATTTTATGCAATATTTTTATTCGTTAATATTTTAGAAAATATAGGATAGTTCCTTAAATAATGCTTTGAAGCTTTATTTTATTTGTTTTTTCTGTGGCCTCATTTAAAATTGTATTACCTATATTGGGAATACATTACATACATACATTTAGAAAATACCAATCTTGCTGTGTGTTTATGAGTGTATTATCTTCTCTGACAATACTTTTTAATTGATCCCACAAATCCTATATAAGATATAGGTTTTTTCTTTTGACTGGTCCAACCTACCTGTCCTGGCAAGTTTATTGTGAAAATTAAATAATGTGATTACATTTGCAACTAGCAACCCAAAATGAGAGTAACATTAATATTAATAGCTAAGTTTGTGACATCAACTAGATTCACCCTTATTTCCTAGATTCTTGTTTTTGTTAGTATAGCTGGTCTAGATGAAATTGTTTCCATACGGTCTGGTTGTTTTCTTTATGTTCTGTTCAGTGGGTGGTCTCTCTCACTGTTCGGTTAAACTGTACTGGTCGTTTTTAACATTTGTAAGCACAATTTGGCACCATCTGACAATACTACATATCAGCTGGTGCCATGTCCAGACAAGACCACACCAGTTTCAAACATTTTGATCAACTCGCTGCAAATACCTTGAAGTTCACTGAGCGTGACCCAAATAACAAATCATATTTCTCATAACATGCAGCATTATGAAAGTTAATATATTTTTTATTAAGTTCTCCCCAATTAACCACTAGAAACAAAATTATAAAAGCACCTACTTGTTACAATTTGACACCAAAAACGTCGTAATATGTTATTGTTATCTTTAAACAAAAGTAATGTTTATGGCACTTTAGGAGCAGCCTTTTTTAATTTTTTTAAATAGATTATATGAAGAGAGACGAGTACAATTCATCTCTTGCTCGGCGGTGTTGGAAAACATCGTGACGAAACCGGTATGTGCTTAATTTCACTGAAATTCTGTCACATGTGTATCTACCAACCCATGTGATGTGATAGAATAAACTGCAAACCATCTCCTCTAAGAGAGAGAAGGCATTAGCCCAGCAGTGGACATTTACAAGTTGTTACTATACTTATGTGCAAGCACAGGTCTTCATCTGATCACAGGAACAGGCTTCATGGAAAGTCATAAAACTAAAAGATTTGGATGGATTTTGCATAAAGCTACATTAGTACTTTGAAGCTAATGTTATTATTTTCTAATGTTATTTTTGGTTATCCGGTCCTTGTCCCTTCCATTGTATATTTTTTTTAGCTACCTTCATATTTTTTAATCTTTGCATTGATTTAAAATTAAAAAAAACTGATAATTTGGTGCCTTTTTTATTTCAATAACCTGATTTCGATACAAAATAGTGCATTTGTAAAGTGACAGCAAATTTATTTAATATATTTATGAAATAAGTATCCTTAATCAGCAAATGATCATGTAGTAGTTCTATGTTAGAATGATTCGCTTTTTTTCGTGTAAATAATTTGCGCTCTGTTTAGGTCGGTAAAGTAGTACTTTCACTAAAAAGTCAGAGTGAAAAATATAATAAATAATTCCATTATGAGATTACATTCGCAGAAAAAGTAATACTACGACTACTTTTGACTTGTTGCGCAAATAAATTGCTATTACTCAAAAGCTATTTTTATTTAAGATATAGCAATTTTATGTAATTGTATTTTGTCTATTTAGTTCAAAGAAAGTTCGTCGACACTCAAGTATCCATATTCGCCACGCTTGCTCTATCAACATTTTTTTGTACATTTTTACTTGGCTAGTTCACAATAAAAATTATTGCAATAACTGAGCAAAGAAAAATATCATCATTTCATCAGTCACCTTGTTCAATCGTTTTTATTCTAAACAGTGAAATATTTACAAACAATGCTAATTATGTTGGGGATTTTTAAATAAAGGGAAATTATATAATGAGTTTTTAAATTAAAATAAAGTTAGATATTAGTAATATTTTCACTAAAATAAATATCTTGTTTCACAGTCCTGTTTGTGCTGATTCCGGAGTCGACTTTGCTATGGATGAAGATGAAGAATATAATTAAATAATTTCTTCTAATTTTTCTATGGTACTGTTTTTATGATTTCAATTATTTTCTACTATAGTGCTATTATGGGTTACAAACAAACTATAGTGCAAGTTATACATAGTAAATATCAATTTTATATGTAATCTTCATCATAGCTATTAAAACTTAAAGTTAAAAGGTCAGATGGATAGTATTTGTTTTTTGCCCACTGACCTAAAGCTTATTAGTCTTATGTTATTTTATTAATTAGAATAGTACCTAAAGGTATTCAGATGGAAACAAATAAAAAAAAAATTAACCTTATTTTATGAATGTTAACATATTCATATTATTTATTAAGTAAAGAAATTATATTGAAAGTTTTCATTATTGGAAAATATGTAATTTATGAAAAAAATAAAAAGCAGTAGGAACAGGTTTGATACTTAATGTACTACTTCGATAATTGGCTATTAGGGTAATTAAACTGATTACTAATTGAACACCTGACTTTACTTTAAAATTACTTATTTCTGCAATTCTGTTTTCAATTTGAATTATAATTCAATGTAAACTATGCAACATGTGATGTGTGTGATGATGATTTGATTGTACATATTTACTGTACACAATTATCATGTTTTTATAAATAAGATTTTTTGATTCTAATAATACCTATTGTATTGCACCTAGTCCAATTAAGGTACAAAAAGATAAACGATCTCGATATCTTTGCACAATAAATATATTTATCGTAAGAAATAAGTGACAATATCATCTAATTTTGATTCATTTTTTAAGAAATAGTTGTAGATGAATCATTTGCATTACAAAACACATGATTAATAAGTATGCACAGTACGTCCTAAATAGAAAGAGGAAAGCTTATTAATGCTTCATTAATTGCAAGCAATTATATTTTTATCCATTGTACTAGAAAATAGTTACTAAGTATAACCCTTTTTTGCAACATAATTATTCTTGCAATAATATTCTCTTAGTAAACTGATTTAGCAACAGTATATATGGAAATGTCACTAACACTTTTAATATGCAAGATGTATTTTGAATAAGAAAAATTTATACAAGGTTTGAAATGATTGACGTTTACAAATTAAAGGCTTAGAGAAATATTTGACGACCTTTTACGTGAATAGGTATGTAATTATACTGATTAGAATAGTTTCGGGTGTTTCTAGTAAAATTTAATGTCACTAAATCCGCCTATAGATTTTGGGCTTCACCTTTACATTTGTATTAATATTAGTTGAATATTTTTAAAATAAATAGTTTCTTCAGTTCTGAATGACTTCGTTTTCTTTATAATGTTCATATATCCTTTTTCTATGCTGCAAAGAATGTGATATCCAAAATGGCATTGCCATTTCGAGTTATCTAATTAAGGTAAGTAATTTAATACTTTTTTTTTCATTGCCTTAACTGGAATTAAAATGTAGGATGGATATGATTAAAAAAATATCGTTAAAAAAGATTATTGTATTAAATAAAACAATCATACTTTTTTCAGAAAAATATAATAATTAAACAATCAAAATATAATCTTTATCGAACTATACAACAGTAAAAAGGGATTCTTAAAAAAAGAGCTTACATTAAGTAAATAACCAAAATTTTCTCCAAAACTATGTACAATAAGCGCACCTTTCTATATACAATTCTATGCATCACATACATATAGTCAACATGATTTTTAGTCAAAGTAAGATATGACCATAATCATCAGTGGTTGTCTAAAAAATAAGATTTCTTGTTGAATGAGTTATTTTTTTATTTACCCAAAAAATCAATAAAATGCGAGATTCTCATTATAATGTGGAGCGATATCGGATATCGATAAAAAATAATGAATGGAACTATTATTAAATTGAATATCAACTATTGGATTCATTTTAACCACATAGGTGATTAGTTATTTATTTTCTATACATAATTTTGTCTCCCCATTTTTATATTTGATATTAGATTTGGAGATATATAGGCATAAAATGCCAAGTCATTTGTTACAAGTATGGGCGACCCTTCAGAAGTCAATTATTAAACAAAAGAAAAATGACAGCTAGTCGCAAGGCGATTAGTCGTTGTCGGATAAATTCAGATTCGCAAGCTTACTACAAAGAGTGCTGTATGTCTCAATAGTTGAAAAAATATACCTGGCATTAGTGAAATGCCATAATTGTCTGCTTAAACACTCGCCATACTATTAGAAAACATTTTTTATATCTTCTTCCATAAAATACAAGAAGATATGTAAAACAAATAGTTTATTACTGTTTTCGTTTCATTAATTACTTAATATCATCGTTTTGTCGCCATACTTGTACCAATTGACTTGGATTTCACTGTAATTTTTTCTTGGTCTCTACATGAAATATTCAATAAAACCCTCTAACTAGGTTTCTAAAAAATTCAAGCTTCTTCGGCCATTATGTCTTTATTACCAACTTAGAATTAATCTATGTTTTAATATTTACTTCTCCAATGTATATCTACAATAACGATATTAAAAGCTGCGTTATTCTGACATTTGGTTCTCTTTTCATTTATAAATGTTTTTATTTGGTGTGATTTCTTAATTGCTGTACAATTACTGATGTGTATTATTCTGAATGAATTCCAAACATATTTGTAATTATAAATATAGAATATTATACAAATTTACTATTCATATCATTTTTATAATAAATATTTATTGATCACAAAAAATAATAATAATATTCAATGAGGAATAAATCCCAAAAGTATCTGTAACTATAAGAGTCTCGTGCGCGTTTAAGACTTTGAATTGTAAATATATTTAACAAATAAATTGCGGTAATTAATAAACTGCCATAAAATATTTTTATAAATTATTAGATATTGTTTGAATAGAATTATTTCATTTTAAAAAGTGATTTGTATAATATTTCTGTAAAGCGAGATAACATTTCATTATATTGTTATACACTTTATGCACCTATTTGTAAAGCTTTACATATATATATTATGTTCCAAAATTAGAATAAAGTTAAATATAAAGAAATATTTGATTGTATATGATTTAAAAAATAACATTGCAACAAAGAATACTTGATATCGAATTTCAGCGCTTTTCGGAATTTTGAGCGCTGAAATATTGTTTTGTCATTTAAAATTAACAGTCGAGAATCGATTAAACAATTAAGTAAATAAAATAATATTAAGAAAAAAAATATTTGCCAAAATTAATGAAAAATACATACATATGATTTCGCTGACAATTTCGTAGTTTTATCTTTGTTTTATGTTTATTTCAGGCTCAAATACTGAATATGCTCATTTAGCGATTAAATAAATTAAATAAAAACACAAATGTGTAATGCATATTTTTTAAATTGTCCTTAACGCTTTATTTATGTTACGATTCTTGAAAATGTTTAATGGACAATGCGTCTTAGTCATTTTAAGTGCCGAAACACGAATAATGTGATACGGATGATTTATAAAATCACATTGCGGCACGAACTACTTGTCCGTTCTATGAGGATACTCGGTATTTAAGCCTCACATATACGAACGATATCTACGTCTCCGAGGTACAACATTTATTTATATGTTAAAACGGGTAAAGTACAAATCGACAACGGCGATCATATGTCGGTCGTAAAAATCCACCCCATGACCATAGGGATGTTTATCAGAATTGAACTATTTAGGGGGTTGTGGAAAGTTTAGTTGTGAACATGAAAGAGGTTGGCAACAGCGAGCCGCTCGCTGGGGGGCTAGCGCTTGTCGGGCTGGTCGTCGGCGGCGGGCGGCGGCGCGAGGTCGGGCGGCGCGCGCAGCTTGGCGCGCGGGCGCCACGCGTCCAGCAGCGCCTCCACGCGCTCGTCCGTCGGGCCCCAGCGCGCGAACCCGGCCGCGTTCTGCAGCCACACCACCACCGTGCCGCCGCCCCACCGGAAGTACACTTCGTTCCTGGAACGCGCCCGTATTCGATTAGCTGTGCTCGGACGGGTTCAGCTTGAGCATTATATTTTAACTTTTTACAGTTATTACTTTCATAGCAAATTATAGGCAACATGTGTATAGCTTATTCTAATCACAGGATTAAATACAAATAAACAAATTTGACTAGTACAGTAGTTAGTAGTAATATATTTAATTGGTCGAGATCTTTAATATAAATTTATGAATTCGTGAAAAAAATGCGTTTTGAATGTTGGCAAAGTTGTGGTGGGTATATATATATATGCTGTAAAGGTGTTAGTATATAAAATATATATATTGATAAAGAACTGTTCGCATCGCATAGCATTCGCATAATATATGAAAATCTAAGATTTGATTATCTCAACTACTTGGATTGAAATAGACTATAGTCACTTTTTTTTTCAGCCTTTTGCCTTCCACTGCTGGACGAAAGCATCCCCCATAGAACGCATCCATCCCGAATCTGCCACCTTTTTTAAATCGTCGGCCCATCTTGTCACAGGGCGTCCTACACAACGTTTGCCTAAGCGTGGTCTCCACTCTAACACGTGTCGGCTCCATCGGCCATCAATGCGCCTGGAGACATGACCAGCCCACTTCCACTTCAGCGAGCTAATTCTACGCGCGATGTCGATGACTTTAGTTCTCTGGCGAATGTCCTCATTTCGGATTCTATCTGCCAGAGAAACCCCAAGCCTCGCACGTTCCATTGCTCGCTGAGCGACCTTAAATTTGTGGACCAGTCCTACGGTAAGTGTCCACGTTTCGGCACCGTAAGTCATTACAGGTAGGATGCACTGATTGAATAACTTGGTCTTAAGCGACTGTGGGATCGACGATTCAAAAATATGACGTAACCTCCCGAATGCCGCCCAGCCCAAACGTATTCTTCTTTTAGCCTCCTTCTCAAAGCTGTGCCGGCCAAGTTGTATAGTTTGGCCCAGGTAGATATATTCCTGCACAACTTCAAGTTGAGAGCCATTTACGACCACTGGTCTCGGGGATACATGACAGTTTTTTTTTTAGTTGTACAAAATGCAAATAGAACGATAAACTAGAAACAAAATGAAGCGTGTAATTTTTATTAATGTCATAAAATTTAATAAACATTAATTACTTATTATTTTTACAGAATTTTTTGGTACATCTGGTATAATTATATAATGTAAAAATAAAACTTACTTTGGAAGAACGTGTTGGAAACCGTGACGATATTCGTGCTCAAATGCTGGAATAACCACCTAACAATAACAAAACAGTTAGTTACAAATTGCACTTTCGGTAAAAAATTGCCCATTCAAATTGGACAATAAAATCAAATTTTCGAGTTCACCAAGAACTATGTTGTGTATTTGTCTAAGGCGATTTTGACCGCAGCATGACGAACGTGATATTTTTTTTCGAAAATATGGCTATTGGCCTCAAAAGTTAAGAGTCCCAAGCTCTCGTATAGCTTCTACATTGTACAAAACGTGTTGTACCTGTTTCCGCTTGAAGTGGCTAGCCTGCAATTTGTGCAGCGCGTGCGTGTGTCGATCGGGCCACTCGGGCAGCACCACGACGAAGCTAAGCGGCTCGGCCGAGTCCTGCAGCAGGCGCTCCATGTGCCGCAGTGCCGCCTCCAGCAGCTCCTCGCAGTAGGGCGGGTGCGCCACCAGCGACCCCGCCACCGGCCTCAGCTCCAGAAACGGTCTGTGGGTGTAGCCGTGATTTTATTTAGAACTTTTCTTCTTTCATATTTATCATTTCATATGAATATATAATAGAATTTACAATCTGCTGCATCAACAGCAACGTTAAATTGATGCGTGCGATGCGTTTATAAATATTTTATTAATTTATTTTGAAGATAGAGTATAGTTGCAATGGTTACTTAGAAGATAAGTTTCAACTTCCAAATTTATAAAGAGTTAAGGGAAAAGAATTTCTTCAGTTGACAATGAAGACAAAGTGCAATCGACATATCCTTATGTAGGCAAAGACACAAAATATTTTTTTAAGAGTTAGAATATCTCGATTTTGCAAATGTATTGAAGTTGGTTCCAATGAAATAATGAATTGTCGATTTCTGTGTTGCCAGCACGTTTTGCAATTCATGAAATATCAAAGAATAATTTCCTAACATTCCATAAATTTTTGTGAGACAACTTTAATGGAGGTGATCTTAGAAATGTTGTGACACTATCAAGTAACATGTCTATCACTATATGTAAAATCTAGTACCGATTAAAAATCTAGACTGATCAATAGTGGTTAAAAAAAGCTCACAACTGACCCGCGCGATCCGAAATAGCAGTCAGTATCGGCGAAGGCGGAGCAGTACTGTCGGAAGTAGCAGTCGAGCGGGCTGGCAAAGCATTCGAAGGTGACGCCGAAGCAGCGGTGCAGGCACTCCAGCACGGGCACGGGCAGCGACATCTGCGCGAGGTGCGCGTCCGCCGCCGCCGCGCCCGCCCACGCCGCGTAGCGCCGCAGCACGCACCACACGCGCGACAGGAACTGCTCGAACTTCTTGTCGTCGAAGCAGCTGTAGCGGTACAGGTGCTCCTGCGGGCGGCACTCCGTTACGATACTGCAGCTACATTCTCGTCATGGCCTTAACGTCTTTATATATTTATTAGTATATAAATAGAAAAAGACAAAACAGTTTTATCTTTTTATAAGAAATACATTTAAATAATGATTATGGCCGAATTTCCCGTGAGCGAACACGCAATATTTATATATTAGTCCTACTCACAAGTTTCTGCAAGTAGGTCGCGTTGAGGACTTGCGTGTCGCCGAGGTAGCGCAGCAGCGCCTGGTCGCGGTCCAGGAAGTGCTCCACGAGCGGCGGGCGCGGCGCGGGCAGCGCGAACTGCACGGGGTAGCACCACACCTTGCGCAGCGCCGCCTGCTGCAGCGGCGCCGCCAGCTCCTGCCACGCGCACACCATTACTTATTATTATTCATCCACACTTATTCAATTTTATATATTTTTTACTTTTTTATTATACATATATATATTACATTTGTAACGATCGAGATTAAACAAAAACATTTATTTAGGATACTATACTATAATATTAAGGATATCAAATTAACTTATAGCAGCTAACACTTTTGTTATAAAAACTGTTTCTTTAAATATGCAGTTTCAATGAACTTCAGCTTAGTTATTGTTAATATCCTTATTTAAAGTTATTCCAACCTGTATTATACATTTTTTTTTTTTAAGTTATATCTTTAAATCTGTAATATCATATTGAGAATTTACAAATATTAACTCATTACTATGGTTTTTTTCTTATTGGTACCTAACTTTTTTTCCACCAAGTACCTGTATTCCATTTTCTTTTAATAAAAGACTATGTTTCTCTCTTATCTTCCTAGCATATTCAGCCGACAAGTGGTAGATTTTTAGGCAGATTCCCTCTACAGATGCTTTAGCTGTCTCAGCCAAATGCGGTTGACACTGTCTCTATAACAATAATTTAAAGTTTTTATTCAGTTTTATTCAATTCAATGTTTTCTTTTTATAATCATTTTAAAAAAATTATTAAACTTAAACAAACTTTTAATGCAAATTTTCATTTTCTGTAGTCAGCTTTGGCAGGCATGGATATGAAAATGTTCGAGTTATAATTATAAAGGACTTTTTATATAATTTTTCATTTAAATTACTTACTCTCAAGTGCGCTAATCTATCTTGAAAATCATCATAAGTAGCTCCGACCGTACGTCGTAACCATTGAAATGTATCCTCTGCATTCCATTTAACAACCTTCCTACTTTCAGGTGATGCATTTCTGGACTCAATCATTTTTTTTGCTGCCTCTGCATAGCGTGACAATTGCTTTCTAGCATCACCAGTAAACTTGGGATGAGTTAATTTAATTGGTATATCATTCATAATTTCCTCATACATTGATCGTGATATTTCAGGGAAGCAATGGCTTGGGAGCAATGGATCTGAGCCACCCTGATCATTCACTTTTCTTTCCATCAACCATCTATTAAAAGAATCCTTTGGTGCGTCTATGCTTTCTCTGGTATGACACAACTCCTGATAACATTGCCTTAATTTATTTGCCAGAGTGAATCGAAAACCTTCTATTTCAGGATGTGGATGTGGACAAATGGTTGGCGGTCGTTCATATATAACAACATTAGTGGGTACGTCAATATCCCAAGGTCCTGCAAGAACAAACTTCTTAGCGGGGGGACCATTGTCTTCTGATGGACGACGCTTACTCGCACTAGGAGTTACATTACCAGCATTAGGTGGACCTGTATGGCAAATACCAAGGGGATCTGTAATTGGATCAAAATCCCTTTTAACTGCTGGTAATTCCCACATCGACTCGCCGGAAATTTTATTCCAAAAGTACGGTCTATTTTCTCGCCTTGACCAGTACTTGCGCCAACCCTGTTGCAGAAGATCAGGATGCAATTCTGCGGCAAGATGTGGTGCTAAAGGAGCCGGTGCACCAGGTGTTTGTGGTGTATCACCACTTCCACCGGGCGATGACTGGATCTCTGGAGAAGAATCACTAAGACTTGGGGCAGTCTCCCACGATGAGGATCCAGCAACAACTTTATCACGAACATCATTCATTTCGACGGACTTGTATATTAATAACGTCTTTAATATATTGAAAGCAAAATAAAAAGTTGCTAATAGAAAGGATATTAAAAATTACTAAAACTCCTCGGCTAATAAGTTTCTTATAAGCACAATATTTTTGTTGGTAATCATGATATTGTTACCGCCAAGAAATTTTGTGGTATAGAAATTAATAATTTCACTGAGACACATAATTATTATTGTCAAACAATATATTTTTGCAACGTTTTTTAATATAATTAAATTCGAAACTAACAAATAACACGAAATTATTAAAACAATCGTATGTTGTACGAAACAAATAACTTGGCGTAGTTTCCCCAAGCACCGCCATCCACAGATTAACGAAATATTTGCCTGTAATTTTCAATGTTTATAAAACAGATTGTCTACAAAAAAACTCATTTAATGTCATCGAAATCAAATCGATATATTATTATCACATCGATATTTTATATTTAATACCGGAACGTTACATTGGTAATTAATATATATATTTTCTCTTTTTATACAGTTTCTTACATAAATAAAAGTCTTAATGTATATTTAATTCGTTTGTCTTGATGTTAAAAAACAAAATTTGTAAAAAACTATAAAACAGATCTAATGACAAATATTTGCTTACTTAAAAAAAAAGGCACGTTGTCGTCGAACAATACTTTAATTTATCTTATATGATATGGTTGGAAAATTTGGACTTTTTTGATTTTCACTTTTTCATTTGATTTTTTGATTGTGTATTTTTATTAGTTTAGAACCAAGCTATACATATCTATTTTACGACACCCTATCATCCATATAATGTATAGACAGACTTGGGCAAAGTGTACTCATCAATCACGTTTATAGATTAATTTTGATTGAACGCGGCGACGCGATGCTCTGGGATATTAACTTGACTCACTCACTCACTCTCTTATTTTGATTACTTTAATTGTACTGTAATGGTGTTTGATAGTTACTTATTGTAATCGTAATCTGATTACATTTTGCCCAAGTCTGTATATACATGATGATTGGTCCGTATATATTGGTCTGTATATACATTTATTTTGATAAGAATTATTATTGCAGGAGAAATGGAATTAAATTTTATTATCCTTTTTTTAACATAAAAATTATATTATATTTAGGTTATAGTGTAGATATTCTTTTTTATGTAAATTTTGGATATCTAAATTAAGTGTAAATAATACTTATCAAGTGTTATTGCATCTGCTACAGTTTGTATAATTCTGATTTCTGGCCACACTGAAAGTAGTAGTATAAATTATATTAATACTAATATTCCATACAATGCTATTATACATAGTTCCATATCAATGAGTGTGTAACTTTTCAAAAACTATTTTTCTGATTATGTTTAATCACTCATTTATAAAAAGGATTATTTCGTAAAAAAACAGACAGTTGTTTGTAAAGACCGCGGTCATTATCAGTTTTTCAATTTTAACATGACAAATGGCATTGACAAGTTGTATGACAATGGTGTTCTTATTTGATAACATCTATAATGAAAAATAATATAATTCAAATTTATATACATTTGTTGCTTTAAATTAAGCCAAAACTCAAATGTTAAATGATTATTATAATTTTTCTTACCTATTCGACCCAATGTAACTTTAACAACTTAATAATTTTACGTAATTAGTATCAATGTGTGAAAAAAGAACTATAATTGATATCGCCCTTGATGCCAAATATGAAGATTCTTTGGATTATGACTATTCGCAAATCGAAATAAAGTCTTATGATTACAGCCAATTACAATATGATTACTTTTTTAAAGAACATATGCTGCGAAATTTGCCTTGCATCATTAAAAATATTACTCAGACTTGGAAATGTTCTCAGCTGTGGATAGAGGACGACAGCATAAGTTACGATTATTTTATAAAACAATATGGTCAGATTGACGCTCCTGTTGCAGACTGCGACCAAATAAATTTCAACTCTCAGTGTAAATCTGACATGAAAGTAAAAAATTATATGAACTACTTGAAAAGTAAAAGTACAGAAAAACTTTTGTATCTGAAAGACTGGCACTTAAGAAGGCTTACACTAGATAATTATTTCTATGAAGTACCACAAGTATTTGCATCAGATTGGCTTAATGAATATGCCATTGATAATCAAGATGATGACTTTATGTTTGTTTACATTGGCCCTAAAAAGACATGGTATTTATTTTCTTTATTAATATTTTAAATTAATAACATTGGTTTTTAAAAAATAACTTTTACAACATTTTAGGACACCATTTCATGTGGATGTTTATACATCATATAGTTGGTCAGTTAATGTAACTGGCAGAAAAAAATGGATTTTACTACCACCGGGAGAAGAAGAGAAATTAAAGGATCCTCTGGGGAATCTACCTTTATTATTTGATCCTGAAAAATTTCATAACATAAAATTTTACGAAATTATTCAAGAAAAGGGTGATGGACTTTTTGTTCCTTCTGGATGGCATCATCAAGTTTTTAATGAACTTGATACAATTTCTATCAATCATAATTTTGTTAACGCTTGCAACATTGAGATTGTGTGGAAAGCTTTACAAAAAAATTTAATTTCTGTTGAACATGAAATAGAAGAATTACGAGAAATTCCAGAATTTCCATCACAATGCCAACTTATATTAAAATCTGTTTTTGGCATGGATTTTGAATCATTTGTTAAATTCATTATTCACATCGCCCAGAGAAGGTTGCAACACTTGAATGGGGAGACATCATTATTATTTAATGTTTACTGTCTTGGAAAGAATCATGTCTATTTTGATTTAAAAATTATATTAAAAATAATTAAGTCTATACAAAACCATCACTTGTTCCTTAAAAATATTCTATCACCCAATATAGCACCAAAGTTATTAAATATTGAACTTGCTATTAATCAATTGTTAAAATAATTAAAGTTGTGAATTAGTATAAGCATATATGCAATTATTTTTAATCAAGTCTTGTATTTTTGAGTTTGTATATCCTAATTCTTTTAATACCATAACTGTATGTTCTCCATGCTTTGGAGATTTTTGTTTACCACTCGGTATTCCTGGTGATATAGATAATTTAGGAGCGGGTTCTGGCTGAATGTAATTTTCTTCATCTTTATAAAATGATTTTCGTGATGAATGGCAGATATGGTCACCCACTTGATCTATATCTAATACTGGAGTAACACAAGCATCTAAATTTTCAAAAATAGAGCTCCATTCCTCTTGTGTTTTTGTCAAGAAAATTTCTTCAAATTTTTTTTTACAAATATCTATATCACCTTGTGTATATATTTCTTCAGATAGATTTAATCCTTTTAAAAGATTTGCATAGAATTGAGGTTCCAATGCCCCAACTGCCATAAATTTATTATCTTTTGTTTTATAAGTTGTATAAAATGGATAACCACCGTCCAACATATTTGTACCAGGCTCTCCACTAAATAAGTTTGTATTTTGTGTTTTGTATAACCAAGCTCCAATGTATGCTGCACCTTCAGTCATACTTGCATCTATTATTTGTCCCTTTCCAGATTTTGTCCTTTCCAGTAATGCTAAAAGTATTCCTAGAACACATATAACACTACCACCAGCAAAATCTGCTATGATATTAAGTGGTGGTTGAGGTGGTTGCCCATTTTTAGTAAGCTTAGAAAGTAAACCAGACATAGCAACATAATTTATATCATGACCCGCTTTATTTCTATAATGACCACTTTGTCCATATCCTGTTAATTGTGCATAAATTAATCTTGAATTTTCTTTTAAAAGTGTCTTAGAACACAATCCTAACTTTTCAAGTACACCGGGTCTGTATGTATCCAATAAAACATCTGATGTGGTGCACAACTTTTTCAATATTTCCATCCCTTCTTTTGTTTTTAAATTAATGGAAATGGTTCTTTTACCATTTAACATCACTTCTACAGGAGAAGGATTCAACTGAAAAGAAAAGATAAATTACGCTTTCAAATTTCTTAATATAAGCTTTTGAACAGTATATCAATCAAAATACCCTTTGAACAACTGTTACTGTTGCCCCAAAATCTGCTAATATTGTTCCACAAAAAGGACCTGGAGCTAATCCTATCATTTCTATAACTTTGATACCTCTTAACGCCATTTTAAATTTATATGTGAGTCAACAAAAATATTTAATAGAATTGTAATAAATAAATAAATATGTAAACTGTTCAAAGTCTAATCTATAATAAACAAAATTATGAATTCGTTATTTGATCAATATGTATTCGATTAATATTTCGCTAATAAATCGATTATTCGTTACATAATTGATATTTCATCAGGACCTGATAGCGAAAAGCGGACATTTAGTTTGAAAGCGGTCAATGAACCATTTATTTAAATTAATTGTAAAAAATTATTTCGATTGCCATAATGGGGTTTGATATGTACTGCTACAATTTCCACACACGCTCAGGAATAATATACTTATTTTATGGTAATAACTTGTAACTGTTCTATTCGCTTTGCATGTTGCAAGTATTTTTTTCGGATGGGGACTATTTAAGAATAATTAATATCAAAGGCGAATGCAAGCTTAGTTAGGAATGCAAGGTGTTTGCAATATCGAGTTTAGCTAAATATCAAATTATGATAACATTGATTAGACACCGATATATAAATTGTATATTTTTTTAATAACGATGGTAATATATGTCTTATACTATTACTCTTAGTTTCATGTTCATCGATAATATCAGTTCTAAATAAATTAGATTTGTGTGATATAAAAACATGATATTATTCCAATATTTATTCAGAAAAGGCTTTAGAGTTCTGGCCAATATTTCGTGTATCAAAAAATATTGATAGTCGAAGCTTTTGAAAAAAGGAAATACTTTTAAAGCCTTAATTTATAATATGATTTTGACTCGATTTTTTTTATATCGATATTATAGGTTCAATATTTTAGGACCGATATATCGTTCATCCCTAGTTTGGCTAGCTAAGCTAGCTTACTCTTACTTTCCCTCGCTCTGCTGACGCTTTCAACCTACTGTATTTACATTATTAAAAAAAAATAAGAAATATATTATGTAAAGGTTAACTTATATCAAAGCGATAAAACAATTTGATACTAGTGTGTTGTAATTTATATCTCGAAGAGTGAAAATGTCTGTTGCTTTTGCACCTCGAGGTAACCGACCTCAATTAAGCCCAGCACAAATCCAAAAAATGTTGGATGAAAATGCACATTTAATACAAACAATTCAAGAATATCAAGCTAAAGGCCAGCTAATGGAATGCCACCAATATCAGCAAGTTTTACATAGGAATTTGGTTTATTTAGCAACTGTGGCAGATGCCAATCAGAATATTCAAGCTCTTCTACCGGTAAATAGAAATTGAAAGTAAATTATATTATTATTGGAACCACGAATCTCGCTATAAATAAATATAATACTAATTAATATGTTAAGTTTTTCATAGATTTCATATTTATTAAAAAAATAGTTATGCTGTTTAATTTCTTTTTTGTGACGAATAGTTTTTAATGCTCTGTACGACTTATTTTTCTAAAGCATTCTAGTTTGCAGCCATAATTCCAATTGTATGCATTTTATGACAGTAATGCTTAGACTTTTAATATTTGTTTACAAATTTTCAGCCACCACATCAATTAGCTGCTGGTAATGTGCAACAAGGTCCACTAAACCCACCTACTAGTGGAGCTGATGTCCCAGGATCACCTCAACAACCATACAGGCCACCATCTGGGATTTCATCTACACCAACTAGACCAACTCAATCATATGGTCAGAGACCATACCTGCAAAATCAGTATCAAGGACAGTATCAAGGGGCTCCAGGTGTCTACCCACCTCAAGCTAGTTACGGACCACCAGGGCAGGGATATGGACCTCCTAACCCTACGCAACAACCACAGGGCTATCCTCCAAATTCAACTTATGGCCCACCCATTACCACTTCTCCCAATAATTATCCTCCATCAACACATCCAGGTCCTGGATATCCCCAATCAGCTAGTCAGCAACCGTATGCTCCTCCACCAGGTAGTCCAGCTGCAGCAGGCTCACCATATCCTGTACGTGGTTCAAGTCAACCGGCATACACAGGAAATTCAGGTTATGCACCTCCTCAATCTGGTGCAAATTATCCAAATGTTGGTGTTAGTTCTTATAATTCAACTACATCCCAACCTCAGCCATATCAATCTCAACCTTTTCCAAATACTACTCCAACTTCTGCATATAGCTCAACTCCTATTTCACAACCTAATCGCTCCCCACAACCTCCTCCTAGTGGATACACATCACAAAATCCAACAAGCACGGGATATGGTTCACCATCGGCTCAATCGCCGACTTACAATTCTAGTTCTCATGGAAATAATGTCCCTCCATCAACAGTAGCATCAGGTGCTCCACCACAAACTGGTCCCCCAGGGCAACAATATCCACCAACTGGTCAACCCTCCCCGTATCCACCAGCAACACAACCACCTTATTCTAATCCTTCTTCTCAACCTGGAAGTCCAGCTCCCTCAGTATCTACAGCTCCTCCTCCACAATCGTCATATCCTCAAAACCCTCAAAATTATCCCCCAGGAGGTGGAGCTTATCCTCCTCATGCTTATCAACAAGGTTATCCTCCAGCTCAGTACCCACCTTCTCCTTATCCCTATGCTCGCGCTCCTGCACCTGGCGCGCCGCCCCCTGGAGCTCCACAACCATATCCTGGTTATGGATTTCAGCCTCCTAATCAGCAATAGTTTTCGACTCAATTTAAATAAAATGATTAAGTTAAAAGCTAAAAAATTAGTCCTACAAAATCGCTTGATCTTCTTTCGGAGTAAATTAAATCTTACAGACTAAGCTTATTATATCATCATCAATAAATTAATTTAATATGAATTTTAAGATAGTTTAGAGAATAATCTAAAGATTAAGTAATAATAGTATAGTTACAATTAATTTGTTTTTATAGTATTAAAGTTTTGGCATTTTTTCTTTTAAAAAGAATGCCATTCTAGGAATAAGTTAATGGATTTAAGTAGTCTTTTTAATTGTATAAATAGGTAAAAATAAATGTCACTGAAAATACAATTTATTTGTTATCATTATTTATTACTATTACTAAAATAGTTACAAAACACTGTCATCTATTGGAAAATAAGTATCTGGAAGGTTGATTATATATAAAATAAACTATAGATAAATATTAAAGGATTTGAAGTATTATTGAAACTTTTATTTGAAGTTTGTGTTGTGTCAAATTAAATACACTTTAAAGAGGCATTGTTTGCTGTGCTTTGTTGAAAATAATTCAGCACATTATTTATAATTAAATCCAAACAGAGTTGAGTAGAGATGACTTCTTGTTTATTGGTTTGTTCTATGATTCTCTATATCTTATCTATTTACTAAGACTCTTCAAAGGTTATTGTGGGCTCATCAAAGAGATGTATTGATTCATCATGATATTCTATAGGAAGGTCTTCAACAGGAGGGTGCGTGGGAAAGGGAGGGGGAGTTTTTAATTTTTTTAATGGTAATACTGTATCAAACAAGTAACACATTGCTCCTGTTTCCCCTGGTATACCTACACCTAGCATCCAAAGAATATTGTGCTTTGTATTAATACGTAGAATTTTTACACCACGTAATGTTCTCCACCTAAAAATAATTAAAATTAGTTTGAATTTCAATGTTATCTAAAATATGCCCAAAAAAAGTAATCAATTAAATATCAGATTTAAAGAAACAATACAAACCTGTTTCCCATATGACCTGGCATTTTTGTACCGGGCCAAACTCGAGCTTTTTCACCTCCAGCTCCAATATTTCCTGGCCGTCGGTGAGTTTTTGTCACACCATGAGATGCTGGCATTCCTTTAAAACCCCAACGTTTCATTACTCCTTGAAATCCACGATCTATACTACAATTTTAAAAAAGTATCTTATATTTGCATTTATATATTATTACTTTCCTAAACCAGGAAACATACTAACGTTTTAGCTCTGATGTCTACATGATCACCGACTCTAAAGTGAGTTGCGAACAATGGTGTCCCAGTTGGAAGTGCTGCATGTGGTGAGACCATAAATCTGCATAAGTGTCTCTTGGGCAACATTCCTACACTGTTAAAAAGTCCACAATATTCTTTGGTAACTGTGCTAGGGTCAATTGTTTCTGAACCAACTAAGAGACAACCCAATTTCTGTTTTTCCTTCCAAACAACTTTAGATGTTTTCATTGGCTTAAATTCTTCTGGAGGAATGTATTTTATAATGTGATTGTCTACAATCTGTCAAATAATGAACTGAATGAATTGCAATGTATAAAATTGTTTTCTACTTTACTTTAGATATAGTTATTTACTAAAATTCTTAGACATATATGTATACATAGTTAGTTTTAGCTGGCATAAAAGCAAATTTTCAAGTAACTACACATTATGAATTGTTTATTAGTAATTTTGTTTAAAAAACTACATTTTAGTTGAGGAAATATATTCTGAGAATTAAAAAAGTACTAAAATTTAGGGATTACAGGCAGATAAATTTGTATGGAATATTAAGGTAGATTGAAACTATTTAAAATAAAATAAAATTAAGTTGAAGAACTGTACCTGTAATAATGTGGTTTGAAATTTTTTACCATCCTTCGACCACAGAGGATAATTTCCTATTTTCCGTGCTATAAGACCAACTCGACGTGTAAATGGATTCCACTGAACTAATTCCTGAGGTTCTTCTTTAGCTAGTGGGGATTCTAAGGCTGATTGGAGTTTTAATTTATCTTGCTTTACTTCCTCGAGAAAGTCTTTGTTTTCTTGTGTTAGCAATTCATCACTCATCTGTAGGGAATATAATATTAATTAAAATGATATAATAATGTGATAAACTTAAAAGAGTAGACAACAGATTATTACGTACAACTCTTTCTTTAGGTAAATACCAATACGGAGGTCGGAATCTCGGTTGTGAGAAATGTGATCTTGTTGTTATATTATCAATTCTGAAAAAAAGTAATAAATAAGTACAATTTTTTGTCTTTTTTATGTTAATTAAATTCTGAACACAACACTGAAACCTGAGATGCAAATTGAATAGCAAAATCAAGCAACTTAATTTTATCAAGCAATTTATACTACATTATGAAATGTTCGAAAAAAAAAAATTTAATGTAAGTAATTATGAATGCCTTACTATATATATCTATTAAATAAATTATTTCTAATATTTCTTTTATGTACGTAATTTTTAATTGAAGTATTTAAGAAGTATTTCTTTGAAGTAAATAAATAGAGGTTATTACGAAGTTAGATTTCCAATAACTACCAACCTCATCTTGCCTAACACGGTGCATAGTAATTTCATATTAGAAGTGGTCATATTGTATGTATTTAATTAAGAAAATCACTAGTAAAGGCATACGTTTTTATAAACGCCTAAAAATAAATGTATTCATCGTAATCCGTCGTGATCAGATTGACAGAAGTCAATTTGACATATAATTATTATAAATAATAATAATTGGAATAGACAGTTGCTTAATATATCGGCTCTGGAGATAAGTCTTTTATAATAATAATAATATCTTCATTCTTCAGGTATCAAGGCTCATACTTTTGGTAAATAACAATTAAACATAGCATTACATAACATACATTAATAATTAGAATTACAATCACACACAATCATAATTACAAAAATAATATTAAAATATATAAGAATTAATAATGAGCTAATTAATGACATAAAAAAGAGCAAGTAATACATATATATATATTAAAATAAAATAAAATTAAAAAATTAAATTGATCATGTATGAGGCATATGAACCAGAGTATTACACAGACTTCTGAATCATCCGCCTCATCATATAGCCGTTCATATCATTTGCATTTCCAACACTATCCTAAGGATTATTTCCTTAGGACAGTGTTACCGTAACCGTAACAGCCTGTGAATGTCCCACTGCTGGGCTAAAGGCCTCCGCTCCTCTTTTTGAGGAGAAGGTTTGGAGCTTATTCCACCACGCTGCTCCAATGCGGGTTGGTGTTATACACATGTGGCAGAATTTCAGTGAAATTGGACACATGCAGGTTTCCTCACAATGTTTTCCTTCACCGTAAAGCACGAGATGAATTATAATCACAAATTAAGCACATGAAAATTCAGTGGTGCTTGCCCGGGCTTGAACCCACAATCATCGGTTAAGATTCACGCGTTCTTACCACTGGGCCATCTCGGCTTATAGGATAGTGTTGGAACAATCTAATGGATCTAGTGTTGGAACTATCCTAAGGATTATTTCCTTAGGATAGTTCTTAGGATCTTTGAGGTCGTCTGTGATATAATGACCTTAGTTTTTAAATTTTGTTACACAGCTTAGATTATTCCCCTTCAGGTTAATTGGGGGAGTGTTTTCCTTTTAAAACCTCATTCCACCAAAACTGTTATTACGTATTTAAACGAATTATTTATATATATGTTGGCGACAACTATAAAGATCTTTCCCGCAATGAGATTTTTATGGGTACAAAATCCACAAAAGATACAAAATGTTTATTTACAAAACTGGATTGGACCAGCTTATTAGAGTGCAGGCCTTAGCCACATTAGCAGTGGTTCTTTTACAGGCTGTTACCTAAGAATGTATTTTACAAAGTTATTCTTTCAAACTTGAAATTATTTTTTTTGTTTCAAAAATTACTAAATGCAACGCGGATGCCACAAGAACGTAGATGTTGTCAATTATTACAAGATTGAGTAAAATTAAATTATAAATGAAAAATGAACACAACCCGAATTTATAAACAATTACGGTTACATTTACAAGCACTGTTTAATAACTTATAAATTTCTACTGTCAAATTCAGTTGTCACTTTTTTTGAATGTAAATATTTGTGTTGAAAAGTAACCTGTTTTTGAAAACTATACTTTCCTTTTAAATTTCTTTGGTAATTGTAGCAATATGCTAGCGAAATATAAAATATTTGTTGTTTTATTTTTATTGAATTATTTGAGTGCAAATTTTGGGTATAAAATACAAATATATGGCCCTGGTTTACAACCTAAAAATATAGTTATGCCGGCAAGATATTTCGTGGTTAACTTTACATCTATTGAAGACTCGTAAGATAAATAAAAATTTGTTAATTTTAGATAACAATAAATAGAACGATTTTTTAAAACCCGTCACTTCTTTTAGATATTCAAGAGATTTAACGGCTAACTTTGCTGTGGAAATAAGTGGAAAGTCTCTGAAAAATAACCATTGCCGTGTTTGGGCAAATACGTTGGATCGAAAAGATGGAACTTTTATAGTACGGTATAAAGTATATGAGACTTGTACTGAATTATCAATTAGCATTTATTATAAAAACAAGCACATTCATGAATCTCCTTTTAAATTTGAAGGTACACTGTCAATAATTATAAGATATTTTAAATACAACTTATACACTTTTGACATGGAGTGTGCATCAAGGTTATTAGTTCAATAGAATACTTAACTTGCAGGTCCAATACAACCAGACCAATGTGTCTGTCCTGAAGGCGATGTGAACCAATGGCTAAAACAATATCAATGTCCTTCATCCTATGATCAAATTGAACAAGATCTAAGACCATTTGAAAAAGTAATAATGAAGAATGAAGTGCACAAAATTATCGAAAATTACCATAAACCTGAAAGTACAAGTTTTTGTCATTATGTTTTAAAAAATAATGAAATATATAGAGATTGTTATGGAAAACATGTTGGATTTAACATGTTCGCTGATAACATTTTGCTTTCATTAACAAGAAAAGTTGTGTTACCTGATATGGAATTAGTAATAAATCTCGGTGACTGGCCACTAGTGCACAAGGGCAGTGAACCACTTCCTATATTTTCATGGTGTGGTAGCAATGAAACATTGGACATTGTGATGCCTACTTATGATATTACTGAATCAGCTTTAGAGAACATGGGCAGGTAAGTCAGAATAAGAATAAGAAAATATTCTATAAAATCCGTGTGTATGGGTGGTGTCCACTTACCATCTGGTTGCCCATTTATCAAACAACTGTGCTATTTAAAAATAAAAATCTGTGATACATAAGTCATACTTTTCCAAATACTCGTCCTTCTTGCATACTGCATTATGTACTACATATATAAATATAAATGTGAGTCTTGTTTCTTATAAATGGACAGAATAATACTATATTTATTAAATGTATTTTGTAATATTTACTTTAATAATATTACAGGGTCACATTAGATACTTTATCAGTTCAAGGTAATGTGGAACATAAGTGGGCGGACCGAGAAAGTCGAGCATTTTGGCGAGGGCGGGACTCCCGCGCTGAGAGATTAAAACTCATTGATATCGCGCGGGCTCATCCAGATTTATTAAATGCGTCCCTAACTAATTTCTTCTTTTTCCGCGAAAAAGAAGCAGAATATGGACCGAAGCAACCCCATATATCTTTTTTTAAATTTTTTGATGTATGTATAATAATTATATTGAATATTAAGTATTTTTGTTAAGGACTCATTATAGTATTTTAATTTTTCAGTACAAATACCAAATAAATGTTGATGGGACAGTTGCCGCTTACAGATTACCATACCTTTTATCTGGAGGTGCCCTAGTACTGAAGCAAGATTCACCATACTATGAACACTTTTACAGCAAATTAAAACCTTTCGAGCATTTTGTTCCAATAGCAAGAGATCTTTCTGATTTACCAAATAAAATTAATTGGGCTAGAGAAAATGATGAAAAGGCACATAAAATTGCTAAAAATGCCCAAAATTTTGCAAATAACCATTTACTGCCACAGCATATAATATGCTATCATGTTGTTCTCTTCTTAGTAAGAATATTTGTTTTATAAAAATAATACTGACTTTACTGATATTGAAATGAATATTTTGACAATATTAATTGCTACTTTATTCCATATGTGGCATTGTTTATTGATATCAACTGTATTTTACAATTTAAGGAATGGAGTAAAAGAATTGAAGGTGAAGTAAAAGTGGGAAAAGATATGATACATATACCGCAAACGAAATTTGAATGCCAATGTGATGCCAGTGTGAAAGTCAACCATGAAGAATTGTGATAATTATTATCACTAAAAAATAGTATGTGAACATTGAAATCTCCATTAATTTGATACTCATCAATTAATTTTTCAAAATATTATCATATTTGTTAATTTTTGTTAAAATATGACTAAAGTTCACATATAATTAAATGTTGCATTTATCTATTACCATTTAAATAATTAATAACTTACCAAATATTATTGCATTATATTATGTGCGTCTGATATAACGAACAATCTTTACTTAGGCTCATTGAAATATTTTAAAATAAAACAAATTTTTTAATTTATTATTAATTATTATAATTATTTTTTATAAACCTTGTTTATAATTTCAATTATACTATTGTATAAACACAATAAAATTATGATTTAAGTTTAATAAATAATAAATTAATTTTGATAAATGTGTATTTTATTTTGGAATGGTTATATTTATATGATTTTATATTTAATGAATATCACAATAGAAAAAAGGTATGGTCAGTATTGTCAATGGACTAGAGTGCATAGTTTTTTAACGCATGATACATTACTGTATTAATAACTCATCAAAACCTAAGTGGTTTTTTTACTTACAATAAGCACAAAGCCTCAATTGCTATAACTAAAATATTCAATACTCTCTAATGCATATGTAAATTAATACATTATAACTAGTGGAAGTACCAAAACTTCAGACACATGGTACTTAGTAAGCATAGCCAGGCAGGGACAGGATTGCACACTCCCCTTATAGAAAATGAATTGTATAGATCAATAATCAAATGTTCTAACATGACATATAGAATAACCAACCAATCAACCATATTTTTTTAAATATTGAACAATTCTTGGAACTGACGAGAACAAGTATTTAGACAAGTCCGTATATATAGTGACGGTGGAAGGTGACGGGCGGACAGTCCATCGGACTACCGGTACATAGCGAGGTCGGGGCTGCGGTAGAAGCACATGTAGGCGTCGGCCAGCAGGCGCTTGGCGGGCGCGGGCAGGTGGCGGTCGAGCGGCGCGGCGGCGTGCAGCGCGCGCCCCTCCTCGCTCAGCCACGCGCACAGCTCCGAGATCTCCACTATCTCCGGGATGTTGTAGCCGTTGCGCTCGCCTGCGGGACCACACCACTTCACGTCAGTCTCTCTCGCTGTGCCTGAGCTGCACGACGACATTCCATTATGATTTTCGATATCATGGTTTACCTTTCCTGTCAGCCATTGAGTCGAAGAAGCACCAAGGCGCGTCGTGCCCGGCGCCCGTCTTCACGAATGCCACGTAGTGGCTAGTTTCTATACATAGTACCGCGAACAGCTCCATGTACACGCGCGGAATAGGTGACGTCTCGAGAATGTTAACATACTCTTCGCAAACAGATAAAGGTGTGGCCTGAGCATAAAAGAAAGACGCGATTTTTTACAAAACAAGGTATAATTATTAGAGTGGAGCAAAGCTCAGTCAGCCAGATACTAAAATTTATATAACACAGCTTATGTACAATTCAATTTTTAATTTGAGTTGTCATTCTATCTCTGTCTCAGCTCTCGAAATAAATTCACATACTTATTACATACTTGTTACTTAAGCTCCAAACCTTCTCCTCAAAAAAAAAAAAGGGAGAGGAAGCCTTAGCCCAGCAGTGGGACATTGCGGCGTGCGCGAGGCGCAGGCACGCGGCGCACAGCGCGCCCGCGTCCAGCGCGCCGCCCGCCGCGCGTGGTGTCGGTGATGTCGTCACGTGTACACACCTTGTGGTCGGGGCGCGCGGCGTGCGCGAGGCGCAGGCACGCGGCGCACAGCGCGCCGCCCGCCGCGCGTGGTGTCGGTGATGTCGTCACGTGTACACACCTTGTGGTCGGGGCGCGCGGCGTGCGCGAGGCGCAGGCACGCGGCGCACAGCGCGCCGCCCGCCGCGCGTGGTGTCGGTGATGTCGTCACGTGTACACACCTTGTGGTCGGGGCGCGCGGCGTGCGCGAGGCGCAGGCACGCGGCGCACAGCGCGCCGCCCGCCGCGCGTGGTGTCGGTGATGTCGTCACGTGTACACACCTTGTGGTCGGGGCGCGCGGCGTGCGCGAGGCGCAGGCACGCGGCGCACAGCGCGCCGCCCGCCGCGCGTGGTGTCGGTGATGTCGTCACGTGTACACACCTTGTGGTCGGGGCGCGCGGCGTGCGCGAGGCGCAGGCACGCGGCGCACAGCGCGCCGCCCGCCGCGCGTGGTGTCGGTGATGTCGTCACGTGTACACACCTTGTGGTCGGGGCGCGCGGCGTGCGCGAGGCGCAGGCACGCGGCGCACAGCGCGCCGCCCGCCGCGCGTGGTGTCGGTGATGTCGTCACGTGTACACACCTTGTGGTCGGGGCGCGCGGCGTGCGCGAGGCGCAGGCACGCGGCGCACAGCGCGCCGCCCGCCGCGCGTGGTGTCGGTGATGTCGTCACGTGTACACACCTTGTGGTCGGGGCGCGCGGCGTGCGCGAGGCGCAGGCACGCGGCGCACAGCGCGCCGCCCGCCGCGCGTGGTGTCGGTGATGTCGTCACGTGTACACACCTTGTGGTCGGGGCGCGCGGCGTGCGCGAGGCGCAGGCACGCGGCGCACAGCGCGCCGCCCGCCGCGCGTGGTGTCGGTGATGTCGTCACGTGTACACACCTTGTGGTCGGGGCGCGCGGCGTGCGCGAGGCGCAGGCACGCGGCGCACAGCGCGCCGCCCGCCGCGCGTGGTGTCGGTGATGTCGTCACGTGTACACACCTTGTGGTCGGGGCGCGCGGCGTGCGCGAGGCGCAGGCACGCGGAGCACAGCGCGCCCGCGTCCAGCGCGCCGCCCGCCGCGCGTGGTGTCGGTGATGTCGTCACGTGTACACACCTTGTGGTCGGGGCGCGCGGCGTGCGCGAGGCGCAGGCACGCGGCGCACAGCGCGCCGCCCGCCGCGCGTGGTGTCGGTGATGTCGTCACGTGTACACACCTTGTGGTCGGGGCGCGCGGCGTGCGCGAGGCGCAGGCACGCGGCGCACAGCGCGCCGCCCGCCGCGCGTGGTGTCGGTGATGTCGTCACGTGTACACACCTTGTGGTCGGGGCGCGCGGCGTGCGCGAGGCGCAGGCACGCGGCGCACAGCGCGCCGCCCGCCGCGCGTGGTGTCGGTGATGTCGTCACGTGTACACACCTTGTGGTCGGGGCGCGCGGCGTGCGCGAGGCGCAGGCACGCGGCGCACAGCGCGCCGCCCGCCGCGCGTGGTGTCGGTGATGTCGTCACGTGTACACACCTTGTGGTCGGGGCGCGCGGCGTGCGCGAGGCGCAGGCACGCGGCGCACAGCGCGCCGCCCGCCGCGCGTGGTGTCGGTGATGTCGTCACGTGTACACACCTTGTGGTCGGGGCGCGCGGCGTGCGCGAGGCGCAGGCACGCGGCGCACAGCGCGCCGCCCGCCGCGCGTGGTGTCGGTGATGTCGTCACGTGTACACACCTTGTGGTCGGGGCGCGCGGCGTGCGCGAGGCGCAGGCACGCGGCGCACAGCGCGCCGCCCGCCGCGCGTGGTGTCGGTGATGTCGTCACGTGTACACACCTTGTGGTCGGGGCGCGCGGCGTGCGCGAGGCGCAGGCACGCGGCGCACAGCGCGCCGCCCGCCGCGCGTGGTGTCGGTGATGTCGTCACGTGTACACACCTTGTGGTCGGGGCGCGCGGCGTGCGCGAGGCGCAGGCACGCGGCGCACAGCGCGCCGCCCGCCGCGCGTGGTGTCGGTGATGTCGTCACGTGTACACACCTTGTGGTCGGGGCGCGCGGCGTGCGCGAGGCGCAGGCACGCGGCGCACAGCGCGCCGCCAGCCGCGCGTGGTGTCGGTGATGTCGTCACGTGTACACACCTTGTGGTCGGGGCGCGCGGCGTGCGCGAGGCGCAGGCACGCGGAGCACAGCGCGCCCGCGTCCAGCGCGCCGCCCGCCGCGCGTGGTGTCGGTGATGTCGTCACGTGTACACACCTTGTGGTCGGGGCGCGCGGCGTGCGCGAGGCGCAGGCACGCGGCGCACAGCGCGCCGCCCGCCGCGCGTGGTGTCGGTGATGTCGTCACGTGTACACACCTTGTGGTCGGGGCGCGCGGCGTGCGCGAGGCGCAGGCACGCGGCGCACAGCGCGCCGCCCGCCGCGCGTGGTGTCGGTGATGTCGTCACGTGTACACACCTTGTGGTCGGGGCGCGCGGCGTGCGCGAGGCGCAGGCACGCGGCGCACAGCGCGCCGCCCGCCGCGCGTGGTGTCGGTGATGTCGTCACGTGTACACACCTTGTGGTCGGGGCGCGCGGCGTGCGCGAGGCGCAGGCACGCGGCGCACAGCGCGCCGCCCGCCGCGCGTGGTGTCGGTGATGTCGTCACGTGTACACACCTTGTGGTCGGGGCGCGCGGCGTGCGCGAGGCGCAGGCACGCGGCGCACAGCGCGCCGCCCGCCGCGCGTGGTGTCGGTGATGTCGTCACGTGTACACACCTTGTGGTCGGGGCGCGCGGCGTGCGCGAGGCGCAGGCACGCGGCGCACAGCGCGCCGCCCGCCGCGCGTGGTGTCGGTGATGTCGTCACGTGTACACACCTTGTGGTCGGGGCGCGCGGCGTGCGCGAGGCGCAGGCACGCGGCGCACAGCGCGCCGCCCGCCGCGCGTGGTGTCGGTGATGTCGTCACGTGTACACACCTTGTGGTCGGGGCGCGCGGCGTGCGCGAGGCGCAGGCACGCGGCGCACAGCGCGCCGCCCGCCGCGCGTGGTGTCGGTGATGTCGTCACGTGTACACACCTTGTGGTCGGGGCGCGCGGCGTGCGCGAGGCGCAGGCACGCGGCGCACAGCGCGCCGCCCGCCGCGCGTGGTGTCGGTGATGTCGTCACGTGTACACACCTTGTGGTCGGGGCGCGCGGCGTGCGCGAGGCGCAGGCACGCGGCGCACAGCGCGCCGCCCGCCGCGCGTGGTGTCGGTGATGTCGTCACGTGTACACACCTTGTGGTCGGGGCGCGCGGCGTGCGCGAGGCGCAGGCACGCGGCGCACAGCGCGCCGCCCGCCGCGCGTGGTGTCGGTGATGTCGTCACGTGTACACACCTTGTGGTCGGGGCGCGCGGCGTGCGCGAGGCGCAGGCACGCGGCGCACAGCGCGCCGCCCGCCGCGCGTGGTGTCGGTGATGTCGTCACGTGTACACACCTTGTGGTCGGGGCGCGCGGCGTGCGCGAGGCGCAGGCACGCGGCGCACAGCGCGCCGCCCGCCGCGCGTGGTGTCGGTGATGTCGTCACGTGTACACACCTTGTGGTCGGGGCGCGCGGCGTGCGCGAGGCGCAGGCACGCGGCGCACAGCGCGCCGCCCGCCGCGCGTGGTGTCGGTGATGTCGTCACGTGTACACACCTTGTGGTCGGGGCGCGCGGCGTGCGCGAGGCGCAGGCACGCGGCGCACAGCGCGCCGCCCGCCGCGCGTGGTGTCGGTGATGTCGTCACGTGTACACACCTTGTGGTCGGGGCGCGCGGCGTGCGCGAGGCGCAGGCACGCGGCGCACAGCGCGCCGCCCGCCGCGCGTGGTGTCGGTGATGTCGTCACGTGTACACACCTTGTGGTCGGGGCGCGCGGCGTGCGCGAGGCGCAGGCACGCGGCGCACAGCGCGCCGCCCGCCGCGCGTGGTGTCGGTGATGTCGTCACGTGTACACACCTTGTGGTCGGGGCGCGCGGCGTGCGCGAGGCGCAGGCACGCGGCGCACAGCGCGCCCGCGTCCAGCGCGCCGCCCGCCGCGCACGCGCCGCACTCCCAGCGCGCCAGCGAGCCACACACTGCGCACTGCCGCGGCACTGCGAGCACCGATAATAAGAACTCAACAAAACACAAGAAAACTCGGCTCCCACTTTATGATCAATTCATTAGAAGTTATATATATAAAATATATCAAATTACATGTAACTTTTCAAAATAAAATTTACCTTGAGTTCTACTTAATAAAACTATTGAACTGTAAAATGATAACAACCTACAAATTCATGTTACAAACCTTGACCTTACTTTAGAAACCTAAGTTTTTAATTGTAGAAAAAAAATCCTAACAACTTACATCCTTCTATAAGATCAGTGACGTCCAACAATGGAGATGGCTGAACTCGCTGATACAACTTGTATTGTTTACCAAACCGAGGCATTTGAATAATAAATGCAGCTGGGACCTGAAATGGAAATAATATGAAAATATTCAAAATTACTAATAAGTCGTAATTAAAACCCATTTGTTAGCAAATCTTTTCTGTCAAATTATATGATTATTTTGCTACAGTTGAAGAAGGCTACCAGAACTTCGCCACGGTAGCATGCGAAAGAGATCCCGTGGCGCTCCTCGTTAAGACGGAAAGGGTACCGCTGGTTTTTTAGTGGGTAATCCGATGTTCGGGGCGCACTCGGCGCCTTGGGCACCGGCGAGACCCACATACCCCCCACTGTTCCCGTGGGGGAAACGCGTAAGGCATTTTTCCAGCGTTAAAAAAAAAAGGCTATCAGAATTTACTTTTAGTACTACTTGACAAAAATGACATTTTCAATGAGGGAGAGTTCTTATCGGAACTTAGAAAGTAAAATTTGTAGTAAAGTTAATTTTATAAGTAATTGAGTGAATCTAAAATTTTTTTTACTCCTTCGATTAGAATAGACCATAGTTCTTACTCAAAAGTATTATTCAACGCAAGGTAAAATTCATTGTTTATAAGTAAATATAATTTAAAAATCATCTTACTTCGCTGAGTTTCACTCCGGACGTGGCAAAAGATTGTTCCAATAACTGTTGCACGCTCGGTAATGTTATGTGTTCGTCTTTTTCGACGAAAAGCTGGTAACAGTACGCTTCTTGACCGGAGGATAATTTAAGAAATGGCTCTGCTCTTAGTAACTGTGCAACCAATCCGTTCAGAAATTCTTCTGGATCCTAGAACAAATATATTATATTCTCATACCACGAAGGTCGACTTGTTAAATGAAAGTTTCCTAAAATCTTTATTGAATTGATATATAACTGACGCCTAATGAACGGTTTAAAATAAAGATTTAGGTGCCATGTTGGCTCAATAAAACCATAAGAAAATTATGCAAACTATAAATACCGTGACGTCAGGAGAGGTTTATTAGTGACACGCCGTCGTTTGAAAAAGTCGATTAAAAAGAGTTAACAATAATTATTTTTATTCGTTCGATTAGAAAACGAAGATTCATATATATATATGAACATGAAAAGAACAACAAAAGAAATTAGAATAATGCTCGGTCGAATTCGTTACGCGTGTTTTAGACTCGTTTATAAAAATTCTATGCTCTTCATACAATACTCTAGGTTAATTTTCCTCTCCTTTGTCATCGATATAATTTACAATGGCACGTGTAGATGATGCCATAGACAGGTCGAGGGCACCTTCTCCTCGGAGGTGAGGCCGGGCACGTCGGACAGGCGCTCGAGCAGCGTGCGCAGCTTCATGACGCGGTCGGCGCGCACGTACCCGTGGCGCCGCAGCGGGTTCACCACCTCCTCGCGCAGCACGCGCTGCACCTCCGAGTAGTGCGGCGAGTCCTGCGCGACGCGACATACTTTTATAAGCTAATACATTATGGTGAATGATATACAATATCTTTTTAGAATTGACATTAATGGATTGATACAATATATTCTTTGCTGGTGTGGTGTAATACATCTTTTATCGTAATATATTTTGTTTCTGAAAGTAGGCATATATGAGTCAGTATGTGGAATGCATTACCTCGGGCTCCGGCGGCCGGTACAGCAGCGCGTCGAACACGCTGGTAAACGTGAACATGGCGAAGAGCGTGGCGTCGAGGTAGCACGAGTTGTGGTGTCCCTGTATTCCTCGATTCTTTCCCGCAAGTTCACCGAGCGAATTTAATGGTGGAACCACACCGGTGACCACGGGACAATCCGGCTACAAGAAAATAAATTATTTGAAACAAAACATAATCCATGAATATTTTAATTATTCAATTTCCTCTTTGATAAAATAGACCATGTAGCTTATACGGCTGCAAATCTTGAAGTACTGGTGGTAGGGCTTTGTGCAAGCTCGTCTGGGTAGGTACCACCCACTCATCAGATATTCTACCGCAAAACAGCAATACTTGATATTGTTGTGTTCCGGTTTGAAGGGTGAGTGAGCCAGTGTAATTACAGGCACAAGGGACATAAAATCTTAGTTCCCAAGGTTGGTGGCGCATTGGATATGTAAGCGATGGTTGACATTTCTTACAATGCCAATGTCTAAGAGCGTTGGTGACCACTTACCATCAGGTGGCCCATATGCTCGTCCGCCTTCCTTTCCTATAAAAAAAAAAAAAAAAGTACCGGGTTCGTAGTTGAGAAGTTAGCCGCTGATCCTTCGGAAGATCTCTCTCCGGTCGTGTCTAATTGCCGTCCCGTCGAATAACGAGTGTGTGGCACAGTGTACACTACGATGTTTCAGTGTAGCGTTCACCTGGTCGTAGCGCTCGTCGCGCAGCGGCTCGGGCGGCGGCGTGTCCCGGAAGCGCGCGTCGCGGCGGCACAGCGGCAGCGGCACGAACAGCGCGCGGCTCGCGCCGCACGAGAACAGGCGCGTGCCCTTGTGGCTGCCGTCGCCCAGCCCGCACACGCTCTGCTCCAGCTCCACGCCCGCCGTCGCTATGTCTGAAGCGAAGCGGACGGCACGTTACATGTTATACGATTACAAACATTATTCCTAGGTGTAGCACCTTTTGAAGTTGAAATTTGAAGAACACTTTTGGTTTGTAATTAGTGTTTGGATTATACAACATCTATTAGAGTGCGTCACATGTTGACTCCAAAGCTATGGCCCTGGCGGCAGCCTGATAGAGACTTCTCTTTATGGTTATGTGATAATCACCATGAATCATGACCGATAGAGATGACAGAGAAGTTCTCATCAGCAATATCCTTCTTCTGTAAGGCAGACATCGCCCTAAAGCCTAGTTTGGACTAGGCTAGTATGTTAGTCGAGTAGGGAGTAAATAAGTAATTAAACTTGTCCGAACACCAAAAATGTAGTCAAATAAATTAGTAAGTAATTTAGTCGAGTCAATGCATATTGTTATATTTTAATCAGGCGTCTAGCATATCCCACGACACGTCACTGCTTACTGGTTCACCAGCTAAACAAGTCTGAACCTATCGTTTTAGTCGAGTTCATTAGTTGCAGAAAATTTACTAAACTTTCCAATATTCTCACACTATCGTAGTATTTCTATTCATCAATACACTCAGTAATATAAGACATTTTAATTGGTTACATACATATTTTTTTATTTATTTGGATCACCAACAGTTGTGCATAACATACATCCAAAACACGCTTTACATTAACTTAAAACTATGCACAACCAATTACAGGAGAACACGCCATTTCCAAATACAATTACAAAAAAAGGTAACAAAATATACAAATCAAAAATATATATATATACACCAATAGTTAAAAGCGTTCAAGTGTTTTTAAAATATTTTACACGCCTCTACTATAATTGCGTGGCAAGATGGATTATTTCATCAGCTTTACTTTGTGTGTGGTGTGTGGAGCAAATCTTATTAAGGATTGTGTGTAACACTGCCACCCAACCGATTGAGCTGTAATTTTGTACACACTTGGTGCCGATGACAATACAAACTAAAAGACATTTGATTTGGAAAATACTGTATTATGTTAATGTGTACCTTTTTCGTTATTTGTTATTCAACTAAAAACATACTTTTAAAAATGTACAGACTCACCTTCGATAAGACCAATCCACCTAACGACGCCGTAGTAATTTTGATCGACGTCAGTCGCGACTTCTACGAGCGATCCGACCCCGATATCATCTTGCAGGTGCTCAGGAGACTGGCACGAAGGTTTCGTGTTTGATGTTATCGCTCGAGGCGATCCCAAGGACGGAGAATCATACAACTCCTCAGGACCATCTCCGCTGGAGACGTCTATGAAAAATGTTAATATTATAGACGAGTTTTGTCATACAATGAACTTCAATTGTTTATTTTCGTTTCCACCACATACCATGTTCATATTGAAGTACACAGAGAGGTATTTCCTCGATAGGTAACTCTCGTAAATAATATGATTGAGACATTTCGACGTACACTACATTACCGCGGCCGATTTCGAACAGCGACCGTATGACTATAATTAGAAAATAGGAAAGCTAAAATAGAACGCAAAACGTACGCAGTCTGTGCTCTAGTTGGAGATATTGTTTTTGTATTTGTTCCTTTAAAATGTAATATGTAATAGTTTAAATTTAGTATTAGTTATTATTTTTGCGTATTTATGTTCTTATATAGAGCTATGCATATGGAAGGAACAATGGTAAGTTTTGGTTTGTGATTATAGAATGGTAGTAATTATTTTATTCCACTGTTTTTATTAATGTTCTATAAAATAAGTATTGTACATTAAACTGTTTCAGTCTTTCAAATAATTTGATGTAATCCTTATACTTTAGCTTACCTGAATAAGAATGATTATTATCATTTTTAATAATATCAACTAGCTGTTTACCCAATGGGATTACAATTGGAAACACTCCTTAGAAGCCCTCCAAATTTTAAACACTAAATAAAAGCAAAAAATATAAAAAAAAATTCTGTTTAAAATTTCATCGTGTTATACCTAGCGGCTTAGGCTGTGCTTCATATGACAGTCAGTCATTTATCAGTAATTTAAGTACACAAAGTAGAATATTTTCTGTTAATTGGAGATTTTAAGTCCTAAATTAATATTTATTTCATTAGAAGTTTTGTAAAATAAAAACCGAATGTTACTAAATTTTAGACCATGGAAAAATTAAATTAAAAAAAAATTATAACTAAAGTTGATAGTTTTTTTTTTTTCAAACTTAAAATGGATGTACTTTTTTTATAACAGGCCTTTACAAGTACTTTTAAATCATCATTGTCCAGAAGAATAGACAAGAAACTCAGTAGTTACTCCTATTTTATCATATAAATTTAATGCAATAAAATTTATTTACATATGAATGTAAAAAAGAAGTGTAGTTTTGTAATTATTACCAATTCAACATAAAGTTACATTAGATTTAAAAAGTCCAGATCTAGATAATTACAGACATAATTTACATTAATTAAAGGTTTCCGAAATACATACCAACCAAGAGACCAGTTTCATTTTTTTTATTTTCATAGACCATCTTTGTATTCTGAGAGTAATCTTCGGTAATCTGTATATTTGAAGATGTAGTAGGTCTATTTCTACGCCTTTCTGGTGTTATATGGTTAATTATATTTACAGATTTGACCCGTTCAGGATGATTTGTTCGTTGCATATTGCGTCTAGGACTGAGTGGTACTGATCCATACTCTGGATGCTCAGGTTCCCTTGGAGCTGGTGGCCAGCTTCCTCCAATTAAATTAAATAAGTCAATCTGCAATAGTAAAATTTAACAATGAAAAAAAAAATAACATTGTTAAAATTATATATAAAGACAGGATTATTTTAAATAATAAAACACAACCAGGCAACAACCTCAATCCCCGTAATTATAAAAATTTAAATGTTAAAAGACAACATCATATATTAAAAGGTTTAGCACTTTTGTGAAAATAATAAGTAGACACTAATATGATGCAATATTTTAGTCTGAAATAGGTAATTATTAAGACTGCTCCTATTCAGTTTTTTCATCCACAAAATAAAAACATTAAAACCAGATGTTAGTCAAAATGGACAAATTTAATTAGACTCCTTGTGAATGTTTGTTAAAAAATTCATTGTCAACAAAAATGTCTTTGTAAAAAACACTTCCAAACAACTAAGTAATAATGTAATCATGCTTAAAAAATGTGCAAAATCCATTCACGTGGGGTTAGTGTTTTTGATAAAAAAGTGGACATTTAAAAAACCTGAGCATCTCTGCTACTTGGATTTTCAAGCTCTTGCTCCTGATGAACCTCATGACTCATTTTCTGTTGATTTCCATGGGAAAACGAAGAGTTCGATTTAAATATATTATAGGGTGTATATCTTATAAGGTTTTAAAAACATTATCTTACCTTTGTTTTGAATGATTTTACGAAGTAGGTAGTTTTTGTAAACAGCTACATAAGGCTACATTAATAAATTTGAAATTTATGAACAGTAAAACAAAAACTCTTTTTACTATGATTTTATGTTTTATTTACATCCAGTTATAATATAAGTAAACAAGCTTCGAAGTACATTCTAAAATTTCCAACATGACAATTCAAGATTAACAATATTAATTGAACAGATAACTCTAATATTTCAATAATTGTGATGGGTCACGACGCATTGGGACATCCGCATGAAATAAATTATTAAATGAAATTAGTTGTATAATAAGGAAAAATATTTTTTTTATCCAATAAAAAATGCTGATTAAAAATTATTTTATATCAAGTAAGTCATAAATATGGATATCAAAGAGTATACAACCACTACGTTTTTGATGTATACGACGATTCAAAGGTCTTTTACCCTTTATTCAACCGATTTAAAAGTTAACTTCGACCAAAATATCCCGATTATAGCTTTATTTCTTGAAAATTTTGGGGAGAATATCTGGGGTAATATTTATTTATATGATGACGGTCATTGCAAAAAAATCGATTTTAAACTCATTATTTCGTTATAACGCCACGAATGTTATTATGTTACCTTTTATCTTAGAAATATCTTATGAAGATGGGTAAATGTGTGCAATATAAAATAAAAAAAAAATATTTCCTAATTACAATTTATAAAAATTGTGGTTTTCAGTTATTCAAAAAAAACCTTAAAAGTAATGTTAAAACTTTATTTTATTTTCTTCAATATATCACTATTTCTGGGAAATTTGATAGTATTTGTGTGATAAGGGAAGCATTATTCATAGGCACCTGGCAGCACTGCTGGCAAATGACATTTGGTTTATTGTTATTATTTATTTGACCTTGAATATAACCTCTAAACAATTTGTTAAACTGACTATTTATATTTGTAGTTATTACAGTAATAGTATTTTAAATACATCTAAATTATGTGTTAAGCTTGTGGTTTTTAATTTCTATAAAATATATCTTGTGGAGGAATGAATATATTATAATTTATAACTTGTTAAGACAAAATGCACCAGTAATAATATTTTCTTCATATTTCTACAAAATAAGTATTGGTAATTCTAAATACGATATTATTACTTCTTAACAGTGACTTTGAGAGACCTTAGACCTTTCAAAATTAATCGTTTTTACCAGCATTTACTTTCATTTTTGCAAAAAACAAATCCTATAAATATATTTCAATCTACTGTTACATAAAAGTGACTTATTTTATGTATAAAGTAATTGTATCTTATTAAGACTTTTTTGTTTTTAGGCTTTCCCCGATATGATCCGCCAAGGAAGCATTGATGATATAAATGCACAGCAATTTCTAAAGATTTCCAATTATGAAGAAACAGTTAGACAACTAGACATATACTATGCTATAGGTGTGCTATATTTTATTTGTTCAATCAATCAATCAATCAATCAACAGCCAATCGTTGTCCACTGCTGAACATAGGCCTCTCCCAAGGTGCGCCAAAGCTCCCTGTCCTCCGCCTTCCGCATCCAGTTGGTGCCCGCCACCTTCTTAAGGTCGTCGGTCCACCTGGCTGGAGGGCGCCCTACGCTGCGCTTGCCAATTCGCGGTCTCCACTCTAGGACTCGTCTGCTCCAACGGCCATCGGTCCTATGACATACGTGACCAGCCCACTGCCACTTCAGCCTGCTAATTTTGCAAGCTATGTCGGTGACTCCGGTTCTTTTCCGGATAATCTCATTTCTGATCTTATCCTTTTTATTATTATTTGTTCATCACTATTAATTTAGTCAATATCTCTTAATCTAAGTGAAGCTAGAAATAAATAATATATATTATGAGTACAGTATTATAGTATATTGTTGGCAACTGTATATATGTGTACAGTGTAGTATGTACCATAAAACAATTTATCAGCTTTAATTTTTTTTTCATTTCAGTTAAAAGACAATTATTGAGATTTCAGAGCCCTATAACTGGGTTGTTCCCAGTATTGTCGTCAGATCTACATATTGGAAGTGTAAGGGATAGTATTTATTGTGCTGCTGCAGTTTGGGGATTGTATCAAGCCTATAGGTAGGAAACTGACCCCAACCCCAACTGACAAGTCTAAAAACAAAATCAAATTATATATTTTAAATATTTCACTTTTACAATAAAATTATATTTAACAGCTCAATTAATTTGAAAGTAATATGAAATATTTTTGTAATAAGTAATAATATGATAAGTGTTAATTTCCTAGACGGATTGATGATGACAGAGGAAAATCTCATGAATTAGGACAGAGCACAGTAAAATGCATGCGTGGAATACTTGAATGTTGGATAAAGCAATCAGCGAGAGTGGAGGCCTTTAAGACCAGACAGAGTGCTGCACATGCCCTGCATGTTAAGTTCCACCTTACCACTGGTGAGCCTGTGCTTAGTGATGAGCAATACCATCATCTCCAGATTGATGTGATATCACTCTATCTGCTCTTTCTTGTTCAGATGATTACATCTGGATTGCAAATCATTTACACACAGGTATGTCATAATATTGGAAGTCTCTACGCAAAACAATTCAAAACAACATGACACCACTCTTTAATTGTTTACTGTTTGTCATTAAAAGCTAGCTATGTCTCTTGTTGACATTTTTCACTTATGTTGTTGGATTTTAAACAACACAAACTATGCTACAAAAAAAGTTAACTTTTTAATAAATAGTTTATTCTATCTCGTTGGATAACTTAAATTTATTTTGATATCATTTATTACTTTCTATTTTTGTTTATCGCTTGAATATATATTAAGTTTTAAGTATAAAAATCTGGATTTTTGTATTGTAGTACTAAGATAATAAGAGACTTTTATATTTATATTGCTCTTTTCTTGCTTGGTAAATAAACATCTTTATTATTAATTTTTAAATCCCCAATGGAAAGTTTAGATATATCTCATTAACAATTCGACAATCTTTTCGACTACATTGACTATTTACTTATATCATATATGTATATATATAATATAAGTAAGTAATGAATGTAGTAGAGGCATATGTGTCTGGGTAATGCTATAGAAGTATAAAATCTATATCTGACTGCATGGAAAACAAACGAAACTTTACTCTTTATAGCTATTGTATTTGCTTGCCCTTATCTAATTTCTTTAATAATGGTGCAGTATGGACTTCCAGTGGGTTCTACGGTAACCTTACAGGTTGTTAGACGCGCTTAACAAAAATTCTCTTATTAGGCTCTTACGATACTCACATATTGAAATGACGTGGCTCAAATCTATTATGGTTGAGCTACATATATTCTTCGTTATATAATATAAAGTAATATGTTCTAATATGTTTTCAGGATGAAGTAGCTTTTGTACAAAACTTAGTATATTATGTGGAACGTGCATATCGCACACCCGACTATGGTATGTGGGAGAGGGGGACTAAATACAATGATGGGAAACCAGAGATTCATGCCTCATCTATAGGTAAATATTTCTATTTTTAAGATAATTTCAGCTTATTGAATTGATTTATAAATTTAATTGTTCATGCATTAATAAAGTGATTATACTAAAAAAGTATTTACTAGGTAGGGCTTTGTGTAAATCTGGGTAGGTACCACCCACTTCTACACAGAGTTAAACAGCAGTACTTAGTATTGATGCGTTCCGGCTCGAAGGGTGAGTGAGCCAGTGTAACTAAAGGCACAAGGGACATAACATCTTCGTTCCTAAGGTTGGTGGCGCATTGGCGATGTAAGGAATGGTTAATATTTCATCAGAAGACCCATTTACCGTCCACCTACAGTAATACCATAAAAACAATTATACCTAAAGCAGAGTTATTTATGTGTTTGGTTATGGTTCCTATGATTTATATATATATTTATATAAACAACTCGCAAGTGTCAAACAGTCTATGACGTCTGGAATAAATTAATCTGTAGCTACATTACATACATATTCCAAAATGAAAAGATTTGTTGTATGTAGAAATTGTTACATTTTAGGCATGGCTAAGGCGGCCTTGGAGGCCATTAATGGCTGCAACCTGTTCGGTGACAAGGGCGCGTCGTGGAGCGTGGTGTACGTGGACATCGACGCGCACAACCGCAACCGGAGCATCTTCGAGACCATGCTACCCAGGGAATCCAGTTCGAAGGTACTTTTCAACTGACGAAGGTTAATTTGATTGTTTGGATTTGTGTTTTCAATCAAGCCAGTATACGGTGAAATAGAACATGGGATATTATTTAATTATTTATAATAAATTAAAACATAGAGTATGTATGAAATTGAATTTACCAGCTTTCAATTGTTTAGGTAGGTGTGATAAAATTATAATATTTTACTTTTAGTCTTTGCATAAAAGTGGACTCGTTTTCAGAGCGCACAAGTTACCACGTTTTAATGCTACAATCGGTACGTTGAGAGTACTTGGTTCATATTTTGTATGATAGGTCTTCGACTGCGTCGTTGGTCTATCGGCTATATATAAGGCAGCAGATCTTGAGGGCTTGGGCTCAGTGCCCAGATCGGGCCGATAAAAAGTTATTGAATTTTTCTGTCGAAGATTCTCAATCAGCAGCCCGGAGTCTGGAAGATGAATGTGTGAGTGAAAAAATACACTCCCGTGCCTCGGATAGTACTTAAGGCCGTTGGTCCTGCGCCTGAACTATTTTCGGTCGTTTCGGATTGCCGTCCCATCGGATCGTGAAGGAATACAGAGCGCACATGACCTGCGCAGTTGGCTGATCTCTCAGTCCGGTTGACATCATCATATTCTTATTATGAAATCATACTTTTTTTTTATACTGACTAAACAGAAAATGATTTACCTTATTGATTATACAGCCTTAACACCATAGACAATACATATATTATTATTATTAAACATAATTATAGTAAACAATCATACATCAGCGTTTCGAATATTTTATTGAACATTATGTCCAACTAAGTGAGACCAAATACCTAGCATTATTGACTTTAATAGATTTTAAAACACAGGAAGCGATTGAAAATAAAGTTTTGATGTTGTAACGTCGGTCGTGTCTCATAGCATGTCATTGGATCACGACGAATTTATATTATATTTATATTATTATTTATTAAAAAAAAAAGCCGAGATGGCCCTGTGGTAAGAACGCGTGAATCTTAACCGATGATCGTGGGTTCAAACCCGGCAAGCACCACTGAATTTTCATGTGCTTAATTTGTGATTATAATTCATCTCGTGCTTTACGGTGAAGGAAAACATCGTGAGGAAACCCGCATGTGTCTAATTTCACTGAAGTTCTGCCACATGTGAATTCTACCAACCCGCATTGGAGCAGCGTGGTGGAATAAGCTCCAAACCTTCTCCTCAAAAAGAGGAGAGGAGGCCTTTAGCCCAGCAGTGGGACATTCACAGGCTGTTACGGAATTTATATTTATATACTCTACTTTTTTGTGCAGTAAAGCCTGTAAATGCTTTACTGCTGGGCTAAGGGCTCCTCTCTCTTAGGAGGAGAAGGTTTGGAGCTCATCCACGCTGCTCCAATGCGGGCTACACATATGAAAACATTATAGTGAAATTAGACCCATGCATGCTTCCTACAACGATGAGCACGAGAAGAATTACAAACATAAAATAAACTCACTAAAATTCTTTCTTGCTTGCCTGGGTATGAACCCGCAATATTCGATTTAGATTCACGCGTTGCAACCACTGGGCCGTCTCGGCTCAACATGCTTTACTGAGACCTGTTTTATTTCATACCGCGGTACTATGTCTATATTTTTCTATTGGTTTGTGGCAATCAATGCGCATATGCGAACCAACCATATACTAATCTGAATAATTGTATACGATATGTAGACTTAAAAAGTATATCAGCATAATTTATTTAACAGGGGGTCGATGCGGCACTTCTGCCAACCATATCATTTCCCGCGTTCGCCACTCACGAGGAACTATTGCTACAATTAACTAAAAGTAACATATTAAAACGCTTGCAAGGAAAATATGGATTTAAAAGATTCAGCCGAGACGGTTGCAAGTGTGTTTTAGAAGATCCGAATAGGAGATACTATAACGAAGGCGAGTTGAAGGAGTTCGAAGGTGTCGAGTCAGAATGGCCACTTTTCTACGTGATGATGATCATTGACGGAGTTTTTCGAACATTACCCGATCAAGTTGAAGAGTACCAGAAGCTGTTAAAGTCTAGGATATATATGGATGAGTACGGAGGTAACTTGATTGCCTACATCATTATATTATTCTATAAATAAATACAGAGCAAAATAAAAACACATTACGAAATTCTTATCAAAACTTTTTAAATTTATTTATTTATTCATGTTTTAATATCATTCGTTTTATCATATACTTTTATCCTCACAATGAATTCATCCAATCCAAGTTCTCTTGATTCCAGATCCAGTAATACCATGGTACTACTACGTTCCGAAGGAGGGAATCGAGAATGAACGTATTGAACCATACTCCGTGCGGAGGCTGCCTGCCAGTAAGTATTTATTTTAAAAAGGTACTCACTACTTCTTCGATGGTGTTCGATTAAGAGAAACGTTTTTACATCATTTATTTATTATTTATTGATTGGACATTATATACGAGTATATATATCAATATATAATGTCGATATTAGTAGATATAGTAATTATAATTACCTGCGATGTCCTTAATATAAAGAACAAATGAATGTTTACAGACCAACCAGGTGACGAAGAAAATAAAGGTAAAAATTGTATTCCCATTGAGTATGATACCTTTGTGCTAATTTTCTGTGCCTTCTTTTATTAACAAACTTCCTATTTTTTTCTGTTCCTAAGACGATTTAGACTTTTCGTAATATCTACCTATGCAAATTTATAATTTTTTTTAAATAGAATCGACTAGATAAAAAAATGCTTTAAAAGTAGACAATTTAAGCTAATTTTTGTTTAATAAGCCTTTTTTTAGAGTTTTATAATTGGCAGTATTAACATTGCTGTAAAGAGGAGAGTACGTTAAGTCGTTAGTCCTGCGCAGACTTAAGGAACTCTCCGATCGTGTCGAATTTCCTTCCCATCGAATTATGAGAGTTAATAGACGCCACTTTTTTGGGCATAGTGTGTATATATAACCTATTTCAATCGAAGGAGGATATATAAACAAATCTTAGATTTTCAAATTCCATACGATTTGTTAGCTAGCTAGAACAAAAAGTTATTGGTTGACGGTATATTATACTCCTGCACAGAAGACTTTATTTGATAGTGGTCAGAATGACATCATTATCGCCTTAGAAATTAAAAAAAAAATGTCGCGTTTAAAACCGTATTTTCTTTAATAAACGCCTAGTTTGGCCAAGTCGCTATTTGGGCATCATCAGTAACAGCTGAATACGGTGATGGTTTCTTTTAAAAATGCGAATTATTTAATTTATAATTATATAATAAATAATTCGTATTTAAAATTAATTTATATTGTAATTTAAGCGAACATTTAAAATATATCACTGTGTATTTGATATTTTACGTTTTGTTTCGTTGAAATAGCGATATAACGAGCTATAAGGTGATCAACGAGTTGGCTTTAATAAATAAATAATAAATATTCTAGGACATTATTCACACACGGCCATCTGATCCCAAACTAAGCAGAGCTTGTAGTATGGAAAACAGACAACTGATATACTACATATACTACTTTTGTTTTGTAAATACATACTTATATAGATAATTACGCCCAGACTCAGGACAAACAGACATGTTCATGCACACAATTGTCTGTCCTGAGTGGGAATCGAACCCACAACCATCATCGGCGTGAAAGGCAAATATCTACCAAACGCCAATCGGCTCGTCATTCATGAAATTAAACACTTCATAGTCATATTAATGTTTCTTTCAGCGACTCCTAACTAGCTGGTCTAGACAAAGTCATTGCGATTTTCGATATCGTTTGTAGGAAAGGCAAAAGGAAATTAAAGATTTATTATGTGATCAACAACAATTGATGCATTTAATTTAATAATTTAGAGCAAAGCGAACTCCGATATCGATTCGATAATTGTCGATTGCACTTTGCCTAGCACCTCAGTGCTTATTTTATCCGCTTCATTCTTTATTAACGCTGCTAAGTTAAGTTTTTTTGTAATTCAGCACAAATGAGGTTTTAATTCCGCAATGTTTTATGCAGATACTGGTGGATTGTTCCTGTGGGCGCAATCGCTATTCGTTATAGCTCAGCTGCTAACGGAGGGCTTACTGCATGTCAACGAGCTGGACCCCATAAAACGGTACTTGCCCTCGTATAACCGTCCAAGGCGCGCCGGACGCTATTCAGCTTTCCAGGTTTTTATCATTACAATATATTAATAATTGTTTTAAGCTTACTATTAAATATTTTCATATTAAATTAAAGCTTTACACTTTTTTTAAATCGACCTGTTTCGGCGCCAAATTCACCGAAAAAGACAATTTACTTGGGACTTCAATTTAATAGTAACTTGATAGAAAAACTTTTTTTGATATTTTGCAAAAAATCAAAAAATATCTATTCCATTTTCTTATAAAAAATTACCAATTTATTTCTTTTACAGCTTATTTTTTTGTATTCAGAAATGTTAATTATAAAAATATTAAGGACTAACGAAACATATATGAAAAGTACCGTTTAACTGGACATGTTATGACTTCCAGATAATCTTTGTCTGAATTAACGATACGCTATAGAATATTTTAATGGCATGAGTGAAGATAAACAAACCTTAGATTTTCACATTCCATTTGATTTTCTATATTATGCTCTACAAATAATTTTTGATTAAAATATTTCAATTTACAATACATACTATTCCACTTTTTTTTCTATAACTTTGCTGACATTTAAAACGCAATTATTTCACGTACCTATCCATAGTAGAGTACAGTACAGTAACAGCCTGTTAATGTTCCACAGCTGGGCTAAGGCCTCCTCTCCCTTTTGAGGAAAAGGTTTGGAGCTTATTCCACCACGCTGCTCCAATGCGGGTTGGTAGAATACACATGTGGCATAATTTCAATGAAATTAGACACATGCAGGTTTCCTCACGATGTTTTCCTTCACAGTCAAGCACGAGATGAATTATAAACACAAATTAAGCACATGAAAATTCAGTGGTGCTTGCCCGGGCTTGAACTCACGATCATCGGTTATTTATTCACGTGTTCTAACCACTAGGCCATCTCGGCTTTTTTTACCTATCCATAATAATTGAATATTTTGGTTTTTATTTTTTTTTATCTATCCTTACCCTTGCAGTTGGGAACGGCTATGCATAAAAATATTCCAAATTATTTCAATTGCACCACTTTTTAAAGTATTAAGAATCAAAATTATTTTGTTTTCATGCTCAAATTGAAGGCAAAACCGGCATTTGTAAGTATGAGGTAATACTATGCATGGGTCTATAATTCGACTCCAGTATGTACGTGTTGTATGATGTTTACCATATCGTATTCATTATGTTATTTAAAGCACATTTCTCTAAACTAATTTTCTATAAAAAAATATATTTAAACTTTTTACTCGACGTATATTTCTTGATTTGAGAGCTGACTTTACAGAGCAGATTTGGTTTATAACGACAAGGTCATGTTATTCTAGCTTATGTTCACACTTTACAGCTTAGCTCGATGTATTTGCTTTTCGCATAAAATGCATTGGACGGAATGTACTAAATTTTTTTTTAATAGCTTAGTGTAGGATTCTTACAACGAATGATTAATTATCGGCAGCTGCCTATTAGATGATAAAAATAAAACATCTTGCTTTTGTTCTCAATAACATTATTGAATAAATATAAGAAATAATTGATTCCAGTATAATGCATGAGCACAGTATTATTAATTGGGTATTTCTAATGTGGGTATCCATTATTATACGTAAAATCACATATAAATATTTCATATAGAATTAAACATTCTTACTTTTATAAAAACTGTTATGACCACATACTATGGTAACTGGGTCTATTTTCAATAAATTAATATTATCTTTAATTACTTTTTACTTATCCCTGAATGTGTATCCAGGGTATAGCAACAGACCTAGTGGTCCAAGTCGTTCTGATCGCAGAATCGATGCGTCTCCAAGCAATGTTGGGTACATACGGGATCCAAACGCAGACACCTCACGAAGTTGAACCTGTTCAGGTTAGTTATATCGTGACAATAGTAAAAATAATAATTCTATACATAAATAATAAATATAAAGGCTATTGGGCTTAAGTATAAAGGATTAACGTTTTCATATAGATATTGGTAGAATTTTAAATGTTCTAATTTTACTTAAAGGTTTTAATGTTTGTACTGAAAAGCGATAAGCGCTAAGCTGGAGGAAACGAGTTGCACCAGTAAGCATGTAATTGTTGTAAATCATTTTGTATATTATAACATACTGTCCTCAAAACGAGAACCAGTCTTTCGATAAAACTCCCATACTTTAAAGAGGTATAACTTAAGGTTAAATTTATATAAGAATTATTTTTATAGAATAAAGATTTGTTTGTCGGGTTGAATATAAAATAAATAAATTTGAATTGAATATAATATAAAAATATTGTGAATGTTCTTCTATACAAAAGTTAATAAATATTTTTTTTAAATATTCATAGATATGCAGTTCTACACAACTCGTGCATGTGTACAGAGAGCTGGGGGTGTGTGGGAAACTAAAGCTGACGGGCAGACCCATACGACCAGTTGGCTCTCTCGGTACAAGCAAGGTACAAAACTTTAATATAGTTAAAAGTTTGTGTTTGTTGAAATATATGAATCTATTAGTTGTAATTTTTTTTATGGCAGATTTACAGGGTGTGCGGTATGACAGTGCTGTGTTACCCGCTAATATTTGAGGTGTCCGAGTTCTACTTGTACAGAGATATGGCGCTGCTTATAGATGATATAAAGACTGAGCTACAGTTTGTTGGCAAGTAAGTCAGAGTAATTTTCAATATATTAGTTACTTTATATACGTATAAACGTTGTTGTTCATAATAATAGGTGCATATTTATTATCAGTTGGTGTTTAAGGTTATAAATATAAAACATTTAAAAAATGCATCGATTTTAAAGATGTTGGTCGAGCTTTGTGCAAGCTCGTCTGGGTAGGTACCACCCACTCGTCAGATATTCTACCGCAAAACAGCAGTACCTGGTGTTGTTGTGTTCCGATTTGTAGGGTGAGTGAGCCAGTGCAATTACAGGCATAAGGGACATAACATCTTAGTTCCCAAGGTTGGTGGCGCATTGACAATGTAAGCGATGGTTAACATTTCTTACAATGCCAATGTCTATGGGCGTTGGTCACCACTTAGCATCAGGTGGCCCATATGCTCGTCCGCCTATCTATATAAAAAAAAAGATTATTTATCTGTACTGTATTTAGGTTCTTCCAAAAGTCTATCTATGGACACATTTTTTATTGTAGTTATGTATTATTTTTTAATTCTAAGTATTAAGAAGGATAAAACGTTGTTTACTTTTTATATGGCCATAGCTTCACCAGGCCAGGCCTGGTGGTAGAGCTCTAAAGAAGCTCGCTTGGGTAATATTGACGTAGTGGTACTACCACTCAATCAAAAGATATTCTACACAAAGGTTATGAGCGTAACGGCTGGTATTGCCATACTATGAGAACCTTTATGTTATAATATGTGATATGTTATCAGTCGCTCGTATGTTTCCACATTAAAAAAAATTAACGTCTTTCGTTCGGCTACTGCTAGATATTGGCGCCTGTCAGGCCGTCCAACGGTGTGCCTGCTGGTTCGCGAGGAACACATGAGAGACCCACACTTCAAGCAGATGCTAGACCTTTTCGCGATGCTCAAAAAAGGTCACTGCGACGGAGTCAAAGTCCGCCTCGGAAGGCTACAGAATCTCATTTCAAGTTCTTGCATTGGTGAGTTGATTTTGTTTCTTTTAAAGCTTTCTTATAATAAATAAATAAAAAATCTGATAAAAAAATAATAATTTGAAAACCACCACTCTTTTTTTCCCTGATGAAGCCCATTTCAGACATTTAAATCCGACGCTGCCAGCAGTATTTATATAAGTTTGTTATTATAATAAAAAATGCTCTTTTGCAACCTTTCAGAACATTTGGATTTCATGAGCCAAGGCGAGTTTCCCTCGGAGATGTTCACGCAGTTCAAGCAGCTGCAACACGATTACATCGGCTACCAGTCGCTCACGGACGTGCCACGCACGCTCACGTACCGGGAACAGAACCTCGACCTGCAGGCCTACAGCCAGCGCTCCACCCCCGACGTGCTCGACGCGCTGCGCACCACCGACAACATCTTCGCACAGAGCCAGCTCTGGGGCATTCTGCTGGAGCGGGAAGGGCCCATGTACGAGGTGAGGTTCCCCTCCATCGGCTGACGGCAACCGTCGCTCGCACAGCAAGTATAAAGATTTCGTGGTGCAGGTGAACGGGACAAGCACGCTGGAAGCGCTGAAGGCGCTGTACGGCAGCGCTGGCGTACTGCGCCACTGGCGCGCCGTGCGCTACTGCTCGTCGCTGCTGAGCCACACCGTGGACTCCATCAGCCCCTTCATCACCACCGTGCTCGTCAGTGGCAAGCAGGTACCGTTCTAACACCAATGCCAAACGCTGACATCACGTGAGCATTTAAACACTAGTATATTGCAGCTACTATTTACTACTTAAAAATAATTATAACACTCATGCATTTAAAATTTTTGAAAAAAATAAAATTGTAGTAAGAGAGTTATCAATTTAAGCTTAATATTTATTTCGGCGTTGCTTAAAATATTATAGTTAACCGTCGGTGTAATCGGCCGCAAGGAGACAGTGTTCGACAAGCCTATGACGCCCGGCGAGATCCAGTCCGTCATGTATTCCACGATACAGCCGTATGACATCATCGGCGCTGTACTGCAACAGGTAAACTCATTTTGATTTTAATATTTTTTTAATTATGATTATTTTCCGAGCTAATGTTATTTCAGGAAATAGTTCTCTACTGTGGTCGCCTGATCGGTACCAATCCAAACATGTTCCGCGGAATCCTCAAGATCCGCGTGGGCTGGGTGTTGGAGGCGATACGTATATATCTGGACCTGTTCCCGGAGGAGAAGCGAGCGGACGCCACGCTCGAGAGCCTCTCGCCGTATAAGCTACGGACATTGCTACAAAAGGTGCTCACCGTGTCCGACTGGGCCGAAGAAAAGGGGTACGTTTACGAATATCGTGTAGTTATGTGTATTTTATTTCAGGGACAGAAATAAAGATAAATAAACAACGTTGACCTTAAATCGACATGCGCAATCATGCGCTTTGGCTATTCCGCCCTCAACGAATATCGACGTGAGATTTTATACACTATTATTTGTATTTTTATTTCCCGTGACGAATGAGAAAAAGCGATAAGCAGCCACTTCTTGTCTACAGATTGACGCCCTTGCAACGGAGACGATTGGAGGGCTGTCTATGTCGCGTCCCGAAACATTTCTACGTGCAAGTGTGGGATATTTTACTGCGAACGCCTAACGGAATCATTGTTGAGGTAACGATTGTTCGAAAAGTTCGAGTGGGTGCGAATGTGTGTCCGTCATAGACGATATCGATGTCACGCTTTGTGTGTATGTGTGTGTCAGGGGCACGCGATCCCAGCGCAGCCGACGTTGGTGAACATGTCGCGCTCGGAGCTGTCGTTCGCGCTGCTGGTGGAGGAGGCGCTGCTGCGCGTGCCGTCGGCCGAGCGGCGCCAGCTGTGCGTGGAGCTGCTGTGTGTGCTGGCCACCATCCTGCGCCGCAACCCCGAGCTGTACCTACAGCAAGCGCTGCACCTCGACCGGCTGCTGGACGACGCAGACACCACCTATGCCAAGGTAACTTACAATTTCGGTAAAGTCCCGTTTCCTGTATGTACATTTGTATTACTTAGGCTCTAATTAATAATTAGTTAGAATTTTTTTAATTGAGTTTCTTTGTAAAGGTCACCTACGTAAATAAACTTAAAAAGCAAAACCTTTTGTATAAACAAAATTATTAGAGCCGTTTCCAGATATATAATATATATGTTTATTCGATGCAATACAATAACTGCTCATTGTTGTAAGATATTATTTTAAAAAAGCATATCGCGTATCATTCCATTATCATTTATCATTTAGAAAATGTGGATCTTAACTGAAAGCTTACACGCGGGCTTATGTCCAGGCACGCACCACTGACGATAAAACTGTCAATTTTATGTTTTGACATCAACACGCACTGGAGCATCGTTATATAATCTCCAGACCTCTCTTTGAGAGGTGTTCCTAGCAGTGGGTTATTTACGGGGCGCCACTTTATTTATTATACTTAAGGAGTAAGTTATCTATATTAGAATGTGTGTCGTGTGCGCAGGACAGCGGGCTGGCGCGCGGCTCGCTGGGCGCGGCGGCGCCGGGCGTGTCGCTGGGCTACCTGGCGCGCGCCGTCGTCAACTCCGTGCTGCAGGCCGCCGCCGCGCCGCCCTCCGCGCAGCACGACCACGAGTCCTGCCTCGTCGCCTAGCGCCTCTACACCTACACGAGTTCGTCAAATGTTGTGACGGCTTTTGTCATTTTAGCGGAAATGTCTATTTACTATATTTTATTTTTATTTGAAAGAGAAGTAATTCGTGTTTAACGAACTGGTTACTTTATTAAGTTAATGAACTTTATTTCTTTCGGCAATTTTATTAGACAATATTGAAATAAAATGGCAATCATGTTAAATAAAATGTTTTATTTCATAAAACAGCACATCTCCCAAGCGACGCAGACTCATATTTTCAAGTTATCTTTGTTCATACCGACACACACATTTCACTACTTAATAAATTATATTGGCAGTAAATTACTACAGTCCATTATACACTTTATTGTTTGGTGATTGTTGCAAAATTTTCTTCAGAGCTGGAAAAATAATTGTTTATAAATAATTTGCACTATAATATGTATTATATTATTATTCAAACGATACTTAAGATTATATAATTTAAAATTTGAATAGTTTAATGTTAAGTATTTATAAAATTTTATAAATAAATAAAATATTAGTGTATTAGCAAAGATTACATAAAAATAATTACCTTCTTTCTCTTCATCACTAAAATCTTTCTTTGGAAATTCAATGTCAAACGTAACATATAGGTTTCCATGTAGATTGTTGTTCTCAAAGTTAGGCATACCCTCACCCTTCTTACGCACACGAGCACCGGACCATGTCACCTTATCACGCGAAATGGTAACTTTGTGTCCATCTAAATGCACCAGTTCTAAAGTAAATCCAGCTAAAGCATCCTAAGGAAAACAAAAAGCAGTTGAAATAAATCTATTTACTGAAATTAGAATAATGAAGTAAACAATTTTTACCTGTAATGATATTGTTACATTTGTGTAGAGATCATCACCCTTCCGTGTGAATTGAGGATGCCTTTCTGTTTTGAACACAATGACCAGATCACCTGGGTCTCCATCCATGTGTGGCTCACCCTCTCCCCTCAATCTTGACTTGTGATTGTCGGGAGCACCAACTTCAACCTTTAATAAGTTAATAATTTAGTTATTTACATTATATTTTATTTAGCCAAGATGGCCTAGTATATAGCCGAGATGGCCTAGTGGTTAGGACGCGTGCATCTTAACCAATGATTGTGGGTTCAAACCTGGGCAAGCACCTCTGAATCTTCATATGCTTAATTTGTGTTTATAATTCATCTCGTGCCTGACGGTGAAGAAAAACAAGTGTATAATTTCACTGCAATTCTGCCATGTGTGTATTCAACCATCCCGCATTGGAGCTGCGTGGTTCAATAAACTCTAAACCTTCGCCACAAAAAAGGAGAGGAGGCCGTAGCCCGGAAGTGGGACATACACAGGCTGTTTTTTTTTATTCAATAGGTAGGAGGATGAGTATATGGGCCACCTGATGGTAAGTGGTCACCAACGCCCATAGACATTGTCGTTGTACGAAATGTTAACCATCGTTTACATCGCTAATGCGCCACCAACCTTGGGAACTAAGATGTCTTTGATCCATTGTGCCTGTAATTACACTAGCTCACTCACCCTTCAAACCGGAAAAAAACAATACCACTGCTGTCTTGTGGTAAAATAGCTGATGAGTGGGTGGTACCTACCCAGGCGAGCTTGCACAAAGCTCTACCGCCAGTTAACTGTTACTATATTCTATATTTCATTTTATATTGAGATATATTTCCTTTTATTCTCAAGGAGGAGGAAGGAATGATACTTTGCAAGAGGCATCAAGCTAAATACATTCCATGATGATTAAAATTAAATATAATAAAAAAAGTGGGTGGTTTATAACACAATAAAAATATAATTCACAAAACTGGTAAAGCATATTTCAATAATTTATAATATATACAATACATTACAATGATAAGATAACTCCTTATAGTTGAAAGGTTAACATTTATTGAAACTCATACTATATTGCCAAACTATGAAATATTCAATATATAAACAAGAAGCAAATAAATACAACATATGAATATGCATCAATATATCTCACCTCTATTTCTAGAAGCCTTTCTTCATTGACTAGTTTGACATTTGGACATTCATCACAAACAGTTTGTTGCATCATTTGGAAGCGGCCAGGTCCAAGATTTCTAGTCACCATCTCTTGACGACAATTACATTTCCTTGTACCAGATGCTGGTTTAATTACAGGCTTGTTACGGGTTATCTGTTGTAATAAATATAAATAAACTGTATGTTATTCAGTAACAGTTATGGATGTTAAAATTAATATACATTACAAATATTTTTTCTTAAAATATAGTTGGTACTAAAATTAATAAAAAATCAGTGATTAAAAAGTTAATAAATTTATTATTAGAAAGTTAACAGTTAAGTCTCATTTACCTTAAAAGTAAGACTAGTTAAGTAATATACTCACTTCTATGAAGTTTCCATTGTACAGTTCTTCCAATGATACCATAAGTTCCATAATGATATCAGCTCCTCTTGGAGTTTCATGTTGCTGTGGTTCACCGCCGAAGTGAAAACCAAAATCTCCAAAGAAACTCGCAAAAGGATCATTATTGTTCATCATACCATCTTTTTTGAGACATTCCTCCCCACACCTATCATACATTTCCCTTTTTTCGGGGTCCGATAAAGCTTCGTAAGCAGCTCCAAGGTCTTGAAATTTCTGGGAAGCGTCCGGATCATCTTGATTTTTGTCTGGATGTAAAGCTTTGGCTAATTTTCTGTAAGCTTTTTTAATTTCATTGGTACTTGCTGAACGTGATACACCGAGTATTTGATAAAAATCCCGACCGGCAATAATTACAATAATTGAGGATAGAAAGTAAATAAAGAACACATAAGCCGTATTCATTAACATTTCGAATAAGTGTAACTTGAACCAATTTTAAGACATACAACAAGTTTCACGGACAAAACGAGGCATTAAATCTGCGGTACATTTTCATCTTTTGTCAAATATATTTTGACAACGCCACAGACAATTCGTCCTCCTCCTATTGGTTAGTGATTTAACGGAAGCGACCTAAACCAAAGTAATCATATTTTGTAAAGGTGTTTTAAGCTTTCTATCACGGTCTTAAGAGACATTTTGGTTTGTTTAATGTTCTTGCCATAACGTCCAATCGAATAAAGCCTCGTAATATTCTAATGTTACCAGTAAAATGTCAATAAAAGTTTGAGTTGAGCATTAAATAAATGTTAGTAGTAAAAGATGTCCTTGATTTTTCCTTAAATTTTAATGAAATATTATTTTTAAATTAACAAATATTTTTATATGTTTTACTTGGTTTTTTTTTGAATTTGCATAAAAAATCGGATATAATAATCCGCTTACAGAAACCGCCGCAGCTGCCGCACTATTCTAAATTATCAATGTCATCTATGTACGTTGACTTAGCCGTCATTTGCAATTCTGTAAACTCACTTGCTTTGAATAATCAGGATTTAACTTTTTATTGAAGTATTATTTTCTTGATCGTAAAAAATACTTTGAAATGGCTTCTGTACTTGTCCCTGAAATTCCTTCGCCTGGTTTTTCTTTCGAAAATTGTCAAAGGTAATAAATTTATTCATGACTTTTAATTTTTTTATGTTCTTATGAAAACAATGCTATTTGCAATCATTTTATTTCAGAAATGCTTTTCTGGCACAAAAAGGATTTCCGGCTCCTAAAGCAACGAAGACCGGTACAACCATTGTGGGTATTATCTACGCGGACGGTGTTATTTTAGGAGCAGACACAAGAGCCACAGAAAACACAGTAGTGTCTGATAAAAATTGTGAAAAGATCCATTACTTAGCCGGAAACATGTACTGTTGCGGCGCAGGTACTGCTGCTGACACTGAGATGACTACTCAGACTGTTGCTTCTCAACTGGAATTGCAACGTCTTCACACAGGAAGAACAGTCCCTGTTGAGACTGCTGCTACTTTGCTCAAAAGAATGTTGTTCCGTTATCAAGGCCACATTGGTGCTGCTCTTGTACTTGGAGGTGTTGATCGAACTGGCCCTCATATTTATTGTATTTATCCTCATGGATCAGTTGATAAACTTCCCTATGCTACTATGGGTAAATATACTGAATATTATTAAAATAATTTTTTATTAAATTATTTTAATTATGAAGCATGGAGTAAAAAAAAATAATGTTCTAGGTTCTGGATCATTAGCAGCAATGGCAGTTTTTGAGTCAAACTGGAAGCCAAATATGAGTGAAGAGGAAGGCAAAAAATTAGTGCGAGATGCAATTGCAGCTGGTATCTTCAATGATCTGGGTTCAGGTTCTAATGTAGATCTCTGTGTCATCCGCACCAGTGGGCCCGCCCAATATCTAAGAACATATGAGGAAGCCAATGTTAAGGTATGTTTTTACTTTTAAACATAACTCTATCTAAAGCTAATTGGCCAATTTATTATCTGCAGGTTGTTTTGTTTACCAAAAATAAAATTTGTTCAATAACCATAGCATAGAGGAATGATTATTTACTTTGGTCTCCAAGAACAGTCATTAAGAACTTTAAAAATTCCTATCAGTATATTGTGCATATGCTTAATATTTTTAAAAAAGTAAATGTAAAAAGTTAACTACACTCACTTTACAAAACTTATATGTAACTCATAAAATAAATTTTATTTCCAAAAATCAGAAACTCATAAATATAACTACTAAATACTAATTTATTTATTTTTATTTATTTATTTAGATAAATAAGTTTTGTAAATATTCAAATTATGTCCCTGGTTTGTACTCCATCTGTTGCAACTCTAGACAAGAAAGGTTTTAAGATTTGATGGATTTTGTCTGTCTCTGGGGAAATTGAATAATACAGAAGTCATTTATGTGGCATTTGATGCATTTTGTCATAACATTAATAATTAAAGCATTAGAAAATTAATTCCAACCAAACTGTTGAACATGACTAACTCACATCAATTAACTTACTGACTTACCATTAGTGATAGTAAGTGTAGTAAAGTCCGCGATCAACAATTGTTTTCAGTTGTGTTGTTAACTATGTAAGATATTACTGCATAAATTTACATAAACCAGAGATTGCTTTACTGACATGAAACACAATAGAATTTTCTAACTAGATGTTAGGAAAATAATTTATATAGTACATATGCAGACAATTATAACTTATTATCCATTTACCCAAAATACTGTAAAAAGCAGGATTAATGTATGAATTAGTATAACATATTGATTTATAGTTGTATATAAATATAAATAAAACTATTTTCAGGGCAAGAAACAAGGGTCATATAGATATGCCCCAGGCACTACTGCAGTACTGAAACAGCGTATCATCCCACTTGAAGTTGAGTCTGTATCAGTTCATCCAGTACAACCAATGGAAATAGAACCATCTCCCAGTCGCCGTTAATTCATTTATGTAACTTGCATTAAATAAATAATTTTATAAAAAAAGTTTGTGTAATTTAATTTAAACCATATTGAAATATAATTATCGTTTCTTTAAAACAGGTAGAAGTAAACACAAAGACAGTATTTAAAAAAAAGTTTAATCTATATACAATAATTTTATATGTATAATGTGATTGTGTAGTGGACGGCATTATTATGATATATCAGTCACAATAAAAATTACATTTAGTGTATGTAATGATTACTTTATATAAAATTTGTCATTAAGAAATAAATTAATGACTTGTTTTTTTTTCTAACCTAATATAAATAATTATAAATGGCATCATGAAATCGTTGCCCTGTTATATATCTTATAAAAATATTGTGATTTAATTAAAACTTCATTAGATAAAATTAGGAACAAGTAGTCAAAACGAAATATCTTGTCATAAAAATCTTTTAAAAAATCATGTTTTTTTTACAATTAAATAGAAAAAAAATTCTTATTATCCTATTACTTAGAAAATATAATTTTGATCTGTAATACCACTGAGGTGAAGAAATTAAAGCTTAATTTTTCTTATGTAAAATAAAGTCCCAAGTATCTTTCCATCTGAGATTTAAAAGATCAGATTCAGTCAAATCCATATTGCCATAGCTCAGAACACTGAACTTGTGGTATGTAATTATTACATAAACCAACCATATTGTGATACAGAATACAAATAAAGGTGTAAATTGCTTTATCTTTTCACTGGTACATAAAATGTAATATATGTGGTCAATAACATAAGCTAAGAGAAGAACCTTAAAAATATAAGCAGGTAAATAATGGTGAAGGAACAATGTTCTATCCATGAAAAAATATGGTAAGTAATGTAGCCAATAGCCTAGGAAGAGTATACAGCCAGCGTCGTAGAATTTTTGTGAGGCGTGAGCCGGCAGATCGACATATGCTCGCCTTTGACGGATGGCATATATGGCGAGTAAGGCGCCGAATATTAGAATTGATATGGTTCCGGCATACCACGTCACTAAATTACCAATAAGATGAACTTGAGCCTGAAACCAAGAAAAAGTTCTTAATTGCGTAACATTTTAATATTTAATTAATTAATAACTTAAAAGATAATATATTGTTTCGTGAATGTCACTATACGATTATACTTACATTTGAATTTGGTGATAGCCAATACGCTATCGAGCGCACAAGCAGCGGCCACTCAGCGGGCTCGCTCGCAAACATGTGTCCCTGCGGCGCGTCGGGCGAGTGCGATATCATCTTGTACTGCAACTCTAGAAACTTTTCCCAAAACGACAGCTGCGTAACCGCTGTCGGGATCATCTCTGCAGATACGAGCTCACGCTCGCGCTCCCTTCTGTCTTCAGCTAAAAATTTTTTATACATGATTTATTTTAATTTTATATTCTTATAAGTACGTGAAACGTAACATCACGGCACGTAAAGTTATGTCCGATATATATATTTATAGATTAGAATAGAACGAATTGAATATTAACCCTTGGTATAACGGTGTTCTTCGACATTCCAGATCGTGTCTTGATGAGTGATGACCTTGTCAGCGACAACTTCGTGCTGATGGAAGCCCCAGGAGGGAAGCTGACGGCCGCTGTAGCGCAGGGCGGAGTTTGAGTCTACGTGTATAAGACGCACCATGGATCGAATACTGTCCCAAGTCGCATCTTCGCTTTCGCGGTTCACGATCTCCACACGCCAGAGATTCTGCGCCGGCATCGACACATTGTAGTCGATGTAACAAGATACTTCCTGTGTATATATTATTTATTAAGTATTTTTGCCAATGACAAGAACTAAATAACATAAAATGTAAATTTATTAAATGATTAACAACATAGTATTTTAAGATTATTTATTCATGATGTAATAGAGTATGCTTTAATATTGGTAAGTACTATCTATTTCATCACTCATAATTCTATTGAATCGGACACGAACGATCTAAGACTTTCAGGTTAACGATGTAGTTTCGTAGAAAAAAAAATGTTGTTTTAAGCTTAATATTGTGCAATTATTGATATGGTTTACTTGATTTTCATTTCCTTTTTTCTCACAAATAATTTTTGAATATAAAAAATACAAATCCAATCTCGAGTAGGTAATCTGCTTGTTTTTGTAGTATTGACAGAAATTAGTTAGGATTAATTTTTATGGGTATATATTTCGTTCTAATCACACTGAAATTAATGTACAATTTTTGAAAACATAAATTGTTAATAAATGATTTAATTAATATTAGTAATGTTTATTTCGGATTTTATTAATAGCTTATTTTGATAAGAACCAATCTTTAATTTTTTAAGTTATTTTTAGGAAACCTTTTTCTTTTTTTTATAATATCTTTAGGATAAATTACCTGTGATTGTGGCGAGACCGGTGCGGCCACATCGTGTGAATTTAAAGCGCGACTTGTGATACCATGTAGCAGTTGTACTACATCTCCGTGTCGTATAGCATCGGGGGGGTTAGACACGGCGAGAGAGAGCTGATCTGGTCTTTTAACGATCCACCAGTTGTTAACATCCTTAAAACTGTAGCAGGTCACTTGTTGCTGGTGAGAGGACCCTCGGGCATCAGAGTAGCGGACCGGATACACATGCGCGTGTGAGTGCAACCAACAAGTCCGCCCGTGGGAGTGCCTAAAATATTAAACACGAAACTAAATATGATCGTACTAATTGTTCAGAGTTTTCATAGAACCACAATAGAAATAATACCTAAGTGTTATTTGGGAGCCATGAGAAACATGTAATGGTTGTCCTTTAGTGATACTTGCGAGACCTCCTTTCAGCGATGCTTGAAAAGCACTTGTCATTACACTATCATGAGGTCCAGCTTTCGGTAACATTGAAAGATGGGCATAAAATACACCAACATATACCATAAATGGTACACAAATAAGAATGAAAAATCTCCATAAAGCTGACAAGCATAATTTAAAGGTCGATTCTGCTTGATCAATGCGTTTCCATATTTGTCGTCCAATTAGAAATATTGCTAAATAGTAAGAGTAAAGACCTGAGTATTTTATCCTGAAAAACATAAAAAATGATCATGTTAATTTAATTCTAAAATGATATAGCTTATTTGGACTAAAAAAATTCCTATTTTTCTAAACCTACATACGTACTAATGTACGGCCTTTATTATAAATGTTACTTATCGGCAGTTTAGTCAAACAATGATTTCGCTTTTTAACTCATAATTGACTTGACATTCGAAAGAAGAAGGTGCAGCATTGTTTAACTCATCACCGGCCAAAAAATATTTATGGTATACATGTTATTAATTTTATTGATTTTCTAGTGTTAATAGAGATATTTGTTTTATATTTTTATTTTAAACCAGATAGATTTCAAAGGACATACTAGGTATCAAACAGATCGTAAAATACGTTTAATTACATAGAGGTATATATATGATATAGTGACACTACATAGTTTGTTCCTTTTACTACTCTAAGCTTTGAGGTAAATTTAAAATCACAGATACAGTTTCTGCAGTAAGGTAAGGTCCTCCAGACCGCTTACGACCACGGCGGTCAATCTCAAGAGAGATTAGCCAACTGCGCAGGACATATTATAGTGCACAAGTGTGTGCGCATCACAGGTGCTCTCTCTGTTCCCTAGCTCTCATAATCCGATTGGACGGCAATCCGACACGACCGGAAAGAGTTCAGGCGAAGGCCCAACGACTTTACGTGCTTTCCGAGGGACGGGAGTGTACACACTTTGTTTGTTTTGGAAGTTGGAACTGTAATTTTCTGATAGAGAAATCCAATAACTTTATTATTGTTGTGAACCAAGAACCTACGGTCTTATCTAGCCATTAGACCAAAGAAACAGTAGGTGCATCTGATGGGCAACAATACTTTTGCACATAGACCATTTTTAATGGTTTTAGATCTTGAGTAACTAGTTTCGAATCATTGTTTTTTTTGTTTACATGGATAAATGAGTAAGCGAGTGCCATTTGCCATTTACAGCCACAGGATTCAGCCACTAATTATTGTTATGCAGAAACAAAACAAAAAATCAAAACTTCTTTTATATTTCATTTAACTATTATAATATAATAAATAAAGAGATATAAAAAAATTGTCCAAAGTATCAAAAATAAGAGTTAAGCTTGATTTTTGTGACTAGTTTCAAATTCACTTTTTAATTATAAAGTGTTTTGTTTTAAATAAATCACTTACGAAAAACAGCATCCAAGAGAAAGAGCACCAAAGCACAACCATGTAACTGAAGCAACATGTTTTGTACGAGTGCTCTTCAGTACACACAGTATACCAAATAAACTGAAAAGTATTTGTATACTCTCTAATAACATAAATCTCGACTGAGCTAGAAAACAATTGTCTGAAAAGTTTTTTATTTAATTATAAATGACATTTTTATACCAACATATTTATAATATTATATTTATAAATATTACTTACCAAATAAAACTAAAACAGCTGCAAGAATGGCAGTGATTTGGTATGTTGATATTTCCAACATCAACTGATAGGACAAAGGTACAAGTAGGCTGCCACAAATGGCAGGGACTAAGCGCAATGCTTTAACAGGTACTGACTCAGTATATGGTGAGCCAATCCTATCAAATGTAAAGTTACCATCGTAACCAGCCATTTGCCCAGCCAAATAAAGCATCTGTTTCCCTAATGGAGGATGAGCATCAAAAAAGAATACTCCTTTAGTGTACAGGGACACATATCTCCCATAATGAAGTTCATCAAACCTAAAAGTTTCAATAATAACAAAATTTAAATTTCTATAAATAATTAATGGCCAATGAAATCACAAAAATTAATATAATAAGTCATTCATAATTCTTTTCATTTATATTAAAAATGCAAACTAACACAATATATTTTGGCTCTTCTAAATTGTACAGTCTTGTACAAAGAGCCATTAGTAGCAGACCCATGAAAATCACATCAATTTCTACTCGGACATATACTGTTTTAATTATTGCAACCTCATCTACAGGTTGAATTGGTTCCATAGTCTCTATTTCCTTTTCAGCTGGTGCGCCATCACCCTTAAAATAATTGAAGTGATAAATTATGTGACATCAAATAATCATTATACTAATTATTTATATTTTTATACATGACTTACTACTTCTCTTTTAGATGTTGTTAGTGCATTTTCTAAATAACATTTTTCTTTTTCACATTCAGAAAGTTCGGTGACCTTATTCGAATTTTTCGATGTCTTGTTTTCGGTAGATTTTTTTGAAACCATGGTCGATATCAACTCGTAATCATTTCAAATAATTAGTTTAAGTTATTTTGTTTTGGGGTAAATGTAAAATACTTAATACTCCTACTTACTTCACAATTACTTTTATGGCACTTTCTAAGTTATAATTTATACCTAACTGTACTTTTAGATTGAAAGTATGACAGTACGTAATCTACTATTGTGACATTGACTGATGTCAGCTGTCACTGACATTGTCAAACTACTAAAACGATGATACCGCCACAGAATAATAATATCTTATTGTTAGATGAAAACAGCATTTACACCTTCACGCGAGTGACGAATAACGTATGTCGTTATTCACCTCGTGACGCTCGCTTCAGGAGCGATATTTTAGGCACGAGTCAAAGGTATTTTAGGGCCGAGGCGTACTAGTGCGAATGTGCTTACACATTTACTAGTGACAGCGTAGAATCCTTAATCCGTGAAGGCTTCGCCGAATAATTTGTCGAGCGGTGAGGCGAATCACGAGCAAGCATGTTTACATTATGAATAACAAAATTATAAACGAATATGTTGAAATTTTGTTGAAGGATTGATCGAAATTGGCTTGAAGGTAGCAGATGTATTCTGCCGTAAGATTGAAAAGAGACTCAAGCAAGCCACTGCCTTTCACAGTAGTGCGATAAAATTTGTCTTGGTTTGACCGATCAAATTATCAAGTTGTTTTTTATATCGCTGTTTATCGTGAAAAGCTTTAAAATCGCAATTTTATATTTTAACAAGACAAACGTATTTGGGGGGACTTTTACGCAAACCATCATGAAGGTTCTTTCTTCTTTCATGGAATTTAGAAAGTATAAAGATATGCTCTCAATAAATCTTATTATATTCGTCAAACTTAACATGCACCATTTGCACAATGCCTACACTACACTAGTATTGTGAAATTTAGTAGCCGTTTGAAATAGGACCATATGTCAAATTATCAATTGATACTTTTATTTGAAATCTCATAAATAATATATTATATATATTTATGTGCTTGTATGTGAATTCTACCAACCCGCATTGGAGCAGCGTGGTGGAATAAGCAAACCTTCTCCTCAAAAAGAGGAGAGGAGGCCTTTAGCCCAGCTGTGGGACATTCACAGGCTGTTACGGTTATGTGCTTGTTTTTTTAAATATTACCAGTACCATACGAATTAACATAATAACTTAACTTTAACATTTTTCTACAACTGTGTAACATGGATATTTATGAAAAATTACATTTAAAATAAAATGCCTATATACCGCAATATAATAATCGCGCCAATTGGCAGTTCTATAAAACTGTCAATATTTCAAAGTAATTATTTATAACTGTAATATGTAAATTACGTTTCATCTCTTATTTTTAATTACTTTTCAAATCAAAATTTAAAAAATCCTGTTTCAGTGTGGTATTTCTTATAAACATAGGTAATTTTGTTCAAATATAAAATATGACTGACAACGATAAACTTATTTCTTGTCCAGTTTGTAATAGATTATACGAAAAGCAATCCATAGAAAACCATGTAAATAAATGTATTTTTTTAAATACTCTATCGGAAAACAATTCAAAAAGAGATGGATCTCACTTAGAAGAAAATTCGCAAGTGAAAAAAGTTAAAGTTTTTGGAAGTTTAGTGAGTAGTACTTCAAAATCTCAGGTAAATAAACTTTATAACTAAAATAGGTATTATTACTATAGGTACGTATTGTGTTGAATTAAAAAATCCAACTTGAAAAATATTTTTAAAAGTAACTAAATTTATTTTGTAAATTTTTGCGAATATGTTATTAAAAATAAAATTAACAGTAGTTATACTGAATTAACTGATAAATATAATAACTACTTATTTCTATCAACATACTTACTTGTTTAATTTTTAAAATTGATAATAATAATCAACTTAACGCATAAAAAAGAGAAAGAAAATATTGTAAGCGATTACTCTTGTTTAAGTGAATTTGTAGAATAAAATATTGATGGATGGAGGAGTAAACTTCTCTGAATTACTGTAGGGGCAGAATAAGCCATGTTTGCCATTAATAGGATTATGCATTTTTGTAATGCATTTGTAGAACCTGAATTTATATCTTTAGATAGTGTAATTTCAAATCTCGATTAATATAGAACCATTATTACTGTCATGATCCCCCCCAATCAAATGTAGAAATGTCTCATAGTCCATCAAAGCAAGCCATGGAAAGCAAGCAGGCATTACTGTAAGCTTATTATAAATATGCACTGTAGATATAACATATAAAACATAAGAAAAGATCTGCTAGTTTTGGTGGCTAGTCAACATTCTCAATAATAATGACAATATACTGACCGAAGTTACCCCTTGGTGCTACATCTATTGCAATTAATACAACATTTAATTTATAGATGTTTAACCCTCATTGGCCCTTAACTTTATATAAATAACATAAATGATTGTACCCACATATTCTGCCTTAGTTCATTATAGCTATGAGTGGCCATTTTCACTAATATAAAGATTTAAATGTTTATAATTTGTAACTCCGGCAATAAATATAAATGCATGTACTACTACTATTTTATTCTTATTACTTTCTGCAGACATCAGAGTTCTGCTAACAGAAATCATATCTAGCAGTGGTTATGATTGAATGTTAATGATGATGATATATTTAATTTTAAATTTATTCCTATGATTAAGTTCATAACTTTTTCTTGACTTGCAGGCTACAACAACACCAGTAAAACAAGTAACTAATAAAGAACAACCAAACAAATCATCAGTTTTAAATGATACAAGAAAAATCCCATTAGCAGAGTCAATGAGGCCAAACAGTCTTGATGATATTGTCGGTCAAATAGACGCATTTGGAAAAGGCTCTATGTTGCACTCCATGCTTATAAAGAAAATAATACCTAACATGATACTTTGGGGACCACCTGGATGTGGAAAGGTAAATGATAAATATTATTTGAAATGGGGCAGAGATGACCTGGTAATTACAAAATGGTTAAATCCTGAATATTGCGGGTTCAAGCCCCGACAAACAACACTGTGTTTTCGAGCTTAATTTGTGTTTATACATCAAGTACTTGGTGGCGAAGAAAAACATTGTGAGTAAACCTCCTTGTGTTGGTTGACCTCCTAGTAAGAAAAGGACACCTTAGCTCAGCAGTGGGACATATACAGGTAACAATTTAGCAATAAATAATACTTGGAATATAGAATAAACAAATAAATTTGTTAAATGACAATGTTCTGTTTTTATTTAATAAATAAATAAATTATAATACAATTAAACCAAATGATTAGTTAATAATTATATTTTTGTAGACCTCCATAGCAAATGTTATTGCCAAAATTTGCGCAGAGCAAAGTAATTTACGATTTGTGAAATACTCTGCAACTATGTCCGGTATCAATGATGTGAAAGAAGCAGTGAAGGTTGCTAAAAACGAAGCTCAATTTAAAAGGCAAACCGTTTTGTTTATGGATGAAATACATAGGTACTTAATAAAATATTGTTATTGAGGTAATTTTTATTTTTATTATTATTATTATTTATTTTTACATTACAGATTCAATAAATTGCAACAAGATACATTCCTTCCGCATGTAGAAAATGGCACGATTACACTGATTGGTGCAACTACAGAGAATCCGTCTTTCAGTTTGAATAATGCCCTTTTGAGTCGCTGTAAGATTATAGTTCTCAGCAAATTAACAGTGGACGATGTATGGCAGATATTAGAAAGGGCTGTGATAAGGAATGATTTAGCCGTGGTCGTTGACAGCATAGAAGATAAGGTTAATAGTGAAATTGTTAAGGACAAGTTAGTTTTTTTTTTTTTTATGCAGACTGGCAAATCGGCCCCTTGATGGTAAGATGTCACCACCGCCCACAGACACTTTAAAAAACATTACCGCTCCTCACGTCGCCAATGCTCCGCCAACATTGAGAACCAAGATGTTGTCGCTTGTGCCTATTACACTACACTACTAGTAATGATTAGCGTCTGTTTAGCGGTAGTATCTGAAGAGTGGCTGGTACCTATCCAGACAGGCTTGCACATAGCCCATAGGACGCAGCTACCAAGTATCACTGTGTGTTCTGATTAACAACAAACACAACATGCTAACGGTCTAAGTAAAAAAAAAAGTATCCCCAGGTTGCGTGTTCAATTTCGCCCATGGCAGACACTTATGTGTTCTGACTCCGAGACACCTTGCGAACATCGTGAAGTGTAACGTTTTAATTTTGTCCCATGCCAATGGATAAAATAAAATATGATTTATTGTAGATACATAATAGAGAGAAAATCAATTCGTTGGCTTTCGGAAATTTGTGATGGAGACGCTCGCATTGCACTCGGCGCGTTGGAACTTGTGCTCGAGGCGGGCCCTCCATCCTCCCCAACAACCAGAAGCAACTTTATTAGTTTGGAAGATTTGAAAAAAGGAATTAAGGTTGCTATAAAAATTAGTTATAATTTTATCAGACAAAAATAAGTAAAAACTGTTTTTATGAATTACATTGGATTAATATATGAGCTCTCTCTAGTTTCATATATATGACTCATCTATAGAAAAAAATTACAATCGACTAATGTTCAGTACAGATGGTAGTAAACACAGATGAATCCATAACAATTAAGCTAAACTAGTAAAAACAATTTCTGATCCGTAGCGGTCACACATACTCTACGACCGTCAAGGCGAAGAGCATTACAACATAGTGTCGGCGATCCAGAAGTCTATCCGAGCGAGCGACGACAACGCGGCGCTGTACTGGACCACGCGCGCGCTGCGCTGCGGGGAGGACCCGCTGTACGTCGCGCGCCGCCTCGTGCGCACCGCGGCCGAGGACGTCGGTCAGTCTATAGCGCGAGCGGAAATACATTGATATTGACTACTAGAGCTATATAACAACAGAGTAGGTGCCATCGTACGGAGCGGACGGTACCTTACCCGATGCCACGTTCGCTTGTTTCAATACAATAAAACTGCGATTATAGTATTATATGATTCAATCAATAATTGTGGAATATCACAGGATAAGTTTTAGTAGTTTTCGCTCAAAAACTTCCGTTATACTTGAATTGAAGGATATGATTATTTTCATTATAACCTTTATTTTAAAACTTCTTTTTTGATCTTTCGTTAAATGTTGCTCATTTTATTAGGTTTACTAGGATACTCTATACATTGTAAATACGGGGAAAAAAATTAACGTTCTCCACAATTTTTGGGCGAATTTTATTAGTGATGATTTATTTAAAAACTGTGTTTGTGTTGCTTTATATAAAAATTGATTATTTCAATTTCTATATATGTATAGCCTATGTAGATAGGACGATTTGTATAACTATAAACATATTTCTTCATTAGGTAAATTAATTTGATAAAAAACATACCTTCGATATATGCTTAGGCTTAGGCGATCCAAGTGCGTTAACTGAAGCAGTGGCATGCTTGCAAGGTTGCCAGCATATAGGCATGCCGGAGTGCGACGTTCTGCTAGCTCAGTGCGCGGTGAGGCTGGCCAGGGCCGACAAAAGCCACGAGGTCTATCATGCTATGAAGAAAGTACAGAGATGTCTCACCGAAGCAAAGGGACCCTTGCCATCAGTGCCTTTGCACTTGCGTAATGCACCCACGAGACTTATGAAAGATTTAGGTAAGATTTTTCAATAATACCGTTCGTCTTCGACTTTAATAAAGTTGTGACTTCATTATTAATTGAGAAATGTAATTGAGGAATATAGAATATTTTATTATTAATTGAGAATTATATAAAGATACTATCGTAACTCGAAGAGACGTTATAACGAGTTTGTGATGTATTATTATGGTATTAGACAATTTTATTTATTATTTAACATCGATTTTATCACTTTGGCACCATCTTCATAGGCGGTAAGTGCAGAATTCGGTCGTTATTTTCAGTTTAGACTGTCAACTCGACATTGGTTATTTTTGCGATTTGAAATCAATGGCTGTTGAGACCACCAAATTTTTATGAGATCGCTTACAATTTTAAAATAAAACACGCTTGGCTTCTGCTCTATGATCTTTTGTTTAATTTATGTAAATTTGTTAATTATTCAGTATAAAATTAAATATCAATTAAGCACTCAGTAAATATAGTATTCTTAATATGTATAAGTACAAATATCGTAGTTTTAAAAATATAATTTTATTATAAGTATGTACATTAATAAATATTTTTTAATTAATGAAAAGTTATATTTTTCAACATGGTACATATTATTGTGTTATCAATATTAAATATCAATAATAGCATGTTGTATAATATTTATTAGACTAGAAAAATGCCTATACACTGTCATTCATTCACTATAATTACTGTGTTTATATTATCATAGACAAAAAATTATAGAAGATTTATTTCGGTAATATTAAAAATGCTCTTAACATTAATCAGAATATTTTAATTTCAGGATATGGCAAAGGATATAACACAAAACATCGTGATCATTCCGGTATCTGTTATATGCCAGAGGGATTGGAAAATGTTAATTTTTTTAATGAAGATGAAGAGCTACCCTTGTAATAAAAAAAAGAAAAATCTAGTGTCAATGTTTTATTTGGGATAATCTCATTTCACAATATGACATGGTAAAAATTTACTATTTACAAGACGCACACATCACTGTAATATTACAAATTTTACCTACATTGTACCTTTATAACACTGACGGCTTTGCATCTGCCATAATTTTCGGTCCTATGTTTATAAAAATAAAATAACATTATCTTAATTTACAACATTTGCTACTGCACATTGTGCACAAAAATACAATATAAATTTACATTATTCTAGTTGTGTGGGCATGAGACTTCAGCATTTCAGATGCTTTTATTATTCAGCTAATAAACACTAGATTGCTCCACATAATTAGAAGATGGGCACTCATTCATATGAACAAATAGCCTCCCTGTTATATACAAATTAAATTGATACGGATCTACCAAAATGACTATTTAATCTTAAACTTACTCAGCACTGTCATTTTTGTAACATAAAAATAATAAGATTTACAACTAAGTGTATTTCTAGCTTATATTGTAAAATCTAAAGAATGAATTTTTATTAGGTCTAACATTTAGTTTAATAAAATGTGCCATTACTTACGCAAATTGATTGCAAAATTTGTACAATCTTATATTAAAGTTTTCACTAACACTAACTAAGCTAACACAAAAAAAACATTAAGTTCAGCAAACTTGAAACATATAATCTAAAATAAATTAGAATCAGACTTCTAATTATGATCTTAAAACTTCAGGAACAGATTTCTTTTTGTCCATAATAATTATTATCAATGTATAAAATAAACATGAATTTTAATTCTGGTCAAAAATTCATAAAAATAAATAATGATAATATTAAGAAATGGATGTATAATGTGGAACGTTTGCAGGTATGAAACATAGTATAGTATAGAATATCTAATGCTATATATAAAGTATAGCTAATGCTAAAGTTAAACTTAGAAAACATAGTCCGGTCCGGCCATGTCAATCGCCCATCGAAATTTATCACGCTGAGTTTTGTTGTAGATCTTTTCAATAGGCACACCGTGTTTTTTACACCTGTAAAGATAATATAAAATTAAACGTTTTAATTCACTTACTAACCTTTAAGCATTGAAAAATCAAATGAAAAAATGGTGTCGGACCAAAATATGATTTACTTTAGATTAAATCTAGTCTATTTATGCCCATTGCAGTGTTATATTAAAACTGTTCAAACATATTTGCAATGTTTTTTTATATAAAACAAATATAATTATAGTAACTCTATATAATGTCTATAAATAATTTATGTAAAATGAAATATTTTTGAATTACAAAATTTATCAAATCATCTAAAAGCTACATTTTACAACGCAGTGCTTGTAAAGCTGCGGCGAAATCTAGTCTATAATTTATTTGATGATATTTTGTTCACTTACCATGATACTGAAATACGAGGGTCAAGATAGTTGAGCTTAGAAGTGCCAAGAGCAATTGTTTTGTTTTCATCACGGTCGGTTTCTTGAAGTTCTAATTTCTTTAATTGCTCCTTGAGGCGCTCGAGAGCCTTTTTCTTTTTATCACATGCTAACTTTTCTTTGACTGAACCTCTTTTAGCAGCTTTAGTTGCATCTCGATAATCTGCCTCTGCTTCATCCACTTGATCTCTTTTAGTTTGAATTTTTTCTTTCAAAGCTTCCATTGACTTAGAATGACCTACGAGTTTAAAATTAACCATTTAATCATAAATTTTTATTGTTATAAAGGAAGTTTAATTAATAATATATTTACTTTACCTTTAGGCACAGCACGTTGATGGTTGCAAAGTATAGCGACAGCTCTGTTTGCTCTGTTATATGCTAATATTTTTTCTGGTATTGAGGCATCTGGATCTGTTAGTTCTTCTAATTGTTTTTGTAATGTTATTGATGCATTATAGGTACGGAAGACCTTGGCAGTCAATCCAGGCATCAAATCTTTTAAATGTTCATTTAATGTTTGAGTGTTTAATCTATCAAATAGATCATCACTGCCTTTTTTATGCTCCATAAAAATTTCAAGGTTCTTAAACACCCGTTTTTCAACAGGCACCTCATTGTAATATCTAATAGAATCTTTACCCAAAAAATCAAAGACAACAACATATTCCTTCCCATCTTTTTCCTTATGTAACTCAATGTGTTCCACACGGAGAGAACAACAACCAACTGTGTCTGCTTGATCATCATCTTTTTCATTACCAGCTCTCAATGCCAATCGATCAATAAAATAAAGTGCAACAGCCCGTTGTCGGACACGCATTTCTTTTGCCTTCCAATCTGCTCGATATGTGTCTCTTATTTTATCAATACTCTTATGTAGGTGTCTAGCAGTCTCATACTTTTGCCAATCCTTTTCACCTTTTAATTTTGAACTAGGATTTAACATGACATATTTGGCTTGGCTTTGTACATTTTCAGTCCAAGATGCCAACCAAGTCACAGTATTATCATGTCTGACTTCTTTCCATTTGTGCCCTGCTGGTGGTTTAGGTATTTTACTATCTTTAGAACAATTAATAAGAACATCTTCAGGCATGACACGCCTCTTTAACATTCCCATTTTTGGGTGCTCTCCTCTTCCTCTAAATAAACCGGGGGGTTCTATTCTAAAATTGCCAATTTTTTCTTTATGTCCATCTATTATACAAAAACCATATTCTTTTTGGATTTCTTCATTTTTCGCTTTAAGGGCAGCTTTTTCTTCTTTTGTTCTATTTTTATTCTTTTCCGAGACACTTTGGAAATAGGCTTGCATTTCTTTGAAATCACATTTTGCGAGATCTTTTATAAGTTTAGTCTCCTCATGTGTCATCACTTTACGCCAATCTCCAAAAAAGTTATTATTAAATGTGGATTTCGTAGTGTATTCGTGATCTAACATACGTGCATAAAATCCAGCAACTTCTTCACTATCCTGCGAAAGCTTCACAACCTTTCCATCATAGCGGAATTTCACTGTATCAGGTAATGGTTCATAAGCTGGTGCAAACAATGGTCCTTTATGTTCAAGGAAATGCCATTTTGTACCATCTTCTTTTTTAGATTCTTCCCACCTAAGAAAAAATCATTTTTATAAACTTCGTATTTCTAAAGAATATTATAATTAAAAAAAATATATTTATTTGTTAATGATGTTAATCACCTTTTGCGAAAAACTCTAATTTGGCGTACAGTTCGAAAATTCTCAAAAGTTACTTTCAAAACTGATTTAAAGTTGAATAAATTTACACCAATAAAGAAAATCATGTTATATTTAGCCAAACATAACCTCAAAATTATGTCATGTCAGGTTAGCATCAATTGTTTGAAACTTCGAAAGACAAGAAGCGCCATCTTTTGCTACTTTTGAAAACGCACTGTAGTATTGCTATAGTAAAATAAATTTTAGTATTTTTTTTTTTACAATTCTTACAGTAAATAATACATTTTTTGTGCCAGTTTGACTGTTAATACTGTGTAAAACTAATTCTTTAAAAAACTGAATTATTGAAAATTCAAGAAATATTTAATTTGTTGTTAAAATAGATAAGAATACAAAGTTGTTTTTTCTACTAACCACTTCCAAACTTCTGGCTCTTCTTCCTCTTTTTTCTTTCTCTTAGTGGGACTGGGATTTTCATCTGCTTCAGTCTTAATACTCTTGTTAGCTTTTCTTTTTTCTGCCTTCTTTTTCTTCTTACTTGGTGCCTCTTCTTCCTCGTCATCATAAATTTCTTAAAGATAAGATGTTTATGTTTTTTAACACATTTGAATAATCTTTTATAGGTACCGAAACAATTTTAATTCAGTAAAGACATTTATACTAATACTTATATATTTTAATTATAATGAAACTAAAACAAGATATTGGTGTTAGGAAAACCAAGGGATTTTATTGTATATTCACCTTTCTTCACCTTCTTTTTTGACTTCTTACGCTGAAGTAATGGTGTTTCTTCTTCACTTTCACTAGCAGCTCGCTTTTTTGATGCCATGCGTTCTAACTGAAGTGGCATATACATTTTATATAAATATTTATTTACATTTGTACAATATAGCTGACAAATTATTTTAAAATTATATTACCAGAGGAACATCTTCTTCACCCTCAGAGGCGCTCTCTTCATCAGGAGGTAATTCAGAGAGAGGTTCATCTTTAAACTGTGACATTGAGTAATCACATGATGAAACTGTCGTATTAGCACCATCTATTTCTTCTTTTACTTCAGGTTTTATATCCACTTCTATCTGCAATTTATATCATACTTTAATTATGTTAATTATTATACTTTAACCTACGGTGGTTATAATGATTTATATAAATACTTTTTATTAAACAACATAAGTTAATAAATATTTATTAATTGATTGATTACCTCTAGACTAGGCCCCTGTTTTGTGGAATAATCATCAAAATCAGGTTCAATTTTAATTTTTTCTTGCTTTTCACTGTTGTATTTATCTTTGAGTTTGCTGGAGCTGTCCAAAATAAAATATTGCATAATTAATCATACAAATTATAAATGTAATTTGTATATAAAATATTGATATATGAAACAAATTATGAATTACAAAAATTTGATAACTACCTGTGCTTGTCTTTAGAACTGGAGTGTTTGTCTTTATCACTACGGTGTCTGTCTTTATCACTTTTGTGGCGATCTTTCTCATCCCTTTCTTTATCTTTATCCTTTGACTTATGTTCTTTATCTTTTGATGAAGAGTTCTCCTTTGAAGAGGAAGACTTCTTGTCACCATCACTTGATTTGTGTTTTTCTCTGTCACTTTTATCTTTGTCTCGATGCCGGTCCTTGTCACTACGGTGTCTATCCTTGTCCTTGTCACTCCGATCTTTTTCCTTGTCTGAACGCTCTTTCTCCTTATTCTTTTCACGATCTTTATCACGCTCTTTGTCTTTGCTGGATGATTTATGAGAGCTGCTATGATTTTTGCTACTTGAGTGCTTGTCTTTATCTCTAATAAAAAAATATATAAATAATTAAATTGTTTTTTAAAATATACTTGCATTTGATAAAAGGTAGTATTCGGCTGTCACTATACTATAGCAACATATATATGTTGCTATAGTATTTTTTAATTTTTTTTATTAGTAATAACACTTTACTGTATTTTAATTTTCGAGACATATTTAAGAGAAGTTTCTAGAGATAAGTAACCTATTCGAACTGCTGCTATGTTTGGAAGAACTTTTGTGGTCCCGGTCTCGATCTTTGTCACGATGCTTGTCTTTGCTAGAAGACTTGTGGCTGCTCTTGTGCTTCTCGGAGCTACTGTATCCATTGTGGATGCCGTTCACGTGTTCATTTTTATTTCCATTTACCTTTCCCTGAGAATAAAATTGCAACGTGATTTAGTTCACGCGTAGCTATATATGTAAATATACATTTATTAATTTAAAAATATAGGCAAATAGAATTGTACGTTAAGGTAACAATTATATAATAAATTAAAAGCAATAAAATCACTTTAACGCGAAGCCTGGCTTCTTTCTCATGCGAGAACTATAGCAGACGCCATATTGGGACTTAGAAAATTTTTGCTTTGTAGTATGCAGGATCACTAGTAAACAGATTGATAGGAACATTATTAACAAACAACAGTAAAATAAAAGAAAACTGAATTTAAAATATAATTCATCTGAGTACTTACAGAATCGCAATCATTATCACTTGCTGGATTTTCAACGCTCATTTTGCCTACGTATAACGCGGTTTGCTCGAGACACGTCTGAGATTACATGAGGATTGGGGCCGGTCGACCGAACGCAATTTTTCGAAGTGCCGCGATGTGACGAATGCGCATGCGTCGCTCGCAAATGGCGACAACTTCGGGTGAAGTAGTTCAATGTTCTCATTAGTTGCCAACTTCAGCTTACATCTTTAAATTTAGTAATATTTTAAATCAAATATATTTTTACAGTATAAAAATATTGAGAGAAATCAATTTTAAAAATATATATCATATTCGTTAGATAAATTTCTTTTCATCATAAAAATACGTTATCTCAGGCTAAGGCTAACTACGTACTTTTTGTAAGGTGTTGAGCCTCATATTACACTCTGTGGCGATATATATCAAAGTCACTTAGCATTTCAATAAAAAAACATAATGTCATCGTTGAATTGAGAATTTCATAAGACAGAAACATAATTCATTTATTTCGTATTATTTTTTCGCAATTGATGTATTCTTACTGAAAGTGAATAAAAATCTAATTTAAATATATATATACATGTATATTTTTTACTTCTCACCTTAAACCAATAATTCAAAAATAAATAAATAATAGAAATGAATGATGTGTCATCAGAGAACCATGAAAAAGTTAGCGAAGAACTTAAATCAACGGAGTTGCGTTCTCATTCCAATGTAGTAGCTGCTCATTACAATCATCTTGAAGAAAAAGGCTTAAAAGAGAGATTTAATTCGCCAATTTTTTATTTAAGAAATTTCAATAATTGGGTCAAAAGCGTTCTTATACAAGAACACACGGATAAAATACGTGAAAAAGATTACGGTAGACCATTACGAATACTTGACATATGCTGTGGTAAGGGTGGCGATTTAAGTAAATGGCAAAAAGCACGGGTAGAACATGTAATTTTTGCTGATATCGCGGAGATCTCAATTCAGCAATGTAAAACGCGATATGAAGATTTACGCCGACGCTTAGGACGATTGTATACTGCTGAATTTATAGCTACTGATTGTACTAAAAATACACTAAGAGATAAATACAAAGACCCTTCAATTAAATTTGATATTGCAAGCTGCCAATTTGGATTACATTATAGCTTTGAAAGTTTAGGGCAGGCACGTCGTATGCTATCAAATATATCAGAATGTCTTAAACCAGATGGATATTTCTTTGGAACAATACCAGATGCATATGAAATCATTTCAAGATCAAAAAAATCACCAAATGGATCTTTTGGGAATAGAATCTTTAATATAAAATTGCTATTTAACCCTGAAAATGGTTACCCTCTGTTTGGTGGGAAGTATGATTTTCATTTAGAAGGTGTTGTAGATTGTCCAGAATTTTTAGTAAATTTTGAACTGTTTGTTAAATTGGCTAAGGAATATGGTTTAGAATTGGTATATAAGGTTGGATTTGCTGATTTCTTTAAAGATTTTTCAGGAAAGTATAGAGATTTATTGCAAAGGATCAAATGCTTTGAGAGTTATCCTGCAACAGCCAATAGAGAATTGATTGGTGAGGAAAAAGATTATGAACATGCAAAAGAATATATGGCTAACAAGCCAGATAAAACTGACAATGTTGGCACAATGAGCCAGTGCGAATGGGAAGTTGCTAGTAAGTTTTAACAAAATTAGAAATGTATACTAGAATTTCAGTTTTCTTTAATATTATGAAGATTTAGTAATGCAATCAATTGTTTAAGGAATGAGCATGGTTCATATTAAAACATGTTTTGTTTTTTTTTCAGCTATTTATTTAGCATTTGTATTGAAGAAATGCAAATCAACTTGGGATTCAAATGGGAAACAAGTATTTGTAACTACAACAAAAACTGCACCCTCAAAATAATGTTGAAGTATTATTTAGTATTATATACTGAATGAATTAGGATATATGAAGGTTTATATACTAAATTAAGCCTTATAATTTTTTTTAATATAATAAAGTTGAAAATGTTTACAATATCAAAATAAACAAGGCTGTTGAAATGAAATCTAAAAAACTTATAATATATAAAATTGTTGCTAGAAAAAAATAGTTAATACTATGCTGATTCTGCAAACTGTGTTAATAATAATAATAATTTTTAATACCTGTTTGACTGATGAAATAAATTATACAACTTATAAATAAAATTGATACCTCAATATCATTAATACATTTTACTTTTATTAGTAAAGAAACCTTATTTATCAAGCTACCAGATGTCCAGTTTTCATTCAGGGAGATTAGTTTTTATGTTTCATTTGAGTAAATAATAAAAGGGGACCATGGAGCATCCGATATTTTCTAAATTCTTACAAACATTTTTTTTGTCATTTATCCAAATGTACCTTGGTCTACCTAAATGCCTATATTTGTTTTAATCAATTTTAAAGGGTCAGAATTTTTAAAGTATCTTATTATTATATAAACTTATTTATTTAATTGTAAATTTAAAGGAATTTATTTTATCACTTTATTTTCAAAACCCTATTGAAAGTTTAAAATAAAATCAATACCTCCGATAATGTAAGAGGTATTGATGAATACATAAATGTAATTATAAAATGCAGTACTTTAAATATGTAGTAGTAGAGTGAAATTTCGAAGTTGATATTATGTGTGCTCTAGGTTCCTATTTTGTTCATTTTTTATTTCAATATATTTTTCATTTAAGATCATAAAATACGATGTTTAACATTTTTAATCTCGAATTTGTTCAGACTGATAGTAATATTCTTATTTTTTAATTTTATTTCATCAATAATAACCAGATAAAGAATTTTATTATTTTTCTTATTTGAAAGAATATATCGCAAACAGGGCAAAGCTTCCATTTACAAATTTAGTTTTAAGATTATATTCAAATTCAACTCAAGTCTGTTATAATTGTAATAAAATTTTATATAAATATGCGTGTAATCTTATTTTAGCAAGGAAAATTAAAAAAAATTGAAAATGCTCTCAAGGCCAATTTTGATGAAAATAAAATTGCATAATTATATATTTTTTCGAATTACTTTCCCAGTTGGAACATGTTTAACCTGTGGTATTATTGCAACAGATAGTGTTTCTAATGTACTATTTTTTAAGAAACTGCAAATTTATTCATAATTTAAAATTTATATATATAGGTATGTGTAGGTACACTGACAATATTATTATTTTAGCAACTATTAAAATTGTTTGACATTATGCTCGACTTTAACTTCATAAAGTACTATTATAATATTCAACATCATATCGTCATAATAAGGTAATATAAAGTGTTTATTACCTCTCCAATAAGGCTAACATGCCGTATTGCCAAACACAAATATTCAGTAAACTTGTAGCTCATTGCTAGCCATTCGAATGGCTACTTCATTCGTATTTGGTATATTATTATCATCCTTACACCTCTTCGCGTTTTATTCTAGATACTTACCCTGTACTACTTATTTTTAATCGATTCATTTATGGTTGTAGGCCTTGTAGCGGTGGCACTGCTCACACTAGGCAATAGAAGTTTATTAAAATGTTTTTACTTATAAAGTCTGGATGGATTTCCCTAAAGTGTTTAATAAAAAAAATAGCTGTTTAAGAATTTAAGATCTTGGATTCTTCATAGTTCAGATGTTTTTTGTGTCTCGCCATCAAAGTATTCCATATAATTTTCTAAAATAATCCTAGCTAAAATAAAATACAGTATTTCGTGTTTTGCATAAAACACTAGCAAATGTAGCTTCAGAAATATAAAAATAGACTTTTCAAGGTTTAAGTGCATAATTTACATTTTTCAACGGAAACAATCTTTAAAATTGGTTTTAAATTTTAAGTGACGATTCAGCGACGGTTGGTTAATGACTTCATTCTCGAAATTCAAATATCTTAAAGCAAATATTAATTATTTGAATTACTAGCGATGAGCTGTAACTTTAGTTTTGGTAAATGAGCTTCTAAGTGAAAAATCATAAAGTATAAAAAAACCTATCTTGTATTTAAGTAAAATATGCTTAATAATAAAGAGTAAGGCTAGTCGAATGTTGAGTTTAGTCGGTTTTGAGTTTAGTCGGGATATGATGGTCTTATTGTTGGCCCTAAAATAATGTTTAGAGATATTTTTAAATCATAAATTAAATCGTGCATCATTATAACACCGTCATAAAGTCAATCTTGTCGCGAACCTTGCCCTAGTGAAGTATCAACTGGCGATGACGGAGTCGCTTTTTCTGAACTACTGAATATTTCTGAGGAAATTTTGCAATTTGAAATTAGTAAATAATCTGGTGGGTAATTTTAAACATTTTTTCGCTGCTGGTAATGTATGAAAAAATAAAAAAGGCTTTAGCTTTTTTAAGGCTTTGATCAATATATTTTTATAATTGATACATGAGCGTGCCGCATTAATCAGCTGTTTTTTAATACTCCAAAATTAGAGCGTTATGTGATACCTGTCGGTATATTACAAGAGGCTGTCCCTACAAGTACTAGCATATATGTATTTATATATACACCACATTACTTCCATATTAAAACTGAAATCAAATAAATAACGCCACCTAAATAAATAACAATCAATTAAGCATCGGACCCAGGGCCTTACCAATTACTTATTCACACGTCAATCAAATAATAAATTGAATTACATTTCTTATTTATAATAGAAACTTTTTAGAGGTACTCAGAGGTACATTAAAATAGTTAGAATGGGGACATGATTTTATACTAATAGTCTTTAATTAAAATGAAGGGCATATTATGCTACGCGGCTTGCAGGAATGGCAATTTTTTTCACTTTATTGAGAAGCAGCAGTGAAACTTTAACCCACTGTTGGTTAAAAGTTTACAACGACAACATACGTAGTCATAGATTTATTTTAGTTTCAGTGCACATTTTTAAGTACTGAGATAATAAATCGGTTTTAATTTAATTTTTCTAAATGTTGTTTTTTTCAGTTTACTATCGTTGAATTGTTAAAAAACAAAGTTAAAACCAAAGTGCGTGTTGCACCCAATATCTATGTTTAGTTACATTGTATTTGAGTATTGACGCAAGCGCAGCATGATAGGCAATGTTGACTCGTGAGACAGGGCTGGTTCGGAGGTCTGGGGATACGGGGGCGACGCGGCGGGGGCCTCTGTGCCGTTACGTGGTGCACGCGCGACGGCGGCGGTGCCACGAAGCGGACGTGCTTCACTCAGTTCGTGCGCGAAAGTCATTACCTGCGTCACACGATCGCATTTCCTTTACACTAGAGCACAACTTGGTAACATTGGTTAAATCGTATTGGTTTACGAAACGAAGAAGATTTGTGTTTGTTGATAAGTGCGCGGCTTTAGAGTTTGTGAACGAGAAGTGTTGTGATACAAATGCAGTACAACCTTGTAGCTCGAGAAAGCGTGTGACGTCATACCGGCCAGACCGATCATATGTTGAACACGGATGCAGTGATGGAATGTGGCATATTGTGGTGACGTGCAATGGAACAGTGGATTTAATTACCTGGTCTGTAAAGGCGCCACCAGGGCGCAAGTCCTCCACGGGAACCATGCGTAGAAAAAGATGAGCCAAGATGCTGAGAGCTTGGTAATATCATTTTTTATGTTGTTATTATATTATGTTATTATTTTGTAGGATTCTTGTATGTACACAAACACTTTTATGAACTTTTGAAAAGTAAAAACTAATTGAAGACCCTGATACTCGACTGTGTATATCGAGTGTTGAGTCACTATTAACAAATTTATAATGTCGAAGGCGTTTTCAGTTGAAGCTATTTATAATGATGATTTGAATGTAACCGTTGTCCATGTATTAAAGAAAAACAATTATTTGAAGGTCACTTGTATTTGGCCGAGAATATTTGAAATTTCGAGAAAAATATGGTCTATGACTTCTCTTCTTCTTCTTCTGGGACAGTCGGTTAAAAGACCAAATGTTTAAAAATATCTACCTTATCTCTATTTTTTTGTTATTTTTATGCTCTTCGTTGCTCGAAACTGTCTTTTATAATAATTATATCAAATAGCGTAGTTTACTCATTACTATAACCCATTAAACTCTCTCCGAACTTCTTAAAACTTTAATTTTGAAATAAATATGATTTTTATTTAATTGTTTTTAAAATATATAATACAGAAGAACCATTTATCCGGACTAGAACTTTCCAGTTTGCGAATCGACAATGATTTATATTTTAATTCTTATTTCATGATTAGGTACTTACCTGTTTACCTTCAGCTTAAACTTTATTTCGGACTGCCTACTTGTTTCTTAATAGAAATTTATTATTTAATGAATATATAATAAAAAAAATACTGCCTCGTTGGTCTAGTGGCTTGATGTAAGGCCGCAGACCCGGAGGTTCTGGGTTAAATTTCCAGGTCGGGCCAATAAAAAGTTATTGTTTTTTTCTGTCAGAAAATTATCAGTAGCAGCCCGGAGTCTGGAAGTTGGAAGTGTGTACACTCGCGTACCTCGGAAAGGACGTAAAGCCGTTGATCCTGCGCATGAACTCTTTCCGGTCGTGTCGGATAGCCGTCCCATCGCATTATGAGAGTTAGGGAATAGAGAGTGCACCTGTGTTTGCGCACACAATTGTGCACTATGATATCTGCGTAGTTGGTTAATCTCTCTTGAGATTGGCCGCCGTGGCCGAAATCGGTCTGGAGGACATAATTATTATTATTATTATCAATAAAAAATGGTTTCAATATAGTTATTACAACGGAATTACTTATTATTAAATTAACTATTTTTTAAATCTTGGAATAGTAACAGCCTGTTAATGTCCCACTGCTGGGCTAAGGCCTCCTCTCCCCTTTGAGGAGAAGGTTTGGAGCTTATTCCACCACGCTGCTCCAATGCGGGTGGGTAGAATCTTGGAATGAACTTAATTAATTATAATAAAATGTTTATGTTAGAAAATAAAAATTAAAAGTATAAATTGTTGTCTAGTACTAAATATTTTAAGAATATGGTAGAATAGTTGTTAAAACACAACATTGCGATTGTATTGCAACATTTTTAAGTTATTCTGAGAATATCAGTGTTGAAAGCGTTCGTGGGACTTGCGTGTTACTTCACGGTAGCCGATCAACAACAGCACTTTGTTAGTTGTTAAATAATATTCTCATTAAGAAATCATATCACCATACAAAATAAGAAATATTCGAAAAAAAAATTCGAATATTAAAAAAAAAAATTACACTGTAAAGATCCGTTACAAAGCCGCTTTCGTGAAGTAAATAAAACTAAGGTTCACCAAACGGACCTGGACTTTTCTTACATTGACTCTGAGAATTTCGGTTTGTAAGAACTATTAAACATTCCTCAAATCTTAATTGCGCCGCGCCGTCCTATTCAAATAAAGTAATTTAATTTTTAAATGGTATATATTACAGTATTTTGAATGTCGAATAAGTATAAATATAAATAAAGTGATTAACTTTTTAATTTGACGGTATCTGCGTAAACTCACGGAGCTTCACTCAAAACCACATCTAAGTTTTGCTCGTAGCGTAGTATTCCTACATAAATGATAGGTAAAATTTCATAAAAAGAGTAGATATATGCTAAGATTGGATGAAATGTCTATTGTACTCTATATATGGCGCTGAATTATTTGAGATGGCAAAATAAATAAAGTATTATAATTATATAGTATTCATTTCTTCCATCATATTTGCTAATAATGATAAAATTATTTGTAACTAATGACTTGCGAAAGTGTTTATACTAAATAGTTATATAAAAAATTTAGCTCTCGTGTTCAAAATATAAAAAGTATTGTTGAATACTAATTATAATTATAGTATCACTTATAGGTTTTAAATAATTTTAATAAATGGACAAAAGTTAGTACACATGTAATGTCTTAAAATGGTGATACTGTTATAGGTATAATAATAATATATTTAAAATTGAAATGAAATATATGTAAAAAGCAAACTCCTGAGTCACTTAGAGAGTTTATATTAAGTCTTTGTAATTATTAAAATTTAGCAACTTATGTGTTATACCGCGTTTAAACATTCGCGCAAGTGACGAGGCGAAAGCGTTTTTTGTTTTTTTTTTTAAAGGTAGTTGGACGGGCATATGGGCTACCTGATGGTAAATGGTCACCAACATCTAAAGACATTATCATTGTAAGAAAAGTTAACCATCGTTCCGAAGGTGATTGGTGACTAATCAACTAAGACGTTTTGTCCCTTGTGCCTGTATTACACTGGCTCACTCACCCTTCAAACCAGAATACAAAAATAACAAGTACTGCTGTTTGCTGTAAAATATCTGATGAGTGGGTGGTACCAACCCAGACGAGCTTGCACAAAACTACCGCCAGTGTGAGAGTGTCGAGGCGCATAGTGGTGCGTCGTCGGCTCGCCACTCGCCGCTCGTGACTTCCGTGCCGGGTGCGGTTTTTGCAGCATCTCTCTGGGTGACAACTGAACTTGATCCTGTCACCAGTAAAGGCAATAAGACGAAGTGTTATATTTTTGATTAAAGTTTTTGCACTCTTACTCCAAGGGTTTCGTAAAGCGCGTAAAGTTAAAGTTTACGTAGGTACGTATTTTTTTTTGTTATAATGTATATCTTGCGGCCCATAATGGCGCTATGCTTAAAACGTTAATTTCTGAATCGCGTTGTTTTTAGATTTTCAGAGTAGAGTAACCTTCTGCCATTTTTGCAATTATTAACTCGGTTGTAATTTTGTTCTATTAACTTCTTAAGTTAAAATTTTTCTTTTATATTTTATAGATTTATTGCTTATTAGTTTTTAATTTTTTTTCTATTACTTTCTGCTGTTTTATCATTGGGCAACTAAATGAGTAATAGCCGAGATGGCCTAGTGGTTAGAACGCGTGAATCTTAACCGATGATCGTGGGTTCAAACCCGGGCACGCACCACTGAATTTTGCATGTGCTTAATTTGTGTTTATAATTCATCTCGTGCTTGACGGTGAAGGAAAACATCGTGAGGAAACCTGCATGTGTCTAATTTCATTGAAATTCTGCCACATGTGTATTCTACCAACCCGCACTGGAGCAGCGTGGTGGAATAAGCTCCAACCCTTCTCCTTAAAAGGGAGAGGAGGCCTTAGCCCAGCAGTGGGACATTAACAGGCTGTTACTGTACTGTACTGTAACTAAACGAGTACGGAGTATGTAGCATGTTCACGTGTAATACCCGCCAAAGATATTGTTGTCCCAGCAAATGGAAATACTATACCTAATATTGTATATATAAGGAGACATTACAATAATTCAGTATATCCATTTTTCTTTAATTACTAGAGTAATAATAATCGCAATAATATCATAAATATGAAAGGTCGTGTGTGGTATATATATTAGTTACTTCTTCACGCTTTATCACAGATATAATGTGACGTCATTAACATATTTGGCCTTTTTATCCTGTTAAACTGGGTTTTCGATTATGACGCGGGCTAAGCCGCGAGCGGTGCGCTAGTTATTTATAATTATTTTATTTATATTATAATATTATATATGCTATGTTATTATATATGTTAGGATAAACCGTCGTTCATATCGCCAAGTTAAATGAGAAATAAATACACGTGAATGTGTAAATGCTTAAACGGTTACTCGTGTCCACGAATATCTCGCCGAATATGGATAATTTTTTTTATAGTATAATAAGGCGAACGAGTATATGGGCCACCTGATGGTAAGTGGTCACCACCGCCCATAGACATTGGTATCGTAAGAAATGTTAACCATCGCTTACATAGCCAATGCGCCACCAACTTTGGGAACTAAAATTTTATGTACCTTGTGCCTGTAATTACACTAGCTCACTCACCCTTCAAACTGGAACACAATAATATTAAGTACTGCTGTTTTGCGGTAGAATATCTGATGAGTGGGTGGTACCTACCCAGACGAGCTTGCACAAAGACCTACCACAAGTAATATATAATTATAAAATAAAAATAAAATAAAATACATAAATTATAAACTCAAATTATACTCATAAAAAATCAGTGGTGTTACGTGAGTTTGAACATGACATCATTGGTTAAAATCTACACATTATAACCACTGAGAGGGACTCTATGTAATTAATATTATACAGTTTATGGCTGCTGTCAAAAAGTGAATAACCAAATGAACGGAGAAAAGTAACAGATTGTTCTAGAACAGGTTAAATTATATATTCTATGACTACTCTATGAATATAGGTACGAGCTGCTAGCTTGTACTACCCGTGTTACGTCAATGAGGGCTATCGCGCTTGAATTCGCCGCGAGAGGCGCTAGTGTAAAATGAGGTCTCTAGAAATGACAAATTCCATTGGACGTTAACCTTTGCGAGCTGTTAATCGCGGAAATTAACTAATTATATTCTTGATTGTTGTAAATGTGGTAGAGCTTTGTGCGAGCTCGTCTGGGTAGGTACCACCCACTCATCAGATATTCTACCGAAAAACAGCAGTACTTGGTATTGTTGGGTTGTGTATTGGTTTGAAGGGTGAGTGAGCCAGTGTAATTACAGGCACAAGGGACATAAAATCTTAAGTCCCAAGGTTGGTGGCGCATTGGCTATGTAAGCGATGGTTGACATTTCTTACAATGAAAATTTCTAAGGGCGTTGGTATATGCTCGTCTGCATTCATATTCTATAAAAATAAAGTTGTCTCATTCCTTATTAATTATCTTATGTCATCCTTAATTTCAAACAAAAGGGACTACGAAATACTATATTAATAATCAGTATTTTATTTGTTTGGGTATTATCAATTATTTAATTAGTTTAATCAAAATTGACCCTGCTGCTCTAACAAATATTTTTTCAACGACAGCGGAAAGAACTACTCGATCGTGGTGCCAACTAGTGAGCCACCAGAAAAGTTAACCCCTTATTACCCTTGATTTTGTAAAGGTCTGAGTATATAGGAAACGAGCGTAGGCCTTAATTCGGTCAGTGGAAAAAACTCAAACTGGAGAAATAATTTTCTGAAATTTCTTAACTAACTACTATTCAATTATTACTTGTCTAATAAATAGACAACTTATATATTTCAACTTAAAATTAAGTTATAGATATTTTCAAAGGATAGCCGTAGCCGCTTGCCACCTTGCCAAGAATTGTTTATTTAAATTTTTTTAACACATGAACTCCTGACCTTTCTTGAGATCCGAGAGAGGGATGTTAACTTTCGTGAGACGTCACATAACCAAAGGAAATCAAGATGCTTCTACTAGTACATCATTTGTCAAATTATCATATGTATATTCGTAGATATGCGACAAAACAAAACTATGAATTATAATTATTCATCAGTTATCTATACCCGTTTTCGGAGGATATAAGATAATCAAATTATGATTTCGGCAGTATATGCTGCATATAAATAATTGTTGTTACTTTCATTTTAGAATAAGATAAAATTTAACAGCATTATCTTCTTTGAAGGTACCGCGTGACGTGTTATTTTTTAAATATGCGTTATATTTAGAAATTGTGGCCGTAGCAATTATCAATTAACAATAAGCAAAATCGTAGTGAATCGAATGTATACGTCACAATATTACGTGTATTAAATGGTGTTTTTTACTACAATATACTACGAACATAGTTAGTAATGTGACATCATTGAGATGATTCGGAAAAGTCTCGTCTCGCACATGCGTATAATCCTTGTCGCTTTGTGCCATCAGCCATGTACGACAGCGGACATAGTACGTCGAGTAACGAGAACGAGTCAGACGTCGCGCGCTGAGTGTTGAGCACGGACCTCGGTAGATTTCATTTGCGAGATCTGAAAAAAATAATAAAGTGCTGTACTGTGTTATTTAACTTAAAATTAATGTATAAATGTAAATGTAAGTTAATAATAAGTTGTTTTTTGGGCGTGTGAAAGTGCATTATCGTATTCTCGAAGATTATACTATATTTTACGTTAAGTGCCGGTCCTACGAGGAGAGTAATTTACACGGTAGTAACATCTTGTAATTATTTCTAATTTATTATAGAGCTTTTTGTCAATGCCAAGTTAATAAAGGTACCTATATTTTTTCATGCATTTTATGACAATATTGGTTTTGGTTTATTACATTTAAGCCATTTTCCAATAGGTGCTAGATATTTTTCTACGTTTTTTTTTTTTTTTGAGTTTACACTTATAATGATTACTAACGAATTACTTATTTTTATATATTTTTTAGTCTTTATCAATTCATCATAATATAGGGATAATATAAGTATATTATAAAATAAGTTAAATAAAACGCCCTGCTGTTATAGGAAATTTTTCTGTAAATTAACATTAACAGTTTATTGGCGATATTTTTCTATAAAAAATCTTAACTTAGGACAGGAATCTTGGATGGAGTACATGGCATACAGGTAGGCGTACAAAAAATCACACCTGACGAAAGGTTGGGGCCACCTGTGTATCCGTAATTATAGCAATTCGACTTTTTCGTAACGCAATACGAGCGAACGTTGTTGAACCGATATTTTTTTGGACACTTTAATATGCATCTGCCACACCAGGTGCGTTCTTATCTACTATACTGCTTTAAAATGTACATGTTAATTTTAGGTTCGAATTTTTCAACTAATTTGTATAAATTTTTATCAAATGTAATGTTATTGCTATGAAGCAAAAAATTAAGTGCATAAAATGCTAGGCTTTTTTCTTGACACTTACGAGTGAAGTAGTAGTTCTAGAAAATAATATTTTTGAATAAATAATAGCAAAAAAAAAAAGCATTATCCAATAGGAATAAATAGACAGACAATATTTAAAAAAAAGATTTTTGAGTATTCTACATAATAATATATTTTAGTAGAGATTTGTGACGGAAATTGTGAAACATAACCGTATATATATATATATATATATATACCATTTAAGAGCAAAAAGGTAACTCTTACTGCAAGCCGCTCCCTTCCTCAATTACCCAATATCCTATTTAGTTGCCGACCCAGTTGACAATATTTGGATATATGTACATATATGTATGTGTCTTTTGGTAAACATTAGGATAGTAATTAATACATTTTGTTATATTCTTTTTGTTTTGTAAAAGTTACGTGTATACATTTCTTTAGACTTCATAGTCTCAAAGTTCAGACATTTAAAATTTGCACAGTGAGGCAGGGTTAATCTTGATGTTATAGGTTTCTATTGTGATACTTTAGTTTTAGCATAAACCTTCGTTGAAGGACAAACGGGACTATTTTATTACTTCTTAAAGAAGAGGCATAACATATTTAATAGAACTGCGATGAATGATATTTCGAACGTACGGACGAGATAAGACTAACTATGTTTTGGATTTGTCATATAATAAGAAATAAATATTATTTTTCATAAATTATTCTATTTGAATACCATAATATTTAAATCTTCAATTTACTAGATATTATATGAAAAGTAATTATATCAATGCAGTGCAATGTCGTTTTTCCCGATTTGGAATTGTGTAGCTTTATTTCTGTAAGTATAAAATAGTAATATTATACTTACATAAATGTGTATGTAATTAAAAAAACTTATTTCTAATAAAAGTTTTTTTTTATATACAAAAGCAAGATTATTATGTAGTACACAAGGTACTTGTACTTATTAACAAAATTGCTTCAAGTCTGCGAAAATCGGCGCCAAGATGGCGTCTGTTGTGTCAAACTGTTTTCGTGTTTGTTTCTTTCGAGTGTTGGTTGATAGTGGACTTATATTTTTAAGCTATTAAACGATATTTTACTTTGAAATACAGAATTATTTGGACTATTAACTACCGATACCATTTTTATTAAAGATTGTTTAATTATAAAATGGCCATAATAAAAATAAAATTCTACAGTTGCTAGAATAGATAAGTGAATATAAGGTATTGTTTTAAAATTTCTAATTAATTACGATGTAATTTAGTTTCGTATTAATTATATTTAATGAATCTATGTGAATATATGGGTGAGTCTACTGAAGGACTTATTTGCATAATAAAGGGTTTATATAAATTAGAACATCGATCGAACGTTTTGTTTGATTTGTTGATCCTTTTTAAATGTATTTTTAAATTAGTGAGTATGTGAAGAAAACCTATAAGATGAATGCATGATTGAGTTGCTCCCGCGCTGTGGGCGTTATCAATACTGATGTGTTGATGGGAGCGTGGTATTTCCAACGTTATCTTGAGTGCTCGACCTAGACCTTGCTTCGTAACTGAATTCCAATATTTATACACTTTATTTTATTATCAGGCTTCTTATTATCTATGTCTGTAATTCCTGTGAATAATTACAATGAATTTAATTATTGAGTGAATTCATAAAAACCCAGATTTATGTATATGTAAGTTAAATATATTTTAATATTATAATATATTATATAATATTATATATTATAATAACCTTAATTTTTTGCGAGACGTATTTTACTTAATGCTTAATTATTTTCTTGTGTTAAGTATTTTTAATTAACAGAAAATCTAATTCTCTTATATTTTTTGCGAACACTTATTAATAAAAATTACATTTTTATTAATAATATTAAAAAAAATAAAAACATTATTTTCAATATGTACTATTAAAATAAATTCTTGGCATTGATAAGATTCAATATCAAATTAGAAATAAATACACCGAACTAACAAATAGATATAAGTCATGTGTGATACTGTTCGGGGAACAAATAGTGCGTGCGTGGTAGCAGCAAGTTGAGAGATGCTGGTGCGGGGGTGTGCCGGGGGTGAGTTTCGGCACTCGCTGGCAGAGCGCACTAAAGCCCTGGCGGCCAAGTGCCATGCGTTGCGTTCGCCGGCGCACCAACGCGACCAACGCAGCGCGGAGCGCCGCCGCACCAAAAATCGCAAATCACAAACACGGTGGTACGTAAAGGTTAGTTGCGGTCCTCGTCTAACGTGTGTTGAAAGAATGAAGCTGTATCGATACATAAGGCGCTTAATAGATTTATTTTGTTATATATGGCTTTGTTTTTTGTTGCTGATAATTCAATAGAGGACTTTGGTGTGTAAATGGTTAGTAAACTATTGCATTGTCTTAATCTTTTTTTGTTGAAAACGTTTTTTTTCAGATAATATTGCAATTATTATTATAAGGCTTTGTTTTCCTTAAATATGTACGACGGTAGATTATGATAGCAAATCTCGATTTTTTATTCTTAGTATTAGTTTCTTATTCATAGCATTAATATAATTTTTGTGTCTTGTAATGTAAAATATAACGGAAATTACTGTTTAGTTTGACAGCGCATAAATCGATGACGAATCATTACACATACCACCATTGGTATTACAAACAAACAAACGTTTGATGATATTATTCATTCGAATGTATGAATATGAACATACGATGATAGACTTTGTATTTAACTGCAATCGTTTCTGTTTCATCTATACAGCGAACAGTGATTATTGGGTACGGAAAAGAACCGTAATAGCAACGGATAATTGCTCTTAATTATTATTTGTATTTAACAATGCTAGTGAATAGTGACCTGTTGTGACTTTGAACAAGATTTAAAAACAATATAATTCTGTGATTAACGCGCTAAGCCTTCACGTTCCTACCTAAGTATATACAATATGTAGGTGATTGATTCATATACTTATATCTACCTCGTAAACATTTGTAAAGTGTTTAATTTGGATTTGAAAGTTTGTAATTTAAATGATTTACATTTTGTAAGAATACCTCTTATATTTCACATCACAATGCACTTCGACATTAGTCTATTAAGTGGAAGTAATTTCTTATTATCAAGCGGCTCTTAAACTCGTCTGTGTAAATAAATAAGTTAAATTTAAATTTGAGGAATATCCTGACTAGTAGTACAGGTAATATAAATTTTATACCATAAGTAGCAAACTAGACAAATAATTTAAGTGCGAAAGTGACTCTGTCTATTTGTGTCTTACTTCGTGACGACAAATCCACAACCGCACATGAATTTTGACATTATTTGAACTATCATTCGGGGCATAGACAAGGACATAGCCATGTAAATTTGTCGCGCATATTGTCTCGACAAAGTTATCCATAGTTTTATAACATCATTGATTCATTACAATCCCTTAATGTTTTTGATTAATAATTATTATCAAAATAAGAGTGCTGAATACAAAATAAAACCTCTCTATGCTACCACCCACAGAACCATTGAATCTTAAAATACATACATGTTTAACATATAATTAGCTTATGTGCAAATGTTGAAAAAATTCTAGATATTTTTCTAAAGGTTTTTAAAGGATTCCTTAACAATGCAGGTCAAGGCTTAAATTATGTATACGGTTGTTTGTCTGTACGCTTAGGAATGTGTGATTGAAATCCAGGACATTTCCGTTTATGTTATGAGACTTAGTAAATAAATAAAATATTTTCGTCAATTTTGATGACTATAAGATACAAATGGTCGGTACGTTATAATTAACTAACAATGAGAATAATATTAAAAATTGTAGGTATGGTTAGGAGATAAAATCCGCAGTTTTATACTTAAAAATATAACTTAAAATTTTTTTATAGAATAAGTATTCTAAATCTCATACCACAATCATGGTCTGATGAGTTTCTGCGTAATTCAATTCAGCGAATTGCCGGGGGGCGGTTAAGTGGGATAGGTCGGAACTCGGCGGCCCTCTACCGACCGTGTTTGAGGGCCGTAGTACATAGCGTGTATAATACTGCATAAGTGTAAGCTGACGTAGGCACTTGTGGTTGACATTTAATGAAAACTTTTCAAAAGGATTTGCTATTTTTTCTTAACCGCTTTGCGGTTATTAACGTCATGTTTAATGTGTACCGTAATTTATGAAATCATTTTGTATGATATATTGTAAGGGTTACATCATGTAGTTCATGAGACAACAGAACTTTAAGCATATTATGTAATTTGTTATCCGTGTTAATAGCAAGTAAAAATATTAATGATTTGACAAATATTTCATTGATTAATAATATCAAATATAAAAAGCATTACATGTAAACGTAGTTTTTTTTATTTCTTTTTGGTACGATAATATAAAGTTATTTTTGTTCGAAGAATTAAATATATTGCTTTTCCTTCTATTTTATCAAAGGATTTTCAGACAATGAAGTAGGTATATAACCAATTTTGTTGTTCTTAAGTGTGTCATGATTCACGGCGTCGCGTCATCAATGAAACAAGGTAGTTTCTTGTTAATTATACCACATACGTACGTTAAGTAAATACTAGAATTGCTTTAGAATTAGAATGTTTTCGATATTAGATATGTACTTCAGTAACCTGAAATATATCAATATATTATGTATATTGTTTTTACTTGATAATTATAAAACTTGACATTCCCGTTACTAAATTTTTTTGGTTATATTTATTGATTCATGGATTTTATATATTTACCTAATCAAGTGGTTTTTTCCTTAATTATAGTTTCTGGAGTACAAGTTTATATATTGTTTTAATTAATGTCATAGTTGGTAAATGTGACGGATAATTTGAGAAAGTCATGTAGCATGAATTATCATGCATAAATAAACGTATAGCAATGATTTTTCAACTAGGAGTTTTACTATAACCCTGTAACCGGGACGATGCTCTCAGTACTATCGATTGCTTAGGTGTCGGGGGCAACGACCTGCGCGTCCAGTCTCAGCTCAGCTGATTTCATTGTTACTGTCTCGAGTTTTTACTACCACTTCCACTAATTACTGTTTGTTTTGATTTTTACTTCTTTTAATGGGAATATAGATCTTATCATTAGTGTTACTGATGTCATTTTTGTTGCAAATGTATATACGTAATATATTATAATAATATACAATCTTAAGTGTTGATCATATTTGATTTGACGAGCCGGTTGGCGTGGTTGGTAGATACTTGCCTTTCACGCCGAAGGTTGTGGGTTCGATTCCCACCCAGGACAGGCATTTGTGTGCATGAACATGTCTGTTTGTCCTGAGTCTGGGTGTAATTATCTATATAAGTATGTATTTCCGAAAAAAAAGTAGTATATGTAGTATATCAGTTGTCTGGTTTCCATAGCACAAGCTTTGTACAAACTTAATTTGGGATCAGATATCCGTGTGTGAAAAATGTCCCGGGATTTTTATTATTATTTATTATATTATTATTATTATTATTATATTTAGGTTTGATTTAAAATGTAAAGCATAATGCAAATTCAAAATATAAAGTATTATTAGTTTGTTTATTACATAATAAGCTCTAATCAGGAATTAGTGACTTTATAAAGTGTTAAATTAATACTCGATCTAAATAATTTCCTTTAAAATCGTTTCAACATTACACGAGATAAATTACTCATTACCTTGTAATGATTATTTACACCAAAAACTAACAACTTATAATATGTATGATATCAAACAAGTTATTTTGGTGGTAGTAGTAGACAACTGAATGGTATGGTGATTTTTTTTTAAATAATGTGTATATTTAGAATTTTATATCCATTTAAGTATTAGTATAGGTTGATAGACGATGACAATGATTCAATTAAATGACCATTTGCCTCACACGCAGAAGACATTTGTAATTTATATTAGATTTTTACTCAAAGTTGGGTCCATGTCAGTCGTCGCTACACAGGATTTGTCGGTGTCGTCAACCGAGCGCGTCGGTCACGCTTACAGCTTTATAGTGTACTTCGGGCAGGCTATCATATGCTATCTCTGGATCGTATGATAACGGGTTAATAATATTTACGAACATTAATCACCCTGAACTGTAATCATTCGAAATATTTCTTAATACAAAATTATGTACAACGAATCTTGGATATGTAATACGACGTAGGAAATGTACTGTTCAAATAAAGTATATACCCTAAAAATAGTAAGTAATGAGTATTAATTGATGGCTTATTTTTATTATTATGACGATGAAAGCTTCCAATAGTGCCCAGAGGTTTTAAATTTCTAAGTACCTATGGTTTTCTTTGAGTAGCCATGCGTTATGTAATCTGTGGCGAATCGATTCATTTTGCTTTCATTGCGGAAATTCGTATTGGGTGCATATTGACGGAAACCGGACACAATAACGTTACAAGTGCGTTTACATTTCACGTTTCAAAGTGAGTTTCTAAATGAATAAAACAATATTTTAAGATAATATGAAATAATAATTTCAAATATTATTTTATTCATTTCGAAACTGACTTTGAAACGTGAAATGTAAATACGTAATTACAAATATATTATTTCCAAAAATTCGTAACACAGTCGAAAAATTTAAATAGTGCCCATGATACTGGTGGCGATACGCGCTGTTGCATCGCAAGTTGATACATTGGTCGAGGTAGCTGTCAGTGCTTGGTTACTTGTTGATTGACCTTTTAAAACTATAAATCGATTTGTATGTATGTGTGAGTCTCGATATCTTTATAGAGACTGTATGTAGCGACCACAATTTCTCCTAATGACTTCATCTAGGCCTTACTACTACACGCTGAATAATTTGCAAAGTATGTCGCTGCGCCAACTTTGTTTCTTTTAAAGAAAAGTATTTTAGGATTTAGTTGGAAGCTAGTGTGGCATACTCGCTAGCGAGTAGCGACGGCGAATAATAAGCACAAGCGTAGCTAGCAGATTAACACTGTCAAAATATTCACGGATAATGTAATTACGGGCATTATGAAAGAAAACTTGATACTTTAAAGACCATCGTCATTTTGTGACCCCAAATAATTATGAGAATCAAAAGTAGTGCGAATTGAATTGTAAGTATTAACCTTCTATGTCTCAAAACCGATTAATCATAGATCACCTTAAATCCATGTAAACGAAAAATTAGATTTATGAAAATAAACTGCAATTCGAATAATAAAAATTATAGGTTGGGTGCAGTGAGCAATGTTGAATTTTATTGAAAATCGATTTTGGCATCCAGCCAAAATTAAAATTGCTTTTGTTATGAAGCTTGAACAATGCACCTGTCTTTTATTGTAAAAATAAAAGAAATGTTTAGTTTTAACTACATTTATTAAAAGGAACACAGAAAAAGAGATAACTTATATGAAAATATAATTTTAATAAAAGAAAAATATGTATATTTGGTCAAATTAATCATGTCCTAGAATCGTAAAATGGTTTTAGCATTACAAAAGAGAGACTTGTTAGCTATGGCGGTGGAGGTATGGGGTGTTGTGGGCGGAAGCAGTCTTTTGTAGAATTTGCTTTTAATAGAATCATTTTCATTCTATTCGATATGGAACTTTTTGTAATAAGGACAAAGTTTAATCACATTAATATATTAAGTAGCAGCTTAAAACAAGATTTCGTGAAAGATAAACAGTAATACTCATTTAATGTAGGAGCCACAAATTATATAAGGGCTACATTAAAATATTTTACAAAATCAAAATATTCTTTACTCATGTAGGCATGTATTTTTGAATCGTTGAGATGCCAACTGTCTATCAAGAAGAACCGGCAAGAGACTCAGTAGTTTCCTTTTTCGCCAATTTAATCATTTAGGCATGTTAACTACAATCACGTTGAGGCATAATAAGATTGATGTTAAAGTTAAAAATATTTTATTATATTTATTTGTGCAAATTTTTTATTTTACAATAACACAATCAATATAAATAAGATAAAATTATAATATAATGTTTATTGCTGAAGTTACTCTTGTAGCTCAAAGTTCTCTGTTCTGACGTACGGTTATTCGACTTAATTATCTGCATTTAATGTCTATCAACGTCTGCCGCTATGGGTAAGATATTTCCGTATCATCCATTGTAGTCATACATACCGGTACAGTTGGAGTTGATAATTGAAGCCAGTTCATTTCAATTGAAGCTGACCTTGTGTTAATTCAACAGGAGGTAAATTGATAAAGCGTTTATTTTGCATGCTATATTATTAATTACATTCCGGATTATTTTAACTCGTTTATTTTTTATTATTTTATTTTCTATCAAATTTATTGAAAATAAAATACTAGGAATGCCAATGCACAGATACTTCTCCAAACAGACAATCGCACTGCAGTCTCGTACATAAATAAAAGAGGGCGGCACGAAATCCAAGAGATTACTTCGACAAACTAGACAACTCCATCCGACTTAGACAAACTGAACAAACATCTTATAGCTCAATACTTACCGGATCGTTTCAATTTCGAAGTAGATGCCATGTCACGCCAAAAGACTTGTCCGTAGTGGTATCTCACAGCGAAAGCAACGTTCCTAGTATTTGAGTCATGATCTACATAAACTCTATATTTTTATGTACATATATGCCTTAATCATAAAATTAATAAATAAATCCTTAAATTAAAATTAGAAAAACTGGTTCACGGAAATACTTTCGCGAATACTCGAAGAATGCTAAAACTGGTTTTCAAGTGTTTTAGAAAGCTTAAATATTAGAACATTTATTTTTTGTTAGTTTAGAAGTTTGCAAATTGATAAATATAAAGAACGATAGGCACCTAGAAATCCCATCAAAACTATTTTTAATTATATCCCACGAATCATGAGGCATTTTTTTGAAAACAACAATCTGGTTTTTTAAGTGCCTAAGTAAGACATGTTGTACACACTACATCAAGTTTGACAAATTGAAAAAGTGTTATTGATAAAATTTAAATTTACTTGGTTTAGTTCGTTATCTAAGTCTTATTGCGTCTACTGGTGACAGGAGGTCTGGTTCATTTTTCGCCCAGGGAGTCGGAATTGCGAGTCAAATGGGACATGCGGTCATAATTTTTACAGTAGCTATTTTTAATTCTATTATTTTAAGTTATTAATGTAAATAATACTTAAATTATCGTAAATTATCATGTGTTAATTAATTTTTCTTTGTAACATTTTATTTGGTGATTCTAAAACTTAATAAATAAATTATCATAAAGGCATGGTAGCAAGTATGCCGATTACTTCGATCAACTGTTATTTGGTGTTTGGGTGAAAAAGATTCGAGCTATTTATAATTTTTTTAATTTAAGAATTAATAATTTTTAGAACGTTTTTTATCAATAAGAATAAGCCTCAAAATAATAGTTTATCACAGTTTTTCTTTTAGTGTAGTACCTTATTATTATTATCAGTGATAAGTGATCTTCAAACCAAAATCGAATTAAACTGTGTTAAGTAGACTCCTACAAGCGCTTTTAAATCGTCATTACACAAGATAAATTGTATGACATAGGAACTCTCTTACAGAATGTCCCCTTTTCCTAGCCTTCTATTCATAATTCTTTTGATACTATATTCGTTTTATGTACCTTGTTTGCAGGTTTGTTATTTGCATCATTTATATAAATGTTTGTATTACGTCGTCCGGACACAGGCGTCACAACGGCTGCTGTGACATATTGTATATGTGACAAAATTGTTCTCACTATCAAGTAACTTTTATCTGCCTTTATCCACGTTATTTGATAAAAATATCTGTTTCTTCGCCTGCCTTAAGCTGATAAAAACTACATTATATAAGTATGGAAATAATACTTACTTTGTTTGTAGATATATAGTATACAATCTAAAATTAAACTTTATATGATGCTACTTAGCTGTTACCCGTGACTTCATCCATTTTTGCGTAAATCCCGTAATTTGTTTAATATGTACTATATATGTACGTACGTGCATATGTCCTTGTTCAGCAGGAATGCTCAAAAAAATATTGTAACGGCACCGTAACCGTATGGAATGCATTTGAATCGACAAGCGTACAGAGTGTATTAATTCAAAGGGATATTTTTAATGATTTTATAATTTTTTAGAAAGTTTTTATCAATAAGTTTATTCACAGTTGCCACTGATTATAAATAAAGATGCTCTTGTTCAATTCATAATTTACTTATTTATTATATATTATGACGAATAACAATAATATATTCAATGTCAATGTTTATCATATTGTTATGTAGGTATTGGGAATCGTTATGATTGTGAAAAAATATAACAATAAAATTATAAATGCAATATTTTTTAAGGAATATCTACGATATATCGAAGCATATCGTGTAACCAATATATCGCGTTATGTATCAATATATCGTGTATTGCAGTTTCGAAATTCTGATATATCGCATCGTATCGGACGTCACTATTATTCAGGACTTAAGTTCCCTCAGTGTAGTGTAGTAGTTTCGTCAAGATGTGTTATCAAATTAAACCAGTTATATTCACATTTATGTTATTAGGCTGCGTATTTTTTATATTCATACAACAACATTATAACGACGTACGTATACAAAAAATATACGTATACATATTACACACACATAGGAAGAGTAATATTAGATTTTAATCATTTTAATAATTGAAAGACGCGCTAAAGTTATGTTTGTTTGTTTTTTTCGGTTTTCACACAAAAACTGCTAATTCGATTTATATGGAACTCTATCTATCTCTATTACGAAGGATAGATAGCTTATTCTGTAATCTTACAATAAGAGAAAATTCCACTTAGAGCTTTACCCAGCGGATGCTGCCAAAACAAACGTAAGAAAACTTTGTGGCTCATTGATGTAACAGTACAGTACAGTAACAGCCTGTAAATGTCCCACTGCTGGGCTAAGGCCTCCTCTCCCTTTTTGAGGAGAAGGTTTTTGGAGCTTATTCCACCACGCTACTCCAGTGCGGGTTGGTGGAATACACATGTAGCAGAATTTCGATGAAATTAGACACATGCAGGTTTCCTCACGATGTTTTCCTTCACCGAAAAGCACGAGATGAATTATAAACAGAAATTAAGCACACGTAAATTCAGAGGTGCTTGCCCGGGTTTGAACCCACGTTCATCGGTTAAGATTCACGCGTTCTTACCACTGGGCCATCATTGATGTAAGGAATGGTAAATATTTCTTACAGTACCAATGGTGACTATTTACCATCAGGTGGCCATTTGCCCGTCCATCTATATAACTAAAATACGTAAAGTTATTCATAATTTTTATGGGTTTTTAGTTTCATTTATCTTCGCTAAAATTAATATAAAAAATAATGTGAAAAACCCAGTCATTGTTTTGTTTAAATGATTAAATCATGTTACTTATTTATAATTGACTTTATAAAATATTAAATTAATAATAATTCTTGCAAATTTGAATTTTAGTAACTCCTAACAGTTCCGTTACGCGAGATAGAAGTAGAATAGTGTGTCGATGGCCACTAATTGCTTCTTGATCTCCATTGAGTGAACATTAATTAATGTAACACAAAGGCAAACTTTTAGTTCTAACTAATAATTTTCATTAAAGTAATCGTTTTTTACCCTCTATTAATCGACGACTATTATATTATATTCAAATATTTTTGTCAACTGTCAATCGCGTTTTGTCTATCGATTTATATTATACGTTGTAACTTTTAGGTTTAACCTGAAATTCACTTAAGGGTAATTATTCTATTGCCCATGACACACGTCTACTCTACTCTACTACTCTCGACACGAGGTCATTAGCGTGGTCGTTAGCGTATTTGTATTGTAAATTTTAACATATGCTTAAACGTGTATAACGTAACTTATTACGGCACTTCTCCTCTCTTTCTTTGTTTCGTAAAACAGATTTTTATTATTATTAAATAGTGCCTATTTTAGTTTTGTTTTTATGTAGGAGCATGTATACAAGTGTATCCGTTTTGATACCAAAGGAAATTAACTGGCGCGCGAAGAGACGCTCTACAGTTACGGTTTGCGGCCTCATTTCATACTCGACCTGTTTCTGTTTGTTTCGACAAATGTACCGGGTCAGAAATTCAGGGTACAGGTTAAATTATGCTCTTCATATTTTTATTATGTACCTCAGTTGAATGTTTACAACTTTGTATTATGATCTCAACCTATGTGAAAGGATTACTACGAATCACATTGGTCGAAAATACCCGCTGATGTTATTATAAACATATGTTAATTACTTTTAATATTCATTTAACTGTAGGGTTAATATACTTAAAAAGTTTGTAATATTTTCCCACTACCATTTCCATTTCCCATACACTAAGTAAACGATAGTAGCTCACAGTTACAGATGCTACTTTCACATGGCTTTCGGCTTTGTGTAGCATTCGAGGTTTGTAAATAACATATATCCTATTTAAAAATATACAAAGCTTTTGATGTTATGTGCTCTTCTTTTTTCTCATACTGACGGTAACTCTCGTTCCTTATAAATGTCGGCGATTCGATAATAACGTATATTTACAACAACATCGATTATAATTGTATACTAATGGACACTGTTCACTTATTACTATTGTATCGATCGTTATGCAAGTGGTTGCGGTGGCCGGACGTTATATATACGCTATAAAATATTAATATTATATGTTATTATGTACGGAGTTGCAACACAATTGGGATCTAGAATTATTAAGTCGGACCGGGAATTATCATTTTACTCATGCGCTCGAACTGAAGAAAAAAATGGCGTTTATTTCATTATATTTTTCAATATATTCATTCTGTCATCTCATGTTAGTAGTACAGTTTATTATTTGCAGTACTACAAAAAATATATATACAGGCAATTCTAACATACATAATTTGTATAAAGTATTTTGTTTCGATATTATTTATTGCTATTAAAAATACATAAATGAGTTTGATTTATTGATGATTCAACACAAAGCACACTAACGTATTTTTCTTGTGTTATGACATGATATTAACAGGTACCAGCGTCATTCATTTGCTCTATCGAAGTTTTTCACGCGATCTCTCTGCGAGAGAGCAGTCATTTGCGTCTGCGCCGTTGAGCGGCCATAGTGTTACGTTCCGCGGTATCTTGTAAACATTTTATTTAAAAATACAAAAATAAATGTATGTTCAGCTGTATCAATAATAACTGCACAAAAAATACAATGTGACGGCGTGTTATTGATTGACATTAAACATATGCGTTAATCAATTTCATGAAATAGTGAAAATGTTCTTGCATCGAAGTTACTTTATTTTAAATAAGTTATTAAATTGAGAAGTGCTTTGTTTTCGATATTTTTTTTGTAATATAACATGTTTGCGTCGTAGAATTAGTTAAAGGAAATAATCCGTGCCGGGTGTCTCCAGCAAGTGTGCCGCGCGGCAGCGATTTCACCCGCGTCACGCACGTCGTGTTCGCGTAGTCGCCTCTTTCGCGAGTGTTTGATCCAATTAGAAACATTTGCATGAGCATCTACATTGTACCGTGTTGTGTGATAGTGAAAGTGAGCGCAATGCTCGCGCTCAGCTGAGCGGAGTGACGTCTTGTGTGACGTCGCGACATGGGCCATGTGGAGAATATGCGGCGTCAGTAAGGCCGAGCCCGTGTTGTTCTCTAGTGGCATTGATGACGATTATGTATGAGTTACATCAGTTACTATAATTGATACTAATACATCACTAATAGGCGTGTATAAATAATAATCTTAGATAAGCTGAGTAAAAATGTTGTTAAACATACCTACTGTTCATAAAGTAACGTAGGGAGAGAAGACGGCTATATATATAAATCGGTGATGCATAACATATGACTGAGGATTATCATAGATACTTATTTTTTTGAATGTGTAATGTCTTTATTTAATATTAATTAATATAATTTATTTAATATTAATGGAATTAAGACACAATTACATATACGCTAAAGTTAGTTCAATTCACGAAAACTTGCCCTAATATTACAGCTTACGTTGCACATTTGCACTGTAGCGATTGGAAAAAGAGTGGTCGTCATCGTAAAAATATGTAATATTTTTTTACTTAATATATACAATTTATCTAATTATGTTTATTTATACAGAAAACTTAATAAGTTTTATGTAAAAAAGAGTATATTTATGACCGCGTATTCTAGTTCAGATTCTCTGGGGAGAAAAAAACAGCTCTTCTGGAGTGGAGTCAATAAGAAAGGGTGTTTATGTGGTGTTTTTTTTGCAGTTTTACTCCAAGGCCAATGTGTTTCAACTGCAAACGGCACAAATATATGATTCACACGATAATACATTAACAGTATTTTTAATGCAATTAAATTAAAACTTTCTTTTATGTATTGATAAACTAATGGTATGTTTCAGCAGCCGACATGGCGATTGTGGGGCGAAGAACGGGTGGATGGTGCAATATACACGGTATATCTAAAGAAGGTGCGATATCATCGCCCAACGCGCTCAGCTTCTAGTGTGAGTATTTGAAAAACAAAATGTAATACTGGGTATTGCACTGAACTAAATATTTATTTATTTCCTCATATTATGTAGCAGACAGGTTTATTTTTATAAACCTGTCTGCTTTATAGCCCTTTTGGGCTTACGATCAACATATATTATATTATTATTATATGTCTATTAATCGTTTTGTTTTTAACCTAAAAGTTATTTGTAGAAAGAACACGAACTATCAAGAAATATTTTATAATTAAAGTGTTTTAAGTGCAAAATGCTAAAAGTACAATCATTAACTTAAAAATATGCATGAGTAATAGTTGAAACGGTTGGAATATTCTGATGAATCAGTGGAATTCGATAACATTGTTGTTTAAAAATATGCAATGCTATTAAACCAATACGATGACTATAAAATGTGATTGCTGGACCACTATCTAATTTGCTTAACCTCAAAACTTGTATTGTTTTAAACAATAGGTTTATTGTTAATCTTTTTTCTCTTTACCAACATTATTAAACAAATATGTACATGTAAAATAAATTGAGATGGATTTATTGAGGACTTCTAAATTCGTAACAGCCCGTGAATGTCCCACTGCTGGGCTAAAGGCCTCCTCTCCCTTTTTGAGGATAAGCTTATTCCACCACGCTGCTACAGTGCGGGTTGGTGGAATACACACGTGGTAGAATTTCAGTGAAATTAGACACATGCAGATTTCCTCGCGAAGTTTTCCTTCACCGTAAAGCACGAAATGAATTATAATCACAAATTAAGCATGAAAATTCAGTGGTGCTTGCCCGGGTTTGAATCACGCGTTCTTACCACTGGGCCATCTTGGCTTCTTTTTGATTCGAATGAATGAAAAAAAAATTTGACGTCATTCTATTATATTTAAAAAAATAAAAGATTTTGACGATGTATTGAGAACATAAGAAATGATAAAAGTTCAAATTTTTAAAATAACGTTTAGAAGAATTTATTGTGCTGGCTCTGATGATCAGTACCCTTTGCTGAAAGCGATTCTCTGGCCATACAATAAAAGAGTCAGATCTTCTGACAATGTTTGATGTTGGAAAGGTACCTTTTTAAATTATAACATACAGGTTTGTAATGATGATGATGTAATACAAAATATGTGACAAGTTTACTGGTGGTAGGGCTTTGTGCAAGCTCGTCTGGGTAGGTACCACCCACTCATCAGATATTCTACCGCAAAACAGCAATACTTGATATTGTTGTGTTCCGGTTTGAAGGGTGAGTGAGCCAGTGTAATTACAGGCACAAGGGACATAAAATCTTAGTTCTCAAGGTTGGTGGCGCATTGGATATGTAAGCGATGGTTGACATTTCTTACAATGCTAATGTCTAAGAGCGTTGGTGACCACTTACCATCAGGTGGCCCATATGCTCGTCCGTCTTCCTATTCTATAAAAAAAAAAAAAAAGTAAAGTTATTTTATTTATATTTAAAGTAAGCGTTGTTTTTATGATTTTGTTGCTTTCCATTCTGTACCTGTTTGTTTTTTATTTCTAAAGTGTAATACTTTGTGGTGTTGCTGTAATATCCTTTTTTTCTATGTTAATCGAGCGTAAAGCCTTTGTAGTTGAATACGAGTGATATGTAAGTCTATTTGGATGTTAAGTATTAAAGCATGCCATCCATAAGAACATAATTATCAATTATCATAGAATTGGTTTAAAATTTTATTAAGCATAATTATTGTACTGTAACAAAAGTACTGTTTAGTAACATTTTAATATGCTTAAATATATAATGTTAATAATTCTTAATAAACTTATATCACAGTTTTGTAAAAACAATGATTGTTACTTTTTCAGGAATCCGATGACGAAATCTCTCACTTGGAGTGGGAGACGGTGCGTGTGCGCTTCGTGAAGGCGGGTACCGTCGAACGTCTTGTCGAGGCACTGGCCACCGACGATGGCGAGCTGGAGTCAACATACGTCAACGTCTTCCTTGCCACTTATCGGTATATAAAACAAAAAAAAACTTTTCATGAAATACTAGTAAGGAAATAGAAACTCTATTTAAGTCATTATAAAATACAGAAAGAATATTATTAATAATAATTATTAAGTCCGGGAAGTTAGTATGAGGTATTTTTTTGTGACCGTGACACTAGTTCTATCCTTATAAATTAGTTAACAATCTCGGGGGTCGATGCTCTCTTCGGGATTTTTTAACAAAGTCGGTATGTAATGCTTATATACCGTTCTCACACTCAGTTTTAGAAGAAAATTTCAGACGCTATGTTTTATTTATTTTTGTGGAAAAATATAATCAACAATTATGTCATATTTATTCGAATGAAATATTGTAAAAACATTCCGTCAATACAATTGATTAAATCCATGTATGTGTAGGTTATACCGAACTCGTATATTTGGCTGAATATTTCGTTATTTCTTTTCTAGTTTTAATAAATCAATTTACACTGTAATCAAGTGATTTCCTACAAACTCTTTTAAATTGAAGTTTTCTATATGCAATTTGTACTAAACATCATTTTACTTTGATAACTGTACAATCGTTTTAAAAATTAGAACTACGTTGGCTTGTCTACTTTACATTCGAAATAACATTAAAATGAATTGTTTTTTTTAACTCATTATCCTGGGACATTTTTCCTGGAAACTCATTGGCTGCTTTCTTATTACACTTTTATGAAAACATGAAACACGAATAGCGAAAAATAATCAAGACTCAAGCACTTATATCCATTGTTCACATAGCTTGTTATTGCTTCATTCAGTTTGTAGCAAAACATTGACACGAGCTTTAAACAGCTTCAGAATAATGAGTGTCAGAAATAGGTTGAAATATTTGAAATTTTTCCTTGACTCTCAAAATTAAATTATAGTGAAATGTATGGTTTGTGAAGGGGTTAATTCGCTTAAAGCCAGAAAGTTTCTTAAGTTTTAACAATCACCTGAATATAGATCTCTTCAGATAAATAAATCTAATTATAAAATAACTATCTAAATTTAGTCGATAGTAAGACAGGCCTGAAGTAAACTTTTTTCTCGGTTTTTCGGTTTTTAAACGAATATATTTATTTTATATTAAATTTAGAGAGTTCAGGAAAGGCGTTACGTGCTTACCGAGGCACGAAACTATTAAAATTTGATTGTCCCTAATAACCAATAACTTATGATTGGCTCGGCCCGGCATTGCATATTGGGAAATGTAGCATTATAAGTTAGACAATAAAACGAAGTTCATATTATAGCCCAAAAATATATGTGATATTTACACTAATGTCTTTCAATGGGCCTCATTTGGGTTTATAATTTATCTCTTTGTGGATGTTAAATAAAAACATAATGAAATCTTCATGTGACAAAAAGTTTCACCACTCGTATATCCACAAACCCGAAGATGAAGAGAAGCCTGATAATATAAACTCCTAACATTTTACAGGCCTTAGCGAAACAATATGCAAATTACTTTACTTTTTTTACGAGTTTTTATTTATTTTAGACACAAATATCGGTGCATATGTAGTTATTATTATTTCCTCTTTCTTTAATAAAAACTATTCAGTAAGTATAAGATGTCTTCCTGTTTACGGCCGTAAGGTCATTGTGTGAGCACGAGCTTCAAATAGCGTAATGTAATGTGCCTACTGTCCTATCCGATAGTTAGAAAAGTAAAATAAACAAACATTTGATATATTACCATCATTCCATACGTTTTGCAGATATATTTTTATTAATCATGCAATACAAATGTACTCAACTACATTATAATTCAGTTTTAATTAAATTTAAATTTTTATAAACTAATTAATTAATTTCGAATTAATTTAATTTTATTTCGAAGATAATTCATAAAATACATATTTTTTTATCTGTTATTTTTTGTATTATAAATGTCTTATAGAATTAGCGTAAGATCGAGGCCAAGGAGCGAGCTGAAAATCAGTGCTGTGTTTCGATTAAGCTATACTGTAACAGTAACAGCCCGTTAATGTCCCACTGCTGGGCTAAGGCCTCCTATCCCTTTTGAGGAGAAGGTTTGGAGCTTATTCCAAACGCTGCTCCAATGCGGGTTGGTAGAATACACATGTGGCATAATTTCAATGAAATTAGACACATGGAGGTTTCCTCACGATGTTTTCCTTCACCGTCAAGCACGAGATGAATTATAAACCTAAATTAAGCACATGAAAATACAGTGGTGCTTGCCCGGGTTTGAACCCACGATCATCGGTTAAGATTCACGCGTTCTAACCACTAGGCCATCTCGGCTTCAGCTATACTGACATTTGCCAAAAAACATAAATAATAGACAGTTTTTTTCTTCCCAAGGACTAAGGAAATAAACGATATACATACATACAGTGCAACCTTAATATAACGTACCTCAATATAACGACTTCCTCGATTTAACAAATTCTTCGTAATCTCCTTGAATTGTCCATAAGACTCAATGTAAAATATCCCTTTACAATAAGAACATTTTTTGCGAACAACCTCTTTATAACGAATTTTCAACTATCAAGAAAAAGTATATATACCTCTGATTAACGAATTTTGTCAACCCTAAAACTTTTATATAATGTTCCCACCAATGTATGATTCTTAATCTAATAATTACGTAATGTTGAGGTGAATAAAACTATTTTTTTACCTCTTTATAACGAATAACAAACCTCAGTTCAACGAATTACTTGTTATAACGAATATTTAAATGTTCCCTTCCGATTTGTTATATCGAGGTTGCACTGTATTTATATTTTTTAATGCGTTGTGCTAAACTTCTCATTCAAACTGAAGTCTCTATTAATGTTTGTTTGTATGAATGTATTACATACACATTAATGAGTATTTAGTAATTATTAAATTGTAAATATGACAATAAAATAAAAAACAATAAAATAATACATGTATATTTTCAGAAAATATACATGTGTAAATTATACATGTATATTTTCTGACATACACAAAAATATTTTAATATTTTTCCCTGTAAAGAAATTTAAGGTTACATCAGTTCCATCACAGAGACAATGTTAATAATCTAACGATAGCTTTGTCGATGGGTCTCCTCGCCGGTACATATCATACGCCTAAGTGTTTTCAAAGATACTCAGTCAGTTTACATTTTAATTCGGCGCTAAAGATAGACTGTAAAGGCCAATACTTTGTTTTGTGTATAATATTTATGAATACATAATTTTGTAAATTTTTTTTGTATTGTTTTATAGTTCATTTGCGGAATGCAGTCGAGTACTGGATCTCTTGCTGCGACGATATGAAGCACTGGCGATGGAAGATGTTCTCCCAGCAGCGATTGACACATCCCAACAACATAGAAAGTTAGTCTATACATAATGATATCAGTGCACTTTCTTTTAAATGCTTATGCTGCCCTCTGTTCTTATCTAAGATCAAACATAAAATTATATAATCCATTAAAAATGTTAGTTAAACTATAGTTTCATATAAGTTATTTTACTTAAATCGTAATTCATTACGGCGGTTCCTGATATTTAAAGGAAACTGGCCAGTAGTAAAACTGTTGTCTTTGTGATTATATAAACATCACTCGGTATGTTGTAGGACTCTGGTGGCATGTCTCCACGTCTGGCTGGATACCTACCCGGAGGACTTTCGCCAACCCCCACACCATCCCGCACTGCAGCAGCTTCTCGCCTTCACACAGCTTCACCTGCCTGGCTCAGAGCTACACTCGAAGGTTGCTTGTTCTTCTTATATATAGCAAACTTTCAGATGATCACTGACAAATATAAAAAAAAATATGGAACATAGAAGTACCTTTTTAGTACTTAATTTTTACCTTAATGTAATGATATTTTGGCAATTCAATTTATATTAAAATTAATTTCATTTCTAGTTTTATGTTGAATTGTAATTGAAATGACTTTCAAAGAATTACTGCTACGAGTGAGTTGCTTATTGCTTCTGGTTGGTAGAATTGAAAATACTCTTTTTTTACTATAACGTTGCGCTTCAAGAATAATGAAAATAGAAATAAATAAGTACTGCCGATAGAGACAGGTTTGACAGAAACGTATCGACTTCGGCAGGTGCTACAGAAGCTAGCGATATTCAGTGCGGAGCGCAACGGCAGCGCGGCGGGCGGCGTGTGCCTGGCGCCCGGCATGCGCGTGCCGGCGCACCACACGAGCGCCTACCGCCTGCCGCACGTGCCGCACCGCCACTTCGCCGAGCAGCTCACGCGCATGGACATGGAGCTGTTCAAGAAGCTCGTCCCGCACCAGTGCCTGGGCGCCGTGTGGTCGCGCCGCGACAAGGACCGCTCGCACGACGCCGCCACCGTGCTGGCGACCGTCAACCAGTTCAACGCCGTCTCCTTCCGCGTCATCTCGACGGTGCTCGTCGAGCCCAACCTGCGGCCCGTCGACCGGTCCGACATCCTCGCGGCGTGGCTAGACATAGCGAGGGAATTGAGGGTGCTTAAAAATTTTTCTTCTTTGAAAGCCATAATTTCGGGACTGCAGAGCAATCCCGTGTACAGGCTGAGAAAGACGTGGGCGTTGCTATCTAAGGAGAAAGCTGAATTGTTCGAGGAACTGGCGAGGATATTCAGCGAGGACAATAATAGATGGGCCCAGCGCGAACTTTTGATGCGCGAGGGGACTGCGAAGTTTGCTGATACGGTAGGCGAAAATGATAGACAATTGCAAAAATTGCTACACGAACGCGGATCGCCAGGTGTCAGTAATGGGACGATCCCTTATTTAGGTACGTTTTTAACTGACCTTACGATGATCGACACCGCTATTCCCGATACCGTCGCCGATGGTTTAATAAATTTCGATAAAAGAAGGAAAGAATTCGAAGTGCTTGCGCAGATTAAATTACTACAAGGTGCTGCCAACGCTTACCATTTGCCTACTGATCCAATGTTTGATAGATGGTTCGACTCGGTGATAGTGCTCGATGATAGGGAGGCGTATCAGCTATCGTGTCAAATCGAACCACCAACGAATCCACCGAAAGAAAGGCGTCCGAAAAAATTAAACGATAACAATAACCACGGACACAGGAAAAATGATTCTATTGCTAGTACGAGTTCCAGCAATAGTTCTCAATTTTATTGCGAGACAGATGGTGTTGGAAATACCTGGAAGAGAGATAGCCTGGAGCGCCGAATATCACCGACAAGATTGTCCCATGGTTCGTCCTCGTCGTCTATACCTTCATTAGATGTTTCTTTATCAAGTGCAAATAGTGGACAGAAACCTGCAAATGGCAAAATAGCAGCTACGAGTCCTGCTCACCCGAATGCTAGGAGTGGTCCTGATTTCTACATAATTCGAGTAACATATGAGTCCGATTGTGTGGAGACCGAGGGTGTAGTGTTATATAAATCAATAATGTTGAGCAACAACGAACGCACACCGCAGGTGATTAGAAACGCAATGCTCAAACTCAACCTCGATGGCGATCCTGATGGCTACACCTTGGCTCAAGTTTTGCCGGATAAAGGTATGTTTCACTCTTTTTTTTTAATGCCATAACTTTTACATGCCTAGAAGATTGTAAATAATTTACTTTGTTAAAGATTACTTATGTATCATTTTTCACAATTAAAACGTATTAAATATTTTTTTGTAAAACAAACGAAAACATACTATGGCTAGTCATAATATAAAAGTGTATTATCTGCCTATATATAAATATACTAGCGGACCTGGTAGACGTCGTCCTACCATTACAGACATTATTTCATTTGGTGACATACCAACAGCAGTGCCACCGGGTCCAATTGTGTTTTGAAACCATGCAGGAACCCATTGAAATATACATACAAAATTTCATCAAAATCGGTCTAACCGTTTAGGAGTTACACAAGATGTGACAAACACATGTACGGAAGAATTATATATATTGATATTATTTCGGACAGTACAATTTTGAGATATCCTATCATACCAGAAAACAATTTTGCTAAATCATTCTAGGTATGTCCGAGATCACCAGAAATGCTCTGGGGATTTAGTTCAAATTCACTGAAAATATTTTATTTCGTTTTTCACCCGTTTGTATGTTTTCGATAAATATGTTTCAATAAATAAAATATTTACTTTTCAGAAATGGTTTTGCCGGCTAACGCCAACGTATATTATGCTGTTAATACGGCGTACAACTTAAACTTCATCTTACGACCTCGCAAGAGCCAACAAGAGGAGGCGATTCTTAATGGAAAAGCAAAAAATAAACGAACTTGATTATACCTCAATATCCCTTCATTATTTTGCTGCCCGTTCACATAGTAAGACTCTATGACAGCTCGTTAACAATACGACGAAGATACACCAAACAAAAATTTAAATAATTTGGAGGACGATAGTTTCCTTACTTGTTAACTCAAAAACTATTTGTACAAATAACATTTTCATCCTTTTCATAAATTAGTGTTAAAGTACCCGTGCCTCATGTTAATATAAAATTGTTAATTATGTACAGGACATTCGTGTCTGTACATGTGTGCTTGTAGTATACTTAATACGAGAAGTATTTGATAATTATAGTTATTGTAACCGAATGTACCTAACTGTAAATACCATGCTCTCAATGCCACCTCTAAGTTAAGTGTTGTATTATTAACTAATTGTAATGTGATTTATCTATATTTGTATATATTGATTTTGTATCACGATTAAGAATCTCGTAAATTAAGAATACTCTAGTAAAAATAATAAGCCAAAGGCGATATCATAATATGTAATAGCAAGGTGCTGTTTCCCTTTAATATAAAAAAATCAGCTTTAAAATTTAACACGTTTAAACCGAATTTCGGATAATATTTAACAGTTTAACGTTTTTTACTTATAGTATTGATATTTAAATGAAATCTTCTAAAAAGTAAAACATAAGTGATTTTGTAATCAAATTGAAATAAAAGACTAGTACTGGCTAAATAATTTGTATACATGTTGCGTATAAAACGTAGTCTACTTAAACCGCATTTGAATTATACAATGTGCCTATATTAATTATTGTTTTTATTTTATATATATCTTTCATATTTTGGGACATTTAATACTGGTTCTATAATACTCTAGTAGAATAAAAAGTGTTCATGTTACCTAAAGTTAGTCTGAAAATTAAGTAATAGACCTACCATTAGTGCAAAATTGGCTTAACGTCAATATCATTAAAAAGTATATAAATAACTTGTTAGAAAATAATTGAAAAATATATATTGATATATTCTGGCAATTTTAAAAAGTATATCAATTCGAATTTTAATCTTATAGAGTTAAGACTCTTTTGTACTAATTGCACTAATGTTTCAAAAAGTGCTTTTGTAAATAATTATACCTTCAGTGTAATATTGTAGCTGCCACCAGTGTCCCGTATGACGTCATATTTTGTGTAATAAAATAATAATAATAATAATTTATAATAATTGTTTTATTTTGTAATTAAACTAACGCCCGTATATAATATATATTATTATTAAATATTCGCTTTCAATGATGATATTTGTTAAATAATAACAATGAACAACTTTAACATTGAATTGATTTGTCGTGTTCTCTTTGCTCGATATCTTGAATTATCTATGAATTTTGATTATGAATTTGTTATAGAAACTTTGAACTTAGAAGTAAAAAATAAAGTGGGTATAAGTAGTTCAGTGGAATAGTGTGCATACGTAAATCTAAGGGTTATTTATCTTTATTTCTTCTTTTGGAATATGTTTGACGAATTAGTTACGACTAATAACGATGACTATTCTTTGTGTCTGTAAGTGATTGTACTACGCGCAATGTATCGTTCCTTACCTCTCATTATGTTTTTCCCCCCTTTCTATAACTTTTAGTAATAACAGGTAATTGACATTAGAGTGATTAGACTAGTCGTAATATACCTACATTAATTATTATAAAATATTCTAGCTATAAATAATTTGCCATTTTATCGGAAGAAACGTCTGCTGTAGAAATCCTGGGCATAGGCATCAATGAACTCATTAACGGCATTTTCACCGCCTTATTGGATTTCAAACAGGTATTCTAACATAAAACAGCAGTACTTGGTATTGTTGTATTTCGGTCAGTGAGCCAGTGTAATTATAGGTACAAGGGACATAACATATTCGTTCCCAAGGTTAGTGGCGCATTGGCGATGTAAGCAATGGTTAAAATTTCTTACAATGCCAATGTCTATGGGCGTTGGTGACAACTTACCATCAGGTGGCCCAAATGCTCGTCCGCCTACCTATAAAAAAATGCTCTGGTGAGCATAGTAGATGACGGATGAGTTTCAATTCGTCTAGTGTGTGCTATATACATAAGATTTTTCGTAAGTAGTGGACTAGAGCAATGATCAAGCTCTATTGTTTGACAGCGAGCTTATAAGCATTATTGCAATTCATCACATTATACCTCTGCAGTAATTGTTGTATATGTAATTGTTGTGTCAGGTCTATAATGAACAATTGAAATTATAATGAATTAATTAGTCGGTGCAGATTCACACATATATTTATGTTCAGCTTCTTATGATTCAATTTGCGTTTGGGACATGATTGGCTGCCTCCCCTCGGTCTAACCGAAGCAACGGATGTTTTCGATTGTCATGTCGTATTCACTTTCTATCTCACAAGTAACAATCCGATACAAATGCTTATTATATGTGCATCCACATCAAATTTCGACGTAAATAGGTCCATTTTCCGAGCTATTTTAGCTTTCCAATTTGATAGAATTTAATTCCGTAATCCGTAACAGCCTGTGAATGTCCCACTGCTGGGCTAAAGGCCTCCTCTCCTCTTTTTGAGGAGAAGGTTTGGAGCTTATTCCACCACGCTGCTCCAATGCGGGTTGGTAGAATTCACATGTGGCAGAATTTCAGTGAAATTAGACACATGCAGGTTTCCTCACGATGTTTTCCTTCACCGTAAAGCACGAGATGAATTATAATCACAAATTAAGCACATGAAAATTCAGTGGTGCTTGCCCGGGTTTGAACCCACGATCATCGGTTAAGATTCACGCGTTCTTACCACTGGGCCATCTCGGCTTTTAGTTATTATATTATATATATTAGTTTTAGAATTTAATTAGTATTGTTTTATCACTTACCTCGAAGACTACAGCTAATTCCAAAGCAGTCTGAATGAATCTACTTCCATATTGGCTTTCAATCCATCGTCAACAACTTTTGTCTCGGGTCAGTCTGCCTCATTGTTGAGATAAAATATAAATTTTAATTTCTAAATTTTCTTAACGAAGACGATCAACGTCGGCTTAGCTCTCTCTGTGAGCAAAAATATAATACTATTAATACTCAAGGTTTATTTAGTACTAATACTACTAAAATACCACTCTCCTTTAAATAATTATATAGCAGCAGAAAATTGCAACTCAGTTGTCACAATTATGGCAACTCCTCAGACTTTATTTCATTCTTTTCCTCCTAGAGTGAAGCAATTGAGAGCGCCATCTATTAATAACTTTGCAAATCATAAAAAACAACTTACTTCTTTTTCTTCAAATCATTTGGCGCTGTTTTACTAGACGAATGTTTCAACATCATTTGAGAGTTCTATTTTTAATTTTTGTCCTGTAATATTAAAGACGGTAATAGCTTCATAGCTTTTTTGCACTGATTTTATTACATAATTCTTAAAGATTCATTGTTTTTTTTATAAATATAAGATTTTGTCACTACAAATAAAAATTACATTATATTTTATAATTTTTTAAATATTTAAACATAGCTTGAAAAGGTATAAGGATTTTAGTATGATTTTATATTTATATATTTTTGTCGGTCCGGTTTTTAAGATAAGTTATATATTTACCTATCTTATGTTATTTTCTATTATTCCTGATAGAAAGTGATAATTTGGTCTTAGATGGAAATGTTTAGAATATGTCTATTCTCTGTTGTCTTTCTGGTAAGGAGTTTCACTTTGTACTCGTAAGCAGCAAAGCGCTCCGTACCACTTCTACCAACATAGAATGTCAATGACAAAAAGATATGACGTAAGTAGTTACTATATGTCGTGAAACTCTAGTCTAGAGCATACTCCCCAAATATATTTAGTAGGAAATGGATACATAGATTACGCCGAAGCTCACTCGTTTAATAATTGTGATGATAGTGAACTATGATAAAAATATAATCATAGTCAAGTGTATAACATCATGTATATAGAGAGTCCGTCGGAACCTTAAAGGTGGCTGCAGTATTTCAATTGTCAGAGCATTTGAACCTATTGTTGCTATGAGGTGTTAAGGCGTGAAAAAATGCTTAACCGTAAATATTTTTCACACTGACATTGTCAATACTCACTGGCAGGTCAATAAATATACATAAACGTTGCAATAACTACATCGTCATCATCATAATAGTTTTAGCGGATTACAAAAAAGAAGTTATCCATTCGGCTGGTTTACTTAGAATACTTATAGAAATTTAAATTAATATGGCTTGAACAGACTCCTCAGTTTGTGATAATTCGAAGCTAAAGAAAGTAAGTGAGAAAAAAAGTAAGAGTGAAAGATTGGTAGTCATTGTGTATATACCAAGTTATTATGAAATTAAGTTAATACAACAGTCATACGAGTTGACCGCCTAGATATATTTGTTTCGTGTAATCTATTCAGACTTGAATGATCTGCGTTGCCCAACACGCGATTGACGGAATTTTAATATTAATCATGACGCTTTGTGCAATGACAACAATTAAGTCAACCTAAATATGAAAATTAACTTATTGAATAGGTAATGACAAATTGAAAACATTGTAAATAATAAAACAATGGAAAGCTTTAAATGTTAGTGTGGGTAAGTTTTAAGCAGCCGGGCGCGTGACGCGCACCTGCGTGCCGCCACCGGTTGACAGCGGCTTGGCTGAAAATTTCATGGCCGTCGTATTGAGCGCCAACAGCGGGTCCGCGCAGTCGCGTCACATCACCGCGCGAGCACCCTCGCCGCGCCACTGTCCGGAGGCTCTCCCTCATAATAACAACACGCGCGCGATCCGCCGCCCTGCTCCGACCTCTCGCATTTAGTGCCGGTAGCGTGTGCAGTGCCACCACGTGAACCTTTCTTTAGGAACGATATGTGAATAACAAAGTCTTTGTGTCCGCTCCCATTGGAGCTATGCCTCGTTATCGCACAGCGCGCAAAATGAAATAGTAAGGTGAGTTTATGTCATATTTATTATTTATATTGAATTCAGCTACATACGACTATTAATTCTACGAGGCCGATGTTTTGATAAGTTATGTTATAATATATATTTGTTATTCTTTTAGAAAAACATTTTATTCCTACATATATTTAATTATAACTATATTATGGTTAACTTTACGCGAATATCGGATGTTCATTCATACGTAATATGTTAAGTTATGTAGTAATATTGGTTAGTTGGTGGGAGCGGCCGATGTCTACGACGAAGCTCTACGAGTGCCGCAATCTGATTATGGCACACCCACTGAAATATAAGAAACGATAGAACACTAATCTTATGAAAATATCTTTAGGAATGTTGGTAATTAGTTAACGTATTTTTCAGTCTTTATTTACATTATATATTCAGCATTGAAGTGATGTAAGTATTACTCTATGGGGCGCTTTGGTGAAACCAGGAAGTCAATATTTATGAATATTTAATCATTTTGGCTATAAATATAAAATGCCATTAGTATGTGATATTGGCTTATTTGCCTCTAAAGAATAAATTATGATCTTAAATACGTTGCTCAAACAATAAGTTGCGTGATTTATTTAATAACTATTTAAGCTGTAACCTTTGAACGTCGACAATATAACAGTATATAAGCTTTTCAGTTTATAATTTTTATATAAATAAATAAATCTATGTATATGACATGGTGGTATAAGCACATTATATTATAAGAATTTGCCATATATTATATATAATATAGATAGCTTGGATTACTTTAATAAAATAATGAATGAAGGGAGTGTTAAAGGACAAGTAGAAGTCAAAGTCTACATGTAAACTGAAACTACTCAAAAATAAGTAGGAAATGACTTGAATGCAAACAAAATACCTTAAAACAAAACCAGGCTACCGGTAAATATATTTTTAATATATAAAAGAGAAAAAAAGTGATGCAGTTTTTATGGATAAATTATAAATAAACGGTGTATGCAGCATAGTACGCTTAAAATGTTTGTAGTTAAAATTAACGTATTTTTTTTTAATCTGGGTCATTTGTATTTTATATTAAGCGGTTCTTGCGTGACGAATATAAGAAACTCATATTTCTTATTTCGGTTCAATTTTTTTTGTTTATACATGTTATAATTGAACCAGTATTGTAAAGAATTAATGTTCTTTACTACATATTAGTAGCATATTCGGTTGTATTATCATCAGCTTCAAGGGTGTGCGCAATTTTTCACTTCAATCGACTTTATAATACACATAACAGATGCAGTTAAGTAAAAGCTTGTTAAGACTGTTCGTGGAAGTCACATATTTTAAAAAGACATGAATATGAAAATATTATTTACATTAATAATATTTAATGTAACAAACATATGAAATAACGTTGCTATGTTTTTCCTGATTTTTAATGAATAATAAATAGTAGTTTAACGAAGTCTATAACAGTTAATTGTATAACGTGCGGAGTAATCGCGTGACATTAAGGGTCGAAACACGCAACGTCCATAAGAATCCAGTAATTCTGTGGTATTACCGTGTTTCTAGAGAACAGCTCTAACATATGAATGGTACAGCTTTATCATGTTAAAAAAGCGCTAATAAAATAGCGTTTTACTTACAAAAAATACAAAATTCAACTTTCGAAATTTATAAACATTAATTAGATTGCTTTTATTTAAACATCGATTCCTCTCTTTCTGTCATTATTAATTTGACATTCGAAAGTAGAAGGCACAGCATTGCTTAACTAATCACCTTATACTTTATAATATATATACATAATAATTATTCTTTGATTTTTCGCATTCACGAAAAAATACTAAGCCGTGTGATTGTTTACATTAAGTTAGGTTGTAGTAGGAGGCTATGTAGTCTGTGTTTTAGTTTTTATTATTTGAGATTTATTTTATTACGTGATTGGAAACGAATAGTCTATACGGGTGGTTTTTAACGAATGCTGTCCTAACTATAACAGATATATTGAAACTATACAGACGATCCATCTTTATAAATAGAATAGTAGTGGTAGAATATAGAATAATTTATAGAAAATAAATATTAAAACTCGTAAGACGCGTAAGAAGATCATTTGGCGCGATAAGTTTTGGCTATGCGAAGTCGAAATGGCTATCAAGTATATAAATATAAATATAATTGTGAATCACTTCTGTTTCTGTACATAATTTTTATTTTGTGATCAAGTGTTAAACGCTTACTGGTTTTCTAAACAAATATTTGTTGTTGTTTTTTGTGGTTATAGGCTGCACATCATTTGACGAAAGTTCGTGCATTGCCTTTATTTTGTTTTATAATAATTTTAACAATTTAGCAAAACACTAATTAACCAAAATAGTGTTGCTAGTAATAATATTGTTAAAAAAGCTTAAGATGAGGGAATTTCATTGCGAATGTTATTTAACTTTATTTTTTAATTATATTAATGTTTTTTAAAAGAGCAAATAAAATATTTATATTGTGATATACATGAATAATGCTATTCCTATAGTATGTCTAATTTTTTGGGACAATTTATGTATATTTTACGACTGTCGAAAGAGGGTAGTCATTGCGAATAGAAATTAGGCTTCTGAACGGGACAGAGATGTCGTAAACAAAGCGATAAAACACAAAGTGAAATCTTTTACGACAAAACTTGTATAATCTTTACTTTAATACTATATATTATTCAATATAATATAATTTTATAAGGTATATTTTGTTATACCTTAAAAATTTATATTTATTGTTAGTAGTAGTAATAAGTATAATATGTAGAACTAAAGAAACGTTTTTTTTTGTATTATTGTATTTTACTATTATTTAAAAGAGATTAAATTAAATAAAAATAAATGTGTTCCATTGTATATACTTTAGATCATTAACTTTTTAATATTTTTCATAAAAATGAAATATTATTCAGACTAAGTAGATTTAGTGCATATCCATAAAATATAATGTATCCACTTAATGTATTAAGTATTATTGAATTGTATGGTTTCAAGTACTATTGCAAAGTTGTACATCGTCAGACTTGAAGGTCATGATATTTGCAAGAAAATTATTCATTTTTAAAAAAGGTAACGCAATACATTACAGTAACAGAAATAGTATAAATAGTTATAAATTATCATAAAACAACAATAGTTGAAAGTTAACGTTAATGTGTCGTTTTTAGTTTATACTTCTTGCTCTGTCAGAAGCATTAGATAAAGGTACCTTACAATCACCATTCAGCACAATTACCACAAAATTCTAAAAACCGCAACTCTACAAGACTACAATTTCTTAAAAAAATAACAATTTAATTTATTACAATACTTACTATGATTTAAATTACAAAATATATATGATTAAGTACATACTTACTTAATTATTAAAGTACTAATAAAGGTTTTTTTTAATTGAAATCATAGAATTAATGATACTTATCAAAGGAAGCCCTTAATTCTTCAAATTTTATTTAAAAAAAAAAAACTTGATGTTGATTGCGGAATTATTACTAGATTCAGTTTTATTGCAAGAAAGTGCATAAAATAATGATCCTTATAATTCAATATATACATAACTAAATAGTTTATGTTTACCAAAGAAGATACTTTCTCCATCATTATTTTATTATATAATTTTTTATCTGTGACTTAGTTATAAATAAATAGCGTTTCAAAGGTGACATTATCCAGGCTAATAAAACTTTTGCAAAAAACATCATGTTTAAGGCGTTTGTATCACGCAAAGTTAAAGTTAGTTCGCGATATGCATATTTAAGTTTTTTCTTTGAACTGTTTGTTAGTTTACTCTACTCAAAGTAAATTGCAATATACAATACGGTCATTTATTTCATTAATGCTATTTAGCCGAAGTAATCAGAGTGTAGTTATATTATTATTAAATTTACTTTTACCAGTGTAAGAAAAAGTAATAGTATTTATTGCAGTTTGTTATTTTTCCTACATTTAAAGGTTTTTTCTTTTTTATAGCTATTGGTACTGCAGTTTCAGCAAATAATAATTTCGCCAGCATTAAATAGTTATTATTTACTTCATTCGTACTGTATTGTCAAAGTACTTCTGGTTGTATAATTTTTGTTTTAAAATTATTTTTGTATTTAGGCAGTTTTTAAATAGTTATTAAATATGACTAACTGCCCGTTCTGACTTTTTTACGGATGAATCCTTGATGATGAATGATGAATCCTTTATTAATGAACGTTTACGTCGCGAAAGAAGTAACTAGCTAAATTTCAAGTCAATCGGACCTATAGTTTCGGATAACTCGCGATGAGTCAGTCAGCGAGTGTTATTTCGAATATATACATATATAGATACAGATGAGACACACGAATATTATAATTTTCCTATTTTAGGGCTCTACCCTCTTTTAAAAAAACGATAAAAACCATTTATTTTGCAAAAATACCATTAATTTTGCAAAAATAAATGGTTTCATGTTCGCAAAAGAAAATAATTTTCCAAGTGAAGGAAAAATATACGACCTTTTTATTCAGTTTACTTCTTGTTGTATCACTTGGATAAAATTGGTATACCTGGAAATGTTTCCGCCTTATATAAAAGTTAGTTACGGCCGCACTGTGCATCACTATTGAGACCTTTATGCCCTCGTAACTTTACCGTGTGCTCGTCAGGCTTCGACCTATTTATTATTGAAGGCTTTTTACATAACATTCTCTAAACCATTCAATTTATCAATTAAAATTTTATCGCAATACTCAAAAATACGTACACTGTAGATTAAATAATTAAAACAATTGTTTTTAACCATAAAGGACGTTTGTTTATTATACTTTTGTCATTATACAATTTGTAACATCTACTATACATCAAATATTACACATCTACGATGTAATGTGTACGGGTGCGAATAATAATACTTATTATCTGATTGTGATGTCCCACTACTGAGCTAGGCTTATGTACTCAATCCTTCTGATAGAAGTCCAGTTCATCTTGCCATCTCCGTCTAGGCCTGTTTCGTTGCCCAATGTGAGGAACTAATTTGATTGTGATTTTTTCCCAAAGACCACTGATAGTCACATAATACACTAAAGCTGATATTAATCCTAGTTTTATTATAACGAAACATCCTTCCAAGTGACATAGATGATTATATTAATAACTAGCTTCTACTCGTAGAACTAATTTGCCTAAAAGAACCCTGTTTACGAGTCGTATATTAAGATGTGGGGGATATATACGCCAGTGATTTTCTCTTAAGGTATATCAGAATATTGCTCTCCATAGGTTTTCTCGAGAGAGTCCCTTCAAACGTTTTCGTTTTCGTTGTGTCTAGCATTTTTTTGAGAGGGTGCGCAAGTACAAATATCTGGGGACATGGCTTAATGACACCTGGAGCTGTGAACAGGAGGTAAAGACTCGCATCGAAATAGCTCGAAGTGCCTTCTGCACGTTGAAAAAAATACTCTGCAATCGCAGACTTAAGATCCCTGTGCGCATACGACTCCTACATTGTTACATCTGGCCTATACTTCTTTACGGATGCGAGGCGTGGACAATTAAAGAAGACCTCAAAAAACGTATAGAAGCTTTCAAGATGTGGGCATATAGACGTATGTTGGCTATTAGTTGGACTCAAAAGGTCTCGAACGTGGAAGTTTTGCGACGCGTCAACCAAAAACGGCAACTTTTGGAGACTGTCAAGAAGAGAAAGGTTGCAGAGCTGTTGGGCGTAGAAAAAAGTCTTGTCTGTGCAACATCCGTGAATGGACGGGAATCGCGAGTGCTGCCGAACTCTTTCGCCTCGCGAAGAACAAGAAGGAGTATTTAAAGCTGACTGCCAACCTTCGCTAGTCGGAGTGGCATTCGAAGAAGAAGAAGCATTTTTTTAATCTGACTAACTTACTTGGCCAAGGTCGAGATACTTATCGAAGTATTGAATTCATCGGATGTTAAACGCTGTTTGTCATCGACTCAATTTTGGACTTGTACATGAGAAATCCGGCCTTGGAGCTCCGAGTTGATATTCGTGCTATGAGCCTGCGGACGAAGTAATTAATTATTTATTTATTTAGACACGCCAACATGAAAACATACAAAACGTTTTTAACTAAATTATACTAGTAGATTACATCATACCAATACATAGTTTCCCAATGTAAGTCTATAATATACATGTACAGCATTCACAAAAACAATAGTCTAGACATGTTACTGCAGTGAATAAACAAAATATATTATGTAATAACAGTTTAAGCCCTTGTATTATGAATATAAATGTGAGATTAGTTTCTTCTTAAAACTAATACAAGTGTCATTAATATTTCATGGGTTAATGTAGAAAATCGATTATAGTCGATTTGAATTCTCGATAAGGAGTTACACTGAGGAGACGGAGATTCCTTTAACGTTAGGAATGTTGAGATTTATACTTTGCATGAAATGACTAGTCTTGTATTTCCCGAAAACAGCTTTAGAAATTATATCTATAATACGCGCTGATTACTTGGCAAAATAAGTTTCATGCTTTCAATCCTTGTGACTCATATTATAGGTAGTAAGGTAGGAAATACCAGAATAGTGGAATGCTAGTTGCTTAGTAAATGGCTGTTGAATGCTTTCGATTAATAGTTAGTAAGTTTCATAGTGACGGTTCCACACAATTGAAGCAAACTCTGATTGACTACGAACAAATTAATTGAATAAAATAATTTTGGTTTTAAGCAAAAATCTCGTTTCTTTTTAAGAACCGTATCATTTTCAGAGCATATTTAACAACAGCATCAATAATGTAATTTGAACTTTAATTTACTGACTATTTAAGTCATTTTGTATAAGTTGTATATCTACGGTTGACTGGAGAGTTTTGTAATATCCAATCGTATCATCAGCAAAAAGAGTGGATCGATGGTATTGTATGACAATTGTATCGGTATTTAAAAAAGCCTTGAACAGAACGGGAACGAACGAAAATATTTGAGGTACACTTAAATCTGCCAAATAGTCGTCTGATCTGTGACAGGTAACTACCACATACTGAAGTATTTTGTGGTATACTAATTTATTTATGAGAAGTGAATGTGCAAACTTAATTGAAAAAACTAGAGAAATCTACAAATATAGCGTCGCTGACCTCTGTCAATTTTTTGCTGAGACACATCATCTATGATATAAAATTTGTCTCCATATAATCCTTTCCTTAATTCAAACAGGAGTTCTGAAATTAAGTAATTCATATAGCGGGTGATAATCGGGTATACTATAACTTACTATAAGCATATAATATATAACTATTTACTGCTATTACTGGAAATATTTTATCAGATAAACGGGAATTACAAAATATAAAATAATAGTCTCAACATCAATGCCTCTTTGCCCAGTTAGCTGCTAGCTTTCTGAAGAATTCTTTCAGTATGGTCCTAAGCAGTTTAAGTGACAGCGGATCTTTGTTTTACTGCTTTTTCTACGTGGAAGAATGGTCATGTAGTCGAAGGTATTTTAATTAAAACAGTACTATTATTGAAAATGTATTGAAAATATTATATAACGTATTCAGTAGATATTGAATTTATTGGAAGATTAAATTATAAATAAACCTCTTTGATAAATTTTCATAGATAATAGAATTATTAAAGGAAAACCACGGGTTCGCATGAAAAATAAGTTACATTTAACAATTAAATATTTAATAATTTAATTAAAATAGTTTTATCAAAATCAAAATATAGTGTAAATAATTTCGACAAAATTTTGCTGTTTATAATTTTACATGAATACTATGTCGAATTACCAATGAACGGTCTATGTATTTAACTTAAGTAGTTGTAACCTTTTATACTCGTTGAGCTCTTATTTGGAGAGGAAGTTGAGTTATTAGATTACGTCGATTGAGTTTGCTTTAACTAACGTAACGGGATGAGTATTTACCCACCTCGTTGAAATATAAAACCTACCTAATTTTTTCTGTAAAAAGACAATTTTAACATTCTCTATTATTTTTAGAAATAATTTTAAATCAACACATATTTTTCTCATTTGAACGATAAGTGAGCTTAAATAATTTTATTACAGACACAAAAGACAAAGCGTGTTAGACACCATTGGTGACGGTGTAAAGCATATTTAATATTTCTTATTGTATAAATGTTTATAGTGGTAACCACTTACTTACTTAATAAAATAAAAGAAAAACAAAAAAAAATATGCACTTTATATTTTAATTTACGCAATCGTATGTGCTCTAATAATAATGTAATTATATCATAAAGGTCATGACAGTACTTTGATGTTGTTTGTCGAGGAACGAGGCCGGTCGCTTGGAAGAGATTCGGATGATGAGCAGCGAACCGAGTAATTGCTCCCACCTTCATTATTTAGACTTCACTGATTATTTTACAAACAAGCTGTGTCGAATCTTCGTAAAATGTAGTCAAAGTAAATTTATAACATTGATTAATTATATTAATCTCGTATATTTAAGACGTTTTATTTTTTAATATTTCATTAAAGCTAGCATGCAAGCTAATATTTGTTATTTAATTTAATTTCAATTGCTATGAATTGTTTGTTTAAATATTGTAGAAATGTTTAATGATTTTGGTAAGAAAGGTAATAAACATACCTTCCTTTAGTACGTCTAATGTTTGCAAAGGTGAGGTTATAAATTTACGTGATTATGTTATCAAACTAGAAACGGAATTAAATGAAAAATATAGTAAAAGATGTTTGAAGTGGCTGACACGGTCTTATATCACTAGACGCTTCGTAACAAAAATGCTTAGGACATAATAATCGTAGCTGTAGCGTCGCTACGTAGTAACAGCGTAGCCCATCTCTGCCCGTGCCCTACTGGCCTAGTTTTCCGGCCTTGAACTCCTATCCCTTGGAACTCCTGTGACGTCATAAGTTTTCACGTAATAGCTAAATTGGTGACTATATTTCTTAATATGCCATTTTGTTTTCATGATGTCTTACTGGTAAGGGTACGCAACGATGATTCCTTCTATAATATTTACTTAGGTATATAAATTTTAATTATAAATATTTTTTTATTTTATAAATATTATTTAAATATTTTGAAAAACAATATTTATGTTTGATGAAATGAAATAAAAAAAAATATTGATTCAGCTTATGTATAAGAATACATGCTTAGTTTTTTATGTATAAAATAGGTAGGTGGACGGATAAACAGGCCACCTAGAGGTAAGTGGTCACCATAGCCACAAAATATAACATTAGCGCTTTAAGAAATATTTACCATTCCGTACATCCCCAATGCACCACCAACCTTGGGAACTAAGATGTTATGTTCTTAGTTACACTGGTTCACTAACCCTTCAAACCGGAACTCAACAATAATAAGCGGCCATACGCAGATGTTATGGAATTCTTATAATTACATTGTCACTTTGTTTTACTCGACGTGTTAGTAGATGAACATGAATTGGCATTTACAAAGTGCGCCGTCATCTGAGCGTAAAAGCGACGCTGTTGACCATTATTATGTAATTATTTAATTACGTATACTCATGTATGTGTAAATGATTAATGTGAAGAAGTTGAACTATTGCATACTTTTTTATGTTTATTTTTCATGACATTTTTTTTATTTTCGCTTTTAAATATCCTGTAATATTTCTAAAAATACTGATTATTTTGATCGAAACATTGTAAGCATTGTATAATTGTATATATCCATATATTTTATTTGGATCAGTACAATTTCCTGTAACTTTTTGTCCTAATTTATAAATGTCAAAAAAGTTTGAAGTAAGTTTTAATTTATTTTCTTATTGATATATAAACTGATATGTATATAAAAAATAAATTAAGAAAAAAGAAATCACGGCGAGGACTCTAGTCAATTGATAGACTTGTTGTAGGATAGTACAACTGTATATTGCATCAAATATTTTATTCTGTTTATGTTTAAGACTTCTTAATTTTTTATATCTTATTTATCCTGATTATGTAGTCGGGAACTTCAGTGCTTGTCTTTGTTGGACCACCCTTTATATGTGTATAAAACAAAAACAATTAACTAAAAGGGCAATCTTCATTGGTGTACCAATTAAAAAAAATTAGGACCAAATTGATATCTAATTTTAAATGATTCTTCGGCTAAATTCTGCCTGTTGACTATTAACGAAGTTCGCTATTACCTATGAAACTTAATAAGTTACCTTAGTCGATTAAAAGGACAGCCGAAAAAGGATTAGTAAGAATCCCAACAGGAGATATAATATTTAATTATAAAGATTTTATTAAAAATATATTTTATTATGCAATAATATAAGTTGTAACTTATATTATTGCATAATAATAATATATATATATATATATATATATATTTATTAATAAAACTGTTTATATAATGCTCTGTGTGATAAACATATGAAGAACTTTTTATTAAATATAGTTATGTAATAATTTTTTTTAAGTCACGAGTAGTTTTTTGTGATTGTTATTACTGATTTAGATAGAATTGAATAATTAATCATTCCAGCGAATATGTAGCAGTAGCACATGACTATTCTCTATCGACGCCCCAGTATGACCTACATGCGCGAAATACTCGGAAAGCCAACTTCAGTCCGGCCAACTTGGTGTGTACCTGTAGAATTAATATCTACATACAAACTGAGAATTCGATAGAAAGTTGTACAAATTAGTACTAACTTAGAATCCCACTGGAACTATGCATTTCGACGGTACATAAAGCACCTAAGTGGTAATTTCAACATTTGTTCACAACAATTACAGAGTTAGTTATAATAGACTTAGTTATAATACCCACAGGCATTATACATTTTTACGGGACAAAATATATTTAACGCCATTTCAGAAATTGGATAAAATTATATTCAGTTGTTTATTAAGAGGATTAGAGCAATATGTGAAGTTAAAATATTCAGCTAAGTTTCTATGAGGTGTGGTATTTTTAGATTTTTCATTCGGAACCGGAGGTAGATTTTTGACAATAATAAATGTTATCTGTTGAATAAAGATTTTCAATTTGAATATACATCTCAAAGGAACTATGCATTATCTAAATGAAAACAATCCATTGTTCTATCGTTATGTGATAAAGGACAAAATAACAAACAGAATTTTACGCATTCATAATATCAGCAGGGATAAATTTCTTCATATTCTTTGTTATTTTTGTTTTTTTTTTTAAGATTAATTAACACAGATTTTTTAAAAACAAGGGCAACAAAAGCGAGAGATCAAGCAGATGATAAATGAATTCAAACACTATTGTTCCTTGAGAAAAGCGTAACAGGATATGCATAAATATGCAGGGACTGTTTTAATTAATTCAAAGTTATTACTTCGATTTATATAATAACACAGGTAATGTTTCAAAATCATTTTAACAACATATATTTCTAATATTCCTCATCACCACTTCTTTTAAAATCATTATTAACTAAAATCTTGCTCGAAGCGTGGTATGTGATATATTTTGAGACTAGGGGCACAGATTTAGATAGCTTTTTCCCTGATTGATAAAATAGAAATGCTACCCTGTAGAATCGTAGTTCGTAGACAAGAACACCTTTTCTGTATGTTACTTTATAAATAATAATACTTCATAGTATATTATTTTAATACTCGCAATTCCTTGTTTTAGTAACAAAAACTTTGTTTAATTTTGTTTAATTAATGTTACCTAATATTACACATTTATGACGTCATAAGTTTTCAAACAAGGATGTGAGTTGGCCGTCAACCGAAGTCAGACTGGCTTCATGCCAGACACACGTCTATTCCTAACTTATCAACATGATATATTATTGTCAATATATATCTTACGTATTTGGCTCTTATATATATCAGACACAAAAACCTTCGGGAGATGAACTAAACGTTTTCTTAAACTACCACCATTAAATCACCAATTAATTATATATATATTTTTAATTTAAAAACTTAAGAGTATAAAATAAAATACAATACTGCGATAATTAATTAATTTTAAAATTTGCTTTTCTTTTGTCACTGTCTAAGCTTATCAGTTGTGGAAGGGTAATTGTATTTATTAGTTAATTGGTTAATTTCGTATATTTGTCATTGATAAAGCTACACTGACCGCAGTGCGGCTGTTAGCGCGCTGGCTAGAGCGCAGATATTCATTAATGACAACGTTGTCTGATCAATGACCTGTCAATAACTTGTTCAGTAAAATTATTTCACTTCTGACATTATTCAATATCATAACAAACGAGTTTGTTTTATGAATATATTTTATTCGCGTACCAACTTGATTATTCAGTTCAGTAATTAAATGATTTCGTTGTGCAAAATAGGCTACCACTCATACTTAAAATTGATATATATTTAATTTATCATACTTATTATATATATATATATATATATATATATATATATATATTTATTTATTTATATATATATGTATATTTAATTGTATATATTTAATTATATATATATATATTTAATTTAAAAAAAAATACTTCGTTTGCTTTAAAACTTTTTCATTTTCTAGAACAAAAAATAGTAATATATTATAATAATAATAGTCCTCCAGACCGATTTCGGTTACTGCGGCAAATCTCATGAGAGATAAGCTAACTGCGCAGGACATATTATAGTGCACAAGTGTGTGCGCCAACACAGGTGCACTACCTATTCCCTAACTCTCATAATGCGATAGGATGGCAATCTGACACGACCGGAAAGAATTCAGGCGCTTTACGTGTTTTCCGAGACACGGGAGTGTACACACACCAACTTCCAGACTCCGGGCTGCTACTGAGAATTCTTGACAGAAAAACTCAAAAACTTTTTTTTTATTCCGGGAAAGCAAACGACTCCACTCCACCTGATGGTAAGTGGTAGTGGAGTCCAAACGCGACGACGGCTAGTACAGTCGAGAATGTTCTGCACTAGCCGCCCCTGCCTTGCCGGCCCGCAAGATGCCTCTTTACGCCTCGTTTGGAGGAACCCAGGTTGTAAGAGTAGGGGAACACGTGTGCTGGTAAAGAATTCCATTTTTTAGTGGTGCGACAAAGAGAAGAGTTGCCAAATTTCTTCGTGCGCGATGGAATTGATGTCACAGTAAGGCGGTGACATCGAGAGCCAGCACGCGTAGACTTGTGAAGGAAAGGGGAAGCGGGAATGAGGGAGAATAATTCCTCAGAGCACATATGATATATTCTATAGAAAGCGCTTACCACTGCTATTTCTTGATGCAATTGCAAAGGCTCGAGGGTATTAGCGACCTTTGCGTCGTCGATAATGCGAATCGCACGTCGTTGCAACCGATCCAAGGCCTCAAGAAGGTACTTAGCGGAGCCATCCCAAAGGTGCGAGCAATATTCAACGCAAGACCGCACCTGCGTTTTGTATTTATTTATTTATTTTGGACAACCAACAGTACATACATCAGATAGGCACATAAATAGAGGTTTAAAAGGTTTTTTGACAAATATTCTACTAATTATAGGTTATCACATCTTTCGTATAAGCATCACATTAAACATAGTCATTAAATAAAGTTTTTAGTTAAAAATTACAAGTCCATTAAAATACAAATACATTAACATCATTTAAATTATTAAAAATATTTTGAAATTATTGTTAAAATTACGATTGAATATTTAATATTTATATAAACTTACATATTAATTTAGAGAGAAAAAAAAATTGAAGAAGAACAAAAGAAAAACAAAAAACAATTTTAAAGAACAAAAAAAATGTCATAATTCTATATAAGTTAGTGAATAATAAGTCAAAAAATCAATCAGGTCGATTGAAAGATAGTTCAACGATTTATTTAGGTAATTCAAAATGTTGCGTTTGTACTGAGACCGACTATTATGGAAAATATTCAAATCAGCTACTAGTTTTGAAATGCTATTGTATAAATCTGATAAACGGGGTATAAGTGATTTTTTCCTAATTGCGTCCTGTATGTTCCTGTGTGTAAAAGATTACCTATTCGTCTTGTATTGCTACGAGGTAAATTAAACGTCAATGTGGCCAATAACTCGGGAATATCAATATTATTATTTAACATATTGTATAAAAAAGTAAGAGAATAGAAAATATAACAGGAGCAGTTGCTGTGGCGTGAAAAAACGCCACACTTTGTTCAGAACCCCAAGTTTCCGTGAGGTTGTTTTGATAACAGCCTCGATATAATCCTTTGGATTGAGGTATCAGCGTAATGCCACAGAGGCCTTCCCTCATAGGGGAAAATGGTGACTTTTTCGTTGTGAAAACGTACACCTGTGTTTTCTTGGTGTTGAACTCAACAAGATTATTGACCCAACCTGGGATTTTGAACCCAGGGCCTTCGGGTCTGCGGCCTTATATGTTGCCACTACATATTATGTAGACTAAGGGTAGAAACTTTGTACATATCGAGTGTAAATCAAATCCATTAATTAATTACTGTGCATAGAACATCAAACAGTACGCGTAACTTTAACATATGGCATTAACTCCCATATCGATAATATTACCTCAAGATTACGATTACTACATAATTTTTATTAAAAAGAATATTTTCTCGTTCAGGTAATTAAAATAGATGAATGTGAAAGTTTTATTTTGCATCTATGGTTTTTTATAAACGTAGAGTCGTTTAAACTAATTATAATCGATGAAAATTTTTAAAACAATTTAGCATTGTTATTACAATGATGTTTTATTTTTGGAAAATATAGTTTTGAGAACTAGATTATCGTGAGACTAATCGTTATCTTTTTAAATAATTTCTATATTAACTTTTGAAATATGAGATATGACCGAGTCATCACTGTAAAGTTTTTTTACAAAAGTTTGATCGTTTTTTTTATAATAATATACCAAACTTTTAAATTCACACATTCATTTTCAGTTCATTTAAATTTCATAATTATTACTAGTAGGAAGTCAGTATACCAAGCCCTTTTTAGTGTTTGCAAGTTTTTTTGTTAAATTAGTCTATGCCATGCAGTTTCATTACAGCAATCATCTAGACAGGATGTCCCAAGTACATCCTGTCTAGGTGATCGCAATGCAAAAAATTACTTTATTAACAAAGTATATCGAACACAACAAACTATTGCTGTTTGGCGGTATAATATCTGTTGTGCTATACGAGTGTGCACAAAGCCCTACCAATAAGTTTGTTACTTATTTGGCGTTTATTACTATTGGTTTGCGCAGAGCGATATTATCCATATTATGCTTCTCAGTTAATTTCTTTATCTACCCTTTTAGTAGTTTATTTTATTAAATTATGTTGTGTTATTTTTTAAAAGAATGTGTAACATTCACATTTATTGAAGTTAAAGTTTGAATTAAAGTTTTAAAATGTTTGCAAAAAACAAAAATGTATGATAATATACACTTGGCGTTTATTACTTTAAAAGTAATACCTATTATTGTCTATCAATTATTTTTTTGTTGTGTGAACACACTTGACACTTAAACTGGGATAGTGTATTTAATTAACGATGTACAGTTTCATTTCTTTGTAGAATTGTGTAAATTTATTATATAACAAAAAAAAATAGTCTTAGAGAATCATTTTCTTTCAATTTTGCCATACTAGTGACAATATTACGTCACAATATTTACCCAAAGCCGGTTCTTCCATAAGTGAGCGAATTTGTCCAGTAGATTCTTTAATGGCGCGAATGAACGGAAATGGGCTGGTCTCGCCTGACCGCAAACCTGCGAAACATGAAACGAACATTGTACGGATATACATTTTGCCATCAAACCCTAATTACTTAGAACGATGACGATAGCTTTTATGAAAAGCAATCTAAGCGATTTCATTTAATTTCTCATAAAAGCCGGGTTGGCATAGCTATAAAGCTAATTTATTATCTATACAAACATTTTTAACATTACTTTGACATTACTTTGACATCTATTGCCTACGTTACTTATTATGAAATTTATCACTGTTTGAAGTCTTATTTAATAATAGTGTCGAAAGATATATATAGACGTATTGTTCTTTGTTAGCATGTCAAGGAAAGTCTGTAAACTTGAAGTACCTTGGAACTTGAACTCATTAGCAAACGAGCGGAAGCAAACGTGTGATAGCCACTGCAGGCAGCACGAACTCGTTCATGATAAACTTCGTAAATCTTGAGACTAACGGGTTAAGCTTTGTACAAATATATGTGCGAGAACAAAATTTAAAAGTTTTTAAATTAGTTGCTCTATGATTTTCTAGGGAATAAGATAAAACTTAACAAGAAAAATTGTTTTTTTTTTTTGTGGATTAAATGATGTAATTAAATAATATAAAACGCAATTTGCTTAATGAAGTAGTTTAAATTGTATATTATACTTCTTGAATTGTAATAATTTCACAATTAACCTTTAAGGTAATAAAGACTTCTGTCTTTTATGAATGATTAGTAGCACTTCCCTACATCTTTTTCACGTATTTATTTAAATATCACGGAATATTAATTTCTAAGGCAAAATTTATATGATTTTTTTTGTTAGACATAAAAATAGTTACAGAGGCTTATCTATTAAACTTAACTATATGCCGTCGACATTTTGACGACCTAGAAATCTGTCATACAAAATTTCCGTGTTACTGTTCTGTCCTGGACCGACAATTTTTCCTTCATCTGCAGTTTGTTGCACATTTTTTTTTGTAAATATGACAATAATATACAAAATAACATACTTTTATGTTCGACCTAGAATTTAAAACTAAAATATTATGTAAGTTTCGTATCAATTGGATTTGTAGTTTTGCTTTGAAAACGAAAAAACAAAAACAAACAAACAATTATATTTAATTATAATAAATACATATTTAAAATAAAACCTTTTAATAATAACTGAAAAGTGTAGAACTTGTAACAATTTTAAAATGCCACTAATAGATTGAGAGAGTTGATAAATAATTAGTATGTGTGCATCAGTTTCTACCTTTTTAGGTATTATAATAATGTTCCGCAGATATGGTCAAATCAACTGATAACATGAATTATTTAGCAATGTTTTTTTGTATTCCAACAAATAACAAATATGTACTGTCTGCAAGTCTACGAACTTATAAATTGGAACGCGCCCAGGTGCTACGTGCGCCACTGCAAATTGCTTTTTCTTCTATTCACTTAGTAATTACAACAGCTTGTACCACAAAAAAAATCAGTAAAATAACTTTTTTTTTTCTTCCTTTTGTTTCGACAAGAGCGCTAAAATCAAACCTGATAATCATCAGTTTGCTTGAAGTAAGAGTTTATGTTTATACTGTATTAAATAATTGTAATTATTATTTTTGGTACCATAGAGTGATCGGTTGCCCCCGGCATGAGGTCGGGGGAGGGCGAGGGCTCCGAGCTGGCGGAGTTCGGCGCGCGCTGGCCGCCGCCCTACGCGCAGGGCTACGGCTGGCGCTCCGCCACCCCCCAGCACCCGCCCGCGCACCACCTCGCGAGACATTCACGCTCACAGCAGGTAATTTACAACTGCAACATAAGTTGAAATCCACGATTGTATAGCAGATAAGGCTGTTTAGTCGGTGCATGTCGTTGGGTTATGGCCAGGGCTACAACGCGGCGGAAGTCAGTGAACTGTTGCTATCGTGCAACCTGCTACGCTTGGCGTTAAGCCATACTTGTAATGCGGAATAGAGCTTATGTTAAAGTAAAACACTTGGATTGTTTTGGTTACGCAATAACGATACTACTTCAAGGATGTATACGTCATCGAATACATAAATAAAAATCATTTTCTAAGTTCAATATGTTTTATTATTTTAATATATATTTCGTTGCACCTTTCCTTTCGTTGGCCATTTCTTCTGGCATTCGCTCATTCAATTCAATTCATTCATTCACCAAATATGGATTATGTTTCGCTACATTGAGCATTAATTACCTTTTTCGCTAATACGTTTGCCATATCATTTTATATCATTCATTCAAGCAATATTTTCCATCCCCGTATAAAAATAAAACGAGTAATCATTTTATAATCTAATATCATGATTAGAATCTTTTTTAGTGATAATTGAATTGAATACAATGACGTCTATAATTGCTTACGTTGAAGGTATAGCCTTCTGACCATGTTTAGTTTGTAAAAAATATTTCATATCTCAATATCTTTATTTACACTAAGGTATTATCAAACCCTATTAATCTATAGCAAGGAATTGTAGAGTCATTGAAAAAAAATGCATATATTATAGGATATAAGAAAGGTAAACTTGAAATTTATTTTTGATTTTATTTAAATTGCATATAAACTGTTACGAAAGAGCCATATAATTGAAAAGTGGTAGGTACTTAATATAATGTTTGATATTAGCGATTGTTGCAGGATAACCGTCACACCAGTTATGAGGCGGAAGACGCGCGGGCGCGGGCGCGTGGTGGTGTGTACTACTCTCCGCCAGGCACCTCATACACTATAGTGGAACGACCGGCCTCCTCGCACGGTCACCACGCGCCATACTCACAGCATCATTACCCGGGGAAGCTCTCAAGAGCACCCTATCTTGGGTCTTCTAATATTGCTAACAGTGCAGGTTAATATATTGTGTAGTACTATACAAATGTACAGTAAAGTCAAGTAAGTCTTAAAATTTTGTACAGAAAATTATAAATATTGTGAAATTTGAAAGTTGTTAAATATTCGAATAATGTAATGATATTGATAATAATTCCTATATCACGCGCATATTTCTTCTTAGCTTGGTAACTATTTGCTTGTATTACAGTATTCAAATATAAAGAACATTTTTTTTTATAATTAGGAGCAACTAGTCTACGTAATAGTACGAATCATCTAAGTGCAAATGGCAAGAAGAGACCGATATCACCGGAGCAAGTACTCCGTTTGTTCGGTCAAGGGGGAGCCGCGGCGCTGGGCAAGGCATTGCCTCCTTCGCATCCGCCGGCACCTTTGCCAGCACCTCTACCAGCACCATTGCCAGCTAGGCGACATTCGCCGGCTAGTAGTCCAAGCAGCACAACACATCATGTAAGTAATATAAAAGTCCAGGCCAGGTACATTACCTCAGGTAGACATTTTTTTTTTTAATATTTGCCGGGAGGGCAAATGACTCTACTCCACCTGATGGTAAGTGGTAGTAGAGTTCAAACGCGACGACGGCCAGTACAGACGGGAAAAACGTGCTGCACTAGCCGCCTTCGCCTTGCCGGCCCGCAAGATGCCTCTTCACGCCTCGTTTGAAGGAACCCGGGTTGTAAGAGGAGGGGAACATGTGAGCTGGTAAGGAATTCCATTTTTTGGAATTGATGTCACAGTTAGGCGGTGACATCGAGAACCAGCTCGCGTGGACTTAAGAAGGAAGGGGGAAGCAGGAATTAGAGAGAATAATTCCTCAGAGCACTCGCCGTGATACAGTCGATAGAAAGCGCTAAGTGCTGCTATCTCACGACGCAATTGTAAAGGTTCAACGGTGTTTGTGACCTTTACGTCGCCAATAATGCGTACGGCACGTCGCTGAAACCGGTCCAAGGCCTCCAGTAGGTACTTAGCGGAGCCATCCCAAAGGTGCGAGCAATATTCCACGCAAGACCGTACCTGTGTTTTGTACAGCAAGCACAGTTGTTGTGGCGTGAAAAATCGCCGCACCTTGTTCAGAACTCCGAGTTTCCGTGAAGCTGTTTTTATAACAGCCTCGATGTAATCCCTTGGACTAAGGTCGCAGCGAACGTCAATCCCCAGCATGGCGATTTTGCTTTGTATCACCAGCGGAGTACCACAGAGGGAGGGAAGAGGGGAAAATGCTGACTTTTTCGCTGTGAGAGCGCATACCTGTGTTTTTTGGCATTAAACTCAACAAGATTATCAGAGCCCCATTTGGCGATGAGCTTTAATGTCCTATCGAGTTCAATGACAAGATCCTTCCGCCTCTCCTCAATTTCCGCCCGCCCAGCCACTGCGCGTCCATGGTATCCACCATGCACTGTACTATCGTCTGCATAGCAATGTATGTTCCCAAGAGAGAGAGCATATCATTGATATGCAAAAGAAAGAGTGTCGGAGATAGCACAGATCCCAGGGGGACCCCAGCATTCACTACATAGAATTGTGAAGCGCAACCATCAACTAAAACACGAAGGCTACGCTTGTGTAGGAAGCTGGCAATCCAGGTGCATAGCTGAGCAGGCAGACCATATGTCGGCAGCTTGGAGAGAAGACTTCTGTGCCAGACCCTGTCGAAAGCCTTGGAGATATCGAGGCTGACAGCCAACGATTCTTCATGCTTGTCGATAGCTTCACCCCAGAGGTGTGTTACGTACGCTAGAAGATCACCTGTGAACCGTTTTGGTCGAAACCCGTACTGACGATCATTAATTAGACAGTGATCTTCTAGGTAATGGATCAGTTGGTTGTTTAAAATCCGTTCCATCACCTTACAAAGTACTGAGGTGATAGCTATTGGCCGATAATTTGCCGGGTCAGACCGATCCCCTTTTTTGGGAACCGCTTGCACATTAGCTCTTCTCCAAGCCTCCGGCACACATCCCGAAGAGAGAGAAAGTTGGAACAGGCGCGTTAACACAGGAGACAGCTCCGCTGCGCACTTCTTCAGCACTATGGCTGGTATTCCATCGGGACCGCTAGCTTTCCGTACATCAAGTGATTGCAGCTCCGCACGCACATCACGTTGCCTGATTTTGATGTCAGGCATTGTATGGCCACATGAAGGTATTGTAGGTGGCAGCGCACTACAATCAACGATGACGGAATTATCGGCAAAGAGTTTAGCCAGGAGATCAGCTTGCTCTTGCGGACTGTGAGCTAGGGATCCGTCCGGATTTCTGAGCGGTGGCAGCGAAGGTTGGCAGAAATTGTTTTGCACAGACTTGGTCAGACGCCAGAAGCTACGGGAGCCATAAGGAGATACATAAAGGAATATGCATACTATTTTTGAGTAGGTTTTTTCAAGCACTTTAGGATTAAATTTAATAAAGCTAGCGGTTCAAATTATTTTAGAAAGTCATAACAAAGGTACATTACTTATAAGAAGGTAATAGGATATGTCCATTATATTATGAAAACTTTGCTATATTTTTAATGCCTATGAAGATACAAAAATGATAATTGTTATACTATTTTAGAACAATATTTAATCTATTCTAGGGTCATCAAAGTAATGGATTTCTAAAAATAGTTGAATTGTAAATGGTAGTGAGTCAGTGAGAGCTGTCATGTGTAAATAATTTGAGGCGAGTGGCTTGCAGTCGATACCACTAAGTTATTCATGACCGCGGCGGCTAACATTTAAGAAGAAAATGTGGAGTTGGATTGGAGGACTTGTAATCACAAGAAGAATATTCATTATTAAGTTATTAGATAGCCTTAACGAAATACCTTGTGAAGCTTTTTTTTAGTTTCGTTGTTTAGATAATAAATAAAAATGATCGTGTGTTGGTTTGACGTAGGATGGGGGCGTGGCCCTTTCGTGCTCGTACCATGGCCGAAGATATAAAAAACTTATATTGTCAGTTGACAATGAACTACTGTGGTATAAACGCTTATTATTCATATTCAATTACTTTCCAGTTTTGTGTATTAGGAACACTTGTCGTGGCATTATTTTTAAATTCTTGGTTTTCCGTCATAAAGGATATTGATTTTTTTCGAAATATATACTGTCCAGAAGGACGACAAGCAGAACAATTGTAAGAAAAAAAAATATTGATGATATATTATTTCAGTAAATGGAAGTGTAACAAAAAATAAAATTTGACAGAAATAAAATAGTGCGTGATGTGCCTAAGTATTGAGCGGCTTAGTGCAGTTGTTGGCCGTGTTACGTTATCAAATTGGATACTAACAAAAATTATGAGGTAATAAATGTTTATCACCTGTACTTTTTACATTTAAATACTATGAGAAAAGTAAAATCATAAATATAAGATACTAGCGTAAAGTGTAATAGGTAAAATATCAGTAATAAATGAATATAACCTATGTATATTTTATAGAATATAAAATTGCGACGTACATCATGAAAGCAAAAATTTTATTCAATGGGAGGAAAGGAGTAGCTATACTTCGTTTTGTTGATATAATTTAATCGTTGAGTAAAAATATACTTTTCCACTGAATTGACATTTACTGTATTACAAGTAAAAAAGTAGTCTAGATCATAAAGTAGGCCAGATCCAAAGGTATGTTTTAGCTCAATAGTTTGGCTGAAACTATAGAATTGTATACATTATAAAATAATATTTTTAATTTAGTAACTCAGGTGGCTAACTATATTTTTTTTAAATTATAACTCATAGGTTTATTTTATTAGAAAAACCCTGATAAGTTGTAATAAAAATGCGTATATTGAAAGGGATCATGTTAGATTCCTTGTAGCACAAAATACAATGCCGAGAAGTTTGTATGGGCTGTCTGCTCAACTAACCTCCTTAGTGATTGATGAATATAACTCTGAAGGCTCACTTGTTGATCAAATGGGAGAAATAGGTATATGATATTATGATAATTTTATTAAGTCTACGTATAATTTTGTCAACTATATACTAGTAGTCGTACTACGAGAAAGAGCGTGGTAATAAGAAATTGAGCCGGTGAGAATATCTGATATTATAACGATTGACTCAATTGTGCAAGTATGAAGTTAAATCCGGGCCTAGTTATTTTAAAGGACATTTAATTTATGATGATATTTTTTTTATTTTAATTATTTTAATTTTGAAGTAATCAAGTATATAAAAATATTAAAATTAAATGTATTCCTGGGAATAAGCTATCTTATTAAATTAGCTGCAATGAACATAATTATAAAATTAAAAAAAAAACATTTTCTTTCATGTTGTATTATTTTCGTTTTGACGTTGGTGTTAGATCGCAATTTTCACTTCGCTATATTGTTTGCGATTTCCTTTGGAAAAGATATTTAGAACTGTTGCAACTGGGACTTTACAAACAAATGGGAACATGTTCTGGTTGCAATTGTACAACAGCGCATACTTGAAAAATCTTGGCTCAATTTTAAAACAGAGTGCACGTTGCATTTTAACGACATGTATATTCTTGACAATCAGTCATCATAATATTTTCTACTTTAATTTAAATAATGTTGCTTAGTAATTTAAAATATTACCGATTATTTGGTAATATTTTAAAATATCAGTTATGCTAATGCTAATTTAGGTTGTATTTAAATTAGTTAGTCAACCAAAGCCGATAAAAACTGTCATTCATAGGCTATATACCGGGGCGAGCGGGACAGGGAGCGGCCGTATTCTTCAGGAGGTGCGCCGCCGCCGCCGGCAGAACCCTCCACGCGGACCGTTACCATGAGCCGCGACCCTGCAGACTCACATGGCTTCGGCATCTGTGTCAAGGGTGGGAAGGAAGCAGGTCAGTTCAAGGAATTTATTTATCTTATCGTACAAAAACGCACGCGTTATGTATTTTTCTTTTTTCGTTCTCCATGGACAACGTACTTTAATAAATGTTATGAAACTTGAAATATCAAAATCAAAAATCAAAATGATTTATTCAACATCGAAGCATTACACTTGTTTATTGATAGTCAGACCAGAAACTACCACCGGTTCGGAAAAGAAACACCCAGCCCTGAGAAGAACCGGCGAAAGAAATTTAGCGGGATTTTTTTTACATGTATCATGTTTCATTTACAAAAAAAATAGAGAGAAATAACCATGCGGCGGTCGTCTTATTCGCAAGGTGTGCTATCATCCATAAATTCATTAATTGTATAATAACCTTTAGCACACACGCGTCCCTTTACAATTTTTTTAAATTAAGCAACTAAGGCATTTTGAACGCTTTCTGGGATCCTGTTATAGAACCGTATACACTGCCCCACAAAAAAGTTACTGACTATGCAGTCGAGTAATGGGAGTAATTAATTTATGTTTGTTCCTTGTACCAATGTTTGGAGTGTCACACTCCTCATTGATAAGTACAACAACTTTTACATTTTTTACATTTGGTGTACTAAATTTTACAATTTTTGTTTTCGTATTATTTAACATAAGATTATGGACACTAAACTAATGTACAATATCAGAGATAGCATTGTTTACATCATCATATTGTACTTGTTTTCTTTTAATTTTAAAAACTACAGAGGCATCATCAGCAAAAAACATTATATCATGTTTGTTCCCTACAAGAAAAGGCAGATCATTTATATATATGAGGAATAGAAAAGGTCCAAGAATTGATTCCTGAGGGACGCCCACACCGACTGAAACCCCGTGAGATCTTTTCCATTACGTCGACCTTCTGAATTCTATTGTTAAGATAAGAAGTCAGAAGCTCGAGCGCATCTTCTATAATTTCATGGTGATTTAATTTCCTGACCAGAGTATCATGTTGACCAGAATCAAAGGTTTTTGATATCATTGCTCTATATAAGATACAAGATAAACGAACGAAAGAAAACTTTACAAGATAACGAATATAAATACCAAATTCAAAAGTCAATATTGATAGACATCTTATTATAGAGGTTTTTGTTACCTCCACAATAAGGCAAGTCATGTATGAGAATGAGGATAACAAACGGTGTAGATTCCCGAAGAATACCTTAAATTAATATTAGAACACTAGTAACATCTTTCCACTAACATCGGTTGGTGTATTGAGTTCGATTGCACAGGTACGAATCGATTCAGAAGATTGAGCCCGGAGTCTAATGCCATAATGACGTGATTGAACAGTTTTTGAAATTGCATGCAATTAGAGATTTTTTTCAGTTTTTTTATTTTTTTAATAGTCATTATCTGAACTTTATAAGTTAAATCCGATCAATGATTCATGCGTTAATATAAATAGTAGTTCTTTTCTAATTAATTAAAACCGTATTAAATTTTATAAACGGTTATCTTTATATGCCTGCCTCCCTACTACAATTATTATCAAAGCGATAATCGCTTTAACAACAGCAGTAGATTTAAGTTACATTGTAAAATGTCAATACCAGATTTGCGTGGGTGCGACACAACAGAGCTCCGATTATCGATTTGCGTTCATATAGGAGCTATATAAATAGGACTGGGACGGTCAAACAGCTTTGTAATCAGTGATCTACGATTTCACGACACAAATCTCTATCCGCCTCCATTGAGAGCTAAGTAGGAATTACGACGCTCGAAAGGTTTCAATAAGGCCTCACTGCTTTCTTCTGAGCAAACTAAATATCTTTTATCTCGCCATAAAATCGGTTTATAATAAAGAATATTATGCTTTATTTTATTTAATGTATTTTTAATGCTTTTTATATACGTTTCCAAATATTTTTTCATTTCGTCATCACGCTAAACACTTTTTTACTTACATGATTTATACTAATTTGATAATATTACAATAAGCAGAAGGTAAGAAACATTATACATCTTGTGATAAAGATTACAAGTATATTATATTTTTAAATGTACTGGTACGTACTTATTATTGACTTTAATAAAAACGTGTGTCTTATAATGTCCATATTAACAAAATTGTAAAATATTATTTTCAAACATACATTTGCAAACTTAAAAAAATATATAAAATTTTTGCAGAGCATTTCAAAATTTAAACTAGAAGCTATTTATGTAATCAACATAGCATTTGTTTTTTATATGCAATGATCATACAATAAAATATATATATGTAATTACAAGAGCTACTTTATAAGAGGAGCAAGAATGTTGTCATATTGTGTTAGTTGTATATTCAGTTTTTACAAAGAGGACTTGGAAAAAATCTTTCTTATGCGTACTAGAAAGGGGACATCTGTTTAAAATTTTGTCTAAAAGATAAGATGAATCAAAATATAATACAATTTTTGAAGAACAACATATTTAAACTCTTTCCGTTGTAACTCTTGACGAGTTACAACGGAGGTAATAGCTTTAGGCAATGATTGGCCTGTTCATACATTTGTATTTTGAAAAATTTGGCTTGTATAGATTCAATGTTCTTAATATAATAATTGTATTGCTTAATATAATAATTTCTTAAGTTAATAAGTTCCTAATATAATAATTAATTACAGTTGAAGCATACTCGTAAATAGATCGCACAAATTACTAATAACGAAGCATATGTGTTGCACATTGCGTAGTCTTTTTCCATTCAAAACAAAAACCTAACATGCGGTAGGTTCTTGAAGTGATGTTGTTGAACTTTGTATTTAAAGTTAACTCATATATATATATAACATTAAAAAATATATAGCAAATCTTGTTCCACAGGTGTGGGTGTGTACATATCTCGGGTGGAAGAGGGCTCGGTGGCGGAGAGAGCGGGCCTTCGCCCCGGGGACTCCATCCTACAGGTCAATGGGACTCCTTTCTCGGGAATATCTCATGAAGACGCGCTTAAAGTGAGTATACATATGTATTTTATATTTAATAAACTTCATTACTATTTTTATTAAAATTATAAATGTTATTGTTAATTGGAATTAGTAATTTAAATATTTATCACAGTATATTTTTATATTAATAAATAAAATTAATAAGGTAACTTAAATTTATATTTACATTCATATCTATTTAAAAGACTATCTATAAATGACAGATTCATTTACGCATTTAAGTAAACTCTTTTAACTTTTTTTATGTATAAGAGAATAATATTTGCATAAAATCTTTGTAACAATACTCGCATTTACCAAGAATTTATCCTAATATTTTTCTCTTTGCGAAGTGGATATTAATTTAAATTCAACAAAGACATTAAAATGTATAAAGCAACCCTCAGGTCCAATTAAGATCCATCAGCTGGAGCAAAATCGTTTCGCGTGCAATTTGATATTAAATTCCTGTATTTGAATACCCAATACAAATTCTCCATTTTGTTTGACGTTTGACCTTAACCTAGCTATTTTTGTTTCGTACCTATTTGTGACGTTCTGAATATTTCATACTGATAATATACCTATAATAAACTAACCTGCTACGGTTTTCTAATTGAATTTTGACACGATAACTATAAAATTTGACTTTATAAAATTTCCATAAATATTAACGTAAAGACAATTCTTTAATTTAGCATAGAGTATTCCTTCGTTTGAAACATTTTGAAATATTAAAAAAGCTACTATTGTCTTGTATACTTAATAACGTGTCAGCGCTTAGATTTTCATAAGCCACAGAACTATCTTACACAATACAATATAATTTAAAAAGACAAAAAAATACGGAAAGATAAATAAGAAAATTCAATGCCTTATATAATTCTTGTAAGAAACTTATTTTTCTATTGTCCTATCTTGAGATAGGTTCTTGAGATAACCGGTGATTGTTTAAATTGCTTTGAGTTTTTAAGTTTTCTTTCCAAATAGGCAGTTGAAAAGGCAAACCTTCTTTTACAAATTTACAATGTTTTAGTTCTTGCCTCTTATAACCTTTAAGAGTTGATATTTTCATCAATTTTGTCTCGTAAATTTATTAAATACAAGTCATACCATAACCATTAGACAACATAAAGGTTTGAACGTATAATTTAACTTTCAAAAAAATGTAACATGAATACAGATTCGACCTCATTTAAAATGTCTTTATATAGAATATAAGGTCCTCTAGATCGATTTTGGCCACAGCAGCCAATACACATATTGACATGACATATTGTAGTGCACAAGTGTGTGCGCCAACACAGGTGCACTCTCTATTCCCTGACTCTCATGATCCGATGGGACGGCAATCCGACACAATCGTGTGTGGAAAGAGTCCAGGCGCGGGACCAACGGCTTTACGTGCTTTCCGAGGCATGGGAGTGTACACACTACCAACTTCCAAACTCCGGGCTGCTATTGAGAATTTTCGACAGAAAACCCCAATAACTTTTTATTGGCCCGACCTGGGATTTGAACCCTAGACCATGTAAGGCCGTAGACCTCTAGGTCTTATTATGGCCTTACATCTAGCCACTAAACCAATGAGGCAGTCAATATAGTACAGAATATTTATAACATATAATAAAACATAATTTTATTCTGCGTTATTCTATTATAAATAGCCTTAGTTACTTAAACTTATGATGTACTATCGAAATATTTTCACGTTTAAAGTATATAATGATACCATTTTTATATATTATTTAAAACCTGTTGCTGTTGGCATGTTTTTCTGAGACAAGGCCAAATGACTCCACTTATTGTTAGTGTGAAAGCGCGCGCTAAGCCGCTTTTGAATGCTATCTCTAGTAATTACAAAAGCAATTTGAAATGGTTTTTCCCTGTGTAAAACATCAATAAAATACAATATAAAATTTTATCACATATTTTTTTTATCTAATAAAGTCGAAGTGACGCTAGGATTCTCTAAGATTATGCACTATTTGTAACATAATTGTGAAAACAACATTGAAAGTAAACAATGGTCTTCAAATTCCTAACACAATTAGTGTCTTTTAAATACAAGTATGCTGAGAAAGAAATTACTTATATATAAAAAGTATAATTTATAGTAAAATCCCAAAAAAGTTTTTCAGAAAACACAGCTAAGAACGATCCAGATTAAAATCAGCGAAGCCAACTTACCACTAGAACAACAACGGAGTGAAACGTGTTCATGCGCCTAAGTGCTAAAATGTTACAATAACAAACAGAGACCTACATATGCCTCAAACTTATAACAACGTTCTATTTGTATCGGGGATTAGAAGGACCATATTAATCAAAGTTTATAGCATAACCAGCAAAACCCGCGGCTTCGCTAGTGTGGAATTCAGTTTTGACTAAATTCTTTCAAAATCTGCCATTTTACCGTACATAATGTCTATTTGAAATATAAATACTTAACTAGTAGGCATCAGCGATAGTCTACAATAAAAAAAATGGTTGTTTTCGTAACTCGCAAATAGCCATATTAATTTAAAAAGAGGCAGTTACTTTGAAATCACAGACAAATCCTTCAATTTTATTTATTAGTATATATATAGATAAAATCTCAAGAAACATACAAATGATATTATATAGGAACCTTCTTGTCATATATTATGATTCAATCAAGGAAATTGACATGCTAAAGATATAACGCTTCGTGGGTCGGATATGACGCCCGGACACGGAAATGACGTTCCATTCCCGTAGATTACCTGCTCACGGACTTGAATTAAATTTATGCTATCTAAATACAACATTGGGGCTTATTTATTAGCTGTATACAATTTACATAATTTTACAATTGTAGTTATATATATATATATGTGATACTTGCGTTATTTTTGGTATATTAGTTGCCGATTTTATTACGTATCAAATGAGCTTCCGGTTTCGCTTGCGTGCACCTTAAATGGGACGAAGATATTTACTGTTGCGTGCAAAGACGAAACTAAAAGATTATTGCCTTTTTCATCAATCATTGTTATTTCTGTTTTGTTAACGACTCAATGCGTTTTGTTCTGTACAGAACACAAGGGTGCTTTTTTTGCTAAGGCTTGCTGTTCTTTTTATTATTACATAATGCTAGGCGGGCTGGTAAATAGTCACCGCAGCCTTTAGAAATTGACGCTGTAAGACATTTTAAGTATAACTTATGATGTAAGGAATTGGCGACGCCAATGCGCCACCAACCTTGAAAATTTGAAACAGAAGATGTTTCATATGAACCAAGTGACATACCCTTGTGCATGTAGTTTCACTGGCTCACTCACACTTCAAACCGGAACACAACAATACTATCACTGCTATTTAGCGGTAGAATTAGTGATGAGTGGGTGGTACCTACGAAGATGGGACATTGGTCAGAGATATCATTTTTAATTTAGCTTAAATTTATAACTCAATTGAGCTTTGTAAGTACAAATTTGTTTTATTGATTTATAGGTTCAGCGGCTTTTAATAGGTTATTCTCAAGCATATAACGAGTTTGTAGGTGACGAAACAAGTGACAAGAAATTTCCTTCAGTTTAAATGTTATATATATATAGAAAATTGTGCAAATGGAATCGTAAAGTATCTACTTATCTATATAAATGTATAAAAATATTACTTCAAAAAAATTCACTTTATTCTTGAAGTTTGTATAACCCTAAAGTTAACATTAAAAAAGCAAATGTTTTGTTAATTGTATTAGCAATAAAAGTAATAGGAAATTTGTATTCGCCTTACTATTTTGATTATCGAAGGACTGTTCGCAATCAACGATAGCTTTTATTATTCTCGGCAACCCAGTGAAAGTTCGAACCAATCCGCCTACTGTTTCATTTTGCGCTTCAATAACTTCGTAACTGAAAGCAAAGATAAGTCAATAAAACCATGCCACTCGCAAATAGTGTTGACTGGAATATTCCCTCTTTATATTTCTTCTATTGATAATTTTTTTATTTATGCATATACGTATTATATATTTCATAATATAATTGTATTTTATTATAAATTAATAATAATAAAAGTAATGTGATCAGTTTAAAAATATTAGGTATCTTCTCCTGTTTCATTATTTTCTTTATACGTTAACGATAAGAAAGAATTATAAGATACTAATTGTTACATATTTTATTTATAAAAAGTAAGATCACCTTTCGTATGAATCCTTTTACACGTTTAAAATAAATAATCATTGAAAAATAATTTTATTCTTTAATTGAAAGACTTTTTTGAATATTTATTTTTAAATTAAAAAGCAATTGTTGTGTAATGTAAAATATTTTTAATTTATCCATTAACTAAAGTTATGTTTTAAACCATAACAAATTAAGGATACGTCAGCAACAATACGTTTATACTATAAGGGTCCAACGTTACGCCTTTCCTTCCGTAGTTTTTGACAACATAGTTTGACTTATTAGAGTTGTCAAGAGGTATAATATATAACCTTGCAGAAAGAGATTTATATTTTTTATACATATATATATATATATATATATATATATCTCGTTATATTTAAATTAAGAAATTAAAAGTTCAGTTTGAGGTGAAACCTCGCATTTATTAAACGTCTTTACTTCGAATTATTAATTAACTTGTAGAGAAGTTTTGAAGTACTGAACTTTGTCTAATTAGCGTTATATGTAATAACTTGTCTTAAATATTTCTTGCTAAATATGAAGTAAACTAAATAGAAAAATATGCTTTTGTAATATTATTATTACAAAAGTTTTTAATTTAGTAATTGTTTATTTTACATTATAAATACTTACAAAATTCTTGTTCTGTTCAACTCTCGGGTTGGAATAATAAAAAAAAGTAGGGTTGTCTGGGAAGCAATTGTCATGAGCAGCTAGGAGTTTAAAAGTTGGCATTATTAATACTTTCACTCTTCAGGGCGTCGGAAAGCACGTAGTTGTTGGTCCTGAGGCTGAACACTTTCGTGTCGTGTTGAATTTGCCGCCCCATCGTAATACAGGAGTTAACTTGTGTTTTCGCACACACTTGTACGCTACAATATGTCAGTTTTTGCGTTCAGTTGGCTAGTTTCCATGGCTAAAATTGATCAAGAGTATTGTCGTCATTAATATTGTCTTTAATATGCGTAATAGCAGTGATTAGATTTTTTAGATAAATTGGGCTGTATCTTCGTTATCCGGCCATGCAATTTATTACTTCTGGTGAAATGAAATATTAAATATATAAATGAATTTTAAAACATATTTTATTGATAAACAACAAAAACAATTTGATTTTTTGTTATTAATATTATTCTTCGTTTTAAAGTTTGAGAGTCTTTTATCAAAGCTCTTTAGATCTACTTCCTACTAAATTATGTAGAGCTCTTCTCTAAGACCAATATCTCTTAAGAAGCTTACTATATTACACGTAGTGCGATAAAGTGTTCTTTAAAGTGCCGTCTTCTCTTGTGATGTAACATCTCACAGGGGCAGGGTGTGTTTAAAGATTTCATACCTTTCACAGAAAAACTCGTTATTTAGAAGGATGGGTGGGAATTTTATTATTATTTTTATTTTTTTTATAAACATATTTTAGACTGCAAACTTTGAAAAAAATGCCGTTAATGTTTTGTTATAACACTATTAAATCCTATACATATAAAAAAAAACCTACAATAGGTATATAGAACAACATAAAAGAAAAAGTTGTAAACATTTTTTTAAAATACAATAGCATTGTAGGCGTTCATAGAGAAATCATTAAAACAATGATACATTGTCTACTCGTCATTAATCAAGCGAGTGGAGCGCATTTTACCTCACGATTGCGCCAGATTTTTTTTAATATTTTTCCTTTGACAAAGGAATCGTTTAGAAACCTCTCAGAGAAGTAATTGCATAGGATAGGGTGGTTGAGTAAAAAACGCTGACTTTGTAGTGGTATGGGCATAAAGATAAAGGTGGCTTATATGAAATTCATGTATGTGACCTGGATGGATAAAGGTGGCCTTTATTTAATTTACTCGCAATGTGAAAATATAATTATAAATGACTTGTTGAATGAGTTAAAAAATGGCGCATTGTCTGCGTTTCTTTAATCAAGAGAGCGACCTTTTTCGGCTTAATCTGTTGCGTACAATAAATATAGTTTATACTGTTATATTCTTGGTGATTTAAAAACAACAGCTTAGCGCCAGTTTCTTATGTAATGTGCAATGTGAGATTTACTAATTAAACCTAATAATAAACGCTCATTAGTCGTCTATGAGTCATAAGCTGTTTTCGAGCTTCAGTTCAAAACTAAATTAATTTAATTGAAGCTGACCCACGTGTCAGAAACTGCTACATCGTAACACCCGCTAAACAACATTTATAAGCAAGACCGCTAGAGTCGGGTATAATAAATAAAATATTCTACATATTTTTGAAAAAAAAAAACGAAATAGTATGTTTTTACTATTGGCGAAGCTAAGAAACGTCCATAATAAAAACAACAGGCCATAGTGGATGTAATATGATTATGTAAAATACCGTTTAAGTAAACAATTTACGTAATCGCGGTCAACCTATCGCGTAATTTTTGTCGTTTGGTAGCATAGAATAAGTTTACAGGAGTCGAAGATCGTTAATAACTTTATTAGATATAAACGGCTTATGGTACGTTTATATAGCTCAATTTTTTTATATTTACGTATAACGCTTAATCATTAACTAGGATCAAAATCGCAATATTACAACACAGTATTATTATATATTGTATATAATTTCTTATATATATAAGCTTATATATTAATCTTTGTTTCTTCTTATATATATAAGAGGCCTTCCTCTTAACAGTAGTATATTGTTTTGTAAGTAATAAATTCGACCAAAATTATTGGTAGAGAAACAAATATTATAAAAGAATTAATGTCGTGCGGTCTAGATATATCTTACTTGCTTTTGTCATATTTTTTCGACGTCAAGACGAGCGACAATATATGAGTACGTCGTAATTATAATATTAACATGATTGCAATACATATTAGCGTTTGATATTTCCTACGTTACTGCTATTACTTATAGATTAGCAGTGATTTATAAATGCTTATCTAATAAATTCACGGGAGCTTTGTGTAATTAATCTTAGAGATGGTGTTGGCTTCGTGATAATATATAGTTCAGTTACTAAATGTCGACAAGATATATAGCATAATAGCTGTTTTACACCTTAATTATGATTTTGAAAGATTACAAATTTACCTTTGAAAGAACCATTACAAATTTACCTTTGTAATTTCACACATAAAATATAATTTATTAACTTTATTAATAAATAATATGAAAACAATTAGTGCAACAAATGTACACAGTGTACTTCGTTTTATTGATTAGCCATTTACACGGGTTTGCACATACATGGGTATACATGTAAATATCAATTTATCGAGGTTTATCATGTACATATATATTATTATAATATTTACTCGATTTAGTTGAAACCTTGTACTGATGTAGTTGTTTAGGAGCCGCGAGATAGTATTATTAACATATGATGCATTTTCATTTTATTGCATCTACCTGTTTTGTTTCTAAAATAAACGTTAGAATTTGATGAGGGTAGAGGGTATGCAATGATCTTCTGGCTTAAGACTAATCTGAGAAACGTACAAAAAATATTTTTATTTATCTTGACTAAATGTACTAAAATCTAATTAGATTAATCTACATTTTCACATTTGATTAAATGAATCGATTAGACTAAGTACATCAAATTAGTATTTTTGTGCAATTTAATTTTAAACAGTAATATTTATCTAGTTTCAAAAACGTCTATTGCTATATTTACTTACTTTATGTTTGTTTGAAAATGGACATGCTGAATGAAATGTCCTTTCTTAGGGTGTTTTATGTAATCTGGGCATTACTACGATATACTAAACTATATCAAAAACCTCCATGCTTTCGCCAATAAGTAGCGTAAGTATCAACTCGATCAGTAAAACGATATACGACCGCATATAAGACAAACTATATACTATAAAATAAAGTCCACCTTTGTCTGTCTGTCTGAACGCGATAAACTTAAAAACTAGTGAACAAATTTTCATACGTTGAGGAAGTTTCTTAAGGAAGGTGTAGGTGTATAATTCATCAAGGTTTTCTGAAAATTAGCTGAAATATGACGGTTATTGTAGATGTCGGAAAAAGTCATGCCGACTGATATCGTTAAGCAGTTAAATGTTGTATGAGTTGTATGTATGCATTACTATATAAACGTTTCATGTAGACTCTTGTTCAATTCATGCGAAACCGGTAAGGGTAGCTCGTTTTATATAAAAAATTAATTCAGCATGCTGTAATATTGTATTGTAATTTTTTTATAGAATAGGAAGGTGGACGAGCATATGGGCTACCTGCTGGTAAGTGGTCACCAACGCCCATAGACATTGGCATTGTAAGAAATGTTAACCATCGCTTACATCACCAATGCGCCACCAACCTTGGGAACTAAGATGTTATATCCCTTGTGCCTGTAATTACACTGGCTCATACAACAATACCAAGTACTGCTGTTTTTCGGTAGAATATCTGATGAGTGGGTGGTACCTACCCAGACGAGCTTGCACAAAGCTCTACCACCAGTAATAATATATAATACATGTTATATAATACAGACTATTGCTATTGGTTAAAAACTTTTGACAATAAGTTAATTTATTTGAATGCAATTTCCTTGAAATTTTATTTCCCTTCGCTTAAAGAAACTTCAATTTACACTTTTTCTAACATTCTTTCAATATTTAAGTAAATTGGAACAGTCAAGTCTTCGACTTATTTCAATTTTTTTAAGCAATTATTCGTTTGAACATCGAACATTTCATTATAACAACGAACATGTTACTATTTATTGATCAGATTAAAAAATATAGTTTGATACATACGCATAAATATATATTATAACAATATATTGAAAAAATGTTAAAATGTTATTGAATCTTATTCGAAATTGGATCACGTGATTACGATATAAGTTATACAGTTCACTGTGAATGAGTTCATAACCAAAACTAGCGAATATTAATTAGAATTCTGCAGTATTTTATAACTAAAATCTATACGATTCCTAATGATAGTAAATAAGTCAGGCACTCTCGCTTAAACCTATCAAGGTTCGAAAAGGTTTTTTCTACTGCACTTTGTAATTATATACATTTGACATTCATTGACATTCAGCCTTCATGCATCGAACCGCAAGCGCCATTATATTTCGTATATAGTATATACATATGTACATCAACCTTATTTTTTTATTTTTGGATGTCAGTTTTAGAAATGGACCCACCTGATGGCTTGTGACTTTGCCCATACCCATTATTTTATTAAATCCATATTGGAATAAGGTAGAACTTATAAGACAATCTCGTCTTAATTTTTTTAAGAATTTATAGCAATGACGGCCAAATATTGGTTGATCTATTTAAAAAAAATTAACCTTGTTTAATTTGCATATTTCTGTAGCTCAACCCCTGTTTTGCAGATGTTAAAATCATGCCGGCAATTGACAATGGTTGTTCGGACAGCTGGTGCATTAGTGGGAAGGGCATCGTGTTCATGGATGGATCGCTACGGAAGACCAGCTTCACCGCCAGCGCAGCGACCATTGCGGTCCGCGAGCAAAGATCGCTCTATAAGAAGGGTGAGTCAATACAATGTAATCATTAAATCAAAGATACAATAATTATCTTTAATTTGATATCATGTATTTTCTTGTGATGCTAAATTGAATACTTAAATCGGTTTTAGGCGCTAAAGATTAAACGTGTTAATTAAATTCTTTTATAACGTTCAATTTAATTGATATTGAGTATCAAATAAGCAAATAATAAATTAAATAGAAACACCTATAAGTACAAAAATAAAATCAAATATTGCATTTATTTTTTACTTATCCGTATATAAGTAAATGATTATTTTTATATTTTAATTTTAAGATGATTGAGCTTTTTAATTATTTTGGTTACCCGCTCTCCACATATTTATTACGTACAGGAATATTGCAAACGTATGTACATATATTATATTAGGTGCTTTAAAAGCAAGTATAAAATGCATGATTACTGAAGCAGTTATTGATTCGTGGTTAAACACGATCATTACATTTTTGCTTGTGAGCAAATATGCAAATAAAACATATTTTAGCTTTCCAAGACGTTTAGACGTGAGCAACTGAATAGAAGTATTTGAAGGGGTCATGGAAGTGTCTTTAATGCCCCATTAGCTGGCATCTGGGTCACAACTCCCCAGGGCTGATTAGGGGCCTTAGGCTTCATTCACAATATAAGATTATTCACATGCCAGAATAAGTCTACAGTTTGTTTAGATACATTAAAAATGTACGAATGTTATTTATAATTTAAATATTAAAAGAAATATAGTACAATTATTAATACTAATATCGACGGTCTAAGATGCTGTTTTCGTTTTGTCATCGCCATCCGTCAGTGGCAAGTATACAGGCATAAAAGCACAGTATAAAGGTGTTTTGTCATATTAAAAAGAACGAGTTATATATCATCCAAAGTTATATTATAAATAATTAAATTGTGATTATGATTGGAAAATCTGATACGTCTAAACATCTTTTATTAATACAATGCAGACGATGTCTACCCTTAAATGTATTTTTAAATAACTAGCAGAGCTGTGTACATAATATAAAATATATATTTTTTAATATTGTTGGTCTGTGCATAATTTGCAACAATTATTAATATTCTGGGTTCAGTTGCGGGATGAATTATCTTATCAAATAAACAAAGATTTAAAGAACAAATTGTTTAAATATATCTTAGAGGATCGAATTCGTATTACAACAGCGAATATTGTACAATTTAATTGTTTTTATTATATGTTTTATAATAATTAAGCTGTGTAAGTAAACTTTATTTAGTAATACGTGACTAACAAAAAGCCTGCGCGAATATTTTGTGTCGTGTAATACAGAACGGGTTCAAGCAATTGAGGCTGAAAGGATTACTCAGTCATGCCCGCGCCATTACGCAATATACTTATGCTTCAGTTCGTATCAGGCTACATATAAAAGAAAACATTTTATGATTCCATTTTGTCTCGTAAATATTGCTATATAAAAAAAAACAATGCTATAAATTTCTTAATAAATTGAAGGTACAAATTAATACATACGTAACACACACATTTATATATTCTATACACTTGAGTTGATGATTCTTTATGTGCATATGGAATGCAAGGTTCAGCTAATTGCGGTCCATTTGCGGTACTACGCTGTTTATTATAATGATACAACGTACTGGTACGCTTTGATCGATACATAGGATGGGTTCATATATGAAATTCCATATAAATAAGGAATGGACATTCGGGTTGCGGTTTATTTATAGCGGTTCGTACACATTTGCAAGGTTAGTGAACATGATTCTAAACGTTCTGAATATTTCGAAATATGAAACATTTTACCTTAGTTACCAGATACATGTTTTTACGCAATTTAAGTTTACATTATCAAACAATTTTTAACGTGATTTTGACTAACAGAATTAGTCTGAGCAGAGATAATTCTATTACGAAAATATATATACTTTTTTATTATTTTTTAAAATAAATAGCTAAAACATTAATATATTTCATATGATATCTGCATTTAATGTAACATATCCAGCACATATTATAATTAAAAATTATACAAGATTAACTAGATTTACAACATTTTTTTTGGCCCAAAGAAATATTTTATAAATTATATTGCCCAGTTCAAGTTTTGGGTACATGGAATTAAAATCATTATTTCCTAAATGCGAATTAACTCGTAAAAATAAAATGATATATTAGACCGTTTTTTATATAGGTGGATTTATGTATCGAGCCGGGACAGTCATTGGGTCTGATGATCCGGGGTGGACTGGAGTACAACCTTGGTATCTACATCACTGGGGTGGACAAGGAATCAGTCGCGGACCGAGCGGGTCTTATGGTATGTTAATATTTATTTATAAACTAGATTTAATCAGTTGAAATATAAAAAAAAGTTTAAAATGAGGGGAATTATGTACTCAAATTAAATGCATATACTCCTACGTAAGTCATTGGAGCTTGCCCGGATTTCAACCCGCGAACTTCGCTCAAAATTCACGTGCTCTATCTGCTGCGCCATCTCAGCTCCTATTTTTTTATCTTAATACAATAAAAATTGCATAAATCTGTTTCGATGTAAGAGGCTTAAGAGACAATATAATTACAGAGACATGACTTATATCCCACGTTTAGCGACGCATTATCTATGTAAAGTAGAGCTTAACCTTTTGAAATTACAATGTTTATGGGCTAATGTAACTACATTCCTTCAGTAATTACATTTGTTCGAATTTTTTGGTATACAATAAGAAAAAGAAATTTAAAAATGTTTGCGCTATTTTTAACTCAATCTTTATTAATTTAATTACTTATAGCAACCGTACACTTCATGTTCATGTTGTTATTTAGATCTGTTAAGGAAAATATATATAGCATTACAAATTATATACGGATTAATTATAATCGGATAGAGGAGAGAAGTGTCCTTATGTGCATCTTCGAGATATGTACAGTACATTCTACTTTAATTATTGTGGATACATAAGAGTGTATTTTGGTTGAGACTGATTACCTAATGGGGTCGTATTACAATATAGATAATATTTATACTAAAAGAAGAGCTTCAAATTACTTCAAAAACCGATTCAATAAGAATTTACATGAAATGTTTTAAAAATAATTGCACATAGAAACAGCATGGGTCTTATTATATAAAAAAAATATATATTTAATAACTTTCAAAAAGAAGCAACGATTTAAAATTAAAAAAAAAAAACTTTTAGAAAAAGGGACATAGTACTATGTTTTTAATGTGCAAGTTTATACCACAAGGTAGTTATATTTGCATAATTTATTAATGTTCAAACAAACTTCTTACAAACTACATAAACAGTAATAGCTCGTTCTGAGGCATCGGGTTTCCTTTATCCCACTCAGTACAAAACTAGGTCAGTTAAGGTCACAAGAACTTGATAATTATTATTTTCCTTTCAACTACAAAGATAAACTTATTATGCTAATGTTACAATAAATAACATTTTATGGGGCCCGGCATATTGTGCTTATAAATAACGGATCGCTTGATAGAGAATCTTTACGGTTATTTTTATTTATATATAAATAACGATGATCATTACATAGGATTTGATTTAAATATACATTATTAATTTTTATTATTTTAGTCAAATTTTAAAATAGTCCCTCCCGATTCCCACCCGACGCAAAGCTGCCCATAATGCAGGCCGCATTTCCGCGTTGTATGGCAATGGACAACCTTTGTGCCAAGTGTGACCCGGAGCGACTGTCAAATCCCCTCTCTCTAAGGCATAATAACGATTATTTTCAAATAAATTTGTAGACTACCTCTATAAATCTGTACCGTTTGTTAAATATTTATATCTTACATATCAAACACACTATTATTAACAACTACTATTATTAACACTATTATTAATAACACATTATATTTAACAATATTTTTGTTTACTGTTTAAATCATAATAATAATAAAAATAAAATAAATTTATTCACCAAAAAGACACAAAGACAAAGTTGAGGTACAAATCCATAAAAAAAATTTGATATTTGATAATTTAGTAAAAAGGTCGTAGTCTCAGCTGGGCTGCTTTTCAATCTACACCTTGTAGATTTAAAATTTGTTTAAATTCTAGGAAAAGGAAAATATTTTATTTTGAATTAAAAATAATAATAATATTTACAATGTGTATATATATATATATATAATAAAAATGGCTGTTTTTCTCGTTACGCATTCAAATAGTAAACCTACTTAAAATATATCTGTGTAATGTGTGCGTACGAATTTCGCGCGTGAATTTATTTGATAGGTAATTTAAGTAAAAAAGTATTATTATGTTTTAATTAGTCTTAAAAATGTATTGAAACATTCACACATAATTCAGCTTGTTAACTATTAGTGTAATATAATATACAAGTAATGGTGTTGTAAAGTGGTCACAATGTTCTTTTTAAAGTTCCTAAAGTGCAAACTACATTGAAATTATTTTTATAGTTTTCGCGTGTTTCCGTAGCTTATCGATTCACAAAGTTAAGTAAGTACAGTTTATAAGGTGTTTTGACTTCTAATGCTCTATTAAAAATGGCATAAAAGTATATTAAATATATAATAAATCATTAAATTATATTTAAAGAGCCGAGATGGCCTAGTGGTAAGAACGCGTGAATTTGAACCGATGATCGTGGGTTCAAACCCGGGCAAGCACCACTGTATTTTCATGTGCTTAATTTGTGATTATAATTCATCTCGGGCTTTACAGTGAAGGAAAACATCGTGAGGAAACCTGCATGTGTCTAATTTTAAATTTAGCGTGGTGGAATAAGCTCCAAACCTTCTCCTCAAAAAGAGGAGAGGAGGCCTTTAGCCCAGCTGTGGGACATTAACAGGCTGTTACGGTTACGGTATATTATATATTGTTCTACATATCAGCTTGCAATATACCGTGACCGAACTTCTTTCGGTTTTTTTTTTCGTGTAAATACAAATTTTAAGCCAAATCGTGAGAGCCGTTTCCGAGATACACGAAATAAATGTGTATACAAACGTTAAAAATCATGATTTCGTGGAATATTGGCAAGAATGTTAGGATTTTTCCGTTAAATCGCAATAAGTGTCTATCACTTGTTTAGCAGCAGACGGGGTGAATTATGTTTCAAAAATATATTATTATGTTATTTATTCAAGGAGTGTTGCGAGTCTAAGCCCTAAAAAAGATGTTTATGATAAATTTAATAATTATTAATATTAATAAAGAAAGTAAAAGGGAAGACTTTTTCCTTTCCAGTAGGTAGGCTGACGTGTAAATGGGTCGCTTTGTCTTCTCCGCCCATAGTCATTGCCACCTTGTAAGAAATTTCAACCATTTCTTTCACAGTAAATTCGTTTCCACTCCGAGGATCTAAGATGTTATGTTCCTTATGCCTCTAATTATACGCTCGCTTTCACACCCTGAAACCGGAACACAGCAACACAAAGTTTTGATGTTATGCGGTAGAATAACCGAGTAGGCGGTACTTACACAGATGGGCCCACTTATGTAAGGTCTTTATAAGCTATATATATGTATTATATCTAAGAGTTTCGGTACCTAAAATTAAGATATATTTGACAATTTTAAAGGATTATTCTAAATGATAAGAAATATTTACAAAGCATAAGGTTTTATCGTTATTTACAATATAAAACGTGTACAGGTTTCGGGAAGGATATTGGCGATATTTTATAGGTAAAGGCGATGTTTGGAAGATTTATAGTACCAGAGTTCGGAAACGCCCCGTCCGCCACAACACGCTCGAGTTCCATTATTTCTTTTAGATATTTTCCAAACGGAATTTTGTTTCGATTTTCGTACCAAAAAGATTTACTGCTCTTTTGATATTAGATAACAAAGTTTGGAGCAAGTTCTAGTTTACTTTTATGCTTAGCAACACTTTTAAATATGCAAATATCTTTCATACAATAAATAGATTTTGAAGTTAATACTTTTAATTTAATTTTACAATCAATTTAAGACAGCCTTTCAAATGTTAACTGTTTCTATTTAGCGCTTCTCTCTCAATATAAATAATATTCCTTACTCAATAGTCTTTACTAAAATACATTTAATTATCCCTTGTCAGGTCGGTGATCAAATATTAGAAGTGAATGGCCAATCGTTTGTGAACGTGACTCACGATGAGGCGGTCGCGCAGCTCAAGTACCACAAACGTATGTCTCTGCTCGTAAGGGATGTTGGAAAAGTTCCCCATGCTTGTACTGCTTACGGAGAGAGGGACGCTGCCCCCAGGTAAATAATAAATATATTTAATAAAAAATATCATATAAAATTTTATATGAAACCGTCAGTATTAATATTAATACTTATATTTAAATAATTTTCATTGTCGCATTATTTTAAATAAGTGATTACTTACTTACATATTAGGTTTATATAAATATGCAAAGTGCATATGTCCATTGTCAAAAAAACATATACTGTTCAAACGTAATATTAAAAATAATAGTTAAAAAATATGCATTTAGATTAACGCAATGTCACAAGTCATCATTAATGCATTTTTTTTGCCCAAAAACTCTTTGATTTTAAAGCAGCAAGTCTTTACAATAAATTAAATAAATTCCTCTCTATTTCAAATTTACTAAAATTCGCATGTAAGTGGAAATTAACTGACTGGCTTTTAAAACTGGACTATGAAGAGAGAGAAAAATCATTAATTTAATATATTAATAATTAACAAGCAATTGTAGTAAAAAAGTAATCTACACACCATACATACACATACAAGACACACAGACACATACACACACACACACACACACACACACACAGATACCCATACACATGCGCTCACACGCTCAAATTCACAAGCATACATTATTTTTTTATTTCTATTAGCATTAGTATGACTTATTACTAGATAATATATTGTAAAAGCTTTAGGGTTTCTCCTGTTTTCTATAAAATTAAACAAATAAATAGTTCCTTACTCAAGATTGGGAGCCAGGAGACCCTTAGCACAGGGCAACCTAGTTTGGGCTCCTGTCTCCCACATATAACTGTATTTATATATATTATATAAAAAAATGTAAACATTATTGTCTGTGGGAGAGAATAAAAAAAAATTTAAATATTGTTATATCGTCATAGAATAAGCGGCTGGGGTAAACGAAGAGGGGCAGCAGCGACCGCCGTGGAACAGAAGGCCAAGTCGCTGTTACCGCAAAGCGATATACCGGCGCTAGCTTATTATATGGAAGAGTACGCCTCAAGACGTCTCACTCCTGATGCCTTTTTGACAGTGTTAAGAGATCTTCTTGATACGCCACAGAAGGTGAGTGATTCGAGACAGAAGATTATATTCTATGCGGTATAAATACATAAGTAAACCTAGATAATTTTATGTGTTGAAATAATATTAACTGCTAATATCATCAGAGTAATTGTTGTTTGGTGAGGTTACATCCAGAACCTTAAGCTATGTATTTTAAGAGATTAAAATTGATGTCCTAGGATCAAACGACCAATCGATCATTTTGCAAACAAACAATCTCTAATGGAAAACTAAAGAAAATAAAAACCGAGACGTTTTGTATTTCAATATTTAATGTTTAACTTTTTTTCTTTTTATACTTTAATAAATTATAGGTTATATTTTTTTAACGTAATGTAAATGAAATAAAGTCGGTTTGGGCTTGTTGAAAAGTTTCATTATACTATGCCGTAATGTTATCAAATTGACATTCGAATTAAATATTCTTTCAAAGTTTCCAATGGATACGATAAAATAGTCAAATAGTAAAGAATAATGAAACTAAGTTACAATTGATATTCGATATTTGTTTACGTCCTGAATGTTACCTATAAATAAGTAAAGCTAATATGAAATCATGTTAAAAACAAAATATTAAATAGATTAAGTTATAATAAACAAAATTAGGTTTAGTAACATGTGTTGTAAAAGTTGGCTGTCAATTGTACAGTATATTATGTGATATATACATTATTGTAAGGGTAACCTTTATTTTACACAGGATCAAAAGTATTTTTTGTTTGCTTGATGTACTCGTAAGGTATATGCAATCATGTTTCAATTCACCTAGAATTTTTACGTAATCATTTATAGAAGCAAACACAGGCAAATAATCACATAAACAAAATTAGCTAACGCGAATAAAAAATTACTGCACCTCGTCCAAAAGAAAGAAAATGAGTAAATTTTTATAACAACCAATACTAGATAATTAATGAATGGATGAGCCCATCATAACCTTTTTTTGTTTTATTTGCTTATGTGAGCAATCCCAATAAAGAGATAAACAAAACCGAGCCTCAATGGCGACGTGTGACTTGGGTTTCCGTGCGTCACATGTTATTTCCCACGGGTTGTCCTGTTCACGAAAAGTTTTTTGGCAGTCTTTGTGCTGCGTCCAATATCTAGGGGAATAGGAGGAATTTATTATGACGGAGAATGTTATATGGTAGATATAAGAATGATGTGATTAGTTCGTGTCAAATATTTTTATGGTACTTTGTTGGTTTTTATTATTATTATTAATGTTATTTTCGTTTTTTCTATTAACACATTTTCTGCGCAGATATAAATCTAAGATTGATAGTATGTGATTGTATATTAAAGTAGTATTATGTACGTTTGTTGCAAGTTAGCGAATTTATATTAAATTCTTCAAGAAAATAAACTGTATTTTCAAAAGTTATCAATATTCATAAAGCATTTTCATTAGATCGCCTTAATTTAAAATAATATTGTTATTTTAATTAATAAAAACAGCGTATCTAATATTCAGCGAGTAGTCTGCATATTTAATTAAATTACCTTCATAATGGTTTTCGTTTTACACAGTACTCCCTTTTGACGGAAATTCGAGAATTTCTACTTCCGGAGGACCGGCCGCGGTTCGACGAACTTGTGTACAGGCGCCCTGAGGATGGAACGGACCATCATTTGAAGGTATTATCGTCACTTCGTGTTATAGTAAATATTACAATAAGCTAATTGAATGCGATGCGATACATAAATAGTTGAGTTTATTTGACTCGACTAATATACCATTATGAAGAAAAGCAATTGCGTTTAAATCTTTTTATAACTTTAGATCAATCACATAAATATGGTTATTAGAGTTTACAATTATTTTTTTTATATATATAAACTACATTTGTTATTACAGGACAAATTTATAATTCGATAATGTAGCACGTTTAATAATATTATGTCAAATATACTACACTCTATAAGATATATCCATATGACAATATTATGTAGTTGCCTATAAAATAATTGATTATGCAGTATAATTGTTTTTTAAATAACAATACTTTTTTTCAAAGAGCGAAAGCGTTAAGCTTACATCGGGAGTGAGACAGGACCCAAGGGGTTAACATTGGATTTACGATTGCGAGTTAAAATATCTCATAAATTCATATTTAATTTTATATTTAAATAAATTTCAACAAGTTCTCAACTACATGGCCGATGTTCATTAAGCCTTATTGTTCTTAGCCTCTCTCTCGCTTGTTAAATCTAATTAGTGCTTTGCTCTGATATATTTAAATGTCCGGATGGATTATCTTAAGCGTTATTTTGCTATTTTTTTAAATGAATGAGTCTTTATATGACTATATGTTTTCTTGAGATATAATTAGTGATTATTATCATTTTATTACCAGTTTATTTATTGTCCGACTATTTAACAGCATATGCGTCTAATTTACGCAAAGCTAAAAACATATTTTGGTATATACTTAAATAAAGTCATAACAACAATTATTATTTATATCACTTTATATGTTAAGGTCAGGTAAGACTTCCCTAACTATATAAAAGTGAAAAAAATATCCACATAAAGGTTGCAACTAATGTAAGTAATAGTAAAAAGGTATTTTAATAGATAGTAAAAAACGTGATGAAGAATAGAACAGTGCTTAATCTTCTTTTAGTTATAAACAACCTATTCAAGCCTAATCTCATAGTATGTTAGATCATTTGTACAAAACTTTTTCTTACCAATTTCTTTTGCCATATTAATCCAAAGGTCTATCCATTAGGCTTATACAAGTTTTACTTGGATTTTTACACGGTGATTAAGGTTTAATCCAAAATTACCCACCTTTTACTATACTACATTAATTTAATATGAAATAAGATATCATTGAAATGTCTCGTTGTAATTTTGTCATAACAAACTAAATAATATATACTTAAATTGAAATCAGAAATATTTAGTAAAGTTAAACATTTCCTGAAGTTTTAATTACACGAGAAGTTTCCATGTAAAATATATATAGTTTTTTTTTAATTTAAGTGCATTATTTAATATAAAAATCCTAGCTAATGCACGGCATATTTTGCAATCTCTCTTTATATTTTATTGTAAACATGCGATGCCTTCTATAAGAATCGCGTAAATATCAAAAATAATTGTCTTATCTTTCAACTTAATCAAATTAATGGTATAGGAACGTATACGATACAAACAAAGAAACATAAATCATCAATTAAAAACTACAACACAACTATGTAGTCAAGTATCTGACGAACCAATTTTTTTTAAACTAAGGAGTGAATTAAACACGTCCAAACAGATTTAGATGCTACTTGAATTGAAAATACATATTTTTTACTGTCTAAACTCTAAATGTTGTAATTCCCACGAATTTACTTATTCAGCTACTGCCACCCAGTAGACCACCCAACGACAAATGCAACAATGCAGTTTTAGGCTCTTACTGTGAATACTCCTCTGTATGGTTGCATAACTTATGTTGTGTTTATTTAAAAAAAAACCAATACACTTATATTAAAAAGTATTGAAATATAATTCTCAATGATTAATGAAAACATCAAGCACAAATCTGTCACTCCAGAGACATTACAGTCGCTTACGGAGACAACTTTGATTAAACCAATTGGCGTATAATACACTGACTAGTGTATGAAGACCATGTACATACCGCTAAGGCTTTCCAATTGTTCTTAGCGGGGGAGTGAGAGACATATGCTGCCTTCTTCCACAATGCACGAACTTCATGATCCGGTAAGTGCTTTATATACATATACGTTGTTTGTATGTATGTGTTGCATGTCCATGTGTTACGCGATACGATGTGATGTCATGTTTAAAAATTGTCGATTTTTTTTTTATTTTCGAATGTTACACTGTAATTTATAATAATTCTGATTTTTTTTTTGTAAAAATGATTACGTACGTGTCGTATTTATGACGTTACGCTGAAATCAAACTAATTACAATTAGAAGCAAAAACCTTCGTACTATATTTGAATACGTCTTGTAAATATTATATAAAAGTATGAGAAATATAAGCACTAGAAATATTACTATTTAAGGGTTACAATTATTGGTAAAATAAGCCTTTTACATCGTATCGTGTAACAGATATCGCGTGAAGCCTTATAATATTAGACATTTAAATTTTGTTGCATAAAAATTGTAAATTGATGTGTAATTGTGTTATAATACTGTTGTTGTAGCTTTGCGTAAATATAGACTAAAAAGTTTTGAATCAAATGTGTAGAGAAGTACATAGAATCATTTTCATAATATAACATATTTCAAAAAGGGTTAAATCGAATTTAAAAATCATTAATAGGATAACGGCTTTAATTAAATTAATTTTGTTTGACACATTTGTATTGACATATTTTTCGGCTTAGGGCTTACAATTCTTCTGAGCAACACAAACTAAATGAAATACTGGATATAGAAATGTAGGGTGAGGTAGAAAGAGATTGTTGTTGTAGGAGGTGCCGGCAGAAGTACCTCTGGTGGTCGACCACCGCTCGCCCTCCGAAGACTCCGGTTTGGGTCTACCACCCCACGACCAAGCTTACAGGTGAACGCACACATTTAGGCACGCTAAAAATACAGCTCAGATTGCAGGACAAATATTTAACTAGCAATGAATGAACTTTTCATCAGAAAATAATACCCTTAAACTAGGGACACTGAATATTTAACGATTATAAACGATTTTCTTTGACAAGTGTCTGTCAATTTACATAGTCCAGAATCGTTATTGGCTTATCGCCAATACATTACTTGTACTCAGCACAAGAGTGGATTGCTTTATTGCCGTATAAACGATCGCATTTATTGTCACCGGCGGTTTTATACGGTTATCCTGCATCCGTAAGGGTTCTTTTGAATTAACTGCCCGTAAAGTCAATCGCCGATTAAATAAAACAATTCAACGACGATAATTGTTTTATATTTATAGAGGTTACTATTCAATTAAAAAAAATTGTTTCACATATAGATTGTTATATCGCGGCTTCAATTTAGGCTTTGTTTATGATAAATTAATTTAGCGTAAACGAAGGTCTATTCTTTTTAGATGTATTCGAACGGATGCTTGTTGTTTATTTTCATATAGTACAAGGTACATAGTTGCTATAAGAAGTTGGAGATAAGGTATGTGACGCAATGTTGTGTGGGGCAGGAGCGGGCGTGCTTGGCGCGCTGGAGACCCGCCGCCACCGGACGACGAGCTGGAGCCTCCGCCCGAGGTGATTTTGCCAGAATTACCTTCACTTACTAACATTCTATTTGTGTCACATTCACTTCTCTATGTCTTTCCTAAATGTTCTGGGTGTCACTCACATTAATGTGCAAACATTTGTCGTTTACCCCAAAAACCCCGATTTAGTTTATTATTTTAAAATGTTCAAGTAACTTTAATAACTACCTACAATCACGATGCAAGCACGCTGTGCGGTGATTATTTTTTCACATTTATTAATATGTAGTAATTGGTTTTCTTCGCACCTGAAAATTTTCTCCGTCTAAGTTTTTAAGTATGTACTTGTATGTAGATGAGTGGCACCTCGGCGCAACCACTGAATTTCTGTGATTTACATTTTTTGCATGAGTTTATAACGGCTAGATGTAGTACTTCACTGAACATGCAATTATGGCCGTTATTTCCATTTGCACAAAGACTAAAAAGGGTAAATCTGGCAAAATTTTTCACATTTACTTCATAGACATTTTATTATTTCTATATTGGCACTGTTGTTAACAGTCTGAATCGGTAATAGCGGCCAATGAATATTTTCTGTACTTTATTATCTTGGCTATTAGTATAGAATAGATTTTATATAGAAACAATTTATTCTGCTCAGTAAATCCATGAATAATTCTGGAAGTAATAATCCTTTTTATGATTAAAAGGCTATGTATAAGCAATTGTTATCGTGATTGTTACAATAATCGTAAAATACCCACTTAATAAAACAGTGTAAGATAGTTGGATCAGATCCTTATTTTAGAATATCTGAACATCGGCTCGTTGGTCTAGGGGTATGATTCTCGCTTCGGGTGCGAGAGGTCCCGGGTTCAAATCCCGGACGAGCCCAAGTTTGTTGACTTTTTATTGGTTCCTTTTGTTTTCTTTGTTCATACTTAATATTTATTTAATTAAAAGATATTCATATCCGTTGTTATATTTTTTTATATTCTTACATGAAAGAGGCGCATAACGTAGTGCATAATAATCTTCTACAGAACTATGAAGCTTACGACCTTTGAAAATGATGACAAGAAAATATCAAATGATAGCTCGCTTTATTTCTTGCCTTTCTGCTTTTCCATTCTTTAAAGATAGTGTTTATTAATAAATAATAAAACTTAATACTTTCTATTAAGACGAGAAATTAGGCATAAAAAAGTATTTTTTCTATTTTTAAAGTAAATTTATTAAATCAATAGATCAATAAAATAAACCAAAATAAATCAGTCAACGGAATACTTTTCCAGGCTATACAGAGTAGGAAATAAAGAATATATCAATATTTTTATTTTAATGATTCAGATCGGACGTGATTGCGAAATAATACGACAAACTATATTATACGACTGTAGTGTATAGTAGTAGTTTTATTTCACAATTTTTGCATTACGTCGGATTACGATTCGGCGATGGGATGAGATGTAGAACTCATCTTCACACTTTCACATAAATTTCGGATATCGAATGTGATAATCAAGGTTGGAATCTGTATTGACTTTTATGATATAGATGATATGTGTTGTGTATCTACTGAACACGTTTTTTTCTTAATATTTGAGCACCTTTTTCTACGGAAAATTTAAACCTAAAAGGACTCGTAATTGGTTTTATCGTCATCATTCGTTCGTTAGTATCTCTGCGAAGCCGAATGCAGTCTCATGTCTATTAACGTATGTGTTAATTAATAGTATTCGCCTGCGCGTTAGAAGGAAAAGGGTTCAAGCTTGCTTCATACCAAATGTTATCAGAATCGGTTTAGTGGTTTAGCCTTGAAAGCGTAACAGATGTACACAGTTACTTTTGCATTTATAATATTAGTATAGTATTAGACCGGCTCGAACGCCTAATTAACCCAGTGGCTAGCATACAAAGCTGCTGATCCAGAGGTGCTGGAGATCAACACAAAGATAATGCCTTTTATTGATCCCTAGATATAGCAGTCTGGAGATAGGAAAAGTCTCGAAAAGCAACCGTTGTCTTGCGCCTTATCTCTCTCCGACTATTGTGGATTGCTATCCCATAGTTATGAGAATAAGAGTGAGTGCGGCTTAAAAAACATCATATAATTTATTTTAACCGACAACGACTTTTAAAGTAACATCCTGTTGAAGTCTCACTGCTATGATAAAGCCCCCTCTCCCATTAAGGAAAAGGTATGGAGCTTTTCCAGCGCGATGCTACAATGCGGTTTAGTGGATACAAATGTGAAAGAATTTCAGGGAAATTAGACACATGCATGTTTTCTCACGATGTTTTTCTTTACCGCCGAGCACGAGATGAATTATGAATACAAATTAAGCACATGAAAATTCAGTTGGGTTTGAAATCGCGATCAACGGTTAAGATTCACGCGATCTAACCACTGTGGCACCATAACTTGACTTGAGCGTAAATTGAATAAAACGTGAATCAAGAATGTTATAAGTGTTGAGAAACAGACAGTTATAAAAATATTTGCTTAGTATTTTTGTTTGTTATATGAAAAAGACGGCCGATATTCAGAGGATTCTGAATATCACTATATATATGTCGCAAATTTGACTGCCTCGTTGGTCTAGTGGCTACATGTAGACCAACGAGGACTAGCCACTGTAGGGCCTGGAGGTCCTGGATTTAAAAATACAATTAAGTTGCACAAATTATAATCAACATTTTAAGCTATTATTCTAAATACATATCTAAAAATATTAATAATATATAGTAGCATATAATTTGTAATATAATTTTATCATCTATACTGGTGGTAGGGCTTTGTGCAAGCTCGTCTGGGTAGGTACCACCCACTCATCAGATATTCTACCGCAAAACAGCAATACTTGATATTGTTGTGTTCCGGTTTGAAGGGTGAGTGAGCCAGTGTAATTACAGGCACAAGGGACATAAAATCTTAGTTCCCAAGGTTGGTGGCGCATTGGATATGTAAGCGATGGTTGACATTTCTTACAATGCTAATGTCTAAGAGCGTTGGTGACCACTTACCATCAGGTGGCCCATATGCTCGTCCGCCTTCCTATTCTATAAAAAAAAAAAAAAAAATCTATATATTGATACGTTCATATAATTTTCTATTTGCATATTTATAAACGGCTAATTATAATACACATAACACTAGTTTCTGAAAACCGCAGCAATGGACAAATACTTATCCTTAATATCTTACGTAATCATATACTAACATTAAGCCCTATCGAACAGATACATACATCTCGGTGTTTATGGAAATGACTAAATCGAGGGCTTGGCTACTTAATTCGATCTTATTTTCCGAGAAGCACATTGGCTTTGGATCTACCGTTTTTTTTATAAGGACGTATATCTAACAAAGAAAAAACAAACAAAAACAATAATTAACGTGCGAGAAATATTATATAATATATATTTACATATACGAGTTCAACACACTCCGCGAATTTTAATACCTTTATTTAAGTATATTGATATTTTTCTAAAACTTCTGTATTAAAAGGCCAAGTGTAAAAAGCAATATTTATCTAGACACAACGCTTAAATTTTATTATAAAGTTATTGTCTAAGTTTTTCTTCAAATGCTTCGAGATCGACAATTTGCTCCCCGACTTCGTCGGCACAGTCAGATATATCTCTAACAAATATCAACACAGTAACATATTATAATATAACCTATAGGGGGCTGACCCTATAAAATAAAATAATATGAAAGTTCCCAATCGAATTTGTAATATTACGCGAAACCAGAACGAACAAAAACATTTCTTTTTATATAATATTAGCATGATATATTCCCAAACGATAACAAAACAAAAAGGAAATCATTCCATTTCATTTGATATTGATTATAACATCCCTAAACCTAAGAGTCGAGATGGTCTAGTAGTTAGAAAGCGTGAATCTTAACCGATGATCGTAGGTTCAAACCCGGGCAAGCACCACTGAATTTTCATGTGCTTAATTTGTGTTTATAATTCATCTCGTGCTTGACGGTGAAGGAAAACATCGTGAGGAAACCTGCATGTGTCTAATTTCATTGAAATTCTGCCACATGTGTATTCCACCAACCCGCATTGTAGCAGCATGGTGGAATAAGCTCCAAACCTTCTCCTCAAAAGAGAGAGGAGGCCTTAGCCCAGCAGTGGGACATTAACAGGCTGTTACGGAAATAAAAGAAAAGTAGTTGTAATAAAATAAAAGTAAAGACAATCCCTATTTCATAAAATCAGAAATACAGCCTTCTGTATGGTTAGGCTTCTAGGTTTACAGTAACAGTAGTTTTATTTAAGTCTGTAAAATTATATTTTTGTGATAAATTTTAGCATAAAGTAAAATAATTTAAAGCATATAAAGTTGTTTGAAGTGATTCTTCGTAACAGCGCGGAATGAAAAAGGGAGTTGGTTTCGTAAGCATACTAAATTATAACACATAGCTGCGTTCAGTCTGTTTTGACCATCAGGAAAATGGAACAGCCACTTATACTTTTATTTTATTTTGCTTTCATATTAACAAGGTTAAATTAGGAATTTATTTTTTAACAGTCAGTTAAGATCCACTTTCAGCGTTTTATTTGACAAAGTTTTTAGCACGATTTATAATATCTCGTGATTTATTCATTTTAACATTACAGAAAATATTCTTTTATTGACGAATTTCTAGAATTAAAATATAAAGATTTATAAACAAAACTTAGTTTATTAAGTCAATACAAGAAGTACTAGCAGGATTATTAATTTTTGGCATCGCGTAATTAATAATTAAAATGTTATTTATTTTTAGAAACTTTAACAAGTTCTCCCCGTGGCCTGAAACTTGTCATACGGGTATGTCACTAAACTATTTACTTTGTCAATTGATCGCCCTGTCAATTAATTAGAATATGTATTAGCAATAAAGCAATAAATCTTATAATATAAAATACAATTAAAGTTATCAATAAAATGATTAATTATTAGAATGAGTTACTTTATTGGAAGTATTATGTTTACTCTTTTAGTAGTACACTTTTAAAACTCTGGCTTAAACTTTTGAGTGACGTTAAACAAGTTAAGCTTTGCCACGTGAAGCTTGATATGTCATTAAGATAAGTGGGCTTACTCCCTTATTTAAAGGGTAACGAACCTAGTGGAACGCCCTTGTTAAAGTAATAGCCCATTACCTTTTTTCTTCGAACAAAAGATTCTCTTAATGAAATTACTTTACGCTAGTATTTTCTGAGGTTTACCTCACGATTTTATTTTTTTATTTTATGGTATTTTGCTTATTAGAAGTTTGATTTTACAATATTAATCATAAGGATGTTTGAAATCTTGATTATATAATTATTTATTAGATTTAATTACTGTATAGAAAAGATTCTCAACTATTAGCATCATTAAATACGATGCATAATCTGATATATTAATTTATCAATTGAACACTGTATGTATTAATACTTTATTTTTTTATTTTGTAAAGTTATTATTTTTTTATTAGAAAAAATAATGAGAACAAATACAGGATTGTAATAGTCATACCAATGCTATTTTAGAGCCATAAGTTCCTAAGAAAAAATGGTGGCATCTCAAATATCGTATCATAAATCTCATTATAAAATCTGGACCATTTCTCTCATAGAATTGTTTGTGGGTGTAAAGTAAATACGCTTTTATTATAAAAATAATACATAAAAGTAAAAAGAGAATTATTTTAATAGACGATTGTCGTGATTGTTAATATTTTATATTGTGGACGATGTAATTTTAACTCGGCCATATTTATTAAGCTGTCGTGGAAACTTACCATCAATTTAACTAAGGTCTACTTATTTTTAGTTTTTACTTGCTTCTGTCTTGTTTTACAGGGAACTTTTTACGGCTTATGAAAAGTACTCTAAAAAATATTGTAAGTTTGAGATCTTTAATATTATCAAGATTTAGAAACGTCCTAATAAATAAGCGTTTATATGTTAAAATAAAAACTTGGTTACATCGTTTAGCAATTTCTGAATTTGAAGATTTTGAAAATATGTTTTAATGAAAGATTGCAAAAACTATATTTTACATCTATTGCATTTATTCGAGAACAGAGCAGAATTGGATGAGATCCGTGAAAATGCTTTTCGCTAGTTAATCCAATTTTCAGAACAGATATTCAATTTTCTGAATCATGGATAATACATTTCCTTGAGGAATATTTTTAACAGATATGAATAGACTCGGAAAATGTGGCCATATTCTTCACAAGTCAATTGTAAAATTATGGCATCATGCGCGGGAATTTTTTGTATGCGCGTAAGTTAACGTTATGGGGTGCTGAAAACGTCAGTTCTCGGCACGCCGGACGACCGGTCGGACGGCATGTCGCGACGCCGGCGTCGCGTCGCCTTTCGCGACTACATACCACTGGATATACATGCTATGGCAAGGGTATGCTTTGCAGTACCATGTATTTTTTTTTTCAAAATTAGCAGCAATATTATTAATTAGCACAATTCGTTTCCGTGTAGTTCGGAAATAGCAAGAGTGTATTGTTAGGATTATGACTGTTATTATTGTTTTCAAGTAAGCCGTCTCATTGCTACTTGCTGGTATCGTTCTATTGTTCTATTTATGCATGACAAGACAATTATTATTCATTTTCATCTTTTACTGTTAATAGCATTAATTAATTTAGTTGAAAAAGTTTTTTATAAATTAGTTTTTCTAATGTGCATTAAAGTCCCGGATTACCCAAAAGACAATGTATACCAATAGCCTATGTGCTCGTCGCTGCTTACGGATCCCACACACGGTGCTGTTTGTCTGTTTAAACAACATATTACAAAAAAAGTATTTTACGTTAGGAACTTCATTAATACTGAAGTTATTAAGGTTTGGTGTCTTTGAAATAGAGGATGTTAGGAAGCATTTAAATACTACCTTTCTACTTAGAACCTGTCTAAGAGGAGACATGTACTAACCTAGAGGTCTCTACAGGATATAATTCGGCTTTCGTTGTACTTTGCCACTATATGTTGAAAATATTTAAAATCATGAAATAAATAAACAATGGATATTATAAGTAATTCTTATAGACAAAAATAAAACTTTGGCTATTTCAATGTTTTATTTTCAAGAAATGCTGAGCGCCTACTCATTATTAGATAGCAATGGCGCATTCACTAAATATAATTTATATAAATTTATTTAATATGTAGGCGGGTAGTATAGTACTACCTAATAAAATACTTTTAAATAATATACGTTAGTTAGAAGTTCATCAGCGCGGTGGAGCACTAAAATTTCAACATTATTATGGGAATACGCTCAGCCGGCGAGACTAGCAGCGACCGAAAGCATATATCTGTGACTGTATCCACAAAAACATAAGTAATTACATAAGCTTGAATAGTCGATAGTGTTGACTATAAGTTAAATAACAAAATTCAGATAATAAATATCATACGTAAATAATTAGATTAGTTCTTGTTCGTCGTAATAAAGTCATCAATGTAAACGTCCTGCAATTATATTAGCTTTATTTAAGCGAGCGAGTACATTTCGTGGTCGAATAAAATTTCTTACTTTTCAATGAATACTATAAAATGTTCCTTTTATGATTCAATGTTAATTTATATTAAGTTCTCTTAATCACTACATATTAATTCATTTATTAAGCCGCGCCTCGCGTATGGTTAATAATTATTATCAAGATTTAAGTGTACCCAGCCAGTGCTCTATTTATTTTTTCAAATTAAATATGTTTTCTCAGAGTTTATTTAGGTAGATTGGACAGATGTATTGAAAATTGGTCTTTACCTTTGCTTCGATATGTTCGATAAATCTTCGAAAAATAATCTTATATTTAAGCGAAGGCTGTATATATATTTAAGAATAATATCTATAAGATTTATGCAAAAGAAAATGTGAATCTAAGGTTCATTTATCCTTCTAACATTGAAAAGACTATAAATAAAATCATGACCAATTTTATTTTCTTGATTAATAATTTTTATGTGCCCAATTTTTTACTTTTTAACTATTCAAAAGAACAAAATAACGTTTATAATAAGAGGTACAAAGACTCATTTTTCTATTATTCGTTGTATTTAAAACCACAATCGTATCATAATAACCTAATAAACCTTTATATACAAATATATGCAGCACATCAAAACCCATAAAAATGATATTAATCATTATAACGTAGAAAAATTTGTTTAATCATCATTAAATAAAACTGTATCAAGTTTTATATTTTCTAAATATTAAACACTCACAAATATTTATCTCAACTCTCTAACTACATTATTGTATCAAAGGCTTATTTATTAATAATAAAGATTATATAATCTGTACATACAGCTAAGGCTGGTGGTACACAAATCTCTATGTAAATATCATTTAAACGTTTATACACACTTAAGCAGAGTTCCATTCATGTATGTATATGAATAGTAAGCATGAATGTGTCCAATGTCTCAGATTGTTATGCACGGCCTATAATGTGCTTTAAATTATAAGCGTTGTTTTTAGATTCAGAATTATCTGATATTAGAATATCATACATATATGGATATACGTATGAAGATATTATTATTACCGTATCCGTAACCGCCCGTAACAGCCTGTGAATGTCTCACTGCTGGGCTAAAGGCCTCCCTGTCCCTTTTTGAGGAGAAGGTTTGAAGCTTATTCCATCACGCTGCTCCAGTGCGGGTTGGTGGAATACACATGTGGCAGAATTTCAGTGAAATTATACATTACATGTGGTTTCCTCACGATATTTTCCTTCACCGTAAAGCACGAGATGAATTATAATCACAAATTAAGCACATGAAAATTCAGTGGTGCATGCCCGGGTTTAAACCAACGATCATGGTTAAGATTTACGCGTACGCTTACCACTGGGCCATCTCGGCTGTTATTTTATTATTACATGAGTCATTATATATATTTTTTTTTTTTATTCGCCGGGAGGGCAAATGACTCTACTCCACCTGATGGTAAGTGGTAGTAGAGTCCAAACGCGACGACGGCCAGTACAGACGGGAAAAACGTTCTGCACTAGCCGCCTTCGCCTTGCCGGCCCGCAAGATGCCTCTTCACGCCTCGTTTGAAGGAACCCGGGTTGTAAGAGGAGGGGAACACGTGAGCTGGTAAGGAATTCCATTTTTTGGAAGTGCGACAAAGAAAGGAGTTGCCAAATTTCTTTGTTCGCGATGGAATTGATGTCACAGTTAGGCGGTGACATCGAGAACCAGCTCGCGTGGACTTAAGAAGAAAGGGGGAAGCAGGAATTAGAGAGAATAATTCCTCAGAGCAATTAAAGTAGGAAGTAGTAGTATCGGATTAGTTTTTAATATACTCGCATTTTGTTGTAATGTTGTTGAGCTACTTGCAACTAATTTTATTTTTATCATAAAAAATAGCAAAATAAAATTAAAACATTAAACCTACTTCTTTTATTTTAAATGGCTAAGTCATCAATAATTCTACAAGCTCTTAATGTTGATCACAAGAGCAGTATTTCAATGAGAAAATCTTTAAGAGGCTCCCGATACTTTTTATGAGCTGGTTATGCTATAGAACATTATAAATAGATTTAAGACGCTGAATCACCATTCTTTGTTTATTTCATTTTAAACAATAGTAGGAATATTTTAATAAGCAACTACCATTTTCAGTAATGTACTATTTTTAATTATTTCTGGAATGGCTGCATAGATGAAATCTAAAACTATGCCATGCAAAAATAGCAGCAAAAATCAATTGAATCGTTGAGACTCTTGATCATCCCTCACCCTTCAGTCTGATCGCGGTCTCTCGCTGTTCCACACCCTGCTTCATATCTTTATGTCAAACCTTTTATGGCAAAATTAAGCCACTTGTAGGATATTCATGTCTAAGTCAGTAATTGTAACCTTCTTTATGTCGCCCTCTTATCCTTTTAAGTGCTTATTAATTTTCTTTCCTGCATGTTACGTGTCTCTAATGTCTTGTGCATGCACGCATATATATTTATTCTTTAATTTCACTAGTAATTCACACATTTTGCAAATTTCATAATGTTGATGATGTCTCAGGAGTTCGAGGAGGAGGGTGGACGTTCTAGAAGACATTCATCCCCATGTAATTCGAGAGAGGGCAGTACAACAGCTCTACATACGCAGCATTACGACGATACTGTAAGTACTTACCAGCTAATTGTATTACCTGACTCAGCATCATGTTCAGCATATCTTGATATTAAGCGAATATTACATATATCTTATTAATTGGATTTTTTTCGTAATAAAATTATGTTATTTTAAAATTATTCTATGGTGACTCATGTCATGTAATTAATTGTTTTTTGTAATTAACTTTTATTGCTTCTACCAAGATTTCATTAACGGTACATAAACATCATTATTACCGGTTTGAAAAGTAAGATGTAGTTTAAATCTTAATTTTATACCAATTAATAAGACGTTCTTGATGTCACCGCTTGTAATAAATTCATTCGCTCTTAACCCAAACGACATATTTAAGTGTGTTAATCAAGTATGAATGTTACCTATATGGTCGACTGTACATAACCGAACACGTTGGCAGCGAGCCAGCAACAGTCTAATACTCACTCTCATTCCCTCAAAGTTTCTATAAATGACTATTACCTAATTCATCTCTGTTTCCATTTATGGTATTTTTCAAATTAGAAAGAAATCTAATAACGTTCAAGTTTATTAACTGCTTTATAATTATTAATCATATCATCGCTATCAGGCATATTGATACACCGAGGCATATTAATGTGAGTGTACTGTAATTGTCGCCCCGCTGAATTTCTTACTGACATGACAAATATCTAAATAATGGAATATGTAAACAACAGTTTATATTCAATTATTTTTATATTTTTTATTAACAGATTCTAGAATAATATATAAAAAATAATATTTATATTTTAAAGAATTTTTAAATATCTGTTTGTTGGGTGCTTTATTATTGTTAAAACAATAACGCAGGCTATTATTTAAATAGAACGAACGAACATTCACTTTTTTGTAAACTGATACTTTGTTTGACCTTCATTAAAAAAGGCATTACTTATATTTTGTTATGATTCATACTTGTACATTAAACCTAACCAAAAACGGTGACGTAAAGTTGTTGTATCAATTTTAAACAAAGAATAAACACTATTTATTTAAGTATTGTTCTGAAGGGAAAATTACAATTTACATACTTATAAATGCGCTAATTTATTTTTATTTTATTTATATTTTATTAATGTCACACTGCTGGTCCAAGGCTTGAGGAGGAGGTTTTAACGGGTTGGTTAAACGTGTGGCAGGTTTTGTCACGATATTTTCATTTGCCGTTGAGCATGAGATAAATTATAAATATAAGAATACAAATTAAATACATAAGTATTTAGTGGTGTTGCCCGGGTTTGAACCCGCAATGTTTAATTTTCTACAATCTTCGGTTAACATTCACATGCTCAAGCTATTGGGCCTATAACATAATGTCTATCTAAACGTTTTTATACTCATAACACGAACACCTTTATAATATATATTTAAGCAAGCTCTTTATATTACTTCCTTTGAATTCTATATATCTTTGATCGCGTACCCTGAAAAGAGGATCTTTAGTATAAAATGATAAATCAAGCTGAAAATTAACTAGCATCGGGAAAATAAAAATAAGATCTTTAAACCATTCATTTTATTGTCAGTTTTTATAAAAATAATCTTATTATAAATTAATTATTATCAGTCTTACAAACTACATAACTTTTAATTCCAGTCAGGCTTTAACTATATTATGAAATTTATTACAATTTATTTACTAATTTTATCGCACATAATTTAAAATTCTGATTTCCTTTTTTTTAAGTATCATGAATTATTTTTAACATGCAAAAGAATTATATATAAGTATAAATTAACGTCTGAAACTATCGGACATTTTAATAAGTACAGTATAAATGTTTCCGATAATATTTAAAGAAATTTTAAATACGTTTCCGAATCTTTTTAAATGGACATAGGTATAATATTTCTTAATACGTGGCCATACTAACAATTTAATTAATAATGGTAAATAATATACCGCAACATAACGTACAAACAAGTTTTAAGCGTTACACAACAAGTATATACTTAACTTTATTTTTAAATCTGTCTGAATATGTAAAACAATGTAATGAGTACGAAGAAAATATATACTCGAATGATTATGAAAATAAAATATTCAAAACTAGCTTAAAATATTTTTTAAACAGTTTCGCGGTCATTAACCGCGACGAAAACTAGATGCTGTTTTTTGTTGTTTAATATTTTCTTTTTAAGTATTTGTTCACTTTATCATTTTGGTTATAAAATATATCTCCATATTCATCAGAATTATTTATCTCAAACACATTTTAGCTTAGTCTCCCTACAGACCCGTAAGCATAAACTGTTAGCCGTTGAATTTTCATATATTTTTTATACTTAACTTCAAGTATTCCTGTGTAACGAGTGTTTTTTTAGATCTAATGGTATAAATTAGTATGCAAAAGTTATATCAAGGTATCGGTATTTATCGGTCATAGCTTTTCTTGTAGTGTCCTCCTTAACTCTTCTGTGGCTTTTGCCAAATCTTTGTTGTCGTGGTGATGTCGCCCTTTGCCGCTTAAATCGCCGCAATCTTCTAAGTAATCTTTTGGAGGCTCAACCGGATATTTTCGTTCAAACTTAGGTCGCGGTATTCTAACTCGCTTGACGTCATCTAACCAGCTCTCCATCTTTGACTTCGAAGGGTGGTGAAGTAAGTTCAGGAAACCTATAAAAATATTTTGAATAATTAATATAATGCTTCGAATACAGTTAAATATGTTTTGCAACTATAAAAATATTCAACTGTTATTATAATAATAATTTATATTGTTTCTTTCTTCAGAAGCCTTTAGACCTAACAATACTTAACAGGTATTGCGATCGATCCTCAAGTATATATCGTACTATGAATCTTGTACACGTATATTGAGTAAGATAGGACGATGGTCAGCAAAAATTGTGAAACCCCGATTACAACTTCGCTAAATAGAAGTTTTACCGTTACGCGGGCGCCTGCGCAGCTAACGTGGGTGCCAAAGTCAATGTAGCCAATTGGTTTCCACAATGAAACATGGTTTAGTGCCAACTGATATTGTCAGTGCTATTGTTTCTGCAGATCTTGTCTCTATATTTAGGTTAAACAAAACACTAAATTAATTCAATAGCGAATTGTCTTTCGCAATTTCAAACCAAGGTATATTCGCCTATCCTGTTTACAAAATACAGCATTTATCTTTTTAAGTTTTTAAACGGAAATTGTGTTTGTTTTGTTTTAAGTTGTGATTGAGTTGTTCAATGTTAGTTCATAAGATTTAGAATAAATTTGGCGATGTTCCAAATATGCATGTGAACATAATTCGCGCTTGTTATAAATTTAAACTAAATATCTTTATCATCTATCTTATATCAGAATCAGATTAAAATAGGTAATTTATCACTGTTCTGGTATCACGAGCTAAAACAAAGATGTTTAATGCACGAGTGACTTTCTCTGGCGAAAGTGTGGCTAAATGTGCCGACTTTATTTTATTTGTCGCTTTCGAAAATCACAATTTACGAAATCGGTTATAATATTTCTCGAACCAATATAATTTCTTTTCATTATATACTTACGAGTAAAACAATTAATTGTATGAATTAATATAAGTATTTATTTTCCTTACAAATATCAGAAAACTACAAATTGGCGAATTCACAAACGAGTTCAATATGATGTTAATAACATGCTATGAAATTGCTAGTTTTTATGGGGTTGTTAAAATGACTGACTATTATTATGCTTCTTACAATGAACCCGGGTTCATTGTTTTATTTCCGGGCTTGTAAACAGTTGAGACTGTACGAATTATACGTCATTTGATTTATTTAAGCGTATCAAGCCTATTGTCTATTTCATTGAATTGGAACAGAGATTAATAAATGAATATAGAAATTTTACCAATTTATTGAAGCCAATATCGTTACAAACGTGTTCAAATGTTTGATAATTTTAAATTTAATAATATAATTTCAATATGAGTTGTTTTTTCTCTGAATTATAACGAATCTCACATCGAAATAAAATCCGATTATATTTTAAAAAGCTATGCGATTAGAACAGTGTAGTTTTTGTAATGAATATGTATGGTGATACGTGTATAAATTGTTAATATACAAAAAATATGTTATTCTAGATGTTTCGGCTATGGACATTCGTGATAATAATGACGATTTATTTCCAGTATAAAGGACAAAGGCAATATTTATTCGTTGATGATGTCGTAATTGAGAAAGCGGGTTGTTTGTGGGAGAGTACACTATACGTACTGGTTTAGTTATAAACGCGCGTGACTCAGGGTCGGAGTCGTACAACCTCCTTACGAGAACAATCACAATCATTTGTAATGTAAATAACTTTTATTATGATTGAAGTAATTATAAAATAACAGAATTATCAAATACGAGAAGAGACTGAAATTTTATTATACCATTGTGAACATTCATTACTTAACAATTAGGCAACGCTCTATTTTATTTTATTAAGTAACAGAACGAGGATTGGGTTAATATATTTAAAATAAGGTTGGGATTTTTATTGTAATGTTAAAAAAATATCTATAAAAAGCCTTTTAATGTAATTAAAAACTAATGACTATATAGATGATAAAAACGCGTGCACGACGCGTACACGCGTAATTGTATTTTGTAGTTAATTGGTAGAAGCTATTGAGTTTCCTGTCGGTTCTTCTACGTAGAATCAATATTCCGAATCGGTGGTTTACATAAAGATACTTTACATATATAAAACAATAAATGACGATTTATAATTAATTACTTTTGATTACATATTTTAATGAAATTATTATTATAAATCTAATCTACGTCACTAATCAACTTACTGCTGTTATTGTTTGATTTACAAACAAAACATTTCAATGATTGAACCCATTATAATACTTGTGTTTTCGTCTGTGAACTATTTCACAAGAAGAACAAAAGAATTCATTAAGTGTCGGAAACATACGTACTACGATATTAAAAACCTATACCGTTTTATGTATATCAGACTTTTAGTCTGTCTGTCTGTGTACATATTACGCGGTTAATAAGCAGATGATTTTTAATGAAATTCTTCACTCCTATCTTAGAATAAAAGAGGTTTAATTAAAAACAAAACGAAACATCTGACCAAAAACCGATACCTCCATTGTAATAAGAAAATCTGGTATTCCCTCGCCTGAGAGTAGCAAGACATGCCGGAAGTTAACGTCGCGTGCGCTGCGCAAGCGCTTCCGATTATAGTAATGGGAAAATGTGTATAATAGAAAGTATTTCTTTCATTCGTATATATTTTTGAAAAATATTTGTAGGTGTATTTATTTGTACATGATTATGTATTGATAATAAATCAGTGACGTACTGCATAAATTTATATGAGTTAGTCAAACGAATTTATTCGATAATTAAATTGTGTCCTAGTTTCCATAATAATGACCTACTATTTCATCTTTTTATGTGCAATAACATTAACGAGGATTTGAATTGTTTTTTTATAACAATTGTTTTAAGGTGACAACGATCACTGTTTTATCTGCCGCGTGCTAATTACAATTTAAAATGATTATATCATTATTCGTGACAAATACTAATTATTAGTTTGCTATTTATTATACTCAGTTAGTATAAAATAAAAAGCAACCAATTCACTTTAATACTGAAACACTATAACATTTTTATAAGGTTTAAAGGACAAATTTTGTGTTCTTATGTAAACATTCTTTTTATTTGATAGCTATTGACAAGCTCCAGTGTTATTAATAATAAAAAATATTAGAAGAGAAAAAAAAAATCATAATTTGAATTCTTACATTTTTTACTCAAATTATCAATAATGATTATGATCGAATTTCGACTACTGGGCGAAAACTAGTTATAATAATTACCTAAAGATAAGATATTTTCCTAGTCTTATGTCATAATTGAATATATATGCAATATAAATTACAAGGGGCTATCTGTATTTAGCCGTGACTTGCACTCTTAACCCTTTGATGTACCGTAATCATCTAATGCAAAGCCTCAGAAGACTTTCATTAAGAAATAAATTACTTGACTAATCAAACCCATTAGCCATTTGTTCAATATTATTTCTCGTAAGTGATTTTTAATATTATAGCTGATAGTAATGGTAAGAACGCGTGAATCTTAACCGATGATCGTGGGTTCAAACCCGGGCGAGCACCACTGAATTTTCATGTGCTTAATTTGTGATTATAATTCATCTCGTGCTTTACGGTGAAGGAAAACATCGTGAGGAAACCTGCATGTGTCTAATTTCACTGAAATTCTGCCACATGTGTATTCCACCAACCCGCATTGGAGCAGCGTGGTGGAATAAGCTCCAAAAAACCTTCTCCTCAAAATGAGGAGAGGAGGCCTTTAGCCCAGCAGTGGGACATTCACAGGCTGTTTCGGTAGTAATGTGTGTTTGTGTGTGTGTTATTTATAGTTAAAAGCCTGTAAATGTCTCACTGCTGGGCTAAGGCCTGCTCCCGTATTGTAGACGTGTAGAGTTTATTTCACCGCGCTGCTCAAAAGCGAGTTAATGGATATATAAGTGGCGGAATTCCGATCGATACATGTATGATCCTTACGATGTTTTTCTTCGCGAGATGAATTATCAACGCAAATTAAGCACATGAAAATTCAGTGGATTATCAACCTATCAATACTAATCATTTCAATCATTATATAACACCGGCCATGCGACATAAATAATAAATATATTGTAAAAAATTGTATTGATAAAAATGCTTTTAGCCTTTTAAAAAATAAATGAATATAACATTACGTAGTATGTAGATCAGTATAACTTAGCAGTAATATAACAAGTTTATATGTAAATGCTTTTACCAGAATACTCACACTGGGCCCATAACAATAAGACAGTCCTACACATTGTACGCGAGGCCTTTCTAATGGCCTGCGATACGTGACAGTACAAGTTCCTTCCAATTAAAACTCCTTTCAACTTTCACTTCAAAATTTTTATACCGACTCGTGAATTCAATAATAGACATCATTATCGAGTATCTTCTATCGTTAGAAAGAAATTTATTCATTTCGTACAAAACTATTGAAGGGTTACGTACCCGTACGTATTAACAAAAAAATATAGATATAGTAGTGTCATAGACCTTTCTTAAGAACCACTTTAGAGGGACAATTCAACCCAAGATTATTTTCATATAAGTTAATCATCATACGCGGCGCACACCGTGTAAGTTCTTCATATCATAACATTATCTAATATTCACAAATTATAAGCCTTTTTCGTGAATCAGTGTCTATTAGTGAAAATGGTTTAAAATGTTCATTATAATTTCTGAAATTAGTGTGATACAGACATACACAGCTCCATTTATAAGTAGGTAATCATAATTTTCGAGAAATAGCAACTAACATACAGTCTCTTAAAATTTGTATGATCCAATCTCAATATAAATACAAGTACCTACTACTTATTTTATTACTTGCTTATTCATTTGAGAATAAAAAGAGATCATTAGGTATATTTCGATTTTTCTTTTAATAATATCAAAGCGAAATATTATACCAGCAAATATATGTAAAGCAGTTTTTGTATTTATTTTAGAAGTTGATACGCATGAGAATATGTGTAATGATATACGTTATAACTACAAATGGAACATTTTTTATTGGACCTACACCACAGATAAATACAGAAGTGGGTACTTAAAACATTAAACTCACTTGTTTAATTTTTAATAGCAATTTATCTATCTATAGATAGACAAAGAGAGGCGTATCTTAGTTATTAAAAACGTTTCTTAATAGTATTAAATTAAAAATGTATTTTTATTTATGTAAAAACATATTTTTAATTGTGACAAATTATTTATTAAGTTTGTAGAACCTCAACAAGTTTGATCCTTTTATAATAAGTATCATTTATCATGTGAATCAGTTTACAAATTTCTTGTACAATGAACAGCTATTATACTGATCGTTAATTACAGCGTTTCACATAATATATAACACTAGTGACGCAAAGTAGCAATAATTACACTTTTCTTTTAATAATAACGTATAATTATTACAGCAGCGACATATCTCAAGTAAAAATCGTTATTAATAAAAGAGAAATTTATGTCTATTAAGAAAAGTTATGTCTCTGCAGTGCAAAGAACTCATATTTTAACCGTAACACGAAAGAGATTTCTTCGAAGAAGGAATTATAATAGTGATTGTTCAGAATTACTGGCTAACACGATACTCTATATTAAGACATAAATAACAATAAATAAATTCAAGCACGAATGAAATATTTTGCGAATAAAATATCCTAAGGTATTTTTATTCGTTTATTGACAAATATAACATAAATTTATAATAAGCAATAGAATAATGGTAATTCATAATGGCTTTCAATAATAGCAAGTCGTAAATGCTATTAAAGAGAAAAGCCATCAATGTTTGTGTCAAATGTCAGGCTATAAATTATAGTCAGATGACCAGCGGCGTAGTGTACCGACTCACGCGCAGACCTAGTAAAGGCCCGACTGACGTTCCCAGGGCCCCACTTAGTTCCGGGGTCACCGTGCTAACAGACCCTCACACACTATCGTTACGACCGAATGGACCGAACGCAGTTTTCATATAGACATATTACTTTAAAATTATAAGCTTCGTATAAGTTTACTTTACGTAAAAATTCTATTTGTAAATAAATTGACTAAGTAAAGTCAAATTTTATTGTTTTGCAGTACAAAAAAGTTAAGTTACAGCCTGTAAATGCTTCACTGCTAGGGTAAGGTAACTCCTTTCAAGAAAAAGGAGTTTATTCCATCACGCTGCTCCAATGCGGGTTGGTGGACATATGGGCTTCTTTACGATGATTTCCTTCACAACCGAGCACCAGATGAATTATTAACACTATTAACAACACGATAACTTGGTGGTCGCATGGGTTTGAATCTGCAATCTTCGGTTAAGATTCACATGTTTCAGCAACTTGGCAAACTTAACTCAGTAAAAAGATAAAGTTTAAGTAAGTTAAGGGAATAGAGAGTGCACCTGTTTTTGTGCACTATAATATAATATCTCCTGCGTAGTTGGCTAATCTCTCTTGAGCTTGGCCGCCGTGGCCGAAATCGGTCTGGAGGACATTATTAAAGTGTAAGTATATTTAGTGACGGTAATTACAAAATACTTGTTTTTTCAACGGGCTTCAATTCACACAATAATTATTCTACGACCAAACAAGACTTATATTACTGAATTCTGGTGTGAACTGTTTATAGCGCAATATTCAAGAGGCAAAATAACTCACTTCCCAAGGCAATAAAAGGAATAGTTAATGATCTCCATTCCTTTTAGTTTTGTCACGCTCCAACAGCATTATTTATACCTTTTAGAAAATTGATTGCAAGTTTAATGTTCAAATAAAATTGGTATATATATAAATAGGCAAATGAAAAACAGCCTAGCAGTGCGCTATTCTGTAAGAATTCACTGTATTAGTCACCACTGAATTGTTGATAACCGACTTATGGTACAATTATGATGCGTGTATTCATGAAATGTTGTAATTATTATGTTCATTGTCTCATATCACTTTATGTAATTTTATATTAAAAAAAAATAGGAAATACGTTATGCGTTAAAAAAGAAATGTTTGAGGCATACATATAAATTCACGTTTTCTTCAAATTTCAATAATGATTATGGTCGAGTTTCAACCACTGAGCGAACACTAGTTTTTATACGTAGCTGTAAGTTATCTTTTTAAATTAGTGATTTGGGTGGAACTTAAGCGCCAATATTTCCTATTTTTTATTTTTATGCTTTAAAACAATACACGATCATGTCTATAAGAAACAGCTGGTAAAAAAATAATGTAGGAGAAAATAACTGGCTGATTGCTTAAGACTTCACGAAGCAATGCACTTTCTCTTTAATAATAAAATAAAAAGAAAATAATAGAATATGTTCTCTTTAGTGTTGCTATATTTAAACCTCGTTAATCGTTATGAAATGACATGTTAAATGTACGCTGGTAACCGAATGATAATGTGGCGCAATTTATGTAGAAGCACTTAGCAGTGCAAGCAGCGGTGCTCGAGAAAAATAACGCCAAGCGAGCACTTGTCGCGATAATTGCGCTGCCGGTGATAATGAACGCTCTACTTTACCCGTGGGCTACGCTGCTTGCTGTTCCCACTTTGACCACTTCAAAGGTTCCTGTTTTAGGAATGTATCCATTTTATTCTTAAATCATTCCGACTGGGAAATAGAAGTGAAAATGGAAATTTAAAAATTTTATAAACCTTTTATTAGGGTACCAATATAATTAAGTAAAACTTGTCCTTATGATATCGCAAATAAAAATACTTTTAACCATGTAACGTATGTGTAAAAATTAGTGTTTTTTTTCTATCGAGTAAGGTATCTTTGAAAAGGCTCTTTAAAATGAAGTTAGGGTTTCTTTGATCATTTTTCATTTGTACCCGCACTTAGGAAATTTAAGAGCTCCAGAGTGGCTTTCAACATGTGCTTTGCTATGTTACAAAAATCATAAAAAAAATTAAAACTCGCTAACAACGTTATTTCGATACTCTTATATTCGTATATTCGCTTAAGAGTAAGTAGTAAAGGTTGTAAAAAATTTGTACACTTGATAAGTAGTTTTAACCAGTTATATACAAACCTAAACGGTAAAAAAATTAATCTTGAAATTATAATCATTTTAATGTTAAAAATCAACAAAAATCCATTTTCAAATAGCTTATTATAATTAGGTAACTACTTTTGAAACTTGTCTGTTTCATGATTTAGTTCGATGACATTCAAAAAATAAGAAACTAATTCTACAAATGTAATCTTAGCACCTAACAGAAACATATAATTTTACTATTATTATGGCTACTCTTATTTCCAATGATAATAACCGGAAGGGAACCTCACCATACCATGTAATACTGTATGTAAAGTGCCTTCGGCTGAACCTGATATTTCCTGACTTCACAATTTTCCCGCCTCAGTTGCTCCACTTTCATTAAAAGATTTCTGCTTCAACAGAGAAGAAGTGGTAATCATAAAGTAATAATCAAATTAAAGAAAGCTATGGTAGAAACTGAAATAAAAATAAATTTCGGTTTCACATGAATCTTTTTATCCTATTAGAATATCGTTCTCTATAATGAAGTTATATTTTTTTGTAAAATGATAGTTTTTTTTTTTTTCAAGAATATAGATAAAAAGCAATATCTTAACACATCATTTGAGCCAAAATCGTTAGAGCAGTGTCCGAGACGCAATATATATATACGAGAATTGCTCATTTCCTATTTAATAGACAATTAAAAAAACTTTACAAGTAATATTTATATTATATGTTGTATATTTTTGACACAATTATGTATCGCGATAGTGTGTCTAGTTTTTTTGTTGAATCTCAATATATAAGGCTGTATTGGGAATTTTACTAGTAGCCGTTTAAATGTTCCATTATTCATTGCCTAGCACTATCGACAAAGTAATACCAAGATATATTATATTTTCATCCGTATATAGAGTTCAAACTTTGTAGCTGGTGGTGTCAAATCTATACTAATTGGAAGTAGGTTTAAATCGACTGCCTAGATTTGTTTATATTACTGACTTTGTTAGTAACATTTAGGTGAAGATAACTTAAATACATGTGAAGTCAAGACGTGTCCTTCTGACTGGGTCGTTTGAGACTGAAGGAAAATTCAAAATTCGACTAAATTCTATTAAATAATACAATAATTATAATTATAAAACAATAAATGATATGATGTAGAATAATAATTGTCTTCGATATGTCTAATGTGTTTTTCAAGAGAATTACGTGTTTATCAGATCCCGTAATGACAGTATTGGTTTAGAAATCATCGCATTGTGGACATACTTAGAATAGCATAAATATACATACATATAACCGCGCGAGTGAACGTACTGTTTGAGTAGCGGGATTACAGACGGCAGCGTCGTGTGCGATCTAAAGTGGATATTCCATCGACACATCGACACGGACTCAACAGCAACATACAGATTATAACAGACACACATGTGTTATTTTCGATTTGACTTTTATAATATTATTGATTATTTAAATAAATAAACATAGCACAATTAGCTATCTTATTTGGTTTGTTTAATCAATAGAGTAAATGACGTTTAAGTAAGAAATTAATAACTTAAAGCAATGTACAAAAACCTCCAACGACTTATTTATTTTCAGGAACAACCTTAAGTTCATGTACTTACGGAAAAAAACAAACAAAACAGAAAGGACACTAAAGGAAACGGAACGTTCGCCCCAAGGAATCGACCTTTCGGATCCGTTACATCTGCGAATTAATTCTCGAGTCGAATCTCGTATTACATTCAGTATCGCACACACGAGTGTTATATATCGCGGTCAGCTTAGCCTATAGTGAGCAACGGCCTTAACCCGTTCCGAGTTTCATGTTACAACGCTAATTAAAAGATCGAACGAAAGAGACTCGTTCACAAATTGATTCTACACGGAATCTCTCTTTGATTCATCGCGTAATTATCAGTTTCCTTTCCCTGTATTGTGTATATCTAATTACGACTGCGATATGAAACACATTCGATGTAACCAAATGGAATACTACTTTCAAAGTGCCTTTTGCCGTGTACCAAGTGTAACATTTAAATATGTCATATATTTATGGCTTAAACATTTTTTTATGGATTTAAAATATATTAATGCATTGCATATAGCCATAATTTAACCCAGATCCGTTTTCTATTTCTCGTGGTGTAATAGAAATTGTAATATAATGATTTTTATAATAAGTATAAATGTTGTAAATATTAGTAATATGACACATAATCATATAAGTTTACTTTTTCCTAATGAAAATCGCAAATAAATATCATTTGAAAGGCTACAGACTGAAAAAATATTTTTTTATATATATTACAATAATTTGTATATTATTTCTGTTTGGTCTATTTTTTTGTTTTATCTTTTTTTCATTATAATACTATATATAATCTATTCTATATTTAGTTTTATAAATGACGAAGTTCGACTACTGAACGCAATACAAAACGTCAACGCAAATAGAGCATGGTCAAGTAATGGCAATTTAACGAAAGGGCCAGAAGACTGTCGGTCGTTTAGAAGAGAACATACATAAGGAATAATTTAGCATGTAACATTAGCCTCGATAGCCGTAGGACAACCATTGTCCCGGATCACACTATTGTCGTTAACATTAATGCACTACAAAATAGAGCAACAGATATTATCGTTAGTTTGATTACACTTGTAACGCCTGATAACAATTAAGATAAGACACATATAAGATAATACCACGGCTGATTATATTATTTTTAATTATTTGTTGATTTCGCACAAACAACAATACTGTAATTTATCATAAATGTACTTTAATTCAAACAAAAAATATTTTTTTAATTAATACAAATTTATTAAAACTAAGTAAAGTTATATAATTATATTATTAATATTTAATTAATGGTAAATAATTCGCAAAGTACCGAAGTTACATCAATCGACAGTAAATTGTTTTAGACACGACTGTAATGGTATTGATTTGACCTAGACTTAGAATACAATCAAGCGTGCAAATTAGGTAAATAGATACAACATTTTGCCATGACATAGAATTATATGTATTAGCTATTCCAAATAAAAAATCTACCTGTCTAAATAACTAAAATCAAGTATACCCTCTTCGATTTAACGTCTATTTATTACAAAATATAGTCTACTAATTTTTGTAGATATAAAACAACCTATGACCCCTTGGGTTTTAAGCTTGATTCATACCAAGTTATATCAAAATCGGTTCTGTGGTTTAGCCGTGAAAGTGTTATAATTCCGCAATTATAATATTTGTATAGGTAATATTATGTTTATTCAAATACATATAAAACGCAAAAAAAAACTATTTTAATTAAAACATTTATGGCAACGTATTCATTTTTTGTATACAGCCCAAAAAGACCTGGCAAACAAGCTAAGCTCGTTCTCGTCACCGGCACCGATGGGATGTATCTCGTTAACACACTAATACATCGCGCAATACACATCGTTACACACTATTAAATGAATGTAGGTTACACTATACAACATAACTATATATAATATGGTATATATTACAATTAAAAATAAATAACATTAATATTTTTGTAAACAAGATAAAAATAAACCATTGAAAATTTTATAACACACGTTTAATTTAGCGTGTTTCCAGGTAGCATGCATCAAAACAAAAGTTGAACGCGGCGGCATTGTTTACGTCCTAACACAAAAGCACTATGAAACAGGTAGACAATCAAAACCTTAACCTCAATGTAAGATTAACTCACCTGTCACGGCTATCCTCCTTACTCTTCACTCTGGCTTTTATTTGTAAACAAATTGGAATAATGTTCTTAATCGACGTAAAACGTGTGCACTGTACAGCAACCAGTATACGACTGTCGACTACTCGACTGGCCAACACACGATGACGGCACAAGGCTAGGGCTAGCTGTGCGAATCGAGTTTGTACGACAGTCTCTCAAGTCTCAACTGGCTACCCATATGTTGACTGTATGCTTACCGCACTTATTCTAAATGAATAACACCACCCACTTACACATTAAGCAATTTTTGTAACCTATAAGTTTGATATATATAATCGTTAACAGGGAAACGTCTAACCTAATGATACTATTTAAAAAAGTAATATTTAAAATAATATTTGTTTACAATTCTCGTTTATTGTTCATAGACTCTGTAGTAGTTTGCATTATTAAATACATATGTTATTGAGCCTTGACCTATGTTTTTTGTTTGTTTACCATTTGGAACTTCACCAAAACTTCCTGCTAACTTAATTCTCAATTCTATTTAATTATCACTAACTTCTCGCAAATAAGAAACAATGAAACCGAAAAGAGATTCATCGAGATATTGGGAAGGAAGTCAAGGCTTTAATTTTTTGATCTTCTTATCTGATTATAGATCACCTTCGTGTATAATCAAACATGCAAACGTTTCACGTTGTTCAAATTTTTTTATTTGTATTCTCTTTTCCTTTTGTATTTTTTTTTCTTTTTTGTTTTTACTTTTCCATGAATGTCACTTACGGTAAAGTAAAATTTTTCTTTATCGGTTTTGACCAAATTTTACTATTTTTATTTATATTAAGATGAAAAATTAATGAGTATAGGTAAATCAGATTTTATAATCAGCTTTAGAAATTCGTAGAAAGTATTAATTTGGATATGGAATAACGGTACATAATACAGTAAACCAATATTCAATCTTTTTCCTTCAATGAAATGATATTCTAACACTTAAAGCCACTTTCCAATAATTATTTTGAGTTTAGTATCTTGTAAAACAATTTTCTCATATTTTTTTACTCTTTTCCTTTTTACAAGCTACTAAACTATGAAATGAGAGCTGCTTTACGTTGTGGACGCTAAAAGCGTGAAAGTGGTTATATAAACAGTTGCAATTTCAATAACTGAATAACATGTCACTACATCGGAGTATCAGCTGTGCTAATTCTAGTTACGAGTATATTACTAGCCATTTCGCAAAGCTGAATGACTCACACTTTATCCGGCGTGCAGTCCACTATCTTGAGTAACGTTTCAAAATATAATTATTAAACAAGAAAAGGTAAAAACAGATGACCCAAAAAGGTTTAACTTTTATTGTGTAAATTTATCCGAATGAGACTGACGTTAAAATCTGGAGCTGCTTATTAAAGACTGTTCTAGTTGTTATTTAGTTTTCGTTAAAACATGCCCAGCAATGTAGAAGCTGTGTAAGGAAGGACAAAACAAAAAAGGTCGCCTTTATGAAACCTTACGAACTAGTTGTGATTGTTTCAACCGGATCAATTCGTTTTTGAAGTGTATATTAGTAAAAGTAAAATTATAGACCGTAAATGTCAAACGTCTGCTCGTTTGCCCCCTCTAACATAAAAAAAACGCTCCTAGCCTTTCTCGGGGGTTTTAAAATGTGAAGTAAATATTTTTTCTATATTTTATTTATAAAGTTAAATTGTATGATAAAATGCGTTTATTATTTTTAACTTATATTTAATTTACTGTTAAATAATTAACTGGAAAGGCAATAAGTATATTACTTCGAAATCAGAATTGTCTATCTTTCTTGATATTGCTTAATCATTATGATTATGATTTTTTTGTACTGCCATAAAACCAAATGTTTTGAGGCTTATCAGTACCATCAAATAGCAAAATAATACAGGTATAAAAAAACAAAACAACAAATCGTACAAACTGGAACTACTTTTATTCAGTTTATAAACTAAAATTAAATATAAAAGTATTCGATATTTCACTCTGAAGTCTGAACAGAAAAGTTTTCTGATTACCTAGTCAATTCCCTACTCTGCCGATTGGAAGTGCTGCACATATATTTACATATCTGCATGTAAAACGTAAACATTGCTTACGTTTACATGCAGACATTGTTACGTTTACATTTTTTTAGCCTATCAAAACAAGTTTATGTTCGATAAACGGAAAACAAACGTCGTTTGTAAATTATTAGAAACAAAAATTATGACTTATCTAACAGTCACCAGTCATCTGACTGTTGACTGGTGACGATCATCAATCGTTAGTCAATTAATCAGAATGTATATAAGTTATATATTATATTATAATTATAGTTCCTACTAAGAAAAGGACAAAACATGAATTTTAACAGTAAATTATAGAGCTATCATGCCCCAGTGCTTGTCTTAAATTTCATCTCATTTGACCGTTATATTTCAACATATTTCGACGTTACGGTATTATTTGATGAGAAGCAAAGATTTAAATAGAATACAACAACTTTTAGGGTTCCGAAGTAAAACGCGTAACCTTCATTCATGCTCGTCTTTGTGTTCATGTATTTGTTACAAATTTGCGTTACATACAATCTCTCGATAAAATTAAAGAAGTTATGCATGACAATTTTTACTAAATAAGTAACTATCATCTTCTTAAGATATTAGAGGAATTTTCGAGAAGGAGAAATATAATAAAGGTAGATCGATGATATATTATAATTAAAAGTAGTTTACCGTATCAACTGTAAATTACAAATATAAATGTTTTGTAACTTTCATAAAATAATATTTTACTTTATTTGAATTAACAGTTTTAGAGATAAAGACGAAGAGTCGCGATCTTTATTCTTTATAAAATATTCAAGTTTAATTTACACGAAATCGATATTTTTTGCAGTCACTGATAACGCAGCCATAGAGCGCTGTTTGTTTATATTCTAGATCTATATACTTAGAACTCTAACCATTTGTTTCAAATTGCTAAAACTGAACCAACGTTCCCACGGCTGCATCTTTCTAAAACTAGATAAACCGGACTTAATATAGAATATAACGTGTACTTTGATGTGTTTCAAATCCTATAACCCGTTAAGCGTATAATGTTTAGAATTACAATAAATATATAAAATCCAATCAATATGTATTAATTTATATATAATTTTACCCTATAGTATAGTATCACCCATATACCACGGGTCAGGTGTTATGCAAAATTTCTTGATAATCGGTTGAGCAGTTAAGACGTGAAAGTGTAACAAACAAAACTCACTTTCGCAATTATAGTATTAGTTAGGATATATAATAATATATATGCTATAATATAAACAAATAACAAACCTGCAATTTTTTAACTATTTAAATTAAATAGATTTGTATATCAGTTATATATCCATAGGAAAATAATACTCCGAATACAACTATCAATCCTTATCAAATTTTTTATCATAATATTTATCTGATTTCATATTTAATCAAAAGTATCATAAAATAAAATAGTACAACAGCAAAACAAACGTATGTATATTATCGCAATATGTTTATTACATATTCAAAATGTTATATATCAAATAACTTAATAGCCTGAAGTTTCTATAAGCGACAAACTCTAATTTTAAGACTATCAAGAAAATAATCACAATGGTAATGCATAGCTAAAATAATTAAACAAAAAGATATATTACCTAAGTACGCCATTGCATCTGAATTTTCTACCTTTCAAATAAGTAATGTTGCAATAATATGTTATTATTCTTTTTTATATAATTGTCTGCATACGATTTCACGTAAATGAAAGTAATTTATTTATCTTTTTTATACACTTACATTAGCTACTCAACCGTAATTACAATACTTAGTTAACAGTAAAAGTAAACTTATTATTTTATTTGATTGTAATAGCGGAATAATTTAATGTATTTATATAATATATAAAAGTTAAATTCTAAACATAAACACATCTAAAAACTTTTTAATTTTCCTAACGAAATAAGAAACATTTAAAATATAAAATATAAAAACAAAATTAATAATAATTAAGTTTCGAGTGTGGGAACTAACGTGGAAAATTTGTATGTTTTTTTTTAAATAACGATTAAGACAGATGTTTTGATACGGAGATAAAATTGGTAATATCTTTCATAATTGACTACGCATTGTGGTCGAGATATTTGAACATAGTCAACTCACGTTCGAGGTTATCTATTGAATAACGGTTCAATAAGTTATGAATTTATGATAGTTAATATTGCTACATTTTTTTAACCAAATGCGTTTGTACTAATAATAAGCTACACAATACTTTTAGTCATATAACTTACTACATCCACCGCGTTCCCCACTCGTATTAATATCATATTTTGTTAAGGTGTTATTACAACTTTACTTTATTATTCAAGATCTTTTTTATCTTACTGTAAACTATTCAAATCAATCTTAAAGAAAAATGCCAAAAACTTAATTGTCATTGTAATGTGTATCTACCTACCTAGACTCACTTGACTGCTTCGCAGTGTTTACACTCCCGTGTCTCGTTAAAGCACGTTAAGCCGTTGGTCCTGTGCCTGAAATCTCTCCGGTCGTGTCAGATTTGCCGTCCCATCTGATCATGAGAGCAGGGGGTTATGGTGTGCTCTTGTGTTTGCGTACACACTTGTGCATTATAATATGTTCCGCGCAGTTAGTAATTCTTATGAGACAGATCTCTTTAGATAAAGTCGGTCAGGAGGACATTGTTATTATTTTATCCATTGTAATTTTTATAAAAGCATTCTTTAGTTTCTTTTAATTTTACCAAGAAAACCGACATTCCTATTTTAATTACAACCGAATTTAATTATAATAAACATTATAAAATAACGATCCAACACAACACTCCTAGTAATAGCTTTATAAAGAAAGTTTATATTGAGTTTGAACTTTCAACAAGTCCGTAGTCAAATAGATATCGTATAATATTAATTGATTATATTATATAACAAAATCTTAAAATGTATAAAACAATATGTGGCATGAAAGCTAATTTCAAATTAGCTAATGATATACATATATAATCGAATATTACAAATATATATTCCTACGCTTAAAAATCTAAAATTTCTTTCGATATCGGATCGTAGATAAGAGATTAGTTTTTGTATGAAATTTTAAATTTATGCGTGTCAATAACCTGTCTGTCTATTTTGATGACGAAAATAAAATATTTAGTGCATATGTGATTTCAAGTAATATATTTTTTAATGCCAAATTATTTTTTTCAACTCCCAATCCAACTAATTTGGAAATTTAATATAGTTCCATATCAATCAGATTAGTAAGTTTCAGCAAACACATATGTTTATATCTTGCATATTATTTTTTGAGGTATAGCGAGTCCGGTTTCTTTGCAAGCGAACGCTGCCAAAACTGTAAAATAGCCAGTTCAACTTCGCACGGGTAAGGATGTTATTCTCTGCTATTTTTTGGCCAATGAGATATAAACATTCACCAAACGACCTATTCGCCCGTAGAGTGCTATTGCAGCGTATACCTGTCATTTAAAAAGAAATGTTACTATAAAATACGTATACTGTCGTTGACTTTTCTTTTGACATTTTAACATCTATAAATTATTCACATAGTGTTGGTGCATCTGGTATAATTTTGGCAGTGTTTGCTTCAAAAGAGCCTGAAATGACAAATAGATTTCCGACTAAGCATAATATACCGAATATTATGCTTTATATTATAAAAACGGGGCGTACTTAAGGATATATTAACAGAGTACAAGTTTATTATATTAGAATTATTTATATTTCTTTAATTTAAAATAAACTGATTTTATTCATGCGATGTCGAGACGAGTAGCTAGTAAATATATAAATGTTTGTATATTAAATACAGTATTAATCTTAGAATTTCATTTGCAAGCAAATATAATTTGCGGTACTGAAATTGTGTTATAACTGGGACGTATTGTTTTCGAGAACAGAAAGCCACTGTATTTATGCAGCAGTTCTAAGCTTTATTAAGACTATGCTTAGGAATACTTAGAATTAATTTCTGATATATTATCATTAATTTACTGTAATTTAAAACTGAATTTTAAGCCAGTTCCATCCACCTGATTGAGCAGAAATTTTATACAAACTCTTAATTCGAGTGCAAATACAGTCTATATACTACGCTAAATTATTCGCTTATTTATTTATTAAACATTTGTTTTGAAAAAGATTTTTAATTATTTTTTATAACTGAAAGAAGACGAGACGAGGAAATGGGACATCTGATGATGAGTTGTCGTTTCAGCCCATAGATTTTCTGCGGAAGAAATGTTACATGAACCGACAACCATAGTATCTGAATACTATCCTTTGTGCCTGTAATAACACTGACTTACCTTCAGACTCAAACGAGACACGGTATTAGAGAATATTGCTATTTACCGTCAAATAGCAATATTCTCTAATGGTGACGAATGGGTGGTACTTATGAGTAGTATTTTCTCTGGTTTATTTCATTATTTAATACGAACACAAATGTAAAGTATTAACACTCGGGTTGCGATACTGAACATTCAAAACAGAAAACAAAAAAAGACCTATGCTCTGCATTAATGAAATCATGCTCTAATAAATTTATCATTTAATTGTTTTATGTATAAAAATTGTAACTAATAAATTGTAAAAATACATTACCTAAATGTTGTTGAATTTCAATGAAAAAGTTCTACTTTTATGTTTTTTGTTACTAAATTGATAAATAAATGTAAATACATCCACGTCTCGATATTATTGCGGATTACCGTTATACTGCGAGTTCGCGAAGTATCTTGTTAAGCGCAACTTGAACTTCGAAAGGACCCTGGGAACTAGGACAGAAGTGCCCGATATAAGACGTTGCCAATTAAATGTATATAAAATAACGGCTTGACGCAATTATATATACACTTGTTTACAATTAAATCCATCCAAAAAACTAAAGCCGAATCAATGATTTTATTTTACATTTAATTACTTAGATGAACATATTTATGAAAAAAAAAACCCTTTTGCATTTATATTATCTTACATAATAATAACTTAAGAAACAAATTTAGTTAGATGTATTTTTAAGCTGAATTTGTGCGTTACACTTTTTCACATCAGGTACACATATAATTTAAATTAGGAAATCACAAACTATTTAAAAAAAAGATAAGACGTGAAGAAACATAGAACTAACGAATATAAAATATAAAGACGTCATGCCGTTTGCCGTCACGGTATACGAGCCTGCCTTACCCCCGAGGCGCGTCAGTGTATTTTTCACATTAAAAATGGTATACAGAATAAAATCAGTTGTACATACAGTTATAGTTTGTCATAAAAGATTTTTTTGTCCATTTAGGAAGTATATGTATGGCTGTATATTGTTTTACAAATACATACATTGCAGTACTGCCTAAATATTTCACTTCACTAATATTTTGATAGTTTTACAATAAAAATATCATCTTAAACATAAACATATAAAAATCATAAAATCGGCGTGGCAGCGTATCGCAAGCGGGCGCGTGTTCTCTGATACCATCACGTTGTTTATAGAAGAGACTAACGAGGCGCGCCGTGTCGGCCGAGGCTACAGGACCGAGATAATCTGATAGTGGATAAAATAACTATCTCGTCATGTCAGCATTCCTCGCAATTATGTTAACGCAAAAAATACATTGCCATTGATTGGCCGTAAAAAGAGTATATCTCTTGCAGACCGACTTTGCATGTGTAATTTTTCATTAAATCTATTTTACTCCACACTTATTTTAAGGCAAAGGTATTACCTAATATTATAGTTAGTCGTGTTTATGTCACACGCTTTTATAAGGAAGTAAATTGTCGAAATGAAGTATCATTGTGTAGACTTGTCGAGGATCACCACAGGCGAGACAGTCGGACAGCTGACATCGGCGAACAGTCGACCTGACAACCAAACACAATGGCTTTAGGCCATTATGATTTGTTACATGACTTGAAAGTTAGCAAATCACACTTCACGATGAAGCAATGTCAACTTGTTATAGCTCGTTTTTCCAAAGACAAAAAATATAATTGTTGTTTGTTTTGTTCCATGCAACCTTGTAAACTAAAAAATAGGATCAGGTACGTATTCAAATATAATAAAGTGATGCCGTATTTTATATTAGTATTATTTATAACTAAATAGTTTTATAAACATATTACAAATTAAATTCTTTTTTTAAGCTTGGCCAGCAATTTGACTATACTTATATCTCTAGAAGTAGAATTTGCTAAGTGTGCGATGTCATTGGGTTGTATCTGAGTGCTAATTATTTAAGTAAAAGTATTTCATTAATAATACAGGTATACTCATACAAAACATTACCTACAATTTAGATTAAATTTGATAGCTACCCCTAATGATCCTGCATTTAATTAGGAAGTGACCTGTAGTACATATTTAGATTTTGTAAAATCATGGTTAGTTGGCACTGGGGTTATGAATTTGTGAGTATCGACATACCGCGTCCTGAGTAATAATGTAAAACGTGAGCGGCGCGGGTCTGTTTGTGTCGGAGAGAGCACCTGGCGCTGAGTGAGTGTGATGTTTCAGTGCGGCTATCTCGAGGGACTGCGCTCATCACTCGGTGGCTGGACGCAGAAAGTTAAATCATGGTACTGGGGACGACCTCTAGTAAGTGGCCCAGCCTCCCGCCGAAAAAGCAATCGGCAAACTGTCCTAGCACATTGAAAACTTTCTTTTGCACGATATTCAAAAATCAAGTTCTTCTATTCAAAATTTTCGCTTTATGAACGGAACGATGCTTGGTGTTAGAAATTCAATTTATATGTTTTCACTTTTTTTATCGTTGCACTTCATTTCGGTGTTTATTTTTTTTTATAGTTTATTTAATATTGTTTCATTGAAATTCAGAGTAGTGTCGCACACCTTTTGATTCGGTTTCATTAGATAGTAGAGGTCGAGTGTCTTGAATGGGTAACGTTGCATGAAGACATTAGCAAAAAACCAGAAATAGTCGTTGCGGTAAACAAGTAGTATCTAAATTTGTATAGAAAGTAATCGTATATACAAAGATTTTTGCAATTGCTGTTTTTCGAACATCTTTAATTGAAAACGTTTGTTACAATAACTTTTCATTAGTGCATGATGGCAAAATTGTCTTAGATCTCGGTTTTAACTTTGACCACTTATTATTTATAATGTCGTATAAATGCTTTGTATTTTTATTTATAATACTTCTGTTGCAGTATAAACTTATTTTTTTGAAATCGCTGTTTAGGTACGCCAATTGGGTTAACGAATTTTCACTTGTAAAATATACCTTTGTACCACGCCACCGAGTGATTGAAACGCATGTTTCCAAGCCTCCAGCTCACATCTCACTTACAGCTTCTCGATACATTTGACTTACAGATCACTAACATTTAAGTAACTGAGAGGCACAAGGTTGTATAAGAGTTATGCTAAGTATAAGTCCAGTTGTCGCGAGTTACTGCCCTCTGCCACCCAGATACACATGTCGAATTAGAGCACTCAGTTATTATTAGAGGCTGATCAAATTTTGCTGATTTTAGCGTAGCATTATGATATTAGTGTGGATGTGGTATATAAAATATAATTAATATAAATTAAAATAACTAAAAAGTTGAAACAAAAAATATATTTTAAAAACATGTAAAGCTAAACCACCAATCGAAATTTCGATTAAGAACGTTTTAAGTAAGTCATATTGACAGGAATTGGCCCACAAGTTGTCACGTAGCTTCGACATGAAAGAAGAAGGTGGTGCTTTACTTGAGGATCGAGGTGGGATCCGCAGGCACCAGTCTATGCAGCGCCTGCAACATGGGGAAGCGCAGATCGACGAAGGCAGAGCAGCGAGAGTCGTACCCGACCACCATGGAAATCTACACATCTCTGTGAAGAAGACCAAACCTATCCTTGGCATCGCGATCGAAGGTGGTGCCAACACTAAGCATCCGTTGCCTAGAATAATCAATATACATGTAAGTTAAAATTTTAGAATTTATTTCTCAAAAAAAAAAGAATACAAGTAATTTTAAGGATTTGAGAAAATATAATGTATACAACACACGGACGGTACATAAAAATAAAGTTAAACTCTTCACTTAAACAAAACCCAGATGCAATATTACGTATCGTCTGTGTTATAGCAATAACATAGCAATAATGTAAAAATAATACAATAATCAAATAAAAATGTAGAATATAAGTCGCTAATAGTATTAAATTATCTTAAAAACAATATCATAATAAATGCAAACAATTTTAGGGCCTTGAAAACTCTTTTTTCAGATATTTTGTTTTAATGTTTTAAGTTTTGTTAACTATCGTCTAAAAAGTATTTTTAAATTCACTTCAGTAGTAATTGGTTAAAATATAATAACAATAATATTTAGCAACTCGACCCCTCGACCACCAATAATACAAAAACAGCTAAATTTAACTATAAAATAATAAATAAAAACTTGTGAGAATCATAAATAGATTTCAAATTTATTATTTTAAAATGATTTAAAATGTTTGCTACCATATTGGTTATATACGTTGTTGGGTCGCTATACTTAATTACAGTTATGACATTTTCCAACCTTTAAGTATCAACACAAAGATTGTCTGTTTTAATATTCTAGGAGCATGGTTCAGCATACGAAGCTGGGGGGCTGGAAGTGGGACAGTTAATTTTGGCGGTAGACGGGCATCGAGTAGAAGGGATGCAACATCAAGAGGTTGCTCGACTCATTGCTGAATCCTTCGCGCAAAGGGATAAACCGGTCAGACTTGTTTAACATTTTATCTTTATGATAAATAAATTTTGTTAAGCTGTAAATTTCAAATGTCACTAATTTTTTTTTATACAATTTTAGGAAATAGAGTTTTTAGTCATTGAAGCAAAGAAGTCGAACCTGGAACCAAAGCCGACAGCCCTTATTTTTTTGGAGGCCTAACATCTACTCTCCCTCCCCGCCAGCGACCCTCCAGCCGCGCTGGGCACCGCGATGCCGGAGGTCGACCTCACCGCGCACACCACGGAATAGCCAACTCTAACCTGCGCTGCCATATGCTCTTCTGAACGTCTTTTTGAATCTGAACGCTTCTCGCGGTAATATCCAACTTTTATTGGACACTCTCTACGTTTTATCGACTTTGTCGAAATACCCGTGTGAGTGTCTAGCGATTAGCAATTTCGATCGATTTAAAAACGTTCGCTTTACAGAGGATATTACGTCGAAATAGATGATGAATGTTAAAATCAACTATTCCTATCCTGACGTTGCAACGGACTGAAATGAGAAAAACGCAGGTACCTATTTTAAAGTAGGCTATACAAAATTAATGGCACAAGGGAGGCGAATAAACTTTATACTATAAAATTGACATTTGACAACAATTATGCAGAAACTTGAAAAAAATTCCAAGTACACTGCCTAAAAGTTTAACGGTTCTTGTAATAAAAACGTCCCACTTTTGCCCCTTTTGAATTTTGAGATTTTATGGATAGTATCAAAAATTTTTGAAATTCTTTTCTAGAAAGTAGCAATTACCAATTTTACCGGTAGTCTGTGACTGAATTTTATAAGGAAAATCATACTTTTAACTATTGTAATTTATTACATCAATTTAAAATCACATTTGAATAAGTCACAGTTAAAACCTGCAATTAGGCACATTTGATACAATCCGCAAATTATTTTATAGAACTAGAATTTGAAGGAACGAAGATAACATTAGATGTGGTAATATGGAATAGATTGGCATTGGTGCTATGAAAACTAAATATTCAACAGTCGACCCTGGGATAGTCTCAACATGTAGTGGTCACTAGTTCGTTTAGAGCTTACTTCGGCGCGTGCATTGCATGTCATGACGTCATCGGTTCACTTACGTCATCCATGTGCCATCAACGTTGCAGTCAAGTAAATTCAGAGCAAAGCACTCGTGGTCATCTCATCGCAGGTCGTTGTACCGACAGTATAAGTACGAGTAGAGTAACGCCCTAGGGGCCATCATCTTGTCATCAGTAGAGCAGAGCTTGCAGCACGCGGCGCACTCCTAAGCAAGCTGTACTCCTAGTATTGGCTTTTTAACATTTTGGGAATTTTATCTGAACTTAGATTTTGCTTTTAAATTTTATTTTTATTCCAAAATCACACCAAATAAAATAAAATAATAATAATGAATTACTAGTATAGATCATGTTACAAAAAATTGTTTTCATTTCATTCATTTAGTTCAGTTTGCTTAGCGTATTTGGACGGACAGTGCGCCAAACATTTCATTCCATTGGTAGTTAAGCGGTGAGTTAAGGGATTTATGGCGGAGAGGGATTTTAGCCCACTCTTCATTTACTGAATACGTAGATTATAAGTAAATGTGTGCAATATAATCAATTTTTATGTTAGATGTTAGTTCAACAAATTGGCTTTATATTATAGTAGTTCGCCATTTGTGTAAACAAAGACAAAAAATGTTTACAAAACTTTGGGATTATTATTCGTCTTAAAATGAAAAAATGTACAATAGAGAAAATTATTAATTAATCCACTATTATACATAAGGTTATAAACATTACTACTATAAATTATATTTTAAATACAAATATATACATATAACTATAACGACAAATATTCAATATTTATACTATATAACATGTTATAACTTTTCTGACAATTCTTGGAACATTAACGTTGCAATCTCTAACATCAATATCTTGGAAAATATAAAAATGTATACATTTATTTATATATAAGTAGGTATATAAATATAAAAGTGGATAAATTAAAAATTTGAATTTTATGTATTTACTTGAATTTTGTGTATTTATTCGAATATTAAAAGTGACATCAAATATATTGTCTATGAATAGATATAAATGTGTTTCGCTAAAGCTTTTGAATCTGTACAGCTGCTCTGTAGATATTATATCGTTAATTATACAATCCCACTTGTATCTAAATCTTGTAAATTTATATAATGTAACCTCTTTAAATTGTTTTATCTAAAATGCATTTAACGTTGTAAATATACTGACATGTCTAACCGTAAGGTGTAAATATAAAGTTTGAGTGTATTGTAAGAAGATATAATTATATCTCATGAAGTTAGTGCCAAAGCGTACAGACCCTCAATTATTTCTGTACATTGTGAAAATAACGGCAGATACCAACATAACTTTTGTTACGTAACATATAAGGGTGCGAACACAATAGTGAGAATATATCATCGAAACACAATATTGAGTTAACTTGCCACATATAACACGGTTATGTCTTGTAACATGAAATTTCATTAATATGTACGCACCTTTAGAAAAGCTTATTCCTTATACGCTTAAAAGATAGAATTTGATAATCTCTTCATAATATTTCAAGAAGTTTAATATTAATTATTATTTTCACAATTTATTATAATGTAAAATAATTTTATATGTTTTAAAAAAGTTGTTATATATTTATGCAGATATAAATAATATTGAAGTGATTTCATAAATTTAAGCCACCTTTCTATATTATATAAAATTAATAAATATATTTTTCTTTTAAGCAAACCTTTAGATCATTTTGTTATTAATTATATATAGCTTTATAAACTGTTTAATTTTATTATTTTTATAACCACATTAATAAAGATGTCTGTCAATATATGTAAAGTAGAACTCACACAAACCATTTTTAGTTAAGTTTGAAATAATGTAATTATGATTTTAAATATAAACGTCAATTCATATATTATAATAAAGAAACAATTTGAAGCAATTTATTATTATATACATAGTAATCAACTAATAAAATCAGTTATGTATGTATCTTAGTACTTAATTGATACATTTTAATTAAAAAAATACTATTTAAGTATTATTCAATTATAATAAATATAACAGAAGAATTGCATTTTAAATTTAATTTAAATCATTAAAGTAATTTATATCACTTTCTTCTTTGAAATATGTTATTCCTAAGTAATCATTATATGCCGTCCATTTTGTTTCACTTATTTTGTCCTTAGAATGACACGACGGTGGTTTTAAATATTACATTGTATTAAACCTTAGCTAGTATTTGATATGTTGATCAATATTTTAAATTTCTACATGTACTTCGTGCTATTATTCTGTTGAAACATATATGTTGTAGTCTGTTGTTAAGTTTGCAGTTGACAACTAAAAATATATTGTTATCTAGATAATGTACTCAATATGTGAGTTTTATTGTATTGACCCTTTTTAATCAACTACAGGATTAGAATTTATATTAATTGATCGCGTACATTCACTGTCCTCTCAAGTATTTTTAAGCCGCCTGACATTTTATTATAGCAATTGAACTTTTAATCGCAACACTAAATAATATTAATAGGGTTTGAAATTTATAGCGAAGCGCCTATTGAATAATTTTATTTAATAAAAATTAAATTATTCAATAGGCGCTTACAATAGAAGTATAATAAGTAGAAGGTAGTAAAGTTTTCGGGTTGGAATAGATATGCTACCAAGAAGAACCAGTAAGAAATTAAGTACAGTGTAGGTATCCTGCTTAAGTGGGCCCTGAATATGTGAGAAACTTCAACTATTGGTAATTGCTATAGGATACAGACAATTTTGAATTCGAATACCACTGTTATTGGATACTAATTAAAATTTTGTTACAGATGTACAGTTGTTAGATTTTTTTCGGTGCATATATTGTGTTTCTCTATAAAATTGGAACTCATAAATTTATCATTTCGATTATTGGTCCGATATGGTTGCGACATTGCAATATTCGACTTTCTTCGATATTCAATTGTTTTGCTCTTCTTCCCAGTTCGAAATAGAAGAAGAGAAGGAGAAGAGTAATTGTAGCGAGTGTATAAAGAAAGTGTCAAAGCGTGAAGCAGAAAAGGAATTAGCCGCTTTCTATATAAGTAAAATGTCAAATATTGTAAATCCTGGCATATATGATCCAATTTATAGCTTTGATTTTTTTCAACCGCAAGTATTTGGTATTGTTAAAATAAGAGTATATGTAAAAAAAAACTAAAAACATTAATTTTTAATCAGCAAAAAAAAAATCTTATTCATAGTTCTTTGATAAAATGTTAAGATACACCAACAATTTAGTCAAAAAAAAAACTTCTAATACTTCGATCAATAATGCGCTTTAAATAGCTTACTCTTAACTCATCCGGTCTCACTTATAACAACCTATCAGAAATATAGCTTAATCATTAATTAAAATATAGTAAAAGTATTAATAGTTCTATATAAATAATAAAATTAAAAGCCTAATTAAGAGAATTATTTCAAACTACTATTTAGCCTATCTATTCAGTTAGAAAGCACTTATTGATTTTCATTAATGAATAACAATGAAGTACTTTATTGGTACAGATTCCCAGCTTATAAGATAGAAAATGAAGTTATATATCTTTTTTTTTTGTTAACGACAAAATTTTAATGTAAGTAACGACCAAAAATTTTGGTTGTTGTAAATCACAAATGTAACCTTCAAATGTTGCTATGCGTATGTTTATGCTAAGATAACTTTATCAACTATTAAGAAAGTTGGTATTTTGTTTTCACTGTCAAAATATTCTTATATCGCGAAAACAATTAATAATTACTACTAAATAGCATAATACCATTTAAAGTTTGTATATTCATTATATTTGAAATAAAATTATCGGGTTTTATTGCTGACTAATCCATTCATAATCAATGAATGAATTAGTCGGCAATGTAACGTGATCTAAGAAAACGGTTATCTTTTAAGTAAAATAATAAAAAATACTTTCATTTCTCAAAATGAAATGGATAATATTCTCATAAAGTTTTTAAAAACTACAACAATGAGAATCCTTAATCTACATTTATCAGTAGCATTTATCGACTTTTACTATTATCTAATTTTATGATAAAAATTGTAGTTTGAGAACCAAAAAGTAGTAATTAAATTAAGTTAATTGCAACTTGTTTCTCATTTTCTGTATCGTCTTGATGTTGTAGGTATTCCGGTCACACGAAGCTGCCGGAATCGACCAGCTACCTGCTGCGTGCCGACCCGCGATAGAATTTGTAACTAAATGTAAAAAAACGTTTCTGAACTCTCCCATTACGTTGTAAAGTACGGGTGTTACATAAACAGTAATAATACAGATTTATAATTTATAAAATAATGATGTACTATTTATTTGATATATCGAATACGATATTTTTAGCGCTCTAGATCCTTCTTTGCAATACTTGTTTCTGATATGAACGGACTAAAATGGTTCTTTATGCTTTTGGTGCAAACGGTATAAATATATTTCCACTAGTATATAAACATGACGAGTTGGTTTGTTTCAGCAAGCAAAAAGCAAGTTTCAAGCCCTATCAGTCCAGTTTGAACAAAAAACTTTTTGCTTAAGATGGTATAATTATTTATAAAAGGTTTATAGACTTAACATTACACTTACCATTAGAAGGCCCATTTGTCCATTCGCCTATGTATATCATAAAAAACGTCAAGACTACAATGCAGTAAACGTGGGTGAAGCCACGAGATACAGCTTGTTACATATGTGTAAATGGAAAAGTCAATTGTGTAAATATTTAAATAAAAAACGTGACGTCAATAATTGTCTCTTAAATGAAATAACATTAACACAATATTGTTTTCATAAAGAAAACAAACATAACGACATTGTTATGATAAAATTATAATATTATCGAACGGTGTTATTTTGCTATAAAAATCTGTGCTTCATTTATTATGTAAAATGATTTAATTTTTCCATATCAATGACATGTAACCTATATTATATTATATATGTATTATAATTAAAATTATAAAACTCAACAATATATAATTATATACGAAAATCACATTTCCTTTATATTTTACATGTGGTTTCACCCTACGCTTAGTGCGAAATTAAAACATTAATAAATTAAGCTACTATGATTTTAACAGAGTAATAAACAGTTGACAGATAATTATCATAAGTTCCGATAACAAATTGAAAAGTATTACACACAAAAAAGTGATTATTTTTATGCTTGGACATAATAAGTTCTTCTTAGGAATAACTTTAATGACAATATATTCCTTGTCAATCATGAGCTAAAAAAGTATCAGTAATAAATCTTTTTATATAATCCATATACTAGACCGCATGAAAATTAACTTAACATATTCCAAATGAAGAAGAAATAAACAATCCTTAAATATACATATTTTCTGCGACTAATAATATGCACCATATGTTATGTATTAGGCTTACAAAAAATTAAATATTTATGTAATCATTTTTAATAGTAAACATGCGATGTTTTGTTCAACGAGAGTTCACCTTAACCTGTTCCGCAGCTCAGATATAGTAATTGCTTTACATATAAAAAAAAACTCATGCTTACCAAGCTGGTTACCAGTTCTAAAAATGGGTTCGATAATAAGACGCAAGCTACCAAGAAAGAACTTTTAAAAACAAATTTAAGATTAAAAATTAAAATACGAAGCGAATGGGTAGAGACATAGAGTAAGTAATAACAATAATATGAGTAATTTTAAAATATATTTTTTACAATTCATACAGGCTTATAGTTGCTATTTATGTAAGCGTTTTAATTTTATTAAGCAGTTTTAAAATTATTATTACTGATGAAATATGACCGTCTGAAATAAAATAAATTAAATTAATAATTTAAAAAAAATATATTCATTCCAACAATATTTAAATTGTTTAAGTGCAGTTTTGTAGAATAAAAAAAAATATTACAGTTTGTATATTAAACATGGGTAAACAAGAGGTCTTTCTAAATGTGCCGGTCTCATGGCCAAGTACCAACGTCGTTACTAAAATATCAATCTTAATTGTGGAATTTTGCCCTTTTTAACAAACAAACGTTTTTAACGTTTGTTTGTTTAATACCTCTAGTATTTAAAGCAAATTTATGTTTCGAATGATTATTACATAAACTGAGTATGTATTGTATCGGCACATAACGATAAAAAGTCTTTATTTCTAAAATAAATTTATTTAGTTACATATGCTGTTCTAATGATTTGAGCTTAATACTTGAAATTATGTTTCAGAAGAAATAATTGTAAGATTATTACAATAAATATATAATCTAATATAATAACACTGAGTCTCTACCTATTGATTTAGTTACAAACTTATTATTTTTTTATTTTTTTTTATTTTTCAAGAAAAATTATATTTACTATTTTATTTGAGGTTCTGGGTCTAAGGATTTAGAAAAAGTCGGTATACTTACATATCAACAGTTTAATTTCATTGCATGCATAATTTTAATCATGCATTGTTTTGAATTAAACTTGCCTACGAAATATAAATAAAAATGTTAGCTGTAAATTTTTATGAAACATACTGCTGTAGTGTACACAATGCTTCCGTCTGATGCAACAGTTTCCAACTGTATATCATCTAATACGGCACTCGTATCAATGAACAGAGCCCCCGCGGAGGCACGCAACGCTAGCGTGTAGAGCGACGCTCGCGCAACACAGGTGCCTACACGATTCACGCGTAAGATTGCATCAGCCTAGTTTCTAATTCACACGCTACTATTTATTGTGGCAGTAATGGTTCTCGGGTCACTAATTCTCCATTTTAACCTTACATTCATGAAACCTGTATGAAGAAAATGACTATATAATATATAAAAAGGAATAAAATAAATTCAGTGCTAAATAAATAAAGTCAAGTAAAGTAAATGTGAATGTCCCATTGCTAGGCTAAGGCTTCATCGCCTTCTTTTGAGGAGAAGGTTTGGAGCTTTATCCACCACACTGCTCTAATGCGGGTTGGTGGAATACACATGTGGCAGAATTTCAATAACATTACATATATGCAGGTTTCCTCACGATGTTTTTCTTCACCGTAAAACACAAGACGTACTATAAACACAAATTAAGCACATGAAAAATGGTACTTGCTCGGGTTTGAAGCCACGATCATCGGTTAAGATTCACGCGTTCTAACCATTAGGCCATTTCGGTTACATTTCCAATGTTTTTTTATGCTTTGCTTAGAATTCATCGGAATTTACCTACACATATACGTTTTAAAAACCTTTTTCTTTACAAAAAATGCTTATAAAAGTATTATAATATCAATATAATAATCAATATATTAATCTTGACTAAATCATAATAATAGAAGTTTCATGTCACCAGAAGGTATCAATTTTATATTTGACTAGCTGTGCCAGCGGTTTGACACGCGAATAACCTAAAAAAAATCACTAAGAGCAGACTTATAGTACCTATATACATTTTTTGTTTTATTTTCATGGTTCGTTATACTAATACAAAATGTATTGGTTTTCGCCGCACCCGTATACAGGTAACATACAATTGGCAATGAGAAAAACATCATTCCCTTAAATCTATTCCGACATACTTGAATGTCTGTCTGTGCTTTATTTATTGTGACTGCAACTTTTTAAGAGAAACAATTCGTCATATGTGGTTGTCGCGTAATTTTAACCGTTTACGCAGCGCAAGCAACGGAAGCTCTCAAAAGGATATTTTTTCCCCACTTTCGTTTTTTTTATTTAACATTTGTCATTGATGTTCCGCTCCTATTAATCGTAGCGTGATGTTGATAAATAGGCTATTCAACACTAAAATATTTTTTCAATTCGAACCGCTAGTTCCTGAGATTAGCGCGTCCAACCAAAAAACTCTTCAGCCTTATAATATGAGTAGTACGAGCAAAAACAAAGTAAAAAGTATAATATATATAAAAGTATATATAAAAGTATGTGCCTCGAAAAAAAAAAATTTTTTTTTGCTGTTTGCTTGCTTCAGTATAAATAATTTTTTGTATACTCTTATTCTGCACGTGCGAAGCCGGAACGGGTAGTTAGTACCATATAAAATGTTGCTAGAAGAAGAACATCAAGTTTTTTTATTTATCTACACGATACATTAACCTCAACAATATAAACCAGTTTTCAATATTCTTTCTACCAAAATAGTTTTTAGCAAAGATTTTTTGCACTGTGTGGACGACACATACATCGTACATACGTAGTTTTGCTGTTTCATATGACAGTTCTTAATTTAAAGCCTTGATTAATTAAAATGAATATTAAGAATATTAAAACTATGTTGCAAGCAAAATGTATGCGTCTCACATGTTCGGTTAGGCAAAAAGCGGTTAAACTGGAAGTTCCACGACCTAAGTAACGATAAGTTAGCAACTTGACCTTATATTTTGTTAGAACAAGATATGATATGACGTGACAGTTTCATCCCGCTCGCACGCGACCATGATTACTAGGGTGGTGTTAGGAATACAACATTAGCTAATATAGCTAATATTTGTTAACATTTATTATAATGCAGGATATTCCATTCTATCATCATCATTAGCCAATAGTTATTCACTGCTGGACATAGTCGTGAACCAAAGCAACCGCCTTCCGCATTCAGGCAGGTCCCGCAATCATCTTCAAGTCACATTTTTCAAATCACACTTTCAGTACGCCTGACTGGACTGGACTGCCTTATGCTTGCAAATCCGTAATCACCACTTTAAGACTCGTTCTGTTCCATTTTTCAAACAATAAATAGAACAATTGTCTAGCCATAATAATAAGACAACACTATAACATAAACACTTGCTATAATACTATATCAAATATAATATCGATTCTTTTTTATTATACGGAACAAAACATTTAGTGTCGTTTGTTCGACAAATTTAAAATTTCGAGTAGTTTCAAAAAATAATGGTTTCTATATATATTACCATTTTAAACTGATACATCAAATTAAAATTAAGGTCAATTGATCATCCTGTGTATTTAAATAGTTCAGAGTGCGACCTCAACTACTTATAACCGGTTTTTGCTTGATAATATAAACTTATATGCATACAGTTTTCATTATAATTAATGTGTCATTGTAATATTCACAAGTAGTTTCCTATTTATTATTTAATATTTAATTAAATATAAAATTTATATAACAGAATATTAATTTTATTTTACCAAAACAGTTAATAATACACATGGAAAAATATGGCGTTGTCAATAACTTCTGTAACATTTATTACCGGACTTGCAAGACGCTGCATTAAAGACTGTAATCCGCTACTGAATAAAAGTATCCTATTACTTTTTGAGTAAAATAATATAATATGCCTTTAATAAGTTTCATTTAAAGTAAAGTCGATAATGAAAGATATCTTATAATAAAATTTTATTAATTATTTATAGTAAGTACATTTTAAATATATCAGGTAAATTAAACCCTGAATGTAATGCACGTTATATTTTAATTAACACAAGTATAGAACGGGTCTATATCGTGATTACAAGGGTTAATAGTCTACAGTGATAATTTATTGCTATTTAAATATTTCTATGATAATATTATATGATAAAGGGCATATTCTGTCACACAATTCCTATCTGTTTTGAATGTTTGTTTTGAATAAACATCACAACAAGGGCAAATCTATGGTTTTTCTAACTTTGTAAACCATACATTTATTTAAATAGATTTTGTGATATCATCAGATTAAAGTGGAAACTACTTCTTCAATAGAGATTAAGTATGCAATACATAATAATGGCTTAAGATGGACAGACGGTACAGATGTTGGGGTCATGTTATTTAGTTGTATAATGTTGTACCTTGGATTTCAATTTTTGATAAAACGCCTCAATTTAAAATAATATTGTTTATGGTCTTCGAAGCATCCTTCATAAACTCTAACGTGAAATTGTTATTTGTGGGCACCGTATCAGTGACGTCGAATACGGTTATTTATTATTCTTCTTCAAAAAGTAATTCTTGTGCATTTTACTTATTTTGTAGTTAGATTGTTGTGTTGTTGTCTTGCCGATTTTAACTTCCAAAGATCCTATAACAACTTCGTCGACATAATTAATCCCATAGATTATTTATCATCAATTCGAAGTCATAGTTGTTTGTTTATCTCAACTTCGACTATAGATAATTTGTATGTTTATTAAAAATGTGAGTTTTTTATTTTAATAATTTATAACAGCGTTTAAAAAAATTATTATTCATTGGTAAAATCATAATCAGTTTCAATATTTTACCTTCCATCCCTGAATATTAGCGAAAATACAAACAAAATCATCTCAATTTCGATCCCAATTATTACAATAAGATAAAATCAAGTCATTAGCTTGAATATGTACAAGCTTGACGCGTGGCAATGATAAAATCTGACCGAGATGTTAAAAAAATAAACAACAATTCAAAAGATAACAATGATACAATCAAAAATCAAATTTAACATTCAGATAAAATAAAATAATATCGATTGGTTTAAATAATTTTGTAAAATATAATAAGTATCTCTTAATCACAGAATAAACAATTTGCACAAGCGCGGATAACAGCAGTCTCTGATTATTCGCTCAAACTTAGATAACTCTAAAACTTTTTTGTTATAATTAATGTATTAGTAAAATTGGTATTTAGTTATTGTTATTTTGAACAATTAAAATATTAAATCAGGTATAGATTAATTTAGAATTTAAACAAATATTTTAAAACCTGTAATAACTAATTAAGTTCGATATATTTTTGGCTTTGCTAACAAGCCGAAATCTTGTATCAGGTCAGCGTAGTGACAAACTAATCTCTGTAGTTAAAAAAAACACGAGTTACAAAAACATATTAATGTTTGTCTGTCCGGTCATTCGCTTATCAGCCACAAAAAATTAAAGAAGTTTTTTTTTTTGAATTACTGGTTTTAAGAACGTTTCACATCTATATGAATTTTGTTTAAAATAAAACGGCTATTTATTTGTCACCGCAATCTGCCGATACCTTCTAGATTCAAGAGACTATTTACATACACGTCTATCTACTCGTATTTGAATTTTCCTTATATTCCTGATGCGTATGCTTATTAGTTATTGTATTCTCTGTGTGTGTAATATTGAATTCCATAACATCCGAATTATGCGAAATATTCATGTTTTGATATAAATCTAACAATGACGAAAATACGATAAGCATTTAATGACGTCAATAAAAATAATTTACACGAATGACGTTTCATTTGTTTTTGCGGCTATATTGTCATAAATAAAATTTGACGTAGCAACCAATCCATAATATTTTGATAATAATATAACTGCATTCATATCGAATAACATTGCGTTAAGATTTATTACTTAGATGGGCTTGTTTTGAAATAATGCAAACTAGACTCAATAATAATCTAATTGCTCTTTGCATAATTTGCTAGTTATTTTAGATACAGCTTTATCATTATTATTAGTTTTATATTCATCCTTGTTTCTTATTTAATTATAAATATATTTAATCAATACAGTAGAATATGTTTTTAAAGGTAAACACTAATAAGCAATTACATTAAAACATTATTTTTAATTTAATCGCGATTTTATAACATCGTCATCAATTACGTTGCGTTGAATTGTTGTTCTATTAGTTAAAAATGTAAAAGTTTTTTTTATCTTAATATGTATTTTCTTAAAATGCATAAATGTATAGTATTAAATTTATAGTAGTAGTATATATGTGCCTTAAATACAATTATTCAACTCCTTAATAATGCCGAAACACTGCGATCCAATTTCTCTTAGAGACGTCATTATCATATAAAATACAAGATGTATGTGCAATGTAATTTATATTCTATACTGAAATAAGCGCGTTTATTACGTACAGGTAATGTCATAAAAATATTACATCATGTTCATATTTTTTATTGAACTAAAGAAGGCTTAGTAAACAAAATGCGCAGCCTATATACGAAACTGCCGAAAATCTTTCGTCAGCACGTGCCTTACTTGAAGGCAAAAACACATTATTAGAAAATTAACATGATTAACCGGTTCTGATAAAAAATAATATTTAACGAGTTAGAATAGTTTTTAACGAACTACTTATATACCTTTCCAGAGACTAATTTACAATAAAATCTATTAAATTTTCATGGTTTCTTATCATACAGTCTAGATAGGTCAGTGTTTTCAATATTTAAATGAAATTTTCCTTTTATATTATAATAATGTCCTCCAGACCGATTTCGGCTACGGCAGCCAATCTCAAGAGAGATTAGCCAACTACGCAGGAGATATTATAGTGCACAAGTGTGTGCACTAGATTATTATAGTGCACAGAGAGAGATATTATAGTGCACACACTTGTGCACTATAATATCTCTCTCTGTGCACTATAATAACACAGGTGCCCTTTCTATTCCCTAACTCCCATAATCCGATGGGACGGCAATCCGACACGACCGGAAAGAGTTCAGGCGCAGGATCAACGGCTTTACGTGCTTTCCTAGGCACGGGAGTGTACACACTTCCAAAATTCTAGACTCCGGGCTGCTACTGAGAATTTTTCAACCCAATACAGACAGAAAAACCCAATAACTTTTTATTGGCCCGATCTGGGAATTGAACCCAGGACCTCCGGGACTGCGGCCTTATATCAAGCCACTAGACCAACGAGGCAGTCCCGTTATATTATATTAATTATAAACTAACGGACCTAAAAATTATCCGGTAACAAATGCAACGAGAGTTCAAGAGATCGGAATCGAAGCTGAGACTTTCGCATACTCATCAATCACTAGGCGACCGGCGGCACGCTATATAATAGAAGCTTATATAGAATAAAGGAATTATGTAGAATAAAAATAAAATTTAAGAATTTTACGGACGTTTTGAAGTTGAATAATAATATCATTCGCATATTTTACAGTTAGTTACTTAGAGACGGAAATACTTAGGGTAGCTAAGAAAGTATATTAAGAGTTGTGTAATTAGAAATTACTATCAAACTACGAAACATTATTTTTGCTATTTTACTGTATTTTAAATATTATTTATCGAATAAACAGTTGAGTTATATGACTAACAATGTAATAGCTTTTCAAATTAAATCATACGAAGATTGTATTAGATTCAAAGCTGTTTTAATTGTATAATAATTTCCTTATAAAGATAGTAATTAAATTCATTTTCTTATTTAAATCGCATGAATAAATGCCTCTCTTATCATTGCAAGATCGGTGGGTTTATTCACCGCCCTCGGCATACGTCATTAAAGCTCGTGCGACCATCGCATCATAGATAGGACAATCGCCCCAACAAAACAATTTCGCTCATATATTTAGAATAATAACAATTACGAAATTATTGCTTGTGTTTACTAAAACAATTTTTGTTCAAAATAACTTTACAAACATTTATTACATGGAAATGTGACGTCATCCATTTATTGAAAATTTACACACATAAGGTTAATATCTACTGTGTTTTTTCATATATTACATATACATAAACTGTCTCTAAATTCTTATTTCAAATATGCAAACTACAATATTAAAAATTAAATGGAAAATAATATTTAACTTAATTATTTATGACCTACATTAAAAAAACCGAGTTCCTTAATAAAATACTGTTTAAACCAATGAAATAAACTTACATACAGTTTATTTTTTATCAATGCACATGTATTATTAACTATTACTTTTACATTGAAGCTCAATAAAGTTAAAGCTTTCATTACCACGTGATAGTGGAGGCAAGTAGTGCCGTGATTCGGCAGCGCGGGCGCACGGTCGGCTCGCAAGATAAGCGTGCGGTTACATCAGACCGTGGCGCGTGCCCCGACAAGTATAAAGCCGTCGAGCGCCGCACCATCACCTCATTCACAAATCACAGCCGATAAATGACCAGTCAATATTAGATTGTGGCAATGATCTACGATCTCATGCATTTACCTGATTCAGTGATTTCTTACTTTAAATACAAACAGTGGTGGCACAGTGACAATTGGTGTGATAGTCATTCTCCGCGTTTTGAGCACCAGCAGAGATAACACGAGGTTTCTGGATTTTGTAATCTGACGAGAGGGTAAATATTTATGTTTTTATAGTTACAATAACTTTCAATATCTTAACGGTTAAGCGGTTATAAGTGGTAATTTCATATCCTCTTGTAATAATAATTACAAGACGATATATAAGTTTCAAGGATAAAATATGAGTTTATTACGAGATATATATATACAGAAAATCGAAACTACAAATATTTCTCTATTAAAGTGACGATAACGCAAGGGTCAATTACTTGTGGCCAAATTATCATTCCAGTAAATTATTACTTAAGTACGTCAATTGTTCGCGATAACTTTTCGTAAAGGCGATAAAAGTTCTCATACATATGACTTAAATATTTAAGTAGCTGATACATATATATGTATACTCTTTTATTATGAGCCTACAATTGATCGCATAAGCTTAAATACTTATTTTATAATCCATGTTAATCAATAGTAATCGTCATGGCCATTAAACCGGTACTATGTATTTTTTAAAACTCTTAGATCGCCTGTTTTTAGTATTACCTGCTGCTGCAATAAAATAAATTTACAAGGTATCATCATGTCATATCAAACTTACCATGAGTGTGGCTTTTTGTTATCTTTAATATAATCTAATACCTAAAATAAAATACTCTTTTTTAAAGTAAACCTTGGACGACATTAATATTAACAAATTTTCGTTTTTTGCAGTTCTTAGCCTTGTAGAGTTGAAATAACTCACTTGCAAGATAGAAGCGTTTTGAAACTAAGAAAAGATCGACGCGTATAATATAAAGAACAATGGCCACCGTGCAGTCTCCTTCTGACTTAAGCCTGGCGTCGACGCTGCCTGTGAAACAGGATTCAAACGACTTAGACCTAGTCGCATTGACAATGGCCGCGCTACGTTTTGTAAGTCCATGGTCTGTGGACACCGCAACCAAATGGTCGACGCGTATTGTACCTGGGACTCCGGAAGCTAAAGATCGCGTCATCACATTAGCAGAGGTCTCTCTACATGACACCCCTAAAGATTGCTGGGTAGTTATTTACGACAGGGTCTATGACATCACCGATTTTCTTGATGAGGTCAGTTTAAATTTATTTGATTTTTATTAATTATTCTCCTTGTAATATATTCGATAAATATTTTTGATTTTAAAAAAGCCACTGAATATCGTATGTACCTAATTTAATGATTAATTTAAAGACTCGCTTTTTGTATTAAAACCAGTTCCTTTAGCATACTTGATGATACTGAATATTTTATTTTAAATATTGACTAATATACATTTTTTATTGTTTTTTAGCATCCTGGTGGATACGACGTCATGTTAGAGTATGCTGGACGTGACGCAAGCACAGCTTTCAGGAGCTCTGGGCACTCTATTCTAGCTACTAAAGCACTAGATCGCTTTTTGGTTGGCGAGCTCCCCCTCCAAGAACGCATGTATCGTCGACCGGGTGGCATTCGTCTTAGCGATATGCCTGAATAATTCGCTAAAATTCACCCATATAATATAAGTCACTTTGTTTAATTATTCTTTGACACTGTGAAAGAAATTTAATTTAAAACTATTTAAAATTGTTGTTAGGCTAAGTTATCGCAATATGCTCTTATCGCTTAAACTTTCTTATAACAAATATATTACTTATTTAGTTTAGGTATTATTGTTAACAAAGAGACAGTTGTGTTGTGAGATGTGTGTATAAAGATTTTTGCCAGTATTATCTGGTACATTTATTAAATTAAGGTATCATGTTTTGCATTTATTTAGAATCATTTATTTTAAAGACCATTTCGCACTACAGTATTATGTAAAATATTTTTTACACTTTATTTTTACTAAATGTTTTCTTTCTGTTTACAATATATGTATTGTTTTTTATGAAGTTCCTATATTCTTTTAAGTGTTCTTATTTTAAATAAAAATATATATGGTAACTGGAAAGTATTTTGTATTTTTATTTTTTCAACTTGTAAATTTTAAAATTGAAAGTATGGCGCTAGTCAATAATTTTACTTCAATGACTAATAAATATCGTACTCATAAATCATGGAATCAAAAATATGCAACTAATAAATCATGGAATTAAAAATATGCAACTAATTCATTATTTTTAGTCGTAAAAGCGCATTATAAAAGCTTAAAAATTAATTGTACAAGAGGTACTTATTATTTATGTTGATTTAGTTCTTCAATGCAAATAATAATTAATGTTAAAATAACTGTATATTTACGATAAGCTAATTATTAAGAATAGTCGTTGAGTATCGTAATATTCTTTTCCTTTTCATCGTATAAACCGTAATGTTGGTTACGATTTATACGAAAAAATCATATGATGTAAAGCTTAATATTGTACAAATGAATTGTAAAATTATTATATAATATCGTAGACATTATAAATCGAATAAGTTCTGGTCAGTACCATATCTGAAACAAGACTGGTTTTTTTATGTTGAATATAAAATACATTATTAAGGTGACATTTATATAAATGTTAAACGCCTTTCTACAATCGGTGACAAATAAGAGAATAAGTCATCAATAACAAAATCAGATATTTAAAAAATATATGGAGATATGGATTGTCTATTTTTTTATTTTTCATTTAATATTATAAACGATTTTTATTATATTTAAAATAGCACATAAATACGCACTATCTTATCGTAAATACTGAAATAATCCCATGGACAATTATTACTTTAATTAATTAATAAAATGGTACAATATTAGAATATACTTGGGTTTAATGTCTCGGGCACTGCTAAGTTCAATGTCAATCAATAAACTATAGATATTATTTCATTGAATTGATTCACTGTACTTTTCTTCAAAAGTAGTTGGCCATTTAGTTTTGATTTGTAGGTTTGTTATCTCGATATTTAAAAAAATCACGGTTGTGTAAAGCGGGTACGGGTATTAGCTTTACCCGATTGAAGAAAGAAGCCACGTTGGACGCATTGTTTCTCAATAAGGTGGCTTGGGTAGGCCTTATTTAAAAGCGGCTAGCGGCTCTGGATCTTTTTGTTCGGAAATTTACACACAAATAGAAACTTTTTCGACGCCCGATTTCCTCCCGTATGTTTTTACGAATCGACTAGAACCTATAAATAACAGTCAATCAGGCGTAAAAGCGTATATATATCCAAGACTCTTACTGCTGGTCTCATCATAAAATAGCCTGATCTAAATACCCGTGATTTGATCAATTCTGTAGATCGATCGTACAGCCTCACGTAGGTGAGAATAATTATGAATCAATTGAGGCACAAAACTCGAATCTAGTCAAGATCACCGGCTATTTTAAATGCAGGAAGATCAAGACAAGACTGAAAACGTTGATGCTAAAAATTGTTCTGGAATCAGCACAGCATCCTTAATCTTTCATGTCACTCCTAAGAAGAGACTGATTAGATTATATATATTAGGCGAACTTGGCTTAGTTATTGTAGATTATAAAATGTAAATTTAAAGTTTTATTAGCGTAATAAAGTGATTGATATCTTTTACTGGTGGTAGGACTTTGTGCAAGCTCGTCTGGGTAGGTACCCCATGAGTGGGTACTCATGGAGTACCTACCGCAAAACAGCAGTACTTGATATTGTTGTGTTCCGGTTTGAAGGGTGAGTGAGCCAGTGTAATTACAGGCACAAGGGATATAAAATCTTAGTTCCCAAGGTTGGTGGCGCATTGTAAGTGCAATTATGTAAGTGATGGTTGACATTTCTTACTGTGCCAATGTCTAAGGGCGTTAGTGACCACTTACCGTCAGGTTACCCATATGCTCGTCGGCCTTCCTATTCTATAAAAAAATATATATACCCGCTTTGCCCAAAGAGCCTATTCGCTTTAGCTACCCATGGGGAAAGCAGGTCAATAATAATTATTAGGTTTTTCTTACTTTTCCATGAAATTGTAAGATTTTTTTAAAGTTTGTTTTTAGTTTTATAGTCACTGATACATGTTAAATACATACATAGAAAATTAAAACAGATACACGAATTAGATAGTATTTTTTATTACACCACAAACGTTAACGTGCCCGCTTCGGGCTACCTTTCTCTTTCTAATGAAAAATTAAACACGCCAATCATCTTGAATTGTAATTGTGAACTTTAGATATTTTTTTATTCGTTTCTTAGAAACGTTATCTTTACTGATATTTCGAATCACCAAACTACGGTTAGTTAGCAAATTAATTCTGAGATTGTTTACTTAATTTTTTACAAGTTGAATAATAAAATAACATGTATCATTTTATAATAATATACAATCTTTTTCGTAGTAATTTTTTTTTATAAATATTATTTTATAAATTAATAAAACATTGTAATTGCACCATGCATGCATAGCACTAAATAAATTTTATTATTATAACACAAATTAAGTACGTAATTCAGCGGTGCTTATACTTAGTTTTGAACCCAAAATCTGTTAATTCCACATGTTCCACATGTGGATAGTACATCCACTGGGGCTTATCGTTTTATTGATACAGTGACTTCGCATAATTTTAATTAATTAAAATAAAGACATTTAATCAAGTTTTTTTTGTCATATCTTTAGACCTTCGATTAAAATATAATTGAACCAATTAACAGCTTAAATTTCCATTACCTTAATCTACTTTAGGTACTACCCCAATTGAAAATTATGTCAACCTAAAAATCGATTATTTGACAGATAAATTGTTGGGTACTTGCATTATTATCAGCCTACGACATAAAGGATTAAGTGACTAGTTTATTTTCTTTTTAATACGTTATAAGACCTATTTATTAGTTTTGTTTGAAACTAACATTGTTATTATATTTTGTAATTCGATAGCGGTAACATTAACTGCAATTTGTATGGAATGGAAACAGCGCTGTCTACTTACAATAATCAGAACTCAATACAAAAAACTGTTAACGTTATCGCACATTGTATTATATAATTTCCAAAAATCCAAATGCCCTACTGGTACAAATCAATGAAAAAACAATATTTTTCTTACATCTCGACTTAAGTGTGACAGTCTTCCGCCCCATGGTTAAAATATGGGATAATTTTGTTTAAATAGAATTGTATCCAAACCAACAGAATAAAATAATGACATGCTGTAAAAATATATTTTACGTATTTTACAGTCGTATTTTGAAAACGTGTCAAATAAATAAGTTTTTCAAGTATGGCCACTTTTTCCCCTTACTAGAAGTATACTAATGACCTGGAATTTTGTGTCACTATCTCCCAATCTACTATATTGCAATATACATAATATAAGTGAATTTACATAAAAACTATTATTTTATTTATTGATAATGGAAAGCCAGACGAGTTAATGAGCGACCTAATGATAAAAATGATCACCTCTTGTTTGTAACCATGCATTACAATTTGCTGCTATGCGATTTTTAATTGTTTTTCTCTTATTAGTAACGCTTTGCGCTCTATCTCAAAACCGTAAAAAATTAAACAAGCTGAAAACTAAATTTATAGATAATAATACATATAAAGCTCTAGGTTGTTATAAATACAAATTGCAATTACGATTTAAGACATTACGTGGGAAGCGAAATATTTATGAAAAACTGATTTTTGCGACTTTTGACCTTGAATATCGATGCGGACGTGATATTTATTATTATTGCGACATTTGAGGTAATATTTAAAATTAGCGCTTGGATAAGGATAAGGATAAACACTTCAATTTTATTTTTTTGTATAGATATATAGATGTCAAACAATAAACTGTTGGCACAATGAAAAGCCATTAAATTATGAATTTAATTTAATCAATGATATCATACACGTAAAAGAAGCAGATATTCATATAAATAAAAATGAAAATATTTTTATATTGTATTAATTTTCTCTTTTTTTACCTAATTTACAATGTATGATTGGATTTATCACTTGGAACAAAAATTGTGTAATTTTTTTTCATATAAATACGCAAACCATTTTCGGTGTGATCATGAATATAATCCTATACCACACATGTGGTATAGGATTTATGCTCAGCTATCACGCTCATCGCTTTCCTTGATGCGGATGAATACTCGAACTAAAAACGTCCCAATTTAGGACGTATTTCAGTTTTTAATTTGTGGTCCCTAGTAACTATAACTACTTCTTTTTACATGTATAATATTATAGATTCCATTCAATTTTTAGTTTGATGGCTTTTAATTGTACCATATTACTTCACCAATGTCACTAAAATTAAAACACATATTAACTACTGTCGCCCAGATAATCAGAATTACGATTCAAAAGATAAATGCTGCTAGAATTCTTGCCACCACTCCACGTGGTCATGATTTGCACATAATTTGATTTTTAAGTAAATAATTTTTAAATAATGCTTTCGTTAAATAAAAAAGACTATTGTGTTTTGACCGTAGACAGAGAAATTTTCTCTGTCTACGGTTTTGATATTTGACAACATTTTTATTTGAATCAGCTGATTGTCAATGTCATTTATGCCTATCTAGTCCGATTTGTTTCTATTTGTTTGCATTTATTTATTGTTTATATGATTAATATATGTAACTACGCAACGAATAAAATCTGATCTATAAATTTTTTGTTATGAAGTTTCTCTAATTACGGCTTAAAATGTCTGTTCATTGGAGTTCAGAGATCATGAAATGGGAGTACAGAGAATTACAAGCAACTGCAATGTCTGTTGATTACTCCGGTAATAATGTTCTTTTGGCCGGGCGCAGATGGCTGGCTATAAAATCCATTAGTTTAGAAGATGATGGAGGTGACATTGTGAAGAAATATCCTCGCCACAGTAAATATGATGCAGCCGGTGCTGAATGGTGTCAAACTTATCCCGGACAAAAACTTTGCGCAATTGCGGTAAGAAAATAATGCTTTATTTGTGTTTATATTTTACTTCAAGTGTTGTGGTGAATTCTGTGGACTTCGTGCGGTAATCAGCGTGGGTCTTTTGATAATTCTATCAACCACGCTTCTTAACCAGAGAGGTGTTCTTTGCTCATCAGCAGGATATTTATGGCCTGATACTTTACTTTTTTCTATGTGACTTGAAAAAACCGAGATATCCCAGTGGTAAGAACGCGTGAATCTTAACTGATGAACATGGGTTCAACCCGGGCAAGCACCACTAAATTTTCATGTGCTTAATTTGTTATTATAATTCATCTCGTGCTTGACGGTGAAGGAAAACATCGTGAGGAAACCTGCATGTCGAATTTCACTGAAATTCTGTCACATGTGTATTCCACCAATCTGCATTGGAGAAGCATTGTGGAATAAGCTCCAAACCTCCTCCCCAAAAGGGAGAGGAGGCCTTAGCCCAGCAGCGGGACATTCACAGGCTGTTACTGTTACTGTATGTGACTTCTGCTATGCTTGATAGATTCTTTTTTTTTTTGTATATCCAAATAGAGTAATCAGCATGTGGACGTATATGAATGGCGTGCGGGAAATGATTTAACATGTATATGTTCTCTCCGTGGGCATACCCGGGTCGTCAGTGACACACACTTCCACAGACAAGATCACAACTTAATTGCAACTTGCTCCATAGACACATTCACTTACCTTTGGGACTTACGAGATACAAGAAAACCGATCATCTCTTTAAGTGCTGTAGGTAAGATTAATTTATTCTGCTTTGTATTACAATAAATGTATATGTATTATTTAGGTATAAAAAGATTAATCATTTTTACAATATTCATGTAAAATGAAATTACTATACATTTATTAATTCAATAATTAAACCATTTATGCTTGAAGAAATACATACATGTACATAAATTAACATAACATAACTTTATAACGTACAAATTTTTATGAAATTTATAATGACAAAGTATATAATATTTTTATAGCTGGTGCATCTCAAGTGCAATGGAACAAAGTTTCATCTCATTTAGTGGCCACAGCTCATGATGGTGATATTAAGATATGGGATTATAGGAAAAGTGCAACACCCTTGCATTACATATCTGCTCATCTTTGCAAAATTCATGGAGTCGACTGGAGCCCTCATCATGAATATCAACTAGTGACATCTAGCCATGACGGTAGTATAAAGTACTTTGACATAAACAATGCTAGACGACCAGAAAATGTTATAATGACAAATTTCCCTGTATGGAGAGCTATTTACACACCTTTCGGTAGTGGCCTTCTAACTATTGGGGTTGGATGGGGAGGATTGCCTCGAGTGGAGCAGGCTGGGGTCATAGGAATTTGGATAGGTGGATCCCTTACTCACAGATTAGTTGGCCACACTGACACTGTACAAACTATGGTGTGGCGGCCAAATACATTGCCCTCTAATTATCAACTTGTTACTTGGGGAAGGGATCAGACTCTGAGATTGTGGACAATGCATCCATCACTGCTTAAAATGTGCCTACATTATTTACCAGAGGATACGGAATACGAAGAAAATAATAGTGACTGTAAGTTTTTGGTTCCATCACTAATATATTATTTTATTTGTGCCTTACCTTTGCTTTTTCGATAAATGTTTTGATTATAAAGGTTTATTACATATATTAATAAATATTTCTTTCAGCAGTTAGTTACGCATCTACTGTTAGTTCAATGAATGATCTCTCACTTAGCGATAAAGGACAAGAGATACAAATGGTATGAATTATAAAATTAGATGTTTTATTCATTTTCAGTTTCCACTCAAAAATGTAAATTATTTTATATTTCAGAATAAGATAGTACATAAGACAACTACCTCAATAGATGAAGAGTTTGAATCAATTAGAGAGATGGCTAACATAGAAGTTACAGATATGAATATTGAGACGAGAACTTGCCAAATACATTCTGAGCGCAACTGTTACACTGCCAACTTACAAGTGACCTTTCCTAGAAATGTTACTGAACAAACTATACCCAAGTTTTCTTGGCTATCAGGAACAAACGTAGATAGTGCAACTACAATTAAAATTTTACAAGCCATTAATAGAACTGCTTATAAAAAAAAAAAGGAGGGACATAGATGTTTGTTATACTGCCTTAAAACATTAGCGACATCTATAGATGAGGTACTTTTGATGTTATTTAATTACGATTATCTTTTTTTACGCTTTGCATTTCTTTAATTGTATGTACATTAAGATTCCAGTTAAATCTAGCGAAGATACCGATTCAATGAAGTCAAGTCAAAGAAGCCAATCAGAAAGTGAAAACGCAGCCGATTCATGTATTCCGTTTCCCAGAACATGTGGTGCTAAATGGTGTGGGGTTAGCACTCTGGTGGTATTCAGTCGACCACCAAATGCAAGGCGGCTGTCACTGAAGCATGAAACTGGAACCCCAAGATCTATGTCATCGCTTTCCTTAACACCAGGGTTATTCGGAACTGGTTATACTTCTGTGTCACCTCACGCAACAACAACGCCCTCTCCAACAAATGCATCTGGCTTTCCGCAGTTACATCACAGGCACGCATCAAATTCTATAACAACATTTTACTTTCAGGATCGGTGGGTACGTATCAATTGTACTTATGATATTATTACTAAAAGCTGTAAATTATATTCAATAATCTTTAGAAAGCACAGAGCCGAAGGGCAGGCAGTATGCGCAGTCGAGGCAGCATATCGACTTGTACGTCGCCTCGAGTGGTGCTGTACGCCGCCAGCAACCTTTTCCCCTTGAACAGGTCGCTTGCTGAAAAATATATTATCAATGCAGACAATCCCGTCGGTACGTATGACCACTATTACTTGTTCGCTAGAGTTATATTTTTAGCATATTAAGTATAGTCTTTGTAATAAAAATTGTGTAATTCTTCTAGACATGTGTGAAAGAAACGCTAAGGCGGCTTCAGAAGAAGGAGAATGCGAGTTGTCGCACGCGTGGGGGCTGGCCGCACTCGCCGCCAGGTCACTGACCGCGCGCTCCGTGGAGCACCTCGTGTCCAGCGAGGAGAGCATGGGCTGGGCCGGACACCCGCTCTGCTGCAACCTCGTGCAAGCGCTGTGAGTCTCTGTACGTTACTGTCCTCGCCGAGCGGTCACTGACCGCGCGCTCCGTGGAGCACCTCGTGTCCGGCGAGGAAGGCATTTTCTTCACGTTGTTGTTTCAAATGTGTAGAATATGATGATATATTGATTTTCTCATGTGTGCAAGTAGTCGTATTAACAGCATTTTTTGTTGCAGAATATCTCATTATGCGAAATCGTCAGACCTACAAATGGCTGCAATGTTGACTTGTGCTTTTTCAGTCTTCAATGACACTAGTAACTCTAGTTCTCAATCTATCATTAGCACGTCAAGTTGTGTGAGTATATTCTTAACTTTAATTAAAAATAAAATTTCTTAATAGTGTGAAATCTAATTGAACAAGTGGGCGTCAGGCAATTTAAAGAAACTTATTATAATATTGTCTCAAAAATATGAATTAATAATACATTTTTTTTGCAGGAAAACAGTACATCCCCGTACAGTACTATAAATCAGTATAGCGAAATAAGCGCCGATGGATGGACCTTACCAATAATCCTTCGTAGTAACTCGTGCTCAGAAGCAGAAAATTTAAATACAGAATACAGTGTGACTAAGTCCGAGCCTACATCAGCCTGTGTCATAGACGAGGCGACTGTCCACCTTTATCACTGCTTCAAGCGAGCTTACGCGGATGTACTGCATCGTTGGCAACTCATATACAAGAGAACAGAGGTAACAAACTATTACAACTCCATTTTTTTAACGAATTAAAAATATTCGGATTTTTTTATTAATCTAAATAGTTTTAAAATCTCGTGTGAATCTGTCATCACAGCGACCTACAGACTACATATAGAACACTAAAATGAAAATAATAATACGAGTTCAAACTTGATGTCTGCGCTAGGAAACTTTGAATGGCATCCATCGACTAACGGTCACTGAAATGAATGATCTAGTAGTGGTCACAAAATGTAACGGCGAGTCGTCCTGCAGGTAATGAAGCTGGTGCGCGGCAAGTGCGAGGCCGCGGGGGCGGGCGAGGCGGCGTGGGAGTGCGCGCGCTGCGGGCGCACGGTGCGCAGCGCGGCGTGCGCGGCGTGCCGGCGCCTGGCGCTGCGCTGCGCCGTGTGCGGGCGCGGCGTGCGCGGGCTGGCCGTGGCCTGCGCGCTCTGCGCACACGCGGCGCACGCGCAGCACATGCTCGCCTGGTGAGATCACACACACTAACGCGCGAGCGCGAACTGACGATGCGGAGGAAACTGGCAACATCTCGCATATTTTAATTAATTTTTAATTTCTTCTGTTCAAATGATGTGCCCTAAAAATATAGGATTATATAACATTAACATAATTATCTTTTGTAGGTTTGCACAGCACGATACGTGCCCTGCTGGATGCGGTTGTAAATGTGTTATTGAAGGAAACTCTACATGGAAAGGAACAAAATATGTTTAAAATTTATAAGAGTAATCACTAATATAAAATTATACAGCTTCATATAAATAAACATATATATATTTCCAATTTTTGTATAGCTTAATATAAATAGTTAAAAAAAAACTTTATTGAAGTATGAAGACTGCCGCTTTTTGTACCTATAGTAATAAATAAATTAATACAAACAAACGTTTCACAGAGCTTTATTTAACAAACTCTCCTCAAATCACATTTTTGGAAAAAATAAAACAAAAATAACAGTGCGCAAGAATATCATAGTTTGTGAGTTAAAAAGTACAAACTAAATATATTACGTCGCTGTTCTGGCAGAAACTGTACCAAAAGAAAAATAATACAATCACAATATCAAATTCATACAGTAACTTCAAAAATTCAAAATACATAATTATAACAGATTTAACCTTTAAACAAAACAAAACTATAGAGTTTTGTACAATCACAGAAGTCACATTATTACTTTAAATGCCAAATGCCAAAATTTGCATACAGCGACGATAATATAATATTAACCTAAATGAGTTACTTCAGTCTCATTGAAGCATTTTCGAAAAATCGCTTTTATTACAATCTTAATTAACTGATCCTCTATTAGACATATTAACTTCGGTAATTTATTTAGCCATGGATTATGTTGAAAATTATCTATTAACCGGTCCAGTAATTTTAACTTTAACACTTACTTACTTTATATTGTTAATTATATTCATATAAATAACTTATATTCATTGTAAGCAATCTATTAGGTTACAAGAATTATTTCTTGCATCATTACTACTTGTGGAAAATGGGATATCTGAACTATTGCTACAATTTTATAAACCTTGTATTTGGCTGCCAACACTTTACAAAGATTGGCTATCTTCCTCTATTTTGCGGAACATACATTATTAAACTGAAGTCACAACCTTGAAAAGTATAAATAATTTAATATATGGAATGTATACATTAAGTCGTGATAATAATATGAGTAAGAATAAACTTAATAATATAAGAATGAAGACACATGATACAACAGCAGCAGTCATGTGACTGTCCTAAAAAGGTAATGGTCCTTCGATACCAAATATTTCGATCGAATTACGATTTCACAAATTTTTGATTTTATGAAGTTGGCAACCTTTTAATGTAAGATTCTTTAAAAACATATTCAATTTGCTAATTGTACATTTAATGGGGAAATAATCTTAAGTTACAAATAGGAATACATACATTATATGCAAATTAAACATGTACTCCACATTCTTAAGAAAACGACTTATCCAGACAATAATATTTATAGATCACAAAATTTCGATAATGTATTAATTGTTAATTCGATAACAAAACACCTAATGTTATTAGATATTTATACTTTATGATATCATTAAAAAGCGTAAGTACTATTGTTTCAATAAATAAATATCTGAATAAAATTATTATAACATTACAGATAATGCACACATTTTTTTAAAATCTTAAATACCAAACTATAGACTCTTAAGACGTGAGTGTTTAGCAATTTAGAAACATTAATTTCAATAGAATGTGTATGCAAACAAGCATATTTATAATATGCGGAGCATAACAATCTCTCGTCGGAATCAGTAAGATTCGTTAATTAATTTCACATTGAATAAAATAAAAAAGTTCCATTTAAAAAAGTATATCTTGAATTCCTTTGAAAATACATTTAACCAATTGTTTATAAAATTTTATTATGTATCTGCTAAAACTGTGATTTTATAAGAATTATTGTATTTTCACAACAGAAAATAAAAAATTAAACATAGACCCATGGCTTAACAGACTTACTTAACTTTAATCTACGTTTACTAATGAAAGAATTTTCGGTCTACTAAGGAAATGGCGATGATAAAAACAAATTTTTATTCAATCAAATAATCTACTAATTTTAATAATTGGTCTTATTATTTTTAATAGATACTTTTATTTTAATTAAATCGAAACTGTAAGAATAGTCAAAACGCTTAATAGATAGATACCTACACTATATGTTTTAAATAAATTAATTCATACATTTAGTGTATTCACTATTACTGCAGTAATTATTATTATTATTAATGACGATGAACTAAATCTGAAAAGAAAATTATAGATAAACTTTGTTATTTTTTAAGACAGCTAAATGCTGATAGAACATTTTTCTAAAAACCTTCATGTACATGCATAAAGACGATGTAAATGACAAACAAATATCCTTCATGAAAAAAAAAAATTTTTACAAACAAATCACTTCTAAACATTTGTACCTTAAAACATACGGAGACTACATCAATCCTTGACTGAAATTAAAATTATAAATGTCTATCGTTCAATAATCAACTTTTATACAAATGTATTTATACAGAAACGCTTAAACATTAACTATGAAACAAATTACTTATAATTAAATATAAAAATAGGCACCGATGTTTTAAGCGAACTACTTCTATTTTATTTAAAAGTAGGAGTTAAAATAAAGAAAATATTTAAATTTTAAAAGGAATTATTTGACTAAGTTTTTACATCTAGTTATTTAAATAATCTATTAAACAGTTAGTGCTTTTATCTTCCAATAACATTAGCATTGTACCTTACATCAAAAAATTTGATGACGTTTTGTGTTAAGTATAATGATTTAAAAAGTTTTAGGCGCGAGAAAATATGAATAAACCATTGCTATAGAGTCCGAAGTTTGTTAATATGTAATTTTATTTATTGACATAAGGTACCTACAATTTGTAATCAAATTGACAGCATATTTGGCTATTTCAGACTGTCTTAGTTGCTTCTAAATTAAACTTTACTCTAGAAATCATGCACGACCCAAGGGGATGAATTGTCTCAAAGTCGGGTTGTTCTATTGTAGCAGCTAAAACAAAAAATAAAACGATTGGATTAAATATTAAAATTAGATTTTTACAATCTTTAACTAGAATTATGATCTCTAGTTATGAAAACAATGTAAACACTCAATCTATCATTAGCAAATAGAAAATAATTGTATAATAATTCACAATGTACTAAATATATATAATAACTAACGAAACGTAAAATAAATGTTAACTATCTTTTTTATATTGCTAATAATATGTTTTGTAGTTAATAGGAATAATAATTGATTTAATAATTGATTTAAACCTTTACTTAACTTATATTATAAATGCGAAAGTGAGTTTGTTTGTTTTTTCATAACGCTTTCACGTCTTAACTATTCAACTAATTATGAAATTTTGCATACACGTATTCTCGGGTAAAGAAAAGGACAACGGGTATCTAAGTCTAACTAACGGAAACTAGTCATAATAATCTGAGATATTTTTGTCAGACACTAAAATTTCAATGCTTATCAATATCATCGATGAGTATTAAATGTGAGTTCCGTTTGCGTGCGTAAGTCTATCAATCGACGCGCGTCTGTCTAATGAAGGGCGTGAGTAGTATGAGCGTGATTCTGTTTCGGTACCTCTCGAGCAGGCGACGCTTAAGGTCTGGCGGGTAGGTGACGTAGATGTAGTGGTCGTCGTGGTCGTCCTCCGAGCCGTCCTCGTGCGCGAGCCTTTCGCGCGCTGGCGAGGAGTGCGTCGTCATGGACACCGAGCCGCTGCCGGCCACACTGCCTTCTTCCGAGCTACCACGCACGGTACGTATCACATAGTGTCTATGATCAGTGTACTCGCAAATGTACACAAGTATTATTATAATATTTCATACTGAATGATAAATACAAGCTTTATTTAAAAATCTAATCCAAAAAGGGAATTTATAAAGAAGCTTCTTAGCTTCTTTAAATGATGACTCATTTAAAGAAGTTCGGTAAATATAAATAGTACCTAAGTATGTTTTGTTTATAATTATGAATACGTATGTTAAAATTTTAAGCATATATTATAAAGAAAAATAAAATTATGATTAAAGCACAAAATAGATCCAATTTTTTTACAAAGAAACATATTTAAGGTCATGACCTTTACATACAAATATCTGTAAACGCATCACGTATATAGCTCCTGGTCGAGTTTATTTATATTACGGATATGCTTAAAAAGTTATAAACAAATAAAAAGTTTCTTGAAACCAAATAACTCAATCATTTTTATCAACAAGTACTTATCCAATGCTGATTGTCAATAAAACTTACTCGAACACGATCCATATTATGTAGTAGCACATGCATAGGGCGAGGGCAAGTCCAGTCGCGAGTGCAAGCAGCAGCGGCCACGGAAAGACGCGCGCTGCCGGCGCCGTGTCCTCCCAGTAGCGATCGCAGCTGAGGTACCAGCACACAGCGCGTTGCATCTCCTCTTTGGTTTCATATTACAGAACAGGCATTTTTTTTAATCTTATAAAATTTATATATTCTTCGAATTTAATAAACTGCAATGCTTAACAAAATATTTTTGTTGTTGTTACGGTTTTAACTATTTATATTTTAATTCGTTGTAGAATGAAGAGAAATGAATATAGTAACAATATTAATTATTTCCTTCAGACCAAATTCCAGTCACTGCAGCTAATCTCAAAGAAAACCAACTGCTCAACAGGCGACCGAGGAGGACCGACGACTTTACGTGCTTGTCGAAGCATGGACGTGTAATGTACTCACTGTTAACTACATATGTCCGAGCCGCAGCTATTATTTTTTTAACAGAACAACCTAATCACTTTTACTGGTCTGACCCGGGAGTTGAAACCTCTAGGACCTCGATAGCTGTCGCTTTATAAGATAGCCACTACCGACGAGGCAGTTGGAAAATCATTTTTATTCGATTAAAATAATAAAAATGTTAACCTTCGAGTTCCGTAAATTGATGTTGCGTGAGATGTAACAGAAGTGTTGCAATACAGGAATGAACAACTTTTTCACAGCGCACCTTAAATAATGAAATTTAATAAATATAACATTAATATAATGGGTATTCATGAATAAGTACTTACATATATAAGTTAATATTCGCATTAACTTAATTAATAATAACTTAAGTATCAGAAGAAAATAACAAGACACTATCCTTCTTATACACAATCTCCTATATTCCTCAAACAACGTTTTCTTTCCTAGGCGCTAATTTGCTTCTTCCTTATCCTTACTAATATTTTAAATGCAAAGTGAGTTTGTTTTTTATTTGTTACGCTTTCACGTGTTAATAACTCAACCGATCATTATTAAATTTTGCATACACGCATGTGGGGTACACAAAAGGACATAGGGTATCTTCCCCCTCACACGCAGGCGATGCCGCGAGCGGAAACTTGTTTATATACTTATCTCACAAATTTATGGTCAATTATCCGGCGAGTAATTAATACAGGAATTAATTTACTGGTAAAGCAGTTAAATTATGGTGTTTAAATAATTTAAAGCGACGAGTAAAGGATTCTCATGCACATATAGGTACGTACGTATATAACGATGTAGGTACATCTGCTCAACCCTTTTCTGTAAATTTAATTTTAATACACTTACGTTACATAGTATATAGGTATTCGTTTTATTTTTTATATTCAAAGTCTAAATTAATAGTTAAACTTGCAAATAGTTTCGTTTTTTAAAGTTTCGAGAGTGCTTAACCAATCATCGTTACCTTAAGACCCTGTAAATGCGCCGGGTCACAAGCCGCCCTCTCGGCTTGTAAGTCTGCGAGCCTCTTCTGGCGGCTGTCTGGTGGTAATGACGATTCAACAGTGTCAGCGTCGCATAGTTCAGCCGTATGGTTGTTATCGCTATCATTCTCTTCTGTTTTCTTCTCTTCGACAACTATAATAACTTAATTAATTTATAAAGAACAGTAACCATAATGCCACTTCAAAAGTAACCTGTATTGTAATTATTTCCGTTTACTTGTTATATAATTAAACTTATTCATTTAATCTAATATACATATATGAAGTTGTGAGTGTTATGATTATTAAAATAGAACTTAATTAATTAATTACTTACCAGGTTCAGCACTCTGAGCATCAGTCTTAGGACAGTCCGCTACAGGCATTGGCGATGTTCTTGGTCGGGGACGCCGTCTCGTCGGTACTCGCGCAACACTCCGGGTGGCGGCCGGCGCAATAGCTTTCCGTGCCGCCTCTACATCCTGCCATAATTCGATATCAGTACTCGGCCCGTTGCCACCGCTCAGCAGGCCGTGCGCGACCAACACCTGGCAGCGCATTATGTCGCAGTAGTCTGCGAGACATACTGCGTCTTCTGCCTGCAAAAAGATAACAATAAGGTTTTATGTTATGGTGACGGACCTAAATCGTAATTTTCCTAGTTGATTGATCATGATAATTCGCCGACAGCCGAGTACTGCGAAATAGTACATATAATATGCTAGTTATATAAAATAGATAAAAAACTGTATTTAGTAAGAGGAAACGACCTTGTTAATCTGGTTCTTGTGTCGCTGGTCGAAGTGCGTGTCGAGGTGTCGCTCCTCGTAGAAGGATTTGCCGCAGAAGGCGCAGGTCCATTGCGAGGAACGATGTTGCAACTTTGCTGCATGTTGCGGCGCGAATATATCGCGCGCCGGATGAAATGGACATTCTAAAGGCAATTTTACCTAAAAATGATATGCTGATGATAAATGGGATTTCAAAGTAAGTGTCCTACTTTAATGGTTACGAGGTTAATAAGCAACTTAAACAATAAAACAAAAGTTCTATTTTAAATTGCAATAATAAATTTTGTTAATAGTACCTAAGGATTTTCATGAAATTCCTATTCATTAAATATTATTTAGGTACGGCACATTCCTTAGTTGCGTGAAACGATGCTAGATTATATAAATCAATTAAAACCTTCATTGTTATGTTCCTTATAATAAGCCATATTACTTGCATAATATCAAAGTAATTATAAAATATATTATGATCTAATTAATTTCAAATTACCTGAAATCTTTCCAAAACTGGTAGCCACTTGTTTTGTATTACTTTCCTTACGATTTTGGAGTTGTCACGTGAGCAGGTGATCTTGAAGACTGAAGGTCCCGGCCACGGGATCAGTGTTAAAAAGAGAAGGACCAAAACCTGAAAAAATATGTACACTGTGTAATATGCCACCATGAAACATTTAAAAAAAACTAACATTTTTTTACACACTTCATTAATTTACAAACACATTTCATATCAAGGAAAATACCTTTAATTTAATAATACCATAACAACAATTACCATTAATAATAATTAACCTTGTCCGCATGTTATTCTTCACTCTCACTTTAGAAACGGAATCATTAGGCGCCTTTTAGGTTATGCTTGTGTTATTAAATTATCGATTTTTTGCACTAGACACCATAGCGATTGATATAATAATTTGAACGTCCTTACCTCGAGAGTGAACGACGTGGTCCTCATTCATATCTTTTATTCGCCAAATATTGGATAAAACTTGTTTAACGTATAACTTGTAAGCAGGAAGTCAACTTGTAAGTTTACAGGAGATTAACCTCAGGGTCTGTCAGCGGATAGTAATCTACGCATGCGTATTTGAATACAATTCCCCTCGATAGTGACAATGTTAATAAATTTAAATCATGCCACAAGCCCCACAGGGACGGGGGTGCTTTTTACATCAAAATAATAGTAGCTTTCCCAAATACTATCGATTATAAGAAAAGAAGTTTGAAAATGATTTTACTTTAATATGATTTTGTATTAGCTAGCTTTATAATTTTATTGATATGAAGGTAATGGCTGTAGAACAAGTTATTAATTACGAATGAGATTAAAATGTGAGGTTACAATTCGCTTAAGATTATTTTAATACTAAATATTAAAAGAATTATAAATTATATTCGAAATTCTACAAGTTTTAACAGAAAGAATTTCTTTCTACAACAAAGGTATATTAAACTCCCTACGTGAAAAAGGCCACCATTCTCCATAAAATATCTGGTCATATTCCGAAATCAGACAATTTAATATTTTTCAACACAACACTTACTCAAAATTTTAATGAAAATCCATTATATAATAAAAATGTAAACGATTGCTGTCTGTACATGGAAGATATATGAGTTAAACTATTGTCGGGGGCTTTTATCAACGCAATAGAACCAAAACAATGATTGTTAGAATTTTTGTCTGTTTGTCTGTGCGTTTATGCGCGCTAATTTTAGGAACGGCTTAACTGATTTTGGTGCGGTTTTCACTAAAGTATTGTGGCAAACTTCACTGAAAAGTTAGTGTTAAGTTTAGTGTTAGTTGTTTTCATACAATCGGTTAATAAATAAAAGAGTTTGTCAATTTAAAAAATAATGTCGATCATTTACATATTCAATAATTTTTTTATAAAATAACTGTTTAGTTTAATTCGCTGAAACTTTAGCTACCTATAAAGGTCAGTGTTTAAAGTGTGATGATGATGATTTAAAAGTTTATAGGAACAGAACAAAGTTAAAAAAATTGAATACATCAGTCAATATTCAAAAATATCGAATATTTCCCAGTGTGACCACAGTTTATGCAATGAATAGACCGATAGAAATCAATTAACAAACCAAACAATTGGTATTTGATAACAAATGGCCAATACAGTTCAAAGAGTTTTGGCTCGGTATGATGCAACACCTCTTTTACTGCACGCTGATATTGGATCGTATTGAAACACAGGTCAGTTTTAAGTTCTATTCTTTTTTGATAATTCGTATTTAATTTGCTTTTTTCGATAGATTCGATAAAATGCATATAATATATGATCGAAACTTATAATAAAATAGCGTTAAAGGGATAAATTACACGTTTAATATACAAAAAAATATCAGTTCGTCTAAATATTTGATGTTGAGTAAAGCAAGACAGTATTCTGAATATATTTTATGTGGCCTTGTATTATACGTATGGTATAATAGTTTATATAATTATTTGTCATGTTAAACACAACACATCGAATCACATCAATAATCTATACATATAATAAATCTGTAACTGATCGCTGTCTGTACATGGAAGATAAATAAGTAAAACTATTACCGGGGGCTTTTATCAACGCAATAGAACCCAAAACAATGATTGTCAGAATTTTTGTCTGTTTGACTGTTTATCTGTGCGATTGTGCACGCTAATCTTAGAAATGTTGCTAACGTTACTTAAAATTTAGAGTTGTTTTATTTCAATCGATTCATAAATAATAAAGTTATGTCAATTTAAAGAATCACGTCGAACATTTATTCGATAAAAATGCTATAAAATAACAAAGTTAAAAAATGGACAGTTTAAAAAAAATAATCCTTTCAATGTAAGTTGAACTCAGATCTATATAATCAATCATATTAAATAGGGTTCAGCTTGTACTGGTATATGTCGGTTAACTCGCCCGTAGATAAATATATCTATCTTTTAAGGTTGACTATAACCTTTTGTATGGTAATCAAATTTGTTCTATCTGTCTTGTTTATTTGATAAAACGAACAGACGACGTTAATGATGCTATTGAATATAATATTCTTTTAGCTGTAACTAATTAACCTAACAAAAAATTAATTTCAATGCGGGTATATATAAATATATATCCAAAGTTACCAAATTGATAAAAATACGTATTTGTTTCTATTACTCTAGGTATATTTGTGTGGCATAATATCATCTCACTTTGATAATACACGTTAAAATATAACGCGCATGCTCCTCACAGCCTCCGGTCTCAACCCTCCCAGTTCGCTCAGTGCTCGTCACGTAATCGTAAGCTATACATACAGTAATGAATAAAAAAATATGTTTCTTCGCACAATTTATTAAATACCGCGCTTAAATATCAAGTTTTTAATCAAAATCTTACAATGGATAACAGTGCAAATCTGTGGCTACCAAGAAAAAGCTGTTATATAAATAGTGTATTTTGAGCTAAGAGATGTCATTATATTTAGGTAAGTTTAAGTTACACTTTATATATTTCTCGCTTTGACAACTTGTAGAAATAAAAGTGTCATAAAATAAATACGCTTTACATTATGATATATAATATATATTATACTTTCATGTTTATCAATTTAAAGTGTGAATAAATTATCATTTAAATAATTATATTTACTTAAGTTTGACATTATATAATGTTATTAATATTTATATATAAAAATAACGAATTTGATGAAAAATTAAATAGTAAATTTTAATCAACTTTTAGGGACTTTTAAGGATGACTTTGATAAATTTTATTTTGTCATAAGAAACAAATTTCAAATATTTATTTATAAAAATTTCAGAATGGCGTTACCAATGAGAGCTGTCGGCGTTGTGGGAAAATCACATTTTATACCACTCCGGCTTCGTTATGTATTCTTACTCGCCACAATATTTTGTGGCAGCAGCCTTTTTATTTTAATCAATAGTGGAATTGATATATCGTTTATTAACAACCAAATAACTAGTTCTTTTTGGAAAAGACGCAGATATGATTTAATTCACTCTGATGATATCTTCACAATAAAAACAGACGGCTGCACTATTCCCGGGTTGAATCCATTTGCTGAAGATATCAAAAAATTTATCGAATACCCCAGGAATATAAAACCATGTCACCAATCAAACATTTCGTTACTCGATAACAACGAAACACATATATGGATAAATAGAGAGAATGTAAAGTATTATGATGTGCCATTGAACACTCCTAATATTACCTGCTGTTATAAATCATTTTATCGGCCTTTAGCAATCAATGACATTTATTCTATGGATGTAGATGATAGAGTGAAATATGAAGCATGTATACAATTTTCAAATCATATACAAGTTTTGAATGAGTTCGTGAGAGTCACCTGTAAATTTAAAGAAAACATCATTTATGAGCAGTTTTTTCTTTTTGCCCCCAAAAAACCGTTCGTGTCATTTAAGGACGAATTTTTAGAAACACAAACGAATCAAACTTCGTTTAATGTCGTAATTATGGGCATCGATGCCATTTCAAGATTAAACTTTTACAGAACAATGCCTAAGACATTAGCTTATTTAAAAAAGAAAGGTGCCATAGAGCTTTATGGCTATAACAAAGTTGGTGATAACACATTTCCTAATCTGACCCCTATACTCCTTGGGATGAAGGACACAGATTTAAAGAAAACTTGCTGGCCTAATACTAGGGCCACATTTGACAATTGCCCTTTCATTTGGGATTGGTTTAAGGACGCTGGTTACTATACTGCTTTCGGTGAAGACACTGCCAACTTAGGAACATTCAATTTTGAAAAATTTGGATTTAGTAGAACCCCAACAGATTACTACTTGCATACATTTATGCACGAAGCCGAACGCTATACCGGCAACAACAGAGATTTTAATTCATTCATATGTATGGGTAATAAATATTTTTACAAAGTTCTTTTAGATTATATTGAAAATTTAACATTAACTCTAAAGTCTTTCAAGTTATTCGGCTTCTTTTGGGAAGTAACAATGAGTCATGACTATTTAAATTATCCTATGGCGATGGATGACAATTATGAATCGTTTTTAAGAAAACTCGATAATGCTCAATATTTGGAAGATACTATTTTAATAATACTAAGCGATCATGGTATTAGGTGGGGTGATATAAGATTTACCAAGCAAGGTAGATTAGAAGAGCGCTTGCCACTTATACACATACTTCTACCTAATTCCTTTCGTATTAACTTTTCTCTGGCATATGAAAATATGAAAATTAATAGCCACCGTCTCACTACTCCCTTTGATGTTTATGCTACGCTAGTTGATCTCATCGATGTCGAAGCCATAAAAAATGATAGTATTAAATTACGGAGTACAACATCATATGCCCATAATAGAGGCATCAGTTTGTTTTTACCTGTTCCAAGAAATCGAACATGTAAGATCGCGGGAATAGACGATCACTGGTGCACGTGTCATAAAGGACAAAAATTATCAATCAATAGTATCGAAGCATATGAAGCAGCTAGTAGTTTAATATTAAATTTAAACATGCTGCTACGAGGGCACTCACAGTGTGCTCACCTCTCACTCGTAGAGTTAGTTGAAGTCACTGAAATGATTGCTGGCACGCCGAATGAAAAGGAAGTAGGATGGCGTGAATTTTTGATTGTAGTGCGCACAGCTCCCGGTGACGGTGTTTTTGAAGCGACCCTGCGACGCGATTCCCGCGAGTGGTCTTTGGCAGGCACTGTCAGCCGCCTCAATGTGTACGGTGATCAGGGTCATTGCATACACCATTACCAACTCAAGCTATATTGTTATTGCCAATAACTCTGCACTCGTAGAATTAAAATATTTTTATTGAAATAATTTTAGTAAAAAAAATCTGTGATATGATAAAGGCGTATTCGAACATAAAGTGCAATTTTCCTCAAAAAAATTTGCTCATAACAAATCTGGCCTACTTAATGACTATTCATTTAAGTATGTTGATACTTTTTTATATCCACTGTATTTTTTGTAAGATAAAAAAACATTCGTGTTGTAATTTTGAGTTCAAATACCTACCTACATAAGCTTTGAGTTTTTTTTTAAGCCAAATGTTTTTTGAGCAACAATAAGTACAATTAAATGTATCTTTCACTGTATGTCACGTTGTCACGTTGTGTCATATGTTATTATTGGTTTATATATTAGGAGTACACTAATAATAATATTTAAGCAGAGGTTTCAAATTATAGTAAACATATAATATTTACAGTTATAACTTAGCAAAATGAATAAACGGTTAATTTTTTTAGTCCTTTTACTATTAACGACAATAGCTGCAACGACATTATAGGTAAAATTTAGTAAATAGTTTATAAAATATAGACTTATCTAATAAATGTAATGAATACTGTAGAGATAATGTCTAAAATGGTTGCTTAGGGTAGTGGACATATCACAATAATATTATAATAAGTTTAAATCATTTTATTACAACTTGTATATAAAGAAGAAAAACACGAAAGTTTCTATTTATCTGTTTATCTGTTTTGTTAACAATGAAAAACGAATCCTAATATTCACAAAATATCACGATTTTAAAATTTCAGAAAATTCACAAGTATGAACAAAATTAATTCTAAAAGAATAGCACTGCTTTTACTTTACATTTAACCTAAGCTAAGTTAAAAAAAATGTAAGCTGATTTTTATATTTTTTTAAATGTTAAGTGATGTTATTATAACGCTCCTTTATTATTAGATAGGTACATGTTGTACAAATTGTAATGAAATGAGCCATACTTGTATTGTTACAAAATAACTCTCTTTACTACGCACTTATTACATATAGACTGTTAACGTTATTATTATTAATAAAGAAAAAAATTAAACTAGAAAATATTGTTATAAATCATTTTATTTTATAACACAATAAAAAATTGTAAATGAAATAATTTGTTTAATTTTTTATTTATTTATTATCTTCTTTAAAGGTATTGTAAAAGGCAATTACAATTAGTACTCAGTCTATTTTTTTTTATATTATAAAAAATAGAGATTGTTTCTCCACACCGGAGTTTTATGAACCGTTGTCTGTTGGCTCATTTAGCTTTAAGTCTTTCGAATTTGATGACTCCCAACACTTTCTCTCTAGGTATCACCGTCTTACAGTTTACAGCTTTGTCGCTTAGCTTCCATAAATTATTTATTATTATTTATCGCATATTACGAATTGAGAAGTTCGTAATGTGCGATATATAAATGTCCATTTTATGTAACTCGATGCTAAAGTTGTAAAGACTACAAATATCTGGGCCATGATGTGGGCCTCGCGTGTCCTATTTCAGATGGCCTTGAGGAAGCCGGCAACCAGGATGGCCTCGATCTGCCGTACGCACTAGCGAGGAGTGCGAGGGGGTGAGATATTCTTTGAGCTCTACTGAGCTACGAAAAGAGCACAACACTGAAGGAACCGTGATATCGACACGAAGGCGGCCATCGCAGTGGTTGTAGTGGGTAAAAATCCCACGTAACTCATTTCACCCTTAAAGTACTGGGTACATTTTGAAGGTATCCAATGCGTGAAAAAAAAACTACAAATACCTACTGCCTTATAAAAATTTCTAGCATTAGGTACGTTATATTAAAGGTTCGTTTTAATATAATTTAATTTTCGAAAAAACAGCTTATAAGGACAGTATCGTAAGATTTAAGCAAGAACATTTAAATGTTAAGTATTTTGTGACCTTGTAACAAATCTTTTAATAATAGGTACATTTTCGTAACCTATTAACTGTGAAGCATAAGACAATATTTGATCATTTTATGAATAGAATAATGATTGAGATTTACATGTTTATATAAGGTAGGTTAGGTAGTATTTACTTCTAAGTGAAGTAAAGTATAAGTAGTAAAGAAAGAATAGCTACCCGTCCCGGCTTCGCACGGGTAAAACAAGGGATAACTTTATTGGTTTACGCAGCGCACACTAGTAAGTCGCCTTACTAGTGTAGTGGTTACTGGTGGTAGAGCTTTGTGCAAGCTCGTCTGGGTAGGTACCACCCGCTCATCAGATATTCTACCGCAAAACAGCAGTACTTGGTATTGTTGTGTTCCAGTTTGAAGGGTGAGTGAGCGAGTATAATTACAGGCACAAAGGACATAACATCTTAGTTCCCAAGGTTGGTGGCGCATTGGTGATGTAAGCGATGGTTAACATTTCTTACAATGCCAATATCTATGGGCGTTGGTGACAACTTACCATCAGGATGCCCATATGCTCGTCCGCCTTCCTATTCTAAAAAAAAACATGATTTTTTCCTACATCTTCAACAATCACCGTCATATCAACCAATATACACAAATCTTTAATGTATTATACGCCTAAACCTTTCTCACGAATCACTCCGTCCATCGGCAAAAATCGTATGGAAATTCAATAGTTATTTTTCGCATTCAGTCATACAGGCAGACAGACATGATGGGGAAACTTTGTTTATAATAAGTAGTATAATTGTAATATTTATATATTGTATAACCTATCATAAAAATATACTAGCTGTACCGTAGTTATAAATGTGAATTATATTACACATGACCAATATGTAACAATAAATTTATCATATTGGTTGACTTTTTTATGCTTTTTACTCTGATCCTTAACTCAAGTTATACCTTAATTAATATTTAAGATTTTTCAAATCAGATTGATAGCTTGACCAGACATACCAGCTTCAATCGAACAAACTCTCAGGCATATTATTAGTAAAAATAGTTAAGTACATATATAGGTATAAATTAATCATGTACCATCGCTGAGCCTGATCCCTTGTAGTGTTAATAACAACTACTAACTAAATGCATTTCAACATATCGGGTGTATGGATGTATATCTGTCTTGTATGATAACAATATTAGATGATTTGTATCTCTTCGATCATTAATGATGTAACCCGGGTAAGTTATGAATGTTATCTCCCATTTATTATTGCAAATGTAAATATACATAGCATTAAATATACAGATACTTGACATTTGATATCAGTAATCAGCCATTTGTAAAATTTATACTGAAAATATTTCAATAGATATGTAACTTGCTCTCTTAATTCCTACAACAATACAAATCCTTCAACTAAAGTCAACTTGAAACAAACACGTATTTATTATTGTAATGTTTTTATGATGCATGCCTAAGTAGTTTATTCAACATTGGGGCATGAAAAATTGTACTGTTTTGTAGTGGAAACACATTTTGTTCATATTTGAAAACTAACGCAGTCTTTGCTTATTTTCAGTATGGGACGCTTTTCGGGAGGCTCCGTTCACAAGACCGCTTCCATGCCGATACGTTTGCGATGCTTATTTCTTCTTGCCACAATTTTCGTGGGAACTTTTCTTTTTGTGACAATCAGAAATATATCAGATATAATATATATCGACAGTGAATTTATTACAACATCATGGAACCGTGATAAAGATTTCGGCAGTTTCGCTGACAAAGATTACACAATAAAAACAAAAGGATGTGTCATTCCCTCTTTACAACCGTTTGGTGACGAAGTTAAACAATTTGCGAAATATCCGAAGGATTTCAAGCCGTGTCCGGGGTCCGAGCTTTCTTTACTTGGGAATAATAGAACTCATATTTGGGTGAGAAACGATAATAAAGAATATTACAATATTAGAAACGAAACAGTTTTGAATTGCTGCTATACATCTTTTTGTCGTCCCTTATCAGTTGATGATATAACTTCATCAAACATCGATAATCGTGTAAAATATAGTAAGTGCAAATATTTTTCTGATATAATTGAAGCAACCGACGAATTCGTAAGAGTTAGTTGTACTGCTTATTATACTATAGTATACCAACAATACTTTTTATTTACTTTGAAAAAAGAAGTGGATGCCAATGAACCAGCTAATGTTTCACAAAATAAAGCAGCTTACAACGTTATTGTAATGGGCATTGACGCAGTATCACGACTTAATTTCCACCGAACAATGCCTGAAACTTTATCAGTCATAAACAAAAAAGGAGCTATAGAATTGTTAGGTTACAACAAAGTAGGAGATAATACATTTCCCAACTTAATACCCATGTTAATGGGAATATCAGAGAATGAGCTGAAAACAACGTGCATTCCAAATAAACAATCAACGTTTGATAACTGTCCCTTTATTTGGGAATGGTATAAAGAAGCTGGTTACTACACAGCTTTTGGAGAAGATAGTTCCAGTCTAGGCACTTTCAATTATGAAAAAGCTGGATTTATAAAAACACCTACAGATTATTATATACATACTTTTATCAATGAAGCAGAACATAACGTTGGTGTAAATAAAGATACTAATTCGTTTTTATGTATGAATGAAAAATATTTCTATACCGTTTTATTAGATTATATCGAAAACCTTACCCTAACACTAAAAGCAAACAAATTTTTTGGCTTTTTTTGGGAAGTAACGATTAGCCATGATTACGTCAACTACCCTATGGTGATAGATAAAGACTATGCCGATTTTTTCAAAAAATTAGACTCTAGTAATTCTTTGGATGATACAATTATCTTCTTAGTCAGCGACCATGGAATAAGGTGGGGGGAGATAAGAACAACCAATCAAGGTCGGTTAGAGGAACGATTGCCATTCGTGTATATTTTAACACCTCCTACATTTCGAAAGAAATACAAAAATGCTTTTGAGAATCTGAATGTGAATAGCCGGCGTCTTACTACGCCATACGATTTACATGCCACGTTGTATGACCTTTTAAACTTGGAAACAATCGAAGATACAATGATTGAGCTCAGGAGTAACCAACCAAATGTTAAAAGCAAGGGTATTAGTTTATTTTTACCTATATTAGCAAATCGAACATGTGCCGCGGCGCATATTGATGATCACTGGTGTAGTTGCCACAAAGGTCATCATTTGCCAACTAATAGTGAAAAATCTTTGGATATTGCTGAAAAATTAGTTCAACAAATAAATAAGCTATTAAAGAGTTATAGTCAGTGTGCACTTTTAAAATTAGCGAAATTGTTGGAAATAACAGAACTGGAAATTAGTTCACCTGAAAAAGATGAAATTGAGTGGCGGGAATATATGGTAGTAATAAAAACAACGCCAGGCGATGGTTTATTTGAAGGTACCATTCGCCATGACGGTCACAATAATTGGTCAGTTATAGGCACTGTCAGTCGCTTTAATCTATATGGCAACCAAAGTCGATGTATACATGATTATTTACTTAAGCTTTACTGCTACTGTATATAAACGAGCCTAGAACTACAACCTTGCTTAAGTAAAGTACTTAACTTCCTAATGAGACTGTGATATTGTACATAATTCATACCTAAGAATTCATATATTACAAGTACAACGTTTTCTATCATGTTTCATAATATTTACATGCTAATTATTACATTATACAGTACATAGTATATACTTTATTTATTCAATGTAAATAATAGGTAAATAAAATGATTGTTAAAGGAAATATGTTATTTTAATGCAAAAACAACATGAAGCTTTGCTTGTAGATTTCAAGTATTTTTTTTTCGAAGACAATATGATCAATAGCTATTTATAACCACCATGTTACTCAGCGCAGATTAAGCATATTCGTAAATTTGCTTAATTTACTAAGGACGAAGGTGTTCATATTGTCATGACCAAAAGAACAAATGTATTACAAAACTCCCTGTGAATCGAGGCACATAGGTACGTGCGTGACGAAGCGCCCATGAACGTCAGTTTTCTATGCCACCGGTTACGTAGAAGCTGAGTCCATGTTTTTTTTAAGTTTGTTCTTTTTTATGTTAGAGGGGATTTATGTTATTCTTAATCAGTGGTTTTAAGGGAGTAAAACTTTTCCTTATTTTTAGAACTATAGGAATATAAAAATATGACATATCAGATGGTAATAACGATATCATCAGTGATTTAAACTTGAAAACATTAAATTTTGAAGAGACGTTCCTGCTATAAACAAATTGCTATACTTAGATGTATTTCATACGACAGTCTGTCTACAGATGGTACTAACGTAATAGCGTTCTGTGCTACACACGTCAAATTATATTTAAACGTATACATTTCAAGCAAAACCCTCCGTATGTGAACGTTAGCTGTTATCTAAAAGTCCTTAATATTACTACGTCGAGGGCGTGCGCCCTATGTTTTAGATCCGCCTCTTGACGTTTGCCAATTGAAGTATTGGTACAATACTACACTTTTTTAAAAGATCCTATAATCTTATTTATTATTTATTTATTTTACTAAAATTATAATCTTGTACACTTAAAAATACAGGAAACAACAAAGTGAGAACACTGAGAAGACATTGTCGTTTGTATTACCTATCCGTTCCAAAAATTTGTTATTATATTTTATTTTTTATTAAACGAGTCATGAAAGCATAAGTATCGTTAACGACGTTATCTATTGTTAGCTTGATAAAATAATCATACTGTTATTTCAAATAACTATTGAGTATAATTTATATTATTGTCATATTTACTACAAAACATGATTTTTGCTTGTTTATTTTTTATATTGTATATTTAAATATTTCGTACTTTATTATTTAATAGCTCTATTTTGACTACCGGTTCCGAAAAATATTATATTATGATTAGTCAGTTGAGTACTAGCAAGAATCTCGCATTGTTTGGTTTTTTAAAAAGAGGAACGGTAATTTTTGAGTTGTAAAACAAATTGTATTATCACTGTGGATAATATTGAGTTATATTAAAATAATAAAACTGTTAAGACGGAGAAGAATGTTTGAATTTTAATACCTTCGAAATTAAGTAAGTTTACACTATATTATATACCCACGCATTGCATTAATTTATGGTATATGTCGATTAAAATTAGGCCTTGCTATATAATATACTTTTTTCCCTTAAACTTGAACGATCTTGTTAATACTTACTTTCTTAATCAAAATTTTCAAACATTATCTATATAATTATAATGTATTTAATTAAATTAAATTCGAAACAGATAAATTAATAAAATGTACTCATTAGTTAGCTTTCAAACGTAAACGTAGCTTTAAAATATCTTTATGTAAAAATAGATCATAAAGTATTAAGATGGTGTTGAAACATGAATAGGTTGTCTCTAAAAGAACTGCAAAGCACATCCAATTGTATTTTTAATATGCTGTCAAATTGTCAATTGCCAGTGTCATAAGTCAAAACTCGGACGTCATATTACAATAGTTCAGTCATTTGATTGTGCAAAAGTAAAAGAAAGTCGCAATATTTATAAAAATGTGTACCGTCTGATATTTACTAATTTACAATAATATTTTTGCTCAAGAATGGCACTATCTTTTAGAGTTTTATATAGAAATAATATTTATTTTCAAAACATAACCAAACCGGTAAAATGGAATATTAAAAACAATCATCCCATTAGATACTTATGCAATGGCATACATTATCAAAATAATGTTAAAAATAATGCTTTATTTACGGAAAGAGAACTGAGCACACTATATAAACCTTTTCGATCATGTACAACTCAAAGTTCCAAAACTACAAGTATTCCACCACAAGATCCAGAAAAAAAGCCAGGTGTTATACAAAGATTTAAGCAAATGTATAAAGATTATTGGTACGTCCTATTGCCGGTGCATATGACAACATCAGCTATTTGGTTTGGTGGCTTTTACTTCTTTGTTAGAAGGTTGGTATTAATTTTGTTATTAACCTGTTTTTACATAATAAATGCATTTATTTTCAAATATTAGAAATTTACTATAATATCAACAATAATAAGCATTATGGCACAATTAATAAATGTCTCTGGTATGAAACATTGTGGCTGATGCAATAAATCTGCTATACTTAAATAGTTTTTATTCTCGTTTTCCTCTTATTGGTGAGATGAGCTGAACTTAAAGAATTACAGTCTTAAGGATAGGGGATGTAAATCTTTGTTTATTTATAAAAATTAATAATGTGGTTAAAATTTATACAAATGTAAATGATTACAATAGTTTATAAAACATACTTAAATATGTTTTTGTCCTTTTTAAACTAACATTTAGTCAAATTTGAAATACTACAGATTATTCAGATACATTTCACTAATATATTTAATAAATTGTATGAACAAGCTCACATAAAACATCTAGAAGTTTCTCAAAAGCTAGTGAGCAATATTTCTTTATAACTTGGTCATGTGGTCATGTTATTAATAGTGTAGTATATATAAGTAAGCACGTATTTATTGGTGTACATGTAATAAATATCATGCATAAACACATTATATGGATGGATGAACTTGGCAGTAATAAAATAGATTTAAATATTATAGACATGTTTGACTATCCACTCCAATATTAATATTACATGGCGACCCTGTCAGCATAATAATTGTACTATAAGAAACCATGGACTTATTATTTCTACCACCATGCTAGTGCTACATTTATTTTTTATTTACAAAGAAAATTGAAGAAGCAATTGAACTAAGCTTTAGACCCTAATATCCCTAAACACAAAATAATGCAGTTTATTATAAAATTTACATATATTTTTTCAAATATTTGAAATTTATTTTTAAATATTAGTACTTTTAGAAATAAAAACCTTGTTGTTTACTGTATTTTTTAATTACATTTTTTTTCGTTTTTAGCGGTGTAGATGTTATAAGCTTGTTAGAATCAATTGGAATTAGTGAAAAATTGTTATCGCCTTTAAAGGAATCAAGTGCAGGATACTTTGCACTGGCTCTGGCCCTATATAAGTTGGTGACACCTCTAAGATATGCTGTCACTGTTGGTAAAATAATTTATTTATTTTTGATTGAATTTGTACATTATTTAGTTTATAAAACACGCAATATTTTTGTTATAGGTGGTACAACCTATGCCATAAACCGGCTGACAGCCATTGGTTGGATAAGACCTGTACCTTCTAGGGAACAGATAAGGGTCATTTTCCAAGAGAAAAAAGATAATATTCAAGACAAATTCAATGAAAGCAAACAACACTATCAAACTCAATTTAAAGAAAAGGGTACACATGTAATGGATGAAATGCGAAGATATAAAACAGAAATGCGTAATATGAAAAATAAAGTAAAGAAAATGTAGAAAAGACATATTATTGTAATCAGTTTTTTTTTCAATCCCACACTAATGTTTGCTATGTATATAAGTTATCTTTAAAGTTATATTAGATAAATCAATTAAGACAAAGGAATTAAGAAAATAATTTTATAAAGTTATCAATTGTTTATTGTTAAAAAATATATAAATACAAAATTATTATTTAACAAAATCATCTTAAATGAAAGGAATTATAATGAAAACATTTCAAGTATCAAAATGTACACATAAATAAACTAAGATTTTATAATTAAGTACCTACAGAACAAGACAGCACATTACTGGAATGTTTATAATGGTGCTATTACTTCTTCTATTTTTATGATTAAAACTATAAATATTGTAAGGAGATAGATATTTATTATTAATAAAGCCAGATGTGCTGTCATCTAATATTATTAGTAAATGCAACAAAGTAAAAAAAAAATAACAGATATTGTTTTACTTTCCATTTTACCACATATTAAACGAAATGTAAAATATAAATGTGTTTCTGAGTAATCTTTTTGTATTATGCAAAATGCTACTAATTTGATTTATTGAATTAATAATAGTGGTATTAACAATTTATTATTTTTCAAAATTCAAAATTTCAGTACGCACTATTTTTATCACAAAAAAGATTTTTCATTTCTGGCTCTCTATGATTATATCATTTGTACCTACTAATCGACAGGCAATCATTTTTACTCTAATTAATTTATTAAAAACTACTAACTTTCATTTTTTCACAATCACTCACTATTACATCCAATAACAACAGTAATCCTGTTTTCTCTTAACCTAATATCAAGCTGTCATATATATACCTATTTTAAAGCTATATATTTCACCACTTCAATCTGAAATATCTTATTCATTTATTTTGTTCTATTATGTAATCATAAATTGTTGAGCATTTCAATTTATTGCTTTGTATAATTTGACAATAATTATAAAATAAATGCAACCAATCAAATAAGAGATTTAATATTTTCTAATGTATTTTATCAACTGCTATATCACACATGAAATAAATTTAAATCATTTGATACTCTTTCCTACCACTTTTTTTCTCATATTAACTTAACCACCTGGCATCAAAAGTTTTGTATCAAAGTCTTGGAAAGAAACTTTAGTCCCCATCAATAAATATTGAACATCGACCTTCTCTTTGAAAAGAGACAGCTTCGTAGAGCGTTGTGTGTCGCACACTACCTATGTGACGTTTCTCAGTCATTGTTCAACTGATGTAATGTGGTCACGTCCGATTTAATATATATATATATATATATTTATATATTATATATAAGTTGTAAATTCCCCAAACTTTTAATAATTTAAAGATGTACGATGGTATCTTTAAGAGTTTTGTTCTGTCATAGTTATCAAAAACGCATGGTGCGTGGTCGTGTCGATAACCAGAACAGAACACATCACAACAAATTTGTCGAAAGACCCCTAATTCAAACACCATTTCATTGGATCCAGACACGAAATTCCAATTGACTCAAAATTGTCGAAAACCCAGATTTATGATTTTATATTTCATCACAAGGATAGGTTTTCAGAGTTTTTCGTGGACACCGTACTTGTAGATCATGTGCACTGTGTTGCGATTGCGATGTTAAAATTAATATCAAATAATTCAACACGATTTAGACAATTACAATGATAGACTTGTGTCATTTTAACAATAGTTATAATGGTGTTATGCATCTACATCTTTAACTTTCAAAAAAAATACATCAACATGATAATAAAATGATCTTTTAATTTTATTTTTCCCATAATCTAAAGACAGCACTTATAGAAAGAATTGGTGTATGTTATTCAATTAAACAGAAACTCATAATAGTTAAAAGAAATCCTAATAGATACTGGAATGTTTATGTTTCGTGCGACAGAGATAACGCTCTACGAAGCCAAAATTAGCCGATTGTCTCTTTTCAATGGCTAGCATACCAACTACTTATTATGATTTAGCATACCAACTTCATTGCCAACTTATCTAAGACGCCTTAATAAGCCATCTGTCTATATTTCAATATCACCAAATGATAAGGTAATAACATTCACACAAATATTCCATATAAAGTCCAATTTTTACTGATTGTTTTATATATGATGTTTACCCCATGTACTGGTAAGAGGCTGGAGAAAGGTGTGGTGCCGGTGGCATGCCAGGTCCTGTGGAAGCTCCGATGGCAGAAAGATGGCACACACGACACATTAGTTTTCCTAAAAGTAAATTATTAACAAAGTTAAGAATACTTTTTGACACATGGAATCTACTACTGTTAGAAACTTTTAAAATAATAGTGTAATCTATAATTGTAACCATTTACAAGATGTAAGCAAAAGAAAAAGTGAATTAATATTCATTTGGGTGTTATTTTGTAAATAGATTATTTATTTATTTATTTTTTTTTATATGCCCCGGGATGGCAAATGACTCTACTCCACCTGATGGTAAGTGGTAGTAGAGTCCAAACGCGACGACGGCCAGTACAGTCGGGAAGAATGTTCTGTACTAGCCGTCCCCGCCTTGCCGGCCCGCAAGATGCCTCTTCACGCCTCGTTTGAAGGAACCCGGGTTGTAAAAGGAGGGGAACACGTGAGCTGGTAAGGAATTCCATTCTTTGGTAGTGCGACAAAGAAAGGAGTTGCCAAATTTCTTTGTGCGCGATGGAATTGATGTCACAGTTAGGCGGTGACATCGAGAACCAGCTCGCGTGGACTTAAGAAGGAAGGGGGAAGCAGGAATTAGAGAGAATAATTCCTCAGAGCACTCGCCGTGATACAGACGATAGAAAGCGCTCAGTGCTGCTATCTTTATTATTTTATTAACTTGATTTTGATTATTTGATTAACTTGAAATGAAATTGAGACATTAAAAATGTTGACAGAAAGAGCTAAATCAGTGTTCAACTAAACAGCCACTAAGAAATGTATGAAAGTAAGGCATTAGTATTTAATAGAAATATGTTACTATGTATACTTACCAGCTAGAGGATAGCAGCGCTTATCGGGTTCATCAGTTAATTGCATTCCACAAAAACAGCACATGTAACAGTCGACATGAAAGTCACGATCCATTGATACAACCCGAACAGTTTCATCAGTTCCTTCCACTGGTGTTATACCTGCGGTTTAACATGAGGAAATTATAACAATAATTATTATTAGACTTTTTTCTCATTATTAAGTTTCAATCATTTAAAAATTTTTTTCAATTTTCCTTTTTTTTGGACACACTAACCTTTCCCACAACTAGCACATTTTGGTGCAAACATACGATGATAGTCATTAACACAATAGATCTTATTGTCAACGTCAACTGTGAAGGGAACTCCATCAAGACACTCATTACAAATACAGCACCGAAAACATCCCGGATGGTATGACTTGCCCATAGCTTGTAATATCTGTAGACATCAAATACAAATGAATTAGAATTTGATTAAATTAAATATGACTTAAGAACAATTAATTCTACACCTGCAATTTGTTTATCAATATTATTAAATACAGTAAAAACACAATATTGATAAAAAAAAAAATTAAAATAAAAGTACTTGTTAGATGTTGTTTCATCTTTAAGATTATAAATGAACTGCCACCTTATTTAGTATATGCATACAGTTTACTATATTCACAAATAAACAAAGCAAATCTTTAAATACATTGTATCTTAACACATTCTGGTTGTTATCTCAGGTCAATGAACTCACATATTAATGTATAAACTTACCATTTCCATTATAAGGTGACCACATATTGCACATTTTTCAGCTGTTTGTTGAAATCCTGAATACTGCAAACATAATTTATAATTCAATTTTTTTTTATTGAAAATTCTTACTTATTATATAATATGTCACAAAGTGAAGCCAACTAACCAAATAATCTTCTTCACAGTACACCTTGCCATGGACATTGTAGAATGCCTTGCCACGTAATGCTCTTCCACAGGAACAGCATATGAAACAGTTAGTATGGTAAAGATTTCCCATGGCTTGACATGCCTGCCCGGCACCCGTCACACCAGCTCCACATGTATGACATATACCTTAAATTAAAAAAAATTGTTAAGAATAACATAATTATTAAAATTGTTAATGAAAATGGAATTTTGTTATACCAAAATATTCTCCTTCTTCATCCTGCCTTTCCATTTCTTCTTCAAGTTGCCGAGTGAGCTCTTCTATTTTACGTTGTGCTTCACTAGGACCAGGTGGTCGAGGTGGAGTGATACTGTATGGAAGCAAGCTCTTACCACGTCCCCCAGAACCTCTAGAACCCCCTGATACTTGAGAGACTGAGCTGGGAGTAGGACTAGGGGCAGGAGACTGAGCTGGTGAACATAAAGTCAGTCCAGAAACCATATTACGAGAACTAATTGTTTCAGATGCTAATGATACATTGTCTTTATTTGCTGCGGCCACAGCTGCAGCAGGAGATCCACCTGTCATACAAACATAGTCGGACCCATTAGTATCTTCAACTATTTGCATCCGGGTTGGAATTGGTTTTGGGCTTGCACCATAGTTTCCATTTATTGGTGCTGGTTTCGCTTTTGCTAATCCATTCCCAACTGGCGGTTTTGGATGAAAATACTTGGGCACAGATACAGGCCCCTGTACTTCTGTTGCAATATTTGCTTTCGGTCTTTGAGCACTTGGGGCAATTGAAGCATAAATTGCTGTTGACGGAATTGTAACCACCTTGTCATCAAAACTAACAGAATTGTTATTTTTCAAAAGGGAACTGACATCTGTATACTTAGGTGGAGCAGATTTCATAACTGTATAATCACTACTAGAGTTATCAGCTGATGGATTATAAGGTGGTGGAGGTGGCACTCTGTCTACTTTACTTTTATCATTTAACAATTTGAGTGAACTGTTTCTGTTTAAAGTACTATTAGCCACCTGTGGTCCAGGAACTGAGCCTTGTTGAATAAACTGCTGATCCAGATTAGGCTGTACTTTATATTCATTTTTCTTTTCATTTTCTGGACACAGCATGTTTTCATATACCAATGGATTTGATTTAGCTTTGTTGTTAACAGGCACTTGAGGTTGAGCTTTACTGTACCGAGTGTTATAATACCCTTCGGATACTAAAGGTGGATTTTGATACAGTTGGTGGTAATAAGGGGGCTGAGTCAGCTGTTGCTCCCCATAGTAATCTATATTTTCGTACACAGGTGGAGGATATTGAACATTATTATTCCCTGGTATTTCATATAAATCTTCGGTTTGATAACTAAGTGATCTTTGCGAAATGGAATCTATAGATCGCGTCGGGCTGGCTGGCAGAGCTGTAGTGTTTATATCACGTTTATTGATTGATGCGATTGTCTCTACGCGCTTAGGGGTAGCGAATTTTGATGCTGCTATTACATTTGAACGTTCATAAAAACTGTAATCTTGACGAACAGTAGGAGCACTATCTAACGTAAAACTCTCTATCGCACCAACGGGTCTAGCCTTTGCTTGGGCACTGGTGTTAGACGTTGAGGCAGTGTGCGCTTGCTCAGTATCATTTTCGTCTTTGTTGGATATTTTCAAATCTTGCAAACCCAGGATACACCGTTGATCGTCAGAGTTACTTCTTCTCGAAGAATCCATATTTTGAAAAAATATGTTAATATTATTGACCAAATTGGAAATTACACAAAAAACATAAATGATTCATAATTGTGATATAATGTAATCTTCAACAAAACATCATGAAAAAAGCCAAAAAACAAAATTAGTGATGTACAATTGTACAAATCTTGTTTTGCCAAAATTAAAGACGAGTAAGAGAACAACTAAGAAAAAATAGATACCGTTTTGAATAGAATATGAAAAATTGTGTAGGTATTTAAAAAAAATATCAGTATATTTTAAACAGGTGGACAAAATATTGGTCGATAAGCAATAAAAAAACACAATGTTAAAAGTAAAATGTTATTTGTTATTTATAATTATGTTAACCAATTGAATTTTTAATAATTCCCAATGAATAAAATCGTTACTAAAATGCTTATAATTCTTTTCGGAGTAATGAGTTATTAAATATTAAATCGTAATTTTAAAACTTGAAAATCAAATTTTTAATGATTGTTTCAAATTATCTAATACGTACATAGTAAAAATATATACCTAAACTTTGAATGTAAATCCGTAAATACATTTTCAATTAAACTTCGTAATATATATAGTAAATCAATATTCTTAAACACCTGTACTTTATATATCAGACCTTTTGCAATTTTATCGGTTTATAATTTCCTTCATAGTCTTACCTATCACTTTCTCTGAAACGATTAAATATATTTATAATCTGTGTCAGAATAAATATTTTAAGCTGTAATAATGCTAAACGTTAAACGCCATTTTATTTGCGAAGCGTTGTCAGGCGCTGCGCATGATTTATTAAAAAAAATCTAGGTACTAACTACGTAAAATATCTATTATACAAATAAATAATACTATACCTAAGGTCGTTAAAATTATGTGTAAAACATAAATAATAAACTTCATTGGCTACATAAATCCAAATAAAAAGTAGAACAGTAATTTAATAGTTTCCACCATGTATGACACGGAGGACGATCAGTATGAAGAGGAAGAAGTCGAAGAAATCTCCTCTGAGCTTTGGCAAGAAGCCTGTTGGATAGTAATCAACGCTTATTTTGATGAAAAAGGCTTGGTTAGGCAGCAACTAGATAGTTTTGACGAGTTTATTCAAATGTCCGTTCAGCGCATAGTTGAAGATTCACCCCCAATAGAACTTCAAGCTGAAGCTCAACATTCTTCTGGTGAAATTGAAACGCCTCCAAAATATCACTTAAAGTTTGACCAAATTTATCTTTCTAAGCCAACTCATTGGGAAAAAGATGGTGCCCCGTCTCCTATGATGCCTAATGAAGCGCGGTTGCGAAATTTAACTTATTCTGCTCCTTTATATGTTGACATTACAAAAACTATTGTTAAAGAAAATGAAGATCCAATTGAAACTCAACATCAAAAAACATTTATTGGAAAAATTCCTATTATGCTAAGATCAACATACTGTTTGCTAAGCAATTTGACGGATCGTGATTTAACTGAATTGAACGAATGCCCATTAGATCCTGGTGGCTATTTTATTATCAATGGATCTGAAAAAGTTTTAATTGCCCAAGAAAAAATGGCCACCAATACTGTATATGTGTTTAGTATGCAAGGTGGCAAGTATGCATATAAAACTGAAATTCGTTCTTGTCTTGAACATAGTTCTAGACCAACGTCAACTCTTTGGGTCAATATGATGGCTAGAGGTGGCCAAAGTATTAAAAAATCAGCTATTGGACAAAGAATTGTTGCAATTGTACCATATATTAAACAAGAAATACCAATTATGATTGTGTTTAGAGCTCTTGGTTTTGTTGCTGATAGAGATATTTTGGAGCATATCATTTACGATTTTGATGATCCAGAAATGATGGAAATGGTAAAGCCTTCATTAGATGAGGCTTTTGTTATACAAGAACAGAATGTCGCCCTGAGCTTTATTGGTGCAAGAGGAGCTCGACCTGGAGTCACTAAAGAAAGGCGTATTAAATATGCAAGAGAAATTTTACAAAAAGAAATGTTACCACATGTTGGAGTGTCAGATTTCTGTGAAACTAAAAAAGCTTATTTCCTGGGGTATATGGTCCACAGACTACTGTTAGCTGCGTTAGGTCGACGTGAACTTGATGACAGAGATCATTATGGAAATAAAAGACTTGACTTGGCTGGACCGTTATTAGCTTTTCTGTTTAGAGGACTGTTCAAAAATTTGTTGAAAGAAGTAAGAATGTATGCGCAGAAATTTATTGACAAAGGAAAAGATTTTAATTTGGAATTAGCTATTAAAACAAAAATAATAACTGATGGCTTAAGATATTCCTTGGCCACAGGTAATTGGGGTGATCAAAAGAAAGCTCATCAAGCAAGAGCTGGTGTGTCTCAAGTATTAAACAGATTAACATTCGCTTCAACTTTATCACATTTGCGCCGTGTAAATTCACCCATAGGCCGTGATGGTAAATTAGCAAAGCCTCGCCAATTGCATAATACTTTATGGGGCATGATTTGTCCTGCAGAAACACCTGAAGGAGCTGCTGTAGGTTTGGTAAAAAATCTGGCTTTAATGGCCTATATTTCAGTTGGTAGTCAGCCATCTCCAATCTTAGAGTTCTTGGAAGAGTGGTCTATGGAAAATTTAGAAGAAATAGCACCTTCAGCCATAGCGGATGCAACAAAAATATTTGTAAATGGTTGTTGGGTAGGAATTCACAGAGATCCTGAGCAACTCATGGCCACTTTACGTAAGTTAAGACGTCAAATGGACATTATTGTCTCAGAAGTTAGCATGATCCGAGATATTCGAGATAGAGAAATAAGAATTTACACAGATGCTGGCAGAATTTGTCGGCCACTTTTAATTGTGGAAAATGGAGCTCTGCTGCTAAAGAAGAAACATATTGATCAACTCAAGGAAAGAGATTACAATAATTATGGATGGCAAAATTTGGTTGCAAGTGGTGTTGTAGAGTATATTGATACTCTGGAAGAAGAAACTGTGATGATTGCTATGAGCCCTGATGACCTGGCACAAGTCAAAGAGTATGCATACTGTACAACATATACTCACTGTGAAATTCATCCTGCTATGATTTTGGGTGTTTGTGCTTCTATTATTCCATTCCCTGATCATAATCAAAGTCCTAGAAATACATATCAAAGTGCTATGGGTAAGCAAGCTATGGGAGTATACATTACAAACTTCCATGTCAGAATGGACACACTTGCTCATGTACTGTATTACCCACACAAACCTTTAGTTACAACAAGATCTATGGAGTATCTGCGTTTTAGAGAATTGCCTGCTGGAATTAATTCAATTGTTGCTATTTTATGCTACACTGGCTATAATCAAGAGGACAGTGTTATCTTAAATGCTTCAGCTGTAGAAAGAGGCTTTTTCAGATCTGTGTTCTATCGCTCCTATAAGGATTCGGAATCTAAAAGAATTGGTGATCAAGAAGAGCAATTTGAAAAACCAACGAGACAAACTTGTCAGGGCATGAGAAATGCACTTTATGATAAATTAGACGATGATGGTATTATTGCCCCTGGTATAAGAGTATCTGGAGATGATGTTGTTATTGGCAAAACAATAACACTCCCAGAGAATGATGATGAACTGGAGGGTACAACCAAACGCTACAGCAAACGAGATGCCTCGACATTCTTGCGTAATAGTGAAACTGGTATTGTTGATCAAGTTATGTTAACATTAAACAGTGAAGGGTATAAGTTTTGCAAAATTCGGGTACGATCAGTACGTATACCGCAAATAGGCGACAAATTCGCGTCCCGTCACGGACAAAAAGGAACTTGTGGAATTCAGTATAGACAAGAAGATATGCCGTTCACTTGTGAGGGTCTTACTCCCGATATCATCATTAATCCTCACGCTATCCCATCTCGTATGACAATTGGTCACTTGATTGAATGTATTCAAGGAAAAGTATCGTCAAACAAAGGAGAAATTGGCGATGCTACACCATTTAATGATGCCGTTAATGTACAAAAAATTTCATCTTTGTTGCAAGAGTATGGATATCATTTACGTGGCAATGAAGTTATGTACAACGGTCACACAGGTCGAAAAATTAACGCCCAAGTATTCTTGGGTCCTACTTATTATCAACGTCTCAAACACATGGTTGACGACAAAATTCATTCGAGAGCAAGAGGACCAGTACAAATTTTAGTAAGACAACCTATGGAAGGAAGAGCTCGTGATGGAGGGTTGCGTTTTGGAGAAATGGAACGTGATTGTCAGATTGCCCATGGTGCTGCGCAATTCTTGAGGGAACGTCTTTTTGAAGTATCCGATCCATATCGCATACACGTATGCAATTTCTGCGGACTTATAGCAATAGCAAATCTACGAAATAATACTTTTGAATGCAAAGGATGCAAAAACAAGACCCAGATATCTCAAGTTCGATTACCATATGCTGCTAAATTATTGTTCCAAGAACTAATGTCTATGAATATTGCACCCAGGCTTATGGTTGTTAGTTAAGAATTAAATACTATTAAAAATATTCATGTTTTTTTAATAGTAGTAGGATATTATTTTTTGAAATAAATCGAAATAAATATTTAAAAGACTTTTATTTTGTATCACAAACGACAACATTAAATGCAGCTTAAATATAACAATGTTACAAAATGTACACATAATATTTGTACTTAATAATTTAATAAATTATAATATCAAAAATGCATTCAACACGATTGAGGTAAAAGTTATATTTATTATATATTATATAAACCAATATATTTATTGCATAAATTTAACATTGATAAAATGTTTACACATAACGAAGGGTATTTTAACAATTATAATATTATTCAACATTGTATATAATACAATAAGACTGTTAGATAAAAAAAGAAAGTAAAAAAGGAAATCTAGAAATAATATAATTACTTTAAGTTAGGTAAATAGAAGAAGCTTGAGTAGGACTACAGCATTTAATCTCCAAAAATAAAATGTGTAATATAAGACTAGTAAGATACTCAATGAAATTGAAATATGACAAATTAATGTTTTACATTTAGAGAGCGTAAAGATACTACAAGTTTTTTATTTATTAAGTACTAATTAATTATCATGTGCAGGTAGAAAGTACAAATATTGTGCTAGAAATAGTTATAAATACTTAATATCTGGATGATTTCTCAATAATCTATGGATGGATCCCTACATTGTTGCTATTCCATAAATATATATGCACCATGTTTCTATTATAGGTTTCTAAATATATACCAAATATTACCTGTATCAAAGCTATTACGAGCTATATGCGGCATGTACATCAATTAATTGTTACGTAGTACGATAGGCTTATTAGGTTTTATTTTTATTTTCAAGGGTGAGAGACTATGGACAACACATATCCATATGTGACCGACTTATTACATTATGCTTTTCTCAGGTTAAATTTTATCCAATATTTAAGCAGAGGCATTATTCTTAAGGATCCTAATTACCTTCTTACTGTACAGCTTACGTATTTTATATCCTAAACTATATTCATTTATGTGGTCTCTCTAATGGTAGCATCGGTCCATCGATTTCTTGGACTTTTTACGTTTATGATTAACATAAAAAATACATATATAGACATATTATAATGTATCATCGGATTATTCATTTCTAAGATTCATAAATTAATCAGAGATTTGAAGCTGACATTATATGGACGTACAAGTTACCGAATTCTTACAACAATATATATAAAATTGGCTCTATTTTATTAATTACATTTTTTAAGTAAAATTTTTAGCTACTACGTTTATATTTGTATAAAAATGTATAATATATGCGAATATATGAAACCTATTTTAAAAGATATTCGTCGTAATAGGAAACATCCTCTTATTCAATAATTATCTACTTCATTTTCCTTCTTTTAATTGATCATTATAAATCTCGACATATGGGAATATGTATCACTGAATCAATTATTACTTCAATGCAGATCAGTTCGGAGCTGGTAGTGCTCTTTGTTCTTGACTGTCTTCTTCCTTCGGTCGACTCCATTTTATCATGGTCTCTGGCGATCGATACAAGAACACTAATTTCGCAAATAGGTCTTCTTCTAGTGACAGCTCCAAAGCCTCGCGAACCTGTAACAGATTTTATTCTTAAAGTAACTGACTAAAACTTACTTTTAAGTTAACTGACTTTCAAATCGAAGTAAAGAAGGGTAAAGATACATACATATAGTTGGTTTAAATCAAGTGCAAACATTACAGTTTAAAGTCAGTAATTTAGGAATGACAACTTTTTTGTTGGTCCATGGAGAAAATAGAAAAATATGTAGTGTGCAGCGTAGCATTAGGCCGGAGGCTGCGGTCCGCACCGGACGGCACTTTGGCGGCATATCAAGGCGGCGGTAAAAAAAAGTAATATTATATTGTAAGTAACATGTAATATTATAAAATAATTTTATTTGTTTTTTTATATATAAATATGTAGTTCATATGTCAACAAATGTCATTTTCACTTTTCAAGTTAGTAAAATTGGGGCATTGTACAAAATGTCGCAAATTTATTATAGTCAATTGTAATTGTAAATAAATTTGGGAACCCCACCGGGTGCTAGTGACCTATGCTACGCCACTGGTAGTGTGAATATATTTTGGTAGTGTGAATATAAAAATATTGGTAATTTCTGGACCTTACCATTAACTTAGCCATTATTAATTTTTATGTCATACTCTAAAACCCATGCCACGATAGTTCAATAATGTGTGATATTTCTACAGATTTCATTTCTCATTACACGACAATATAATATAACGATTATATTGTCAATGCAATGAATATAAAGCTAGTCCACGTGCACAGTACCAGGTAGATGTCGAGACAAAGCTGCAGCACGCGGTCCACGTTTGGCAGGTCGTCGAACATGATCTTGGTGTAGATGCCCGAGAAGAAGCCGCGCAGCACGCGCGACGCCAGGAACACGAACGTCGTGTACAGGCCGATTATTCTGCAGGGAATTTATTTTTTAAAAAAGTGACCAATGTGTCGTATATTGAAAGTACTCGAACTAGACTTTAATATTAGTACAATTCAAAATATTAGATTTTTTTTATATAAAATAGGAAGGCGGACGAGCATATGGGCCACCTGATGGTAAGTGGTCACCAACGCCCATAGACATTGGCATTGTAAGAAATGTTAACCATCGCTTACATCACCAATGCGCCACCAACCTTGGGAACTAAAATGTTATGTCCCTTGTGCCTGTAATTACACTGGCTCACTCATCCTTCAGACCGGAACACAAAAATGTGCTGCTGTTTTGCGGTAGAATATCTGATGAGTGGGTGGTGCCTACCCAGACGAGCTTGCACAAAGCTCTACCACCAGTAAAATTTTAATATTAATTTATATTTACACATCTATACGAAGCGTACTTACCCTCCCCCTGATATAAAATTGAGAGTCTCCGGGAAGAGTTTGTCATTGAAAGTGTACATGACGAGCATATCGCAGTTGTTCATCGGGATCGCCGCAAGGTAATCCTATTGATGCAATTTAACAAATAATTAAGATAAAAAAATCAATTCAATCTCCGACTTATAATTAAACACAATGATTATATATACAGTTAAATTAATTTCTTAATATTTAGGCATAGTGTAGTCGCATCGTAATATGGATAGATTTTTATTGAAACAAAAATAGTCGTCGCTGCGCTGTTCGTCGGTGCGTAACTACAGGACGATTAATCGAACTTATCAAAAAAAAATAGTTTCCAAAAGATTTAAAAACAAAGAATCCTTTTTTGTAAGAAAAATTGTTTTTTCCCATTATTAAGTTAATGAGTTGATTAACGGTTTGGCAATTAGGCCACGACGGCCAGTGGTAATATGTTTCATTAATTACAAAATAGACCCCTGATGGGAACTGGAATTTTTCATAACCATTTTCAGATCTCGATCCCTTCTGAATGTTTCGTTTCGAGTTCGACTAATAAATATATAATAGTAACTGCCTCGTTGGTCTAGTGGCTTGATGTAAGGTCGCAGACCCGGAGGTCCTGGGTTCAATTCCCAGGTCGGGCTAATAAAAAGTTATTGGGTTTTTCTTTCTGAAAATTCTCAGTAGCAGCCCGGAGTCTGGAAGTTGGAAGTGTGTGCACTCCCGTGCCTCAGAAAGCACGTAAAGCCGTTGGTCCTGCGCCTGAACTCTTTCCGGTCGCGTCGGATTGCCGCCCATCGGATTATGAGAGTGAGGGAAGAGAGAGTGCACCTGTGTTTGCGCACACACTTGTGCACTATAATATCTCCTGCGTAATTGGCTAATCTCTCTTGAGATTGGGCGCCGTGGCCGAAATCGGTCTGGAGGACATTATTATTATTATTATATAATAGTAATCTCTCTAGTATGACAGGTGCTACTCACGGACTGCTGGCAGGCCTCCCGCACGCGCCAGTACACGCTGTCGCCCTCCCGCTCGAGGCGCAGCTGCACGTCGCGGTAAAACCGCGCGTCGTCGTGCTCTGCCGGCAATTATATTATTATTTGTTTCAAACTTTATACTATTTAGGACTAAAAAAATGCAATCATTAATCGGTTACTTAATCGCCCCGAGCATTGTCATGGTGAAGAGGAACGCATTGGTGTCAGGCCGTAAACGTCAATCAATTTTTTGTCATATCGATAGTTTACATGCGACGAATTATGATGACTATTTAAAAAAAACTAAATGTTATCTAGAGATGATAATTCAATGTGTAATATGTTGCCCTTTCGAAGTCAAATTAAAATGAATTCGAGTATGTAATATGAGTTTAAAATATGTGGTCAGCGGATAGGACTAAATTACTTACCGGTCCCCGATATTGGTGGCATTAATTGGTAGGCAGGTTTAGTGGTGCCTTTATTGAAGACTTTTAGGAATTTCGGGAAAAGCATCTTCACATTAAGCCTATAAAATAAATTACAGTATAATTAAAACATTTACAATATAATTTTAACATTCCGTTAATGACCCGCGATTATATATATTCACAATCAATGACAATGTATGTGACAGGTGACAATAACAACTGTCAAGTTAAAAAAAATCAGAGAAAAGCGTGCGTTGATGTTAATAGCAGTTTCTCAAGGACGATAAACGCGTCACAGAGTTATGCACGTAAATGTTACGAAATTTATGATCCAAAGAAATGATATTTTGCGCCACAATGGTTCATAAGAAAAAATTAAGAGATAGCTTAATGGACAGAGCACGTTTGAAGTGATATTATAGGAACTGATTTTCTATACCAAGTGTCGGGCTTGGCGGTGTCCGCGAGCAGCTTCAGCAACGTCTCCCTCTCGGGGTTGCGCTTCCCGTCGATGTAGGCGTCGAGCGGCACCTCGCGGTTGTTGTCTATGGTGGGCGGGTTCTGCGCGTTGTTGCTCGGATGAGTGATCACGTACGTGAATTTAACCGCAAGCGATGCATCTGTAACGATAAAGTATTATATAATATTTGAGGATGTAATTAGGACTGTGCTATATTACGTCGTCAAATTAGTAGGTTGCCTTCTTTCTTAAATGGCAAACAAAATATTGGAAAACCTACCGCTGATACATTAAATTAAAGTATTAAAAAAAACACGCACTGGAGACGGCCTCCCTCTCGAGGCGGGCGAGCTCGGGCGGCGAGATCTGCCACGTCATGGTGGAGTTGGGGTTGATGGTGACCACGGCCACGTCGTTGTACATGTAGTTGGACAGGAACGTCTGCGCCGTGCGGTCGCGCGCGTACTGGTTGCTCAGCTGAGTGTAGTCCTGCTCCGTAAAGCTGGGGAAGCATTACGAGATCATTACACGATCAGCTTTAACAATATAGTAATGAACGGTCCTACTCATTATTTAGATTCGGTCGGTAAGTTGGTCGAAAATGTGCGATATGATTTAAAATATGATAGTATGCTAACGTAAACTTACACATCTATATTGTGTGATTGTGCCGACATCTGGTAGACTGGTAAAAATGGCCCAATACGAATTTTCACCGTAACGTCTGTCGGTGGATTCGGTTGCCCAACCTTAAAACATAAATAAAAGAATATTACAGAAATGTCATTCTCAAAAGCTAAGCAAAAACTAAGTAATTTTTTATATGTTTATGTATAAGCGGTCACACTATAAACCCATGCTTGAAGCGAATAAATAATGTAAGAATTGTCTAACACATTCCGTTTACGACGCTGTTATTAATGTAATAGTAAATAAGCCAGAGCGAATGTGAAGTGCTCACCGAGTTTCCGAAGGCGAAGAAGACGAGCGGGAACCAGATGATGGCGATGACGAAGGCGAGCACTCCGCCGCCCAGCAGGTACTTGGACGTCGTGGACTTCTTGGCGCCGCGCGGCTGCGGGAACTCGTCCTCCACGTAGCGCGAGCACTGCACGCACACACTCACATAGACGGTACAAACGACCGCGACCATAATGTAAAAGTAAAAAGTAAAGTAACAGCCTGTGAATGTCCCACTGCTGGGCTAAAGGCTTCCTCTCCCTTTTTTGAGGAGAAGGTTTGGAGCTTATTTCACCACGCTGCTCCAATACGGGTTGGAGGAATACACATATGGCAGAATTTCAGTGAAATTAGACACATGCAGGTTTCCTTACGATGTTTCCCTTTACCGTAAAGCACAAGATGAATTATAATCACAAATTAAGCACATGAAAATTCAGTGGTGCTTGCTCGAGTTTGAACCCACGATCATCGGTTGCGATTCACGCGTTTCTACCACTGGGCCATCTCGGCTTTTTCGACCATAATGTAATACGACATAATTACTAAACCTTGGGCGAATAATGTTAATCTTTAGACGCAAAACTCCGATTATTATTTGTCTCGAGATTTGAGCCATGGAGCTACAGATCTGTTAATCTGATTATATAACCTAGCCGCTATATCGACAAGTCAGTTTTGTAATATAATGCTATCGAACTACGTGCATATAATGATGCTGAGTAAAGTCGAATTAAAAAGTTCACCTTTAGTAAGAAAACGCTGGCGAATATATCCTCCATCTTGAGCCAATCCATGAGCGTCATAGATGTGTCCGTCCAGATCCAGTCCATCAACGTGCGTAACTCGAACAAGAAAGGCACCGCCATGAATCTGTAATATTAAAAAAATACTTAATTTAATTACGAAAAAATTACATAAATATTTACAAATACAAAATGGGAAACTTAAGTCAATATCATGAGTAATTAGTAATTTAAAATATAATATATCTAATTCTTGTATATATTTCTTTCGTGAATCTAGAAAACGGCTCCAATGTTTTGGCTAAAATTTTGTATTTATATAAGGGTTTGCTTTTAAAGTAATTTTTTATAACACATTATTATTAAAGCCGTGCGAACACAATATTAATTTACTAATCAGTAAATCTGGTGTTGCTAGTACAAAGCTGTTTCAACCATTTGCAACGCCTTTGCACATATACCATTTTCGTAGAGCCTCGCAGTGTAAAAGAAAATCTAGGGTCTTAATCACAGAACCACTCACCCTCTAAAGCAAACCATGTTGAGGAAGTGGTAGGACTTGCAGAGGAAGTTGCCGATGATACGGCGCGGATAACCACAGCGGATCTGGTAAGCGGACAGCAGCAGGTAGACGCACTTCAACATGTACCACATTGGCGGCGGCAACAGAGCGTTGAACGTTCTAGAATGTTTATTTTTTTTTCTTAAAACAAAAAATATCTTACGATGTTTAAATTAATAAACATTATTTATAGTTTTAACATTTTTTAAAAATCTAAAAGTAAGATATTACCCAACATAAATTTAAAACAAACAATTAACGAATCAAAGTGGTTTCTAAATATAAGTAAGACCGTCGAGGTTATAAGATTTCATCGCATGTCGTATGTATTAACGAACCTTTCAGTGATGAAAGGTAGCACGAAGAACATCCAGATGTGCACGCCGATGATGAGTGCGTATTGGAATAATATCTTGCCCAGCATGAACTTGCGGAGGTAGAGCGCGCGGTCTATCACTATCAGACCGAATTGAAGAATCAACATCACCAAAAATGGGATCGGTACTTTGTTCTCTTCCAGATAAGCTTGCACTCCGCCGTCCCCTTGGTGAGTCTGAGGATTTCGTCCAAAAAAGGGAATATATTGCCGACAAGCGTTTTATTATTAATTTGTCAAGATAAATTATAGATTAATTGAAATCTAATGATAACGAAATCTTAAAAATCGTATTGATAAATGATTTTTTTTTTTAAAAAGCGGAGACAAATAGAGAGGGAGAGTATATATATTGTACTCACTCCGAAAGCAGCGAAGCCGAATATAACGACGAGAAAGTTGAAGAAGTCGCAAAGAAACATGTAGGCGTAGATGTCGGCCGTCACGCGCGCACCCGGGGCCAACATGCGCTGGAAGAAGTGCCGCGTGGGCTGCAGGTAGCGCTTCACGCTGCACCGCACGAATGTTAGTTACTCTTATGTTCTACACAAATACTTTTTGAGAATTCTTAATTTTAAATAAATGTATTTTTCAAAATTATTTGCCAATTTATGAACAATTGTTATAAAATCAATTTTTTTTTTTTAATAAATGTTGAAGCAATATATTTACTTATTGAATTACAAATTAAATACTAACTGTTCGGATGAGAAACGATACATTGATTATAATGGTGCTTGCGCTGTTGTCTTGTGATATGACAAAAAATATAACTATGTTCTCAGGATTTTATTACGATATTGGTTAATGTGATGTCATCCGATTCAATTGTTTAATTTTCATGCAAATATACAATACTTACGATAGGACGATTACTTGAGGATAGTTACTGTACGTATCCTCTAACGTCGTCGCTACGGCAATTATCGGTTCTTGGTCGTCATTTACACTAAAAAAAAAAAAAAAATCAAATTATATTTAAAAAAAAAACATCGTTAAACAAACTATTGTTTCGGTATGAGTTATTAGCTAACTTTATAATATATGTTTCGCGGTGTTAAAATTGGCTTATATACCTAGGTTCTGTAGTACATAAAGACAATAGCGTAATAGTATTAATAAATAATTAATAAATATTTGCATATATATGGCATAAGAATAGTTCTTTTTTCTGAAATACAGCAGCTCAATAAAGCGTAATTATCCTTTAGAATAATAATAACGGATATAATCTCCACTATATCTCGTAAATATCATGTGAATACTAGTTACTTGTAATGGTCATCGTCCATGACTTTAGAGGGACCGGGTTCTGGTTCTATGTCGCGATCATCCGTTCGCTCTGGTTCTCTCAGTTCTACCGTCTTTTTCGGAGTTTCAGATGTTTCATTCGTTTCCGTTTCTTCGGGCCTGTATTTGTTATAAATATTAATAAATTAACACTAATAACAATTGTTTTAGATGACTTAATAAAGACTACTATAAATTCTATGTTAAACTATTAAATATGTAAATGACTAAAACTCTCTACTTCTTTAATGAGGTAAATTTTAGCAACAATGCGCACTAAATAATAAAAACTCTAAATTACAACCTTCATACTCTAGGGCAGTGTTTTCCAACATGGGGCTCACGCCCCACAGGCGGGGCAATTTGATAGTTAAGGAGGGCAATTTAAAAATGAACTCCACAATTAATTTCTTAACAACAACAAAACAAATTTTAAAGGTGAAAAATTATGTATGGGGGGCATAAAATTTTTAGAAATGTTAAGGTGGGGCATGGCCTAAGGTTAGAAAACACTGCTCTAGGGATATGATCCTCCTTTGTAACTACAAAATATCAATTGCTTCTTTGGTCTTAATTATACGATCTCCTTTTTCATACATAAAACGTTGTCGCTATCAACGCTACTGTTACTGTAGTTAGTAAACATTTGCTAATATTAGAACAAATATTGGTGTACTGTGAGGACCACGGGGAATAGTTGTGGACGAAGCGGGCGAGCCGGGCGAGGAGGCCGGGGGCGGCGGGAGAGTCGCCGGCGTCGGAGAGTGCGGGCGCGGGAGGGGGAGGGGGAGCGGCGGGCAGGGCGGTCGCGCTGCGAGCAGGCGCCGGCCTCGCACTACTGTCTGCCCGCATATTATATACTTAGGCGTCCACACAGGAGTGGACATAGCAAAGCATTCCCAACGAACGCCGGCCTAAGGCTTTGGCAGACGAGCCTTTTCTTATGCAGTTGAAATAGGATTTCGGCAAGTGAATGATGTTACTGCTAATATCTTTTCCAAGTGCTGAGTTTGCTACTGAACGACGCTAGCTTGTTGCAACACAAGATGCATCCAGACTTACATATAAAATAGTAGTTTAAGTAATCACTCACGGGGTCGGCCTTTCGTGCATTTCCAGATACTTCCGACCGACTTCTGCGCCTCGACCTTCCACCAACATTTGGGTATCAGCAGAGCTCAAGGGATACTCCATATCCTCTTTCAATTCTACCTCCGGCGTTGATTCCTTCCACAGCCCCAGCGATTTCAACATGAATCTAAAATATATTTTAACGCAAGACAAATGCTTTATCTTAAACTTCTACACACTGAAGGAAGTACAATATGTTCTTTATATATTATGTCAACTAAATTTTAAAGTAAATTATACATTACCTATGTAAAAATATAATGAGTAGAAGAAGTAGGTCATATAACGCATAGTTGAATTTCCTCTCTATTCCGATTATTCTCGGCGCGGTAAATGGCATGTTGGCCGGTATGGCTTTTTGGTTCCAGGGTAAGATTTCGAATTGGAACATGCTCTTTATTAGTACTATGACCTAAAATAAATAAATACTTATTTTTTTGACAGTTATTACATTTTTATTGCATAGACACAACTTGAAGTAATTAAAAAAATAATAAATTAAATTAGAATATCTTATAAAATATAATACAAAGATAATAGTTAAAAAAATATTAAATGGATCACCATAAAATCTCTAACCTCAGTGTATGCAATGAGAGTAACCCAAAAGGTTTTAGTTGGTCGCGGTATGGTCAAAGTTCCCCATAAAAACACCATAAGAGGTAATGGGATGGAGAGAATCGTCGCCGACTGGATCTATAAAATAAGTATTATTAATATATTTATTTCATATCACGGTATACTTATTCTTTTAATCACTTGCGTTTATTTATAGCGTGCATAAGCGATTAAATACGTCTCCCGTTAGTTGTCTGCTGTTCCACATTTAGTAATGTATTTTACTCGTACCTATACGTCTTACTATTTTTAGCACGCTGCTTTGCGTAATGTTAATGGGTTGGATGGATGGGATGGATGGTGGTGTGGATTTTGAAACCCGGGCAAGCACCACTGAACTTCATGTGCTTAATTGGTGTTTATAATTCATCTCGTGCTTGACGGTGAAGGAAAACATCGTGAGGAAACCTGCATGTGTCTAATTTCATTAAAATTCTGCCACATGTGTATCTACCAACCCGGAGCAGCGTGGTGGAATAAGCTCCAAACCTTCTCAGCCCAGCAGTGGGACATTAACAGGCTGTTACTGTAGTTTTATGAGAGACGCTGCGACCTGCAGATAAGCTGCAGTAAGCTATGCATATTTACGATACTTACCTGATTTATGAACACCATAATGTAACAGACAATGTCGGTATGTGCCAGCACCGCGTACCACAACGCATAAATGAGATGTATTATTGGAGGCTTTTCTTGCTTAAACATCGAGTCGTCTTGCTCTTCCAACGTCGTCACATCCTTACTGTAATTTAAAGTTTATATTATTAACATGCAACATTAATATTTTTAACGTGCTTTGAACGAAAAAAAAGAAAATTACATCGAATTAAAAAGGAAGGTTGTGTATAAGAGAAAAAGAAGTACAATTTGTACAACATTGAATAGATATCAAACACAAGTAAGAGCTTAGATTAATTCATACGAGTATAAGGTTATCCATAGGAGAACGTGTTTTCGAAACATAGGGCCTTACTTATAAATATTATGTTGGAGTTGAACAGTTAAACATTGCTGTCTTCTTTCAAATGTCAAATGAATAATAATAAAATCTGTGTTTAACTAAACACTCGCTGACCGAAGTTTATATGCAAGGCAGTTAATCGATAATACTTACCAAACTCTACATTTAAATAGAATAAAAACGCCGTGCAATATCGACATAGCAGTCAACAGTTGATATGTGTAGCAAAAGCCCATTAAAAGCGACAGACAAAACTTTCCCTTAGAACCTCCACTGCTGTTTAAAACCGTTTCAAACTTTTACGTAAATAAAATAAAGAGAGTAAGAAAAATGTATAAAACGTGTAACAATTCAGTCGAGGATCTGTCGGCAGGCACTGAACCTTTCGGTAGTCTGTAAGCTAAACGCGCTCTCGTGTTCGGAGGTGTCGTCGGAGGACGCGCTCGAGGCGACGTCCAGCCCGCCCTCCACGCTGGCCGCCAAGATACGGATCTCCGGGACGCTTAAATCGCTTAACTTACGGCTGGAAACACCCCCATCATATCAATTTTGAACCCCATTCCGAATAGTTTTGTAATAATCTCCGTCATGTTATTATTTATTAGATAACATTTTATTTTAAACTAATTAGTTACTGTGGCGTCGCTAGTGGGAGCTTCTAGTGATTAGTGCAAATGTAAACTAATAATTTCATCTAAACTTAGTTTGCTTAGCACAATTCTCTACCAAATTTGTAGTTTACTTTTGATTAACAGTTTTGGAATAATTTCTAAGATTTTCTACTAATTACTGCTAATTTCTAAAATACTAATCATTACATTTGTGCAAGACAGTGCATGTATTAATAAGTACCTACCCTACGTCCTCTGGAGGCTGAAGGAGATTGTTGCTTGATCTTTCCAATTCCCTATTAGTAAAGGCAGCATGCGAAAAAGGTAACTAGTCACTACCAGCTGTCTAAATACGAGATGGATTTGCAACTACCGTTTATTTTAAAACTACTACTTTAAATACTTGTACTCTAGAAATAAAATACTAATATAACATTTTCAGTTAAGTAAATAATGTTACAAAATATAAAAAACTGTCCATACGAGTACTTAAAAGCATGAAATGTAGAATTCATTATTAAAGAAGTTTTCAGTTAATCAAAGAAATATCAAAAAAATATGATACTCACTGATGCAACAGAGTTTCGGGTAGCGGCTCCCAAATCATCTGTGAACCTTCTCTTCGCCCGATACCGAAACCTTCTTTCTCCTGATAATTGCAAATAAAACATTGAATACTTTATTTAAAATAACATTATGTACAAATAACTTATTTACTCATACCTTTAGCCTTTTCTTTTCAAAAGATAACGTACGCGACACATATCTGTAATCTCGCGAATACTTCATTAGGTGACGCGTCAAGGATACAAGTATACTGGATATAAAGGCGCCAGCTGTGTCTAAAAAGCTCTTTACTTTATCAATGAATGACTCCGATTCTGTAAATAATATGCCACTTTGTTAAAAACGTAACGTATGAATTAATCAAGACCTATGAAATAATCAAACAAAATAATTTCATAATCTATTATCAGTAAAACGAACAGAATTACCTGGTGGCGGTGCGAATTCGTCTAGTTCTGATGAAGGTCCGGGCCGGTCCTGCTCTAGTATCTTTACGTCCACGTCTGCTTCCCGTACAGCCTCTGACCGAGGTGAAGTTGTCCGACCCTAAGGAGACAACAATAAAATATCAATATTCTATAACGCACAAAAAATATGACTGAAAATAGAGCAAAAAATAAAGAAACATAATAAGAAAATAATACAGTGTGAAAAATATATTTCATAATAAGCTAAAAATCTTAAATAAAAATTATTACTAAAATAAAACAACAGTGCATAAAGCCATAAATACAAAGTACAAAAGCTCCAAAACATGCACAATAATACTTATACCGACCAATGGCAATATGGGATTCTACATCGAAATTAAATATTCATAATGCCTAAAAAATTTCACATTTACCATTAATTTATTGTTGTAAATGCCTACAATGGTGTATCACACTACACTAGCCTACTAATGTGGTAATTTTTGTTATTAATTTGGTGTTTCTTATATTAATAAAAAATATATTAAAATAAAATATGTATCAATGGAAAATACCATTCAGATGAAATTTTTCAATCAAAACAATAAAATTACAAGAAATTAAGAAAACTGCTCAAAGGATACAAACCGGGTCGGTTTGATTAAACTGCACTATTGTATTACATTATAAAAAAATTTATATTTTTGATAATACTATTATTTTATTCTTTCTCCAAATCGGGGGATTTGAAAAAAATAATTCATCTTTACCACTATTATATCACCACCAGTGTTATGATTTTGAGTAAAAATTTTCATATTTTCCCGTCCCGTGATAACTCGACTCATGGCTCAATAATTATCAATAATATATCTACAGGCCGGCGTCCGTCCGCATAGTCACCTGGCGCGGGTAGGAGAAGGGGAAGGTGAGCGAGGAGGCGCGCGTGCGCACGGCGGGCGCGGACGCGCGGCGCAGCGACACGGCGCGCCGCACGTCCGTCTTGATGGCCGTCGACACGAGCTGCCACACACACCGCTCTCCATACAAGTGCACCGCGTTTCTCGATATCGCTTGTCCTTTTGTATCACTTTGGACTATCATTCACTACGTTGTATATTTTTTTTAAAAATCTACTTCCTTTAAAACGAAGACTTCTATCGAGAAACGAAGTGTACGTGTTCACCTTGTGCGAAGCTAGTTAGTCACCATAAGCTGCCCGGGGAATATGTTGAAACATATGTTCATGTAATATTTAAGATTAACTTGTTAATCAATACAAAACATTTACAAAAACTAGGCACGTTATTTGATCTAATTACGTGCATGACCTTAAATACACTTTCCTTCGTGCAAAAGGAAACTACATACTTTTAATGATAACTTTACAATATCCCATATCATATTACGAGTACATTACAATAATTTTATTTCATCACAATAACAAACAAACTCCCGTGCATCAACAACCTTTAACTACATCCATGTCCCGCAACAACCCTTATAAAAATGCACCAAAAGCAAATTTAAATCCGTATTGACTTACCTTCCCGAAGCCCATAGTCTTTGGTGCGTCTTCGTCTGAACTGGACTCATCATCTTTCAGATGTACGTCAGTATCGTCAAATTCATCAAACATGTAGTAGTCTCCGGAACGCACCGCTGTATAGAGATGAAGTATTTAAAATAAATTGTATACAAAATTAAATCTACGACACTTATTAGCATGCAGTTACGGTGTAGCTAAATTACTGTAATATTTTTTATAAGTTAAGAAAAAACTGAATGAATGTTGCAGAAAATTAATTGACAAGTAAATTGCCGACTTCAAGCAAAGGTTACAAGCGCAAGTTCCAGCACAAGTTTAAATCATGAACTTGTTTTTTTTGTAACATATTTACTGAATGTAATCTTATTTTGATTTAATTTACATTTACAAAATACAGAGAAAAAAAAACCACTAAAAATTAATAATTTAGAAATCTAGGTTCTCTGAGATCTTATACATGTTGCATGCAAATTATCTGTAAATTCGAAAAACTAACTTAATATTTGTAGAACAAAGCGTATAAAAAGATAAATAGTACGTATAAAAATATAACAGACAAACATTGCATTTTATAGAGAGTTAATAAAATAAAAACAAGCACTGCCCCATGCAAACATTTAAGTGACGAAAATATAGATCCATGCAATTAAGAGCCAAAAAACAAATTTGTGCACAAGCGTACTTTACGATCTTAAACAAAGATTGCGGTTCACTATTTACATATTTTACAAAACTGAAAACAATTTCATGACAAAGAAACCTAAAAGTCAATCACCGCCGCAATATTGCCTAAATACCAGTACCGAGAAGCAACAGCTGTTAGTATTAGATTGTCAAAGATTAGCCGGGACACTTCACGCAACATTACCCTTCTGATGGCTGGCGGGCGGCTTAAACGGAGGTCTCACGCGTGCTACAAAGAAAGGCATAACTCAACACCATTCTCACACCACAATTAAGCTCAAGTTCAGAAGTCAGATTTCAAGAAGACAAAAATATCTGTCCATATTGTTAGGCATTTATTCAATCATTCGAAGACATAGGTTAAACACTAAAGCGCGTTTACAAACATTAGTTTATCTTTGTTTTATTATTCATGTCGGGGACACGTAAATCATGGATTTGGTTAAGGCACAAACCGGGAGAGTGAATGTTTGTTTCAAAGCGGAGGTACGCGTGTAAACGAAACGGATACAAAGTTGGTAATTTATATGATTTTAACGAATTAATAATCGCCAGCCGTCACCCTCCACCCTTATCTATAGACTGTACCTTTATGTCTATGTGTGACTGGCGCGGGTACGGTACCACTTCCTATGTACAAATAAAAAAAAGATTTAACGACAAAAATATCACATAAATTTATCTATTAAAAATGCTATACATTATATACAACTGTGAAACATAGTTAAATTTTGTATTAAAAAACTCATGTTTCTTAATAATAACACCGTTTGACTTCGCGTCCTTGGTATACCATATTTTAATTGAACTAAAATGAAAAATTCAATACATTGTAACGTTCGTGTTATTATTTCGAAATTTAGAGTAAACAAGCATCATCAAGTGCGCGTAATCCAATGCGTAGTTACACGTGTGATGCGAGTTGGGCTCGGCGCGACTCGAGTACGAGATGATGGAGGTCCGCTGCAACAGGCTCGGGCTGGCCACCGTGTGTCGACGCCGGATGGGGGGCGGAGAGAACACCGGGTACGACTCCTCGGGGGTCTGCGCGCGCGGCAGCAGCTCCGACGACGGTGGGGATTCGAATGATATGCGCCGCGGCTCCAGGTACGCGTCGAGCGAAACCGTCATCAGAGCGGACGACGGGGAGGGTGGTTGCGGAAGCGCGGGGAGGGAGGGTCGCGCGGGGGACGAGGGCACGGACGCCTCGCTCAGAGGAGTATGGAAGCCACGAGGGGAGGGAGGGGGCGAGGGGGATGCGGGCGTGTGGTAGCCGCGACGGGACTCCTCGGAGTCGCCTCGCACGAGCGGCACTTGTGCCGACTCGCCGGGCTGCGTCGCATCTTCCTCTTCGTCCTCCTCTTCTATTATTGTGTTAGCACGGGAAGCAACTGATGCTTAGAGACTGATTTACGTTTACTTACTAAAGATTTTACTTTTAAAATAGCTTTTTTGGAATAAAATAACCTTTAAGACATGTAGACTTAATTGATCAATAATAGTTATTATATTTTTGTATGTTTAGCATCGAAATATCCAACTATAAGTTTTATAACAAAAATATTATTAGTGTAATATTACTAGTACTACCTGCGTCGTGGTGCACGGGCTCCTTTGACATAACTCCCTGTATCTTCTTCTGATTTGCTTTAATTCGTTCCATTTTAACTTTGATCTTTTCCAATATCTTTACTTCTTGTTCCTCTTGAATGTTCATTTGTTTTTGCCGAAGTTCCTCAATTAAATCCGCACCTCTAAAATGGCCGTATTTTTAGAACGAGTCAAATCATATAAATAATTGCAAGTTTGATTTCTTATTATGAGGTAAAACTGACTACCTAGATGCGAGGACAGTGGTAGCCTTGCTTTCATCAATGACTCTATAGAAATAGTAACTATGGAAAAGTCTTCTTTGTAATATTAGGAAGGCGAAACAAACTCCATCCCACGCCAAACCAATGTCTTCTTGAGGAACTGAACACATTGAATCCTAAGAACAAAAATTAAATATTATTATTTTTTTTTTTTTTATAGAATAGGAAGGTGGACGAGCATATGGGCCACCTGATGGTAAGTGGTCACCAAACGCTCTTAGACATTGGCATTGTAAGAAATGTCAACCATCGCTTGGGAACTAAGATTTTATGTCCCTTGTGCCTGTAATTACACTGGCTCACTCACCCTTCAAACCGGAACACAACAATATCAAGTATTGCTGTTTTGCGGTAGAATATCTGATGAGTGGGTGGTACCTACCCAGACGAGCTTGCACAAAGCCCTACCACCAGTAAAATTAATTATGTTAAGGCTTAAGAGGTTCCTCTTATTTATTGGTATTCATTTACTTATATCCGTATTTAAAATTAACATAAAAATTAGGGTTATACGTAAAAATTTCAATAGTAATTGTCAGTTTAAGGAACATTTAAGGATTATAACAATAATTCCGAATTATACCTTGTCATACTGCATCTTAAGAAACCTGGCGATGTTTCCTCCGGCGAACTTGTCGACGCAACCGATACCCAGCAGCTGCACGAGCCAGCACGCGTGTTCCTGCAGCACTGAGCTGAACATGCAGCCCGGGATCTGCAGTAGCGCCTTCACTACCACCACCGACACATTGTAGCGTAGGAGCCAGGACCACCTAGAATATTTGAGTATGAGTAATTATTATTGTTTTATACGTTGTATATACAAAGCAACTCGTTACTTTCTTTTTACATTTATTATTATCTTTCGGTTTTATGGTTAGATATTATGAAATTAGATATGTAAAAACCTTCGAAAAATTATTAATTACTTTGTAGTGCAGTACCAAAAAATATAAATATAAAATTTCCTTAATTTAAATTAAGTTTTTTATCTTATTCCTTTAAATATCGTAAGACATAACAAAACCTCACCATTGCAATATTGCTTCCTTCGGACGTAAATAGAAATCTGTCCCTTGCCACAGGAATATGAAGGAACCGATGAGGTAGCCCATTGAAAACAGATTGACGCGGTTGGTGCCCGTCATGAACATAATGGCGAGGGTCACCCACAGCATGCCCAGAAATACCATTCTTTTCAAGACATCTAACCATGATCTATAAACAAAAGTATATATACTAATGTATTTATATATAAAGAAACGACTATAATTTTCAAATAAAAAATGAACTTTTGATGAATGATTCTTTGAACTTCATGAAAACGGAATAATATCATTGATTAACCATTAGTAAAGAAGGCGTCTTAAAGGTGCCTTATTTCACCAAACAAATGAAATCGTTAAGAGTAAAACGTTATTACCCGACATATCCTAAAAAGTCTGGTACTGGATTAACAAAGTTGGGGGTTTCCCAGTCTCTGCCGATGTCCTCGCTGTTGGAACCGCCGGCGTAAGATTCGCCGTGTACTTTTTCAACGCGAAAGACTCTCAACTGGCGCGCAGCGAACAAAAGCAAGAAGTAGTCGAATATGAGCTTCACCGCGTGCGGGGGCTCGTCGTCGTACGGTAAAAAGAGCCATGTGCGGATGTGTTTCATTTGCTACAAAAAATGTCGTTCATTTCAGATTAAAGACGTCCGTTCTGCAATATCGGTGACCCATCGTCGAGGGTCAGTGCCCTCGAGCGGGAGCGGCGCACCTGGTCGCTGCCGCTCCAGGGGTAGCGCAGACAGAGCTGCGGCACGAAGCCGACGGCCAGCATGTACTGCAGCGGCACGAGCACGGTGACGCAGGCGGTGAAGGCGGGCCACAGGCGCGCCAGGCGCGCGCGCCGCGCCGCCGCCAGCGCCAGCAGCCAGCCCGCGTACAGCACGGCGCACACGTCCATGCGCGAGCCGATCACGCCCATCAGGCACATCAGCGAGATCTGCGACACGCGCCCGCCTCACTATCAGCTCTCCACGTCATTTTGGAACTTATTCCGTCACTTGAAAGCTTCGATGGTAGTTTTGCGGTAGAGATGATTAAAAATAATACCTCAACTCCGAACTTGTAGAAGCCGTAGTTCACTAAATACTTAAAGCAGTGCATCAGGTTTTTATCCGCATCTACGCGAGTAACGTCTGGAAACATTATCTTCTCCTTGTTAGTCGGCAGGAGACCCATGGTCCTAAAAAAATATGTTACAAAAAATCATTCAAATTAATTATATTTTCTAATCACAGCATTTAAATATGATCGATGACAAAATGATTTACCTGAGCGTTTGCTGCCTATACCTAACCAGAGAATAGAAGGTGAAAAGAGCGATAAGGCCAATGTAGCCCTTCAAGAGCACCACTAGAGGTCGCTTTGACGTCGCCTTACTGAACCCAACCCATTCAGCGTTGTTGTATACTGTAGTATTCAGTGTATTGTTCTCTCCTGGCTAAAACATTTATATCTATTTATGATCTATTTATTTTTTTACATCATAGTGCCAAGATTTAAAAACGTGTGGTATTAATGGCGCTGAAACAGCTATAAGCTCTAAACCAGGAGTCAAGTCAAGAGTAAACAAGAGTCAGGACAAAAGAACTTACAAGTTAAAATAAAGAAATTCCCATAAATATATACACAAATTAAGCATATCGCGATTCTCACCCGAATTTGAATCCGCGTCTTTCCATTATATACATATATTTGTAACTTTACGCATGAGAAAAAATATTGCTCATTTTATTATTTATATAATGCAATAGTCACAAGGGCCAATGTCTTTTATAATCATCAATAGTCTTATTTATATCTCTGTTAATTGCAGTTATCACAATTGTGCTAACGGTACTTTTTATTATGGAGTAGCATCAGTGACTTTTATTTGGTATTTTTAAAAACATGACTGTTAAATCATTTATTCGATTCATTCATCATTTAATTGATTATAAGTAGATAAGTTTCCATACGTACTTACCTTTGTACAATTTACGTCAAAAAATGAATGCTTTATATATTCTATCTGATAGACCATCTTCGCCATAAAATATACACTAATTAAAGTTGATATTAATAATACACATATTCTTTGCTTTCGAGAGCTTAGCAACAGCGCCGGTGAGATAATTATCATTATTGGAACGTGCATGGCGCAGACCTGCAAACAATGTTCACATAAATTAACATTTATACTTCAATTTAAGATTGTTTTAATCTTATTTTAATTTTTTTTATTTTATAAAATAGATAGGCGGACGAGCTTATAGGCCACCTGACGGTGAGTGGTCACCAACGCCCTTGGACATTGGTAAGAAACGTTAATCCAAAGATGATGCGTTACCAATCTTAGGTGTAATTAAACTGGCTCACTCACCGTTCAAACCGGAACACAACAATATCAAGTACTGCTGTTTTGCGGTAGAATATCTGATGAGTGGGTGGTACCTACCCAGACGAGCTAGCACAAAGCCCTACCACCAGTGATTAACATATAAAGCCTTACTCATAAACATTGTTTAGCAAGTGTTTAGTTGAACACTGTCCTCTCTTTATGTCATCATTGATTGGATATTCGAAAGAAGACACAGAATTTAATTTATCACGTCCTAAACATGGCAAAGCTTGTTTGACTTCCGTCTGTAGACGGATTCTTAAATTATATTCTTCAAAAATTAATATAAATTACACTAATAATTGATATTAATGATGTATACTATATGCGGAATACGCAAGAAATATTTTTGTATACGCATGTCTATCGATGATGCGAATACGTTGTCATGCTATTCTGTAAGAATTCCCTTCGTTTTTAACTTGTGCAATTTTAAAAACTGACTTACGGTAATACCACATGACAAAATGTCTTTTACATAGCAATATTCAACACAATAAATTCAATTAATAAATATTTTACCATATCAATATAGAAACTTATATACTAGTAGCTTTCGCCCGTGGTTACAACCGCTTGTGAGGGGAGCAGGGCAGGTATTCCAAAACTAAATACGTTCAGTAGTTTTTGCATAAAAAAGTAACAGGGATCCTATCCACCCATTGTTGCAAACATTCTTTTTAGTAATAAATAAGAACAAATATACATACTCAACCGCAACAGCCGTTTCAAAGAATACAAAAAATAATAAAGAAAAGGAGTCACCCCAGAGAGTCCGAAATAATCTTACATTAAAGACGCAGAGGAGCATGAGCGAGAGGAAGACGATCTTGATGAGATGTATGTCGAGTAAGGTGAAGGCCTTGTCGGCCCAGTCGCCGAGCCGCCGCCGCAGCGCGCCGCCGCGCCGCCACGCCCACGCGCGCGCCGCGCGGCACCAGCGCGCGCGCGCCGCCCGCCGCGGGGACCTCCTGCGGGCCGGGGGCGGCTTACACATTGCTTTTTTAATATCGTTGGACATTTTTCACACACGGCCATCTGATCCCAAATTAAGCTTGTACAAAGCTCGTACTATGGTACATATACTATTTTTCTTTTGTAAATACATACTTATATAGATAATTACACCCCGACTCAGGACAAACAGACAAGTTCATGCACATAAATATCTGTCCTGAGTGGGAATCGAACCCACAACCTTCGGCGTGAAAGGCAAGCATCCACGCCGACCGGCTCGTCAATTGTTGCTTCAAATATACCGGTGATTACGTCAGCAAACGGTCCTACCTGTGCACGGAGCGGCGAGCGGCAGTATTGAAGGAGGACGTCCCTATGGACTGCTCTACTTCAGTGTCAGTGTCGGAGTGCTCGTTAGCGGGTCTACCTTCTAGTGGCAGCGGTGGCAGCTGTTAAATGATATAATATTTTAAAAACTTCGCACATTTTAACTAACTTGTTTCTAAATTAATCTATTTGTATCTATGCCGTCCTTGTCTGGGCAAATAGATACACTTTTTTTAAATGTTCTTTTTTGTTCATTTGAATTAAAATTAGTATGAAAATCCTGTTGGTATAGATGCACTTACATCATCTTTCATAGTGGAAGTACCGCCTTGACTCGGTCTACTTGAGTCTACTTCTCTAGCTATACTATTTGTCCTGAAACGATACATAACTTATATATAATTCAGATAAAATGTATACAGTTAAAACTTTTCTTCTATTTTGACTAACCTCGTTTTCGGATCGGATAATGCCATAAAGTCTTTATGGAAATAGTGCACCTGCATTATAGTAATGATAAGAAATAAGGTGGGCGTTAAAAGTTTTACGAAAAGGTCTGCCCGATGATATGGCTCCAAACCCAAATCATGTTGCCTAAAAGAAGAAAAAAATAACAATAGAAAATAGAATCTAGTTCCATATAAATATATATATATATATATATATATATAATTATCATAATGTAAATCATCAGTTGAAATAAAATACTTACAATCTCTCGTTGATCATCAAATAAGTTTCTATCGTCTTCGAAAAATTGTCAAATTGGTATATATATATTAGAATGAGATTGATCATTGAATATATAATCACTGTTATCCAAAAAACGTACATCAGACGACGCCACCAGTACCAACTTATCTGCAACATTGTTTATTAAATAAAATAAATTATAATTTGTAACTGGATATACAACCAAATTAAGTAGAAATTATAAATACTAGCGATTCATTCGGTGATCGAATTATCGATATTATTGAAATTTTGAGGAAAACATTATGTATGTTTTATATTTTGCATATTTCAAACATTTTTTTTCTGGTAATAAACACTAAAGCTCGTCAATAGCTACCAAACAAAAAAAGACAGAAGAGAAAACGTACTGAACTGTTTTGCCTTTGCCCATTTATATAAAGATATTTCGTTAACTGTTAAGCTCTCCTCATATTTTTAACTTTCTTTAACATTGACAAAATATAGAATACCTGGAACATGAGTATGAAAAAGAGGAAAAGGAACATGTATATGATCCTGAAGATGGTCATCCGGTCACCCGTGATGCCGATCACGAAGAGCATGATGACCACGACGTAGATCCAGTACCGCGCGCAGGCAGCTCGCAACCACTCGCCTAACGCTACCAGCAAGCGTGACCGTCGCTCCTCTTCACGAGAGGCGTCCACACCTGCAGTCGTATGATAATGACATTTGATTCAATATCTTTATACGTATATATATAAAACTTGTAGAGAGGAGAGAGCCAAGAAACTTATACATTTTGTTTGATGCTTAAATAAGTAATATTCATTATATTAAAAGGGCGTCAAATACGTAAGCGGTAAGGTGTATAAAAAGCATCGAATTTAAATATTACTTGAATAGAAGCTTATTTTTAATAGCTGCTAAGGAACCACTGGTCCATTATTTTTGTTAATAATGCATAATTTTTAAAAAATATAATTAAAAAAATATTGTAAAAACGTGATGAAAATGATTGAAATGTTTAGATTGCTGTTTTAGTGATTAATTATGAAAATTTAAAATATATAGATAAGTTTAAGGTTAAGGATTTGTTTATTGCTAATTACGTGGTAATTAATAGGAAAAAAATATAGTTTACCATTCATCAAACCTTTTTGATAAGATCGAAATGCAAAAAAACAAGTAGGTCCTTAATATAATTATTTATATTAAATATCATGCAGGAAATAAAAACATATACATATAATTAGAATGTTGTCTTCGCTGACGGTAAAACTCAGAATAGAATCGTCCATGTGGTCTGCTAATACACCAACTATTTTAATCACAATATAACATTGGTAACAATGATTATTAATTATGTTTATGACAAGAGTTACAATATAATCTCACGGTAAGAAGGCCGTATAAATGCACAGAGTACGTACCGCTGGCGGCCGCGGAGGCGGTGAGGTGCAGCGGCGCCGCCATGTCGGTGACGACGGCGGAGTGCCGGCGGCGCCGCAGCTCCTGCACGCGCTGGCGCAGCGTCACCCAGAACATGCACGTGAACAGCGACTTGATCAGCAGCGGCACGCACGGCTCGCCCTCCTCCCGGCCCAGGCCTATCTGGTGCAGGTTCGCCTCCTGACGAGCACGAATTGAGAATTGTACGCGAAACGATCCAGGCGATTTAACGTTAAATGTTACATGCAATTCCAGTAAGGAAGTGAATCGAGTTAAAATTTAGTTTCATTTTAGTTATTACCCATTACTTTACAATTCATAAATATTTATATTATTGCGAATAATTATTAAGTCTCCATATGAAACATCTACAAATATAATTAAATATTCACTTTAATTGCCGACTCATGTCTGACGAAGCGCAGCGCAAAATAATTTTCGTTGCTATTAATTCATTCATGACATTGCATACATTAAAATCATATCTATACAATAAAATAGAAAATAAATTAAGGGATTGTTCCTCGAGAATATCAAACAAACGAATTTGCATACTATGCGCTGCGCTGCACCAGATACGCGCCGGTCGTAAGAAGTACAAAGAGTAAAGAAATTGGTAAAAAACTTTCTGTTATATTAGACGGTAGCTCGTTCTCCGTAAGATTCATGCCGTATATGTACTGCGCGATGAGCAGTAACATTGCGTAGCAAACCAGCACGGGACTTGTCTTCAACATGAAGGAGCGCTGATCCTGACACAGCCACACGATATTTGCCCACATGAGGAACACGAATGTCAACCACGAGTGGAACATTATACTCCAAGCCATCATTGTTATCGTTGTCGCTATGTAGGAAGATCTAAACAATTATAAAAATAATATATATATTATCTATTAAATATCGGTAAAGGTTTTGTGTCTGCCCGTGTACCACATAGCCAACATAAATTCGGTAAACAAACAACATAATTTCGTATACTGCGTTAGTTTGAAAGATGAATCTGTGAGCCGGAGTAATTACAGGCACAAAAGACATTACACCTAAGTCTTAGTAACCATTTAATGGTTGGCGTCGCAATTACACTGCAGTGCAGTGTATGGGCTGAAATGACTACTAACATTTCTCAGCTCGTTCGCCAGTCTACCTTCCTATTCAACATACAATTTATTATTTATAAATTCTTCTCCCCGCACAATAGTAACATGTTAATTAATTACGATACTGAGGTGCTATGCTACAAGCCTACCTGATTAATACTTGGAAGAAATCAACAACAGCAGCCACAATATCATCCATTAATGTGGGCTCTTCTATATCCATTACTGATTCTGGAAACAATGTAATTACACACAGATATATGTACATTTGCATATACATTAAAATATTTACATTACAATTTCATCGAAAAAGAAGTATTATGATATGTGTCAAGTTTACTGTAGATATGAAGACTATAATCTCGGATATTTTCATAGCACTAAAATGACCACTGCCAATGCTCTTTCCATTATAGTACTTACCGTCGCACAGTTAAAGTCAAACTGTTTACTTGATTTGTGAGATTAGGTATATTCTATTGTTTAACATAAAAAACCTCATATTCGAAAAAAAACTAATTCGAACTTGAAAAGAACCGGGCAAAGAAAGTCGCACATAATTATTATTCTTAAGTCTAATGTGAATTAGTAAATTTCCTTGAAAAGGCAAGATAGCTCAGTTATACTTTACAGGTTTGAAGGGTGAGTGAGCCAGTGTAATTACAGGCACAAGGGACAAACTCCTTTGTTCCCAAGGTTGGTGGCGCATTGGTGATGTAAGCGATGGTTAACATTTCTTACAATGCCAATGTCTATAGGCATTGGTGACCACTTACCATCAGGTGGCCCATATGCTCGTCCACCCTCCTATTCTATAAAAAAAAAAAGTTAAAGCGCAGTTAAACTTACTGTAAATCGCAGCCTCAAATCACAATTTCTTAAATTAACTAAGTTTATTATTATTTGATATAGTATTTGGTGGTAATAATAAATATATTTTTTTACAATTGCCGATTTAAGAAAACATCATCAGGAACTTTGCTTGCGTTGAAAGAAATCTCTGACATGCATTCGCTAAAGTCAATCGGCAGTGCAGCAGCGTGGTACATAACTCAATTTTTTTTATAAGAGCAGAAAGTCTTTGACCTTTACAGTGGGCTATTGCACTGTCTGATACTTTACCTTCATCAGGTACAACGACGGAACCGGTGGAATCTTGGTGCAGTTGACGCGTGACCGAGCTGGTTCGGACGCTCGACCAACGCTTACTAGGGCTCATGCTACGAAGGAGCTACGGTAATTAAAAACAATATATATTTTATTATTATTATTACACAAAATATAATAAAAAATAAGATCTTTAGTATCTGTATTTATTTTTAATATAAAACGATTATACGTGTCTTACTAATATAATACTTTACTGTATATTTTGTTATCATCATTATGAAATAAATTTGAATAGTAATATCCAATTTATCTATAATTAATTTATATACAATATTAAGTTATTGTGCTGATTCATTTGTGCTATTTAGATAAATATTGTGTTCAAGTATTGAATGGTTACAAAGTTCACTATTTAACGATGCCATAAATTTTGTAAAAACAAGAAGTAATATTGAATAACCATCTAATACTTTCTATGTAAATGCAATACACTAGAGGAAATAACATAAAAAGCTTAATAGTGATGCACACGAACAAGTAATTGGTATTAAATTATACACAACATTCATGATAGGGCCAGAGGATGCATGTTTCAAAGCATTCCAAGTTATACGACACACCTATCTGCATGTCAACATTTATGTCCGATATCATAAACCGGTACAAGCAAAACATACATATTGGCGAAAAATATAAAAATGAATACCTACAGGATCATCCTCATCGGTGTTCCCACGGAGTGCTTTGGAATTTATGTATGAATAGGCAACCTACAAAAGAACGAAAGCAGGTTGCAAAAATAAAACTATTAATACATAAAATACCGAAAGAAAATTCAAAGATTAATTACAAAATTAGCCAAAAGCTATCATGCAAAATCTGTGCCATTATTAATAGTTAAGTATACATTTTTTACACAGTATTTGAGAAAATGCCGTTTTAACGGAATTTTCTTTGTTACAACCAACTATATATACACTATGAATATCTATCTATAATTTCTATCTACAATATCCTAATTATCTACACGAATTGTTTCTACTTAATAATATTTGCAAAGTGTACAATTTAAATAATGAGTACGGTTACGGTGTAACTACGAGTACAGTGTGCTCAGTGCATATTCGTTGGGGCCGGCTTACGCGAACTTTCTTCGTGGCGTTCTTCCACTTGTCGCGCGGCGCGTGCCTGCTGCTGCGGTGGAAGGACACGCCGCGCACCAAAGAACCGTTCAGTTTACCCGCTTCGAGGCCGGTTAAAGCACTTTTTTTCTTCGCCTATCCGCCCCGTTAGCAAAAGTCATAAAATCGCATGAAATTTCGAACTACTGAATGGCGCTACACCGGCATACGTCTACGGCGTTAGTCAGAAAATACAGCCAAGTCCGACGACATAAATTATATCAAAGCATGTTATTATTAGTTGAAGTTAATGATAATATTAATCAAAGTTTTCTCATTCATAAAGTGCAGATATTATATCGTTACATGCGTACGAACCTTCGGTTTGAAGAGCTCTCGCGTTTCTATAGCGAGGAAAAAGTAGGAAAATAGTATCACTAAGGGACTAGCCAAGGTAGCCCACATATGATCGTCGGTCACTTCATACGTAAAACTCGATGTGTCTGTTACGTTAAGTATAACTAGTTTTGTAAGACCAAAATATCTGCAAGATTAAAAACAACTTTTGATTAAATTAAAAAAAAGGTCTATAGTTACCTAGAGATAAAATTATTAACAATACCCCACAAAAGTATCAGGAATATTCTAAATCCAAGAAGTTATAATAATTAAGAAATAATCTCTCTCTTAATGAGTACTTGGTAATTTTGCTTTTAACATAAACGACTTACCTAGCTAGATTCGTTTCCGGTGGAAAAATATCTATAATCCAAGTGCACTGGTAAACAAGAAGTACTGCGATATGGACGCCCATAATGGCCATGATACAGCGGCTCACCACGGCAAATCCTCGTTCTAGAGGATTTCCTACAGCCCATGCTGTTGCCGCTCCCATAAACACCAAGAAATATATCCCTGATGTTACACTGGGACGCATTATTCCCGATGCCATTAAAAGGAGTAGTGCGAGATATTTTCCTGTGAATAACAATAGCACGTAAAGTATTTTTTAATATCTTTGAACCCTTATTTACCGGTTTAGGCCACGGCGAACAATCTTAAAGAAAGGAGTGCAAAGTTGTGCAAACAATAATACATGTGCTCACTATCATAATCGGCACGATACGACCGGGGCGAAATCAGAGGCTGGACCATACATGGCTTTACATACGTGCTTTTTGGTAATCAACCAAATCTTACGTATGAGTACCAGCCTATCTCGGGATTTGAACCAAGTTCATGGGGATATGCATCCTTATGTAAATAAGAACTAGACCTGACTTAACAGATTAAGTTATGCTAAGTACCTGCGCTAGTGAGCAAAGGAAACCGCTGATGCTTGGAATCTTTTCTAATAACTTCATCATTAGAAGATCCAACGAGAAGAGAACGCACCATCAAGTTCACCACTAATGATGTGCCCATTACTACCAACTAAAAGATAGAAATAAAATAAAAGTTTTCATGGTCTTGTTTGACTCGATAAAGAAAAATTCCATTGGTTACATTATTAAATATTTCACCTCAGGTGCAAGATAATGCACTGCCATAAGTGGATCTATACCCGCATATGATACAAGGCCAAGATTGAATCCGATCGTTTGGATGATTGGATAATCCTCGAAAAGAGAGCCATAAGGCGCAAAACCCGCCAGGACACTGTGCCATATTGCATGAACGAGCAAAAGCAACGCGGAGACAGCTAGATTGAGTTGGAGATATTTGCCTCGACAGCCTGAAATTAAAAAAAAAACAGATTAATTCAATTCCCATGGAAAATAACACATTATATTTGTAAAACAGCGAGTTTGTTTCTCTTAAAACAATAATAAATATCGTTACTAAAGCGCGATATTCAGTGGTCTACAATACGCAGCCAAGAAAGAGTGTAGTTTTATTTTTATTTCTGATCTGCTAAGTTTCAAGGAGGCATTAGAGAAAAAAGAATCTATTCGATGAAATGTTAATTTTATTTACTCACCTCGGAATGTTTTGGAATCTGGTACTTGTGGAAACGGCGCTATCAAGTATAACAGCAAATATATAAGAGAAAGACCGAAAGGCCGCAGTGCAATACCTGAAAAAAAACATCGATTAAAGAATTTCATGACAATCTTATCTATGCACTTTGTTGACATATTTTGATATCATGTGTGAGTAAGCTTATCTTAGTTGATATTAAACAAATGATAAAAATAAGTTAAATTTTAGTACATTTATACTAGTATCGTTAAGGTTCCTTTTTTCAAAAACTAAACAAATAATTTTCTTAATATTATACATATGACGGTCACACATTACAAAGCATAAAAATACGATGGTTGTGTTTACACTTATATGTTTACGTAATAAATATTGTTTGTTCATGCTTGTTACGTCTTTAGACAGACATTGTTAACATTGAACATGTTTATAGCACGGTTGTAAATAATGATTTTATCTTAGATATCAGCCATCGGTTGTAGAGCTTATTAGACAGTTATAATTTTCTCTTAACAAATGTGTATTTCTTTTATAATATATTGTATAAACAAAGTACGAGATAGAAATAATAAACATAGAGAAATAAAGCGTTCCAAATGTTTATATATTTAGGGCGTAATAATAATAAAGTAAGCTATTATTATTGTACATAATGATTTCATACAATTATATCCCCATATAAAACAAGGCGTGTATTCGTGACGTTGGTGTAGAAATGCCAAAGTAACATTTACTTGGTATTGTTATGTCGAACATATTTCGTTCCACTTTTATTACGTTCCACAATTTTATTATAATTTACGTTGATAATTCGCTGACCTTATTTTTTGGAACCACTTTGATGTCTTTGATGTATTAACTGCAATTAATACTTTATGCCACGAGTGGCTCATTATAGAATTTCATTCAGGAGGACATGATTCACTTGATTTGCTCAATGACGCATTAAAGGTTTTATATTAAGACTAGCTGACCCGTGCCCACTTCGTTGTGTGGTAAACAATTTATATCTAAATAGATTGACGTGTTGTATATGAAAAAAAAACCGTCTAATAGAAATATCACTCAATAAATGTCTACACGGTCGCGGTTCCATACCTATGTCGTATTATATCTTTAACCATTCGTCCAAATTATATACAGTAAAAGGGAAATGTCTTTTGTTTTAAACGCATGAGATGGTAAGTTTACTTATTTTGAAAAGATTTCATAATTGTTGATAATCTGACCAATAAACATGACCTAACGATTTAAATTATTTTTTTAATATAAAAAACTAATTTTTGTGACTTACACACAATAGTTAGACATATGCTGTCGCTGACTTTTTTGTAGGCATTATCAAGCTCTACAACTTTTCTCTAGAACTCACTCATATATATCTCATTGTTGCAGCGTTTGTAAGAAACGTTTTAATTCGACCGTTTTTTCTCCGACTTACTTTGCAAATCATAGTATTACGAAAAAGTCTTTTAATTTTTCGGGTTTATATATATAGCCTATGACACCCCCAAATAATGTGACTTTCTTAGGTAAAAGAATATTTAAAATCGGTTCAGTAGGTCTAGAGATTACCCCCTACAACCTCACAAACTTTACCTCAATATAATATTAGTATAGAAGTATAGATTATAACGAAATTTCCGTTTCTTAAGTACTATTACAATATTTATTTATTTATTTATTAAGGATCTCCAACAAAGAATACATACTTACGAGTACATTACATCGTGGAATTATATTTTAAACCACACCACAGCAAGCAACTATATAAATATTAAATTAAAAGAGTTTTTTTTATTATTGATCAATACTTCCAAAGTTAGATATGACTATCTCGTACATATGTATGTATATACATCAGTTGGTATAAAGCAGCTTAACAGCTATCTGCAGTTGATGACAAGAATATCATATACTATATGAGGTATCTCTAATATAAAGATAATTCGCATTTCGTTTACTACCTATTCAAAAGTGTGCCCACTTAAATCGTTACATCATGTTATCAAAACTAAGTGAAGCAAAGCGCGAATCCAAAATGAGTCAGATAATTCTTACAACGTACATTAATAAGGAGGTGGTTGTCTTATTATTGTACTTCCTGTGAAATAATTTCCTTCACCGATTGTCACCATTTAGGATGTAGGTTTAATTCAAAGTCACTTTATGCAATTTATCAAATTCAAAGCTATTGTTTTACCTTTGAAACCTTGAAAACAAGATGTTTTTATGTCATATTCGTTTCCATCGTTAAGCTGTCTCTAACTTAGGTTACGTTCACACTATTGCATATAAATTTAATGTAATAAACGTTACAAGTGACAATAATAATCAAACGTCTTGGTATTATTGTGTTCCGGTTTGAAGTGTGAGTGAGCCAGTGAAATTATAAGCACAAAGGATATAACATATTATTTACCAAGGCTGGTGTCACAATGGCGATGTTAGCGATGGTTAACATTTATAACGCCAATGTCTATGGGCGTTGGTGACCACTTATATGACATATTCTATATTTCAAAAAAAATACCTTCACTTTAGATATCACTGATATACAACGAGATATATCGGAAAATGTTCATGTCTTGGTATTTTTATTTGATACTAGTTATATCAGTCTGCGGTTTAACCTGCGTGAGTGGGGTGGAAGATTTTTTTTTTTTAATTATTAAGTGTTAGCCACCCTATGTTCTAGAGTTGCGGCGTATCGTCACAGAAAAATATACTAAGAAGAAAAAAAGTAGCCGTCTGTTACAGTGAATAGATTTCATCTATATATATATATAGATGAAATCTATTCACGTTAAAGTTAACTTTATATATATATTTAAAGTTAACTTTAACGTAATCGGATATTGAACTTATGATGACTTTTATTACAAGACACAAATTATGTCCTACTTACTTAATTGATGTTTGAATTTATTCATGAAAAAGTAATGAGTTTCGGTTATATAAATATCAAATCTTAGAAGGAGAAATAATCCAAAATATGAATTTTGTAAAAACTAACTAATATAATATAATTATCTTAAAGATAATAAAGATCTGCAATAGAAACCCGTTGCATGTTATAGCAAATAGCTTGTGTCATAGCGTATAATAAATTAAAATATTAACTGTTATTAAAAAAAATTGTTAATTATGAGAAACAAATTCACTATCGCAATTTATTTATTTTAATATCATGAAAAACATTGCTAACTCTTGCTTTTTTTACCTTTTTGTCAATTTTTATGAAAAAACGCTATATATAATAATAATAATAAGACAATTACATATTCACTTATTATTATTACCTGTAAGCCTGTTAAGTAAAGTTTCAAAATCAGCCTTAATTATATTTAATTCACAAATGTTATGTCATTATATTATATCAATATTTAATTATAATATCAGTGTATACAGAATATGTTGATTATTTTGACAATATTTATTACTAAAAGTACTAACTAAAGACCCTATTCACACAGCATGATCATACACGCAATTACTTATTTTTTTTAATTTATTACACAAATTAACAATTTGGACGGGGACTAGTGCTTAAAGATTTAATTATAAAAAACACTGTGTTGTTAATTTGCAAACAATAGTCGAGAGAAACTTTGACCGTATCCGTACGAAGTCGTAACTACTCGACGTATTACTTGATATCATCTTTTTTAATTGAAGTACCTACGTAGTATAGGTACAATAAACTCATTAAGAATTCAAATGTTTTGATTATTATTATGTCTGCAAAGCAAGAAAGTCCTGTCTTAAAGCTTGTAATTTTTGAGACAGCAGACACCTGATATATTTTTCTGTTTATATAATACCTTCAAATGTAAGTAGGTCGAACATGTTAACATTATCACAAACAGAAATAGATGGAACTCAAGACAACTGAAAATTGGTTTTACGTGCTATCTATGAAGTCAATAAAACAGTGTTATGCCAGTTTTAATATAACCACCTTCGTTCTCGTTTTTGTAATGTATAATAAATCTCACTCTAAACTTCATTATACACGAAGAACTGTTTTGATAATGTAATGGATTGCACTTTAAGTTTATTGAGAGCCGCATCAGATACAAAACTAGTCCATTTTGTATATAAATATTATGCCATATAGTCACATTATTCACATAATGATTGATATAAATTATAAAGTTCGGTAATTACGAGTATTAAGATTAGATTGATTATTCAAAAATAACATGACCGTCCCAGACTATATGGAAATTTAGATTAAACTGTTTTTTTATGTTAATTCATTTTATTGCTTTTATTTTATTTGCGGCTGGTATAATATTATCTTTTAATTTATATTTATTATACGTAATTTTTGTGTATTAAGTTAATACTGCTCACAATAATTTACTTAATAAAAAACATATACATGTTAGAATCTGAATGTTAAACGTTATGAACGTTAAAACATTACTAAGAACAATTAAAAATAATTCCATTATGTTTTTCACGGGGCGATTGATTAGTTGTCCAAATATTTTCATTTTAAATCTCGCCAAACCCACGCGGAAATGGTGTCAATCGAGCCGCGATAAGTCGTAAACAGATCAATGACCTGGTTTCACAGCGTGATCTTACTCCTATGTGTTTCGTTTACAATTGTTCTATGTGACATTTCTGTATATAGCAAATCACCGCCCTACAATTGAAATTTTCTTAGCCTAAATTTCTTATATTTGTTTGTTGAAAAAAAAAAATATACTATTCACGAGTATATTAGATATTACATATGACAAATGTTAACGCAAGTTTTATTTAAACTTAAATTGTCTTCAGTAGACAAATATATTTCATTGTTGGACGATTTGCGATTTTATTTGTTATACTTTTTATTACTATATACGAATACAACATAGTAAAATCGGTTTCAAAACGCATGTAAGCGACAGTTTTTTAATTTCCATTCAATAATCTTCAAATCATCTCTTATTGTATGTAAAATTATATTCTATTTTATATATATTTACTAGTTTTAAATACTTTTTACTGGTACTACTACCAGCTTGCAAGCAAGCTCCTCTGGGTAGGTCACCCACTCATCAGATATACCGCAAAACAGCAGTACTTGGTATTGTTGTGTTCTGGTTTGAAGGGTGAGTGAGTCAGTGTAATTACAGGCACAAGGGACATAACATCTTAGTTCCCAAGTTTGGTGGCGCATTGGTGATGTAAGCGATTTAGGGTCTAATCATCAAAAGCGATTCGAAATCGGCGAATATATCGACAAACGCAATAATACACTGACTTGATTTCGAGGGAACGCTTAGTGCGAAAGTGATTGTCCTTTTTGTTTATTAGGTACATTAATAAGACCATTTAAATTTTTCTCTTAAGAAATGTACCAACATACATCTATACTAATATTATAGAGCTAAAGTTTGTGAGGTTGTAGGGGGTAATCTCTGGATCTACTGAACCGATTTTAAATATTCTTTTACCAATAGATAGCCACATTATTTGTAAGTGTCATAGGCTATATATTAACCTGGAAAATGAAGAGACTCTTTCGTGGTAGTCGGATGTCACGGCCAACGCGATTTTTGAGTCAGGAAATAAATCATAGCACTCAGTACTAACCGAACCACAATCATAATTTCATCACAAGTAAAAATATTTACCGCCCAACGAAGAGGGCACGGGTCAGCTAGTATTTAATCAATATGTATAATATATTTGTCATATGTAAGTAATATCATTAAACTGGTTCAGTTCTAATTTCTTAGACATTTCCTAGTAGTTAAAAAGTGATTATGCCTTTTTTAATACTTAAGTCAATGCTAATATCGTTATCTAAATAAGCTTTGTTGGTATGTTATTTTTAAAGTTTGTTTATTGGGCGTAATCTTTAGTTTAAAAAAGTGATGCTATTGCTTGGTGACGCGAGTGGTCATGAAAGTTTAAAAGTAGTTTGGTTCTCAATTTAGCTCCAGGTGACGTTGCAACAGCGAGTTAGGATTATTTTAATGTAAGTGGACGCAGCTTTCAAATTTTGTATAGAAACTAGCTTATAATAGCTAAAAAAATCAGCTAAAAATTCTTCATAATAATGATGATGATAATATAAAATTATGATATTATATTAAAAAAAACGATTGTTTTGATTTTCGTAAATCGCAAATAGCCATAATAACTTTAAAAGAGGCAGTTATTTTGAAATCACATACAGACACTTCAATTTTATTTATATGTATAGATTCAAAGAACGGAATTTTTGTACAATGTATAATAACAGCAATGTATAATAGGCAAATTCACTTAACGTATTAAATATAAAAAATTGTATATTAATAAACTTAAGTAGTTTAACGACTGGCAATTACGAATTTACCGTCACAATTAAAAACTAGTTAAAAAAGCAGCCTATAGCAGTGATAAGATTTCATCCGTATCTATGACTGATTTCTACTACGGTCAAAATAGATGCTGGTACAGTAACAGTAACGGTACTATTAATATTAATAGCGGTATTTTTTACTTGTCACTCAAGGGACTGACATGTAAAAAATACCGCGTAGTGTAAGGACTCTACCGAGTATCGTCTGTCACTGTTATCGTTCTACGAAAACGTTCTTGTTTGTTATACATATAAGAGACGCAATTATTATTTCATCATAATTTTTGGTATATTAGTCTCACTGTGACACGTAGTATTCCGATGTACCTAACCTACTAGGAATCCATGTAAGCAACGTCATTTTGCAATCAATTTTATTTTGACGAATATAGACTTAAAAAACACGTGTTGAGGAGTTAGGATTTTAAAGTATTTCTTTAACAAATAGAGCCTAAGATCTGTGCGACCCAGATAACACTAAACATCAGCTGACTCACATTCAGGAGGTACTAAAGAACAGTAAATGTAACAAGAGAGTACGCAAACAAGAAATGTGTGAAATATAAACACAGAAGGTCTGTCGGCAAGAAGCTTTCATACCATATTATGTCAAAGGAGGATACAGAATCAAATATGTGAAATAAATATGCCATAAAACTAGGTTCACATCACCAATTGCAAAAATTTCACGTGCTTTATCTGTATCAATTGTAGGGAAAATATATAAGGAAAACTGTTGCAGTTTATATATTGGCAAATTTAACCAAACTAATAACAGAAATGATCAAAGAATAAAATGCCAGTGATTAAAATTATAAACAAACAGACTTACAGTAGCTAAACAGCTATTAAACTTGGAAACAAACCACTCGATTAAAGTTCATAACTGAAAAGTTTCCTTGACGGACAAATTCAATATTACGAGCGCGAGCAGAACGCTTCCGACTAGTCAGATCCACCATAGGTGAAACATCTAATAAAAATATGTATTATCTCAGTTAAAACCCGAATATAATATAATACATACTAATATTATAAATGCGAAAGTAACTCTGTTTTACTATCACGGTTAGAACACTGAACCGATTTTGATGAAATTTGGTATGTAGCTTGATACCCGAACGACATAGGTTATTTTTTTAATAACTCCTCCCTACAACACCAACACCCTTACCAAATATGCGGGCGAAGTCGAGGCCGAATACTTGTATTATATAACATAATAATAAATCATCATATATCGCACAAATTTAAAACGTACAACAACGTTTCAGTCGAAAATACACGTGCGATTTATGATGGATGAAACAATAATGGTCATTACACCAAATAAAGATCTTTGAACTCACAACTAATAAAAAATAACATATATTTGTGTATGTCTTAAAAAGCTTATGTAGGTACGGTACGTATGGATACGGTAACTAATTCAATCGAGTCTTCATTAGTAACTCTCAATCCCGCCGGCTGGTTTATGAACAATATTAGCATTCACAAACGATACATTACGTGAGGATTACCATTTAAATACACTACGCTGGTATGTTTGTTTGTTTCTTCAATAAAAACAACTAACAAATACACAAATCGTGTTACGTTATACTTAGTATCGACGAATTTGACATAACGATGAGATCACGCTAAATGTAGGTTGCTAGTTAACCAGTTGAACTGTAGCGTGACCTTGTGAATCAGACATCCGATAAGGCGACCGGCAACGTATTCGCCGCCCGAATATGCCGCCATACCTGCTACCTACTTAATATCGCATTGCTATTTCCATCACTTTGCGTACATTGCCATATGCCTCGAAGCGAATCGTAAACGGTACATTCAACATCTGTATAATTTTTTTAACACTAAGTTAGTTCAGAATAAATAATATACATGTTATTACATTTTTGTAACTTTAAAACAATATTTATCGAAGCAGACTAAAACGTTATGAGTAACAGAGGTATCGAATGAGTAAGTCATGACAGATGTGTGTTAAGTTAAGACTAAGCGTTTAAATACAGCCCGTTAGTCGTTACATGAAAATAATGATCTAAATGAAAAACATTGTTTCTTATTTTCATTAGAACGTTTGACTCATAATGCGTAATAGCTTCCTAGTTATATGGTACTTCTTGTAATCGTTTCGCTAACAGAAAGTCAAAATTTTAGCAAATCTTTACTTTCTGACGTTCCTGAATTTGGGATAATTCATTCAGCTCCACGTGTTAGACCTAAGGGTAAATTTGTAACTTCTCTGCATTGTTTTAGTTTTAATAGTGTTGGAGAATCCGGTGAATCCGGTAGGTAGATATAGCGGGATGAAAATATCATTCCCCCAGGAGGACTAAAATAATAATGTTTCTGTCTCTAAGTCAAAAAAAGCTGCGGGTAGTACTCCAGAAAATATTTCGCTATGTATATCGGAGCGTCACGGTATTGTGCGCAAGCGATTTCGTGCGTCCCATTATGGAGTTGAAGGGTTCCGCTAGTTTTTTGTAGACCATTAGAAGAGTGTTTGAAGTCGCAAACCTCGTCAAAACCAATGAATGAAAAGTTGATGATTATAGGTAGACCAAATCAAACCCTATTGCTACTTAATTTTGACAGTTACCTGACCTATATACTTTATATATTCTAATAATACAATTAAAGAAACCCTCAATTTAATTTAAAATATTTTATTAAAAGTAGTTTGCGATTTTTTCATTTTAAATGAACTACATTGATAATAATGATTTAATTAAGGGCGTTTGACTGTAGTTGCGCACTATATATTTTAAAACAATAATAATAAATATTAACTTAGGTAAAGATATAACTTAATTTAACCTTTCCAAAGAAAATAACATGTTCAAATATTGTTTTCTTTTTATTAAAGTGTGTAGTAATTATGTTTAAAACCGTTTTCAGATTTTACATTTTGACCTATATTCAAAAATATTGTTGAATTCAGCGTTTAAGATAACCGTAATAAAAATAGCTCTGACTGTGCGTGAGTGGTGGGTTCATATATGAATTACAGTCTGGGTGTGTCACGAATTCCCTCACTTAATATCAACATGTTGATGTAAAACGTTGAGTGCGAATCGGGCTTTGCGTGCTGGTATAATTTTTCATTACTTTAAAAGCCAAATTACAGACATTAATTAACCAGAACTCCTGGAACAATTAGCACGGTCATGTTATAAAATACAAACAATATATCCATTATAAACTGCAGTGAGGTATTCGTCTGTTACCTACTTAGTATTTTTTTTAGTATTGGTTAGATATGAAGATTTGGTCTCGTATCGGGTTATTTAAAGAAATATTCTTGATGATATTATTTTATTTATACTTGTCTCCTTTTAGCCTTTTCACGCCATCGTTGAATATACCTAATTTATAATGTTGTATAATGTATGTTGGCTTGTTTATGCGTTTTTGTATCTTTACATCACAACTATGCAAGATCTACTACCTTATACACTATGTATTTGATTATGTAATAACCTGTGAGAATTTAAAAAAGGAATGCAAATTATTGTTTTTATTGTAGAACAAATTAAAAAATGAGGAACATAGTCATTATATATCTATTAAATTGAATATCGCGTAGGAAGGTTCATGTAACGGTACCGCTGCAGGCGCGGTCCATTAGTTGCACAAACAGTTTTACTTGAACATCGAACTTTCGATTCCTTGGTCTATATTAAACACAGGTTCTCAGGTTATTTTATACATATTTATTAAATAAATATACATCTAATTCTAATTATTATTTACTTAATTGTATTCATCACTTTACAGCAGTTTAATTATTGATAATCAGCCCCAAAAAAGGCTAACAAATTTCGAAACAAAAAAGTTATAATTAAACATTAATATTTTTTTGTTAATAAATAAATAATAGATTCCGATTTATGGCTCATTTCATTTATATGCCATGTGGTTATAGAGGTGAAAAGTTGCCCTTTAGACCCAAATGTTCCGTTTGAGGAACTGATGCGAGAACGACAAATGAGGTTAGTTATGTATTTTTGTCAGTTATTTGTTATGTAGGTTACCGATTAAAATTATATACTTCTTTATTTTTTCTTCCAATATAAGTAATATCACATTATTATGCAAGTTATGGAATTTAGAATCATGTGGTGTTCACGTATTTAGTCATACGAATATTGTAAAATATCGAGGAACTTGTAAATAATGTATGTAGTAATGAAATTATAAATTTATTTACGAATTTGGTACGTTGTTATCAATCTTTGTAGAGCCGCAACAATTGGGAGTAATGAAACACAGAAGAAAAAATAAACCAAACACGCAACTGATGATTTATTATCATAAATAAAAAATAAAAATGGAATTTTCTTTTTGCGTGTGGAATATGCAAATATCGAAATTTAATAATCAGAGGGCTTCCTAAGCAAGGGATGACAATTCGGTCAAGAGGTCAGAGAACGAACCACGAGGACGCGCCCAGTACGAGGCGCGCCCATAGGATACATTACTCCTATCCCGCATTGCGACGTTATAAAAGCTAAATCAAATCTTTGCTGTGATAACACTCCAAAGATTTTTTACCTATACTTATAAGCCTCATATTATATTTTAATTGTTATTATTCTATACAAATAAAGTATATGTAAATGTTATTTAGTTTTATATTTGAAACAACAATATAATGGAAACAATTTATTTAAAATGTCAAGTAATAAATTTAATTGTAAAAAGTAGGGATACGAAAACGAAAACTCAAACTTTTGAAGATTACTTTGTTAGATTATAGCCGAATGAGATATTTATGACATTTTTTAAAAATATTATAATAAGCTTTTAACGATAAACGTGCCAACGGCACCGGCATAGACGACCGGCCGGTTTTGGCGGATTACGTCACATTGGCCGCCTTGAAAAGTTGAGAATATTGCACAATTCAACATTTTAAAGCATTCACTGTAAATCTGGCGACCAAGATATATAATTGATAATATTAAATAATTAATATATGTTATTAACAACATGTCATAATCATGTTCATAACAATTTTAAATATTCTAGAATTTAGTTAGATTATGTTTATTTGATTTCACACACGAATTAAAATTTTGTAACGATTTTAATAATACACAGATGTTGTATGTTATAATAATAATAAGAACTCCACACCAAGTTCTCTCTTACTGATGGCACTATGTTAGCAAGAATATAAAGTACCTACATAAATATATTTAAAGAATCATTTCTGTTTATGAAAAACCTTTGAAATAATTAACTTACGTATACAGGCAGGTTTATATCAAGCGCACCTGCAGTGCGTCCATTGCACGCGGACGATAATTCAAAGGAAGGAATTTAGCGAATACAGTTTAATCTTCATTATTAAGTACAACTTAATTCCACTCAGTGTGACTTCTCATTGACAAAGTTAAGTTGACATCAGTTTTTAAGATTTTATTGATACTCATTGTTTGTGAGGCAAATGTTTAAGAGGCAATTTTTCACATGGCTCTTTGTTTGAGTAGGTAACAGCTATGATAATCGTAAGAATTAATATATATTATTTATTGTTATAGTTTTACGTAATTAATTATTTTATGTAATTTATTTATACAATTAGTATCTGTTAAATTCTGCTGTCTGTATTATTACTGTATTTTATAGAATATTGTTAATTACTGTCCCTTCGATTATTATAAATTTATTTATTATTTTATATTTTCGGCATAAAATTATAAAAAAATACTTTACATTTGCAAATTGTTTAGTAAATACTAATCATATTTACCATACTAAAAATTACAGAACATTTTAACCATGTACATATTTGTCAACTTAATTTTTGCCATCTGGGTCAAAACAATTTCTTAATACTTTTGTCGTACTAATTACCTTTTTGGGTCTTTTTCAAAGAATTAAAAATATAATAAATTAACATAATTCAAAGCTTCAATTTTTTTTTTTTGTTTTTTATGAGGAATTATATACAATATGCAGGTATATAAATTAAGCAAAGGTTTTAGGTAAGTAAGTTTAAAACTATATATATTTTAAAATTTATAATTTAAAAATTGTAGAACATAAAATGACAGAAACTTTTTTTAAAAATGCCCAATGTAACTGATATTTTGCTTAAATTTTATGTAATGATAATACATTAGAAAATAATTAAACATTTCTCTAAATTTGGTGACTAGTTTTATTGCTTAATGCAAATCACAATTCTATAAAATATGTTTTTTATTTTCGTTGCGTTAAGCGAGTTAATTTTATTACTTTTGTAATTTAAAAAAGTCATTTATGAGCTTTTCTTATATTTTTCCATTTTTATATATGACTGAATTATTTTAGTAATCAATAATTGGACAAGAAGAAATCTTAACTAATTAAGCTCTTTATAAATATGCAATATTATATAACAATGCCTCTTATTAGAATACAACAAAAATATTATTTCATACATATAAAAATATTACATATATAATTAGTAGTATTGTATGCATTATCAAAATCACCAACATAAAACATTGTGTGTTTTATATTTGAAAAATAATATTTGTATTGAAATAAATTGACAAATAAAACTTAAGGTAAAAACTTACCAAGAAGCAGTGACGCTGGTAGAACCAAGCGCACTAATAATACCGAGATATAGTATTTATGCATTGTATTTATCTGAAAAAAAAATATATAATATAAAAAGTCGAGTAATATAAGAATATAATTTCAATTTACATATTCTAAAGATAAAATCCTCTTACATTAGATATTTTATAAATTGATCTATGCATTACTCATATCTGAATATTATTTATCAAAACTTATTTCGTATAACTTACTTTATACTAAAGTGTCCAATATACAAATAGCATTTGAAATTAAAACATCACTAAAAACTACTTTATTGTTTAAACACTTAGCAAAGTTTAAACTAATAGTTTTTGGTAAAATAAACTTTCGTACTTCCTATTCATTTTTGCATAGTGAAAATTTTCAAAACCAAAACACGACCACCTCTCACAAAATCCCTTATGACACTTGACATGTTGACACTGACAGGTCAGTTATAGAGTTAATTTGACCGCTCTTGTAATTTTGAATTTATATTTGTATTTATTTTGAATGTTTTCGTGAGTTGACAAACGAAACTTAGGATACTTCCAATAAAAGTTGACAAAACATATTTATATGTCGTAAGTTTTGTGTAATAATTTGTTTTGTAAGAAATAAAAGTTGTTATTATGGCAACATCATAATTGTAATTCGTAGTGCAGCTCAAATGTAAAGTTCTTTATAATTTTATCGGTTTTTGTGATTTTTATAAAATGATAAATTTACTAGTTTAGTTTTACAAATAAAAATTACGCTTCATATTTTATTTATAAAATGTTTTTTAATATATTTATTTATATTTATTTAAAGTGAAACCTTTTTAAGTGGTCTTGTCACTACACTAAATTTATTTTTATTGCGAATTAATGGCGTAGCCAGGTGAGTTTTCTTGTTTATTTCTTATTTCATCGTGTTCCATAGTTTTCAATTGTTTTGTCTAAATGTTTTTCATCGAGTAAAGTATTAGATTTCCTTCACGGTCAAAATTTTTTCACTTATCCTTCTGTATTACAAGAAAAAAAACGAATAGAAAGAGTAATGAACACGTATCGGGTTTGTTCCGAATTTATTTGCTAGGATCATTGTCATCACTTTCACTTTTTATTTACGCGTTTTGCTTTAATAGTGGTTGTAGTGTACATCGAAAAGCAGTCGCCATGGATGAGTGAGTTGCTCTTTTTGCTAATTGTATTGTTCATGTACCTTTGTTTAATCATGAATAAATTATGACACTCCTTCAATAAATATGTATCTATCATCGTTCGGCACGTCACATCGAAACGTTAATGTTGGCTTTAGTATATTGTAATAGATTGTGCACGCGCAATGTTTTGATATGATTTTGTGTGTTTATATTTGAACAGCACCATGTCGACCCTAACGAAAATGACCCGCACGGTAAAGAAACTTGAAGTGCCCAGACCCTTGAAATCGACGACCAGTTCCGCACATAACCGTAATTCTGTTTTAGATGTCAAAATTAATTCTGGTAAGAATCTTATTGAAGTATAAATCAATTTTATTAATTACATCTTTGTGTGAATTCAAATTAAAACAGTGCAATCATTGTGTACTGCAGTTTTTATATTTAATTGTTTTGTTCTTGACTTAAATTGCTTTAAAATAGGCATTATTTACTATTAAACTATTTTTTGTTGCAGTTGATGACCTAATAGTTTTGACGGAGGCGGTGGCGTACCAAATGATGCAAGGAAACTTTGACCGAGCACTGCAAAGCAATGTGGCCACTATGTATTCTAATCTTAAGCTTTACGGAGCCCAGCTGGAAGCACTCTATAAAGACTTTCTTGACAGGTCAGTTTTAAAATTGTATATTATCTAGCATTCAGATGGATGAGCCTAATCTAGTTTGTATAAGTATTAGATATTTGTTTCTGATGCGTGTGTTCAATTCTGCAATTTTCATAAAGTGTGTTTAGCAGCAAAAACTTAATAATCATTTTCTGTGAGCAAATTCTGAGAAGAGCAATGACTCAAAAGCCTAATAACATGTACAGAGCAAATTTTGCTTTTTTGCAAGTATTTATAATTTATAAATAATTTTATTTAAACCCATTTTCTTGAACATTAAATTTATTTTTCAGATATTTTGTTGTTTTCCGTAATGGATCTCAGGATGAACGGCTGGATAAAAAAACTAGACTTCATCTGCTTGAACTAATAGAATTGCGAGCTAAGCATTGGCAGGGATCTGATTATATGAGTCAATACTATAGACATCGTGGCACTCATGCTGAGGTACTAACTTCAATATTCATCACAGAAAAATGATGAGATGATATGTTTTAAAAAAAAGATTTCTTTTTAAATATTTGCTGACATGACATGACATTTTAAATATGTCTTGATAATTATATGCTGATTTTGCTCACCATTCCTAAGATAGACTTTCTTCACTCTCATGATGCCACGGGATAGCAAATCTGACAAGACCAACCAAATGTAAATTGGGATGCTGTTAAATTTCTAAATTTTATTATTTGGGTATTGAACCCAAGACCAGGCTTCAGCCTTATAATCTAGTAAAAAATTAAACATTGGACAAAAAGGCAGTTGGGCAAATATGCCATTGTTAAACATGTATTTTTTCGCTATTTATTTATGAGACACTTATTGATATTGGGCAGCTTTAATATTTATGCAAAGATTGTTCATATTCATTTGCTAATAATATCGTCCTGGCCTCCCACAGCCGCTTCTAGTGCCGACGATGGAGGGGTCGGGCGGAGGCGGCGCGGCGTCACCCACGCTGGCTGCGCCCGCCGAGCCGCCCACGCTGCTCGGCCCCGGCGAACTCATCAAGCCCTCAGGCAAATTCCCCAAGCCCACCAAGATACCGGGCAAGAACTACTCCAAGGATGAGGTCGTCATACGCAATGCAGACTCAGGGAAAGGTCATCTATCTATTTATTTACTTATCAAAATGATTAGGATATTTCTTAATTTCAGAGAATACAGTATCTTATTTGTTATTTCTTTTTATATAATACAGTCTCTCTCTCCAGCAAGATTTTGGGTTCTGCATGGATGATGATATGGTGGATACAAACTTGCATGATTCCAATTAGATTATACCATATAAGTAATGTTTATTATTCCTCGTTTATAAAAGTTGCATGATTGTGGCAATGATCAGATATTTTATTAATTACGAATATAGAGGTTTCAAGGTTTAAATTTTTTATTTATGGTATAGATGACATTTTTTAATTTATATTATATTACTACTTTCCAAACTGTGTTGAGTAAATTATTTTCAATTGATTTCTATATAGTTTTGTAATGATTATTATTATTTAGGATATTGTAATTTGATTGTATTAGTTGTTTTCTATATATTAGTTTATTTTACATGAGTCGAGCAATATATCGCGACGTAATGGAGAGGTGAGTTGGTTGTCTGAAGTTCTGTTGTGGTGTTGCAGTGATGGGTATCAAGGGCAGGCGGGTGCACATGATCGAGGAGCTAAGTGATACGATCATATCGTTTCAGCGAGGTATGAGAGCACGAGGGACGCGAAGCTTGTGCATGGTGTGCCGGGCTATACTCTAAACTATCACAACTCCTTCATTATTTATACTAATGTTTTAAATATACTCCTATACCAATAACTAACATAATCGACAATAATTTATTAATCCACTCATTATCACTTAAAAAAGTGATCGGTTACGGTTTCGACTATATTAACAAGCCTGCCTACTAAAGCATTATCTAGCTGAGCTTCCGACGTTCACAATAAATACATAATGTCGTAATCGTTTTCATGTTGACGTGTTTTCAGTGAGTCCCGGAGCTAAGGAGCGCCTTGTCCAGATCACCGGGCCCAACGAGGAAAACGTCAAGTGAGCATGAAATATTATGAATATACTATTTTATTTATATTTTATTTCGCAACTCGAGAAAGTTTACGATATCGTATGATATCGAGAGCATTGACAAAGTTCTGTGTAATAATGTCTGAATGAGTCCCCGCGTCGGCAGCCACGCCAAGCACCTGATCGGCGACACCATCCGGCGCAACGCGTCGCCCGTGCGGCTGGAGGGCGCGCTGGAGGGCGGCGCGCTGGCGGCGTCGCGCGCGTCGCTGGACTCGGCCGGCTCCGACGAGCGCCCGCGGGAGGTGAGCCCCGACCGCCGCCGTCTCGGACTACTTTATTTTCTTTCCATCGCGTTTTGAGTGAGTTCCTCTGTCTGCTTTCAGAAGTCTCCCCACAACAATTCCAGAGCTTTGCTGCATAGTTTCTCGACGAACGATGCTGCGCTGGGAGAGTATAAATATACCGTAACTTTCGGGGAACATTCCATCAAGATCACGGGCAACAATCTGGACCTTGTTAAGGTATTCGAGCATAGGTTATGAATTCATGTGAATAGTGACATTGAAAACGATGTGCCTTTTTATGTATATTTTATTTTTAAAAAAATATCGCATAGAAAATGCAATTGTATCGTACTTAAACAACAGTAAATTACTAAAAACTATTTGCCACCTCCCTGACTTAATAATAAGTTATGATTTGTGTGTGTGTAAGTAAATTGTTAAAACTCTTCGGGGGTAATTGGGCGAAGTGCTGCCTTAAGCTCCCTCGCCCTTCTATTATCAGACCAAATCACCCATTTATCAGCATCCCCCAGAATAGTGATGTATGCACCACTAGTGGCCACTCGAGGGCATCTTGTAAATTAAGTAAGCTTTTTTTTTTCGAGGCAAAAACCCTAAGGCCCTACATGTTAATCCGGCCCACCACTAGCGTCGGTCCGATCTTGGGCTTGAAATGATAATCGGGTACTAAAACAAAAGCCAGTTATGAAAACACTTAAAAGATTTGTATTATAGTCGTCAATCGTATTGTAAATATTATTTAATCTCGCTTGATAGGTACGTTTTATTAATACGCAATGAAAATTATCGCAATTCATATTGTCGTAAATATGCACACATGGTTCAAATTATTTTATCATTTTTCTATTTTTATTGAAATTTCTAATGAAAATGAATATAAAAAAGTAACTCTATAACCATGACAATTAATCTTCGCGACGGCTACTTAGATTCGATTTTCCATGAATTTGCAACGTTTGGTTTGTTTGATACACTACGATAAAGCCATCTTAATTGGAACAGAAAATAATCGAGGTTGACGTATGTACACCCTGCATTCCCAACACAAAGTGCACATTATGACGTCATAGTCGGTATAAAGACTGGAACACTCGGTTTTCTTACAACTTGAAGTATAAGTAATCACACACACACATACAGTGGTTGTCCTAACGAGCGAACTGTCCTCCAGACGGCGAAGCTGGTGCTGGACGAGTACTTCGAGAGCGCCGGCGCGCTGGAGGCGATGGCGCTGGGCTCGGGCGACTTCTTCACGCTGTCGCAGCGGCCCGCCGCCGCGCTGCTGCTGCGCGACGACGCCGCGCTCAACGGCGCCGACGACGACGTGTTCGCGCCGCCCGCGCCGCCCGCCGACGACGGTACGCAGGCCCTCCCCGCTACCTCGGCATATATTGAGAACGTATCACCGAGGATAGGTCTCATATGAAAACTACTAGTTAATGGCATGGAACTATAAATTTTACGAATAAAGTTTAACTCGCATGGGAGACTTTGGTAGAGAGATTACTTCGATTACTTTAGTTTATACAAGTAAAAGATCGCTAACATTAACCGTTTGGCGCTGATCGCAATCGCATGGGTTATTAGGAATTTTCAACTAAAAATCGCGTGACATATAATTTATTTAAAGCTGACTTTTTTTTTTAAATATTAAACGCAGTTTTAGTTTGTTTGATATCACAGTAACAACATCGTGTCATTACCTTAGAATCCGATTGAGTATTTAAAAATTACAATATTATTTATAATTTATGTATTTATTATAATTATGTATTATATCATTTGAAAGTGTAATTTCAACTCACTGACCATTTCGAACCACGGTCACGGCGGTGTTTTCCAAATTAATCGTCATTATTCGGCCATTATTAATGTTTATCACCCGCCTGTATCAATAAACCACCAGTTTTGCAGAATCGAAACTATCGCCGAATGTAATTGTAAAATACAAACTATAACATATAATTAAAAGAATTATACAATAAATATAATAATAATCATAAAAATCTAATTGTATAAAGTCGCTTCTCGTTTCTTTAATTGAATAGATGATAAGAATTTTTTATTTTAAATATTTTCACTTTTGCTCGCGTTCGAAGCACGAGCAGATGAATAATAGTTTGGGAACTTATTATTATTCTATTACTGTTCTTTCGAGCCGAACGCAGTAGTTATCTGATCTGTAACAATAAAAAAAACACAAAGCAAGTCGGTCCGGTAAAAAACTGCTAGCGATAGTCGATTCTGCATAACGCGTGTGCGGCCGTGGTCGGTGGCGGTGTGCGTGTGTGCGAGCTGTGCGTGTGTGTGCAGCGCCCGACGACGCCGCGCCGCGCCGCCCGCGCTTCTCGCGCGCCGCCTCCACCGACAAGAGCGCAGGTAAGCGCCCCCTACACGCGCGCCACTTCTGCCTAGCTGTAGCGTTGGCATTCGTTGTTTACTAAACTTATTTATTATTTTGTATTTTAAATATAATTTAAGAGACATTATTATATATTTCATACTCACGTCATCATTTTTTACTTTTTAAATTTATAACACTAATTAAATATCAGTTTACTTTTTAAATCTATCTATCTATGCATACTGTGACTGACACGCATAATAAAAGTGTAATTAAAACTGCAACATGCTAAAGGCCTGTAAGATAAGGTTTACTTTAACTCTTGCTTTTGTAGCTTTGTTTGATGCCGATTTATATACTGAAACGCACTTCGATATAAATATCTTCGATATGATAAAAAATTAAATGTTACTTGTATGCACATATTTAAGATCAATATTAATATTTTAAAAAGGGGTTTATATATTTTTTCTATGTACGTAGAGTAGTATTTTTAATAATGATTTAATCGCCGATTGTCTTACAGGTTTATTTTAAAGGTACAGATTAACTACATCTATGGCATGGTACAAATAATCTTAAAAGCGTTACGACACATTTTACGTTCTAATCTCTCCGCAGACTACAAAATCTAAACTGCCTCTAAACATCTCGCAACGAACGAATTGAGTACATGTCGAGTACGCGGTCGCAGGTGGCGCGCGGCAGACGTACTCGTACGAGACGCTGGTGCAGTACGCAGACTCCCCGCTCAGCAAGCTGCCGCCCGCCGGGCTGGCCGCCTTCCCGCCCGAGCTGGCGCGCAAGGTAACGCTGTCGGCCCCGCGCCCCGCGCCCCGCGCGCCCCCGCCGCCCTGCCGCCTGTGGCCGCCGCTGCACCACCCTAACTACCTCGCCGCCCTGCTTTGTCGCAACTTCTACTAGCGCACTGCTTCCCCTACCCGGCCTCCGCCCTCCTCCGCGGGGGCTTACGTTTACGAGGGCGATCTCCGTTTCGAACGTAATAGTACATAGACTTTGTGTAGAAAATTTTGTACGATTATACGATTGTTTTCGGGCTCGTATCCGCAGCCTTGATTAACCGTCGTACTTCGATTCGTGGCGATCGCGTTCGTGCGTGACCCCCTGCACGATTCCTAACAAAAAAGCTTTAAACCGCACGACTGCATGCGACCGCTTTCAATGAATGCTAGTAGTTAAACGACTAGAAAAAATCTAAATCTCTGTGACCGATGTGATATTCTTACTCTATACCGTATTTATTCTTTGGCAGAGCCAGCTACTCTAGATTATTACGCTAAGCATAAATTAACTTGTGAGGTTGGCGTTAGAAGCATATGATCTCACGTAATGTAACGTAAGTTTACATTAATACGCTATTTATACGCTCCCACCGATATATTTAATGTAGTTGGTTTATGATGACCCGTAAATCGCGAGCGAACACGACAAATACTTTTAATAATATAGTTACTCGAATCGAAATTTGATACAGGTTTGATTCAAAGCAATATTAAGACTGATATATAAAATGTTATGGACTGATTTAATTTAATTTTTATAAGATTAGAATTATAGATGTTATATATTTCCTGTTGATTATTGATAAATTTTTATGATAGATATTTTATATATGTTTATATGACTTGTTAATTGATAAGAAAATTTTTAATGTTCATGCTGCTCCGACAGAATGGATATACGTGTGGCGTTCCGTACAGGTAGGCGAGCAAGATGCGTCACCTCTCAATCGATATATTTATCATTTGAATATCAATATTTAGATTTGGTTCGTGTTTTGTTGTGTTGTTTTAAAAATTACCAGTGTTAATTATCATTGTCCTTTTCTGATTTTTAAATAAATTTGAAAAACGCTGTGTCTTTGCTTAATCTGTGCTTTCATTCCCACTATTAAACGGAACTGCACCCTGCGCTTACTATCACTACTACTAACACCATACTTAACTATAATGCTTTGAACGACATAATGATAATCATAACAGGTTGTTGACGTTTCGTTAAATTTTAGTTAATTATTTTATTAATTAATAATTTAATTTTAAATAATATTTTTAAGCATAAGATTGCTGTACAGCAACATGTACTTTTTATTATAATTATTTCAAACATTAAAACTAAACTACTTCTAATTAATAATTTACACCATAAATGTAAAAAAGTTGCAATAGCAGGTAAGATAATAACGCTAATAAAAAAAGCGCTTAATTTAATATATTTTGCCACCAACCGGTAAGAACCACGAAATATCCCATAATTGACGAAATAGTTCGTGTAAGAACATACGGCGAAGAAGGAGGACGCCGCTAGTGGGCTAACAGCGTTATTGGTGTGTACAGAGTTGCCTGGAGTTCGACAGCGTCAGCTACTTGAAGAGAGTGCGCAGCGCCGCCGGAGTGTGCCTCACCCTCGACGCGCCCGACTCGCCCGAGCCCGAGTGACGCCCCCCCCCCCCGCACGCCTCCACCCGCACTGTAGCACGTAGCGCCCCCTCCCTTAGCACAGCTTCCCGACGTACCCGCCCGCTCCGCTCGTTCACGAGCGGTCGGAGTGCGAGTACGTCGACTTGTATTTTTTAGGTCTGAATTCTCTTGTCGCTTTAGCCGTCCGTCTATTGACTTTTTTTTTGCTTACACGAAATGTGACTAATTTAGCGGACTTACTACCTACTAAAAGTATTAGCTCACCAAAATATTTATTTATTTAATGTCAGTATATCGTATACCGTGATTTTTAACGATTATATACTCTCGAAACTGAGTGTGGATCTAAATGATGAAAATTGTGATAGATATTTTCGAATATAAATTCCTTTTAAAGACAGATGTTAGATATTTTAGTTTGCAAAAATGATCTCTTAACAGATTCTTAAAAATTTGTTACGTTTTAGTATTTTACGAACCCCAATAGAACAAGGTCTAGAAGAGAAACCGCAATTTTCTAGAGATCCATTTGAGTGTCACGAGTTAGTTAACTTTTATTGTATATATTGACTAAAGGAACTGTTTGTTTCAAAAGTCACAGAGTGATTCCATTTATTTTAAGAAGAATGCATGCATTTCTTTGTGTGTTTGTATACTCATATTCAGATTTGTATCTAGTGTCTAGTCCTGTGGCGAAGGTGTCGATTCTCACTATGTCTAAGCTTTTATGTTTCAGAGAAAGCCTGTCAATTTAGAGTCTATTAAAAGAATAATAAATAAAAATTATTAACCTGATGTGAATTTATATTTACGTTGTTATTATTATTAGTAGGTATTTTAAATCGCTGTGCACTAAACCAAATAAATTATAAGTAATTGTTGTTATAATGTAAAAAAAAATATTATACTAACGTTGTTGTCAGGCTTTCTCCAGATATTTATTTATATAGAGTATCTCGAAAAAGTAAAACAGAAATATCTATTACGTGTTACATTAAGACTGTTAAGGTTATTGCTCTTTAGCTTTGATCGAGAATATTATAGAGTTTATACAAACATATTATATCTTATACAAAACTTTTGGCAATTATAAACATGTTATAAGCAACTTGGGTTAGAAATATTTTTTATATATCGATTCTTATAAACTTGAAGCTACAAATTATCTTTACAAATGTTACTATCCAATACACACGGGTAGATATTTTGCACTTTATTTATAAGTCGTTGGAAAATAAAATTTGTTCATTGCACATTTATGAATGATTCACGAGGCAAAAATTACCATTTGGTGCTCATTGGTATTATTATCGTTAAATTTAATTTTGTTTACACTTTTTTTTTTTGTTTTACGTCCAAAGTAAAGGCAAGGCTATATTGTGAAAATTTATGATATATACTAAATTTTCTAATAAACCAAGCGTTTTATTATAACCTACTCTCCTGTACTGTATTTTATATTTAATTTGGTTTAAAATAGTGGTATTTTTATAAATATATTCCCTAAACATTAACTATTCCAAAATATATAAATATATAGGTATAAAATATGGTTGTTTAGAAGTAGAGAATCAAACATTTTTTTTGTTAAATTGTAAATCGCTAAAGCATTAGATATAATTAGAACAGATTTTTTTCTAAAATTAATTCCTATATCGTCAGTGCCGTTAATTCCAAGGACGTGCGCCCTCTGCGTCTTTAATAATTGTTATTTTGTTGTATAGTCAGCGTCATATATAAAATTACAGACAACATTACCAAATACATAGAAATATCAACTGATCAATAACATTCGTACAAACAAAGTCGTCAAATTATTTAAACCATCCATTTTGCCCAAATATATCGAATCCTATCCTTCGTTTTATTATAAAGTTCCATTTCAGCTGTCAGAAATATTATGATAGTATATAAATATTCATATAAAAGTGTACCTAAAATGTATTGCGATAGGGTTTGTTTTCATTGTGTTCCATATGTTTCTGTGTATTTGATAATCTCGTCTATTACATTATATATGAAGCTGACTACACGAAATGTCTCAGTTGTAAGAAAATAAATTACAATGCAACATGTTTCAAGACGAAAACAAAACATAAAACATTTTTAGGTGTTCATAATAAATAAATAAGTACTTTATTAAGGTAAAAAAAGACAAAAAAACTAAACTCATAAGATATAATTGATAAATATATTTACAAAATAAATAAAATTTTATGCTGTACAACATTCATACTCCTGCAGTTCATAATTATAGTAAACGAAATTTCAATAATTAAACCTCTCCCCGTGCGATCTGATATATATATAAAGAAATGCTAGTTTCATGTACTAAATTAATACAACCATTTCAAGCGATAAATTATAAAATAAGTATTTCCTTTCTGAAATTACAAATAAAGTGAATCCATTGGTGTCCTCAGTATATTATTATTGGGAGGGCCTCGAATGCTAAACATGATGACAAAATTCTTCGCGAAATTTCACTATTACATTTTGTCCTACGTTTACTTGAAAAAAAAAATGAAATATAGTTTATTGATCGCTAATATGGTTATAAAAATGAGTACTGTCTATCCTGCCCCTACCTGGGCGTACGTCCATGTTGATGTCGACGGGAATACATGATAGAATATTTAAATAGAACACTAACGGTCTATGTTTATACACAGCCGACTCACTTATTCGCAGTTAGAGAGAAAAAATAAATATATATCTTTCTTGAGAACTTCTTTTCAAACAAATATTTCGGTAATCCCCTAAAATACAAATAAAAACATAAATTTACCTAATAACAATTAAATGTAAATAACGTTTTACATTTCAGACGTTATTTGATAATTAAATTCTACGATTTGTTCTATACATTGTTTATAAAACTTATAATTTATTTACTATTGTTTTTATTTGATTTAGGAGCGAATAATAATATTTGCACTACAGCTATGCTAATATGTTTGCACAGATGCAAACAAAATCTAATAAGATTGGAATTACTTAACCACGAAACATAACAATAATGATCCATAGATATACATAGTAGCTATCGAACAATTTATCTAACGCAGAATTGATACTCGTTTGATACATTTTATAAATGTTAATAATAATAATTTATTCTTCAATATTACAAATTAAACTTTTTTACAATGGCACACAATTTTTAATATGCATGGCAAGTTTCATATTTTGTCCATTACGATTCTAAATTATAACTGTATACTATTGTAAATATTATTGATTTTATAAATACTTCACGGGACACGAAAGTCACTTTATCTTACAAATAAATGCAATTAAAATTACTAAGTCACCTTTATATTACGTCAATCGAGCAATTAACAGTTAACATCGAAGCAAGGGCTTATAATTATTCATTAATTGCATCCGGAATGTCACTTTATTGCGATTACTATATATTTAAGTATTGTCTTAGTTTTATTTAAATTATTTATAGAATTCTGGATGCCATTTATTATTGGATAACTATACTATTGATTGAATCTAACGATAGGCTTTGGCGAAAGTGTGACATTTTTGAATATTTTCACTTATGTAAACATTCTCTGAATGAATTTGACAGGACTTGAATACTTTTGGTGTTAAGAGAAAGAGATGGCAATATTGTCTGTGCGCTGTCAAATTAGTTTAGTTCACTTCTCTTCTGTTCCACCTGCACCAAGGTTACTGGTAATAACAGTGTAGGACTCGGCTATAATTATCTCATCAAAAATTATGTCTTATGTCAGCATTAATGTATAACATACATTATGATTAAATATGAGTTAACTAGACACAGTGGATGACATGTGCGCCGACAGAATTATGTTCAAGGGCATTACACTTTTAGGTATATAATACAATATAGTATTAACGCCAAATAGTTCATTTAGTACGTAGCAGTAGAAAATGATTGAGGAGTACATTGAATACATCACCTGCCGGCGGCCATGCTGGACGTGAAAGCGGCTGCTGTACTGAGTTAAGATTTAGATAGCGTTTAAGTGGCCAAGATAAAGGCTTAGTGTGTAAAACGCGCTAAACCCTTTTGATGTGTCAAAAAAATGATGTCGTTAGCAAAAGAACGCCTTTAAAGTTGACAATATTTGCTAGAATATTGTTAATACAAGCGAAGAACGGGCTGGGCCATAAGCATCAGACTGTTCAGTTCCGTTCGGCCAGCTTGTCCGTGATGTTGGCGGCCCGTGTGCGTGCGTGCTGCATGATATCCACCGACAAGTCCTCGACATTCGTGTATCGACACTTCTGGAAGCTAAATAGATCTGATATGAAGCCAACGATTTCCGCTTGGAAAGTCTCGCAAACGACTTTTAGTCGCTCGCGAGGTCCGAGGAAGCCCCAAACGAGTACCGGCAACAAATGCTCCGATATGGAGTAGAAATGCGACATGAACCCGTCCGGGTACTGAAGATACCGTCTCTTCGCTTTTATCACCGACCAAACGGCTGTCGTTAACGCCTGCAAAACATTAATCATTTAGCAAATAGTTTAAGCCCGGAAGAATAAATCGAAACAAGTATGGGTATTCGTTTCACTCGTATGTGTGTGAGGCGTGTATAATATCGATGAGAGCAGAGACACGTACGCTCTCCTTGAACCCGTCGGAGAGCCAGCGGTTGCGCACGACGGCCAGCACGGAGGCGGGCGGCGCCGCCAGGTCCTCGAACGCGTCCAGCAGGATGTAGTCCAGCACCACGTCGTAGAACGACACCACCTGTCATTATGGTAATTTGTTGCATTACGACTGATGTCTGGTCTCGCGTATAACCTTGACTTTAATCTCTCTTAATACCCTATAAATGTATTAATTACTTAAAGGCTACACTGCATATACGCTCCTTATACAACATTAAGATGATAATAATTAAACATATTCTTAGCACACCTTGAGTGGTTTTTATTATAATTACTAGAAGTTAATAAATAATTATTACGAGCTTCGAGTCTCTCGAGAATCGTATTGGAAAAGTGGTCTTAGTGGTGAAATAAAAAAAGCGTCAATATGTGAAAGTCGCAAGTTCGATCCTGACCTCTTGGTCTATTATCGTTTCCACTCATAACACAAGTTTTGCGCCTAATTAGAGGGGTCAATATGTATATTAATAATTTCTTAAAACTAGTAGTTTTGTAGGCATTGCTGGTATTGTTTTTAAAAATAATAAGCAATTATTTATTTTTATTAATCGATTTTGCCATAGTTCAGGCATGTCTTTGATTTTATGGAACAAAATAATAATCTTTATGTCGATATTTAAGAGCAATGTAATTCAATGATAATGAATATACATGGTGATGCAGAAGAGTCAGTCTTACAATATATTACACTATAATCGATGACATTTTCCTTACCTTGACTCCTTTACTCCTCAGTTCGCTTTCAATATTATGCCAGTTTGCGACGTCGCTCGTCCATGAAACCATTTCTTCGTATGCAACTAAAAATTCTTTCGGTTCCTGAAAAACATATAAACGATTCAAACCAACTGTATGAAAATTATCTATATCTGGCATGATATGAAAAAATAGAAATCTTATCTGAAGCTGTAAGTTTTGGACTTAATGACATAATTATACTTCCTTATTTTTGTGCTAATTTCGAACAATTAAGGTATTGGACGAGCCGGTTGGCGTGGTTGGCTTGCCTTTCGTAGGTTCGATTCCCACCCAGGACAGATATTTATGAGCATGAACATGTCTGTTTGTGCTGAGCCTGGGTGTAATTATCTATGTAAGTATGTATTTACAAAAGAAAAATAGTATATCAGTTGTCTGGTTTCCATAGTACGAGCTCCGTCCCAGTATATTATTATTATTATTGCGACATAGGTATAATAAAGCGGATGTCTAAAACGTCATCTGAATTCCCATGGTCGACTCGCCTTGTCCGCGAAGAGCAGCAGGTCGGTGAGCACCTGCCGGCCGGCGTCCACGAGCCACGCGCGCACGTCGGCGGCGCCCAGCGCGCGCTGGAAGGCGGCGCGCAGGCACCACAGCTTGCACAGGAACTCGGCGTCCGAGCCGCAGCCCACCACCTCCGTGCGGAGCGTTCTGCCGCGCGACGCCGGCCCCGGTTATGTGTTTGGGTACACGTGTAGCGTGATTTATCAAAGCTTCATAATATCACTTTACATAATATTGCGGAAACTATTTTCTTTAATATGTCCCAAATCTCAAGTTGTGTTGCGCTTAGGAAGTTATTAAATAACATCGATTAAAACGAATTAAAAAATAAATATTTATCGCATCTCACCTGTAAGGTATTCCACCTTCTAGCTGTTTGACAGCCATTTGATACAGTTCATAATTTTCTATTTCGGCTACGGATTCTGCTAAATCGTCAAATTCTCTCAAGTCTGCGACCTAAAAAAATACTAATAATATTAGGGTTTAAGAATTATGTTGTAGATACCTACACGTTACAGAAATAACAACCATTCAATTTAATTGAAATCAAAATGAGCGAAAACTTATTTAACAAATTAAGTATATAGATGATGACGACACAAGTGTATACACACTTACCATTATCTATTACTATAAATCTGATTTTAAGTTTGATGAAATAAAACTTTTTACGTTTAGTCTGTTGTAATGACGAGCTCGTTAAGATTTTTCTTTATAACAATTTAATGTGTCAATATTCACGAATACAAAACACCACAACTCATTGGGATTGGCATTAAATTCGATACCTATGCACACGTCCATACAGAAATTGGGCATGTCCTTTACTTTTACTAACAAATTATTTGTATAGAAGTCAAGTCAAGCTATTTTTGAGAATAGTGGGTTTTTTAGTTTAGGTTTAAAGAATATTTATTCCCATAATTACGTAAGAACAATGATAAACTTAAAATTAGTTATAACATTCGTCGTTCGTTGTTACATTAGTCGACATTTTATTAATTCATACTCATTTAACACATTTTGACTACTTGCTTAGAAGCGAATGATCTTTTGTAAGATACGCGGCTAGTCGTGTCTTAAATGTGTTAAGCGAGTTTACATTTCTTATGTTTGAGGGTATTTTGTTAAAGGGTTTCCTTAACGTACCCAACCCTCCAATTCAGCGTTAAACTGAGACAAGAGATATGACGTCGTAATATGTTGAACTATTGATATAAATAAGTTTATAATCAGCTTTAACTAATAATACCTGATCTTCAGCTGAAGCAAACGATTCCGCACTAGAGTGATGCTCCTTCCTCGTGTGCTCCGATGTAGTGTGCGAAGAAAGCAGGCGCGTGCGTCGGCCCACGGAGCCATCTCCCCCCGGCCCCCCACTTTCAGACCTAAAGAGCACTGATCGCTGATCTAAGAAGAGCAACTCGCATCTCTCCTGCAAGCAAGCAGTTAACGTGTTTAAAGTCTTTCAAATAGATTCTGTCGTTATAAAACTTTTAATCTCATTTTAAACAAGTAACCTTAATTAAGCAATTTATAAAATTAAAAAGTAATATCTACCTAAACCAAAAAATATTACAATATTATTAAGATAAAGCTAACCTACCCTAACCAATTAAAATAAAGTCAGAAGGCCTTCATGCAATACTGTTAAAGGTCTTGGTAGGTACTCCAAATCCCTTCATCAATTATTCCAAAAATCATCAATTATATTGTATCGCTAGGTTCGGTTCGAGTCAGCCAACCTAACTACAGGCACAAGGGACATAACAGCGTTCCAAGGCTGGCTGTGCATGCTTTTAGAATTATAATGTTTCCGACAGGGTCAATGTCTATGGGCGGTCGTGATAATGTATAATCAAGTGAATCACTTTCTTTATAAAATAAAAATATATATGTATATGATTTATATAGTAAGTAAAACAAGCGAATAGTGCTTAGTCCTTAGGAGAGGTCCACTTACCTGCAAGAGGTAAGCGTTCTGCAGCAGGTCCTGTATCTCCCTGCAGAACTCGGCCTCCTCGGGCGAGGTGAGCGCGAGCGTGCCCGACACGCCGCCGCGCGCGCCCGCGCTGAACGCGGCCAGCGCGTCCTCCCAGTAGTTGATGCTCGTTTCCAGCGCCTCCATACCTGCCGATACATCACGACTCTATTAGCGCGTCTATTTAACTTACTTTTGAGGTTTTATTTAAAGTGAATAAATTGAAAATTGATTTTGTGAGTGAATATATACAAATTACTGATTTATATGCAATTCTATTATACATTCTCGAAGTGCATACTTATTTTGTCTAACGATAAAATAAAAAACGGTGACAATATTGAAAATATATTTGTTTTCAATATTATAATTAATAGGAATTCGTACAATGAAAACACTTTTTGATTATAATTTATTTTTATTGTATAATTGAAGGTTATATTCTTTTAATTCCACATATACTTATGTGTTGAAATTCATTATAATCTCAAATTTGTGGCATAATGCATGCTCCATTCAATAGCTGTTTCGTGTTTACCTGGTGGTAGGGCTTTGTGCAGGCCCGTCTGGGCGAGTACCACCCACTCATCAGATATTCTGCCGCTAAGAAGTAATACTTAGTATTGTTGTGTTCTACCGGCACAAGGGACATAACATCTCAGTTCCCAAGGTTGGTAGCGCATTGGCGATGTAAGGAATAATTGTAATTTCTTAACTCGCCGCTGTCAATGGGCGGTGGTGACCACTTACCATCAGGTGACCCATTTACCCGTCCGCCAAAATTGCCAAATGTGATAAACTATCCTGTAATCTGATGTGCACTATCCATTGTTCTTTTTTTTACATTGTTATAAAGTTACAATCCAAAGTTTTACAAAGTATATTAAACCTTTTAAATATAATTTTAAAAAGTACGGTATTATTTACTAACTATATACTATCAACCTAATTTTACATAATTCAATAAACAAGGATGTACATATCTGCAGTCTTGGGACTATTGAAACTTTTTCAACAGTGTATACTTTGTCAATATAATTAATAAAAAATATAAACAAGACAAAAAATAATACCATTAAAGTAAAAATCTTTAAAAAGAATTTAAATCACATTCGTTTACTACTATACTGGCAAATTGTTTTTAAAGTCACTACTATACACAACATATTCATCCTAATTTTAAAATATTTAACATTTATATTAAAGAAAGATCACATCCTTCATAGAGGATGTTTCCGGTTGGTCGTGACTTGATTGCTGCAAATGTTGTAAAGAATTTTTTTGATTTGCACTACAGTTCAGTCCTTGTAGATTTCCTGCGATGGCTGTCAATGTTTCAACTAGTCTCTCCTCTATTAAGCATCTTCTGTCTTCTTGCACTCGCATCATATTGGCTATTGACTCTAAAGCCTTGGCTATTCGTTCTTCAGCTGCTATTCTGCGGTCTTCTAAGTCCATGGCCCAGTCTGGTGGAGGTGTGACAATGGTTGAATTTTCTGAGAATAAAATAATTATTGTTAATGAAAATTAAAAGATTTATAAAAGCCAATGCAAAAGCCAATATATACACATATAGACAGACTATGACCATGTCTCTCCATAAGCCAGCAATAATAGCTAGCATTGATTTCAATAGTACTAAAATATTTTATAATTGATAAAACAATTTTTGTAATAATTATTTTTAAGTAAAGATACCTGTAGTTAATCTTCTTTTGGGAGGAACTTTAACATCTTCTGTGTCTTGATCTTCAACAATTTTCAATTGATGTTCAGAGTCAGAGTCTTCCGAAAGAAATATTTCTAACTTTTTCGAGGAAGGCACCGGAGTTTCTATTCGTTCACAACCATTCCCATTGATATTCAAAGCTCTCAATTCAATATCATTAAGCATTATTTTCTGACAACTACCTGAAGAATTTAATTGATTTTGTTGTATATTTGCTGCCTTTTTTCTACATTTGTGTCTCCATTCAAACCAATACTACAAAATAAAATGTTATAGATTTAATATATAATAATATACAATTTATTACCTTAAAATAAGCAAAATTTTACAAATAACAAAATATTTTTATACTCATTAGTTGTTAATATAAAAATGGAATATTACAAATAACAATGCTATTCTATAATTCATTATTAATATATTTAATATTGTTCAATAATGTATAATGTCACCTTCTTCCATCCTTCAGGAGACTTCTGTGCTCCGTTTTCTACAGCATTTAATTTTTTTGCGACCATGGTCCATTTGACTTTAGCTGCATGAAGCCCCACCGGCGAAAATGGTGTGCCGCCTGATATGTCTTTATTTTCTTCTAGATAATCAACTAATATTTCTAATTGTCGCTTAATTATCTTCCTAGGAGGTGCCATCTGTAATAAAAAAAAAACAAGTATTCAGATTTAAAACAGTAATATTCAAGATTTAAATGATCGACTGTGTTAATCATTAAAATTGTTTGTTTTTGCGGACAAATTTAAAATAAGAACAATTTTTAATGTAAAAAATCATTTTATCTTCACTTACCTTAAAAAAAGAAGAACACTTAATTCACTAACTGAAAACAAAACAAATCGCGCGCGCGATTGTTTGACACAAGCAATTTCTTTCGCTAATGCTAAATTTGATAAGAGACGTAATGGCGACCGCTATTGTAATGACATTTTGTATGGAATAATAGATGTCGATTATGACAAAAATAATTCTAGTTGATATTGTAATGTTGGTATTATAAAAGTAGCGCCCCCTTACGAATAAATATTATAACGTTCACTTTGCCTCTAAAATAAATACCTAGCGTGTCGTTATAACTTTCTATGATAGTGATAGATGTCGCTATTTTAAGCGACAACTTGTTTCACGATCATGAAAATATTTTGTGAAATAAAACGACAGTACTAAATTTAAGTAAAAATTTAACCTACAACTTGTTATCACTTTTGTATATACAAATAACTAACATTACGAATTATAAGACTAACAATGCCATCTAGCGTCGAGTAGCTTACTTACTTTCTTAAGTAATTTATAACTGTTTATTAATATAATATCGATTTCACCTCACATGTTAGGAATAACAAGGGAATAAATATACTGTGCATTACACAGCGCAGTTAAACAATTTTTGTGAGTGTTGATTAAATGAGTCGCTAAAATAAAAAGACAAAATCACTATCTTAATATAAATGTATCAAACATTTTTTTCCCAGACCTATCTACCAACCAGAGACATCAGACTAATACATTTTGTGTATAAGTATTTGGTAATATGCGATTTTATTCTGCTTTACGGCGTAACAAAGTTTAGCTAACAGCAAAGGAGATTTTAATTCAGAGGCATATGTGCAAACATATGTCTCCTCGAATCACATAAGATTGTGACATGGGAAATTTCGTTAACTCGAAAAGACCAAAGGGTTTCAGGACCTTCGACTCTCAAGTACTTTCCGAGTCACTATGCTTGTATCCACTGCCTAAAACACGTATATATATACAAGTAAAAGCCTGGTAGAGTACTTCAAAATATGTTTAAATAAATACAAATATTAATATTTTTTATAAAATATAAGTTTATATTATATTATACTTATTATAAATTAATAAATCCTTATTAAAACGATATAAACGGCGTCATCATCATCGCCAGAAGCTGTATGTTTATTGCGCTAGACCAAAATTCGAAAACGTCACATGTTTTTATTAACGACAATAATAGTTATTAAAGGAAACTAGAGTATTAGTCTGACGCAGGTATTATTAATATTAATGCAGGTATTCATATTTTTTTCAACAACAATTTTTTTTTTTAATTAGAACATTACTTGTTTTTGTTATTATGGTATAACAACATACATAATTACTTGCATTCAATGCACTTAAAGATTTTGTATATATCATGAATTCAATTACACCGGCTCACTTACGGTTAAACAAAGCTATATGAAGTATTTCTGTTTTACGGACATTACGGTAAAACAATTGGTAAGCCTTCACAGACAGGCCTACACAAACCATACCACCGAAGTCTACGGAGCGGCCTTTTGAGTAATGACCACATACTTCTCTAGAGGAAATTTTTTATTTACAAAAATTTAAAACAACATCAAACAAATAAAAAACATTTAAGTCAGGCCCTTGGATTAAGCCATCGCTGCTTAATTTAATAACTTTATGAATAATAATTAAATAAGTATGACATTCTAATTGTTATACGCGTCACATGCTAATTTAATGGCGGAAGGCGGGGCAGTCAACCGGGTGTCAGCTTACTGTTACCCGTAATTAATTCATCTACCCCGAATTTCAAACCACCACCTTGTATTTCTCTCGGAAATGCTGTGTAACGAAATACACTTTACCGGAAATTTAACCAGGTATAACTTACAAGCGCCGTATAACATAGCTATTGTACTGAAAAACGTAAATAAATATATTGCATACTAACGAAATCATTAGTTGATTTATAAAAAAAATGATTTAAGTAAAATAACCGTTGCTGTAACGCATTCTACAAAAATATGTAGTTAGGTAATTGAACTTTCCGTGCACTTAATAAGTTTCATCCCTTGTAAACTCGTGCTATCCAAATCTTATAATATATATTATTTATATAACGATAATTATTAGATTTTTAGTTAACCTGACAACATTTTTGATGATTATTGAAACTTATATGTATATATTTTTAATTTAGGTACCTACATAATATAGAACAAACGAATTCTTAATTTAAATGTTTGTTGTTATATTAAGTGAATAAGTGTATTTTTAGTGTATTAAATTATTTTATTTTATTTTATTTGACTTATTATATTATTATTTAGAGTTTTTTATAGAAATGTGTAGGTATTTGATGTATGTAGAAAGAAAATAAATACAGACATATTTTATTACTCGAAATATTAGGTTTCAAGTGAACATTTAAATATTTTCGGAAAACAAACATTGGCGCAAAGAAATTTAAAATTAACGGCGGTTATTTAGGAGAGTTCCGCACGGTGACCGTGGTGTGGTAGGGCGACCGCTGCGCGGGGTATCGTCGCGTCGCTTCGTCGCTCGTCGCGAGCGGAGCGATCTACGATCCGCGATACCGCACCGTACCGACCGGCCTCACGCCAGTCTACTAAAGGCTCTGCACTGCAGCGGTGCCCTATCGACATACTTTGCGAGTTAAATCATTCGATTTCACTTGCTCAGAAACATCGTTCGTTTGTGGATTACTTCGTGTCATCACTATCCAGTGCTTCAGCGATCTCAGTGATAGTGCGTTTATAGTAGTAACCGATTTCAGTGATTCTTCGAAGCTTCTTTGCTCATCCCGCGCTTATTGACGCCGGTCTTTTCCAACAACAGGTAAGAACAAAACAAGAATGTTAGATATAAAAAGCAAATACATCGCTTAAATTAATATGTCTTAATATTTATCATCTACAAATCATAGACGAAAAGAAATATGAAGAAAATAATAATAGGGCTCATAACTTTATCCATTGAAAATAGTATATTTAAACCAAATCTTTAAAGAAACAAACAAACAAAGGTTTAAATAAAATTAGATGTTACATGTTACAAAAGTTTAACCCTTATAATATAAAATATTTATCATAGTTTTGTTTACGATCAGTGCGACGGCGGCATACTTCGACAATGTAATCGTAAGAATGATGTCTGTCAGTTATTAGACTGGAGGAATATTTAAAAATATAAGGACCTCCTAACACGTTTCTTATAAACCGGTTCAGGCACGTTGTTTGGCCGACAAGACTTATGCAATGGACAAACCCTCAACCAGCGACCCACCTATGAGCTCATCCGGTCACGGAAGATAACTATATATCTGGTTTTCCGTTACTTTAACTATTATATTCTGATTTTTATATTAATAAGTTTACATTTAACACGATGATCTATAACAGTTAAATCAAAATTATTAAACCCCACTGGAGTAATACCGCGAAATCACTGAATGTGCAATCCCAACATCTGCTAACAAAAAACCTTTGGATATCGCATTGTCAGCGGCAGCTGCGCTTAATCCACGTGTCCATCGAATTATTTCAAATAATCACCTACAAATGCCACTGATATTTGCCTCTTATTCAATGGTCAGTAAAGATATAAAATAAATTAATTCGAATTCTTACGAATATGATATAGCTTAACAAATATTTTAGTGATTCACATCTTACTTTTAATGACCAATTTCCGGTTGCGTTTGGCATAAGTAATGAATTAACCGTCTTTTAAATTACTCTAGTATAATTTATACCTTTACAGTATTAGCTTATTGTAGTGTTGCACGCCATCAGCAGATCATGCTATATTTCGTGGAGACAAAAAATCTTCTAAATTTATACAAGGGCTTATAGAAACTCAAGCTGGTCGGCTAAAGTCGTCGCGCCACCGACCACTTGGCGTCGACGTATTGATCTGCAAGACCATAGTCTTTATGTCATATGAATTAGGAAGTTTACTTAGAGTCAAATTACGAACTTTGCGTTGTCATAATCATATAAAAGTTATAGAAAAGCGATAATAAATTCTTTAAATGAATATGTTTTCAGGTGGTTTCTAGGTCACGCTGCTATAATATAATAGTTGTTACCTAGAAAGCCGTCTGCAACAAGTTGCTATTTAAGTAGGTATGTTTGGGTTTTATTTTCCCAATGGCTTTTCAATTCTTTAAAAAATAGAAATTTAATGTTTCGAACATCGCAAATTACCAAATAATAAGCATCGCCGGCCGATGGCTAGCGACCAATTTCCGTTCCTTTGATTAGCTTATTCCGCCATTGATTAATTGCTTTGCATTTAAAGCTAATAATTAGATAACAACCTTAGTTCATTCACCTATAGATGTGCGTTTCTAGACAGTAAAGGCTATAACAAATAATCCAATATTTACTTAAATAATATTACTCCTTTACTGTAGAGATTACTTTAATTGAAATTCAGACTTCTCAGATCGTGGCAGTTACGATGAAAGTATTTCCGCGAGGCAATAAGCGACCTTGTCGGCTGGAAAATTGTGCCAATTTTCAGGGAGCGCCCTCTCCAACGTGTAATTAAATTTGACAAATCATACTGAATAAATTTAACAGCTAGCTAGTAGAGCTAAATCATGATGTGAAAATTTAGATTAAACATCTATCTATAACTTCTATATTCGCATACACTTAAAATAGAACGCTCTACATTATATCATACATTAATTGTTGTATAATTAATCTAAATGTATCATCAGGCACTTAGCAAATTGTTGCCTGGTCTGTATAGGTATTTAGGAAAATACGTTTTTAGTCGTGTAATTTATATATAACTGGGCCACGTCCCTTGGGACCGTACAAATTGAGGAAAGCTTTCGTAATGTCCACTGGGTGTCATAACATCGAGGTTTTAGATTTCTTTATGACAAAGGGGTTGTGTTTTGAGAGGGTTTAATAACCGTGAATAATGGACAGTAGGACAATGGTATGTTGATGTAACGATCTGCAAGGTCACGGTGCTAACGAAGGCTTACGGTCTAACCCCGTTTTGGTGATTTGATAAGGGACTGACGGAACGAAGAACGATTCTTGTATTCGTATGCAGGCCGCGGCGGTGCGGCGAACGCGATCGATACGCGCCCGCGCGACGATGCCGCCTCGCGAGCATCTACCACAGTTTCGACAAATACGTTAGATAGAAGTACTTTATTCATTTTAAACATAAATGTATTATTTCAATTTTCATGAGGTTATTTATTTACATTTAATTTTTAAATTTTACGTTACGATATTTATGTAACGATTAAATTTAAAGGTTCATATTAATAAAGAGGCATCAGGAGAATAATTGATGGGATCTAATAACTAAATATGATATTATCACTGTCGTCGACCGAGAAAGAAAAAAGTAGTCGACACAAGCAAACTGACTATTGAGCAAGAAACGCCTCGGCCGGTGACCGCATGGCCCTGATCTTGATGTAAATAATATGAATGACAAATAATAAAAAATATTTGATTAGAGACAAAGTATATATATATATATATAATATGAAGTATACAGATAACTAAACCTATATTATAATATAATATTTATTGACATACAATGGCTTTACATACATACACGAATTGTTATAAGAAAATCATACAGATAAGTTTATAACGTGATACATAGAATAAGCAGATTTTTTTCGAATCTATGATATTTGCAGTAATAATTATTCCTTACAATATAATCAAAATCAAAACCTTAAATCTAAACGTCGTTGAAGTGGATAATATTTTAGCATCATTGGAAAATTGTGGAATATGTGGGTGTGTTTATTTTATTGATAATGGATACTCCCTCGGTCGCCGGAGAGTTCACTAACTGTTTACTAATAGCTTAATGCACTTCCACTGGCTGTCAGTCGGACCACTAAGTAAGGGGAGTTGCTGTACGAGGGAGCTGTTACAAACGAGTATTTTGCGAACCTTGTTTTACAAAAGATATTACAAAAACGTTTCAACATTTGCTTTTGCACACTAAAATATGAATAACTAAATTGTCTAAAGTTATTTTATTCATATACTTGGTATTAAGATACATATTATTCAAGACGTAAGTCGTGACTAGTATTAAATACTACATTAACTAGTAAGAATTGTTTCTCTTATATAAAAACATTTTTCAGGTATTGCTTATTTTATGTTTTCTCATGTAATAAACATCTTTTGAATATTGTAATCACTCTTTCGTTCCAAAAAAGAAATATTCAAAACATTAAATACAATTGGTACTTACGCCTCTTTCCAGATACTTTATAAAATAAAGTATGTCATGATCCTTGTTCATCGTGTACGATTGTCATGTAAAATGATAAATTATATTAACAACTCCAATTAAAACGTTTGTAATAACATTGTATAACGTTTGTGTAATTCGATGGTCTTTTATTGGGATAATTAATGATTTTTTTGAAGAGGCTTCGGAATATAAGATGCATTATTTTTTATATATTTAATCTGAGAATATGAACATAAGCTTAAGATTTAAAAGGTTGAACTATCAAAGATAAGTTTAAAAGGTAACACAGATAATAATATCCTAACATTGTGTTTACAGTTTTGTGTCGAATTTTATTTCTCTGATGTCATAGTAAACACCTTTGAAGAAAATAAAATCTTGTATGCTTATAAAACCAATCAGACGATAAATAGAAAAAACACAATAGATTTTCGTGCACGGGTACCTGGATGCCGGCCTTTATGTTTTTTGTTACTCGGCCATTGATCCCCATATAAGACGACCCTTGGCCTAACAATGATTTGAAAGGGGGGTTCAGTATGCAGCTGTTCTTCTCTTTGAGATACCAAATTCTTATTATTGTCGCGGGTGGAAGTAACCGAGTTACAAATACATGGTTTAAAAAAAAAACCATATTTCCTGATATTTTAGCAACATTTGACATTTCCTAAACTAAATTAGCAATTCCATGAAGCCACATTCAGAATGAAACGAAGCGGATAAGTAGAAAATTTAATTAAGAACAACCACAGCTGAAAATATATTAAGCGTGTACTTTAGTAACGAAATGTCTCTTACAATAAGTTTTTTGTTAAATTACTGACCTCTTTTGGGTAAAATAATTCATAACTTAGTTAGTAGTTCTTGAGTTATTGTTATGAATAACAATAAACTAGCTTTTGAATTTTTACATAGTGTAAGCAACTATTTATAATGCTAGTGGTATATGTGTATTAAATAAAGTATAAGTAGTTAAGTATATAAGTAGAAGTGGTGTACAGCGCCGTGTCGATTCCGGTATAAACAACGTTCATACCAAAAGGTTGTGTTGTTACTAGTTTTAGAGATTTCCGTGAAATAAAGGCGTAACGAGAGTTGGTTTGAGTTCATGGTCAGCGAAACAATCGAATCGATTCTGCGAGCTTTGGTTTTTGTAATTCGAAACCGATATTTACTGCCCCTATATTGAATATCCAATCACAGAAATTAACACAAAATATTGGCTATGTTTGAAATGTTAACTATCGAGAACTTTTTGATTTATTGTATTTAATTAAATAAATCCACAAATATTTCAACTCGATTACTTATGAAGTATTTTGTCATTAATTACTTCTAAGTCAAATCGTGTTTTGTAAGTAAAATCAATGTGTTTTTTTTAAGCAATTTGTGTATAATGTCGTAAGTAAATACGTTGGTATATGGGAAGTCATTATTAAGCTGTCTCAGTAAAATGTACGATGAAGCTTGATAAAATTAATTACACACATCAACAACTGTTCATGTCGACCATTGCGAGGAAATTGAATTAACAGCGAACATTTCTATGGCGTTTCATTCTTATTGGTATTTTTCCCATAAGAATGTGTATATCAAGAGATTAATAACTGTACTTAAATACTCATTATAATCAAATATTTTTTCATGAATATAACCGATCCAAACTTAAAAAACTGCAAGTTAGAATCTGACATTTTATTTTTATCATTGCCTCCGTGCTACTGAAATGCCACAGGTGGTTATGGCAGGTGTTCGATGAGACATTCGAGATTATAAAAAAGGTACGGTGTCAACGAAGCACTAACAACCACGTCCCCCTACGCTTATTGGCGGCGCGTGCGCATCCACGTGTTCAAGTCCGTTCAACCGTTTAACTAAGCTAATACTTGTGATAATCATTATCATGTTAAATTGCTGTAGCCGACGATATCAGTTATGTTAATGGTCTGTAAGTTCCTAATAAGCCTCATGTATACTGAATATACTTCCGTACGACTTACTAAAGTTGCCATTGACCTTGGTTTAGTCAACATTATGACTATAATAGATACCTAAATCAACATTAAACATTGCTACAAAAGAACCCGCACCACTATCCGTATCCACACTTACTGGCTATAATTTAATATCCGCTCGAAAAATAATCCCATTTCCTCAGTGATGCTATAATATAGTTATGTGGTGTTGCTTAGATGTTAGTTGAAACAAGACCTGGGTAATTAAGTGAAAGCCGCCCACCTTCTGCGATATTTGGTTACGACTATGCAACTCATGCGAGCGAAGATTATAGTTCCTTTTACGCGGAGAGTGGCCTAGTCTTGTGAAGGTATTGAGTGCACCTACAAGTATAGTTTTCTTAGACTTCCGTTCCAAATGTTGGCAGGTGATCGTTTGGGTGTTTATGTGTGATGGATATTGGACACGTCACAGTAGTAAGTGGTTGAAAATAGTACATACTAAAGACAACATAATTTTTATTTTCGAATTAGAGTAAATGAAAATATCTCAGTATGATGGTGATATTCTTATAACTACTCAGCATCTAAAAACTGACGTAATCAAAAATTTATATCAATATTCTGGGTTAATAAAAGCCAATATTGCCAACATTATTATGTAATGAATTTTCCATTACTTGTCAATGAAATTTATTAAGCCTTTTAGCTCAAGGTCGCCCTGTATCCTAAAGGTTGACATCAAGGACTCGCCCGGACGGTAGCAAGTAACCTTCGCTTTTCTCTCCTTGTCTTTTGTTCTCCCGTTCCTATATTTCTATTTATATCTCGCTCCAACTGTATTGAGCTTTCTATTTTGTTCAACTCTTTGTTTTATTTATAACATTGGTCTTTGCTTTATACTAAAGCGTATAAGACACTTAATGTAAATAGTAAGATTATATTATATGAACAATCTCAGTGATTTATAAATTACAAAGTTTGTACGGCGAAAAGCCGGATGATTGTAATATATTATAATGATACAATTACAACGGAATATATCCATGAGGTGACGATAAAAAATCCGGAAGCCATTGCAATTCATGGTGATCCACTTCCTGTGGGTAGTTTCCCTTTTCGCGGCGAACCGTTTGTTAACGGTTATTACTTATAATATAGTTTTAATTACAGCTACTTTAATCAATATTCAGGAAAATTGTTAATTGACGTTCCAATATAGTTAATAAACTAAAAAGATAAATTTTTGCGCTACAACAGCTGCCATAAAATTAATGATCGATGGTTCGTTAAGCCGTTTTTAAAGTAATTTACACAAAACGTCGCTAAACATGAAAATTCGCTTATTACCAAGCCGCACTTGACGAAGTAATGTTTCCAGCAGCGCAAAAATATTAAGTAACTTTATTATTCGAACAAAAGCGAAACACTAAACTCCAAATAAACAAACCGAGAACCTTCCATTCGGTGTACACAAAGGAATATTACTAGTCGAGTATTGAAGCGGACAATGAGCCAGTAACGGGACAAGTCACTAATTGTGAACCGAGCACCAAGCTCTTCCGTTACTGCGCTGTCGAGCCATAAGCCATAACACTCTCGGGAACTGACATGCCACTATTAAAACGTCTCGACTAGAGTGAACCGCAGATATAATAGCCTGTGATACTACGTTTTATAAGGCTAACCTTTATTTCTTAGAAACTCACAAAGATATCATTATTCACGGGAGGCTCTGAGAATTTCACTTAATAAAGCGCTCATACAGCAGCGAGACTTATAATAACTGTATTTTTTGCTTATGTTTTATAATTCGTCTCAGTCTCAAGTGCAGCTTATTTCATATTTTAGTAAAACACTTAATGAAAGTAATAACTTAATTCAAAGGCACGTATTATTAACAAACATTTAAACATAATAGTCTTTTAGACATTGCGGTGGAGAGAACGCTTTGTAAGCCGCGCTAGTCGGCTCGTTGGAGCTGACAAAAGCTTAGTTTGTGGTTGAAAGCACGATTCTCTTCTGGAATCTAGCTTCGTATATTCGGATAACGGTGCTCTATTTTGAGTGGACGCGATCTCAAAGTTAATCGATTTCATCCAATGAAATGATATTTTTTATTTACTGCATTCTTAACGGACTTTAAATTTTAGTAACTGTTTATGGCATTTCTAGCAGTATTTTTTCGTCAATCGTATGAATGTTGTGATAAAGATACGTATAATATATTGACATAGTAACATAAGCAAATCCAATTAATCGGTAATGTGAAATTCATTAATAACAATGGGATCATAATTTGATCAAAATCAAATGGTTTTAGGACGCGTATAGTTTGAAGTAACGTGTCAGGACTATGAATGGTAGGATGAAGCTAATTGTGTATTCTAGACAGGACTGGAGAACATCGCACGTACTATTTTATATCTGTCAACGGTAATGAATATTGTTTTTAAAAATTATACATACCGCCATAATTTTTGTATAAATACCAATGAGAATATCAGATCTTAGTGATAAATACAATAATTATTATAAGTTATTATATAATAAACACAATATTAAAATACTGTTTTAATATAGTTATTTTTTCTTACTGTATAAACACGGATTATTAATAATTATATTTATTAATCGTAATCGTTTAATGCAATGTAATTACAATAAGTCAATAAATATTAATATTACGACAGATTGTTTAATGTTTTCAATGTGTTTGTTAAGTAAACAAAAACCCTACACTTGATAGCTTGTTGACTGGTTAGAAGCTTTAAAAGACTCTTAACGTCGTAACAAACAAACACACCGATTTACTTAAAAGATGTGAATAGATACATCACGAAAACCTTCTACTTCTCACTCAGATCCAGTTAGAAGGCAGACACCAGGAATTTTCAAATCATCTTTAGTGTACCTATTGTAGTTTATATTTATGTAAAGAGATGTAGAGGTGGCTCTAAACAGGCAAATAGCTCGCTAGTGTTGCAACTTGCGACATCTCAACAGGAGACGTGTTGAGTTTAACAAGCTCTTGACTTATACGCTACCGCAAGGGTCGTACGCGTGCACTGACTTGGGCAAAGGGTACTTTACTTCCACCAGACGAGCACAAACATCGCGTGCCTGGCTTTAGGTACGGAATCAAAAAGTTTACCGTAATAAGAAAAGAAGTTGAAGACAACTTCCTCGAGCGTAAATTTTACTCGTCTTAGGCACGTTTTGTTCCTTCTCCCTTAAGATTTTTGATTTAAAACGTTCTTTTACTGGTTTGTTTTTAGGTACATAATAAAAGAAACAGTATTTTTAGAATGATTTAATTAAAAATAGAATAAAATCACTTGTCCGTAATTTAATTCAATGTCTGAGATTTATCAATAACATAAAAGATTAAAGGAGAAATTATTTATTTTTGGATATCAATGATCATAAACCGTATACTTGAAGTTCAAGAGGCCGTTCTACCCACGTCAGTAGCAATAAACTATGCATCTTTATTGTTATTGCTGTAGTATTACGCTAATATTTATAAACAATTTAAAATGTAGTAAAAACGAATACCTACGACTCTGTATCTTATGTAACGGTTGCAAAATCATTTGGATAGTACAAATTGTAAGGAAATCTCAGGGCGACATATGAAATTACAAACAATATTTTTTCGGCATATCACATTACGAATGCACTCCAAGTGTGACTCCCGTTAGCCCATGCTTCACCGGTCAACCATTTCTTATTACGTATATCATAATATTACAAGGATCGGAGAATCAGAGTAACGTAATGATATTATTATATTTTTTTACATATAAAACTCCTTAGAATAAAAATAATTCGATATAAAATCTAAGTTTATTTTAATTGTTGCAATCAGCTTTATTGAAATCTAATGGTTATTACTTATAAGGAAAAATAAGAAAAAAATATTCGTTAAAGTTGTTAAAACATTCGCATTGATACAAACAACCTTGTTATAGTAATTACAAATTGAAATATGTAATACTCGGTACAACTAAAGTTATTTTACGTTCTAAAATGATTGATCGTTGTTCCCCGACCTTATGATTATATCTTGTGACGTCACATATATGATATAGTATTAAGTATAGAATAACTCAACAATAGTAATATTATAGTTTAAATAATTAGTAAATAACACGATACGCTCTTTATTTTCATTGAATATAATGCGTCAAAGAATTAATTTCCTGACGATATAACAATTAAAACCCTATTAAATTTCTTACTTATAGGCACGAAAGGCATCATCAAGCCGTCATTACTCTATTCATAAATATAAACATATACATAATTATGCATTGTTCCTTTATCGAAGTTGTCGACCAATAATAGTTCCAAACGCTTTATATAAAACCTTTTCATACGTCAAGTTGAGAATCTTAAGAACGTTTAGAGTATGTACTTCGTATAACGAATCTCAGTGGTAAAGAGGCTAGCGTTTTATTTATGTACTCACGTTATCATGAAATGGCAGAGGTCCGTTCATTTGTATTTCATATGTTAACCGCTTTCCAGTTAAGATTTGCGAATGTATTGAGCATTGAAGATGCGATGGTGACCGATGACTCATCACAATGAGCCGCGTTCAACGACCCGCCCTCACGACTTGAAGCCGTTATCGTTAAATTGCTCTTACCGTATTTTTGCAACGAACTCCAATATAGATACTATAACCAAATAAAGCATTACAATATAAGTTGTTACAAATTTCCATTTGAGCTCAAGAATTGCCACAGAATACTATATACGATGGCAAATAATCTTATTGATTCATTCATCCTAGTCCATGTTGAGTCATTGCAATGCAAATGACGTTATTAAAACTGGAGATCATAGTAGTAGACTTGTTTTATACCCTTTGCCAGTGCACGTATTAGTCACGAGTTATAAATGTGTCTTCAAGTTATACAAGTAGCTTAGAGCAATGAGACCCACAACGCAGTTCTCAATTGTATTCGAAATTTATTCGAAACTTTCGGAAGTTTCTATTATATAATGGTTCTGTTTTTAAATTACTCTCACTGTTTTGCAGAGATATTATTTAAATTTCGTCATGATTTTAATACATATCGAATTACGTAGTACTTATGATAATTACAAGATCGTTTGCGAATTTTATAGCGAAGTGGCTTCAGATCTTTCTGATCTGATTCTCTAATTTATGGCAACTATTTGCTACTGATAATGACAATATCACCTACAAAAACGTTTCTTTCTTAATTTCACACTAAATGCCATAGTGTTTCAGTACGGGGTATACTTATCGTATTATACGCAAATATGAATATAATATCTGCCATGAGGCACTAATTTATTTCCCATCCATAGGATTAGTTAAATGCAATAGAATTCAATGTTGGATGTTATGATTTTAATAAGCGTCGCTGTACACTTCAGCTTGTTGACGACAACTTCGACGGAGTTAGGAAGTTAATTAGTGAGATATAGCGGTGTTTATTAGAGCAGTCTGTTTGGGTTAAGTTAGGCGACAGTAATTAAAGCTGAGTTTGAAAGGGTTCGGTATTATACCAAAAGCTGCCTCGATTTTCTAAACTTATTGCATGGATATCAAGGGAACGTGCCGTTTTTATTCCCATTAAAAATCGAATTAGTGTTGAAGCGTTTTTTGTTTAGTTTTAATATTAATTTTATTTAGTAGTAACTCAAAAAACTATTATTATAGTTTGAACACGATGAAACTTTTGAAAATGATTTCCTTTAATACTGAACAGGATCTCTAATGACGTCGAGATAAAATCAAACATGCTCTGAGTGAGCCCAAAGATCGGGAACTGTGGCACATTTACATTTTGCCAAGTAATTCCGGGACCCTGTTGGCAATAAATACGTAATGTACCGATATCGATTACAGGGCCAAAGAGGGGTGTTTTTATTACACAGCAGGTATGACATCAGCGAAAGTTTGCTCTTGACATAAATTTCTACGGAGAAAAGGGAACAATGACGCCATAAATTATCATACACTGAGGGGCATAATAATAACATATGTATATTGATTATATCATATTCTAAAATTATGTTTGTCTTAATTTCACGAAATTTTACGAATAAAGTTAAAATTTCAGAGTGCATTAAAGGTCCCAATAAAAAAAGTTAATTGAATTTTGTCGAGACACAAGGATAAACTAATGAGCAAGTAAAGCGACCCTCCGGACTGGTTAGGTAGTGTTAGAGGGTACTGAGATTTTGAATAAATAAAATGCAATTAAAAACAGGGAGTATGAGTACAATCCAGCCCTCGTGACGAGAGGTACTGTATAAAATAGTGACGTAATAATGGATTTGTTGAACATTTTTAAGAGACGACTATTAATTCATCGAAACGTAACAAAACTAGAAATCTTTTTTAAAACATTTATCATTTTCTTATTTTATGTAGCATTATAGCCGAGTAGACTAAGAATTAGCTTTAAACGTTTCACTAATTTACAGCCACTGAGCATAAAATAAATAGCCACGTGCAGGGAGTTTCCATGGCAACTGAAGAAACTACGCCGTTTACATCCCCCGCCGTTTTCGATCCGTGCTGACGTTTCTACTGTTTTCTACGTATATATAGTATCGAAGTAGATCAAGAGTACTTTGTAATTTGTTAAAAGTCAGAGAGTCATGTAGTTGATATGAATCCTTCCATGAATCCTACCTTATATAAGAATCTTACCTTTAATATTAAAATAATTTAAAAAAACAACATTAAAATGCTTTATGAATTAAATACAATTGTGTTCAATCGCAAGCATTACAGATTAAAAATCTTCAATGTAATATATTTCCACAAGCTTTTCAAATCATTGACCCGTAATAATAACTCCATTGAACAAAGGGCCGGCAGATTACGCCAGGCAATTTGGGATTCGGAGGGCGGAGGCGGTTGAGACCTTATCTTAACTCGGATGACGTATGTTATGTTTCGAATCGATTCAGAATATTTTATTAATAAAATTTACGTCTATAATAAATTTCGACCAGCCCCTTATTCATACAAAATATCAAATATGGCTTCCAGATTTTCCATTAGAAAAATAAATTTCCAGTTTGCTTTTTCTATGTAAGTTTAATCTGTTTTACATATTATGCAAAGGGATATACAACGTCTGAATACGACACTAGGTCTGGCCAAATGATGTAATCGTTTAGTGGTTCGCCTGAAATACATTGTGTCCCTTCGGTTATTCGAACCCTGTGAGTATGTGGTGTGTTTTGATCGGATTCCCCCATTGGAAATCCCTACATCTATGTGCACTTTTGTGGTTAATTGGACAATTCTGCGGGACAATGTTTTGACTATCGCTTACTATATGTAGTAATAATCTAATGTGTAGCTTAATTTCTTTTAATAAATATAGCGTATGTTAAACTTTCGTTAGGCATTATTACAAAAAATCAGAGCAGTCTACTTCTATTTGTTCTGCTTTTAAAAACTAAAAATTCCGCAAACGTTATTGTAGGTACATTTGATTAATCTTATCGTCAACTCGTAAACAGAAACAAAAGATTGAAAAAATAGAACGGCGCCTATAAAAATATCCTATGTAATTGAAATGCGACCTAATATCAACACTATCGATACTGAAGGAACGGAGACCGCTCCGATTTACTGCAAGATAAATCTTATTAATACATTTGCTAATGTGAAGTTCCTGGGAATCGGTTCCCAGACTAGTTAATGTATTACGTATCTAGATGATTGATATGTTAATCAATTGTACCTAATTAGTTAGAATCAACATTATCACTTTAATACTAAAATAGCGAACAAATGAAGATGACATCGTATCTTTGTTTCAGGAAATAAATAACTCTGTTTAAGACAATTATTAAATTCGAGAAGTTGAGACATTGTAGGTATACAAAGACGCTGGTATCTGATTTCTAAGTGTTCATTGTAACAAGTCACAATGGGTCCGTTGCCGTGGCGAAGGCCAACCCACCGCTGCATAACGGCTGCATTATCACACAAGTCAGTGCAATGTGACGCGCTTAAACCAATGATAACGATTTAACCACACATCTATATGTGAAACCGCATGCAATTTTGCGTAAATGAATGTAAATGTAACCACATTTAAAAATCCCATGTAACAGTTGTATGTATGTAATTATTTACTATTACGCCATTCATTTTATATATTTTTTCTTGCATATTTTTTATCATAATAAGTAAAACTCTTTTTATCGTTTACAATAAAATACGTGGTTAAAGTTGATGTGGTAAATTAATTGTGCGGTAACTAAATGCAGTTTCAATTCCATTGCATTTGGTTAACCACAAACGCAGCTTTAATTGAATATTATCCGCAGCTTTCAGATAGGATACGACAGATGGATGTAAAACGGCTTAATTGATGTAAAAAGAAAGGTTTATCTTAATTGACAATATATTTGCAAAGTTTAAAATAGACAAGACTATCACTAATTAGACCCTTACTTGGAGTTTTCAAAGTGCAACGTCTAATCATAAAGAAAATTATGAATAGTAGTTAGGTTTCGGATAATATACAGATTATGGTTTTAAGAGTTTAGGCAATCATGCTATTCAATTGACATTCCTGAGTTTTACTAACTGCGTCGGTGGTTACTAATAAGGCTACAGATTCCAAAATCGTAAATTCAAATATATTCGTGTCAGATTGTTATCCCATCGGATAATTTGGAAGAATAGGGAATGCATCTATGATTGTGCGAATACTTGTGGGCACAAAATATCTCCGTCGCTGTTGGCACTTGGTTCTTGAACTTGGCCACCGTAGTCGAAATTCCGTCCGAAGGATATGAGGATAGATAGGATATTGATATTATTGTTACTGAATTATGATTTAACATTCAATATTATATGTGTCATACATCTTAGTTTTCATGGGCTGATGACCGTGTTACGAGTGGTTTATACTTAAAACCAAATACCATCAGGCGGCTTATTTGAAGACAAAAATGCCTTCCAAAAATGAAAGTATATTTATTTCTTGAAACAAAAATAAACTTATTCAAATATAAACAAATGATAAACCCCTAGTATAACAAAGCCAAGATAATAAATTAATTAGTAAGTTTGAATTTGGAATTAAATAGTGCGAACGATTTTAAACTTTTAAAAAGTAATCATTGATGGAATGGTAATGAATAGGAAATCGACGTATCGAACCGAGTCGCGGCGTGCAAAAAACGACAAATTGAAAAATTCAATGGAATTCTTCAGTGATGTCATCACTGCTCTAAAAATAGTCCGTTTCACAACTGGTTCGGGAGCGTGTGCCCACTGTTATCCTGCTAAGAGACAGGATGAAATAAACAAGCCGCAATTTGACGAATGCACTGGATATGAATTTCTTACGTCAAAAATACTTCCAAGCTAATATTAATTATGATAAATTTATATGCTATGTTAATAGACCTTATACGTTAGAACAAAAACTAATTGATATAACTATCAATAGTTTAAGAGGCAAAAAAAAATATTCTAAAAATGTACCAGGCAATTATAATATATAGTGACTTACTTTGTCTGTCTGTATTATGTTTGAGTGGAATTAAATTCCAAGATATTCACTACACTTCACCTAAAGGATGTTTAGTATCAATGAAGCGAGTACATACATTTATTTTTCACAAATCAGTCTCGAATTTATCGCCATTATTTATTGTTTTTTAACGAATGTATCGATTTCCATCATTATAATCTAAGAAAAACAGTGTTTTTGTAATGGCAAAAAAACATAGCGGTCATACATGCTAGGACAAATTTACCGCGCATCAATGTTCCAAGGTGATAATGTAGAAAAATATTTAATAAATAGTGTTATATAACTGGGCCAGCGTGTCGACTGTCGTCAGCATGACAGTATCATAAGTGCTACTATTATCGACAATCAGACGACCTTGCAGCTCGTTGTCGCAAATCGTGGGGAGCCAGATTGTCATCCTCCATTCCGGCATCCGCCTTATGTGCATTTTTATTATGTAATTCATGCCGCCTGACTTTTTATGATTTGCACACTAATTAACGTTAGATGCAAAAGATATAAAATTCAAGATTCTACTGTAGGCTAATCAACTGTACTGGAGGATGTCGTGTCTGAAATTATTATATTAATGTGCTACAAATAGCCTCAGCGGGAGTAAAAATTAATTGCCTGTTTCAAAAGTTACATGTGAATTTATTATAATAATATAGTAATATTTTGTCTTTGGGGACACAAAAAAATTTATCTGCAATAAATGTTTAACATTTTCGTTAATTAATATCAGCGAGACATAAATGATTTTGATTGTGATTAACCTCACACTATATAGGGATTTAAAGTTTATTTTCCCATTAATTCCCAACATAAAATTACAATGTGCAATCTAATGTTGCTTGACCATTAAAGCAGATATAATGATATAAGATTTATTATCTCTAAATGTAATTAGTCCCGAGCTTGATTTATCACATAATTTTGCCTTTAAATGAGCCGTCGCCATTTATCTATATTGAATTGCGGTCGTCGACACTTACGAGCAATTCTAGTGACAATGATAATAAACCTAAATCCATTAAAAAATCATACAATGTGAATTTTTAGTCACGCTTTCGAAACGGAAACGTATTCGTTTGAATACGCACTATTTTATCCTGTATATCTCCCGACACCGTCACGCTTCGCAGGCTTTGCTGATTGTCGTTGATAGCTTGACTGCAAGTGATAATGCATTATATTGGTCGACGTGAACTCAAACAGGAATTTAAAAAATCACTATATATACATATTGGAACTTTCTTTATGGATGAGTTGCAATCTGATACTAGTGGCGCCTCCATTAATGTATTGGATACTGACATCGCTATTCAGGGCACGTGCAGACCATTGCGTGATGACTAGCGGCAACTCTACAACACTTACGGTTACTAACCAGCTATTAGCGTCTGTAACATTAATAGATAAATCTAATACAGTGTAGCAGATAAAGTAAAAGCATAATTGCTTGTATGAAAATATAAAGATAGCATAGTTTTAATTATAATACGACGTAGTTGAGAACGTCTGAATTGGCTAACGCTGAGTGATCATTTATTTGTATTTTCAAGTACGTCTAGAGCGCGAGTTACGTCGACAGCGCGAGGCGAACCCGCATCCTATTGTTTTAAGAGCTTTACACTGATACGACTATGACTGTTATGAATGACTCAGTTGTGGTTACCCTAAGCTATCTACGGTTTGTGTGTAAAGAACAGTTAGGTTTGTAAACAACATCGAATACACGATCGTTCTAATATTTGCCTTAATGATCTCTTTAATAAATTCTATTACTGTGACCTCATTTCGAGGCAACTTTAAAACGGTTGTAGCTTTGTCAACTTCATTTGAAAATATTCATTGCTCATTCAAAGTATATTGTTATAACGTAACAAAATAACATCATCATTGCGAAATACTGTTACTAGAGCATAAAGCACAGCATTCTACTGGATATGAAATGACTCTTCGCGCATAGTGTTATTCCCACGCCATCAGCTGGTTCATGCGCCAGTGCGTAAGCGCAGCCCGCAACACTGAGCACCAAACACGTCACTAACGCGGGGAATATTGGCGCCAGATAACTGCAACGCTAGCTTTGATTTCTTATACTTATAGTATTGTTTTTATATATAAATTTTTTTAATAATTTAGGTTCTCAAATAATTTATAATCGATCCGAAACGTATATTACTTTGTCAAATAAGCTAAAGTTAGATTTTTGTATGAACAAAAGTAGCATAAAATCCTTTGCGGGTGTGAAATTTTACTGCTGTAAATGTATTCGATTGTACAACGGCAGACACAAACAATAATAAAGAGAACAATATAGGGAATGATTTATTGACAGTTAGCCAGTAGGCGGCGCCGCACGGGAGAGCAATTTACACTGCCGCAAAAAGTCGCCAGCAGATTGGCACAGTGTATTGTCACTTGTCACAAGTTAAATTATAGTTGACTTCTCTTCGAGTGCAACTAGCGGATCATCGTACGGTATGACGTTCAATTAAACTACATACAGTATCTTGTGAAGGTTTCAAAGCAATCGATATTTTATTTAAATAATGAACATTTTAGCGACATTTGACACAATTTACAAACACGAATGAGTTATACAAGATTATACAAGGGTCATAATAGCACTTTAAGTGCGAAAATACATCTGTAAATATATGCACTTTTCATGTTTTCAGATCATAAAACTGTATTTAATTATGTATTATTAGTAAATTATTCGTATTTTTCTTCACCTGTTTGATATGACTAGTAATATATATAATAAAAAATTTAAAACTTTAAATCCATCAATAAAACCATAGTAACATAAGACCTTTTTAACTAACGAAGAAAATAAGGTCGACAACGCTCATATTATATCCCATTATTGCTACCCCGGTGAGTTGATTAAGTAATTGTATAGGAAAGTTTATTAGATGTGATCTGATAACAAAACCATTAGCACCATGATTGCCTAACTGTACCGACGGCCGAAGTTCTAAACCATTGATGGTAGCGGCATTGTTCTTGAACAAATTGTGTGAAATTTCGATAGATCAATCTTATTGAGTTACGACTTTCTAGGTCCCTCCTAGAATAGTCGTAACTCAATAAGATTGATTAGATTGGTATATTGAAATACGTACTTGGATAATGTAATAACAAAATACTTAACACCTAATTATTTAAATAAACGTCACATCTCTCGGTGTTAATTCAATAAGCCACTCTTTTGCCCTCAGAGCAAACACTAAAGTGATAATATATAAGCATGAATATGATAATTGGCCATGATGTGACGTGAGTAAATACAAAAATTTCCTTATATAATAACTAAAGAACTTGTTACACGTTTTAAAGTAACATTTTTATATAAGATGCCAGTGTTACTTTACCAATATTGTCATTTTTCTTCGTTAAAATGAAATAAATAAAATGGCGAATTCTGGGCACAAATGTTTAATACTTTATCCGCAGAATTTAATTAGTTTAATACCTAAGCCAAGTCAATTCCCGTAGAGCTGACGTTAATGGAATAAAGGAGTAAAAGCTTAGTGCTGTTTCTCTTTGCAAAAGGAACAAAGAAAAGTTACTTTCTAGGTATTCAGTCGACGGTGAGACTAAGGACCGACTTGTAAGGCTTTCAATTAACTATAACGTTCAAAAAGATTAAATGTAACGACAAAATTATGATGATATTTTCGAAACAAACAATCTAAGAAACATCCAATATTTAAAACTAAAGACACTATAAAGTATTAGCAAGGATTATGATAACGTAAGCAATGTGGTGCACCTAAGCCTATTCCGTATTAAACGGGCGTCACTAATCCTGTACTTTATTGATTGCTTCCACACAAATAATGCGATTACTGTGCAAGCAGTCCACTTTGGAGAAGGGTCGTTTCTCACATGCGTGCGGCTATGCGAAAGGGGACTAAAATATATACATAAAAAATATTTTAAATTCTTCAAATAAAAATACATAACAGTAAATTGCATTGCATAATTAACATTTAATAATAACCCTACTGTATTATATATAGTCTTTTTTATTTAAAATAGGTAGGTAAGCTGTCAATCGAGCCACTTAATGGATAGTGGTTATAAATTATAATTGGTATTGGTAAGAAATATTAACCATTACAATTACATTGTCAATGCTCCCTTATATAGGCCACCTGATGGTAAGTGGTCACCAACGTCCATAGACATCAGCATTGTAAGAAATGTTAACCATCACCAATGCGCCACCAACCTTGGGAACTAAGATGTTATGTCCCTTGTGCCTGTAGTTACATTGGTTCACTCACACTTCAAATCGGAACACTACAATACTAAGTATTACTGTTTGGCCGTAGAATATGTAATGAGTGGGTTGTACCCAGACCAGTTTGCACAAAGCCCTACCAAGTAGTATAATAGGCTATGTATATATATTGAAATATACAACTCATCTTACGTTTCTGTATTTTTAGTTTAGTTTTCGTAATCTGTCTGTGATTGTACACAATTTATTCAATATAACAATACAAACTGTGAAGCCTGAGTATCACAGTGTCAAGCGACTCACGATACATAAATCACAGCCATCTGTCATTATAACACCGTTGGTTCTTTGAGAGCTTTCGTAATAATAGGTACCTACTTCACTCAAAGGCGATTAAGATTAGTTGACGTTCGTCAAGTTTAAATTAATTATTAAGATAAGTAAATGTAAAATCTCCACCTTCTTAAACTGAATTATACGAAACTAAAGGACGAACATTTCGATTTTTAAATCGAATTTTGTATTTAAATCAGATTCGGATTCTTACATTTTTGCATTTAAATGTTGCCATTAGCATTATTGTAATGTGCATCAATTGACAAATGGCATTGACATTGAAATATACGAACGTGCGTAAGTTTTATGGGACACATTATACTTAAATTGTCGTAAATACAAACGACCTCCAGCTGACCACGTACCGGTGTAATAATGTTTACTATAAGAGTTAAATTATTGACTAGATTCTCTATAGTAAACACAATGATATCATCTCTATAACAATACCACAGTAGAAAAAAATTAGTTGTAACATGAGATTAATTAATGTTCACATATATGTGTCCTCAGATTTTTGTGTCCATGCCATTTGTTTCCAATTTTTGTTTGTTGTTTTGTTCGTTTTCGGATTTCTAATACATAAATACATTATTATCTACATAGTATTACAGGTTTATAATTTAGTAATCAATCAATCACTTTTCAGATAATAATAACTCAAAGCATAGAAATGAAGATGTTGAAGATGTTAAGCTATGTACATAACTACATATATATCGTAATTACATCACCCATCAATTACCTATATAATACAAAAGAAGAGAATAATTTATAGTTTACCTACGTGTAATATAAAACTGCATTGCTAACTAATTAGCACATAATCGTTTTTATAATAATTGTTACTTGTACCCACTGTCTGTGTGAAATTAATTATATTTTTAAATAATTATTATAATGGTAATTAAAATAACTAGTAATTTTAGCGGTAACATAAGCAAATAAATACTTTTTTTTTTTGCTAAATCAGTTTAAAAAAACTTCAAAATGCAAGTATTTGTTTTATTGGGAACACATTTAAAAAAATCTTAAAGTTTTCTAACATCCAAAATTCATAAGTATACATTAAAGCATCTGCGTAGCTCTCTCAACTTCTTATATGCATATCTAGAGATATGTCTGTAGATCGGGCAATTGTTCGTAACAAGTGAGGAGGACTCAAACAAGAGATTTCCTTGTTTTATTGGAAGTGGTGTTTCCCCTCGTCACGTCGGGTGTTACACAAGCAGACGATTCAAGAACATGGTTTTAGAAATTGGAATTTCTGAACGTAATCTAAGCGGAAACAATCGTCGATTTTTTTATGAACGTTTAGGTAATAACGGCAACATTAGCAAAATAATATATTCCTTTCCAAATGTAGGATAAGGCAAACAATTTGTTACGGAAAATGAATCAATTATTGATTTTTTTCGTCTGTCAGTTACATAAATAAACGTTATCCGCTTAAAACATCGTATAATGCAATATACTGAAATGATATGAATTTTTACTTAATAATAGTAATTACATAGAAATATGTTACGCTGATGTAATTTTCAAACATTTCGATTACAATTCATACTGCGTCCGGGATGTAAATAATTGAATGGAAAATGTCTATATATTTTTTACTAGCGAAACGTCCGGGTTCTTTATGTACCTTGTTGTTTCTAGTTTGTCAATACATAACAAACTAGAATTTATTCGGTAGCGATAAGCTGATAAGCATTAATTGAATAAAAATTAATTAAGAGTGAACAATCAAAGAGACAAGTAAATAAAAATATGTAATACTAATACACAAAATAATATATTAAATAAATAGACTCGAAGATGACCTAACCACTAACAATGGCGCCTATAAAATTTGTAGCGTCTCAATAATATTAATTAATTTCCTACTTGTATCTCATAACCCGCCTACGCTGTAAATACCACAACGCATCACATTATATTTCAATGCTAAGATAACCTTTGGCATTGGTGACTTTTTTTTATAAAACGTTATTTTAAAAGGTACAGTCAAATTGTAAACGTTACATATAACGCTCCAATTGAACAAAATGCGAACATAATATTATTTATTTTCTGTTTTCAATGTTCGTTATCATAGGCAAATTTGTTATTCTTCGTGTTCACCTTAACATCTCGTTACAAAAATACATACATCAGCTTGATGTAATACACTGCTATTTTGTTATTTTAGTTAGGTTCTATTAAACTCCTTTCCATGCGGTTAACCATGGCGCTGACCTCAAATAAACGGGATGGCAAGCGCATGATGATGATTTTAGTATTCTTTAACTTTGTTCAAGCATTTATATACGCTAGTTATGCGCAAAACATTCTGCCAATGTCACGTAACATGATAGAAAACACACACATTATGATTTAGGTATTAAATATGTTTCTTACTTACGAGTATATAGTTATAAGCTTTGTATGTCATATCTTAATCAAACTCATAACATCGTCTTTTTACATATGCATAAGTCTAACAATTTTATAATACAAATATAAATTATAAAGTTTAATATTATTTGAAATCTATCATATGTGAAAAAAAATTTAAAACTTCGTAACTTATATTAACTAAGTAAGTGTTTTATTATCATTGATCTCGTATTTACATTGTTATATTTTTTATTTTTAGCAATTACCGAACTATTACGTCATGTTCAAAAATAATTCTTACCACGAACATTGAAGGTGAATATTTGGTACTGTCGTCACGTTATGGTTTTTATATGGCGTGCTACCTACACTACAGAATCAATCTACTTGCCTCTTTAAAATATGTGTATAGTGTGTATGAAGTTTGTTTAAATGAGTATCAACTGTTTTAAAGCTCTTGCCGTTTCTCCGTCACAGCAGCAATATATCATTACTTGATTAAATAACAAACGGGCAGAGCGTTAGGATTTGTGTCGGAGTAAATAGCCCGTGTCAATCCTCAATTGAACTTATTAATTGAATTAAATCCATTAGTTACGACACCAACTATGAATTATTAGTTATAAAGATTTATTATGTTATCTGTGATTATATTGATGTTTTATTTTTAATATGTTTTATTGAATATTTTGTTAATGACTTAACAAATAAACTTAAAATCTTGTTTTGCAACTTTCTACTCACGTCATTAATAAAAACTTTAAAATTTGAAATCGATTCAATCTGCTACGTTTCATATCTATTTTATGTGGCAATAGCAGAATATTTTGCGCTCAATTAGAAAAAACTTCAACTATCTTTTATGTCTATGAAATTAAATTGTTTATTTAAATAAATGTCACACTGGACTGTTCTATTAATGTCAATCATGATTGCTTTAATCCTTTACCCAATAACAACATCTGAAAATATATAACCCTGAATTATAAAATTATTTTGAATAAATTAAAGACCTTTATTATAAACCGGTTCCATATGAGATAAATTTCTATGTGTGCGCTAAAACATGTAACTAAGTACATATTAAAATATGTAAAACATTTGGTGTGTTAAACATTAATGAATTATTTAATGATATAAAACGTGCTTGACGACAACAATACGAAATATAAAGCGGATAAACGTGATTTTTCGCTAACTGAGAATCTGTAGACTAGTCCATTCTATTAACTTTAAGATATTTATGTGTATATAAATCTTACCCTCTTGATTTACGCTAGATTCAGTACGATGGGGTAGATAGGAGACGGTATTTCGGTAGGGGTTTTATTTTGTAAAATATATTTCGGATTTTATTGACTTGCTGAGCTAAGTTATATATATTACCTCTACGAAAATATAAAGTATAACCTTTAACGGACGTTTGTTCGTTGCATTGGATCGATTTGTTTGGCGCCATCGTGTCCACCCCACGCGTGACGCGTCAACTCTGCTTATACATTGGTAAATAAATTTTCAGGAAACATAAGATAACCAATATATAGGCATATATATAATAAGAAATTACAAGTAATACGACTCCATGCAACAAATTATATTTTTATATTAGGTAATTGTACAATTCCTTCACGGGTTCGCTTGAAATATTCGAATCTAGGCTACCTTACCTTAAATAAATTGTTCTGTTTTAACGTAAATTTATTTATAAATGTATTTGGTAAGTACTGGAATAATAAAAAAGTAATATATTCAAAGTGTATAATCAAATGGATTAAAGGATAAACATTATCGGCTTTTCAATAAATGTTGCTATCAAATCCCATATCAATGAGTACAGGAAGAGAATAATCTAAACTTGGTTTATATTTTAATACTGCGTCTCATTTAAACGTATAGTCAACGGTGTGACCCTCCACGTAAAAGCAATATTGCTTAGGTAACTTTGCTTCGTGAAAATTGAGTTTTGAAGCGTTCGTACCACAACCTTGTTTACTATAACCTACATCTCCTCACCCTACGTATTGGCACTTAACTTCATCTTTATTCAATTTTATATGCCGAAAGCAAAATATCCATATACCTCAATTTAAAGGTGAAAATGAAATAACAAAACTGAAAAACATTTAATTTATGTTAAGAGCGCTCTTGAGAATCATTGAGTATGAAATATAAGAGGTAAAAAGAACACGTCATTACAACTGAAATTGCATATAAGGGGGCATTTTAAACGTTTATTTGAATACTAAGAAATATATTAAGCAAGATTTATTCAAAGAGACCATTTGTTTATTCTCTAATCAATGAAAATCTAATTAAAATGAGCGTTTAAAAGCATTAAAGTGTACTTTAAACAAATCTGTAATAATGTAGCGATTAAAAATTATTAATGTTACATTTTATTACTGAAAAAAACTATAGTAGACTAAGTTATTGGACCGAAGTTCACCTTGGCATTAAGCCAAGAGACTTAACTCTATCTGCATTGCTTAAAATTTATTTCAATGTAAAACAAAACTGCGTTGAAGCTTAACCTATTATATGAATATGTAGTCATATTTAACATACATTTTGTAAAACATAAATTTTAAAGTAACACTTGTTTACAGAAGCCAACAATGAAGAAGACGAAAAATTGTGGGAGTGGGTGGTGGGTGGTGTTACTGACAGCCACGCTCGCAGTGGGGACACTAGCTGATGCTGGCGTAGGTCTCTTTAATGCTAGACTTAAACAAGTTACCACCTCCAGCACTCTGAAATGGGGTAATTTGAAAAAAGAGGCAATGGAATATTACGTCGCAGGAGCTGAGTCTCAACAAGGTAAGAAAAATTAATAAATTATATGTATATTATATAATACTGAGACGTGTTTATTGTAGCAGTCACTGATTTTAATTTCTTTCTAGGACCCATATATGTGTGCAGAACTCGACATGAAGGTGATATGCTTTTGGGACAACTTAGGCCGGACTACACTTCCTGTGCCGTATCAGGAAGTAAAAGTTACAACGTATTTGAAGTGTTGGAAAATATTGAGAATGCCTCTTTAATCATGTGGAAACCGTGGAACAAATTTAACTCAAAACCTAGCGGCGCGGTTGTTGGGGACTCTTCTGGTGATTCTGTTTTTATAGGACGAATGAAAGCGGAAAGTGGTTTTTCACATAACATCGGAAGAATCATATATGAAAGTACTGTAGGATTTTTGTTTACCTTCGATGAAAAAAATAAAGAACTTGAAGAAAACAGTGGAGAAATTCTAGTGGAAATCGAACCATTGAGTTATAAATTGGAAAATGTCGAGTTGGATTTGGAGACGCAGCACGAAAGACAGACTGATCCTCAAGTGTACGAGGAACGAATTTTGAGAAACGACGGTGATGCGGGTGCCACGGTCACAACAGAAATTGAATACAAATACAACTACACTTTGTCATGGGGGCATGGTCATGGAATTGCTATTGGGTTAAATACAACCATAGAAATGAGCGACGGTACTTTATTACAACAAATAGAATGGGCTAATCCATTTTCAGAAGAAAGAAAAGAATTGTACAAATTGGAAAAATACCTTGAACCAGGAACAGCTTGCAATGTAACGTTCAGAGGTAATAACACTGATCGTGACGTACTCTATACGGCCAAATTGGTAACATACTACAAAGATAACAATGCGCGATCGAGACAAATGAGAGGAGAGCGAATCGAGAACACGGTTGAGGTCGAAGCAATTTACGGTGAAATTTACTATACAGTTAATAATACACTCGTGCCCACAACGACGACCACCACTACCACTACCACCTCGACCACTACGACTACCACTCAAGCACCGGTACCTGTACCACCATCGGTCGAGAGAAACGATGTCGGCATGATAATGGACAGTAACGATATATTAGGTGATAGCGGCGAGGATATGGTAAAAGCACCACCCGTGAAGGAAGACATCAATCGCTCTGTGGTCGGGGGTCTGGGTAGCAATCCAAACGGTGCCAGCAGCGATAAGATCATTATCTTAACATTATTCGTATCGTTATTCGCTCTTTTGCTTTAAATTATTGCCTCAAATATAGCTTTCCTTGTAAATAAAAAGATTATATCATTGACATTATAGTTGCTTGACGTTATTATATATGCGGCAACTAAGCTTTATGCAGTTGTTTATCGTCCGAGAATAGGCTAATCAATCTCGGTACATTTTGTAAATAAAGAACGTTTTTGTTTACAAGACATTCCTGTTAAATATTTTCATTCCAATTGTATAAATTGAAGACCTATAACATCTTAATGTATATAGATTTTGTAAATAGTTAAGAATATGGAAGTCGCAGAGCGACGACAAATATCTTCATTGCGAACGATAAATTGATTAGGTTTGTTGATTGGAATAAATATATGCAGCACTGTTACCAATCCACAGAAATCGTAATCCGTTGTATTAAATAATGGCTATTAAAAACGCAAACAATTCCAATAATTTTATAATACTTATATATAATGCAAGATAATGTTTATAATAATTTAAAGATATGATCATTACAATAGTTTTTTCTTTGAGGCGAGAGTATAATGTACCTTATAAGTTATCTACGCATGTTTTTTTTAATTCATCAATTATCATAACTGGCTTAGCTTAAAATGTCATGTAACGTCCTTATATAGACCTCGTTATATATTTATCTGTATTTCTTACTCTAAATATTACTGTTCAAACATCTTACAACTTATAATTCCAACGGAAATATTAACGAGCATTGTATTAAATCGATAACATATCTCTTCATTACCTCTTTTAATTTTTATCTTGTTTGTTATTTTTAGTTATTATAAGAGTTTTAAAATCTAAAATGAAAGATTGTATTTTAAAAACTTTTAGTGATAGATATTTAATTTATTTGTTTTAGGTTAATGAGAACATTAATTATTAATATAGGTTCCATACATGTATTATTGAGAAATATTTAGACAACTATAACTTTGTTATTACCAAAGTTAAATTTCTTTAAAAGTTTACATAATTTTAAGAGTAATCGTTTATGAAACAGTAGCTTCCCGTAAAGCGATTCATCAGAAACGTACACCAATTAGCAAATTAAAATTAATATAAGTCTTATGTTGCTTACGAGTAGCTGTTTATCGTGAAAGTAAAAAGAATAAATATTTTTATATGAAATGTCGAGCCTATGCGCACTAATTGTCTTAATGAAGTTACAAGTGCGCATCTGCCCTTACATTAACCAATATTATTATGTATGTACGCGCTAATAATGTAACATTTCGTATATAGTATTTTCATCAAATCAAAATCACGTGTCCATAGAATTATAAAACAAATATTGTTATGTGATTTATATTTAGTAACAAAACCCGAATCTCATTATTAACGTTATTTGTAAAGATCAATATCCCACCTAGTTGTAACATTATCGAGTAAGATTTAGAAATATGTATTACAAATTATCATTGAAATGTATTATTCCAAATATAGAGAGACGTCAGATGCGTAAGCTTGTTCCACATGATTGCATGCAAATATGTAACAATGACCCTGTAGTCTGTATTGCAAAACATAACATTTTACATAATCGTGTTAAACTCGGTATAATATTTTTCAAGTATTCGCCATACCTATATAAATAAATCCGTTTTATAAAACATATTTAATTATTTGCTTCATAGATCCTCGTTGTGGAAATTAAAATATATTCATGAATCTTTAACATCAAGATTGTTTGCGAAGCATAATTGTGATGTTCTATGTAAGTTTTGTTTTCAATCATTAAAGTGTAATTATAAATATGTCTATTATTTTCACGAAATCCTTATTAATATTCACTTACAATGTGAGCTAGAATAATTTTAAATAAGCTAGCCTTGCCTTGTATGATTAAATCCGGAATCATAATGTTATTTAATTTTAAGTTATATGAATAGGAATTAATTGAATTTTCCCGAAAAATTGCCTAATGCTAGTGACCACCTTGGCCTTCTTTCACCGTGCTCCACTTTTCAAATCTATACTGACCGGACTATGACCATGAATTGGTAGGTTAGTCTTAGATGTTATATCCCTTGTATGTAACATTTACCCGCTAATCCTTCAAACCGGAGCACAATACAAGTACTTTACTAATGGGCATTAAAATGATTGGCGAGTGGGTGTATCCATCAAGATGGGCCTGTATGGAGCCAGCCGTTATCAATCCTCAAGGGCCGAAATAAGATCAACTGGTTATCATTACATCTGGAAGGTCTTTATTTTGAAACAATAATATTAGAAACTGAATTAAAAAAACTATTAACAGTATTTTTTGTGATAAAATGCCTTATATTATTTGTATATTACAAACACATAAACACACGCTTTATATAAGTAGCCCTACATATGATTTATATTAATTGTAAAATTTATAACAGGGTTTCATCTTTAGCAGGCAGGTAACTTTACTATATAAGTCTGATAAAAAAAAACCTTATAACACTAACTAACACGTAAGACAATAAAAAAGTAAAAAATCAAACAATGATTATAAAAAAGCAATATTAACTAGGTAGAACTCATTTGAGCAATAAAAGAAAAAGAAGATGTATTTGATTAGCAAGCAGCCACGAGCATTCCGACTTCAATCGACAGCATGTCCAATTGACCTCATTTTTAACAACGGTCTTATATAAATAGCGTATTAAAAATAAAATAATAGGATAGTTGTTTACACTTTAAAAATGGAACTGAATACTTTCTCTGGAATACCTAAAAATATTGTATTATAAATAGTTTCCAGTCGCGGCTTCGTCCACATATGTTTTAAGGGATCAGAGGTTAGGTACCCTTTAGGTATGTTCTTTATCTCTGATAACATTTATTCAAAATTTCATGATGATCGGTTAAGAGACATAAAACAAAATATAGCAAACAAACGTACATTCTCATTTATAATATTAGTTAGGATGCCTTTTTCAGTTCTTTTTAATGATATATGATGTATATTTTGGAATGCTTTAACTTTTTTGTCAACATATAAACCGGTCATTATGTATGTGTCTGGTTTATATGGTAATTCAACGTGATACACAAAACGTGTGCAACAAAAAATATTTTAAAAATAAACATAATTTTCTGAGCTTGATATTTAAACATTACAGGTTTTTTAAACAAAATACAAACATAGCAATAATAACGTTATTTTATTGATGAATTTTTATCAACACGTTAGGTAGGTAATATTAAAGTTGAAGATTAAGCAAAAAACGTAAAATTCCATTTTTACGATAATTTTATTCATAAAACTTACTTAGGTCCTGACAAGTAAATCTTGAATGATTTCTAGTGCTAGCAATAAAATTTATCGACTTAAATCAATATTTAAATTGAATAATTTTCAACATTGTATTTTATAGTGTAAACGCATAAAGTTATATACATTGTGAAAAGCTACTATCATAAAATATAAGTAAAAAAAATATTATATCTATAAATAAAAAAGTTGAACATTTTACTATTTCTTTGTTTCAAGACACGACTTGCCAAACTAATATAATAATTCTGAAACTTTTTGTTTGTCACGCTAACACGCCCCACAATCCGATTTTCAGTCTGTAACGTGCACTTCGTATCTCATACGTGAAATTTTTAAAAACGACTTTTTTATAGTACAGGTTGGCAGACGAGCATATGGGCCACCTGATGGTAAGTGGTCACCAACGGCCATAGACATTGGCATTGTAAGAAATGTTAACTATCGCTTAAATCGCCAATGCGCCACCAACCTTGGGAACTAAGATGTTATGTCCCTTGTGTCTGTAATTACACTGGCTCACTTTCCCTTCAAACCGGAATACAACAATAACAAGTACTGTTGTTTTGCGGTAGAATATCTGATGAGTGGGTGGTACCTACCCAGACGGGCTTGCACAAAGCCCTACCACCAGTAAACTTAAGACTTTTGGTGACACCGCTATCTATCTATCTATTAAATACCATTATTTGAGATAATGTCAGTTATTGCATTTATTTTTCTGTATATTTTAGCTTTAAAACAAATTACCAAGCATTGTTATGCTAATCAAGTAATAAAACATTCAAAACTTTGTCACACGAAGTAAAATAACAATTGCATAGAAAATGTTGTTTTATTAACCCATCCCTAAAAATACCAAAAAAATTCAATTAAAGAACAAGAATTATGCAGATTATAAAAGTAAAGTAATAAGAAACAGGCTGCAAGATATTTAATAATTTTATAATTTTAGCTTGTGGCGTTTCTTTCCCAACTGCTTATAACATTTAGGATCGCCCAATAAATCAAGCTTGATTACTTTTGAACAAAAGACCCTTTACTACGTAATATGGATACAATGAAAAATGAATATTGCAGCCTCGTAACATATACTTATTTTCGAACATCCCTAACAGGTCATTTCGACGCGTTCCAACTACGAGGGCGGGTTACATTTTATATTACATATTATATAGAAATACTCAGCTTTAGAATATTTTCTTTCCTTATCTAAAATCTTTATATGGTAGCTGTTAAACTGAATCAATGTTACATTACATGTTATAACTATTTTCAGTAACATCCACAAAATAGCAGCTGGGTAAAGATCTCATACGTTATAAAGTAAGAATATACGAAGTTTTCAAGCTAGGCATTAAGCAACATATATTGAATAGACTGACTTTTATGAGCCGAGATGGGAGATTAGATATTAAGTGGTACTGAACATCGCAGGTAAAAATACGAACAAATAGGTAACTTCCGCTTTTTTCACATGATTATATATCTATAATTTATATATCCATAATTCATATAATGCTCGCCAGTGAAGGAATGATTTATTGCTACATACGTTTATACTATAACCGTCCACCGTAGAAATTCATGGTGAAATGAAATACAAATCTTCCCCTCACCAGGTAAGAGGCCTTCTCCCAGCAGTGAGGTATTCACGGTTTTATTTTTATGTTCCGTTTTTTGATCATCAAATATTAAAGCAGATTTTTTAAGACACCCTTAAGTGCACGTGTCTGGAAAATTATACAGTTTATATTTGTATATCGCGACTGAAATAATGCCAGCGTCCATCTAAAGTTCATGGCACTGACATTTACAAGCGTAAAGTTGGGTGCGTCTCAAACGTTCCACGGTCGGCAGTGAGTTATAAAATAAATAATTTTACTACAGTCCAATTCGTCTACAAATAAAGTTCATAAAAACAACCATACACCATTATTATAGCAGTTTCCGTCATATTTTAATTATGGCGCTCCAATTGTCTTAATTTAACCTTTAGTAAAAATGTTCTGTATGCGGTTAGGTGTGACAGACAGATTTAACATGATTTTTTAACTTTATTATGCAATTACGCGTCTGAAGAAATTGGATTGAAATCGCTAACACAATTTGCCCTCAATATGCAAGAGGTGTATTTAATTTTAGGAACATAGACACAAACACACAAAGACATCCATATAGACGAAATTAAACCTTAAACAATGAAGATTATATTATGATTAAAATTCAGACACAACTATAACAACTTCAAAATCCTCACTCATATTTATATAAATTAACTATACAATCATAGTAGACCTAGTCTTTGATGCTTTTACGACGTAGGTACCTTACGACTAAAATTTTCCCTCGAAAATGGCCTATAATAATATAAATTACGAAATTGTTTGGTATTCAAAAAAAATGTCGGAACAAACAAACGTACTGAATCCGCATATATATTACAATAACGCGAAAAGTACATTTCGGCATAATTAGGTATTCGCTATACGACACGAGAGACGACGAACCCGGATGCATACGTGTAATGTACATGATTTCAACAGCAAGAACGTTTGATACCAACTTACTTGATGGTAAGCCTGAGTAGGCACCAATCGCTAATCACATATTATATCGCAAGACAGCAATTTTTCATGTGCTTAATGTATATTAATAATAATAAATGTGGTGTTCGGCGGTAAAAGATAACATGATTACGACAAAAATCTTGCACAAGTTTACTAAAAGCATCTATGGACTGCAACTTTTTTTTCAGCTCTAATAATATTAGTAGTTTGTGCATGAAACCCGGAAAAGAACAAACAAACAAACAAACAAACAAACAAACAAACAAAACTTATTTCTGTTATTCTTATATACCGAAGATTATTGATTATTCTACGTGACTACGTGAAGATTATTCTACCACCAAACATCAATACTTATTATTGTTGTGTTCCTTTTTAGCCTTTTAAGTGGGAGTGAGCCAGTAACTGTAACATGCAGTAGCATAAGGGACATTTCCCTTTATGTCATGGCCTAACAATGGCCTAACGCATTTTTTTTTTCAAATAAGATTTCTCTTGATCCATTGATGAGCGTAATAACGAAACAAACTATTCAACTTTATATATATTAATATATATAAAATATGGGCCACCTGATGGTAAGTGGTCAACAACGCCCATAGACATTGGCATTGTAAGAAATATTAACCGTCGCTTACATCACCAATGCGCCATCAACCTTAGGACCTAAGATATTATGTTCCTTGTGCCTGTAATTAAACTGGCTCACTTACCCTTCAAACTGGAATACAACAATAACAAGTACTGCTGTTTTGCGGTAGAATATCTGATGAGTGGGTGGTACCTACCCGTCTGGGTACCTACCCAGACGAGTTTGCACAAAGCCACCAGTAAATACAGTCACAAGCCGATTGTAATTTCATTAGAATATATCATAATTGTTTTCCTCTATCTATACAAGCGTCGAGTATAATCGGTTAAAAGCAGCCGATATTAGAATTAAATGTACCCCGCAAACAGTGCACTCGCTGTAATGAGATTCGCTATAGCAAATGTATCGTCTAGAGGGGTTATTTATATCTGTCGCCAGGTGTCAGACGGACGAGTAGAAAAATGTTTACCATTTCTACTATTCTCAGAAACTGTTATTTTTATAGACACATTTTTGCATAAATCTAGACTATGATTTATTTTTAGAACAACGACCAAATTATGTATTAATTATTATCATATACTCAGTTTATAAGCTGTCCGGTACCGGTAGAATAAAGTAACCCCAAGTCCAAAACTATCTCAACCCGCAGGCGTCACAAGAAATGATGGTATTTTTAAGCATATTCAATCGAGCACATTAGCGCCTCATCCTTATGGTTGCGGGGAACTAACTAACTAACTATCAGCAAAATCCTAAGGAGGAGTGGCGTCAGGAAGACCGTAAAAATCTGCCAAATATTTTACACATAGTGCTGATCCCAGCTAAATGGACGAAATGGCAAGCAAGTTAAAAGAAAAATTATGAAATCTGAATGAAATTTATGTAGCTTGAAAAAAAATCATCGATGGCAAATGTTGAGGCGACTAATTAACTAAAACTGAAAAGATGTCTGTTGAAAAGAATATACAAAAAAATAAGCGACTACATTTTATCAAAGTATAAGTATAATATAATCTACAAATACATATGAATAATAAATAGTAAGGAAGCAAATGACAAAATAGAAACATCAATTCAAAACAAATGTTTGCGAGGTACATTTTTAATCACGAAGCCGCCTCGAAATTTCCGCGTCAGTTTACGAGGATTTAAAAATTTCCAAGATGTGAATTCGTGCAAGGAAAGCGCTGTGTAAATAGCGGGCAATCCTTTTCACCCGCGGCGCATTCAGCTCCCTTTGTAGAGACATTTGAGCTAGGGCTAGCGCACAGCTAGGGCTGGAGGCTCTTTAATTATTCCCAACCTGCCGGGGGAAACGATCGGAGAGAAAGGGCTCGTATAGCTTAGTGTTCCCTCGTCTATTTACTAAAGTCTTGCCGCCAAAGAAATCAGTAACCCAGCCCTGTAACTTTCAATTACCAGTAGCTAAACTTCAATAGTTTGCCACGGTAACTTTAATATATATATATATATATATATATATAACTATATATATATAACTTAATTATTAGATTGTTTAACAGTATTAAAAATTACATAGATTATATAAAAACTTGAAATAAATAAATATGTTCATATTTATTTATTTTACTTAGCTCTACAGTGTAAACAAAAGAAAAAAAAGGAAAAACCTAAAAAAGTATTTGGGCTCGTCCGGGATTTGAACCCGGGACCTCTCGCACCCTAAGCGAAAATCATACCCCTAGACCAACGAGCCACTTGGATAGACTGTCGAAAATGTTGATCAGATTTGACAACTCGCTTTGGTATGTTAATAAAATATAATTGTATATTTTTTACACCCATGTTTTGTTTTTTAAACACGAAAGCAACGATAAAAAAGTACATAAATTTAAAGCATGAAAAGAGAGTTAGTCATCGAAACTACAGCTCCATCTGTTGTACAGTAGTGCAAATACGATACTAACACAGCAGTTACAACAAAATTACGAAGAGCACAGCCACGTTTCGAGAAACATTAATACGCAAAACTTCAATTAATATCATAAACATTTTATAATAACTTAACAAATTGACAAAATATTTTAAATATACTGAATATATCGCTTGCTTGTTACCTGTCATAATATGTGGTGGTCGGTGGCAAGTAAATTATATTTTAGTTATTTTTTTTGGTTTAATTTATATTACGAATTGAAAAAAACTCTGTAATACTAATCAAATTTTATGTCAAATTTAATGAGAATTCGACCCACGTTAACGTGTAAATATGATTTAACAAAAATTCAAACTTTCGCATTAAATTAATTATATAAGTGATTTAGTTTTTATTTTTATAGATAGGTAGCGATATTGATAATTTTATATCAATTCGTTTAAGTGAAATCATGCCTTATCTATGATTCCCTCTTAGGATCACCAGATGACACGTACTGAATACCTACGCTTGAAAATATCACAAACAAAAATCGTCTCTAGTACATTATGTAAAAAAGATCTGATTTCTTATTAGGAAAACAAATTAAAATAAATTGAATTTTATTTTATGAAGATAGCTTGAATAAATATTTAGACACTAAAGACACCAGTATCAAAGATTACATAATCTTAAACATGATTGATTATAATAATAATAAAATCCTGGGACATTTTTCGCACACGGCCATCTGATCCCAAATTAAGCTTGTACAAAGCTTGTGGTATGGAATCCAGACAACTGATATACTACATTTACGACTTTTCTTTTGTAAATATGATATGAATACATATTTATATAGATAATTATACCCAGACTCAGGCAAACAGATATGTTCATGCACACAAATGTCTGTCCTGGAATCGACCCCATAACCTTCGGCATGAAAGGCAAGTATCTACCAACCACGCCAACCGGCTCGTCAAATTCGTCGTCCTCAAGTCGATTATTTATAAGTAAGTTTAATATTTTGTGAATTTTCAACTGCCTGATAATTTAATTATTTCTATATTATAATAATATAATCGAATCGAATTAATTTAAGCTAGGTCATCTATACTTTATAAGTAGTTCCATTTTAAATGTAAAAATAAATCTTATTTTTTAAAACAAAAGCAAACCTACCAAAGGACTTGTTGAAAGAATAAAAAATATTTTTATATAATGCATCAGTGCTATAATTTAAAAAAAAACTCCTTTGCAACTCTCCTTACATAGCTCATCGCGCTCTAATCGTATGAATGTGTACCATAAGTTTTAATTTTTAAGTATAATCCTGTGTAATCTCATAGATGCACACATCTCACTTTGTAAGTGGAACGAATACGTGCAAAGAACTTTAAGAGGTATATTATCTCTTGCCAGACGTCTCGGTATTTATTACTTGGCTACAGAGAAACCAAAAAGGTAATAATATTGTTAGCAAATTTAATTTCCTTTTAAGTCAATCTTAAAAAAAATTATCCTATGTAGTATCATAATCTTCAAGAACTATTAATTGTAGTTACGACTTATAACCATGTCAGAAACAAATTAACATTTTTTTTTTCAAAGATATACGATAAAAAAAATATATATTTATTAAATAATTATTATATTTAAACAACCTTTATTAGTATGCAAATATGTCCAACAATTGTCAGTAGGTCGAACGTGTCACGAAGTTAAAACAGAGCCATGATGACCCAGGGCTCTCTCGAGACTTATTGATATTGGTTCGCAACTAATAATTCCTGGAAGCTACATAAAAAGGTCTTTGTTTGTAAATAAATGTATGTCAATTGTAGAATTAAAATAATTAGGATCGTTGTCTGTTTATGTACTTTAGAATTTACATCATTTGACTGCCTCTTTGGTGTAGTGGTTTGATGTAAAGCCGCAGACCCGGAGACGGACCCCAGGACGGGTTCAAATCCAAGGTCAGGCCCATAAAAAGTTATTAGGTTTTTCTGTCAAAAAATTCTCAATAGCAGCCCAGAGTCTGGAAGTTTGAAGTGTGTTCATTCCTGTGCCTCGGAAAGCACGTAAAGCCGCTGAACCTACGCTTGAACTTTTTCCGATCGTGTCGGATTGCCGTCCCATCGGATTATGAGTTAGGGAATAGAGTGCCACTGTGTTTGCGCATACACTTGTGCACTATAATATCTCTTGCGTAGCTGGCTAATCTCTCTTGAGGTTGGCTGCCTGGAGGACATTATTAGTTTAAAATTTAGATAACTAGCTGTGCCCACTGTCTCATCCGCGTTCAATTTGGATCACACAATTGATTAACGTTAATGGTTATAGCTAGTAGGTTGAAGCTATACAGATAGCAACTAACTCAATAACAGTAGTCTTTATATTTATATAAAACAATTCAGAAGCTGAAAAAACTGCTAATAGAACTTGTAGGACGCTCAGCCAAACATAACATTCAAACTTTACAAAATAGAACATAATAAAATAGAAAATTAAAATTTTAATAAATAAAACTGATAGTTCACTACTTGCTCTGGATAAAAACTATTCAAGAGTAGATATGTATTTGCTTTTATTAAACAGTTATGCTAAATATACGAACTTAAATCTTTTATGCGTTGAAGTGCGGGGATAATGTCATGGAAACAATTTTGTATATTTTAATCTTTGAACCTCAGATTTTTACCGTCTTCGAAATCGTAAATGTAACGGTTATATCTAAAATTTTAGAAATGATAAGCAACAATACAATGATAAATATCTTCAAAATATATCATAAAAATAGTAGATAAAGAGGTATATTTGGTACTCACTTAACTTTAACATTAACATATTAAAGCTTCACTTTTAACTAACAGTAGAGATAAAATGTATTTTAAGAGTTTTTAATATTATAATTATGAAAATAAATAATAAAATATAAAAAAAATTTAAAGACACATTGACGATAAAAAATAAAAAGACGGGCTCGTCCGGGATTTGAACCCGGGACCTCTCGCACCCAAAGCGAGAATCATACCCCTAGACCAACGAGCCGCTTATTAGACTAGTGAATTATATGATCTTACTGGCCTTCATGTGGTATTGATTGAGAATAGTTTAAAGGTTATGTCGTATTTGAATTTAATTTTTAATTGATATTATTAAAATACCGAACGTTTAACAGTAATGAACATTCGCAATTTATTTCTAGAATGTTTTTATATATATTTTATAGATAAAGTTTAAAGGACATTTTTTAGATAAGATCGAAGTTATTATCACGTTTATAAAATTGGGTACAGGCATGCTATCAATTTTATTAATATATAAACAAATATACTACATACAAATTGTATTTATCGGTTTTTATAATTCGAATGTTGATGCAAATGCTTAATAAATACGTCAATCAGTCTCACAAAACCAGATTTTAAACAACTTCTCAAGGTAGGATGCCAATTAATTGCTAATCTCTACAAATACCGATTATTAATATTTTTGCATGGCAAATTCATCAAGTCGGTAAAAGGTATATGATATAATATTGTTAAATCGATTATATGCAGAACTATACTAGCAAATATCTTATTAGTTCAAAAAACAGTCCAAAATTCAAATTCTCATATGGCTTATAACATTAACACAAAATTTATATTTTTTAGAAAGTTAGGTAGATTAGCAATAGTTTTTTTTATCTTTCCCATTTATGATTTAATATAACCTAGCTGTGTTATAAAATTCAACAATGTTTTAATTGAAGTAAATATTAAGACGACAAACATTTTTTCTTTTAAGAAATTATTTAAATATCTATATCTATTTACCAAAGGCAAAAGGAACAAGTAGCATTGAAATTATTTTGAGATACAAAAAATGTATTAGAATACCATCTCTTAGGTTAATTGGAAACTACATTAAGAAAAAATACTTTGAAGTTTCGCTATTCCCCATTAGATGGCGCTGCAAAACTTTAATCATATCCAACCCTAATTTTTTTTATATTATATTATCCATTAATTTTTATGTGTTTATATTTTTCAAAAACAAAATTATAAATATTACCATTATAAAACAATATATAATCTTTTGTACATTAGATAGCCTAGTACTAAAAGTAAACAAGCTGACTTACCCATTACTCCAAGCTGCTGAGGAGAAAGAGATGCAGCATCACCACCAGAACCAATAGACCCAGATGCCATTGAAAGCCTCTCGCTGAAGCCCAGTGGACTACTGCGCCCCCCACTGCTTGCAACAGATCCCATACCTGTAGCATAAATTATATTGATTTTAAGGGCTTATATCTAAAGGTAATTAATTATTATGAACATTGATATATTATTAGTTATCAGTACCTCCATTAGGACTTCTCATCCTTGACAGTCTTTTGTTTATTGCCCTTTGTATCCTTGGATTAAAAATTGGTTTTGCACGTCTTCTTGCAAGATATCTTGAAAGGATGCCTACCACCATTGCACTTGTACCAACCACTCCTAAGCTCCATAGCATAACCTATAATTATATAAAATCTTAGAGAAATAAATCATGATCTTGACTTTTTTTACAGTAATATTATCAATGTATGTAACATTACCAGAAATATTTATCTATGAATTTAATAATTTGCAAATAAATGATAAATAAATAAATTTGTAATTTTCTATTAAATTTAAGCCAATATACATTGAATCTTGGTTTATAAAATAAATAGAAAAATAAAGATAGGAACGGAATTTTATTTGATTGTATTTCAAAGTTTATAATAAAATAAAATTTTACCTTTTGTGATGTTGTCAGCTGAATTCTATATGATAATACTTGTTGAAAATGCTTTAATTTATCGAGAATAGGACTGGCATTTAATATCTGTTGCATTTTGCACTTAATTCACTTAAAAATATCAAAAAGTTTCTTGTTTTCACTGATTTTAATTACAAGTTAAATCCACTTAGGTTATCTGTCACATGCCACTGAGTCAAAAATATATCAGATATATTTTAATTTGTACCACATTAATATCCATGCCAAACTATAGAAAACGTGTCAGTCCTAGTTCATTTTCTATAAGTCCATTATTAGTTTTACTATCGTATTCACACAAAGTATTATTTCTAAATTAACTTGAATATTCCCGGTTACTGATTGACATGTAGAGTTGACATTTGACTTTGACAATATTCTTGTTCAGAAAGATTTTGGATTTCTGTATTTATGAGCGTTGTTTTGATTTTTACGTGTAATTTATGGCGCATATTGATTGCTTGCAATTAAATGGCATTAAAAAAGTAGGCCATAACAAGATCTGAGTTAAATCATTATATGTCCAACTTTTTTCTATGCGGCCAACACTGTCAGACGTAAGCAAAATGTAATTAAGCAAATTAATGATTAACGATTACGAATACTGACGTATAATTTATGAATAAATTATACTATTCTTGTTTTTTTATTCTTTTTATTCTGGTCCACGCCTCTGGTGACCCAAGAGCTGGCGCTTATTTAGTCCAAAGGCTAAGTCTAGCGGTGCAGAGAGGCAATAGTGCCAGCATCTTGGGTACAATGCTACAGGACAATCTTTTAGACGGCTATAAATTTGTAATATGTTTTTTTTTTTATTTAATTTTGTATATTATAAAAATATCTGTTTATATTTTACTAATAGGTTTTATTGTATATATATCATTGTATAAGAAATTATAATTTTTAAAAAGACGCTTGACATTAAAGGAAGTCCAAATAAACATTAATTTCTTTTATCTTGACAAATATTATATAAATTGTCACTTTACTATGTACAATTCTTTAAGTTAATTGGCTAATGGCTAGCCAAGTTTCCTTTTGATTTTGTCTTTTATGTATCAATTGCAAATATGTAATCATTTATTACGATTGCAGTATAACGAAAGAAATAAAAAAAATAAAGTAAGCTCGCTGTTTCCCGAGCCCAAGAACATCACCCTACAGACTCTTTAGAATCAATCAAAGTTAATCTGTAATCGTGATTAATAATTACACTATGTACTCGTAATCGTTAGACATTAAACTGATTCCATTTGGTATTACTATAAGTGTGCTCATAATTAAATTACAGTGCTTGGATCATGATTGCTCATTATTATGTATAGTATGTATACTGTATCATATGGTATGACCTTAAGAAGGTGGCGGGCACCAACTGGATGCGGAAGGCGGAGGACAGGGAGTTTTGGCGCACCTTGGGAGAGGCCTTTGTTTATTTTATGTTGTATTTCAGCAGTGGACAGTGATTGGCTGTTGATTGATTGATTGATTGATGTACACTGTAATGCTGTTGAATTATATTAAAACATGACTGCATATTTCAATATTTTTATCCTCCTGGTCCAGCAGCGCCATCTAAATTTCATTCATTTTGTTGGACTGGTATCATAAGCCCAAACATACTCCTCCACACTCTATAGTAAGACCCTAAGAAGTGTCAAATTTTGATCTGTCGTTATAATTGTCATTAATGTCATTTAGGCATAAAAAAATAGATAAAATAGAAACAGACTAATTCTGAAACTAAATTCGCGCAACAACACATGTTTCTTTTTGTGTTTTTATCTCACATCTTTCTTCGTTTGAAACTATGGAGAAACAAAACATTACGATTAGAGTCATTTAAATTTTGAAATGGAAACTTTAGATCCAACATTACAAATAACTATCGAGGACCTCCCCGACGAAGTATTAGAATTCATATTAGGCTTTTTACCACCATATAAAGATTTACAGAATTGTATGAGTGTTTGTAAAAGATGGTGTGGTTGTGCTCAAAGTAAGTGAGTTATAACATTTAAAACAGAAGGAACATCAGAAGTGTTTAGTCATATTATTGCAATATAGGTACTACTTATTAACAAAATATCTCTCGATTTTTTGCAGATGTCTTACATAAAACGTCTATAAAATTAATAAAAGCTGTAGCAGAGTTCAATATATTGTGGAAGAATGTAACAGCTACAGACATAGTGCCTACAATAACAAAGAGATTTTCTCATGCAGCATGTATACTTGAAAACAATATGTATATTTTTGGTGGCTGCACTACAAATGCGACATCATTTAATGATTTGTGGAGATTTGACTTGTCTAAACGACAATGGATAAGACCACTTGCAACAGGCACATATCCTGTTCCCAAAGCATATACAACCATGGTTAACTATAAAGATTATTTAATTGTTTTTGGGGGTTGGACTTATCCCTCCCTCTCACAATATTATCAAAATGTCACAATGTTTAATGATATCCACTTTTACTGTGTTAAATCTAATAAATGGATATTAATTAATGCAACAAATCCACCACCTCCTATGGCAGGGCATTCCGCATGTATGAAAGATGATGAAATGATAGTATTTGGTGGCTTAGTAATGTCACCTGCTCAGATTTTCCAAATGCAATGTTCAAACGATATATGGGTATTAAATTTGTCAACATTTAGTTGGAGAAAACAATCAACAACCAAGCCTCGACCATCTCCACGCTATGCCCAGTCACTCATTAAGCTGGATTATGACAGACTTATGCTATTAGGAGGTGTACAAACTTTACAAAATCGCTTTGTTTATAGTGATTGTTGGATACTTACTATGAAAGGTCCTATATGGACATGGAAAGAAATAGCTGTTAAAAATAAAGAATGGGCTTCTGCTAATATATGGTGTAACCCAGCCTGTAGGGTTGGGGACAAAATTGTAAGTCTGAGTAGAAGTAGAAATGGATGGAATAGTGCTAAGCCTTTGGTGACTTCAGCTGTTAGGTTATCAAACCATAATAGGGAAGGGGCACCAGTTTCTGTAAGAGTTGAACAAAGTTTACAAAGACCATTAGATAGAGACCAAAATATCAATGGTAGACGTGGAGTATTACCTAGGCAAAGAATTCCAACCAATGAACCAACGGCTGGACCGAGTAATGAAAATGATCAAGCTCCTAATTTAGGCTTAATAAATACTAATCAGGATGCTAACATTGCTAGTTCCAGTGGGGAAGGGAGGCAAAATAACACATTTGATATATCAAAAAAAGAATCAGCTCTACGAAGAAGTAAAAATAAGGTTTGCTACCAGTTTTATATTTATTTATTTTATAATATAGACATATCTTGTACTAATTAATTCTAAATTAATTACAGAATAAAGGAATGAAAATAGTCAGACAATTACAAGAAGCTAATAAATACAGGATGGCTGCTTTTGCTTGTGATTCCACTGGTAGTAATGCAGCACCAGAAAATGATCTCATTAATCAACGGCAAATAGGCCATTTAGAAAATAGGATACAGCCACCTGCTGATAATCCTCAACAGAGACCTCCCGCTATAAAGAAAATCAAACGAAATACTCTTGCAATGCATGTTTTGGATATCTCTACAGTAGTTGATGGAAATTCTTTAAATTTTGTGTCATGGTTATGTCCCCGTCTTGGTGAAATGCACGGTGCACCGGAAGAGTTGGTTATGTACTCTTTAGTTAAGGGGAATGGTGAATTAATAATGTTTGGTGGTGTACACAATGATATAAGTATTTTAAACTACTCTGAACAACAGAACATGTATTCAAATTCATTACATTTCATTTCTCCACCTAGAGACATAATTTAAAATTAATCAATAATTGCTTACTTTCTCCATTCATTTAAATAAATATTTTTCTACATTGTGTTGTGACTATAGCTAAGGCAATCGATTTCTTATTTCATGTTTTTTGTTATAACAATGTTATTGTGTTGGTGTTTTCAAATTGGATTTGATATTTTTTTAAGTCTTACCAAATTCGAGAAACTGACATCTGCATGTTATATATTTGCACTTATGTATGGTTCATGAAATAACAGTATACATTACAATATAAATAATATTTGCTTCAAGTGGAAGAAGGCTCTTTTAATCTTTATTTCATGCTTTATCACTGAAAAGACCTCTGAGAACGACCAATTCAACTTTTAAATAGTACAGACAGTTAACAAACAAGTATAAGGGTATAAGTTTAGAGAGAAATATCTCAAAACAATTGTTTCCATAACATGTATAATATCATTGTTTACATATGGTATAGTTTATTGGATTCTGGTAAACAAATCACAAATAAGCTATATCCTTAATATGTAATATATATTTTTTAGAAAAAAAAGATGTAAAAAATTAGTTTATGCTATTGAATAATCTGAAAGTATATGTCACACATTTGCTCTTGCATATCTGATACTAATATAAGAAGTTATTAAAAATAATCCTTTGTATGAAATACTAATTCCTTTAAAAATATTTATTGATTTAATTTAATACTATTCAGTTCAGGCTAATAAAATTTAACTATTATATGAACCATAAGTGTTCATAATATTATTGGTATGAGCTTTTCCAGTATCACTTACATTAGTTATCTAGGGATATTCTACATGTTAGCGTGTGTTATTTTGTACTGCCTTCTTAAATAATTTAAGTGAAACTGGAAATTCTTATTTAATAAATACAGGCTAGTACAAGAATTAAAACTGCCAATTAGTCTATAGCCTCTGTTTGTTTTCAATTAATTTACAAAGACATTAAAATACAACTTTTGATTTGTTTTTAATATTAATTTCATATAATGTTGATATAAAAGAGTTGTAAAAATAGGTTGAATTTAATAAGCAGAATGCAACTTGCTACACTTGTCAAATAATACATTTCTAATTAAATTAAACATAAACACATTATTTCTGTGATTTTCTTGTAAATAGATAAATTGCTTTTGTATAAAGTTGTTGCTAAGTTAAGCTTGATAAATTAAACTTGTTTTATTATTTAAATTAAAGAATATATTTTTATTATTTAAAACTTTATTCCTTTTCTGGAAGTAAACCTCCAAAAACAGCAGCTGGTATGTCTTTTTTCTGAACAGGAGCCACCTCCTCATCATCATCTCCACTGTTTTCAGATTCTTCTTCATCAATGTCAATTTCATCAGGATTAATAACCTTATCATTTTCTTTAAGACCTTGAGTTTCCCCTCTAACAAACAGTATATTACCTTTGCTTTGAACTGCCATTTCTGCAGCCTTTGCTTCTAGCATTCTCATGCCATCTTTCATACCTGGAGCAAGATCAGATACTGTACCAGCAGCTTGCGCAGCTGAGCTTAACATCTGGGCTGACATCATGTTTACTTGAGTATTATATGTAGCTTGTACACTTCTCTTTATCCTGAGCATTTCACGCATTGTATCCTCATTTCCATGTCTGACTTCGAATTCTTTCCAAGTGTTCCAGAATTCAGCTGTAATACGGGGATCACACATTTGGCTACAATGTGCATAAATAGCTCGAGCCCTGTCTATCTCTCCAAGTTTTGTTTCCATTTCCGAAAAACGTATACACATTTCTCTTGCTCTTTCATCAGGAAGAGTTTCAATGGCTTTTTCGTATATTTGTCGCGTTTTTGGAACACCATAGATCTCAGCAGCTTTTTTAATATAAATGTTAAACATTTCAAACATTTGCTCCGGAAGAACTGCAGTGGCAGCTCGTTCATATACAGACATTGCATGTCTAGCCAAACCATGTTCTTCTTCTAACTTAGCATATAATAAAAATATTGATTTGGCAAACTCTGGTGGGCAGTGTTCAAGGCATTGTTCAAATAGATCTCTTGCTCTTTCAAGTTTTGATCCTCCATATCTTTTTAAAAACTTAGTCAAATATGTATTCCAAATATCATACACATTTGGCCATTTAAAAAGAGCTATTCCTTTTTCATATGCTCTAAAAGCTTCTTCGAAATAGTTATGTTCTTCCAAAAAAAGACCATAGTTTATAATTATTTGAGGTGTTGCTATTTTTAAATCAATAATGTGATCATAAACAGCTTTACAGGATTTATATGTACCAAAACTTTCCTCTAAATCAGCATACATAGACCACACTTTTAAAGATTTATAAAGACGCATTTGAACTGTTTCTTTATCATCATGATAAGCAACTTTTCTACTAGGTAAAACAGTAGCTCTTTGCATTAATTTTAAGGCTTCTTCATAGTTTTCATGTTTGATTTCCATTTCTGCCCATTCACACCAAACAGATGCCAGGTCTTCAACTTTAGCATAATTTACTTGAGTTGCTTTTTCAAAAATCAATCTTGCATCATCAATTTGATCATTACTTTCATAAAACTTTGCAAATCCAACCCATAAAGTATATAATTTTCCTACTGCTAATTTGGGGTCAACTGTTTGAACAGCTTCTGTATATGTATCAATTATTTCATGGGGTTTTCCTTCATAAAGCTTTACTCTTTTATGCCACTCAGCAACATTATGTGGATTTTGTCTCAATAGCACAGAATTCAGAAGAAGTAATCGTCTCTCCATTAAATATTCAAACCTTGCAAGTCTTAGTTCTAAATCAATATCATCATCTTCAGTAGGATTCGTTTTCTTAGCAACTTCTTCCATTTTCTTACTTAAACTAAGTTCTTCAAATTGAGCATAGGCATCAAAGACTTGGGTGAAATCTCTTACAGTTGTAACAGTTTGTATAGATTCTTCATAAATATCTCTTGCTCGTTCAAACAAACCACTTCTCACATAATAGTCTGCTAAGGAATTCCATAGGTGGCCCAATTGGTCTGTATAGCGTCTAAGCCCACCTCTAATTATAGCGTCAACATTCAGTGAATGAATTTTATCAGGATTTTTTGAGATTAGTTCACATAACTCATTCCAGAGTTGATGATTGGACTTTCCATGCTTTGATTGAAAATTTTCATTATTTACAAGCTGAGCTAATTTAACAGCTGCTTCATCTAACTTTTCTATAGAAATTAAGTAGTCAATATATTCCTCTGTATCTTCTGGACATAACTTAAGGTATCTTCTAAATACTCTAACTGCTGTTTCAGGGATGTAATGTTTCTTTAAAAATTTAAGATACAGTGGCCAGATCCTGTGGTGTTGAGTAATAGGTAAAGCCCTTAAAGCACTGTCAAATGCTTTTCTTGTATTAGTTATTTTGCACTGGTCAGTTAGAAAGGTACAGTAATCCATCCATATTCTAGGCATTTTGTGCATGAAAACTAAAGACCTTTCAAAACAATTATTAACATCATCATAAGCAGGATCAGTTACACAGCGACCTCTTATTTGAGATCTTCTTAATTTTAAGTAATTGTACCATAATTTGAAAGAGCCAGGTAGTTCTTTAAGAGCTCTTTCATAAATCATATTAACTTCATTTTTAGGTGCAGCTTTTTTATGTTCTATATACCTCAGCCAATGTTTGACTGAAAAAGGATTCCTTAATATTTCTTCTTCATATGGTAAATCTTCTTCTGTCTGAAAAATTTAATAAGTTAAATTAAAAAAAGTTTTGTTGTCATGTAAGTAAAGTAAAGTAAGCAGCAGTTATAACTGATATTATGATTTTTGCTTTTTGGAATCAATTCCAAAAAATTCAGTAATCTGAAATTATGTCAACATAATTTCAGATTACTTGCTAGACATTTTAACTTATAGGGACAAACTATCTATAATCAATTTATGCGAAATTTAAGACGTTTCTGATACCGAGAAGGCCGTTGTGACAAAATCATATTTAGCCTACCAAAAAGTAAAAATACAATACTAATCATCTAAACAGAAAAAATAACATTAGTAAATAGATACGATCACATAACATATTTGTAGTAGACATGTGCAAAACAATATATAACTTACGAAAAATATATCGATTTCTTTTCCATCGAGCAATGGCATTTTGATTTTGCTTTAAATCCCTCAAAATAAAATAAACAGAGCAGCCAATTATATATTGATATTGTTTTTTTAACAATTGTTTAAAATATATGCCTTAAATAAATCACAACAAATATGAAATAATTAAAAAATATTATTGATGCTAATGATATTTAGAATAGGTTAACTTAACAATTTCAATCCGTCGTCTGTCAAAATTAAAATTGTCAATAAAGGGTTGCCAAATCTTTCTAAAAATTTTAATCATAAAATATTAATCGGCATCACCCGTTTTCTTGTTAGGTTTTAGGAATAAAAAAAGTAGCCTATGTCCTACCAACTGCTTATTTTTCAAATTTATTTTTTACTTTTAAATAGGTATTTAATTCTCTTGTTTTGTCCACTATAAATAAATTTACACGAATAAATATTTCTTTATTGTGATATTGGTTGGCAGCATTGCTCAAATAATCTGTTCTACTGTTAGTCTGTTACCTATATAGTATCTACTAACTTCGTATCTTGGCAGTTGGCACTTGGCACAATAACGCCATTAACCTAAATATTAAAAAAAAATTAAACCGATGTCGATGACTTACAATCTATATTAAAACAAATAACATATATATATATAAAGTAGTACATAATTAAATAAGTAAAATATTTGTACTTGTAATTAAGAAAAGTTATTTTCTTTTATTATTATTCTTTGTGTAAGGGGATGTGTTTTTTTAACAAACGCTTTCGGTGAGACCAATGTATTTTCACTATAATGTCAAAACAAGGAAAAAGAAAAATTACTGTGGAGTTACCGAAAACGAAAGACCTATCGAATAGACCTAGTGTGTTTGAACGTCTCGGTACAAAAAAATCATCGAGTGCTAAAAAAGTAACAGAATATTGTAGACAGTGGTCTCAACACGGCAGTTGCGCTTACGGAAAAAATTGTAAGTTTGCTACCACCCACACTTTAATAAGTCCATCAAAGCAACGTGCAGCAAATAAAGATACTGAGCAGAAACGTCTTGTGAAAGATGATGGTAAGAACCGACTGCATTCTACAGTAGTTGTTAGATCAGGTCGAAGCCCTGATGGTGAGATAGACAACTGGGACCAAAATGACTTAGAATATGCTGACACAGATGTTCTTGAGAAAAGAAGACAACAGTTACAGCGTGAATTAGAGATACAAATGAAAAAAGACTCAACTAAAGATATGCGTAAAGAGAAAAAGAAAACAGTATCTAGCTCATCTTCATCAAGAAGCTCTACATCATCTAGTGTTTCATCATCTTCCTCAGATGGCAGTAGCTCATCTTCTTCATCTGGCAGGTAACAGATCAATTTTACTTAATTACTTGGTTAATGGTGTAATATGTCTGATATAGGGTTGGCTTTAGAAATTCGAAAAATGTGGTTGAGGGGTACGGGTGGAGTGTACAACCCCCCTGTACCATTCCCCTCTTGCAGAAACCCATGGTTACCGAGATATTCATGATTAGTTTTGAGGTTTAGTCACCTCTGAACTATCATTTTCTATGCTTGCTTTTCACGCCAAAGGTTGTGGGTTCGATTCCCACCCAAGACAGATATTTGTGTGCATGAACATGTCTGTTTGTCCTGAGTCTGGTTGTAATTATCTATATAAGTATGAACTTACCTTCGATCACTAATAAAAACTAGATACACAATCAGCTTAAAAAAACGTCCCCACCAAATGAGCACCCATTTGAAAATTTGGGTGCTCTTTTAATTTAGTACCATTCGGATGCACCGACAGTAAACATGTCTCAGTGCTCATTCAAAAATGCAGAAATCACATGTCTAGGACACTGAAAAGGGATGGAGTTTCATATTTTCGGTAAGTATTAATATTACCATTATATAATTGTTATCACTGTATTGTAAATAGTATAATATATATACTGTATATAATAGTAATAGTATTTCGTCAGGAAATCTTCGAAAAATATTTTTAAAAACTAAACACCTCGATATATAAAGCATGACAATTGTAAAGACTTTTGATAAATGTGTTATTCATACTATTGCCATATTACCCATTTGAATTGTTCAGGTTACATAGGTTGCTTCTGTTCCATTTGATGGAGACGCTGTTGATGATGCTGATATTACTGGTGGTAGAGCTTTGTGCAAGCTCGTCTGGGTAGGTACCACCCACTCATCAGATATTCTACCGCAAAACAGCAATACTTGATATTGTTGTGTTCCGGTTTGAAGGGTGAGTGAGCCAGTGTAATTACAGGCACAAGGGACATAAAATCTTAGTTCCCAAGGTTGGTGGCGCATTGGATATGTAAGCGATGGTTGACATTTCTTACAATGCTAATGTCTAAGAGCGTTGGTGACCACTTACCATCAGGTGGCCAATATGCTCGTCCGCCTTCCTATTCTATAAAAAAAAAAAAAAAATAATTTATTTTCTTTTTTGATTATATGAAAAATATAATTATGCATTTAATTTGTTTAATTAACTTCTTTATTGTTCCTATAAATATAGTAGTAAAATATTATTGACTTAAATTTTAACTGACTAAGTAGAAGAAGATTCTCAATTTGAATCGATTTTTATTTTATGTTTATACACCGATTATTCCTTGACTAATGAACAGTTTTGAATCATTCAAATTTATTTTTGAAAGATTATAATAGGCTCTGAAATGAGATGTATATGAACAAAACTGACTAAAGCCAAGTTTTTGTTTTTACTAGACCATCTAAAGGCTTGGCATCGACTCCAAAGTGAGAATTAAAAAGTTATTGCAATATTCTTGCTTAGTCAGTTTTGTTTCTTGGTATTATTTTTGACTACATGTGATTAAATTGATGATAAGAGATTATATAATGGTTTTTAGCTTTCCTCTAGATCCTGTGCCGTGTGGCGAATGGATATCTGTTATAATAGCATGTCAAAGATGCGAAGAAATCTTTTAACTGACCCAATGAAGCATTGTTTGTTCAAAGCATTTTTTAGAAAGTGATAAATAGGTAACTATTTTATATTTATTTTATTTATATTTTGATTTTGTTGATTGATTATGTGAATAAATAATTTTGTCTATATTTATCTTGGTTTCATTGATTATTAATGTCCTTCCCTATTAATAATAAATTAAGTTTATAACACAAAACACACCTTTGACATATTTACGAAAATAAAAAATTGCTTTTCAAATTTGAGTATGAAAATAAATATATTGAATAGTTCGGCTCAATTCAGTCCTTGTGCTAGCGTCTAGCCTACCTCGTAAAATTTATTGCCTTTTTTACCGTTTTTTAAATTCTACTTTAAGTTAACACGTAAGGTTGAATTTGTAATGTATGTACCAGCTATTGTCGTTCGAAATATGTGTATGCAAATATGTGTATGAGTTGTGAGTACAACTTTAAGTGATGATCTTATGATTGAATTTGCATTAATGTGTTTTTGTTTCGACTACAACTACATAAACACATTAAGGGACAGTTTTAAAATGATTTTTGTGCGGGACTGTGTATCTAGTTCTTATTAGTGATCGAAGGTATTTACAAAAGAAAAATAGTATATGTAGTATATCAGTTGTCTGGTTTCCATAGTACAAGCTCTTTACAAGCTTAATTTGGGATCAGATGGCCGTGTGTGAAAAATGTCCCACGATATTATTATTATCACTTATACCATATGTAATGGGAAATGGTTTAATTTTAGATTAATTTATAACTATCATAATATAAATATAATTACATTCATTTTAGGGATGCTAAAAGAAGATTCAAAAAAGGCAAATTAAAAAGAAACTCCAGTTCTTCATCTGATTGTGATATTCCAACTAAAAAGAAGTTACTAAAAAATGACAGTCTAAAGAGAGATAAAAGTGAATCCAAAAAAGTATTAAAAAAAGATGATAGGTTAATAAAAAAACATGAAGCTACTAAAAAGAAAAATCTTTCGAAAGCCATTGGTAAAAAGTCTTTATCTCCAGGCAAAAAATCAGGTGGCACACCTCCAATAACTTCTAAGAGTGTGGCTACAAAGAACCCTCCAAAACATGTAAAATCACCACAAAGGAAAGACAGAAATAGAAGTGCTTCACCTCATTCCTTGCGAGAAAAAGATAAAGAAAAGGATCGCTCTAAAGACAAAGAGAGAGAAAAAGAAAAGGAAAAAGACCGTGAAAAAGAACGAGATCGAGTGAGAGCACGTACCCGATCACCTAAAAAAGGAAAATCTAGATCTCCTCGTAGACATGGATCTCACCCTAAAGATCCAAGAAGGAAAGAAAGTTCTGAAAGGAGTAGACCTGTGTCACCTAAAAAACAAATAAGAAGAGAAGGTAGTCCAGAAAGACATAGAAAACGATCTTTAAGCAGAGACAGGGACAGGGGGCGCGACCACAAAGATAGATCGTTAGAGAGAAAGAAAGATAAACATGATGAGAAAGATAGACATGATAGAAAAGATAGGGGGCGAGACAGAAATAAAGACACTAAAAGAGAAGATTCAAAAAGACGTGGACGTGAGCGTGGTTTAGGTGGTAGTAGAGGGGACAAAGGGTTAGAAAAACCTAATAAACCAATGCAAAGATTACTCCCCCGACCGGAAGAACGGCTTGCTGCACTTGCTGCAATTTCAAACAGAGCTTTAGAAACTGATAAAAATTCTAGTAATTCAAAAGATCGACAGGATGTACATTCCGAAAGAGGCGGTCGCAAGCAAGACAGACTTGAAAGAGACCGTTCAAGCAAGCGAGAAAGAATGGACAGTATAGATAGAGAGCAAGGAGATTATGAAATAGGCATGGATCATCAATATGATCATGGACATAATATTGAACATTATGACAGAATTGACGATCGCTACGAAGGTGTGGCCAGAGAAGGAGATAGATCGCCTGGTTATAATATACAAGGTAGAGAAAGGCACTATGATACAGGTTATGATATGCCTGGTCCACCTAGAGGCTATCCTGAAGATGATGATAGGATGTTTGGTGAATCAATGGGAGATCCTCGGGGTGTAGAATTAGGTAAATGCATGTTTTTATTTTAATAATTGTATTTCGTAATTTAATCAATAAATTAAAATATTGTTTATATTATAGGCTATGATGACAGACGTCCTCATCGTGATCATTCCTGGGAAGGGCGATCAGGTTCCATGGACAGGGAGCGTAACTACATGCATTCACACAAAGAATGGGATAATGAAGACTACCGAGGACGGGGAGATTGGGGTCGTGAACGTCATTGGCCGCTACACAAACCTCAGGTACTGTTTTCATATCTGATAATATCTTGTTAATAATAGTGGACTGATGACCAAATTTCAATATTATTTTCGCTATGTATTTTACCAGAAATATTTCTTTGTACATGTATTATTAATTTTTTTCTCTTTAGGTGAGTCTCAGTCTGCAGTACTTTTACTGGAATGAACCAATTGATTATCGCAAAAGAATTTTTAAATGTTGTCATATCCTATCCCATATATTCCTTGGATGTCCATATCCCCATTTTGGTATGCCATATAAGTTTTAATGTTTCAATGTGAATGAGTGAATTGTGTAATTTTGTCAATGTCACATGTTTTTATTTTTAGATGAACGAATGGGATGACAAAGAACAAGACGTTGAAGCTTGGCATCACCGTGGACATCCAGGTGGTCCTCACCGCGGTCGTATGCATGGTATAATTTATTATCTATGAAGTTTGTACATATGCACTTTAGTCTTGATCCTGAACTATTGTCTTAATTATGATTATAGATCAATATAAAATTTGCGATTTTGATAGAGCTAGACAGTTTAAATTTAAACTGTTGGGCCTTACTTATTGACATAATTTTCTATTAAAAGAGATTTTGTACTTTATAACTATTGAACAAAATGTTTTTCAATATAGATGATTATAATCGGGGAGGGAGAATGGACCATGGAAGAAACGAAGGTAATAAAAGACGTGTTCCGAGAAACGAAACTGAGACTACAAAAGAAATTGCACCCTCCACACAGACAGCAGCAAATGTGCCATCAGAAGAACAGGAGGCAGAAGATAAACCTATTCCTGATGATCTAAGTGAGATCAGTGATGATCCCGATGATATTCTTGAACGAGAAGATGTAAGAATTTAAAAATTAATATATTATTTTTAATTGAAATACCAATTATTTAACACATGTGGAGTTAACATTTGTATCTATTTCAGATGGTTGATCAAAACATTGATGAATGCAGCCAAACTGGACAACCCCTTGAAGAAGGAATTTTGAAACCAGAATGTTCAGAAAAAGATTCAACTCAGGTATATTATTTTACTTATAAGCATAAACAAATAAATATTAATTACAAAATATTTCATGATCTATTCAATTTATATTTTCCTATAGGATACCAGCGGAGCTGGAGAAGAAAAGGATTCTCAGGAGGGTAAAGATGAAGAAGACGTCTCTAATTTAGACTTTGAAGAAATATCTGATGGTGAATTAGAAGAAGAACGAACACGAGGTAAACTAAAAACAAATAGCTTATATAAATACAATAACATTCATAAAAAAATTGGTAGTGAAAATATATTTATTTTTAATTTCAGCTGGTTTGGGCGATGCGCTTGGAGTAGATTGGGCGAGTCTCGTGGCAGATGTTCATAGGCGGGAACAAACTGCTCCTGCAGGAGGTGCAAGGGATAGGTGGAGACCAGAATGTGTGCTGTCACGAATTGGGCTTTCTATTGACATGGCTGGGAAAGAAACAGTTCAAAACATAATACAGCAGAATGCAAGTTCCTGTCAGTCGGAAAAAAGGACTGTTAAAACAGAAGATAATAATGATGAATCTATTTTAGTAAATGGGGAACATGAAGATAAAAACATTGTTAAACCTGGCTTACCACATACAGATATTGATAAATTACATCCAGTAGCTACTATTCAGGTAAATGATTTTAAATAATTTAGTAATTAACTTGATAGATGAAGTGTTTCATTTCATAAAGCAGAGTTGCATGGTAAAATTCATCATTATCTGAAGATGATTGTTACCAAGCAACTCTGATTATTCTGTTTCTCTGAAGAATCAAATCCTAAATGTGGCGATCTAACAGAGTACCAAAGTTATCGCCATAGCCCAAAGGATTAGTAAGCTGAAGTGGCACTTGGCTGGTCATATTTGTCGCAGAACCGACCACTGTTCAAGTAGACGTGTTCTGGAGTTGAGACCACAACTTGGCAAGTGTCCTCGATGGATCGAGTAGCCCTCCAGCTAGGTGGTGTGACGATAAATGTGCTTGGTAACAGATAGAAATTGAGACCTGAAGATCGAGCTCTTGGGTGTACCATTACCAGCAGTGGACGATAAAGGGATGCTCGGTAACAATGAATTGATAAAATAATAAAAATAATATTTCTTACAGGTGGCAATGGAAAAGCGGAAACGTCAAAGAGCTATTTTATTTGGGTCAGGGTGTGAAATAACTCGCGGACTAAGTGCAAGGCGCGACTTAGCATTGCGTCGGTATCTATGTCATTTACCAGTTGCAGAGCGCACTGGTCAGACACGTGTGGCCCTGCAGCCTTCACTTTTTCATGCAGCTCGTGCTTTATTTATGCAAGCACCTGTAACAGGCTGACACAGGCTTTATCTTAAACATTATACCTTAAAGTGAATCAAGTGATACTGACAAAGCAAAAGATGTTGAACTCTGGACCTTGTTTTCAGTTTATAATAATTATTTAAATGTAAGTTTACTAGATACAATATTATGTGGAAAATTTATATTTGTAAAAACTAGTATCTATGAAATAGAGATATTTTATTTTACATTTGTCTTAAAGAGGAATTACTTATAAGTTGTAGAAAAATATAATAAAGTGATCCTGAAACATGCTTATTTTTTATTTTTTTATTTGATCTGCAGATTTTGCAGTTGTTACTAATATAATTTTTCTTTCATTAGTTGGAATTATTATTTATATTCTAGAAAATATTGCAGAATCATAGTTTATAAGTACATATATGTATACTTTAATGGAGTAGGTTCTTACAAGCATCACCATTTTATTAGTTATAGCAGCCATCATAGGGTCTGAACATGGATTTTGTCAAGAAAAATATTTAATATGCAGCCATACTCTTAATTAGAATGAAAGTTAATTTAGTGCTTAATTCAACACCAGTAGTTTAAAAAATATTTATATCACGATTTGTCTTTCTTTATATTTGTGACATAGTCTATTAGAATTTTAAATAAATTCAAAGATGACTTTTTATAATAAAAATATTTTTTTATAAAATTAATAAAAATATTTTTTTATAAAATTAATAAAAATACAAATAAGTGAAAACAATACTCATTTTATATATTTGTCTGTTTAATACTTATGAATAGACGAAAAACTTCTGCAACATTGTTATATAACCACTATTTTGTTGTTTGTTTTATTAATCTAGTAGAAATGATACATCTGCTCCAGCTGCATATTCAACCTTGCTTTCTCCCCTAAAAACAATTGAATTAATTTATATGACAATAAGTATAAAAAAGTTTAATTTCTTTTTTTTCATTAACATCAGTTAAAAACATAATATTATTTGGTATAGTTCTTACTTTTTAAAAATCACTGCACCAGCAACACCCTTGAGTAATAAAGAGTTTCCATTTGCATGTAAAATACAGCCTTCTCTCAATCCAAGCACTGGGTTTGCATGTGGCATTTCCATATATTCACCAATTCGTTGGTCTCTTGTTTCACCCTTGTGTGTATCTGTTTCTATTTTGTCAATATAATGAGGGTTTATATTAAAGGGTACAATACCTATAGCTTCAAATGAAGGTGGATATATTATTGGCATGTCATTTGTTGTGTGGATACTCTTAGTAGCTACATTTGTTCCTGCACTACTTCCAATATATAATAGACTTCCACTATTCACTTTTTCTCTAATAAGATTTACTAAGTTATTTTCATATAATTTCTTCAATAAGAGAAAAGTATTCCCACCCCCAATAAAAATTGCTTTGGCAGATTTTATAGCAGTAGTTGGCTCTGGGTAAGTATGCAGGCCAGTCACATTAAAGCCCCATGGTTCAATAACATCTTTAATTTTCTTTGTGTAATCATCATGATTGTTTTGCGCATAGGGCACAAAAATTAATTGGGTGACTCCATTTCTAAAAATAAAAAAATATATTTTTACATTAATAATTCAACAATGTTTAACATTATTTAATACTTACTTCTGTAAAAAGGAAGAAATTTCTTGTTTAGCAAATTCAAGAAGCGAATATCCATGACAATTAGACGATGATAAAAGTAATGCTTGACGAGATATTTTCATTATTGTATATAATGCGAATTACGAACAAAGACTTATGAATGTGACTGATCAATGTGCTGTGCAACGTAAACAAAGATAAACGAATATAATTTCAATACAGCTAATCTAATAATCTTACGATAACTTTGTCAAATTATCTCCTATATAAGTAATTTATTATAATTATAAATCATATATTTGGAAGAACATTCTATATCCCAAACCTTTTATTTATTAAAATTAAATTTAGCATTCGGTATCAGTTTAATTTATATATTTACTGTTTATTTTCATTGTTATATTAATGAATACTGACATCTTGTCCGTATCATACTCAGTGATACCAACTCCTATAGAATATTCCCCCTTGGAACAACTTCAAATTCCTCTAAATATCGATTAAGAACCAATATTTTCTTTGTTGTACACTCGGTTTGAGAGGTAATTTCAAATACAAATTAAAAATACATTCAAGTAGTATAAAATAGCTGTTGTATTTATGTGGCTGCATTTTACACATTAATTAATAACCTAATAATATTAATGATGATAACAATGTAATTAAACCATTTTTATTTTTCATTTCAGTGACTAGAAATCGAAGCCCGGGCCTCTTACGTTTTGTATAACCACGCTGACCGTTGAGCTATTATTTAAATCTCAATATATTATAGTTTTTTGATATTTCAGTTATAGCCACGTTTGGAATTTATATTTGGTTTAGTTTATTGATTGAGTTGGAGGCTTAATATAAATTGTATAGAGTCGTACGTTTTTTTAAGGAAAAAAAAACTTGAATAATAGACCCCCTAAATATATGTACCTCTAAAAAAACCCGTGGACACCTTATTTCCCCCCAAATGTGAGGGAAACCCCCAAATTGGCATCACTGATCATACTGTTATGTCATATTTCGATAGCCGCAGTGTTCACAACCTAAAGCTAGGCCGTTATCGTACCAGGGCCGTAAAATTAATCAATTATCGTTCATCACGTTAATGATTATAATATACAAAAAAATCACAATAATATGTTTTTTATAGTATATCACTTGAAAACTAAAATAAATAAAAAATAATAATATATAAACAATATTTTATGTATTTATATTATATTAATGTCATTGATTTTGTTATCATTTAATAAATATTTTAAAACATTGTCAAGTTAGCAACATGGTATTTAAAAGCAATATAATTATAAGGTTAGGTAAGTTTTTTTAAATTCAATAATATATTCAAGAAAATTAACATACAATTTTTAAACTTTTTGTAAAATACAAACAAAATGCACAACAAACAAAAAATACGAAATATTTTAATGATCAAATTCAAATGAAAGAATTGCGCCATGAAGTGACAAGTGCAATTGTTCCTAAGAAAGAAACAAGCCAATAGATGGCGCTGACAGTAAAAACAATTGAAAATTGTTATTGGTTAGTGTCAATATCAAATTTTGCATCATAATGAAAACTATCGTACAATCTACGTACGATAGTAGTGTACCATCGTACATCGTACGTAGTTATGAAATGATCGTACTTGTACGATAAATATCGTATGGTTGTGAACACAGGATAGCCGCTGCCGCCGCTGCAACAACAGATAAGTGATACCAAAATGTAACTGGAAATCCTACATTCTCATCCATAATAAGTGATGGACTAAATTTTATGAAATAAATAATGAAATCTTTATGTGTAAAGATGGAAAGGCGAGGCGAATGGATTTCCTAGTTAGAGCATTAACCCCACAACCAGTCGACTCTGATTATTTTCTAATTGATTTAGGTATTACAGTTCATTGTAACGTTAGGTCATAATCAAATAAAAGCAGAAATTTATGACATAATGTCTACATTTTAAAGCTACATATTTCAACAACAGTTTAAAGATATTTGGATTGTTAGACAGTTTTCAATATTAGGAAATATGATTTTATTATATTGTCTATTGAAATAGTGGTCAGAATTTAATAAAAAAATCAGTTTTGATATTACAAATAAACACTTCAAATTTATTTATTTTTATAAATAAAAAACCACTTGATACAAAACACACAAAGGTACTTATTTAATTTAAAGCTTCTCTGCTTACAATGTTTCAGGTTGCTTTATTTTCTGTTAACAAAATAATCTGTTTTTCGGATGATCCAATTTGTGATAGACATATCTCTACGTAATTGGCCAACAACCTTTATTTTCGTAGGTCAATGTTAACCAAAGAGAATATTTGTCCCTGGGACATGCAAACAAATGATATTTTAAGGGGTTTAAGAAAACTTACAAATACAAATTAGAGAAAAAAGAACTTATGAATACCAAACTACTTGAATCATCCCAAAGAATTCAATAGAACGATATCCAATAATTTCAGCAATTTATTAACATCCAACCGACAGTTGGACTTTAATATTGAAATAATAAATCGAGGCGGTTATCAATCCGCAGCAAACCTTAACACCGTGATTCAATTCAATGACGTATTTGAGCAACGCCATCTATAAGTAAATGGCTGACCATTTTATTTAAAACTGATTTTAAGAGGTATTTCTACATAAAAATCACAAAAATCGTGATGGCTTAGTTAATATGTATGTTATATATATAATTTACTCCCTGTGAAAATAAATTCGGAATTGAATGATAAGTTCCAAAGATTATGCTCTAAATAAAAACAAACAAATTTTACCTCTATATAGTATAGATTTTGAAGATCTAGATTCAGTATTTTTTAAGCAAATTTATTGTAGAAGTAAAAGCATTGCTGCGTCATACAGCCTTTTACAAAGCACCTTCAAGTCAGTCAATAAGTGTACCTAGCTATTGTTGATTATTCGATTTTTTTATTGAGATTATACCTTGGTTGACACTGTTCAGAAGTAGGCATGGGTAATATCGCTTTGAAGCGATATCGTATCGTATCTAGATATCGGTTTTGAATATCGGATATCGTATCTATATATTTTAATATCTAGATATTGTATCGAGTCTATGGTACTCGGAAATCGAATCAGTACCAGATGATATCAGATTAATATTAATATTTGTGTTTATCGCATATATTATGTATTGGTTTATTTTTGTTATTGATAATAACATGGTTAAATAAGTAAATATTTGTTTATTAATAGATATGTTGCAGTTCCGAATTTGAAAATCAGTGAAATGAACTTTCCTTCATACTTTTTTCAGGCTTTTTCTGTAATGCATCTCAATACATCTCTTTTAACTGTTGTCGAAAGAGTAATAACTCGTATCTCTTTTGATCTAATTTGACTTTTAAAAATATCTGTAAAATGCCTGAAGAGCCCTTGCCTTTTTTGCCTACAGTTGAATTTATCGAAAATTACGCTCGTATCGGGACGAGACAATTCTTCATTGTATTTAACACAAACATTAATCTAACTAATAATCATTCTTTAAAATTACATTTAATGAATATTAACACTTGCCCTAAATACCTCATTTCCTTGAAAAGTTCAATACAATATGTACATTATTTGACATACATCATAAATTATTATATACATCTACCTAAACAAAAAAAAATACATGAGTTACGAAAAACACCTAAAATTTAGAAAAAAAAGCGAGTAATTAAATTACAAAGCTAACAACGCGACCGCGAAAACATAAAACGAAAATAAAATAGATCATAAAAATAATAGCAATTTCTAAAATGACACCCAAGGTCAAACAACCGATACCAGTAAAAATATCATAATATCCTTAACGGTTAAAATATCTAGATATCCGTAGACAGAGAAACTAAACTTTGTTTCTCTCTCTACGTAGATATCGAATATCCGATATTTTAAAAAATATCAACAGATAACCTAAGCGTGAGTCGTATTTATGAATTGTTCTGAAACCGATTATATTTTTATTAAATCAAATACAATATAGAAATATGTAATTATTAAATATTAGACTTGCGCAAACTATATCATTAAGAAGAAAAAAGATATATATATCTTTTCGCTCTAAGATATAGATAAACATAAATAACATAATAATAATAAATAGTACTAAATATAGATATTTCTAAATAATAAGTTCGATATATCGATATTTCACTAACAATCTTACTCGCGTTCGCGCCTACTCGTTTGACAATTGATATTTACAAATTTACAACGATATTCGATATCGGATATACTGTATGCAGAGTATACAAAACCGATATCGGTGGATATCCGAATATTATAAATACTGTGCGTGCGCTTCGATATCTAGATATTAGATTTAGTACCATAACAATACCGTATACAGATTATACAGAAACGATATCAGTGGATATCCGAATATATAGATACTGTGCGCTCCGATATCTAGATATTAGATTTTGTACCGATATATGGGTATTGTATCTATATACGATTTGTATCGCCCATGCTTATTCAGAAGCTATTCATTCGACTTCGCTATAATTGACAGTTACAGTAAATTAAAAATATGGTTGAAAGTTTCAAAGAGCTACAGCGAAGGTAGGGAGACATCTATACTCAAAATAAACAAGAAGGTTGGATTTCAATTCCTCATATCCTTTCTATTGATCTCACATGTTTGAAGTATTTTTAAAGCCGAAAATCAAGCCTTTGGACTAAGTACCGAGATAATATATCACTATTTTATAACCTTCTTATTTTAGTGCGCGTAAGACATTCGATGGACTTACTTGAATATTAATTATTAAAATTTCTCCATATTTATATGGACCAATTGATAATATACATTGTTATTTTATATTACTCACACGTTCATAATTACGATATGATTGCACATTTAAGTTTCTTAATTTTTTCGATAATCTGTATTACTAGTAGTACCTATTGTTAGGATCAAAGATCTGATCTCTACCGAATAACTATAATTTTATGAGCACTTGTTTCCGGAATCTTAAGTCTATTTTATATGATAGTGATTAAAATTTTGTAAAAATGAATTCTTATTTACGATGATCTGCACATTGTGTTAATCTAGTGAAACCAAAAGCTTCTCCTGAAATTGCGGACTTGATCCATCGCAGATTTGAAATATTTAGGGTGTACATTTATTTGTTTTTATAAACAGCAATAGATATCAATGGGTATATCGATTACAAATACCAATAGATATGATAAATAAGGGCTACATAATAACAAGACCTAAAACATTTATACGAATATAAACGATATTCTTATAAAAAAAACCTATGTATTAATAATGTAACCTATGTATTAGTGTGTAAACAAAGTTATCAGCAAAAATAAATTCATAGATTTTATAAGATTATTATAATTTTATTAGATTCACATTGAAGTTGAGAAAGAAAGAATAAAATAATCATAGTAGGTATATTTCCTTAACGATTTGAGTCATTAGCGTGACTTAAAACGATTCTGGTATATATGTTGTTATGGGATAGACTTCTATATACAAGTTAGAAGAGAAAAGTATTCAATAGTGCTTATATAATTGCGGGCTTGTTTTCGTTTCTAGTTTTTCTATCAATTATTTAAATTATATAAGAGATTGACTCCTACGAAAAGTATTTCTGTCTTATTTTAACAAATACGAAAAATATAACAAGAGCATCGTTAGTCCAAAATTTGTCCACGCTAAACAGTTCTATACTGTACCTAGTTTGTTGCTCTTATTTTATTAGGGCCGTAATTTGTGGGCGTAATAAATGGTAAATAAATAAGTAGTACAATGCTAAAAACGTGTGTGAGGCATGTAAATGAGTAACTTATTTGGTAAAGAAATTATTTTTAATTATATAATTAGTTCATTGACTTTAGTATTTAGACATTTATATGCAATATGATGATGATATTATTATGTATTAGCAACTTTATCTGGAGAATCGAGAATAAAAAATCTCTCTTCTTGTGACTTATCACAGCCGGGCCCCAGGTATTGTCTTCTTAGTTCAAGATCAGGTGGAGCAGATATATCACCTTGAAGAATATTATAAGCTTGCTCTATGGTAATTTCAATTTCCGACTTCAGTTCCTAAAAATAATAAAATAACAAAAATAAATAAATTTTTGAAAAGCTTCTGAAATATAATAACACTATATCAAAGTTATATCTAAATTTTTTTACGTATTTTTAACATGTTTTTGTAGTGTTGGGTAGTTGTAACTATTCCTCTGGATTCGGGCAAATTTTATTACCTCATACAGGTCTGGCGAGCGGCGGGCGCGTTCTGCTAGCGCGGCGTGCAGGTGGTAAAGCAGCAGGCCACGCAGGTGCGCGTCGCCCGCGCCCAGCGCCGCCACCGTACGCAGCGTACCTCGGCACAGGTTCTCTTTCAGGTCCAAACGAGATTCCGATAGCTCTGAAAAACAATTGCACTTTGTAAAAAAAATACATACATTTTAAGTATATTAATGTCAGCTGTGGAATAGCTTGTTATAATTTTTTTAAATTTTCTAACATAGGTGTACCTATTTTATACCACATAACATTAATTTTAAATAATTTTGAAAACATTCCATCACATATTAGTAGTGTGAGCCAATTGCTGTGAGAACTATTTGGCAATGTTTTTATAACCTTCTACTTCTCTCTTCTAAACATATATTTTAAATTTATTTACCAATCGTTACCACTCATTTTAAACGGTCTATTTACACACCACGTGACTTTATTTACACATTACCTCCTTAAGGTCAATGTAACTGCGAATACATAATAATCCGGGTAAAATACACACGCATTTCACTTGTAGGGGAAAATTTGTACATTCAAACTAAAATTTTACTAACGGAAGTGGCAAGCCCATCCACCTGGCGACGACGTGCGGACGAGCGTTTTTTGCAGCAGCGCCCATGTCAACAGCGGTCAATCGAATAACTGACTCACGCGAATAATCGTCACTGACTATTTACCCGCAGTATTATTGTATGTCAGGACACAAAGAACTCGATGCCGTTAATGACTTTTAAAATTTACACACGGCCTTAAAGTAATATGCATTCATGCTCGCGTTTATTATGCCTACGAACATACGAGTATGTGTTGAAATTGCGCAGTGTTTTGACGCGTAACATTACAGTTGTTAAACTATACACAAAGAATACTTTTAGGTATTTTGTATTTATCCTCAATTAAAGATCGTACGCATGTTTTGCAAAGTTAATTAAGCGAATTCTATTTTAAATATAATTTAACATAAAAACTTTACACTACACAGTTCATACCACGGATAGGTGTGCATACATACCGTACCATACATAGGTAAACTACATAATAAGATAAGGAATTTTAGTATCGTTTGTTATATTTAAATATAATAATAAAGTAAAAATATAATTATATAATAATTATATAATTATATATATATATATATAATTATATTTTAGACTATGTTATATGACCAATTGAAGTTAGTATTATAGCTTTACTGCTCCTAATATAATTTTTTGCTTCATTTGAATGTAAACAAGCTCGTTAAAATATTTTTTTCTTTTCTATATATCTTTGAATAATTTGTCAGTTTTGTCTTGGTTTGAAATAAAACGTATTATTTTTATTTTATTTGTCATTTCAAAATAATTTCCATATTTGATAAACTTTGTAACAATATGTAAATATATACCTATTTAATAAAGTAGTTGTGTTAGTTACATAAAATTCGCGTCATCCGTGCCAATCCTTAGGAGGTGATAAGGTCACTTTCATTGGTCGATAGTTCGATGCAATTGTGGTTGAATTAGGAATTGTTTTTGATTTATTTTTTAAATCTTTTCAGATCTTCCCATATTCTGGAATTGGATTAATATCGGAACATAGCTCGTATTAGGTTCTTACAGAAGGAACATAATAATGATTCTAAGTCTACCAAAATATTGGACATAAACATATGCAGCCAAAAATACATTCAACGCATCATGTATTTTTTTCTTACATCCATTTTTTTATGAATAGTGTTACAGCGAAATTTAAAATTCCAACCCCGGAATAATTTAACAAATAGGTAAGTACCGTGCAAATAACTAATTGAGCGGAAAAAATTAATAGCCTAAATCGTTGTCTATACAACGTAATCATAAAGTTTTTGTTCTTATTTACACTACCCACCATTGTTGGGTGTTGGGTACGAAAAACGTTTTTTAATAATTTCATTTCTTTTTGTAATCTACTAAAATGTAAATTTTACTTCTGTTTTCTGGTAAAAAAAATCCTAAGTTAAAGTAAGTCTATGATTTCGTAAGCTGTGTAAATAGTACAACAAATTACCAGATATTACTGAATACAAAAAGCGATTAAGTTGGTGTTGAAATTACCTTGATTGTAAATATCGTGACCTACATATCTATTCTGCGAGACGCACCAAAATTCATTACTTATGTACCTATTACACGTGACTTTGCATAAATTGTTATCATTTCAGATTGGTAAAATATAATACAATTTTCAATTTTTTTAAATCATAGCTATGTTTCGGTCTAAAGGGTGTGTCAGACAGGTACAAAGGGTTAACATCTTGAAACCCATTGAATGGCTGCGCATTGAAGATATAAAGAGTGGTGTACCACCACAGATCATATGTATTTGAACAATAGCCTTATATAACTGTTTAAAATATAACATAATAAATTAATGAGACAAACATTGATTTATCTTTTTATATGGATATTGTAACTTTTATCGGTTATTCTTCCGGTAATTTATTTTTCATAAAATAGATAGGCGAACGTTTAAGTAAGTTACCTGATGGTAATAGGTCACCACCACCCATAGACGTTGGTGCTATAAGAAATATTGTGCCTGTAGTTACACTGGTTCACTCCGGAACACAGCAATACTAAGTATTGCTGTTTGGCAGTAGGCTTGCACAAAACCACCCAGTGAAATTAATTAGTAATTACACATGTATTTTATTTATAGACTCTATATTATGGTAATAATAGTACATAATAAGTGGCTGTATGATTCTTAACTCCTCCTCCTGGCTTGAAGATGTTAAGAACAGTCTAAGAAATAAAAAAGGTGAGAAGTAAATTATATAATAAACGATTTCCTAAGGTCAGATACCGACAATGTACCTTGTATGTACATATGTATGTTTTTTTTAGGTATTGGTAAACATTTCTTTCGTTTACTATTATTTTATGTTTATTATAATTAACTAATTAAGTTTGTTTTTTTTTCATAAATATTTCCGAAACAAATCATCCAAAACTTAATATCAATAATATTGCCGTAAGGGCGTCAAATGGAACAATAAAATTGTTGATAATGTGAATATACACAATCGTATCTACTGTTAAAAAAGGTTTATGGTATACAGCCACATAGCTTGTTATCATGACGTTAATCGAATTAGTTTAATGATATTATACTATACTAATAAGACATTTCTTTCAACCTTGGCATAATGAAAACCGCATCATGTCCTAGAAATTCTATACAGTACATGCTGTTATAATAGACGGTTTTGTCACGTTAGCTTACACTTTAGAGACAATAAGCATACGGTGATTCTGGTTTTAAATAGTTGATGTTTAATCGTTTAATTATGTGCTTGTTGGCCAGGATCTTGCTTAGAAATTCATGGCTAGTACGAACTTTATAATTTCCGACTCTTCATCTATTTCTTCGTTGTATATGTATTTAAATAAGCATCATATACGTATATAGCCGGACAAAGCTATGACTCAAAGAGATCTTTTAAAAAAATAATTCTTGTGTTACAATTTCTCTAAGGAAAGCCCTGAGAATATTATAAAAAAAATCTTTTGAAACCTTATTCATACACTATTTATTTGACAAATAGTTTATGGCCTGATTTAATTTTTAGAGTGGCAGTGTTATACATATCTGATAGAATTACTGAATGGAGAAGAAACTGAAACAATTAATTATAAATATTGCTTTTTACTAATAAAACTTTAGATAGAATCACCAATTCTTTAGCTTTTATAAAATGTTACTATATGATTTAAAATAATAATAATAATTTAATAATGCTCATCAATAGGCATAATTTTTTAGTACCTATCTAATCCTTTTATGATTGTATCGTTTCGAGAATTTAAAAAATAATATATTTTATAAAATAAAAGTACTGGTTCGAATTACAAATTCTTAAAGACATTACTAATCTATATAAAATGCTTATAAATAATAGGTATGTAATTTATTTTGATAAGGACTAATATTTTGTTGTTACTATTAAATTGAACTAAAGTTGTTGTGCTTGTAACTCCCATAAAAATAGGTTTTTGTAGACATTTCGGAGAAAAAAATCTTATAGAAAGTTTGGTTCGCTTTAAAAGAGCCTAGACCGACAATGTCGTTGGTATATTAAGCTATACATATTTTAAAAAAGCTACACATTAACATACTGTATACCAGTATGTCTATGTCTATGTCCTGAAACGAAGTACGACTGAATACGAGTAAACTGAAATAAAATAAAAAATCCATATTAATAGGATTAACTATTTTTGCACAAAACCGGAAAAAACAAACAAACAAAACTCTTTATAAGTCTGGTTTTGTTTACTTTGTAATTTATTTTTTTTGGTCGAGGCCTTCTTTATTTGTGTCTGAGTAAGAAACAAATATTTGCATGGCTTTAAATATGAAAATGTATTTTTTTTTATTTCAAATAATATGTTATTAAAGTAACGGTTAGATTCCATGACATTAAAATAGAATGAATAGTTTAATATATAGCCTTTACCTACCATAATTATTGTGATGTTTATCAGCAGTTTAATTAATTATGTACTCCATATAGTTACTGAAATTAGTTTTGTTAGCTGATAAATCTGTTCCGCATATACCCATAATCTTGATGTCATCACTAAATCCGAGTTTGATTGCTAATCTTAAGTGTATATCAACAAATACGTGATTTGAATACGGGATGAAAATAGTTAGCCTTTGTAAAATATAATTTTCCAGTCGTATTTCGTCGTCCAATCTAAGAGCCCCGACAAGGCTTCCCAGCACACTTTGTATCATATTTATTTTTGTGTAAGGTACAAATATTCTACAATTGTCGCAAAACCATTTTGTTTGTGAATCTACAGGGTTTATAGGTAACAAATTTCCGATGCAGGGTTTGTTAAAGCATTTCAATGCTGACAATATTGTTCCCATCTCTGTTTTATCGTTGCATCTTGCACAAAAACACCAGAAGTTTTTAGATTTGTAAAGTTGGTAGCGACGAGCAGGGGTGCACCATAAAAGACCCGTATAACAACTTGTAATCTCATCTCCTTTTTCTATGTCTCTAGTTGCATAAATAGCCATGAAATAGTTTGATGTAAAAACATTTCTTGTGTTTGGAATGCAACTGTGATTCATAAAGGCAGATAAAGGATATAAGCCTCTTAGTTCAATTTTATTACAGTTTAGGCTATGACTTATTCTAAATGAATTTATCTTAATAATTGATTGCACGAAATTCAGAAACTTGATATGTTGATCTGGTATACAATAAATACTCTGTAAGTTATTTAAATCTTCAAATGTATCTTTTATTTGGCCTCTTTGAAATAATCCCAATAGATCTTTTTGTTTTTTAGAAAGAAACAAAAATTGTATGTAAATTAGCATGCGTGCCAGTATCAGGGATTTTTTTTCAATTTTGTTGCTGTTATTATTTAACCTCCAATTATCACAGATGAAAGCACATAGTTTAATGTGAACTGAGGAACTGTTGCAAATATCAGAGCAGACAAAGGCGTAACACTTTCCACAAGGATAACACGAATCACTTATATGGAAGCAGTTGGAGCAAAACTTTTCAACTTCACAGTTTGCGCGAGGACCATACACAATAGGTTCATTGACGAAAATAAGGGAACCTTTTTTTATACGTTCTCCTGTAAATAGACCTCTTCCACCGAGTGGTGATTTACCAATTATCACTTTAAAAGGCAATTGTACATTACGAGATAAATAAAGAGGCAGATCTTCTAATATGGCTGGTTTTGTCATTTTGGTTCGGCTATTTCGCGATATGTAGTCAAGTGAAGAATGCTTCAGATTGACTGACGGCCTTTATCGTTCCAACGTCGATATTCGTATTTAACCTATTATGAAAATAGCATCTGGAATTCACAGAGTTACTGAATCATGAAGCCGATTAGGTACACTTCGAATGTGACGTAATGCTAACGTAGGTTTTGTTCCTTTGCTCTTAGTAAAATTGCTTCATAGCTACATATTTTTACGTGTACAAATTAAACAAGCAAGTCTTATTACGATTTATTGCAAAGTCATGTAAAATTGAAATAATTATGTTTATATTACATTAGTATTTTTTAGGAATTCTAGGGAATATAGAAAAATGATTTTTATAAATAATAATATAAGATATGGTATAAATCATATTTGTAGAAATGTCGAAATGGCTTATTTTTTCACCATTTCATAATTTAACCCGTAATATTCAATCCGAGTAATCGTGTTCTGATGATTATTATCAACTGTTTTGTTATTTAGTGTATGTAAAAATTAATAATATGCCTAATAATTTTGCTCTCGGAACAAATATACAAACAACAATACAATATGGTCCAGTTTGAACTACCATCGGGCGAAAAAAAAAGTTTGATGGTTGATAAATAAATTGATCGTCTCTGTAAACTGTGATAGTGTACGCTCTAAGGAAAATATTTGCTTGTGTTATTATTGATGATGACGTCCTCTTAACTGATTTTGTCCACGGTGACATTCTCAAAGGAGATCAGCGCAGTTGCAAAGCACATATTATAGTGTACTACTGTGTACGCAAACACAAGTGCGCTCTATCTCATAACCCGACGGAGCTGTAAAACCGAGACTTCGCAAGAGAGAGAGAGAGAGAAAGATATCTACATTAATGACGTGCTATAAAAGTAATTGATGTATTTAAAAAATCATTTTTTTACTATTTTTAAGAGTATGTGATTAGCTTTTGTATATTATATAATTATTTTTTAGTATACATTTTAGTGATTAGCATCATTTCCTTTATAATTATATTAAATTCTTGTCGGTTTAATACAAAAAAGTTTAGGGCACAAGATAATTATTAAGTTAGTTATTTTACATTTACACTCACCGTCCCAACGGAGCCCTTCAGTTTCTCCATACTCGAATATTAGCCGACACTGTAAATCTACGACGATTTGATTGCTTTTTGGAATATATCTTGTGATTCTATTTAAGAAAAAAGTTTCTAATTCATAAATATTTTCAAAGTCTAAGGAACCCATAAGACTTCCTAAAGCATTTTGTATAGTTGTTATGTTTAGATGTGGAACTCTTAAGCCGCAGTCTAAGCATCGCCAAGCTGTGTTAAATTTTAAAGGTTCTATAGGCAAAAGTGAGCCCGAACACTCAGCAGAGAAACATTTGAGAGCTGCCAAGAGAGTGCCCCTTTCGGTCGGGTCGGCACAGCGTTCGCAATTGCAGAAGAAATGTTTCGTTTTATAAAGATAAAGTCGTCGAGAAGGAGTGCCCCATAACATTCCAGAATAGCAGGTAAATATTTCTGTGCCAGCTCGTATAGGTTTCACAGCTTTGACTACCATTTGTGAGTCCGTGTTGAATGTATATCTGGTATTCGATACGCAATTATGGTTCATTAGAGAGGATACGGGATATAACCCACGCAAATTCATTTCTTTTTGTCCATACGGTGTTGCCATCTGAAATGCGTTTGCATCAAGTATACACGTAACTAATAACATAAATTCTTCTTCTTGCGGAAATATATCAAAATATTCTTTTAAATTTCTTATTTCACTTCCATGTTGAGGATGAAAATGTGCTTGAAGGGAAGTAAGAAGTTTTTTTTGATCTTCATCCAATAACAACGCTCGTATCGCAGTTAGTGCGCGTGACAACAGTGTGTCATCGACGTCCTCAATAGGCACTTTGATTGACCAACAGGAAATTACACTACAGTCACTTAAATGGACACCACTGTTTTGACATTGCTCTGAACACAATAATAATGAACATTTATGACATTTGCGAAAAGTATTACTATCAATTTTTTTACAAACAGTACAACCACGTTTTATTTTAGTTCCGGAGCGTGGACCGTATATAATTGGATGATCAACAAATAAAACTTCACCGGTTTTTATATCCTCTGTAGCGACGAGTCCTCTGCCACCCAAGGGAGATTCGAAGATTTTCCATTTCATTGTATGTTGTATGTCATCAGTACAGGTAATAAGACCAAGATGTTGATTGACAATTAGCGCCAATTGTTCTATCGGGATCATCCTGTCGCAACTCGTCCGGTGTCGGCACTGCACTGCGCACTCGCTGCGATTATACACATCAGTAAGTTTGATAACATTAACTAGGTAGTGATCAGATACACATACATCGCCAAAACATGCCCGATCTTCTCGGTGATTAAGCGAGTTCGATAGACGTGCGCTGGCCGTGCGTGCTAAGCATAAGCATACCTGACGTTTTTCACTCGTCAGTTGCCAATTTTCTTATGCCGGTATGCTCTATATACGAGTACATTATCATATGTCAGGTAATTTGTACGGATAATTCTTTTAACAATTTTTTTTGAAGTGACAACCAAGACGACACTATATTTTAAATTTTCTTTTAAGAAAATTTGTATGATATAACTAAGTTATTTTTAAACAGGTGTGAGGTAAGCAATGTAATTATATAAACTGACCAAAGCTCTTCGAAACTAAATATGTTCAAGGAAATATTCAACACACCAATCGTAAGCTATTTTATTTTTAATGGTTTATATTTAGCAAGAAATTAATAAATCAATATATATATTTAAAAATAAGACTGAGTGTCATATCAACGTTGAGACCAAAATATTGCGGCTAGCACCATGAACATTTGCATATGGATTCCTTTACACAGTAGGTTAGCACTAAGGAAGCATTTTTAAAATATTAAGGTAGTGTATAGTAGTAATAAAGGGGATAACAGTTTGTATGAAAATCCTTCATTTTTAAAGAAAGAGCTAAGGAAATTGGTATATAGCAAATCTGAATTATGACGCGAGATAGCCGCGGGTAAAGCGTTAGTAATAATATAAATGACCGATTTACAACAAAGCGGTAATATGTTTTTTTCTTGATGTGATATGCTAGTGAATATTATGATGATATATAAACGGAAAACGGAATCCAATTCTATATTTTATAATATTTTTATTATTTACTGTTAAGGATCGAAAACCATTTAAAACATTTATTCGTACACTTATTTCGTTTGTAATTATTTATTTAACTATAATCAGTATGAAACTACTTAAAATTATACAAATTATTATAACAAAGATCGGCGATCCTTGTTGAGTTGCTTGATATGGAACCTAACCATTGTTATGCCGAGTTCTAAATTTGGTTTCCAAGCGTAAATAGAATAACAGATGTAGAAGACTAATCAGTAGGTATATATTTAACTCATAAACTAGTTAGCGAGAAACTTCCTCATCTCTTGGCTTTACATTAGGGCATTCTTGAATAAATATATTTTTAACACACACACAAAGTGATATTTTTTTTTATAGATTAGGAAGGCGGACGAGCATATGGGCCACCTGATGGTAAGTGGTCACCAACGCCCATAGACATTGGCATGTAAGAAATGTTAACCATCGCTTACATCACCAATGCGCCACCAAACATGGGAACTAAGATGTTATGTCCCTTGTGCCTGTAATTACACTGGCTCACTCACCTTTCAAACCGGAACACAGCAATACCAAGTACTGCTGTTTTGCGGTAGAATATCTGATGAGTGGGTGGTACCTACCCAGACGAGCTTGCACAAAGCTCCACCATCAGTTAATTTAATAGATTTAAATATTTAAATTTGTTTTTAATTAAATGTAGTAATATTACGGTTATTTTAGATATATTTATGACCTAAAATTCGTTTACGAGTTTGATGTCGCACACAAGTGGCACCAGGAGAGTAACGTGATCCTCGTCTTTTGTTTAACGAAATCCTGTTGGTTCGACAACCTGGTCAGTCTCTGTGACCACTTATCCTATGTGGACGTTTATGCAAAATAAAAAATAAAGTTTTCTGTTTCTTTCTCTTGGTGCCAACCGTGACTTAAGGTGTAGACGTTGCAATGCAAACATTGTTTGATTCCAACGAGGACGAATGTCCCTGGTATTACTTTGATAGTTCATACAAAACCCTTTTGGGAGCTTGTCTCATCGTTTTAGGTAAGTTTAATTTAAGTTTAAAAAAATAGGCAATCGTTAATTCCTTAGCACTGCTCGTGTTACTTTTTTATGGAATGTATTGTGCGTAACAAATGACATTTAGTGAAAACTTCCGGCACATAAAAGCCGTAACGCCCCTATTTATCTGAAATTAATTAATGTATATTTTATAATAAATTGTCAAAGCAATAAGATATGTGAATTGGTCGCTGACAGGTGTATTTGGGGTGCTGCTTAACGCTTGGCTTTATGCCACGTTCATCCACAGTCACCTGGTCATATTTAAAAGTCATGTTCTGGTTCTTAATCTTTGCACGGCATCACTGGGAAGAAATTTACTTGGGTTTCCATTTGCAGGACCATCGGCAATTGCAAAAAGGTAAGTAGAAATAGTAAATGTAATATTTAATGTCATAAAGCACGTTAATTTTATTTTTCTTTTTTACTTGATTACTTAAAATAATACTAACAGTTAAGTTAACGTCATCAAGTAAAAATATATAAGTCTAACTTTAATTTCAGATGGCTGTTTGGTCCAGCATGTTGCCAACTATTCGCTTTTATGAATCAATTTTTTGGTGTGTTTCAAATGATTGCTTTATTTGCAATAGTATTGGAAAGATATTTGCTAGCAAGATATTACAGGCGGGGTTAGATATAAATTGGAGTGTTTGCATTTCTCGTTAAAATACTATTTTCTCATAATATTGTAATGTTTCAGAAAGAAGTGTATACTTTAGATATTATTGGACACTAATCGGTGTATGTTGGATGATCGCTGTGATCTTTGCCGCTCCTCCTTTATTTGGTTATGGAATGTATTCCTGTGACGCAACTGGTACAGTGTGTGCTCTATTATGGCCATCACCTAATTCTGGTGCAAGGCAGTTGGGTTTTAGTGTGCCTTATGTCATCGTGTGTGGAATACTGCCTATTGGTGGAATGTAAGTGAAAAATGTTGAAATGTAATACATAAACACAAATTTATTTATATAATACACAAGCTTTACTTACAATTTACAGAAATATATGATAGAATAAGTACATATATTTTTGTATTATAGATTTTTCTTTATGGGAAAAGCTGTTCGATTGGAAAGAATATATTACAGGAGTGAGCAACAAAGAGATGAGAAAAGATTGACGAAGGTGATTTCTTTGACATATTATATTATATTTACTTAAACGAATTAGTGTGACTGTTTCAATCCTTACCGTTGGTGTAATGTTAGATAAATGTCCATTTCATACCTGTTTTTAAATTGGACTATGCTTACGATAGTTACCTTTAAATTGAAGGTTGTACTCTAATTATATTTTCTATGATTAGTGTATTCACATTCTGTGTATAACAACGTTGGCGCTATGGATACCAGCAGCAGTGCTGGCGGGATGGCAGTGGCTGCCGTTACTGCTATACGGCTACCGGCCACATGTACCACAAGTGCTTGCCCTATTTGCACCAATAGCAGCTGAGGTAATCATATAGTGTTTTAAACATAAGTTTTTAATAATTGCCTATGAATATTATTACAATACGAAACATATAGAACTATTTATTATCTCAACTTAATTCCATTCTTTATTTACCATTCGTTATATGTGACTTTGGAATTGACGTCTTTAATTTATTAAATCAAGCAGTATTTTATCATAATAACTTGATTTCAGGCAGCGACTAGCGTTCCTGTATTATGTTATTTAACAGGAGATGAGAGACTTCGAGCGGCTTTACTGGGTCGGATGAGGAAACACTACGCCCTTTTACATCCGGAGCGTGCCAAGCGATATCGAAGAAGCATATATTAAAACAAATTTTAATGGAAAACTTCATAACTGAATAAGAAAACAATGTGAAAGCGATGTAAATCAGCTTGTAACAGGCGGTTATAGTGGTCCAAATAGTCCAAGAAGTGTAAATTTCGGATTTTTGTTGGTGGAAAAAGGAGATGGTATTCACATGGTTGTTAAAGGACGCTAAGATTAATTAGCTAACTTCAGAATTGTGACGACAAATGTTTTGTACTTACGCTTACGTTAATAACGAATAAACGACTACAGCTTAATTGAATGTTTATTGTCATTTAAGTTAAACCTCGTTCAACGATGAAATTATCCAAGATCATTTGATGTTTGAGATTTTAGTAGGTAGTTTAGTTTCTCTATAGTAATAGTACTTAAATCTTTTCAATTAAAAAAGGTTTACTGGTAATCTATTTAAATCTTTTGCACTGACGATTATTTATATGAATAATATAGTTATTATTTACTCAGATTGTACTCGTATTTTTATTGATTTTTCAAGATATATTTATAGTTCTAGAGCATGACCCATATCACTTACCTATTAAATGATGTAGGTTAAAAAGGCTCTATATACACTATCGAAAAATTAAAAGAAATAACTATAATTAATTGATTATTATTTTCAAGAATATTTTTGTACGCTTAAAAATTTATCTTATTTAGATCGTAAATAAGTAATTCGTTTTTAGTCATGTAATAAATAAAGTTATAGTTATAATTCAAAATCTTTTATCTAAAATTTAAAAATATGTTTAACTTAAGTTTTATAAAAATCTAAACACGTAGAAAGAATGATGTATAAACTCAGCAGAACGGCTAAGTGTAGTTGTCCTTTTGTTTAAAGAGCGTGTGGTTTTCATGTGACTGTAACCATGTATTGGAGAAACAGAGCGTAACCGAACCTGTAATACAACTGCAACCTGAGACTTAGAAATCAGATCTGATTAAATATACTTAATAATGTATTAATCATTTGATGTCTTAGATGTATCGTGGCACTTCATCGACGCTGTCGATATCATAGAACATCAGGAAACGGTCAAGATGGTTGCTCAGAATTGCGTGTGGAGTGATATATTCGACGATCAATCACGAGCTAATTTGGAAGGGGGATACGTAGCGACAGGTACCTTTTGATTATGTGACATACAATCGTTGTTCTTATCTATTTTTAAAGAACTGTCTTCTTGATCACTTTCGTTTGACGTTTGGTATTTGTATGATCAGTTTTAGAAGTATTTTTCTTTTAAACATGATCTTCGCATATTACATATTTTATTTTAATTATCATTTACCTTGGGAATCAAAAAGAGAAATTTTCTTGTTTGTTTTATTTTCAGGGATTATTTCCTCTCTGCTGGGTATCTGGCTGAATCTTGCTTTGTTATTGACTAATTTAAGATCAGACTTGAGCTACCGTAATCTGGCCTTTTTTACGGTTATCGCCTGTTTAAGACGAGCCATCTCCGTATTCTCCCAACTCCCACTTTTTAATTACTCAGAGAGGTACGTACAAACAGGAGCAATTAAATGATTGTCGCATAGATTATAAATTCTTATTTTGAACCAAAAGCTGTAGAAGTAGGGGAGAGAGTAATTGACTGTTGTTTTTGTAAACGTAGGTAATGAATAAAAAAGTACGCATACTTTTTTTGAAGGAATGTATAAATAAAATGTGGTCTTCTTGAACCTATCATTAAAACCTTATTTTGCTAGTATAGAAATTGAAAGTCAAGTATAGTATAGCTAGGTATAGAAGAAGTTTCAGTATAATTATCAGGTAATGTGTGACTGAAAGTCAACTTGATACCAATAAGGATTTATAAAATTTGTGCGCTGAGTATGTATCTTTTGTATCAATAAATTATTATTTTAATTGTATTTGTCTGTTTATTTTTAGATAATTGAAATATTTATGTTTTTTTAATTAATGAATGAAATGAAGCTAAATGATATTTATTTTATGAAGCTAACAAATCAGATTAATATTAATATAATTATTTGCTACAATAATAAAAAAATCGTTTTTATTATAAGGTGAGATTGAGTAGGTATTTTTTGTTCTTGGTTTTGGAATAGTAGTAGGTGGCCGTATAAAACCGCGTGGTTCTAATGATAATTAATTTCTTGTTTTTAATTATTATTATTTTTAAAAATATATAATCAAATACAAGATTTGAGCAGGATTATAAAAGCCGTTTTCTAAATATACGAATTAAATGTATATAAAAGAATTAATCGTTTCATATTTTATGATAGGTAGGACTGTATTATGTACATAAAATTATATTATTATTATAAATGCTTAATATTTATTTAAAACTTATCATGTCATAAAATCATAGTTTTATTATTATTTTAGTTTGAAATATGAAACTCAAGACATATCCTGTGACATTTCTGGGTTTTGGGATTCATTTTGGACAGTCTACGAAGTAGAATGTTTAACACATGTGTGCATTGAACGATATGTCATAGCTAAGTATACAACCAGAGGTAATTAACTAATATTTAAATTATATTTATCTGTTCGCCTGTACTGTGCTAATGAATCTTTAATCGTTCAAAAATTTATTTAAATATATCGTAATAATATTTAAAATTAATAGGTTATTTTGATAAGGATTCATATTATATGACTATTGAACGAATCAGAAAAAAATACAGTTTTCGTTAAATTTTCTTTAAGCATAAAAGTGATTACTATGTGCTAAAATAGACATGTAATAAAATATTTTCACGGACTCTTCTGTAAATATTATGAAAACCTACAAATATCTGATACAAAAGTATATGTATATATTGTGGTTTTGACAGCGTTTGTTTCAAAAGCGCCTAAACCAATTTTTTCACACTACGATTTAGTAAAAAGGAGGTATAATATGAAATAATAGTTATTAAATTACTCGATAATGTAAAAATAACTTAATAAAAGCTATCATAAATCTGAACAAAATATTGTCTTTACTATAATTAAAACTACAACCGATTTAGTCGAATTATAAATAAGTTAATTGTTTTTTTCAGGGTGGCCTATTCAAAAAAACCATTACGTTTTGTATCAAGGATTGTGTCTGTTTTTTGCTAGCTTATACTCATTACCGCCTCTATTTGGAATCGGTCGATTCGGGTATGATTTTTCATGCCAATCTTGTGTCTTGGATATGGTTTTACCAGCGACGTGGCAGAGATATGTCGTTCTTGCAATATTTTTGCTTCGCAGTGTAAAATCAACAGGCTTCATGTATGTTTTAAAATGTGTCTATTTGTTATGTAATTTTATGTTTTATTTATTTTTGAATAAAACTAGATATTGATAACTGTACTTTTTGGACTAATAAATTGGGTTTATTATCTATGCTATAATAATATTTTAAATACTCTGTCTGTCCCGCTTTCACGACTAAACTATTCAACCGATTTTGATTAAATTTGGTTTGAAGAAAGCTTGGACCACAAGAAATAAAATAGTCTACTTTTCATAACTTAAATCTGAGACCAACAACCGCTCTCCCCAACACGCGAGCAAAATCGCGGGCGGAAATTAGTACGTTATAAAACCGTTTCGTATGATTAATTATTATTCAGTTATTCTAATTTAGATCTTGTTTCATGAATTTAAGGCTAACAATGCTAATATGGGCAACAAATCTGGAAGCGAAATACGATAAATCGGAAAAATTAATGAAAGAAATACGCTTTACTAAGGTAAATATTCAAAAAATTTGTTGTATATACCTTTTTGTAAATGAGATACATAGCTTTACTAGAAATATGACGAGGAAAACAATAATGTTTATTATACGTTATTATTCTTATATGAATAACTTATGAAGATATTCATTTGAAAAAAATATTTTAAAATTTTATTTGTATTTAATCCTATACATACATTTTTTAATTATTTTATAAAATCGATTTCAGAGTGTAATTGTTGTAACTATCGTAAACCTGCTTTGTTGGACGCCAATAGCTGGTATACGAGGATGGGTTGTGCTTTCGAGTCTGCTTTCTGATGCTGTTACGGTTCACCCCTCGGTCTCATCAATACAGTGGGCGGTCTGGATATATTGGGTAAGCATTGGATAAAATAAAATATCTTAAAGTTCATTCTATTTTCAATTTTAATCTATTTTATTTTATTATTTACCTTATGATCCTTTACTGGGAAACTTATTAAAATTGAATCTTATAATATAATATTAAAGTAAATAATCTAATTTAATGGTCATTGTTTTTATATATAATGTTACTTTACGTATACTGATATGCGTTTTAGGTGGCACCTGCGCTTACTACTATAGCAATGTTTCTTGTCGACGCTAAAGCTCATCAGAAAATGATTCAAGTATGGAAAGGTGCCGAGCAAACTGATAAGGTGGCTAAAAACGAATAGGATTCTTTATTTTTACTCTTATATTTGTATTATTATAAAAAAGACAAATAAAACAATTAAGTTTTGCTCTTTTAGGCATTCACAAACAATTATTATAATGTACGCATATTTGAAGGCGTTAATATGATAATACAGTTTTTAATGAATAATAAGCTAATTCAATGCATGTATTTATAGTTATTAGAAGAATATACCAATCGCATAAAAAGTTTACATTTGCAGTAAACCTGCAAAAGTAAAGTCGATTTGTAAATTGTTTCTTCCATTTTATCACAGATTAATGAAGTCTTTAGTAACTTATATATTTTCAATAATAACATGTATATTAATAAAAGTTGAAAAATAAATAAAGATTTACTATAAATTTGGTTATATTGTATAATATACTGGTGGGAGGGCTTTGTGCAAGCTCGTCTGGGTAGGTATTACCCATTCATCAGTTATTCTACCGCAAAACAGCAGTACTTGGTATTGTGTTCCGGTCTAAAGGGTAAGTGAGCCAGTGTAATTACAGGCACAAGGGAAATAATATCTTAGTTCCCAAGGTTGGTGGCGCATTGGCGATGTAGGCGATGGTTAACATTAATTTCTTACAATGCCAATGTCTATGGGTGTTGGTGACCACTTACCATCAGGTGGTCATTAAGCTCGTCCGCATACCCATACTATAAAAAAATAAAATATTATAAAAGCTAAACGTGATCATCTTTTGCATATTTTTTCAATAACTAAATATTGCATTTTTTTATTGAAGTTTAGAATAACAAATTAACATTCTATCTATAATATAAGTGAGGGTAAATGCATTTGTTTTTTCACAACAAAACTCTTGGAAGTCTAATTTAAATTGATTTCAAAGTAATCCTTTATTAGAGTATGTTAATATTGTAATAACATCACGGAACTGCGCTACAGATAATTTATTAATGGTTAATGTACCCTACTAGCGATTTTTGTTTTAAATCTTGGTGTCTTTATCAGGAATAAGGTTGAAATACTAAAAAAGTTCTAATAAATAATTTCGATTAATAATAAAGTTCTGTCAAGCACAGTTATATTTTATATATTTTTGAGGTTGTTAAAACAAATAATAATTCTGAAAAGGTTAATAAAAATATATATTCAATTGCTGTTGTAACTTTAATAATCAAAGTCATATTAACACTCATTCACATTGCAATCATGATTAATGTTAGAATCGATACTATTATAATTTAAAAATTTGTACGAAGAATCGCGCTGCTCTGTAAAAAATATAATATATAGTATTGATTGCGTATATAAGTCAGTCTAATATAGTATACACAATGCAAAGTGAAGGTCCGATATTTCTAACAATAATACATATAGAAATTGAACGTTTTTAAACGAAAAAATAAAAATGATAAAATAACTAAATAATTAAATAGATTATTAATACATTGTTTACGAATGTATTCGACTAGCGATAAAATTTTAGAAATCATATAATGTAATCAGTTATTTGAACCTTAATAGCATTCTATCCACATTTGGTCCACAATAAGGCCCTTAATGCGTTATTTACATTTATTTATTTATATACAGTTATAAAACAGCTTTATGATACACATATTTAGCTTAGTATATTATATATATTAACATTAAATATTTGTAAAGTGCATTGATTTCTAATATTATCAAAGGAACATATAATATTAAGGATACATAATGTATGTTCCTAATTAATTATACAGTATATTAATTTTATTTGTGTTTAATCAATAAAAATCGTGATTAGTTTTATTGATTTCAGGAGTTATTAATTATTAGAATAACTATATATTTTGTAATTAAAATGTTAATAAGGATATAAACAGAGAATATTTTATGTATATAAGATTAATTAAATATAACACTTTAAGTGTATAAATTTGTTGAAGTTCTTTGGATTTATATTAAACACTTCACGTCGTAACTTATTATAATTCTTATACTTCATTCTGTCTTGCACATGCTTTATAATCAAAATTATCACACGCACTTTTTACATCGTCTTTGGAATGAGTTTGATTTACGTTAATTACTAAACCGCATTCATCTATTCTATCATTATTTACATATTCGTTATTATCTGCGTCGTAATTATTTGTAACATATTCTTCTACAATTGTAGTTGTATATACCCTGTTGCTGTAGGAATCCTCCGTGGATCCCATAGAGGAAGGTGTGGAGGGACTGTTGAGTACGATCACTGGATAATCGTATCTCATCCCTCTAAACGCATCCTGCTAAATTTGCTCTAACACTGTATCCCGATTAGCGACTCGTTTCTCTAACATTGGAATAAAGAAAAGGATGAGACCGCTAAGGGATATTGTGCCGCCAGCCACGTAGAATCCCGGCGCATACGATTCCAGTGTGTCATACAGCCAACCTAATAATTAATAATAAAACATTTAAATCAATAAATAAATATTATGTCAGCAACAGAATTATGAGTCATGTACAGGTACATACGTAAGTCAAGTTTAATTAAATAAAAAACAAGTCTGAAACGCAATAGTTAAGACCTAGATAATATATAGATCGCACATATAATATTGTTTTAAGATTCATCATATCTCATAATAAATAATTACTTAATACTTAGTACATTCTTTTAATATCATGTGATTTTCATAAGTAAACATTTACGACATAAAGTGAGTCAGTAAAATAAATATGGATCATACCGGCAAAAGGTGGTCCAATTAGTGAGGCGATTCCTTGGAATAGCAAGAGGAGACCAAACGCATTTGTTAACCTCTCTATACCAAGAAGATCAACTAAGACGACCGAAGTTAACCCAACGTAAGCACCAATTGTGAAACCAAAGGTGGTTGCATAAAGTGCGAGTCCCCAAAATTCCCAGCAGGCCATTGCCATTGCAGTACCTAAAACAGAGACATTCTACTTTCTATTTATCCGTTTAAAAAATAAACGTACAAGTACATTTTTATACTCACTTATTCCGGCAATCGTAAGGCATAAGTTATACGCTAACAAACGATTAACCCAGGGCTTGTCACTAATGTATCCTAGAATAATCCGACCGACTAAGTTTGATGCCCCAATTATTGATATTAAGTATGCTGGTTCCTCCACTCCTAGATTTTCACTCATAGGCACTGTATATACGTATGGTATGTAAAAACCTATACTAGTCAAAAAATTGGATAGCGAGAATAGAATAAATATAGGATCAACAAGAAGAGATACATCGAGCATTTCTGCTAGGGCTGCTTTTGATTCCTGTGAACACGGCAACCATCCACATCTCTGTTCACGTTCTTCTTTCTTTATTGAAATTTGTACTCTATCCGGAGATGCTCCTCTGAATTTTGCTAGACTCGTCATACTTCCTTGGTACAGTACATCTGGTCGTTGCATAATACCACTTCCATGTCGTGAATGGGGATGATGCTTTTGTTCATGTGGTTTGTTTAGAGCGGGCTGGGACAGAGTCAGTCTTGCAACATCATCTTCTAGTTTTCCATTTGCCCGTGCAATTTGTTCAGTACTTTGAGATCTTTTTAGGGGCGATTTATTTATTTTAGGTAACATTGGTTCAGTAATAGGTGTTCTTGGGCGCTCAGGTACTGGTCGGAACATAAGTCCCAATGGAATACAATTAAGTATAAAAGCTCCAATAAGTGCCATTGCCCCTCGCCATCCGTAATTAGAAATAAGTGCTGATGTTATTGGTGCAAACAAAAATGTTCCCAATCCAGATCCGCATACCGCTATGCCTGAAAAAACAAATAATATTGAAATATCGAATACATCGAAAAATAGGATAGTGATTTACTTGGTGGTAGGAGGTTTGGTTGCTTTTTGTATCACCCAGTAACAGCCTGTTAATGTCCCACTGCTGGGCTAAAGGCTCCTCTCCCTTTTGAGGAGAAGGTTTGGAGCTTATTCCACCACGCTGCTCCAATGCGGGTTTGGAGATACATATATTATTGGAAATACACATGTGGCAGAATTACAATGAAATTAGACACATGCAGATTTCCTCACGATGTTTTCCTTCACTGTCAAGCACGAGATGATTTATAAACACAAATGAAGCACATGAAAATTCCGTGGTGCTTGCCTGGATTTGAACCCACGATCATCAGTTAAGATTCACGCGTTCTAACCACTAGGCCATTTCGGCTTTTTGTATGTATTACCCACTTATCACATATTCTACTGCCAACCAGTAATACCTCCGGTTCGAGTCAGTGTATCTACATGTAGAAGGGATATGACATCTTAGTGTCCAAAGTGGTGGCATTAGCGATATAGGTAATGATTAATATTTCTTGCGGCGTCTATGCGTGGTAACCACTTATATGCGATATGCAATAAGTATGCGATAAACAAGGCTTCAAAAGTAGTCTAGATAAATTTTTTTGGTACTCAGTAACTAAAGTTGGTAGACAAGGAATACAAACCCGTAGCGAGGCTTCTGTAACGTTCGAACCACACAGTTACACTAACTATAGCAGGAAGATAGATGAGGCCAAATCCGACACCAGCTCCAATGCCGACCGTGAAAATCAGAGTTGTCACGTTGTTTGCAAAAGCGGACAACGTCACGCATGTGGCGGAAAGCAGCGCACCTGCTACTGTCACTGAACGACATCCCCAACGATTGACAAAGGAACTTGAAATTGGACCTTCAAAACAAAATCATTAAGTTTTTCAATTATTAAAAGTAAATAGTAAATAATATTTATTAAATTCGTGTTTTTGTAAAATCGGTCTTGTATCTGATGCTATTATAGTAAATTAAAGAGGAGATAGGACATTAAGTAAAATACATAATTATTAAAAAAAAATAGCGATATCATATGAACTTGTTAACTTAGAAAAAATAGCGTTAATTATTGGTATATAACACATTCTAATTATTCCCAATTATTTTAAAAATATAAGATATTCATTTCATAAAATAAATATTTAAAATAAATAATCAAACAATCACTATTGTTTAAAAAGTACTCTACTCAACTAAGAAATAGACTTTATTTGTATAAAATTTAAAATGGTGATGAGTTGAAACCTCGAGGGATTATTTGTCTCCCACATAATTACTTAAAAGCTTCTAAATCTGGAAACCGAGCGACGTTAGCAACTGCTTAATCAAAAAGTCTTACTCCATGGATGCTATTAAGTTGATTTTCAATTTTAATTGAGTTATATTTAATATTATTATGTGGGTCGAAAGTTTTGTTTGTGTCAAAGAGATTTATGCAAACTAATAATTAATCTCATTGGCTTAGAACATCAGTCGGCCACTATGTATTCTTATTTATTTTTATGTTTTAGGAAGGCGGACGAGCAAATGGGTAGTTGATGGTATGTGGTCACCACCGCTGACAGACATTGGCGATGTAAGAAATTATAGCCATTCCTTACATTGCCGATGCGCCACCAACCTTGGAATATCTCTGTTTCTAATTCTTATGCGTCTCCGTTATGCTCCTTGTGCCTGTAGTTACACTGGCTTACCGGAAACTAACAACAACATCAATTAAACCGGAACGCAACAGTACCAAGTATTGTTGCTTAGTGTTATAATATCTGATGACGGTGATGATGGTGGGTGGTACCACCAGGTAAATAGAAAATTTATGAATTCTGCTTAATATGAGGTAGCTTATTCATATCAACTTTGAATATTAATAGCAAAATTATTATTAAATATGGAATAAGTATTGTGATTTTGATTTTTATATAAAAATAAAAATATATATTGTTAGCTCAAATACTGAAATAAAAGGTAGACTGGGCGTCTTTATGAAAAAAAAAACTGAAATCGACATGTGATAGCGACTAGCGCTTTTCAATCAAATTGTAATATAGTTACCTGAGCTTAGCGTGACCCCGACAAGGATAGACACGATCCACGCAGTTTTGCCTTTGCCCTCGTTAAAGTAGGTCAGGAACTCAGCATAGAATACTCCAAACGAATAAGTCATGCCATCGGCTGTAACAAGCGACATTTATTATATTAAAGGTCATAATTATCATAATTGTCGAAGCGATCCTGTACTGTATTGAATACAGTAGATAGGATTTTTTTGGTACGTAATTCCTTAGTTTTGATATACCATTAAATATATCTTTAAATACGTTTCAAGTGAATCGTGAATTGAATCGAAAATTATGAAGGCATCAGTTTATGGCAAGTATTTTGTTGCTAGTGTTTTTCTATATATAATATTTTAATTATTATAATAGATTTAATTTCGTTATACAGTTAAAATCCAGGTTTACGGTGAAGAAAAAAGTTAAGAAAAAACCAGTATGCGTCGGATTAAATGCTGTCGTATGTAAATCCAAACTGGAGTAGAGCTGCTTGGAATCACTGAGTGAATAAACTCTAAGACGCCTCTTAAGAGTCCGACTCCTTTGCCCAGCTATTGGATTTTTAAGGTAACATTAAAGATTATATATTTAATCAAACATCTCGTCTTAAATAAGGATTCGAGACGTTTTCGTAACTTTACAAGTCGACGAATCTTACTAAATCTCCAAATGATAATGTTCAAGGGTAAAATCAATAATCTAAAACCCATTCAAACAATTGACAATCGTACACAAGTGATCGAATCGCCCAAATAGATGACGCATTGAAGATGTGGGACAAAAATTATTCAAACACTTTTCATAGTGGCAATCGATCTGATTCGCTTGATGCTCTTATCGTCGTGGCAGACTTATAATAAAGTAGGGTAACGTGATAGACACTATGTGGCATAGTATAAGCACAATATCGACGGCAACTGACTTCACGTGTTCATATACAATAGGCTGTGGTCTATTTCAAACGAACAAAAGAAGTAGCTATCGCAAGATCTCCTGAATTAAATAACAAAGAAAATAAATTAAATGTTGCAGTGGTATTTAGCTTAATTAATATTTACATTAAGTAATCAAATATATTTCTCATCATGTGGTTCAGATAATTGTTAACTAAACACCTTGTACGAGATTGTTTAGTGGATAGGAATATATATAATAATATCTTTATCACAAGTAACGGGTTGAAATTCGGACAAGCGTCACTGCGTCATGTGCTTAATTTCACTTAATAATTTACCTAGTGATCGGTAGTGAAGAAAAAAATATATGAATTATGAAATTCTGCCGCATATGTATTTAACAACTTGAAATTTGTCACAAAAATTTGCTACTCCTTCCCCGACGTAGACGCTCACTAAGAACGAATTTTACGCAACACTATCCAAAATAAATTTTTCTTTATATGTACCCTTGCGAATTCGCAAAAATTAGCTAGTATTTAATAATAGTATCCATATATTTACTTGTATTGAGAGTTTTTTATGAATTATGAATTAGGACTATATTAGAAACGTATTTTAATAAGTTTTAACCATTAGTTTGAGAAACACTGGTTTGATTTGTATAATAATAGTGATCTCCCGGATTCGCACAGTTTACATTGAGTAGACATATTCAATGCGTCTCAGAATTTTTCCTTCAATTGTTTAAGAGATCAATCATACGTACAACATTATTTTGTTATAATTTTGATATAACTATCAGCTTACTCAGCGCACGCCGTTGAAGCTGTGAACAATTATTTCCTATTCAATTTACAACTAATATCATAACCTTAAACAATATGTACAGAATATTCATATATTATATACATAAGGCGTCTGATAAATAATGTATTCATTGGTGAAACAGGAAATTTCAAACACAAGCGTAAACATTATTATACATACTGTAAGACGTGGTGATATATAATACTTTAGAAATTGTTTGTATATTTGAACTCGATAATTTCAAGATCTAAAAACACAATTTGAAAAAATGTTTATTAGATAGCGTGCAAATCACATAATACATAATATGTGTACATATATGCGGTGCCTAAAGCTTATAGCGCTAAAAGTTTTATATTTTAACAATTTTGCTGTTTGCGAGTTTTGCTGCGTGTCTCGATCATATTGTCATAGAAATTACAATCCATCTTAATAAAATGCTGGACACTTTAAATTTTTGTGTAAGTATCCATTCATTTTGGTGACGGTCTGGTCAGCCACGGCAGAATGAATGTCAGAATACTGAAACGGCAGACAAAATAAAAAAAAGAATGTTGGGAGTAAGCCCAAATATTAAACATAAATGGACGTCACAGTGATAAAGGTGGAATTTAAATTGGAAAAAATCACTAAAGTATTATTTATTTATCATATAAACGACATAATTATCATCGTTGGTAAAAAAATTAAATATTCGAACCATTTGGATACTGGAGTCATAGTGCATTTAAAAAAAAATGCTGCCTTTTATTTAATACAAACGACATGAGGGACACCAAATATTTTTTATCTGTAGTCTGTTTTATTGTTATCGATGCGAAAATGGCTATATCATATTTTTATCATATTTCCGTGGAAGTGACAGTTTCTGTAGAAACTGGTGGGAGGAGGATAGTGCTACTAATATAAATAATTAATATAAGCAAAATCGTAAAAAAGTGACATCGAGATCTGATAACGATGCATGCAGCCATCGTTATCTCACTCTAGTCAAGTCTTTTTTGACTCCGAAGAGAGATAAGATATATTAAAATGAAAACGAGGACAGCAAGTATAACAATAAAAACTAATATATAGGGCATTATTCAATTAATCATACGTCCGTTCAATTCGGATAATAGAGTACCTACGGACGAATACATACACAATCACGACGGAATCACAGAACATGAAATTTTAGAAATGATACATTGAGCATTATAGAAAATAAAAACTTGAAACAGACATATTGCAGCTTAGAAATGTATTTAAAGAGATTAAAATCGGCATCTTATGAATTGTTTGTAATGTACATTTAAAAGTGTATATTTTCTATGTTTTGAAAGGTTTACATTTGTTAATTTTAATTTAAGCAATACTAATATCTTAATGAATTGCAGTTAACTTAAAAAGAATTATGACCTGATTGTAAATTCATATTCGTCTGTAAAAAAATATTTGACAATATATTAATTACATCCATTTAATTCAAATTTATATCCTAAATCAAAGAAATTCGTAGAAATTAGCAACAAGATTAATTACACTAATCAACAAAATCAATAATTTTTAAAAAAACAATAAAAAAACAAAAAGATCAATAATTTTTCCAAGTAAAAGGCAAAGGTTTAATAATACCTACTCGACGTGGTGTGGCGTGCGCTATTAAATACAAATACGTCACATTCATAATATACGTGATAAGCTCTAATATTGCTGGGAAGGCTGATATTAGATAACCCCTCACGTGGCAGTTGATATTGTATCCACGCCCACATGGATATGGTCCGGGAGACGATAGAAAAACATAATTGAACTGCTGCTACTACCTCCCTACCTTACCTGGTTTACACTCGTATTCGATAGAATTGATATGATGCCGTTAACAAATTATTTAGATTAAAGCTAAAATATGCAGAAACAAATTTTAAAAATATATATAATATTCATATATCAATAGCAGGAGTTCTCTTGTTTCATATTTTCCAAGAAGTTCACATTGAATCCTTAGAAAATATAAAATATGAGAACTATTACTATCGAGAATAGTATATAGTATATACATATATTTCTAAAACATGCCATTAACACATATTACCACCTACCATTGACGTAAATGTTAAAAATGTTATGTACAAGAACACCCTGTAAGTAGAGATCTTTAGCTTCTATACTATGCGTATATCTATGTACAATGACATAAATATTGTGCTCTTAATAAGAATACCGATATTATATAATAATTTGTTATAACATAAATTAAAACTTAGTAATTAACTGAAAACCCGTGAACCTGTATTTTTTTATAGAATAGGTAGGCAGACGAGCATATGGGCCACCTGATGGTAAGTGACCACCAACGCCCATAGACATTGGTATTGTAAGAAATGTTAATCATTGCTTACATCGCCAATGTGCCACCAACCTTGGGAATTAAGATGTTATGTCACTTGTACCTGTAATTACGCTGGCCCACTCACCTTTCAAACCGGAACACAACAATACCTAGCACTGCTGTTTTGTGGTAGAATATCTGATGAGTACCCAGTGAAAGTTGGACAAAGCCCTACCACCAGTAGGTGGTGGTAATTCAAAGAGAATTAATTTAAAAAAACCTAGAATCTAGAATTCTAATCGTCATTCACCTCAAGCTAAAAAGAAATCAAACAATAGAGACTGATTTTGCTAATAGTTAGTATGAAATTGTCAAGTTAAAACAAAAAAGAAAGAAAAAGGGATCATATTACCGATAATTTACATTTTCTTCATCCCGATATAACCCATCATGACATATTTTTCAATTCCGTTGCCTTACAGAAGCTATGTTGCTTAGTGACTATCTTTGATAACATCAATCAATACGTTTGATTGATAAAATATATTGATCGATTGATCTCACGAAGAAAGAGAGATAAGTTGGGAAAATGTTGCCTAATGTGATAAATAGAACGTTTTAAGCACGTGATGAATTTAAATCATAATGAAAACTGTTTAACACACGTACAAAATTGTTAGTAATAAAATATAATATCACAAATTATTTTATCTCGGTAAAAACTTAAGTAAATATACTAAGAATGATTGATGCCGAGCTTATACATGTTTCTCGCATGTTTTGCTAATTAAACAGAATGTCATTATACACGGTATTTGTTTGATGATATTTTTATCTAAAATAATCAACCACACCGATTAATATTTCCAAAATAAACCAAAAAATAACGTGAACATCGTAACTAATTGAATGTTAAAAATTTGCATTGTAGGTACGCTTTGCTTAGTATAGACACACCTACGAATTATTACGATAATTTTTGTTGATTTTTCTTATCGTGAATACTTATTATAACACCAATAATATAATCACGACTGTTTATTACGTAATTATTTTTATTTGTAATAAAAATGTCGTATGTATTAGTACCTACAAGATAAAATATTACTCGTGCGCTGATAAATAATTGTTCTTTGTTTTTATTTTGTTATAGATACCCCATTCTAATTTCGCTCAAGTAAATTTACGTCAAGATATTTTACAAATAAATAGATATAAAACTAATAATAAAAGTGTACTCGTGTCAGTCCGAGTTGGACGTAATAGTGCTACTGCTGATGTATCTTAAATCATGCGTTAGGGATTTTTTAATCGCTTTGTGAAGACCAGTGGTCGCAACAAGAAATGCTTATTATAGAAGAGAAGAATTACATAATATATAAATAAAGCAGTTACAATCTCAAAATTTTAAATATTATTCGGTTTTCATCGAAATCGTGACCCCGGAAATAGTCGAATTACGCAATATATACTTACTCGAGAAATATAACAATGGAAATTGTATTTTTCATGATCAAATTCTAAACGAAGCTTTATGATGAGCTGATATTTATAAAATGTATAAAAAGTCGCTCTACTCACGATCTATTAACATTGACCTACTGCAGATTTAAAATAAACATCCCAGTGACGTGGTATCTAAAAATACAAGCCAAGTGCGAGTAATTATTATCTGCGGTTAAAACGGGTTTAAAATTGGCAGTTTGTCCCACCACCACGTACAATTCATTTCAGTCACAATTCATGTTTTGATGTTAATTTCATGATTCATGTTTTGATCTAATTAATCTGGGAGTATTTGTATATTTTAGAATAAAATAATAAACAGTGTACTTAATAACTATAAATAAATTTATTAAAATTTCTTTATGTGAAAACACTAGAACTGACAAAAAGCCGAGATGGCCCAGTGGTTCGAACGCGTGAATCTTAACCGATGAACGTGAGTTCGAACCCGGGCAAGCACCTCTGAATTTTCATGTGCTTAATTTATGTTTATAATTCATCTCGTGCTTTTCGGTGAAGGAAAACATCGTGAGGAAACCTGCATGTGTCTAATTTCATCGAAATTCTGCCACATGTGTATTCCACCAACCCGCATTGGAGCAGCGTGGTGGAATAAGCTCCAAACCTTCTCCTCAAATAGGGAGAGGAGGCCTTAGCCCAGCAGTGGGACATTTACAGGCTGTTACTATACTAGAACTGATTGTGTAAAAATATAATAAATGTAAATCAAAGATAAAAAAGCATTTTTGTTGTTTTCCCTGACGATAAGATGTACATGAAAATGATCCCAGGGGAATTTAAAAGTTTGGCAAAAATGTAATATTAAGTGAATGTTATTTGGTTAATATCTCAGTCTATAAAGTTTGATGTTTTTCTATCTATAAAAATATATGTTGAAAAATTGAGGAATGTTTCAATTATTCAATATGTTTCTAATGAAATACTTCACAACTTATTAATCACTACTGCTAAAAACTTTTTTTTATATATTAAGCTAATTAAAGCGCAATAAATTAAGGGAAAAAACACGAAGTAATCTTAACTTACTCGATTATGTAATCATAAGAAAATAATTGGTATTGTTTACAAATAAATTAAAAAAGGTTTATTCTTGTCCTTTGGTAGGTTTTCATTATTTGCGTACAAATATTCATCTCGTGCACTTTGTCTTTTGTGATGTAAATTATATAAATATTTACGGGCACAACAAACAACCGTTAATACCTTACATAATAATCGATTACGCCCTAATTGAATTTCGTTCCATCCTTATTTTAAAAGCTTTATTAATCGCATGTTATTTATCCAAAGAAGAGATGAAAGAGATCGCTCTCTTAGCGCTAAGACCGCCTTTTGATTTTTGTTTATGACTGTTTGTTTGTATAAAAATAAAACATATTCCATTTTAGTGCTAATTATGTAGTAAAGACTTAACCTTAACATGATAGTTCTCAGTGTAGTTCTTTTGCGACGTATGTTTTTAATTTTGTGCATTTTATTCGGTTTAATTTTGTATATTTAATTACGAACTACGTTTATTGCGTTAGAGAGTAGCGAGTTTGCGGCTTTATAGAAGGAGGAGGAGGATTTTTGTCACAATTTTTTTTAATTATTAAGTTTCTTATTCCTCTTTCTTTAGACCTCTTGTCAAAAAAATGTTAACGCGTTTACTTATTTTTCTGTCTGATATTTTACAGCAACTTATAAATATAACAATGAAATATTGCATACCTATAATAGAAAGTAGAAATGATTATTGTATAAAATTTTAATTTAAAAATTTTCTGGCAATCAGCTTCAGTAAAATTAATATAAATAGCTCGTTAAATTATCATACAAATAATCTTTAATGCTACTTATAATTAACATTTATACTCTGCGTAGTTGATGTATTGTATTAATAATTATTAAAATGAAATTGGTGGAAGCAATATTTATGTAAGTTGTTATTATAAATAAATTCCAATCAATAAGCTGTCGAGTTAATGCTATTACTTGCATAATGAGACGAGTTTTGGCGAAAAAATTACATTACATAAAACCACTTTCGAAGAATTTTCTCCAGCAGGGTATCATAAATCTGCTTGAATCAATTTAGTTCGTATAATAATACAACATTTACTGATCTTAATGTTGTCATGATATTGCATCAATTAGATCCTAATTAAAGAAATACGCTTCTGAATTGACTAAATTATAAATTGATTCGTTGTCTCGCTTCTTTATTAGGAATCAATTCTTGTCAGTGTCTAATAAATAGGTAAGTTCCCTAATTAATATTTTATTACTACTTGTAATTGTAATGGAATGTATGACTTGTTATTAATGTAATGAATCTTGACATATATTATATACTTATGATTTTCACCTTTATAAAAGTAAAGAAATTACATTCAACTTAATACTCTTGCAAAGCTGTATTAACTTTAATTAAATAAGTCATAGTCTTAAGAAAATGCTAGTGTAGCTGAGTTTAATTTTTAAATAACATTAAGATCCTGTTCAAACATACACTACAAACATTCAAAATATTGTAGCCCAGTCCATATGTATAATATACTGTGATTCTAAAAATTAAATGGTATACTGTTATCTCAATACGCGATCGTATTTTTCATATAAAAATAATATATAAAAACATACTAATACATAATTTATCATTACATACATAAATGAATATTTCAATCGCCGCTGTTGAATGATTCGAGTAATATGTCCGAGAAGGCAATCATTTATATGGGGCTCCTAAAAGGTTGGATGAATTACTGAATTCTCTTGAGAACACACCTAGTGTAAAGATTTACATTTTAAAGCATATAGCTTGTACATAAATTTAAACGTAAATCTTGTAAGCAAAACTTGTATTAAAACCTTGTCCTGAGTTCCCACGATGCAATAAGGAGTTAACTCGTTTCGTGCGAAGTATTTAATTGGGCAAAAGATTAGTGAGATCTTCCGTCCAATTTCTTTCATAAATTACGGGTTCAAATAGCATCAAATGAGGCAGAACTGCTTAATCTGCGCAGATAGACTCCATCATCGCGTTATCCTGGCGGGATGTTACGTCGCTGTGACCCGTTTAATCAAAGAATAAGGGTTTAATAGAATCTAACTGTTACAGATGGGTTTGCTTGAATTTCGATAAAAATAAAAATTTTGATTTCGATAATCAGATCATTTGAAATGATTATAATTTTGTGATAGCGATAAGATCCAACTTTCTTTCTATTTGTATGTTTTACGTATTTTATATTATTCAAGTAAAAAATGTTGTTACTCTCATTCCTAATCGTAATTTGTTAATCACTTATTATAAAGTGCTTAAACATTCTTTAAAGTGATATAATGATTAAAATTATTATGTATCGTATCTGTAGTCTGTTAAGAACAAACTGTTTAAAATTTTGTAAGTAGATGCCCGCTGAATTGTTACACGAACTTAACGTAAAACGTTAACTCTTATTAATGACTGCGTTTATACATCTATATAAATATAGCAAAGCTGAAGTGTTTGTTTGTTTTGTTGTTTGAACGAGCTAATCTGAAATTACCAGTCAGATTTGAATTTTTTAACATCGCGTCAACATCTACGGCGGAGCAGAAATGTTTAACGCAGCATACATATATGCTCCGCGCAGTTTCAACTGTTAAACACTGTGTTTTATATTGACAATTATATTGATCCGATATTGGCGGTATATTTATATTCACATATCGATATTACAGTATTAACAATATAACGATAGAGCCGAGATGGCCTAGTGGTTAGATCGCGTGAATCTTAACACTACTTTATTTTCATATGCTTAATTTGTGTTTATGATTCATCTCGTGCTTGACGGTGAAGGAAAACATCGTGAGGAAACCTGCATGTGTCTAATTTCACTGAAATTCTGCCACATGTGTATTCCACCAACCAAACGCATTGGAGCAGCGTGGTGGAATAAGCAAACCATCTCTTCAAAAAATGAGAAGAGGCCTTAGCCCAGCAGTGGGGCATTCACAGGCTATTATGTTTTGTTACGATACGTTACATATTAACGATAAATTGGTTATACAAAGACAAAAGTATTATTGACTTCATAATATTAGTCCAATCAATGTCCAAAAGACGATAAATTAGTATATATATACCAAGATTAGACGAGTCATGAAGACAATAGGCATGATGACACTATTAAAGGATTAAAAAATAAATGATTTTACAGAAGAAACTATTTTAATTTCTATCATTCTAAAAAATGATCCCATTTTAATATACATATTGAGATTAATAAGATTTTTAATAAAACAAAAGTATAAAATTCTGCAATCAGCCATTTTTTTGAAACACCAATCGGAGCGAATGTCGTCACTCCTTTGTGTCAACAGTTCGAGACAACAAAATATAACATAACATAAGGTATAACCCTTTCTCTCGAACAGTTGTTGTGTTTACATACATTACATATAAAATGTAAGGCCATAAATGTCTTAATAAAATAATAAGCAATTAAACAAGCTTAAATAATTTATTTCGGGACCGTCGCTAGCTATGAAAAAGATGCATTCATATCGAATGTATTTTAAAAATCGTTGATAATATATTAGATGATATAGTTTGTATACACAATACACAAGAACTACTGGATATATTTTATTCGAATTTAACGTTGATAGTTTATTTTATGAAATGAAATAGCTCAAGTTTATGTTCCGAGTATTGCCAGGTAAACAAAACAATATTCCTATTTCCAATACCTATCTAATAGATATGAGGAGATCATAAATTCATTTTGTTAAAACTTAAATGATCTATTAGTAGTTATATTTTCGTTCAATATATATTTTTAATTTTTTCTTTAAATTAGGATTTAAAATGAAGTAAAATTAGTATACAATATACATACAATTTGCATTCGTTTGACAATTCTGGGGTGCTATTGTTATTATAAAGCTCATTTGAATATATAGTTGTATACCCTCGTGTTATTGCACTTTTTACTGCGTAGATATTATTTAATCGTTGCAATCATTTATTTTTGTGAGGTTGTCAGTTAACGATGTTGATAACAGACACATAAGTAGTAAGTCAAGAGGGTTTGCCTTGTCGATGAATGTTGCATCTGCATAAAATTTTTAATGTTTATTTATGACAATAATTATACTCATATAATAAAAAAAAATCCTCTAGTTTTTAATTGATAAGACATAAGATTAATTTAAAAAATTGAGAATTTGACTATTAATTTTTTATTTATATATTTTTTATATAATTCTTTGATTATTAATAAGTAAGTATAATGTTTCAATGTTGAAATAATATTAAAACTCGATATCAGTACACAATTAAAAACGTTTTTTGCTGTATACAATTTATATATTGTTAAGCATTATCCCAGGGTTATTCTTCTAGCGTGGTCCTCTACGAATACAAATACATAGTTAAATCGATATAGATTAATATAAAACTATGTAGTAAATACATTCAATTGAGTAAGTTATTTATTAAGACAGGTGTTCAGGTAAATAAATGGCGTGTGTGTAGTTTAGAAAAACGCGGAACTAGTGCTATGCGGTAAACGTTTTCAATTGCAAGATAATTTTCCATCATACATGATAATTGATCAGATCAATGGAGTTTTTTCCGTCAGATATAATTATAACAAGCATGCAATCTGAGAATTTTTTCTTTTAAATCTATCTAGAATAGAAAGACATTTATAAATTTAATTCTACATCCAAGAATAATTAAAGTGCCGTTTTAATATTATGTTTATTTCTGTCAATATTATTCCTAAATTAGCTATTTAAATTGAACTTTAAAAAGAAAAAAAACAGTGCAAGAAATTGAAGTTGTTTTATATTCATTTACATTCATAAACAATGAATTATAAACAGACTATTGTATATAATATTTACTGCTAAGTCGTTCCCAAGTCGAGTATCAATTCTTTTGTTAAATATTATTAATTAATATAATATTCTAAACTATAACGAAGCAAAGGTAAAATAAAGTGATTAATTAGAGCATACAATAATTTATTCATAGCAAAATTGTATTTAAATTTTTTATGTTGCATAATTCACATATTTATGTTATATGTATATGAAATAATTCGTAGGACATAGTTAGTTCTTTTGTTGTAATATAATAACCACAATGCAGGTTTTATTGCAGACAAAATGAGAATGACGTGTTTTGATTTATTTAACATAATAAACTGTGTTTGTGTAGGGTTTAAATCAAACGCGTCACTTTTTATCTATTTGTTTAGCGACGTGAATTGCAACATAACAATATGTAAATACTGCAATGTTTAAATTTCAAATAAACTTTTGCTTATCAAGAATTTTATTATAAAAGCAATTATTTTAATTAGTATCCAATAAATTAACTAGCATCAATATTTCGTTGCGTATACGTTTTAACCGATTTTTTATCAAATAATTAAAATTTTATCTTACCCTAACTTTCAAACAGTCAGGTTAGTTGAATATTAATAAATCATGCGTATTATCGATATTATTGTTAATATTTAACTTCGAGACTCAAAAAGTATTTTTAAGATTGGTTCAAGACCAATGATATCATACCAATTCAATGTCAAAATTGTTTATTAGTTGTCTTTACTCCTCCTGCTTTGGAATAAGTTATTAGGCTATGTTATATAATGCTATTACATATATGGTATATAATTATTTCCAATTAAAATAATTAGTATACTCATATGTAATTATGTATATGCTCCTGTGTCTATCTCAATTATGAAGTAACCTTAGCCTAAACATTAATAAAAAAATACATTACTTTTATTTACTGATGACGTCCATCTTGAAACTATTTTATTGTGATAATAGCGTCTCTATTGGTATAAGTAGGCTTTATTCTTTAAAATAATTGTCTGTGGTTTAACCTTAATAAAAATGATGGGAGGAGTAAAATAATAGCAGTTCAATTTTTATTTCGTGTTTTCTTAATTGGAACGATTATATTCCCAGGGTTAATGTATGTCAGCGATTGATATACGCAAAGGCGCTGACCTCGCCCCCCTCGCTCCGCGATACAGCGCGCACTTTGCGCATTCATTGTTATCTGCAGACATATATGTATATTATGGAATAATTATGTTACATTTATTTTTGTTTCGTTTAGTTTTTGCGGTCTCATATAATTCTGTTTTAATGTTACACACCAACAAATTGCTGAACAGCTTATTCCTACAAAAGTCGAGATGACGCAGAGGTTAGACCACTTGAATTGAGTTATGTAGTTAATTTGTGTTTTATACTTAAGTATATTTTATCATATCGTGCTTGGCGGTGAGAGAAAACATCGTAAGGAAATTTTCTGTTAATGTCGGATTAAAAATGGCTATATGTGTGTTCCAGTGCACATTGGAGGAGGAGGAGGAGACCTCAACTTAGCAGTGGTTAGTTATAGTTTTCATGTAACGTACGGGTGAGTATGTATATATAGTATTATACACATTCCTATTATTATTATTCTAAGATGAATTTATTAAACTATTTATTATTATTAACTTAGTGTAGTTATTATTATTGTCTGATCGCTGATGATTTTCTTAGTGAAAATACCTATTTACCATAAGATATAATGGCTAGTCGGAGCAGTAAATTTTCGTTAAATTGGTAGTATATTGTCACTTATACAAATAAAATATTATAAAGTTATGTGTATAAACAAATTTGTATAGCTCTATATAATAAACGAAAAATACTATATTTACATTCCAATTAAATAAAGTTTTTTTTTCCAAAATATTTTTCTGAAACACTCGTGTAAGAAAAGAGGCGAAAATTATAATCAATACAAAGATAGGATAAATATCATCCGATAAGATGAGATTCATAGATAAATACACGAAACATCTGCCGCTAAATTGATTTAAAATGGCCTTTGTCTAAAATTTAAAAAAAGAAAAATATCGTTATTCGTTTTAATTTTATGAAATTATAGATGATTTTAGATAGCAGTCCGCTCACATTTCTGTGATTATATAAATAGCTCAGATAAGACGTTCATTGCAATATTTTATTAAAATTGTGGCGTATCTAAAAAATATGCCATGTCATTATTTGAAACAAAAGATCTTAATTTTGTGTCTCATAAATAAACAAATTAGGGTCATTGTTCTTTAATAAAATTGAAACGAAGTCGTAACTTAAATTTTAAATCTTTGAGTCTTATTTTTTTACATAAATTAATTATATTTTTTTTATTATATATAAGTACATAAAATGTTAGTATTATTCAATAAAATATTCGAAATAATATATTGAATATATTTTACATGGGAAGTTCTGATTGCAATATTTGTGATTCATTTAATTTTATTTGGTGATCTTAAAAAAGGTTTTATAACTGGTAAGTGCTTTAGGCATTAAGTATAATTTTTTTGTACCAATTAAATTAAACTAAACCAATAGGTGTCTTAAGCCTTTTATATAAATTGTTACATTATAATTGAACTGTATTCAGTAGACACGAAAGTAATAACTGCATTTATATATAACGACGAGTCACGTTCTGTACTAGTAGTTAATTTTTTTTTGTATTTCATATTTAAAAAAGTACATATCATAAATATAAGTAAATAATTTTACGTAAATAAGTGATATTGATATGTATTCATAGTTCTCGATTTCAGTGTATGATAATCAAAACAACTTTTTTGTCATGTCATTTGTCATATCATAAAAAGGTTAAAAGCTAAAAAAAATAAGATATGAAAATAAATTTCTACACGTAATATATATTTTAACAATACGGACAATTACAAAGATTATCAGGAAATTGTTTTAAACACAAAGTTTAAAACAATTAAAGTCCAATTGTGGTATGAAATTGCTAAGATTAACAATAAGTTTAAAGTACTCACTGACAATGTGTATCATAAAGGATGCGAAGACTACCATCCAGCCCCACCCTCCGTCTGGCGGGGGTGGCAGGCTCTCGGAACCCTCCCTCGACGTCTCGACGGCTTGCGAGCTGCTACCATTCTTTGCACTCTTCACACCCCCGTGCGACATCTTTGTTTAAAGCTTTAGAACTACTGTCTTCTTTTACTTGGCACTTATTTATTAATGTTTAAGGCAGTTCAAAGGTATATCGCTTGATATGATTATTTCAGAGTGTTAAAATATGTATTTTTAACAATTGGTACTATTAAATAGAGGCACTTGTTAAACTTGCGCTATTCTTTAAATATGAGAAAGAAGGAAGCGACGTTGCGGAGGGAAAACGAAGGACTCATAAGAATATTGTATCTTGCATGATCTATGGTTTTAGATCATGGATATTTCCACCTATCTGCTGTTCGATATAACATCTAGATTTGCTAAGAGTTGGTTGCTTTGGAAGAACATTTTTGGCTATGTATCTGAAACAAAAAAAGTTACAATGTATATAGTTGAGCTGATACAGTCCAATGAACAGTATTGTGGATCTTGACAGAAGATCGGGAAATATATCTTGGTAAATATATCTAAGTTTTTCAAATAATTATTTTATAGTCAGCAGTGAATGTAAAAAACGTGAAAACATAATAACCTACACCTGTAGGTTATAAGTATACCTATACTCATAAGAAAATCTTTCGTGGAGAAGTTTGTCTGTTAAGACTGTGTTCCGATTCACAATATACCTACTGTAATTCTTGGTATAATATTTACTTTGTATTAAAAAATTTGAAACTAGCTAACATTTGGCGGGATTTTGAACAAATTACAATATTTAGTGGCATAGATCGTATTGTCATCACTCATTAACGGCAAGAGGTTGGGTAAAACTCACAGACATATTAAATGCAACTAAATTCAGGTGAAGTTATTAAAGTTTGTAGCAAAAATACTTGAAAATGTTTATTTGTTTTTAGAAGTTTTACTTAAGATTAACTAAATAAGCAACAAAACACTTTTGAGTTTGAGTTTAGGAATTAATTTTACGTAGTCCAATTAGAGTTGATCTCTTTTAGATATAAATAAAAGAGCAATGTATAAATGTATGTATTGTTTTTAATAATTATTTAAAAGAAAACTTACATTTTGTTGTAAAATATTACTTTCCATTTATTATTTATTAATAATTAAATATTGTGTTCGTTATTAAATTTACATATTAGGCATCTCGTCATAGTATTTCAAAAGTTGACTGAAATTCGGTATAAAATGAAATCTTATATTTCTTATAAGAGTACAAGACACTTGTCTCTAGTAAAGGTTGTATCCAGTGGCTACTAACATACTTTTAAGACTTCTCAAGTTCATACTTTATATCGCTATGATCTCATCTCGCATTAGTTGCTTGGCAATTGGTTCTAAAATAATTTATCATATATCTGGCAACAATGTTAAATTGATCGATGGCTGCTATTGAATCTTATGGATAACGTTGATAACATATACTACTATAAATAAGTGATTTTTTGATAAGAAAATATTTTTTTGTTATTCGTACTACAAACCTCTATTTTATTAAATGCATACTGTTTTATATAAATAATATTCAGATAAGATACTAATTTATAAACATAAATCTTAACCTTTATTTATTATTTCTTTTAATATCATATGTTTTATTATGCAATAAGTAAATTTAATATATATATGCTATAACTTGTACATGGCGATTAGGTTTTAAAAATATGCAATAATGCAAATTTTATAACTCACAATAATTTATTGAATGACATGATAAAAAAAAACATATTACACCTCATTTAAATTGAGTATTAAGTAATTGTAGGTAAAATTACTTATTGTATCTACTATGCGTATTAAGTAACTTAGGAGTAACCTTTAACATAATTCGATTATGTACAGTATACTCAATTCTGAGTGTTTAACGTTTTAAATATAATACATTATAGCAGACTAGAGTTATGAATAATTTATAATAAATGTAATATATTCTATTATTTTTAATTAGAGTGGTCAAAAAATAGTAAAGTTACATTAAAAAACATTTATGGTAAATGAAAAAAAGTTATAAATTAAAATGTACTATGTTTATGACGTTTGAATCGTACCAATTATATATGGTACGTAAGTTAAATGAAATATTGAAAAAAAAATTGGTCGCTATTAACTTGACGTATTTGACGTTTTTATTCACAGATACAATATTTAAATAACTAATTATGTTGAACTTAAGTAAGTTCATTCGTAAAAACATAAAAACATTATTACGCGTCGGATGACGATTGTACAAACATAGAAGTAAATTGAAGTGGGCCTTAAATAAAATGACAACTTAGAGAAATAATTGAGTCGTTTTTTTATTTTCACATTTTTAGGCTTTATCGGTGAAAATAAATTATACTTCAAACTTTAATTTATATACGTTTTTATTTATTTTCGCGTTAAAGGGTTTGTCGTTTGTAATGTTAAATCTAAACATTTCGAGAAAGTTTTTATGTATTGCGTTAATTGCAAGATTATTTTTTTAACTTCATTCCTAGATAAGCTGTCAATTTTTCTATGGGAGAAATAGTACATTTTTTCAAATTTCAGACTTATAAAGTTTTGTGGTATAAACCTTCAGCCCTGTCAGCTTTTTGCTAAATGTACTTTTGTGAAAATGTATGATAAAGCGATGAGTATTTGAATTACAAAATACGTTAGATTCAGGTATTTGAAATACAAAATAATTCAAATGCTGCCCAGCCCTTGTTCCAATGAACAATTATATATAGATTTATGAACATCAAATAATTCCTGATATTACGTGAGAAATAAGTGATCGATAATATATGGTATTTACATAAGGTACCTATTATCGTAATTTGTTGCGATAAGAGGTCGATGTTCATGAGCGCTAATGAATCTACTTTGATGTTGAATTACATCATAATTCTAGGCCGTGGTTTGATATTGTTAACAAACTAATAGTAACTGTAATTATATTTGTAATGTAAATTTATTAGCACGTGTAACTTACTAGCAACGAATCTTAACGTGGCACAGTTAAAATAAAGATTATATCTCAAGCTATATTTTAACAATTTAAATATAAGTATTCACCATTCGAATAGATTCGCCCTTACTGCGTTAATGCGTCGTAAAATACGCCCCGTTTATTATTGAGCTGTTTTATATAAATGTCTAGTAATATTTCTATACCTACCAGTTCGTATTTATCACTTACATAAATAACATAAATATTTTTTGATTTTTATACTCTGCAATAAACGTTTAAAAATAATATGTTATTTATTTTGATAAGTTTAATTTTAATAAGTTTTTATTTTTACTTATATATATAAAAATTCATCCTGGTTACTGTAAGTGATGTTTAAAAATAAATATATGTGTTACGAATATATCGTGTTTTAGAGTATAGACATCTCGAAGACCTACAAATCGCTGATATTTCTTATTTGCTCATTTTATTATATAGTACCACTTCAGTGGTATATAGGGATAAATTAGAACGATGCAAAGATGAAGCCCTGCGCCCAATAATTAACAAAACTGGTTAGGTGTTTTTATTGTTATAACAAATAAACAATTTTAATTCTAAACTAGATTTTCTTAGGAAGATCGACTAGCATATGTCTGATGGTAACAACCGCACATAGCTATTGGCACTGCAAGAAATATTAACCATTTCTCATCGTCAATGCGCCACCAGCAAAAGTAAGTAAGATATGTCCTTAGTAACTGTAATTACAATTCAACCCGGAATACAGCAACGCGGAATATTATTGCTCGTAGTACAGTAGTACTGCTCGAGAGTAATAAAATTAATTAATATATTTTAAGCATCAAGTCTCGATCACTATAATAATAATGAGAACTAGTTCTTTTTAGTGAAGGCAGCAAATAATAATATTAATTAATATATTTTTTATTTTTATTACTAGTAATTAGGAATACAGTAATTGATTCCAAAATATTCGGTAAAAAACAATTATAACTTTGTTTTAATAATAAGTTTTCATTGTTAGAAATTAAATTTGTAATAACAACTAAAAAAACTAAAACATCCTACAGATAAAAATAAAAACCGGTCAAACATTTTGAGCTAGCGTTTGCTGTAGCTTGCGTTCCACTAAATATATTTCAGATTCAAAATAAAGCTGAATCGGAATCAACATTTAATTTATAATAGTAACACTATTCTCTGGTCTCCGCCGGGGCTCAAGGAAGAGTTGTCCACGTGCTTCGTAAGTGATTGGGACAGAACGGGACGCCTCCGCCTCCAAATAATGGAACGATAGTGACTCAGCGCGTGTCAAACATTCGGTGTCGCGAATCAAAGTGTAACACGCTGGTCAAACAATGCTATTATGTATCGTTCGATCGTTTCTTTAGTGTTTGTAAGATATTACAGCAAATTTCCTCAGTCCACAATCCTTTGTTTTACATTTCATATTGTAAACGAGCCTACATATTTTTAATTGACTCCACTTAATGTATTTTTTTATTTAAAAAAACATATTTATTAGTATCGACAATGTTGTTGATTACTTCTTTGTTTCTTTTTAGTTGCACTGAAAATGCAACATACTATTCGGCGCCCAAAATAAATATTGGCGGCGCCGTTGTTTTCATTGAAGATATAAAATTATAAACAATGTGAAAAAAAACAAAGAGTATACCTATAGTGTCGAGCTAATTATGGCTGCTGAGATCTTGTCCAATTAATACTTTTTTTTCAGAAAACTACACTTTGTGAAACGCGGGACAACTAGAACTATTAGATGTACGAACACTAGTTACGATGTACACTGACTAATGATATACCCGCGCCGGGCGTTCACTCTCGCGCGCTGCCGCCCTCTCACTGACAACAAAAATAGCAGATAACTGAGGAAACAAGCGTTGGATGGACTAAAGAAATTTTACGACGTGTTTCCAGATTTCCAGTAGCCGTTTGCATAAAGCCTATTGTTTTGCACACATGTAATGCGAATCCATAATGCTGATGACGTTTAAGTTTTGTGTTGAAAAACAATGACTTATTTTATTGGATATTTGATGCGATATATAAAACAAACGTTATCAGTTTAGTTTTATATAAATTACAAACAGTATGTATGGAAGTTATTATAGGCGAAGCGATATAGCTTCAGTCGATAATGCTCTCAGCTTGCTAAATTAATATCTGATTACATTTAATGCACATGACAGTAATTTAACTTGTTAAAAAAACAAAAGAGAGTTTTTTTTAATATAATAGCTCATTTCCTGATAAAAGCTGATAAATAAAATGTTTTAGAAAAAAAATTGACTATTAACTAACTCGACACGTTTTTGTATATTAATATATAGCAAGGCAATACTGCTTATGTTATATATAATAAATAATAATATCTTATAATGGCAATAATCCGTAATCAATGATAAAAGTTCAATTACTTTATTAAGCAGGACATAATTATACAAAAATACACATGTATGTGTTTGTTATGTTATATTATGTTTGTTAAATATATAGGAGGGTTTTCGTATATATTTAATACACAAGTCATTGTCAACTTAAATAAAATAAAGCAAAAGGTTGCAATATGGAATTTCACTAAAAATATTGGTGATGTGTGAACTAAAATAAATATCAGTCGCTCAAACATTGCCATTTTCATAAAGCGAATGTTAACAGAATTAAAATAAATGCAATCATACTGCGTAATTTTCTATTAAGTCAATAAATAGCATTACATAACAATAAAAAATGAAACGCTTGCAATTAAACTCATGTGACCTGATGTGATTTTCTTTGGAACCTTTTTTACTTAATCGTTACATTAAGAAACGTTGTACTCGATGTTGCCCTTGAAATTTCAGTTTGATTTCAATAAAAACAATAATAAATAATGTATATGAACGCTTTTATGTAACGCTAAAATAGGTAACATGCTAGATTATTTGCGATTAGTGAATATTCGAAACAGCTGCGAATATCAACATAAAAGAGGCCAAGTGCAAGTTTCATAAACTGATAGCGCATGAACTACACAATAATGTTTACAATTAAATTGTGTCAAGTTTCGTTGAATTAACAAGGAATTTATAATTCATTATTATTAATAGTTTTATCGCGATTCATGGAAAAACTAATAATTTAATTTATATCAATACCTTAATATTATCATTTTAATTTATTGTTTCAAGAATATAAGTATATATAATAATAATAATGTTCTCCAGACCGATTTCGGACACGACGGCCAATCTCAAGAGAGACTAGCCAACTACGCAGGAGATATTATAGTGCCCAAGTGTGTGCGCAAACACAAATACACTCTCTATTCCCTAACTCTCATAATCCGATGAGATCCGGCAATCCGACACGACCGGAAAGAGTTTAGGCACACGACCAACGGCTTTACGTGCTTTTCGAGACACAGGTGAGTACACACTTCCAACTAATACCAATAAGTAAATATATGTTTCTAATGTAGATATAAAGATGTATGAGCTTTAAATAATTTTGTATTACTATTTAAGTACTTTCTCTTTATTGTGAATGTGCTGCCAATCTGCAAAAAAAAATTATTGGCTCGTTAATGTTTTGAAAACCAACGTCAAAAAGCGTTGACAGTAGTCCAAGTTGGTTTGAGCATAGGTAATGCTAAACCTATAATTTATACCTCCTGTATTTGACATGCACAGAGAAGAACCAAATGTCAACTGAATATTTGAAACTTAGAAAATTTTTTTACTTTCACTTTACGTCTTTTGCACGGGTATCAAACTAATTGTCATGAATTATTACATTTTATTTATTAAATGATAATTTAACATTTAAGAATATTATTTTGAAATTTATTTATTAAAAACGAGATTGTTCTTTGTGTGATTATAATATTATACTAAACGATAAAAATCAAAACGATTGCAAAAGGGTACGTAATAAAATATTGTAAAATATTGTTATTATTTTCAACATAGGGGCTTATTTGTAAACGGTACAAGGCGCCGTTCCAGATACCTAAGGTTATAAGGTCAAATGTAATAATAAATATTCCATTTGTGGAATTATTTATGATATAATAATTTAATGAGAGCTGTTTTAATGTTCCTATGTATCATTTTCCATATCTTCACATGACTCTTATAATCTTCATACCAAAGTATCACAATACAGGAAACATAAATAAAATTTAACTTAGTGACCCAGAAAGGTTACACACTCAGAACGAGAATACATTGTACGATGGTTATGTACTTACATACTGTTTAGCAATATAAATTAATAAGCTATAAGGCTTACTCAAGTGTTAACTAACGGATTGATCTGCGGCTGTTTAGTTCAATACTGATTTTGCTCGTTCTGTCATTATTTTTTTGCTATTCGAAAGTATTGTTTAACTGATCACTCGATAAGTAACGTTTATAAGTAAGGCCGTTAATGAGTAATAAGTGATGATGGCTTGGTTCTGAACGATTTCGACCATGCTGGTCATTTTCAAGAGAGCCAACTGGGCGGGATATATTTTAGTGCAAGTCTGTGCGCAAACGCAAGTGCATATTCACACGACCAGAAAGAGTACAGGAGCAACGGTTTTGCCTGCTTTATGCAATATGTCTTATAATTATCATAATAATATTATATTTGTACACAACTTCAAATTCCAAAATTGTTAGCACAGCACACTACGTATTGTTTTTTTTTAATTAGTTTTAATATAGATGTTGCAAGTCAGCTGTTAAAACACAAGTATAAAAGTATGTATTTTTATTAATTTTCTAAAATATATCAATTCAAATACGCGTTTGTTCAGATATTTGCTATCAAATGAAGTATATAGTTTACATTTATATTCCAATAATCTTCAACATAAGCAACAACTTTTTTTACGAATCTATATACATATATGTGTGTATATATATTTTTTTCACGTGTAATGCGATGCACGTGTTTTTTATTTAGTTGTATAGCGTTGATAGCATTATACGTTTATGGCTAAACTAAGTTCTTTAATTGCTGCACTAAATAAAATGCTTATTTCGAAGCCAAATTATAAATAACATATAATAGAAGATATTAGCATAATCCTTAAGTGGATATTTATTTGTATAAATAAACACATCGAGCTATATTAATAGAACAGTTTATTTATGATTGCAACTTTGTTTATCAACTGCATGTGGAGTTTATCAAACATCTATTTATCTTGACAAGACCGATTTGTACTTGACTGGTTTGATTCAAATAAGAATGTTGTTGACCGTAATGGAAAAAGTATAATTACTTGAACTGGCTAATTATGTTTAACGTAGTTATCGTAGTTATTTAAGTATGCTATATTACTTGTTCTTACAAGCCATTTTAAGTAATTTCACAAGATTAGTGTAGATGTTTTATCAAATGCGTAGATAAAACTGGAAGATAAACACGAATACGAAGAAGCACAATCAATCAGCTTTATTGTAATTATTAAAAAAAAAACTGAGCACATATGTTAGCCATGTGTACGCTGATATTACCACCGGCAACATTTTGGGAAACTTCAGATTTTTCTCAAATGTTAGATTTTTCGGTAATCTGTTTTAAATATTGGTCCTTTTTACTCAGTAGTCCAGGCGATGAATTAGTTGCGTGTACACAATAATATAGACTAGAGTGACCAAGATACTTCTATATCTCTAATTACTTATATAGTTAACGCAATTCCCATATAAGCAATTGTCTCTTATGTAAGCCTTGTAGTTATAAATTTCTTAAAATATACTCATATAATTTTTTAGAGTAGGAAGGCGGACGATGGGCCACCTTATGGTAAGTGGTCACCAACGCCCTTAGACATTGGTATTGTAAGAAATGTCAACCATCGCTTACATAGCCAATGCGCCACCAACGTTGGGAACTAAGATTTTATGTCCCTTGTGCCTGTAATTACACTGGCTCACTCACCCTTCAAACCGGAACACAACAATATCAAGTACTGCTGTTTTGCGGTAGGTAATATCTGATGAGTGGGTGGTACCTACCTAGACGAGCTTGCACAAAACCCTACCACCAGTAAATTGTTTTTCATTAAAAGTTATTTATATAAACTTAAATACAAATTTCAATATCTCTTACTTCAAATGTAACGAGCATCAATGTTTATGTTGTCACTTATTTAACTTTCACAGGGAGTGAATTGATTTTTTATTAAGTGATATATAACTTACGTCTTTATAGAAAAAAGTTTGCGGATGGAGTCGCGTAACAGTTTGTAAGAGTATTTTTACATTACTGTACTTTTTCATGTAGTTTTTAAATCGAAACTGATAAATATTACATGTTTCATACTGCGTGAATTAGTTGTAAGGTCCATTACTTGTGAATAAATGGTTCAATTTATTTATGTTTATATATTTTTTATGTTTCGAAGTGGCCCATAAAAATATTTATAACAAAAGTTTTTACCGTTTTTAAAATCGAGACAAATCTATAGAATATAGTTAAAATCGACTAGATCGATCAAGCGGCTCGAATAATCGGTGATCATAATGTACTTGGAAATATAATAATTAAGGTCACAGCTGACGTCCATGGACAGTAAAATCATGGAACACTTCGTTTACCTGCTTGTCTCACTTCTGCCTCTATTTCAAAATGGGATATATAAATATCTTTAATGTTGATCGCTACATAAAAGAACGAAAAATGTTTTTTTTTCTTAAATATCTATTTCACATTTAAATACATTTGCCCCAGGCAAAGAACAATAGTAAAGTATATCATTCGTTCATTATTTTCATACAGTATTTACTAATTAAACCTACAGTAATACGATTTTTACTCTACCGGTCTAATAAGTTTAAATTGTATGATTTGTCTAAACGTTACGTTCAATAACTGGGTACTCGTAAGTACGTATAATTCTCAATAATATGTCGATTGCCTGCTTAAAATCGTCAGAAGGTCGACGGGCTTGAAAACGCGGACAAGGTTCATTTTATAGGATAATTCGTGCTTTGTTTGTATTATATGGTTATATGGTGAATATTTATTGAGTTTTAGTTCATTCCTTGACATTTAAATGTATATAAAGTGAGTGTATTTATGTACGCACGTTAAAAGTTATATTTCTTAGTACTAGAGTTTGATAGTTAAGTATAAAGGATTTTACTTTCGTTTTTCTTCAGCCTATGACGAGTGAACTTACGCACCTATAAGTATATATTTAATTCTCTTTTCAAACTAACTTAGTAGTGACATTTTTTGACGTCATTTCCGTTCCACCGTAAAATGATACCCGCCACCGGATAAAGAAGTATATAACTAATAATATATAATAAGTAATATAACTTTAAAAAACACAAATTACGATATTTTAAGATTTATTTGGCTAATTGGCATCAATTTACTCATGATAAAGCTATCATTTAAAATAAAACTGTACTGAATATATTGTTCACCGCGTTGGGAGAGCTCGGTCCATTTAGGCGCGAACGACTCAATTTTGTAGGGTTGTCTTTACATTATCTCAAAATATATTCTTATTTAAAAATGTTACAGTAGTTAAATGATAAATAGATTAATGTATAGATATTTCGTTTCATCCTATTTTGGATGAACATTAATTTTATAATGAATGCATAAATAGGTAAATGCAAAACAGTAAAATAATACCCTTTGCATCTCTGTCAACCGTTTTCTTTTTTGTTGTTTGGTAGGTAGGTATCTCCAGTTTTGTCAATAAAAAAAAGAAAAAAAAAAATTAAAAGTAGTTAAACAAACGTTGGAAATATGCAAATTTTCAATAATGATTATGGCGGAATTTCGACCACGGCACGAACACTAGTTCAAATAAACATAGAATCTATTTTTTAATTTACGCTACAAAAAATAGGGTTTCATTCAAGTTAATTTAAAAATGATTATATTCTAATATTTAGTTAATTTATTATTTTAATACAACATGAGTTTTTAAGTTGAATGTTTATCAAATAATATATAAAAAGTGCAGAAGTCTTTTACAACAAACGGCTTTGTTATATAAAATAAAGGTCGACAACCCGTAAATATTCAACTACTGGGCAGATATTAAGTCAGTCGGAGCATTTTCCCACACATTTGACAAAATTTCATCCGATACATCCAGGTTACTTCACAATCTCATCCAAAAAATATATTTGATATATTTTAAAAAGTGTCAATGTGGTTCTAATACAACTTATACATATACATATAACAAGTATTGAAAACAGAAAAGTTTGAGCTTTGACTTCTGTATATTTGAACACAATAAAAAATATTTTTATAATTAGCTGAGATGGCATAACATCTTAATTAGTTACGAATTTATACGAGAGGAAATGTTTTGATTATATGTTGGGAACCCTTATAATTTCCAATATACAATTTCAGTAATTATGAAGCTAGAGAGGCAATCAAGCTGCCAAGCTTTAATAAAATTCACCTTCTTTTTATTGTAAGAATATGCATCCTCTTATCTGCATACATTGTCCCGTAACGAATAAAACATAATTACGAAAACATTTTTTTTATAGAATAGGAAGGCGGACGAGCATATGGGCCATCTGATGGTAGGTGGTCACCAACGCGAATAGACATTGGCATTGTAAGAAATGTTAACCATCGCTTACATCGCCAATGTGCCACCAACCTTGGGAACTAAGATGCTATGTCCCTTGTGCTTGTAATTACACTGGCACACTCGCCTTTCGAACCGGAACACGACAATACCAAGTACTGCTGTTATGCGATAGAATATCTGATAAGTGGGTGGTAGCTACCCAGACAAGCTTGCACAAAGCTCTACCACCAGTATTATTACATTACAGTGTGTAGCTCTATACACGAAACGTTAGAATGAAACTACTAACTATAACCATAGTTATAACTAACTCTATTATTGTACTCAAATTTGAATTTGAAATATGAGGAATATTCACACAGCACTCGTGCAATGAATTGCGATTAAAAATCAGTTTAAATAAACAATGTACAGTCGGAGTGCAATTTAACCAGTATTGTTCTCAACCCTATTCCTCTGGCGCAATAGTAATACGATTATAGGCGCTCGATTAGTCGATCTCGATCGTCGCTGTGCGTCGTTTATTTACTTATTGTAAACACGTTTAATACACTGAGTTGCGTAAAATAAACAACCGAAAATGACCGTTATATGTTATAGATACTTTTGAAATATTTACCATACAACTAGCATTTTTTTGTATTATATTTTTACCATATTCTCTGTTAAATTATTTATGTATCAATTACGTTATTTAACAAAAACAAAAATTGTGTTACAAAAGAAAGCTTACCTTTATAAGAGTTAGGGTTGAGTGTAAGAGAAAGCTTATTGCCATTATAATAATGAAAGGCTGTCTTGTATAATATGATAATTTGTGCAAATAAATAACAAATAAAGGTGACAAATACGTTCTATTATTAGCGATCTCATATACATATATAATACTAAATGTATCAGTTGACTTAATAAAGTTTTTTATGATTGTCGATATAAAACCGATTTCTGTTGATTGCTGTTGATTAATAACCAGTAATCAAAATTGCTTTTTTATTGATTTTTCTTTTGGATAATTACATTTAATGTTAGTTGACTGATTTGTACAAATAAATGTAAAACTCATTATTTACCATTTGGTTTTAAAATATATTATGATATAATTAGTATTTAATTATTTAATCTAACGCTATATTAAGTCAAGTCCTTAATAAATTCTATTATTTTATAATAATGTGGTTTTAATATAAAGCTTGATTGTTGTTTTCAGTTGCATGAGTAAATGATAAATTCATAACGTAACCATTACTTATTTATTTTTAGAGCCGTGATACAATAAATATATTTGTCACATTATAATATATCTCGATACTTAACGTCTGTTTATTTATAGAACACAAAAGCAAAAGAGAAAATGTTGTGGAAAATAAAATAAAATTTCACATCATAAAGGAATATATCATTTTTGCTAGTAAATTTTAGTAGATTAATCTTTCGTAAATTATAATCTCAAACATCGTAAATTGAACAAGCTAACAGGTGTTTCCAGTAAAACATCACGGAAATAAATTGATTAAATAACATATCTACATAGGAACTTACCTTAATTATATCAGATTTTAAATTAAATGCTTTTTTTATATTTAGGTTTTCCTTGAAGTATAAACACAATCGATAAACACCTTTGTTTAGATTCGTGCCCTAATTTCATATAGAAATTTATATTTTTTAAATTAATATATACGTAATAACACACGTAATACTATGTTATTAAATAGTAAGATGATATGTCCATTTTTTAATATCAATAGTATTGTTTGTATTGTCGAATTATGAACAGTATTAGGCCATGGTAGATTATGTTTAGTTGCGAGGTGAAGCCGCGCGCGGCGCTGTTGGCGACCGGCGGTGGGCAACTGACTGCGCGGCACCGAAGGCGGGCGGCAGTGAGACTCGTGTAGATTTCCTGCCTGTCACGTTACATGCCGCAAATATGTTGTCTCGTTTCCAAATGGTCATTTCTTCAGGTGGAAAAGGGATAGACTATTACATATTACGCGTGAAAACATTTTCTTACTATCTAGTTGTTCACTCTAATTAATAATATTTAATATGCGAAATAGATGTTTAATATGTATGTTAAAGTAAAATCAACCTGGAAAATTTACTTTCATCGTGATTTTTTAGTCCTACTGCTGTAATTTAAAGTTTTCTATTTAGAAGTGTTATTTTTTGTTCAAATCAAACAGACATAAAATTTATAAATAGTCGTTTTGACATAAAACCATGCGCTGCATACTATTGCATAAATTAACAACGAAAATTGCTATGTATTTCTCAATTTGGTTTTAGTTTCATAACATTTGTACAGGGGTAATAAAATGCTGTACAAAGCAATAATTAAAATTGTTTTATTACTTCTCCACGCGAGGCATTTAGTTTGTCACTTAAAAAACATGGGAGAAGTGACGAGGAATTGGACAAATGTTTTAATTAATCTCGAAAAACGTATTGTCGGTGGATCAAACGCTACGAAAAATCAATACCCGTTTAGTGTCCAATTTTTTAATTCCGGTGGTCTATGCGGTGGTTCAATACTTACGAAGAAAATTGTGTTGACGGCAGCGCATTGCTTGGATCACAATAAAAATCTCATTGAGATGAAGATTTTTTCAAGTAATTAAATACTTTCTAGACTGAGCTATTTATATAATAAAGAGCTAAGGTGTTACTTTTTTATAAAATCATTTTAGATCCCCGATTTGTCTTTGATCTTCAAGCAATAGGACATGACGTATGGGATTTCGAGATTCATCAGAAATACGGTGTAAATATAGCTTTCGCTAATGACATCGCTATTTTAATAATCCACGACTATTTTGTGTTGGGACCTCAAGTTCAGAAGGTTATTATTATTAATACAGATGCCTGGATGAATGTAAATGAAACATTTGTGGCTACCGGATGGGGTGAGACTAAGGTTTTAAACTAATTTATTCAACACATTTTAAAATTTAAATTGACTCATTTTACCAGCCAACCTTAGGGAAGTGCTGGGAAAAAGGTTTGTAGCCGTGCAAAAAGAAACAACTAACAAAACGAAATTAAATCAATACACTATTTGTTCAAAAAAAAAATATATATATATATATAAAATTATATATATATATATATATATATATATATATATATATATATATATATATGTATATATATATATAGTCCTAAAAATATTACATATACACATACACTTATTGTTCACATAATAATTTTAAATAAAGTAAACTAATTTCTTTTATTAGTATATTTTTAATATTGGCATACTTCAAGATATTTCTACAAGTGATAAATCAAAATATTGAATAAACATTATGTCAATGTTTTTATATTATTTTTTTATTGGCTTGCATATACATGTCACCTTACTTATTTTAAATATTATATGACTATAATATTCTTCTAAATAATAAAATTACTATCGTACCAAGACAAAAATCAAGAGAAAAGGAAAAGATAGGTGTATGGTCCACAGAAAAGAAGCAATAGGCCAGTAAATGTAGTCACTAAAGTAACACCAAAAATGTCTTGCAACTTGGAATAATAAAGAATTTTCTAGATGGCAGATCAGTCAAAAACTAACTATTTATACATATATACCTAGAATTGAAACAAATAACTGAAGAAAACTGATTTGCGATAGTCAACGAAACCTCTGCCAGCACGGATGATCAACATTATGAAATGCTACCAGAACAATATGCAAAAGAAAAAACATGAAAGATATATATTATATATATATATTTTTTTTTTTTTTTAGTACGGTGGCGGTATACATCAAAATCGTTTTAAAGCTGCCAATATGTATTATGTAAGCAAAAAGCGATGCATGGATGAAAACAAAATCGACTTGGGACCTGAAATGTTTTGTTTGCACGGGAATAGCGAGAGCGACACGTGCCGCGGAGATTCAGGTGGAGGGGTATTGTGGAATGGGTATGATATAGATGATACAGTTCATAATTCTCAATTATAATATGTATTATTTTAATAATATCAAGATCCATATAAAAAACAATGTGGCCGTCACTGGTCACATCAAAATCAATGGTTATTGAAAGGATATGTAGTTTTAAAAAATAAAAATACTAAGTAAAATAAATACAGATCGAGTTTTGATATTAAAATAAATATATTTTTCTTAATATTAAAATAATATACCGCATCGAAGTATACGTGCTATACACACGAGAGCGTTATGCCGTTACCTTAACCACTATATGCAGAATTTACACGATGTTTTCCAGTATCGACGAAAACAAATTGAATAATTAACACTAAAATCATTTGTTTGAGTGGTGCGTGCGTTATGCGATATTTGTTTAAGAGCAACTTGTTCTAGCCTTCTAGCCACGAGGCTATCGCCGACTTAATATATATATTATATATATATATATTTAATTGCTGACTTTATTGCCAGTAACATCTTTTAGATATTCACATTCCAAAGCTTTATGTTTAATTAATACATTGTACATATGAAATGACGACTTAAAAGCGCTTTTAAGAACTTTTTTACTTAAATATATTTATTTATTTAGATTTACGACTATGACTTGATTGTTATAAAAGGTTTCCTATTTTTGCATTTACACATACATTCGCGGAACCTATAGTTTATATTGACATTTATAAAAATACCGTTATTATTTTATGTTATTTTTATGAATATAAGATTGTTTTTCATTTTATCATCTATAATAAATGTTATCATTTATTAAATATCACTTCTTTTTTTTTTTTTATAGAATAGGAAGGTGGACGAATATGGGCCACCTGATGGTAAGTGGTCACCAAACGCCCTTAGACATTGGCATTGTAAGAAATGTCAACCATCGCTTATAGCCAATGCGCCACCAACCTTGGGAACTAAGATTTTATGTCCCTTGTGCCTGTAATTACACTGGCTCACTCACCCTTCAAACCGGAACACAACAATATCAAGTATTGCTGTTTTGCGGTAGAATATCTGATGAGTGGGTGGTACCTACCCACACGAGCTTGCACAAAGCCCTACCACCAGTACTTCTTGAATAAGATCCGAAATATAATAGCTCAGTGGCCATAACATTAGAATCTTCCGAAAATTGCCGGTTGAAACACGCGCAAGCGAGTTTTTGTATGCTTAATTTTTGATAATAATTCGTCTTTTGAACGGCAGTGAAGGAAGACATCGTGAGAAAACCTGCATGGTTGGATGAAACTCCGCCACAAGCTTAATGTGTAATATATATATATATATAAGGTCTCCTATCCTCTTGAGAAGAAGGTTTAATTAGCATTAAGCTTTTATTCACTAATTTCATTGTTTCAGCGGGTTAGTAGGAATTATTTCACATGGTCGGGGGTGTCTTGAAACACCAGGTATATACGTAAGCGTTTACTATAATAGACAGTGGATCAAGGAAACTGTTGCAAAGATTTATAAAAAGTTCTGTGATTTTCATAGCAATAAAATAATAATCTAATATAGTATATCATTTATTAAAACATATTTAGAAATATCTTGTGAAATATATTTATATATTTTTTATAAGATGGTAAATGGTCACCACCACCCAAAGAGGCCAATCAATTAATCAGTCAGTATTCTAAAAATATATTTTTTTTTTAAATATTTTAAATAAGAAACAAGCTACATGTCTTGATCTTGCACGGTTAGAATAAGGATCTACATACAACGTTTATATCGAAAGAGAAATATATACACAGTTTTTTGATTGAATTAAAAATGGGATGAGGGTAATCAGGAATGATGCTTATTTGTTTATTTAGATGGAACTCCAACAGAAGTACAAAAAAATACAAATATACAAGTTTTACGAAAATGATTAATACCTTTAATCAATTATAGAATAAAACAAGATACACATAAGAATAGTGTTGATACTTATAATATAACATAAGAATTAATTAAACAAACTAAATTAAGCTAAAAAGACTAACTAAACTCACTTCTTCATCGTGACACTCTTGTCAGAGCGGTCGTGGTCGCCATGATGTATTATGAATTGTTCGGCGCAGATGTTATTCGCCTCACCAACCTTCGCCATATGTCCCTTTTAGTAGTGTACCTGGTACATTCATGCAAAGGACAGTCAATATTTGTTTTTATTTGTTTGGTCCATGGCATGGGCGTTTGATGCCGGGTTCTTGAAGAATGGAGATATTGGTGCGAAATTCGGTCACATCTCCAGAGCATCGATCTTCTTTTTTTCGACCTGCCGCAAAGTCCACGTCTACGCAGCGTATAGAAATATGGGGAAAACAAGCGTTTACACGAGCCGGATCTTGGTTGCTTTGGTAATGTTTCTGTTCCTCCATATTTTCTTCAGCCTCTCCATTGCAGTTCTCGTAATTGTCATACGTCGCTTGACCTCATCTACGCATCCGCCATAGTTTGATATTAAAGCTCCCAGATATATATGGGATTGGATGACCGAGTTGGCGAGTTGTTTTTTGCCCGGTCTACGATCATCATTTTGGTCTTACTACGGTTAAGCCGTTTAATCCGAATTCTTGGCATACGCGCTCCATTTTAAGAAGCTATTCTTCCATATGAACTGCGTCAGACGCAAACAGGGTCGTGTCGTCGGCATAGCGCAAATTTGTAATCTTGCAAATTTGTAAACTAAACCCATATGAAAATTTAAATTTTGAAACAAAAAAAAAATTTAAACAAACAACAAACCAAGTAAAAATATTTAGATTTTATAAAAGGCATTACATTTCGTTTTGAAAGAATTTAGTGACGAAACGAATGTCTGCTGTTAGTATTGCGTTATATAATCGTGCCGTATTTTAATATCCTTAAATGATGAAATAAATAACATATAACGTTACTTTATCGTTATGAGCAGAGAATATTATGACTGCTCTTAACGATGTGGAATAGCAAATTATTTCAATATCGTTCTTATTGCCTTGGTGCTTCCAAATTATTCACTCGTAAATGAGTGAAACGTTTTTTTACTGTTCCTTATTAAAATAAAAAAAAAACACAAAACGGCCATAATTTTAAGGCAAAGGACATTAAATATAATTTTCTTTGGTGATTGTTTTTTTTTTCATTTTCAATTTTTAAGTATAACATACCTCTTTGTTCTGGTGCTTTTTTCTAGTCACCTTTCCAGTCCTACTATTTTTTTATTTAATTAAAAACAAAGAAGTGATGTTTTTTAAAATAAGTGTGACTTAATATTCAATACGATAAATCCGCCTACCAATTTTGATTTATCTCTCCTACTAAAAGTTTTCCGTATCATTATAATGAACGGAGTTACTTAAGTATATTATGAGTTATTATATATTTAATATATTTATTAATAATATATATTATGGTAGTTATTTCTCTCTTTCTGTCATTATTGATTTGACATTCGAATGAAGAAGACACGACATTGTTTAACTAATCAAACACGCTAAACAACGTTTAGTAAGGCCGAAAGTTATTTTAACACTCGAGTAACGTCCATTTTGCTATAAAAATTACGAAGGAGTCGATAATGGAACAAAAAAAGTTTGCTAGCAAGTAATAACGACGAAAAATAATTGATTGCATTTTATGGATAATGGACAAATTAAGCATGTGATAGTAATATTATTTATATTTTTTAAACCTCAGTGTTGCCCGTGAAAAATAACTTTCTCCTTGTTCGTGTACACGACTAAGCCAATATAAAACTTAAAAGCCATAGTATTTTATGAGTTCTCAACGAGTTATGAAACTATATTTGTTTAGAATAAAATTTTTAGTTTCGTTCAATAAACAACATTTTACTGAGGGTTACTAAATTATGATAGTTATTTATTTCAATGATAAATAAACATAGAGCGTATAAAATGTATCTATATACAAAATATATCTTTACATATTTATCTTATCCTACTTAATAATTTGAAAGCAAATTCTTCAGAGAAATTTAAATTGAAAAGTAATACTTATGACTAGTACCTATAAAATCGTAAAATTATATAACATAATATACTATTTAACTTTAAGTCTGTGATAAGGTTCAAACTATAATTATAATTAATACTCACTTTCAATGGTGGTAGCGATTTGTGCAAGCCCGTCTAAGTAGGTTCTACCCTTTACTTATTTGACCCCTAAACTACTTAGTATTGTCTTGTTCTGGCTTGAATTGTGACTCATCCAGTGTAAGTTAAGACAAAAGGGTCATAACTTTTAGTTCCAAGGTTCGTAGTACTTTGGTAATGTAAGAAATGATAAAATTATGGGTAACATCATAATTACAGTGACAATTTCCACGCTTATCTTCTGTTTTTATAAGAAAAAAATATATGGATGTACACACTTGCAACGTATTGATACCTCAGCACTCGTTTTAACAATTTAACGTCTCAATTATTGACACGACAAGTTATAAAGGTAATTAGGTTTTCAAAAAAGTTTTTGAAAAAATAATAGTTCCGCTTTGCATTTCCGAAAAAAATATAGATCGTTTATCAAACACAAAATAATAATAAATGTATATAATGATGCAGAAATTGCCTTTTATTGAAATTAATTTTTATTTAAAATGGTTTTCAAATTATTTCTACGTGGATTATACAAGTTTAAAGTTATGTTACGTTAAATTCCATCGATTCACCTGCTAATTCCATTGATTCGTTTTTTATAATACAATATTTAATTAGTAATTTGTTTGTATTTAGCATAATCCACCTGGAAAAGAAAAAAATATATTCATTTTTAAAACTTATTTATCATATTTATTTGAAAAATATTTTATAATACAATATCTAGCTGCTAATAAAATCTTATAACATTTACGTATATGTTCATACTCGTATTTCGTGATTTACCCGTCATCTAATGATATTGTTTCACCCGCGTGGGTCGTATCTTGACATAATATAGGCTATCACAATCATCGTTATCATTTATATAATAGATACGCTACAAAATCAAAAAATATTTTATTTATATTTTGGCCTAGTGGTTAGAACGCGTGAATCTTAACCGATGATCGTGGGTTCACCCGGGCAAGCAACACTGAATATTCATGTGCTTAATTTGTGTTTATAATTCATCTCGTGCTTGACGGTAAGGGGAAAACATCGCGAGGAAACTTGCATGTGTCTAATTTCATTGAAATTCTGCCACATGTGTATTCTACCAACCCGCATTGGAACAGCGTGGTGGAATAAACTCCAAACCTTCTCCTCAAAAGGGAGAGGAGGCCTTAGCCCAGTAGTGGGACATTAACAGGCTGTTACTTATCTTACTTTACTTTTTATTTTGGTCTGGTAGATGCTGAGATAAGCGCGTTCAAACAAATTTTTAGCTTTAAATTTATAATAGTGTAGATGTCGAGGCCAGATCTTATAAAATGGTAGTATTACAAGTATATGATTCGGAAATATAACCGTCACCCACATTATCATACGGTCTAGTTAGTATCAATGAATAATCAGCGTTTGACGACATGAACAGCTAAATGTACGGCTACTTCGTGACCATATCATGAAGTAACCATGTGTTTAGCTGTTCATATCATAAGATTTGGCTACGACATAGAGATAAGACTTTTAATCGTCCTTCGCTTTGACAAATTCATTTTTAGTTATATAAATAATAATTATATATATATATATATATATATATATATAAAATTATACACGATATAGTTTTTGCTAAAAGTAAAGATTTAAAAAAAAGTCAAAAGCGTTAAAGCTAAATGAAAGGGATTCGAAAAAAGGTTCAGTCATTCGTCTAATTGAATTCTAATTTGATCAATGACCTGTTCTTTTGTAAATCGCTTCGGTCCCGAGTCTCAACGTCTATAGTTACTATCCTTTTTAATAAAATATGTACGTACGGTCTAAATTACAGCGACGTTACGCTGGTGGTCCCTACCAACTTTGAGCAAGTTCGTCTGGGTAGGTACCACCCACTCATCAGATATTCAGTGGTGGTGGTGGTGACCGCTTTGCCCGTCCACCTACCTATATCAGCCATTTTCTTAGTGGACACATGGTTAAGTATTTAATTATTTATTAGCGCGACTTTTGATTTGTTGAACGTGTTCAATTGTGTTATTTGAATTTTTAAAAGTACTACGTGAGAAATTTCTACAATTTGTATGATTTGGTATACTATTTATATTAAGATCAATTCATTGTTTTGTTTTTAAATCAGTTTTACTTCTGTTGTTGTTGTTTTTTAATCGGGGTTCTTTTAAATTTTCAATTTAGGTTTTTTTTAAATACAATTTATCCCGAATGTTTTTGACATTTGCTTTCATTCCAGTTTACGTATACCTATTTGGAAACGTTGGAAGTAAAATCTTTTTTTTCTATGATATAAATATTAAAAAATCAACGTATATTAGTATCATAAGGTTACGTAGGACACGTATGTACGTACTTATGTAATATTCTAATAAGTTCTTATATCAATATTCAAGGAAACTTTTTTTTTTATAGAATAGGAAGGCGGATGGGCATATAGGCCACCTGATGGTATGTGGTCACCAACGCCCATAGACATTGGCATTGTAAGAAATGTTAACCATCGCTTACATCACCAATGCACCACCAACCTTGGGAACTAAGATGTTATTGTGCTTGTGCCTGTAATTACACTGGCTCAAACCGATATACAACAATACCAAGTACTGCTGTTTTGCGGTAGAATGTCTGATGAGTGGGTGGTACCTACCCAGACGAGCTTGCACAAAGCTTTACCACCGCAAAAAACTATTTTAAGCTCATAAGCAAATACTTGCCTGTGAAAATACGAAATATTTGTTAGTATAGCGAGGCTATTTCTTTGTTTGCTGTCAGTTCCAGACGATAATACTCCGACCAATAACTCTTCAAATATTGCCCCACCACCGTTATCACTAAGTCGATGTTCCTATGAAAGCTTTACGTAAAACATCTGCATTACTCTATACAAATATATAATTTTAAAGTGTCTGTCTGTGATTTTAAAATAACTGCTTTTATACATGACTGTTTAAAAAGGGTGTGTAATGTTCTCAGATTTATTGTATGTGTGACAATACACACGTATTGTCGTCTTTATTTTATCAGAATCGATTGAATTTATTAAAAGTTGTAACAACTTAAAATTTACGTATATGTTTGTTTACCGCTATTTAGACGTATTATATATTTTTTACTAATATCATACATGTTATAAGTAAATAATTATAACTACGAAACACTTTTTTATAATTCACTCAGGACAACAAAAGAAACACTGTGCTTCCGTTGTTATTAGTACGATGTAAAACAGCAAAGCACAGATGATAAATAATAAAGTAAAAATAATGAAATTATATTAAAATAATTTTCGAATGGGTGAATAAAGAAAATAATAATCTTCAGTATTAAGTTTCTTTAGTTCTAATTTCAGTTACGATTACAATTTCTAATAATTATATTAGGAGATGTTATTGTATATACAAGTCATAAAAACACTTACTAAATTATACTTAACGCAGTAATTGGAAGGAGTTATTAATTCGCCATAATGTTTTCGGCAAGCCTTTCTATCAATTATAAACATCTCGGATCGCAAAAGTAAGTTCAGATATTTAGCTGGTACGTCCTAAAAAATATTCAAAAGCGATTTTAAGTAAATTTTAAAAATGTAGTATTTTTGTGTATACTACTATTAATACTTTGTGTATTTACATATGTATAAAAAATGTACACAATATTTAAAAACATTTAAAGTTTAGATATTCAATAAGTCATTTACTTTTTGCTATGAGCGCCATCTCTGAATACTTTTAGAAACTAAATTGTCTTTTGAAAAAAGCCTGAATATATTACAATCCATCAGCAAATACTTTCAGGCGCCACAGGCGTATTAAATTATAGACTTAAATATAGATGGCGTTAGTAGGGTACATTTTACCGAAGGCTTATTTAAAAATATAATAAGTTGTATATGTGTAAAGTATACATAACAGACACTCACGATACCACCCCATCCAGTTACAATGACTTGGGCGCCGACACGAAGAGCTATTTCTGGTTCCACGAGAATTGTTTTAATAACATTTTTCCCAAAAACTACATGTTCCTGTTAATAAAATGAATTGAAAACATTCTCAAATAAAAATTCTCTTAACTTTTAATTAAATGCTACAAATGAATACAGTTTTTATAATATGTTTTACCTTGAGCATCAACAACGCAATGTCGTTATCTAAGCTACTTAAATGTTTGTAGTATTCATGGATTTTACACTCTAAGACAGGAATTATTTGCCTGTAAAAAATAAATAAATAAAATAATATTTTCATCTTTCTTAAGGAAAGTTGCTGGATGTGAAATTATGCAATATTTCTAGTAGTCAGCTTTATATTGTTAGGAACAGTAGTCTGCAAAAAATATGTCAAGCATTCCTTAACAATAAGTAATATCGGAATAGTTAAATACTCACAATGAAACATCATTTTACAAGACTTAATATTAAGTGGCGTAAGTTTTTTGTATATTTTCATACATAAATAAGTACTGTCATTCGTACACATTAATTAACTTTATTACATATTTAGCATTTGAAAAACGAATGTATGGTTTCCAAGATTTGTGTTTGTTTAAATCGAACATTCGAGTTAGGTACGATTCTTGGTCTGATCATTACCATCTCACGCATTGAACTATTGATATATAAATATTTTTTATATAAATCAATTGCTAATACTTATATGCAACATAAACACACACTTTTGCACTAAGCAGACTTGTATTTGATTCTTGTACTAGAAGGAATCAATTTTAGTGTATTAGATTGTATTGTAAACAACTTAATTGTAAAAATTCGTTAAAATTTTAGGTATATTTAGGTAGAACTTATTTAATAATTTGTTCGCTAGTGACCATCGTTTCAGAATGATAATCGGACCTACTTATAAACGTTGTTAAGCGGGCGAGTAGTTAATTAATACAATCTTTTTCTTTCGAATGTCAAATCAATATCGACAGAACGAGAGAAGTCAGTGTTTAACTAATGTTTATAAGTAAGGTAAAATATTATTAAGCCCTTGATATTAGAACCACTAATGTATAAGTGCTCCTTTATTTTAAATATCTGTGTTGGTCAATCTAAAGTCTCTATCTTTTTTCTGAATTGTGCTTATTTACAAAATAATCCGAATATTCTTACTTAAAGCGTTTCATTTACCCGTAGAGTAGAAAAAAACATTACCAGTATAATTATGTAGTTACCCATTTCCAGTTATGGTGCTTGAACCCACTTTTACAATAACTGGTTCGTTTTTCCTTTTCCCTAGACAGCTCGCCGCGGTAATTACAACTTTGCTTCCAATGAGGCTTCCGGAACAGTATCTTGAGCCGTAAACTATAATGACATGATGGGGTACGTCGTTTATATTAACGACTGGATTACTATTGTAACTTAAGTATGCATAGGGTAGTATTTCACGTTCTGGTATAAAACGGTAAGGTGCAGCTGTTGGCAATAGAAGCAGCAGTGGTAACCTGGAACGGAATAATTATGACTTATAAATAATATGTACAAAATAATGTTTTATCTCGTCTAGTTTCGGTTATTATTTTTATTTTTGGTTATTCTAATTGTAATTTTATTAGTAGGAAGTTTAATTTTTTATATTAACGATGACCTCTGTTGTAGAGGTCAAGGTAAAGATTGTCACAGCTCATAATATATTGAGTAAATTTTTAATAATATTCACTATTTTATACGTATATTCTGTATCATGTTTGGCCGTACACTCTACGGTTTTTTTTACAAAACATGGCTGTGGAATGGTATTTTAGTTTTTTATTATTTTCTCAAAGCTTCTGCATGTTGTGCACGTCTGCAATGCAGTTAATATTACTCTCAACGTAGAGATGTTAATAAAATAGAACAGCTTTTATATTTAAATGGCCTACTTATTTTTTATTATACGTATTATGTTTATTATTTATAAATTCACTTAGGGAACATTTCTTTAAGAACTTTGAAAATACCGTATAAATAGTGTTGCGAAATCAAAGGATTCAGGTCGATTATGAGATGTATGCTCAATATTTAAAATGAAATTGTTATAAAAATTGAAGCTTACATGATTTATGAAAATTTAATTTGTTTCATTCGAGCTTGAAACATTATAAAGTCAACGTAACGATCGGATTAGGAAATAAAACTACGCAAACTATAAAAAAAGAAATTGCTATCAGCGTCATAAAGCGGTCGCGTTATTGTGTATTAAAGCCTTCATCATAGCTCGTCTGTGCAACCGATACGGACTTATTGTTGTAAGGGAAAATATTTATTACAATTTTTATACGTCGTTTTTATAACTACTAAGGAATCAATAGCTCTTATTACACAGATAACAAGGTATATATTTCTACGTTTAACAGTTAAACCAGTGAATATAAGTTGTTTAGACGCTACACATCCTATAAACGCGTGGAATTGCGTTGTATCGGGAAGGTGGCAGGTTCTTCCCTACGATATCTACGGGTTAATATTCAGGTCACGTTTGGGGAGAAAAGTCGGAGGAATAGATTTACTTTGGCACTTCGATATGAAAGGAACGGTATGTAATCACACAGAGGATAGGTATTCACTTAAGCGTATTGAAATGTGATATTTACAATAACTAAGGATTATTGTTGTGATTCTTTTGTCTAAAATAAAGTGTATTTGACATATTTTAGTATAAATTTTATATATAGGTACATAAAGAAAACATTCGATCGGTTTTTAAAAATGAGTCTTCCTTTTGAGTATAAATTTTCATTTGACAAAAATCGATAAATAAAATTTTTATAAGTTTGTTTATCGAATAAAATTTCCCATTCGTATCGTCATGTACTTTCAATAATGTAACTTCACTTAATGCTAACATTTTTTCAGTTTCTAAGTATTTGTAGAATTTAATTTAATATGTCATAACAAATAACAAACAATTTATCAGATAATATAGTTTTGAAATATTTGACATTTTAGGAATTGATTCTATTGAAACTAATATTTTACGCGTGACAATTCCTGGTGACTTCGCAGTGAATTAAATAGTTTTGTTCCATTGGTCCATCGTTATAGGATGAATAGATTTTTTAATTATATGTACGTATCGTTTATTCTTTACATATTGAAATCGAACGAGGTTATACATTTGTAGTTATTCACCGCCGACCAATCAATTTATTACGCTCTGCAATGCGTCAATTTTATATTCTTTATATTTCAATTTAACGAGACGGATACAGCAGTACACGATCGCTTTGAATCATTAAGCAGAAATAAAAAGGAGCTAAAGCTATTTAAAATCTCATCTTTCTATTTGATTTTTAAAAAGGTTATTTATATGTCTAACTTTCGAATAGGTCTTTAAATCTAGACTGATCTATGTGAAATTCTTGTTTGTCTATTATTTTTACATTAATTATAATTATATTTGATTGAAATATTTTTATCTGCCAATTTACGACTTTTTTTACGACTCTTTTCTGTGCTTTTTTATGTGTAAAATTTTTGAATAATATTTATTTTAGAACTAACATTTATTTTTCATCATTTGAAGATAATTTTTATAATACTAATATAAATCAATTAGCCTTTTCCAACCTAGGTTTAATTCTATTTGACTCCACAAATAGCATTATAAAATAAAAAATAGTACTTAATTAGAGGCAAAAATATATAAACGACGAAAGGATGAGTTAAAGCTTATAACACACTATCAACATTTAACGGTATTTGAAAAGAAAACTCATTGTGTTCTTAAAAAGTATTGCCAAATTAGGAATATATTATTATTAAGTTCCATATAAGAATAATCAACTTATGGTATACCTAATAACTGTACAGTAAATCCCCATAAATGTTTTATTATTGAACAATGACTTCGTTCGTCTTTTGTCAAGGTGTTCCATTGCGGTCTCATAAGTGTCAGGTACACTTACTACAACGACGAAATAACGATATAATTATTTAGATAACTTTAGTAAAATAACTTTCCAATGTAACATGTTTTTGTATTTATATTTTGCGCGATTATACGAGTACTTAAGTTATAATATCTGAAATCTCAGAGGGCTATAATTCTCAGTTAATGAGAAGATGTACGTCAGCGTATTCTTATTTTATAAGATTCATATGTACCAGTTACCAACGGTTCGGGATATGATAAAGTAATATATATGACAATTTTACTATATTTAAAATTGTTTTACAAATTATAGTTGATTACAGTATACAATTTATTTATTTGAAATATTCGAACAATTTAATTACGAATGCAAATATATTTTGGATTTATTGGGATAATAAAGATGTTTTTTAAGATAGCTAATCGAACATAATCATCCAAGTTCCATAAGAATTCAATAAATTAAAAATTAACATCAGATCGATATCCCATAGCTAGGCAAAAGCCTCTTCTTTAACACGTGTCAGATTTTCTTCCGGTACACGTAGACTTCCTTACAATATATTGTTTCCGCCAAGCGTGTTATGTCAAAATTTGCATATTTATTGAAAATGGTAACTAGACCTTTTTTGTTTATTTTTTTAATAATTTGTTTTACAGACTATATCTTTTAATATACTAAATTACTATTTTTTTAAATTATAATGTTTATTAGTTTTTTTTGCTAAAATCTTGCAAGCTGAATTGGTGTCACTTCCTCATATCACTGAGTTAAAATTTTACCATGTTGGTTCAGGTTTGATGACAAATGATTAGGCGTATGACCTGATTATGGATCTTCTCAACGGTAAACAGCATAGACATGTTTTTTTGTATATTAAAGCTCTTTTTTAGAATTGTTTTTACTATTAACTTATAGAATTGACTCGATTACTCATAGAACTTTGTAATTCAGCTAAAGCGACTGATAGAATTAAAATTAGGTTTGTCACTTCCTCAAACATCAGTCTGTCTGTCTTATGACCAATTATATGGCAATATTTTAAAAGAAGGTTAATATTTTGTAAGACAAACCTCATCTACTGTGAGTAACAGTGACGAAATAAACTCGCTTTAATTTACAGAATCCACATAAAGCTTGCACTTGTGACTTTAATGCGACGATGTAGCAACTTTTATCTTGCTACCCTCATTAGGTTTTTTTATAAGTCGTTGTCTGCGGAATGTTTGTCATTTTATAGCTGACTCACGTTACTGGTCAGCAAGTCGCAGAAAATGTGAACCTAACCTTCGTAACGGTGACGTGACATTGTACATTCATTTCGATAAGATCACAAGATCTTTGAAAACTGTGTATAGAAACTGTGTGTATCTTTAAGAAAATGTTGGATTAACCTTATTTAAAAACAACTTCTACATAAATTAATGAAATGTTTTAAATAATTAAGAAATTTATCATAATAACGTCAAATTTAATATTTTGTGTTGCCGGCTAAAATATCTTTATTTTTATAGTTAAATAATGCAAACAGTAAAGTACAAATATACAGTGCACTATAATTGTTAAAAATAATACTTATATACATTTACATGAACACAAAAAGTCTCTGGCCAGCTATTTTTAAAACAATAATTTTATATACATTATAATTGTATTAATAATATAACATACCTTGAAGAATAATTCCGCATAATTCTAACCCTGACCCTTACAAACAAAACAGAGTAAGTACCTGTAAGTAAAACAAAAGTAGGTAATCCTTGTTGTCGGTTATTTGTTTATATAAAGTGCCGCCGAGCTAGAGACGATGGCGCGGCACGCAAGCCGTAGCGCACGATGCCGCGGCAGTCACGCGAAGGCGGCTGACCTCTACGGTGGTCGCTACATAGCTACGTCAGTACTACGCGCTCCGGCTACGTAATGTGGTGTTTTCTACTTTTGACTCTGTTCGTCACAGTCCAAGGACGCGCGGTAAGAATGACTTTCTAATTCTTACAGAACAATGACTGAAATCGAAAGTCACGTGTTCATATAATGATAATATTTTTTCCTATCATTATTCTTTTGATTTTGATTATTTTCTGCGATAAATAAATCGTGGTTATTATATAACAGGGTTCCTTTTATGTTTAAAAGTTAAGACATTAATTCTTTGCATTCGCTTAAAGCGAACCTAGCTTTCTACCATCTACAATTGAATACGCTTGTAGACGTAATTTATCACTTCGATGAATTTAACGTTTCTTATTTCTTTGTGTGGATTTTAAATAATATTATATCACGTTTAAAAGTCCGGATAATTTTGACGGCAAGTAGGTAAGTTTAATGACTTGAAAAGAAAAAAATTCAAACTCATAATTTGTATTATTTAATGAAATGAAACCAAGAAAAATATTAGATTATTTTATTTTAATAATAATTTTATAGTTTTATTAGATATGTGGAATATCTAATAAATTTTAATGATGGTTTTGAAAAAAAAAAACAAATCAAGATATTTGCTAATCATAATAAACCTTTATTGTCTAGTAAAAATACACAATAATGTTTGGTCTGAGTATAGAATTAAGTAGGTATGCGATATTTTTATCACAGGATGTAAATAGGATTAACATGAAAGATAAATGTTTCAACCTTATCTACGTTAGGCCTATTAATAATATTTTTCTTTGTCAGTAAATTTCCATATAAATACAGGCAATAATTAATCACGTTAATATATTATTATATTTATCATATGATTAATTTTAGACTTCGAATGTTGTAGCAGTATAGTTGAAATAGTACTTACATGAAAATAATGTAATTTTTTTATTTATATATTTTTAATTTTTTTATTTCTACACTTATGAAATTAAAAACTTGGTTTAGTACTGAACGTGTAAGGGCAATACACTACATGCATTTACGAATAATTCATCATTCTATTATTTAAAAAATAAACGCTAATTGAAGTACAGAGTATTATTTTAGTATAAATAATAAGTGGGATAGTTTAACTTACTGGAATATAATATATAAAGAATTGTTCTTCCATTTTACAGTAACAATAGAATAGACGGTACTCTCAGGGCCAGAGACGGGTTTCTTGCAAGACAAAGAAATTTATCCGTTGACACAATGTGGTCTATAATGAAATTCTTATTACACTATTTTAATTTCGAAAAATATTAGATCAGTTTCTATGACACTTCCTATTCAATTATATCTTTATGAAAATAAAAGTCATTCTTTTAAGCAAAACATTTTTGAATAGTTAAATAGTACTTAGTGAATAATACTTATTTTATATTGTATTTTACAATTTATGACTTAAGTAATTGAAGGCGTTTGAGTTTTACAAATAAAAGCTTATTGTTTGTTATAAAATAAATAAATTTAGCATTTACTTTAATAGGTGTACATTGAACCGCATCCTAGACGCTGTAATTTGTGGTGCTTTCAGAATCTGTCTCAGATAAATTTTATAAAGTTAACTAAACGTCGTTTTTGACGTTTACTTTAGCGAAGATGTAAGTTAAAGTTATCATTGAACATTATTTTAATGGAGCTGACATGGCCCACTAGTTAAAATGCAACCACTGAATTTCCATGTGCCATTACATTCATCATATTATTAGTATTTATATCATATTTGTGTTTTAATTGATCTCGTACTTGGCGATGACGGAAAAACATCGTGAGAAAACCTGCATGTGTCTAATTTTACTGAAGTTCTGCTATATGTATATACACCAAGTCGCATTGGAGTAGCGTGGTGGAATAAGCTCCAAATCTTCACCTCAAAGGGAGAGGATACCTTGTTTTAATGTTGCATGAGTTGGTGCGTGAATCCTAGCCGATGTTCCATCACATAAATAGTTTCCTAGATAGTCCGTTTCTTTTTCTGTTAATTTTTCAACCTTTGTCGTTATTTTTAAATTTTCTCTTAAGAGATAGTGTAGTGGCAAGAAAGCTACCACGAATTCAAAGATATAACTGAATTTTAAAAGATGGGGCGTGAGTTAGTTTTGTTCAATTTAGATACATTTGTGCAGAGCTGAATATCTGATTTATTTATTAAATAAATGTTCGAAATTTGCTTTGTAACTTTGACCATATTCTTAGATATACATTTCTTACAACGTGAATACACAACTATGGTAACTAATATCCTTTGTGTTTGAAATGATACTGGCTCACTCTAACGTTTTAAATTCATCGTCCATAGATTTGACTGAACGAGCACTTATTCAATGTATAGCAAAGGAAATACAAGAGTGTACGAGTGATTATTTGAATCAGCAAGTCAAATACGAGCGCGACAGAATAGCTGGTTAATTACGTTATCAGCACAGCTTGTCTCGGTATCTATGCAAACTGTAGGAGTTGGAACAGTTGGCTATCGATTTCCGTCTTGCATGTATAAAGATATTTTATTGGTGTATAACGTTTACACTGTTTTGAATTGTATGCCTTTGTAAAATATTTGCAATGTATGCGGATATGTGATTTTGAAATTAAATTTTACTGAAAAACGCAAATCGTACCTATAATTCATAAAAATGTACTTCTCGTTGCTTGTGTTTTGCGTAATTATCAAATTAGTGTATTGTTTTAAATAACGTCTATATATTATACATTAATACAAATATCATGAAATATTTTTTTTAAACTGTAGTTAAAAATGACTGAAAAAAACTTTTTATTTAAAAGAAACATATAATTAACAAGATTAACATGACACATAGACCATGAAGTTTCCACAGCTTGTTTAGTAATTTATTTTAGGCAATCACAGTAAAGTATAATTAACTGCTAAATTTATGAATATATACAATTCAGATAAGTAATTTTAAGCATTTTAAATAAAGTGAACTTAATGACAAAAATTAACTATGAAAGATACCAATATTTTTAATTCATACCATTAATAATTTGTTGTGTTCTTCGAAAGCATTATTTATTTAAATTACTTAACGTCTTCTTTTATATTCTGTAAGCAATTGTAAAAAAGTGTAAATAATAAATCATGAAATGTTAGAAGTGATTTAATAAGGCAATTCACATTACAAAAGGAATACCGATCTTAATGGAATCACAACCTATTAATACCTATCGGAATAGCAGCAAATGAAACAGATGACGTCGAATAGGAAATTACTTCCAACGGTGTCGATTTGATAAAGCTTCGAGATTCCAAGGCAATTCAAAGTTTAATAAAAGTTTGTGTATACCGAGTGTAGTTCATTAACAATGCAGCTAGTGCATTCCGGCTTCAATTTTATCTTGCTATGTATACAACTTTTAGTATAAGTTTTTCGGTAACGAATTTCATTCTGCATGGGAATTCTAAGAATGTTGCCTTCTGCGGCATGGCATAGTTTTAAGAAAACAGAGAAATGTACTTCCATATATTTTCATGTAGATAATTAAGTTTAAATCTCGTTAATTTTAGAAAAAAATGAAGAGCCTACTTTGTCCAGTGGAAACTACAAGAAGAACACGTGTATTATAATCAAAGAGCGCGGGTTCAATTCCGCTAAGGCACTGCTGAGTTAATATTTTTCTCACGCTTGTGGTGAAGGAATACATTATGGGCACAGTGCACATGCCTACTTGTTATATTGAATTCTAACACCTTTGCTTTGTAAACAGTGGCTGTTACTTTTTGTTAAATTTTATCAACTTTAATTTTGTTTTTTGGCAAACAGGTAAACATCAGTAACACATGGGTGTTACCGGAGGAGGGCTTCCCCGTTTTCTACCGCTACTTCAGGGATCGCATCTCGTGGTACGAGGCTGATGCTGTCTGCCAGTTCCATCATGCGAACCTCGTCACAGGTAAGTGACGTCAGCATATATTCATTTAATATACGGAAATATTTATATTACGAATTCTTTCTTTCTTTTCTTGACGGCAACTCGACACGACCGGAAAGAGTTCAGGCGCAGGACCAACGGCTTTACGTGCTTTCCGAGGCATGGGAGTGTACATACTTCCAAGTTCCAAATTCCGGGCTGCTATTCTTCGACAGAAAAATTCAATTAATTTTATTAGCCTGACTTGAGATTCAAGACCAGGACTTCGGGATTTGCGGCTTTATATTGAGTCACTAGACCAAGACCACAAAGCAATGAAATTATAAATTAAATTATTTACCTCTGTGAGTAAACTTGGCGTTTTCGATGCTTATTAAACATCTTCTTAATGCATTTAATGTAGATTTTGTCGGTCGATAAAAATGAACTAATGGTCTTTTAGAAAAAAAAGTATTTTCGTTTAACGCCTTAAATCTGAATATTAAATATAAACAGTAGAAAATTGTTTGCGATATGCTCTTCGAGATTAATTCTCTAAAGTATTACGAAATTTGAATCCCACATTGAATTTTGCAAAGACTTGCTGCTGTTGACATACACAGTATATTAAATTTAATTATTTTCAGTATAGATATGAAATGAGAGCTTATTTTTAAAAGATTAGGTTACACTTACATCACTTGTAGGTCTTAAAAACATCCCAAGGTTCAAATCAGCATCGACGTAATCGCCAACATAACTCACAAAAACATAATTGTAAAAAGTATTTGTACTCGTAATTAATAAAACCTTATAACAGGATAAGAAAACGGCTACAATGAAATAATCTGGTCATTACAGTAACAACCTATCATTATATCCGGAATAACGGTATTGTTGGCCGTAATGAGCACATTTAGGAAAGCAATTTAGCTATTGTTCACAAAAATGAGTAGCTTTTAGATTGTGATTAAAAATACTTTACTACTAAAGATTAAATTAAATTAATTAATGATTTTAGAAAAACTGTATTTGATGTGGGACTTTTTTATGGAATTATCTTTGGTAATTTTAAAATCTAGCAACTTAAGTACTACTACACCAATATATCTTTTGCAAAATATATATAAAATATAAAACTTCGCTTGCTTGTAAAAAAGAAATATAACATATTTATAGTATTTATCAAATATTTACAACAAATAAAATTAGGTAATTACTAAGCTTTGAAGACATGAATATTATATTAATACACTAATTGCTAATATTTCTAAATGACGATAAAATCAAAATATTTTAATATAACAAAAAACTAAATAATCTTAATAACATCATGACAAAACATGATAATAATTTGACATTTGATTAAAAACAATATAAGGAGTGGTTATAATATATATCCACATACCCTTGTTAGGTGTAATCGAAGCCCAACCGAGACCTCCATTACCCTTGATGTCTCCGACCCTGCGATATCACCCGTCACAAATAAATGTACCCTATGATAAGATAATATAAATATTAAGAGACTGACCGCCTAAATTACACTCATAAACATAATATTTAATATTTTATTATTAAAATATATATTTTAATATCGAGTTTTCCACCATAATGTTTTTTAATGTAAATAGTAATAATCATTTTAACAAGTTCCATCCATAGCGACAAATTCTAAAAATCAATCTTCACAAGATATGTTCTAGTGTAGTTCACAGGTGTGTATGTGTGCAACATAGCTGCACTTTTTAATTCTGCACTCTTATCTGTATAATAATAAATCAAATTAAGCCTATTGTATTAGGTTTTTTTTTTTTTATATGTCCGGGATGGCAAATGACTCTACTCCACCTGATGGTAAGTGGTAGATTAGTGATAGCAAAACGACATTGTATAGCATTGTGTACGACCAAGTTGTAACATAGGATAGCTTTTTTTATCATAATTTCATTAGTGTATATTATATTCGGCGTCAATGAAATCGTATAAGCTTAGTTAAGCGAAAGCAATTAGTCTAACCATAAACGAGTCGCCCGTGCCCTCAGTAATTACAATGAGTACAGAGTAAGCTATTCACAGATTGCTATTTGTCATTCGACATTACAGGACGCCGTCGTTTACAGAAGATAATGAACATACTTTAACTGTTGAAGAAAATAATATACTTGTTTCGTAACATGTAATGTTTTTCGGAAAATTTTCACAAAGCTAATTTTATTAAAATATATGATTGTTTTTAGTTTCACGACCAATGTAACAGAATTACTTTGATGTTACAGAATGAAATTAAAGAGAGATTTTTATATTTTCAAATTTAATTATTTTACCTTTTTTTCCCAAGTTTATTAAATTTCTATTGAGTTAATAAATATATATATAAATTACGAGATAATAATTTGTTTCCTTTTTTCGTATCGCGGAAAAATGTCTAATAATTCTAAATAAGTCATACATTGTTATAGACGACTCCTTTATGAAAAAGAAAATATTTTTATCATGACTCAAATACATTTATGCCACTGAACGTAATATGTTCGATCTTACGATTCGCTCACACGAGTCATTCAACTACGTCGACAGCGATTAGAATAATTTGAAGTTCAGTCTTAATCATTTGAAGCAATTAAATTCGATTCAGTAAAACTGCAAAATTCGTTTAAAACATTATTTTATTGATCAACTAACAATTAGGTACTTAATATGATTTGTGAAAGAAATTTGTTCGCGATTTCAGACGTATAAGCGGAACCATTGTTTGAGTTAGGTTATTAATCATCCTTTCTTCCCTTACACAAAAAATAAATTATGAACTCACTGTGTTTTTTATATTAAATAAGTATATAAGAGACATTATTTAATATTAAATAAAATTTCATGTTAAATGATGCCTTCCAGAATATATGAGAGAAATGTGAGGGTTTCTTCGAATATTGTGTTATACTTAATAAGTATATATATTTATAAATACTTAATAAGTTTTACTTCTAGAAATATTATCTACAACCCAATATTTTTATTCTTGTTTTTACTTTATACATTTTTAATAAATTAAGTTTAGTTTTTCTACGACATCTTTCTAATACAATAGAAGCTTTCGCTTACTTTATTAATTGTTCATTATGAAGTGGTTTTATAGATTAGATCCGCTTTAAAAACTAATATCTATAAATTAACATGGGAATATCGAATATTGTCTTATTTTATTGTATTTAATTTACTTTTTATTTATACAAGAAGAAAATAAACTTTAATTATTTGAAAACTTCGGATAATCGGATCTCGCCCAAATAAAAATCTAAGCTTTAACCACACAATACTTATTATTAATACGTGTAATTATTATAGTTAAAAATGATGGCTTTTCAAGAAAAATCAGTAATAAAACCTTTAATAATTACATTTGCGCCATTTATTGAAGTAAAGTGAAGCCTTACCAATAACATTAAATTAATGAAAAGCAATATGTTTGATCGCCATCGTTCTGTTCGACTTTCTGTTTCTTATCGCAGACTTTTCTTTTTTTTAAATGGTCAGTCTTAATAGTTTACTAAGCACCCCAACGTCTCATATATACTGTGCACATAACGATGCAGTACATCGTATATATTTGTTGGGATAGTCACATACAACAAGGTTGTTTGGTAAATATATTTACAAATATCAGATACCAAACAATAGTCAGTCATTGTAAATTGAATTCCGTTGTTCCATTCGAATTATTTGAAACAAACAATGCGCACTACACATCATCATAGCCTTGACGCCTTGTTATAGGCTCCTTCAAAGATATTGTCGAACAAATCCTTTGAAACATAAAACGTCTCCTGTAAATGTAAACATAAATTAGGCCCGAAAAGCTGTCGGGAGATTTATTCCTCGATCTGACATTCCGCAACTTCGCAAAATTATGTTGAAAGCAAACTTTGTGAAGAAGGGTAATTTATAAGTACAGCATAATTGATTATAGCTAATTACGGCCTACTCTTAACTTGTGAAATAATTTAGCTTAGCCTAAGGCATAAGTCTACAAAAAACTTGTTTAATATTACTTAATATAAAACGAATCACAGTCTTTGTTACACATTTTTATGTGTTGTAAATTGAAAAGGAAATTAATTGATACATATAATTTTAATATTATAATAGGAAAGCTTTATACAATCGACATAGAAGTATTTTTTTCAATAGATTGGATTTAATGCTAAGTATAAAGCGGTCACAAATTATATCAACGTTATGTGTATAAATTTTATGTGCTATAATGTGAATAATGATCCAAACGGTATCGATAATTGCACGCACAGTCCACTCTGCTGATCCGAGATCCGATACCGTTACATCAGTCATTCACTACGGTTGTTAATGACTCCGCAAAGAACGTACCGACCATTGCCAGAGACCATAACGACAGGGTGACTAGCTTGCACCCTATAATCTACCCACTAGTTTCTAAAGGTCTGCCAGCCGTGAACGGAGTATAACACAAGAGTGGCCGCGGATGCGTTATATTTGTTATATTATATTATATTGATACTATTTAGTAGACATCGATACGTACCGGAGACGGCCATCAGAGGTATTTTATTGACTACCACATAACAATATCCTTCCTCGGGGGCCGGGTACTTTTATAAAAAGTTGATGAAACTCTTACATTACTTAGTAAAATTGCCAAAAGTGAACGCCAGTTTGTGATATTTAAATAACAAATAAATAAACAATACCGCATCGATATCTCGTACGTTCTCGGTTGCGTGCAAAGCAATTACTAAACGTTTTAATTAGTATATCAAAAGCTTTTAAATAAAATGAAAGGAACGTTATACCGCATTGCTTTTAAAACGTTGAATGGAACGATGTGTAAACTCAGAAAACATATTCGAGCTGTTTAAATTGCTATTCATTACCATTTTCATGTACTCTATATTTTCAATTTAGTAAAACTATATTCAAAGTGATATTTGTGATTCAGACTATTTTATGTTTAATAAATGACGAAAAAAACTTTTGATAATTTAACAGACTATTAGATTAAATAGAGGATATTATTTGTAGCTGGAAACCGATTTATATTTACCTTTATTCCATTGTAAAATTCGTATTAAATAAATATATATTTATATATTAAATTCATAATTCAAATACGTCAATGACAACGAAGGGCAGAAGACACGAAGTATGTTGTGAAGTCGAGATTACACCGTCAATTAATTTAAGTCCACAGGCACAATTTTATCGTGCCATTCTTAATATAGGACAAAAAGTTAGACGTAAAAATATAATAATATTTACGATTGATAACAATGCGTTCTATTTTTTATTACATTCATCGAAAAAGAACTTGGAATAAAAGATTAATTTAATTAACACATTACTGAATTAATATACTAATTGAAGACAATTAAGAAAAATCTTTTTTCGAAATAATCTTTATTCACGTTACATTTTAAGCTTACGGTTTAAATAAGTATATAGTGCCATGACGTAATCTTTTTAGTTTTTTAAGAGTTTGACAGCTTTGATTTGCAGTCTTTGTCATTATTCTTCTTTTCATTTACGTAAATCCATTTGTGGCAGTTAATGTACTACAAGCGTCCTGAATATCGAATTCAGATTGGTCCCGCGAGTCACGAAGGCCATGCTTTTTATCTATATTACTTTCTTATGAGAACAAATTAGCTTTATGCTGGTTTGAACCACAAGAGAGAATTGTTACTGTGACAGAAGAAACTACATACATACTAGTCTTCACTCGAGTGTTAGGGGGGGGGGGAGGTTGGAGTAAAAAAATGTTTACGACAGTGAACACATTTTTATTATTTATGCTGTTATAATATGCCACAAAGATCTTTCATATACCGTACTTCTAACATAATTATAATGATTTTTTGAAAATCTCTGTTCTGGTACGAATTAATTTCGTATCTAAAGTACTTGATGTTTTTAAAGTTGAGTAAATTGCACAAGTGCTGCAATCAAGGATTTTTTACGAGGAAAATTCAGTGCTCGTTGCTTTTAATCATGAAAGCGTACTACACTGAATGCTGCTCTAATTTTCCCGCTTGAAAAATATTTCAAACAAAGATCATCATTAAATGTTTCAAAAGACCTAGGCCAGGTGCAATAGACCGTGCTCACTCATTATATCGTGACGTTAACCTGAAAAAGGTTTTACCATTACTCTTTTTGGGAGTATATTGTGAATTTAGGTTATGTAACACACGGTACAAGTGTTATGGCCTGGTTTTGGTTATAACGTGAGGTTTTGGTGGTTAAGCAACGTTAATTGTCGAAACTGGGTATATTCTCTATTAAAAATTTTCCTCTTTTAGCATTTTTCGGCAAGCGTTTAAATTGGTTATCTTTGATACTGCTGTTGATAATTGTTGACACAATATGTAAATTGGACAACGGTTTGTGTTGAAAGTTCACCGAACGGAGAACAATATTTGTTAAATTTTTACGACAGTGAACACTTTTTTATTATTTATGCTGTTATATTTACTACTGTATTTTTAACTGTTTTTTTAACTTTAAAATTTGATATTTACTTATTTGATTGTCCCCGATGACTATTTGATTACCAGTTATAATAAGTATAGCATATATTTTGTAGCAATATAGAAACAGAAATTAAACGATAAATCAAGTTTTTCGACTCTCTTGTACTTTTTATTAAACTCGGTTAAATCATTTTACATGGTGTTATATTTATTACTGAAGAAATAAGGTATTATTAACATCTTAAGTAAGTTCAAGTATGCGATATTATGTTATATTGCAATAGGTGAAACATCTAAACGAGGCAAAATTCTGTTTTTTATTTTAGAACTGTATTCTAAGCGACAGTGACAGGGCCTTATAATTATTGAACTATTTAGTTGGAATGTTTTTATTATTAAACAATGGTAAATAATAATAACAGCTTGTTTATCTCATTATTGGACTAACGTCTACTCTTCTCTCTAGGAGAAGGCTTTGCACTTATTGTTCTGAGGGCACTGCTTCAAATTATCAACTAGTAGTAGATATACGTTTGACACAATTTCCTCCAACACGTGCAAATTTCCTCGCGCTGTTTTGCTTCACCAACTAGACCAACACCAACCAAACACCAACAAGATTAATTATAAGAACATTTTTATGGTATTGATCCTCAATATGACTAATCACGCGATCTCATCATACATCGTAGGAACAAAACAAAAACTGTTTTACATTCATATTCATATTAAACATAGCACACAGTTATTTTAATGTCTTTTATTTTGAATGCAATGAATATGTCTTCTTATTTTCTCACCGCTCATATTATTTAAATTTTACCGAGCAGTTCGACTTTCTGATGGAACTCTTGTGTAAATTGCTACTCAAACTTTGAATATCAAGTTTTCGAATCAACTTTGTCTCGAGATCCTTAAAGTTATATTGTGATAATTTTCTTTAAGAATTCTTTGACAAAGCTTAATGTTTAAATTAACTTTGTAAACGAATAGAGATATTATCTTTTTCTAGCTTATAAATTATTTTGTTTAGACGAACAAATAAAGCCCAAAAGCCGAGATGGCCCAGTGGTAAAAACGCGTGAATCTTAACTGATCATCGAGGGTTTAAACCTGGGCACGCACCACTGAATTTTCATGTGCCTAATTTGTGATTATAATTCATCTCATGCTTTACGGTGAAGGAAAACATCGTGAGGAAACCTGCATGTGTCTAATTTCAATGAAATTCTGCCACATGTGTATTCTACCAACCCGCACCGGAGCAGCGTGGTAGAGTAAGCTCCAAACCTTTTCCTCAAAAAGGGAATGGAGGCCTTCAGACCAGCAGAGGGTAACAGCCTGTTACGACAAACAAATAAAATGTGTTTATTTCGAGCTGGTTAATAGGTTATGGTTCATTTTATTATAGATTATCTATTATAGTTTTAAAGAATTAATATAATTTTCAAACATCGAAATTAATATAAAAATATGTCTAAAATGTGGAAAAACGTATGAGATCATAAATATGATTTTTATACAAATAATATGAAAACCTTTCGTTTATTTAATTTAATATTTGCTTCAGAAAATATCTCTATATAAATACAGTATTTTCATTAGCCATGATCACGGTTTTAAATTCGGGTAAGCACTACGAAGTTTTCATATATTTAATTATTATTAATTAACGTGCTTAGCACAGTAAAACAACTTCAGAAATATTTTTTTTATAATATTAGTAGACGGATGTGTAAATGGACCACTTGATGGTATGGAGATGAATGACTGTCACTACCGCCCAGACAATGGCACCGTAAGTAATATTAAACATATCGCCAATGTGCCACCAATCTTGGGAACTAAAACATTATGTCCCTTTTGCCTAAAATTTCACCGACTCATTCACCTTCCATCCGGAACACAATAATACTGAGTATTGCTATTTGGCGGTAGAATATTTGATGAGTGGCTTGTACCTACTTATTCTAATTGGAATGAAACTGAATTCGACTAAAATTTTAACGGGACAGGAACACGGAACCAAGTTATGGAAATTTCCTAATTAAAGGTATTATTATTCTTAATTTTAGTTATTTCAAATGAAAAATATTTATTTTATTTTTTATATATTTATATTTTCATATAGATAAGTTTTTAATCCTCGAAGATGTATTATAGTGTCAAGGTATTGAAAGGACAGCCGACCCTAACCCATTTATCAGGTAAATTTATTGGCTTTGAGAAGATTTTATACTGATAACATAAAAAGTTCCGAGTTTTCCGTACGTAGGGCTTAGAATAGAAATGAGAGAGAATCTGTTGAATATAAATGTATATTCAACAGATTATACTAAAAAATATTTTAATCTTATTTTCTATTTCACGATAGTATCTCATGTATCGAGTTCGCTAATTCTGTCCATCACTTTTGTCGGAGTAATAACAAACATTCAAGCACAGAAAATTCTTCATTTATTATATAAGTAAGACTAGCGACAAAAATAACTCAAAGTTTTAAGCTCGCCAAAAGAAAGAATTTTCATTGTATAAACTATAACTTGTCTTATATTTTTAGTTTGTTTAATACAAAGTCGTGGGCAGTGCACTTCTGTAATATGTATATTTACGTGTTAATTGGTTTTGATTTGTTTAAATCAACGCTAATGTAGCCATGCTTTTAATATTATTAAACGAGAAGATAATATCCAGATAACGATATCGTTATTGTGAGTTTGGCAGCTTTAATTAATCGAAATAGTGGTTAACAGTGTGATAGTGATTTCGGAAATTGTGTCTTATATTGTGTGCTTATTATATAGCGTAAATCGTTAACGTTAGTTATTTGTATGGGTAATTATTAAGATGTAAAGACATAATATATATAATATATTTTCACATGAAAACATTTTATACTTGTAAATATTTTATTTTATTGCGAATACCAACAATGGCTAACTTGAAAATAGTTAATTTATATGGCCTTATATTTTCATTTTTAGTAAATGTGTTGTAATTGAAATGAATGTTTCTTATTCTAAAGATTTCTACGAAAGCCTGTAACTGTCACTTTACTTGCAACGGATGTTTTAGTGTTTCCGTCTCATTAAAGTAATTTAAACCGATTCATTGTTTTTCATTCAGCTATACGGGAACGCTTGTAGTTAAGTAAAATAAGAATATTACAATTATGCTTTACCTCAGTGATTCAAAATGATTTAGATTAAATATTTTTTGTTTTAAATATTCATTTTAATATTGAAAGTAATTTATAAAATACTAAGAGTTTCATTTCAGATATTTTACAAAGCAACTCGTAAGCTTCCACACAATATAGCTCCGAGACAGTTACGTTCTCATCCAAGAATGCAGCGAACAAAACTCATGAAATCTTAAACAGTACTTAGTGCCCGTGTCAAATGCGTCTCATGTTTCGAAAGGAAACGTTATATAAAATGTCTTTGTGTAGAGAAAGCTAAAACAAGAACAATTGAGTTGATTGCAAATGTTAAGATGCTAGTTACGAGACGAAGCATTCTGCAGTATTCTCATATAACCTGAGGCGGAACACGTCCGAGTTAAAAGTTGTTCACATTCTGAAGGAATGGTTTTATTGGATTGGTATTACAGAAATAGTTTACTTTAAAGATTTTTCATTCTGATAAATGCGATACTTCGGATTATTGTGTTACACTTAGCTTTCGTATGAAATAAATTTACCTGTTTTCAATTAAAGAAAAGTACGATACTATTTACTGCATATCTGTAATTTGTAAGTATAATCTATTGAAAGCTTTATGAATGATAACGTTCAATAGTTACAGAAAGTTTTACCCACCTGATGCTAATATATATTATATTATAGAAATATTTATGATTCTTAGATTAAATTAGCAATCGTCTGAGGAATTTTATTTGTAATGTCATGTTGAATTTTAAATTATATATTATAGAAAGTAATGTTTTAAGTATTTAAATATATTATTACTTAAATTTATAAAGATCAAAATAAATAACAGCTTCGGCATACTATAAACAATAATGGAATAGTGGCCAAAATTATAAGAGCATCAGTGTTTCTTTTACCAGTGGAGGCAAATTCGACCCATTCCAAAAAATAACCTGATTTTAAAATTTATTGGCCCTAATTTGTCACTGTCATGTAATTTATTTTATCATATTGACTAAACAGTATTTTTAAAATGTTTTCTGGCGATTATAGAAAGCTACTACGTTGCTTCGTTTTTGTTGTGTACAAAAATGTTGGATCCTATTTATTAGTAATTATACTGGCTCTGTTAACACTTAAATCAAATTAAAGGAATACTTTGCGTTGCTATTCTGTGTTCAAATGATAAGTAAAATGATTGAGCAATTTAGAACTCAATCTAATTTTTAAATAAATAAGAATATTCAAAGTTTCACTTCAAATATTGTGTATACTTTTATTAAATTATTTTAAGTTGTTGTATAATAGAACTCCATTTATACCCAGTTATTGTAAAAAAGTTATGTCACGTAGTTAGAATTTCTGTAAACGTACGTAGCCCGTGCGTGACTTGGATATTTATGCTACATGTGTTCGTTCATAAAAAATTAGGATAACAGACGTTTATATTAACATTTTTTTTAGGTATAAAACGCATAGGACAGTTTAATATGTTTGTTACGTGAATGGAAATTATGTAGAAGACTTAAACAGTTTTAGATCTATTTAAAGTAAACCTAATTAATACCTTAGTTATATTCGTATTTACTTTGGCTACTGATATTTAAGTGTAATTTTTCTAAATTGAATAAAGTAATTTTAGTTTTAATTTGCTATATGAAATATTTTTTTACTAATAAAGTTCTCATAAGCGTAACAATCTTATTCTGCTTCAAAGGTTTTAATTACAGTGCCTTATATACACTACAATTTTAGCGTAAAAGGTCAGAGCGTATATATTATGTTCCGACAAAGAGAATATACTCTTTGTTAGTTTGTTTTAATATAATATATTAATACGTGATTTAACCATGATAATAACCAATAAAATAGTTCATTTGTAAATAACACTCTATCATTTTGATGAATGACATATCTTAGTTAAAAATATTTTGTAGTTTTATCGACATTTTGCTCCAAAATAGACCAGATATCGTCATTTGGATTTTAATCTTTCGATTGCGCTGGTCAATCCGGATTCATCGGTAAGATGCATGGTAAATGCATTTTTCAATGATATTATGGATGAATATTTAAAATAATCTCTTTGTAAGATTCGCCTCCAGGTTGTATTTGTAAACAAGAAAAGATAAACTTTTTGATGACTTGACGGAAACTTGGAAACTTGGAGTTAATTCAACCTTGTGGAAATCATGCCTCGTTTACAAACCGTTATCCAAGCGAAAGGAATATGAATGAGATCGCATATTTACGTCTCATCGCGTGCGTACTTTTCAGCATAAAATTGTCATTCAACGCACTACAATTGCTTTCGTTAATATTTACAATATTTATAACATTTCTTAATTAAAATGTAATAGTTATCTATTAAACTTTCATTGAGAAAGCTGGAATTCTAATTTATATAATATTCTAATATAAATTAATGTTTTTGGAAATATCTGGCAGAAATATAAAAAAATAATACTGGTAGTAGGCCTTTGTGCAAGCTCGTTTGGGTAGGTACCACCCATTCATCAGATATTCTACCGCAAAACAGCAGTACTTGGTATTGCTGTGTTCCGGTTTGAATGGTGAGTGAGCCAATGTCATTACAGGCACAAGGTACATAACATCTTAGTTCCCATGGTTGGTGGCGTTTCTTACAATGCCAATGCCTATGGGCGTTGGTGACCACTTACCATCAGGTGGCCCATATGCTCGTCCGCCTTTTCATTATATATATAAAAAAAAATCGCTCTGTACTTTTCTTGACCGGTACTGTATATATCTTATAACTTGCTCTGCGTATGATTATAATAAATCAGCTGTCAGAATATTGCCTTTCTTAATATATATATTGATGTTCTTTCGAACTCGCAACATAGAATTTCAATAAAATACAAGTGTTATTTAAATAAGCAGTTTTGATTTATAAGTTTAGTCGGATTTGAATAATGAATAAATGCGCCTTAGCTTGCGGCTGGTGTGTACAAGGGATCGGTGATATTATTTATTAACCGCCAACTTGCCACCGAGCACCCACCCGCTTTTTAGAAGAGATTAATAGATGCTACCCACGATCAAAGTGAATAATGTAATTGATAATCCTATCCATTGTAAAAGTACGTTCATATAATATAAATCTTAGTTAGACAGTATCTGTTATAACTTTTTGATTTATAAATATCTTCTTCTTTGTCGCATTATGCTATTATAGAGTATATAACAGAGTGCTTCTTCGTGTCGTGCTTTCAAAAGTAACTTTTAAGCGCCTATTTTCCATTTTATGAGAAGGTCAAAGACTAAAGCAGTCAATGAAATTACCGTTATTTGACATAGGAATCACAATGCAGTGGCGGTGTGCATTTCCATGACCGATATTTTTGTAAAGACTCGGCATCTTTGTTCCTTATAGTGATGCACTGAAGATCTGAGTTACTTATATAATTTCATATTGTATATAAGTATTGTATGAAAAAAATAAATATCATTTAATATTAAATAAAAAAAAAATCATTACGATTCATAATTTCATCGAAAGTTTTCAATCCACAAATTTGCGTGGGTCCAGCTTTAGTAAGAATGTTTGTACGTAAACTTTTTACCTGTTTTTCTGATCCAGATTCGATGTTGTATTTATTTTTTTGCCAGCAACCGCAAAATCATTTCATTGACTGGAAACGAATATAAAATAACGGTCCAAAAGGCTGAAAGCTTTTTCAATTTGTTCAGGCTTTCGTCGTTCATATTTTAGAAATTTTAATGGAATCATGAATTTCCAGTACGGCTTTTCAATACTACTGCTATATATTTTATTTGAAAATAAATTTAGAATTGGCTTTTGATAAAACTATTAGTCAACGAATACCTATATTTTCAATATCCAAACTACTACCAACTGTATATATACACTTATATATATTAGCCAATTAAACCATTACACAAACTAGGGATAGTATTAACGATAAAATAAATTACTTAAGAAGTTATGACGTAACATTAAAAATGAATATGAAATAATTTTTTTCATTACCAATTATTATCAAAGGGCATAGATTCATTTTATTTATATGTTTCCCATGAAAACAAATTGATGTCTGTGCAGATTCTAAAATACAATTTTCGGTTTAAATTCACGTTTTCGAACCATTGAGCTGCCCTGGCTGAGGCAGATTAAAAATTTTGATATAATTCAGTATCAATATTTGCATCAAATAAAATTTTCACACTATTAAATGGACCGTGAGTATTTATAGTTTTATTGTAATCATCTATTCCGGTCCAATTGACGTATTTCTCGACAGTGCTGTTAGTAACTAGATATATTGAACATATATTTTTTCGTGAGGAATAAGAAATAGTTAATAACAATGAACCTTTAGAATTAAGTGGCTGTATTAATGAACATATAACTTTATATATAGCTCTCATTACCTTGATTACCGTTCAGTTTATTAGGGTATAAGTCAAGGTGCGGTTTCTAAGCCTGATATGTGCTGGTCGCTCAACTAGGTGTGCCGTTATTGATCGCCTGGGCTATTTTTGTCCAAGTTACTTAAGTTTTAACATACCTATTCGCTCAAACTGATTACTGCTGCGGTTTAAAAAATCTAGTTTGTATTATAATATTATTAATAATAATTTTCTTATCAAATATTTTTATAGTGTATTATTATGTCATGAAAAAAATATTATTATAGTTTATTGAAAAGACAATTGTAAATTAAAACAATATAATATTTTATAGTTGCTCATGAAGCTAAAATCGGTTCGAAAGGTAGATTCTATCAAGTAGAATATGTACAATATCTTTTTTTTCTCTTTCACACAAATTACAATACGTACAATATTTACAACATACACATACAATACTATAATTACTATACAAACTATATGATATTCTTGTATAAGTACACATACATTTTACACTATTACAGGCTTTTCTGTTATATTGTAATTAATGTAACCTAAAGGTTTTTAAACTAGCGATATTGCGTGCGTTTTAATATAAATTGCTGCCGAGTGCTACTAACTTTTAGTCGGCTTTCGATACAAGATCGATACTAATATTATAAAGAATGTTTTATACATTTGTTATATGCATACTATATATAGATGAAGAGGAAAAATAGCGTTGTTTCCATGCGGGTATTAATGATTATGCGAAAACAATATTAATATTAAGGAATAATTTTAAATGTTTGTCCTTCACATGTAATGAGTTATTTCGAATTTTGTGTCTTATCCGGTAACAAATCAATTGATGTTAGAAGATTTAAAATTTCAAGAAATCTGAGATACGTAATAATAAGATAAAGATCGGAATTAGAAAATATGAAAACCGTGTATGTGTCCGTCAGTCTGTACGTCTCCAAATATTTTAAGCTAACAAATATTATACATTGTAAGTTCTTGCAATTTTAAATGTAGGAAATATTAATAATTCTACGCAAAAACAGTTGATATTATATATGAAGAAGAAACGTTGTAAATATATATTTTTAAAATATAGATTAAAAGTAATAACTTTTAATCTTTATCATCTTCGTATTTAAGCACCGTGACATTTCATTTCGTAAGAAAATTATCAATTTGTCACAATTCTAAATATACTATAATATAAACATAACAGCCTCAGGGATTCCTTTTTAGAATTATCATAGCGCTATAACTCATCAGCAAGGACGTTAGGCCCCGTCAAGCTTATTATAGACCATTAATTCTGAGGCACGAATCGGGCCCTACCTTTTATCGTTAAATGTCGTTTTAAAGAGTAATTAGGAAGGAGTTTGAGTGAACATTGACCTAAAATCAGGGCGTTTACTACGTACGGAATGTTAAGCGAAATTCCAGGCTTGAAAAAGTTTCACATACTTTTTATTACACATAACTTTTTTCGGAGTTTAAAACATGGAAAAGGGATCTACACAAATAATTAATTGTGTTAAATACACAATTATTTAATTGCCTAGATGTGTGTTTTAAATGAAACATTAGTAGATAATGTCTACAATTAATTAAGCATCTTTTAAATATAAATGTCGAGTTATTTTAAGTCCTAATAAATAAATCAGTATTAACAGCGGTAATATAAATATATTTATAATAATTAGATAACGAATACTTAGATATTATTTTATAAATTTTGGATTTTCATGACTGCAATACTATTTCATATTTATCTTACTAAAACACGTTTAAGTCACATCCGAGACTTCCACTAATAAAGATCGAACAAAATCAGACGGGCTTGGAATCTTCAAGAGTATAGCTGAACATTTATTTCACATTTATATTTTAGAAGAAAAACATTTTTTTGTATTCCATAGTTTATCTGTTGAAAAGCACAAAAACACTATATCTAGCAGTTTATTGACGTCATGAAATACGTACATTTTTCGCAAGCTTCGGAGCAAGCGAAATTTGGGATATAAAATCTCATAACATCGATGACCCACATGTAGTGAATCCTGGTTCATATCGGGGCGAAATTGTTTGTGTTGGAAATCCATCATGGTAGCCGTATAATATGATTTAGGATCGTAATAAAATAACTCGTCTAATGGTTGTATAACTCGACAAAATTTCGCGTTAAATTTTATGGACGCTAAGTAATTTATACGATGAAATTCTGGTTTGTTGTAATTTACAAAAAAGCTTTATATTTTACGTTTGCTTTTTTATTTTGGTTAGAAAATATTAACTTAATTTGAAAACTCCTGTAGGTGCTTTGCGCTGGTTTATCGTAGGGGATAGTCTCGTGGCTCGCGTCACCGACATGCTAATGTTGATATATAATAAAATCGTTGAAAGTACAAATAATTTAAGTATTTTAGAAATTAATGAGGATAATAGTAATTGAAAATTATGTCAATACTAACAGTATATACAAATAATATAAACGTATTTTAACTATTATTTATTTAAATTACGCTGTATTAATACTTTGTACCGAGTTTGCGTCATACTGTGTATTTTGATAATAAAAAGCTACATAATAGGAATTATTACTTGGAAATAAATGTGGCAATACATGTGGAAATTGGAAAAATATGTTATATGACACTTTCAAGTTTTCACTTCTATCGGCAGTCCCTATGACTGCCTGTTTTTTTTGTATAATAAAGAAAGGCCACGTTCTGGTAAATGATCACCATCGCCCATAGACATTGGCGGTTAGAAATATTAACAATTCCTTACATCGTCATTGCGCCACCAACCTTGGGACCTAAACGCAACACTCATCCTTCAAACCTAAACGCAACGATACTAAGTGTTGCTGTTTGGTGGTTGAATATGTGAAGAGTTTGGGTAAGTAACCCAGACGGGCTTGTACAAAGCGTAGTTATCACCACGTAGTTATAGTTACCGTAACAGCCTGTGAATGTCCCACTGCTGGGCTAAAGGCCTCCTCTCCTCTTTTTGAGGAGAAGGTTTGGAGCTTATTCCACCACGCTGCTCCAATGCGGGTTGGTAGAATTCACATGTGGCAGAACTTCAGTGAAATTAGACACATGCAGGTTTCCTCACGATGTTTTCCTTCACCGTAAAGCACGAGATGAATTATAATCACAAATTAAGCACATGAAAATTCAGTGGTGCTTGCCCGGGTTTGAACCCACGATCATCGGTTAAGATTCACGCGTTCTTACCACAGGGCCATTTCGGCTTTTTTTGTTATAGTACTTATAGTTATTAACTTAATCCGTGTCTTCACACGGTGCAATTTTATGTTAAATATATATAAGCATAAATTCGCGGCAAGGGAAACATAAAAGATAATTCATGTATTAATGTAGGTTACATTCAAGCTGATTATAAGTTTTAGCAAGGTAATTAAAACATCGAGAAATTCAATACAGCTGTAGAACTTTTTACCGAGTAATATACGAGTGCTTTAGTAGAAGTTTTATCTTTATAAAATAATTCGTTGTATATTCTATATAAAATATTCTTGAAAATAATGAGCTTTACATAAGAATTAATTAACGATGTTTGAAAATAGTTAAATCGGTGGATATACCTAAACATCTGTTAAATTCGTAAATGAAAATAATTCCGAGAACTGTATTTTGCGAACGGAGTAATATCAATATGAGGTTACCCAGTGAAGTTGTTTATAGTTAATTTACAGCAACATTATAAAAATCTGACGTTACTTTGTGTAATTATATATTTTAACTAATGTATGTCGAATAAGAAAATCTAAAACTGCATACATCTCACTTCTTCGTTTTTTAGTAAAAAATGTAGATAGAAACAGTGAGCTGTCAGAAAGAGAAGATCAACATTTTATACGAATATATTATATGTATTATATGTTGTAGTTTATGTAAGTTTATGTTAATTGTAGAATTTTAGCTTAGAAATTTAGTTTTTTATTAAATATTATTTTATAATGTACTTTGTTGTAAAGAATACTACTACTATTAATAGTGATTTTAAGTAGTTTAAAAACCTTGATCTGTTTTGTTTTTGCTTTTACTCTTAAGCGGTGTAATATACGCGGTTATTATCTCGAACTACATACACTTTCTTTAATATATTTTCATAAGTATGAATCACTCCAATATTACAACAAAATTGTCATTTAATATATTACAAATTTCAAAAACTTAAAAAAAAACTAAGTAAAGTTATCCCAGCACAACTATAATATAATAATAATAATAATATCCTGGGACATTATTCACACACGGCAATCTGATCCCAAATTAAGCAGAGCTTATGCTATGGAAACCAGACAAACTAATATACTACTTTTCTTTTGTAAATACATATTTATATATATAATATAATATATAAACAAAATAACTGAAAGCTTATGCTATTGAGGTGAGCAAAATATAATACATATTTTAATGAAACATCTATATTTTGTCTTCGTTAATCTATGTAGGTTACGGATAAGCAGAGCGGTAACACTATTAGTAGCAGAGCAGAGATAATTATATCCTGGCGCGTGCTATCCTTAAGTCGCAGGAAATATCTAGTTACAAGTGAGCTAGAAAGTGCATGTACAAATAGCTTATTGAATATAAAGCTAATAAATTCATCCATATAATGAAATAAATATATAGATAGCATTTGTTTCACAATTCAATATTTCTTAATTTCCATTAAAATGTAAGTGGCGTTTAAATCAAATTATCAGTTTTACAGTAGACATATTCTGTAAGAACGCAATTCGTATCTCACCCGTAAAATGTTGAAATCCGACTTACGGTGATAGGCTATTTGAAAGCATGTATCCTTTACGTGTTATAACTATTATAATCAATCTTGCATACCACTTTTATATATATCACGATCGTGTACTACGACAATCTGGTCTCTGTCTGGACATCAGACACAATATTTTTAATCAATAACTATGAATCACATGTGAATTATAGAACAGAAACAAAAAAAATACGATTTAAAAATGTCGTCTTCTCATACCATTACAGTAAATTTTATATTGTTTTAAAAGTATCTATTTCCAAATCTTAAAGCAACTTGTTAAGTTTGTTTGTATGTAACAACTTTTGTAACTAATATAAATAATATGAAGGGTTGCCTGTTGTGACAGGAGGCATTTCGAATTGTTCCAAAACTAATTTAAACAATCGCGCAAAACATTAAAGACAGCCATAAAATAGGAAATATTTACACAAGGGCACAATAACATATTTTAATTATATTGCGCAATTTATATGAAATAAAGTCTCTTAAGTCGCTTAGTTAGCGAGGCAATAACAATGTGATAATTTGATTGCTTTTAAAATGAAGGCCAACCATACACCAACCCACTGAACCAGTGAACAAGTAACAGACACCCTGCGTATGTATGCTTAGCTTAGATATTTCATTTATTATATCATATAATAAAGCCATCATGCTTCTATGATTCACTTCAAATTTGTAATATTAACAGTTTGAAGAAACATAAAGGCCACATTACTATACCTAATTGTTTTAAAAGGGATGACAATCTCGCTATACTTTAAATAATGCAAAATTTACGTTGTAATTTCTTTGTTTGGGGACATCGCAGAATAGGTCGTTACTAAAGGGAGGGTCCGTTTGGTTCGCTGACATCTGACACTGGACAACAAACACCGTAATTGCTGTCAGATGCGTCACACGGTTTATTCATTTATTCTAGTACGGGTTGCAGTCCAATACTGTGACTGCATGAAATTTTGCTTGTTTAAAGTTCATACCTTTATGTGGTTCAGTTGCTTTTACTAAAGTTTAATGAGGCTTTTGGATTGGTTTGGCTTTTGGTCTTTATCCGGAAGTGGCTATGTCGGTCTTTTATACATATAAATTACAAAAGAAATTTTTATATATATATATATATTAATTCTTCTGACCTATTAAGGTCAGAAGAATATATCTAACTATTTGTAATCCATAAAAACATAAGTTGTACAGATTAATAATTCTATAAATCATTAAACAGAGAAAGTTCTATTGACAATTAAAACATTAATTATCTTTAACTAATGTCTTCCATTATATTTAAGTACTATATTGAGTATTATATTTAATCACTTATTTTTACAATTCTTACTTATTATAACATATTTATAGAAGAAGGAAGCCTGCATTTCATTTGATATCATTTCCAATTTGAAACTTGGATCCCACGTTTCAATTTCCGCGAATCACATGAAATCTCCGCAGTGACATTACCTTGAGGGCAACTTGCGCTGTAGGGATCGTAACGTGATGAAGTTAATCCTACCAATTTACATAACACCATCTATTCGGGTCTGGAACGGTTCATTGCTTCTCCTTATTTCTCTAGAAAATTATTGGTAATACCTTTAACATTGAGGAGTATTGGCGGAGGAGGAAATCTCTTTATAAAATAAAAAGTATCATTACGTCACTTTATTTAACGTATCGACTTTACTACTTAGTTGTATTTTTTTAGTCGTTTTCAATACTTCTTGTTGAATTTATTAATTTGGCTTAATTTTTTACATATATTCAATATCGTATACAACGAGGATGGTTTCATTTAAAGTATAAAAATAATTAACCTCTGAGCGTGGAATAAGAATGGAACCACAACCGTATACATTCACAATTATACATCAGTTTGACGGTAAAATAGGAGAATTCTTAGTAAATAAGGTTTTAGATAGGCATTAAGGTAATTGCAACATCTTTTTTTATGATCAACTTATGTTCGAAGATTACGTTTATTGTATTCGTGGATTTTCTTAAATTTATGTTTTCATTATTAGGCTTTGTATATCTTATCGAGTCGAGATGGCTTAGTGGGTAGATCAAGGGTATTGCAGGTTAAAACCCGGGCGAGCAGTTCGTGCTTATATATTAACAATTAATCTCGTGATTGGTGGATTTGAATAAAACCTGCATGTTTGCAACCTACACGCATTCAAGCAACATTGTGGAATAAGTTCTAAAATCTTCTCCTCAAAATGAAGAGAAGATGTTAGCGTTAATGGGGTGTTTACTGGCTCTTACTACTACTAATATACATAATTAAATTTTGTCGTCAAATCATAATGTAAACATTTGTTTATATAATTTCAGCGAGCAGGTCTGTAATAGACGAGTTAGAATTAGTTAATTAAGCCGAAGTGTTTGCAGGCAGTCAGCTGCTTAACAGCTAATTTCACGTACAACTTTTAGCGTTTAGCCCATTCGGAACCTTAAAACCATTTCACTAGGTTAGCGATTATTGTATATTGTGATTTTTACTTATTATGCAGCAGTAATTAGATATTAAATAGCAGTGTAACATAATTCTAATTCTTAACTATAAATCTTTATATATATTCATACAAGTTTCCGCATCTTTAAGGGGGGGGGGGTGCAGTATGACCTCTTGTTTACCCCTAACAGCATGTCTGTAAAATTTCATGATACCGTAACAAAAATAAACAAAGTCACTTTTTAATGAAAAACGATGGTTCATAACTAGGATTAAATAGATGTCGTAAATATTTTTTATCTTATTTTATATACAAAGAACAAAAGTTTTCTTATTCACAATATATTAAATCTAGACACAATAAGTGGCAGCGTGTTCGAGTTATTATACATTTTGTCTTATTTTGTGCGAAGTAGCGACGACGTGGCGTTGTAGTGTTATTATAATCGTATTAAGAGACATCGTATCTTTATTTTTTTCTTTAAGAAAAATTTGTATTTTCTGTTGTTTCTCTGAAATAAATTTAATTAAAGTATGTCTTTAGTATCGTTATTTTAGAAATATGCATTATATTTGTGGTGGGATATGATTCGCCACCATTCGCGTTTGTATTGTTTTACTCCGCTGTAAGAAACTGAAACCCTGTAAGAAACAGGTAAAAACATGTTAGCTGATGGCGCGTTAATTTCATTTATCACGTGACATTAGGTTCATTTGCATATTATCAATTTAGGTTCAGGTTACTTCTATTAACAAATAATCTAAATTCTACTTTAAGATATAGCCAGTATTATGGAAATATATAAAGTATGTTGAGTGTATTTTTTGAACGCTTTAATTAATACTTTATTTTACTCAATAGCTTCCTCGCAAATCACCGACCATTCTTAGCGAACTTCGTGAAGGCTTTGACAAAGCCTTATTCATGCGGGTCTTCTCAGCGATAATACGAACCCTCTTCCGAAATTAGTCTTCTATCATTCTTTTTGTATAAATAACACGTATTTTAGGAAAGCTGCTATGTATACAAAAGAGTTACATGTTCTTTTATGATAAAGAAAATTAATAAAATTGTAACCATTATGATTCAAGGTTTGATTTATCTTTATGACTGTGTATATATTATACGGTTTTACATACTCACTGAGATTTTGAAAAAGACTGCAACTACATGCACAATCTCAAATATAAAAACACTTTTTAATCGATTTAATAATATAAGCATATATTTGAGTTTTTATTAAAAATATATATAGCATACAATAAAAACTAAGAACAATGAACACATAATATATGTACCACAAAAGTAATCGAAACACAGGCCTATACATAAAGACGGTAAGAAATGTAGTTGTTTGGTCTCCTGAGGCTAAATTTCAACTCTCTTGGTATTTCACGATGTAATACAGTTGTTTCATATCGAGCTTAGACTGCTTTATATTTATAGAATTTGATGTTAGTAAGAATATTTGTAAATATATATATTTGTATATATGAGTGTATGTCTGGATACAAAGGAATGAGGTAATGGTAATTCCCGTGATTCCGTGAGTTTTAATATATATATATATACTTTGCAAAGCTAACATAAATCCTATATAGCAGACAAAGACGAGCGCCATCTTGAAAATGTACGTCTGATAAATCCCGTTGTGATGGGTGTCGAATGGAAAGATTCAATAAAGTGACTTAAGAATTTGGAGCTTATTTCGCTGTGCAACATTTGCTTAAAAGGAAAAATAATCGATCTTAGAATTATTGTATATATTATTTTTTTAATGTGATAAATACTATATTAGTAATTTGGATATATCTGTGGTTAAAATAAGAATTACGTACCAATTGTTTAGTTAGCATTTTAATATTAATTTTAGTTTATATTTTGAACTTGTTGTTATAAAATAAGATGGCTTTGAGCTCAAAATATCTTATCGTATAAAACAGCACTAACGCAGCGTCATCAACAAGGCCACGGCTTAAGTACTTCTCCTTTATTTTATAATTTCATCAATATCAAATTCAAGAAATTTGATAAATAATTATCAATCTATTAAGGAATGTTTATTTTTAAGGACTTCTGTAAATTTATTTGACGTTATTATTTAAGCAAGCATTAAGAGCTATAATTATTGCAAACATGAGATGTGGACAGTTAAACAGCGTCACAAATATTGACTTGGCGTCAGTCTGCAGTTGTGCCGGTTGCCAGTCCCGCGGGCCCTCGCAATGGTTGGCATTCTGCCAACTACTATTCGTCCCGCTACCAAATAAACTCAATGCTCGCTTTTATTTATTTGAAGATATATTCTTAAACTGTAAATATTTCGGAGGAAATGTTGCCTATATAATATTTAATGTTAATGTGCCTGGGTTTACCAATTCAGTAGTAGATTTTTATTTTTCTTACATTACGAATAATATTTTATATAAATTAATCTCAACCTTATTAATGTAGAGACTTGAAACCAGTCTTAAAATTAGGATATGTTCACCTTATTTATTTTTTGGAAATTTGGCATTTAAAGTAATTTCAAGTAATAAATCAGTACGACATACAGGTTCCAAGTTACTACTGGTTTATTGTGATATAAACGTTATATTTACTAATAATATTGTAAGTATGAGTTTGTATATTTGAAAGCTCAAGAACAGTTAGTTTTTCAGTTTCAAAATATTTTTCTTCGTAATCATCCGTTTATAGGGGAAGGTTTTAAGCCGTAATGTCACGCTATGATCCTAAGAAATAGAGTAACCGTAAACGTCAACCAATCTGCTAAACTGTAGGCAAATATGTATTATATTATGCGAAACAGGCATAATCATTCAAATTTGAAGCAGGTAAAAGAAAACGGCACGGCTAGTAAAAAATATAAATTATAATTATATATCAACATAGTATCAGTTCTACGAACGTTAGAAGTGTCTAGGGATTTCTTTGTTATATTATGTTACTCGCAAAAGATGATGAATTGCTTCATATAAAAAATGGTATCGCTCACAGATAATGCGAGTGTACGTAATGTGCCGCTCTTAATCTCCCTTTGTGTTCAGACTAAAAGGATTTATCGGGTTCCTTTTTACGTGTGAACGGTGCTACGATTTTGATAGACTTACAAAATTGTTAAACTAAGCACTATCCATATATAAGATTATTGAGAACAAGATTAAGATGAATAAATTAATGTATTTTTGAACTACATGTAGACATAATATTAGATATTATGTTGATAATGAAAGTAGTTTTGGTTCATTTTTTAGTGTATATACATATATTATATATATTTAGTGTAATACTATAATATAAGATATATATCTTATATATTAGTATCTTCTCTTGATACTACAAATACATGGTATACAAAGTCGCGTGCAATAAAAGTTAGTATAAAAGTATTAATTAGCCTTTGGAATATTAAATTAAGTTTTTATCGAGTTCCGTTAAATTTGGTTAATGTATAAGTTGCTGTTGATCATAAATTATATTTTATTTTGTAACAAATAGGAAATGTCTACAGTAGCTGTCTCGCTGGAATACCCGAGTTATGATGGCATGGCATGGCAAAAAATGTTAAAACAGCAGCAATTTTAATTACATGAACATTATAATCTATTAATTATCAATCTATTTTATGCGCGATTTAATTAATTTTATATCAAATTTCCATAGTTGTTACACGCTAAAGTTGCATTTGACATGTTATGAACACGTTAAAAGTATGTCATTATATAAACCTTTATAGTTTATTTTTAATTAAACTGAACGTAGCTTTATTGTAGAATTTCGCCGACATTTTCATATTACACAGCGCCCGTCTTCGAGGCGCGTGTTCCATTTAACAGACTCAATTTGAATAAGCCTGACACGGAGGTGACATCTCGTAGCGGTAATGCAAATTTCCTCCCAGCGATCGTCGAGTGCTGTAGTTTCCTACTATTATTTGCCACCTGAATTGCCTGTCAATCAGACCGCGATTGTATCAGAGCAGTTTGAATAAGTAATTTCGAGATTACGCTACGTCATTTACACGTCATAGAGTATACGCAGACGCATATCTTTTCCTTATATGTATTTTTAACGTTATCACATTAAGGATGTATTTAAACAAAAATACGAAAACCGCCTCTTCTCTTTTTAAGTAGAATTTGGAACTTATGTGGTGCGATTTCTTGCAATACAGATGTTCTCATGATGCTAGATTGTTGGTAGAGCTAACTTTGGAGTGGTCTTGATTTTTGATGTATCTTTAAAATTATGAATTGGTATACTATCCTTTTAAAAAAATATATTAACTATAAAAATCACTGTAATAATAAATGACCTTTGACGTATTTCAATTTCCAAAAAAATATTGTCCACCTGTGACGAATTTTTATGCTCAAGTTTCGCATATGTTTTCGTACTTTAATGTTACTTACAAAAGTTCCTCCTTCTATCAAAGTTGCTGGCGTATATAAGTTTTCTCAAACTTACCCTTGGCTTAGGAGTTTCTACTTGATGAGAAAATAATAAACTAACGAAACAACGTAAGTAATTAATAAATTTTTATACAATTGTGAATAACAACAACCCAAATTAGTCAATCAATCCTTAATTAAATATTTAGTCTTACATTGGATTTCAAGCTTGCTTCAAACCAAATTTCAAAAAAATCCTATTTGGTGCAGCCGTGAAAGCGGAAAAGACCGACAGACAGAGTTACTTTTGCATTTACATTATTCTTTTATTTTACACCATAAAGTTAAATTAAATACTCAGGTAGCAACAGTGCTCTAAAAATGTCTGTATACAGTAACAGTGTAACATAATATTTATAATGGTTGATGTACAACTACAAGAATAACATCTTAAATCATGGGATTTATCGTTCATGGGAACGAAGGCTCGTTGACAGTGTCTATGAGCGACGGTCGTCACTTACCATCAGGTGGCCATGTCGAATGCTGAAATGTTTAGCTGCCGGGGGTATATATAATTTTGTTTCAATTTAGTGAATATATTTGTGTACTTAAAAAAGCGAGTCAACATTTGAAAAGAGCCCAAAAGTTAGAAAATTAAAAAAGTTTAAGAATTAATATTGTTCAACTGCGAGTGTAAATATTGTTCTTTTTGTTTAATCTTTTTATTTCGGTTATAAAATAAAATTTTCGGCCAAGTTCCAGGTAATATCGAATATGAATGAAAAAAATATGTTTGCATTATGTATTGCTGCTTGTTAGTACATTCTAATTTGTATTCTGCAGCCTTGTGTCCGAGCACGTCACTCCTTCCATCGTAGTAGTCTTTATGTTTTCTCGTTCAAAACACAAATATCTTTTTTTTAATTTATTTTTAGTCGATCAGATCTGTCAAGTCTAACTGTATAGATTGAAAGGAACAATAAATAAGGTATTTTTCTTAATCTGTATCCGTATACAGATTTAAAAAAATGCTTTATTAACTTTATCACTATGATCATTACGAATCTAAGCTCATGTATATTATATAAGTATACAACGTGGATGGGTAAGATGAGGCGTTCCAAATACATATTGACTTGGTGGTGTTCGTAGCTTTGCCGCTTGCCAGTCCCGCGGATCGTCACAATGTTTGGCTCGCTTCCAACCAGCATTATTCGCGCTGTTACAAATAAATGCGCTATTTGCTCGTAGTCAAGCTTTTAAGATAAATAAAAACAATATCTTAAGAAGGTTAGAATAACTTATTCAGAGCAATGTTCGTAACACGATTTTTTAAATCTCATCAATATTGCTTCTATCGATTTTGAACACGAATTTTTAACAGATTTAATCGATGTACCTATTTGACTCTTACGATGTATAACAATATTGATATAATTTTAAAAACATTTAATGTTTCTACTATAACACACGAAGACTGCTTGATTGCTTTGTTGGTTTTTGCAATAACGACATGAGCCAGGTTTAATAATATTGGCAATTTATTTAAGCAGTTCCCTTAAAACAGGCTTGAATAACAACATTCAGCAATAAGACTCGGGTTTAGAATATATTATGAATATATTGCAATATCTTCTATTTTATTATTATAATCTTTTTTTAATAAAAAACAAAATCAAAATACTTTATTCAAAAATGCTCTTACATGCGTTTTTGATTCGTCGTTATAAAAGATTTAATTATAATATTTTTTATGTTGTATAACACTTAGGAAATCAATTATATGTTTGACTTTGAATTGAATTGTATTGGGAAATTATATAAAACCTTCTTGCTTCAGAATTTATTAATAATGTAATAATATTTCAAAATGCTTTGTAACTTCTACAAGGTACTAGCTGAAGTAATGAAGCAATTTTTACCTTTCTTTACCAGCCATGACGTGGCGTCTAATGACTAGTTTTTCCGAGAACCTATATCTTGAGGTAAAAAGATTAATTTGGAAGTCCTTACAAAAAGATAACAAATTGCTTATGGTTCAAGATTAAATTGTTCAAAGATAATACGACTACAATACGCTTCTGTAGTTTCACTAATCTACTTTTGTTGCGAGTATTAGACGATTTATTGGATTCGTCTTTTCATGTTGGTACTACAATTTTCAAAGTGGTTGAAATAGCAAATAAAATGATTTTCATACGTATAGTATATGTACTTATAATATAATGTAAATAATTTATTATTAAACTGCAATTTACAACAGTAAATGTTGTGGAAATGCATACATTAAGCGTTTGTGTTATTTATGCCTACTGGCAATTCGCCTCGACTTCGCATGGGTGGAATTATGTGGCCAGTATGTGACAGCATCTTTTGAAATATAGATTTGTTTTTTTTATATCCAATATGGAAATTCAAAAATGATAATATATATTTTTTAATATTACATTAAGACTAAATCGAGTTAAGTTTATTATTTCTTTCTATATAACAAACAAAACTTCATTATACAATATAAGAATATTGGTGGTAGCGCTTTGCAAGCTCGTCTGGGTAGGTACCACCTACTCATCAGATATTCTACCGCAAAACAGCAGTACTTGGTATTGTTGTGTTCCGGTTTGAAGGGTGAGTGAGCCAGTGTAATTACAGGTACAAGAGACATAACATCTTATTTCCCAAGGTTGGTAGCGCATGGGTGATGTAAGCGATGTTTAATATTTCTTACAATGCCAATGTCTATGGGCGTTGGTGACCACTTACCATCAGGTGGCCCATATGCTCGACCGCTTTCCTATTCTATAAAAAAAATATTCTGTAATTAATTTATTTTGTATTTAAAAACATATTTGTTATCTCGTTGTGAGTGCTGTTTATCTTTAAAAGGAATAAATGACTAAAACTTAACAATAAAATATTATTTACAATCCCAAGCTTCATACTCACTTATAATCCTCGTAAACAATTCTGATACTGGATTATTCGAATACCCAAATTTTGACGTCGCTTCAAATTTCCTGCTGCCGATCACCGAGGGGTGTAGTTTCCGTACATCTAATACGAAAATTACACAATCATTCCATCCGGTAAATTAATACAATCGTACATTTAAATGAATGTATTTTATTAAAGCAATTTGAATAAAAATGTTCAAAAGATAAGAATATATATTCAACTTATTTATATTTAAATCTAACTTAACTTAAAAATAAGTTAAAATATTCCAATGTATTTTTTGTTTGAAATGATATTTTACCTATTCAACAACTTAACCGTTATCGATTTCCAATTCTATAATGCGATTGACCAAGAAGAGCTAATTTGATTCAGATAAAGCTTTAAGAAACATTTTCAAGACTAAATAATAAATTTTGCATTCTTAAATAAAATTGCAATGTTTCATTATTATTCAACAGCTTATAAATTATTAACAACCAAACCTTAATTCTGTTTTAAATTACACTCAAGTCGCGATTGTAGAGTACTCGTTCAAATATCACAAACGTAGTTATCTGATCTCCTGGGACGAAATTGCGGCTGCCACGATATTTCGCAATACATATAATAAAATTATCGTCTGTCGTTTTGAGAAAGACTTTGTAGTTTGTATGTAAAAAAAAAGATGATTCGATATTATTTACTAGTATCTCCGTGTTTACATTACGTAGCAATATATGTGTGTAATGTAAGTTGGTTGGTTTCTGATCTCTCTCTGGTCGTGTCATCTGTGCTCAAATAAAGATGGATCTTTATTTGAGCACAAACTTTTGCGCAGGTGAGTAGCCATCATCGGCTAATCTTTAAGTTGTAGTTGTCGAAAATCTTTCAAGCTTACAGTAATTATTATTTATCATAATTGTATTAGCATTGACTAGTAAAATTATGACAAAACTATTACTAATAAATAGGCCTTTACAAAATAATATTAAAAACCAAATCATAACGAAATCTTTTGAAGTATACATTCCTGTAAAACAATCAAGATTTGGCTCCATTCGTTTCTTATTTTGTAAGAAAATTTTTAAGGGTGAAATCGTCTTGTTAAAAATATGAAATAAGGCGTCATCTCCGAAAACAATTATATTGAAATATAACGTAGAATTATTTAATATATATGAGCTTATATACCGTTAACGGTCGCATTGTCATAATTTCCTTTTCTTCATATCACCGTAAATCTCATTATACTCGAAGAAATTGGGAAAGGAATAAAAAATACGTTTTCTTATTAATGTCGCAAGAGTCTTAAGGAAATTGAAAATATTTTCAGTATATTATTATTATTAAACGCTTTATTGCCTTCATCATAATAAATATTAATAAATAATATTATTGAATTTAAATTTATTCTCTTATAAAAGTATATATTTTAAAGCTCTGAATGTTATAAGCTTGGTATGTGGACAGTTAAATTGCCTAACAAAATATTGACTTGGTTGCGGTCCAAACTTTTATTGGTTGCCAGTCCCATGGGTCGGTGCCAATCCTTGGCAAGATTCCAATTGAGGTTATGTATATGCCGTCGTTGGTAATACAAAAACAAGTCATGTAATTTGTATAAAAAACATATTTATATAACTATATTATAATGCTTTTTTATTTTAATAATAATAATTAACGCACTTAATTTTCACAATTTAATTAGTTTGTAATTAGAATCTGATTTTTCAAGTATCTGAATTTACGTACTCATTGTTAATATTCTGTCGTTGTCTATTATATTTTCACGACTAAGCAACATAATCGGTTTGGAGATTAATATTTAAATGTTGTTTAAGCTTTGCAGAAAGACAGGCTACTTTAAAATATAATAACCCTTAAGAGGGTGAGATATAAAGTATGAATTCTAAATATATTGTTTGTAAGAATTATATAAAAGATTTTTGACTGCCTCGTTAGTCTAGTGGCTAGATGTAAGACCGCAGTCTCGGAGATCCTGGGTTCAATATCCAGGTCGGGCCAATAAAAATTTATTGGGTTTTTGTCCGAAAATTCTCTAAAGCAGCCCCGAGCCTGGAAGAATGTACACTTCCGTGCCTCGGAAAGCACGTAAAGCCGTTGGTCCTGCCCCTGAACTCTTTCCGGTCGTGTCGGATTGCCATCTCATCGGATTATGAGAGCTAGGGCATTGAAAGTGCTCCTGTGTTTGCGCACACACTTGTGCACTGTAATATCTCCTGCGCAGTTGGCTAATCTCTCTTGAGATTGGCTGCCGTGGCCGAAATCAGTCTGGAGGACATTATAAATGATTAAACCTTTGTTGTATATTTTTTCAAAATATATATTTACGAAATTTAATATAAAAATTAATACTTGTACATTGTTTCTTGAACCACCTGACGATACTAGGTCAACTTTAGGGAGTTCATTCTGTATTAATCTGATTTTTAATTTTTTTGTAAAACCGAAAAACACAAATAAAACTTGCCTCCTTATGTATGTACTTTCGATGATTGTAATATATCTTTGTGACTAATATGTTTTACTAATAAAATCACTTAGAAATTTATAATTATGTATATATGTACGAAATATAGATGGATCCAATTATAAAAACGAAACACACACTTGATCTTTATTAATGTGACACAAATTTCCTTTTATTAGGGACCGATTTCCAATTATAAATAATTAAGCACTCTAATTGAACTGTCAATCAGTCTGATTATATATATCTTCTGCTCAACATTAATTGCATACAATTAAGAAGAGATAAAGCTACATTTATATGTGGAGGAGTGAACGTATACATAAAAAACCCTTTTTAATACTTTCTATTTTCATTTACACACAAATTTACTATTTCTTATAAATTTTTAACATGAATACCTTTTTTATTATAAGTTTTTTGTTTTTGTATGCTACATATGTAGTTAAACTTATTTGTAAGTATAAATTCAAATATTTGGACAAATTTAAAAAACATTTGTATGTAAGCCAAGATGACCTAGTGGTAAGAACCTTGTTCAGTGGGTTCAAACCTTGGCAAGCACCACTGTATTTTCATGTGCTAAATTTGTTATTATAATTCATCTCGTGCTTGACGGTGAAGGAAAACATCGTGAGGAAACCTGCAGGTGTCTAATTTCACTGAAATTGTGCCACATGTGTATTCCATCAACCCGCATTGGAGCAGCGTGGTGGAATAAGCTTCAAACCTTCTCCTCAAAAAGGAAGAGGAGGCCTTTAGCCCAGCAGTGGCTAAATAAAGCGGTTATTTTTTTCTGTTGTTTACCTACTCGCATTTAAAAATACGTAGACGTTCAATATGTATTGAAGTCCTACAAAAATAACCTATGCTATAATTATAAATAACATTATTTTTACATATTTTTAACTTGTGTACCAGTTGATACAACGGCTCAGTACGACGCGGTGAGGGCCTACCTAAAGGAATTGGACATCTCCAGTGCTGTGTGGGTCGGCCTGATTCGCAGCAATCCAGATGGCGACTTTACGTGGACGTACGTTAGAATACATAATTTCTTTTTTAAATTATAATTGTTTGGTTTGGCAAAGAAAGTTATGAATATATATTTTTTTTTTATCATTTTTTTAAATATAGTCAGTTTATTAAATAATGTAAAATAAGCTAGTCATTACCTTCCACTAAAAATAAATATAAAAATGTCAATTTGCCTCACCAGAGATTATCGCGGCTTAAGCGGCGATGGCTACTGGAGTGCTGCACCGGATGCGCGCTCGGCTCCGTTATGTGCAGCTGCTGACCCAGCTGCAGACTACCGCTGGGAGGCACGAGCTTGCGGTGGCCCTTCAGTGGCTTCATTCATTTGTGAACTCCCAGGTACAGGAATTAAGGCAATATTTGTTTAGAATCTATGTTGGGTTTTTAAAATTTTTGTTATGGAAATTTAATAATATATTATAAGTATTCAAAACATCAATTATAAATTAAAATGGTACTATTATATTGTAATTCACCATTTTTTTTTTCAAAACAAGTATATTAACAGTGTCGCAGCACAGTCAAATCTTAATTTAATTAAATTTATATCAAATAGAAAATGTTTCGTTCACAACTTATTATTTTTTAATAGTTCCACAATGGGCACTTGGAAATGATGGTTGCATGGTGAAAGCTTTGCCGGCTCTGACAGCCCTATATTTACCTGAAAGCGCGGCGGTACAGCTCACTGCGGATTGCGGTCTAGCTGGCGTGAAACGCGTTCAATGTACTGGAAACATGGTATGACACTATGAGACGGCTTTTAAAAATTATAATTTTAAACTGTATTACGGTATTTCTCAATTGAAAATTTATTTTACAGAAACGTGAAGATCTCTTAAGACAGTTATCATGTACTGAAGATGAACAAACATCTACTTCTTCAGTTATGATATCGTCGAATATGTTCTATGAAACTTCAACAGAATCCGTAGTTTCCGATCAAGATATGAATGATAATAATGAAGCTAGTACAGAAGAAAGTAATACAACTGAACATGAAGATGATATCAATCAATCTAGCACTAAGCTGTTAACTAAAACTTTTGTAATTTCAAGTACCGTAAATCCAAGGACACATGAACGAGAAATGCCCATCACAAATTACAGAGTTCCATTGGATAAAAATATTGACTTAGACATTATAGATAACAATAATCTTTTGAATAATGATATTCCAAAATTAGCCAATAATGATGAATTCTTCACAAATGAAGAAACTGAGAAGTTAGAAGACGAAAGGAACATGCAACATAAAAAATTACACGATGAACTTGCACGACTTGGTAACTTTGAAACAATATTTAGCCAACCCACTGATCATTTTGTACCACCTTTAGTTATGGCAAAAGCTAAAATTAGTGATGATATGACAGCTTTGTCAATTGAAGAAAAGATAGCACAACAGTTTGCTGAAACACAATTAATAGGACATGATAACATACAAAATGATAATATCGATATTAAAAACGACACCAAAGAAATTTCTTCAGCGGAGACTCTAGGTAACTTATCCACAACGGACAATCCATTGACAAATGTCATGTCTTCCACTAGGATCAGTGATTACGTAAGTAACACTAAAAATGTCTTACCAAAAAAATATAATAATAAATACGATTATGCTAAAGTGAAATCTTCAAAGAACCGAATCTCTACTAAATCTACAGAACTTTCTTCATCGTCATCCAAAGTTAATTCAGAAGGACTGTACTCAACAAATACACCGTTGAAAACATTTGAACAAAAATTTCATACTAATAATTACCGGTACCCAGAAGAAGATTCATCGCTTGAACTCACCGTAATTATAAAAGAACCTGAATTGAGCAATAACAAGGATTTACAAACAAATTATTCCATTTTAGACATTTCTGAAATTGAAAAAACCAAATCTTCGGTAAACGAAACAGAAAATAAATTAGCATACACTGTAACAACTGATCGTCAAGTCATAATAAGCGATGAAGTTATCAAAATTGAAATTATAAATGAGAAAAACAGCAATCATTCTAATATAGACATAACGGTGTATGAAGTTACAACCAAAGTTCCGGTTTATAAAGATGATATTGAAAATAACAAAAGTAAAATAATAAAACAGGTTAACCAACAAACAACGGCGCAACCTATTGACTTACCACTAACATTAAACGAAAATTCTACTCTTACATCTATAAATGATTTAATTACCGCTTCTATTCGTCCAGCTGTGCGGAATTTATCTTCATCTGATACAATATCACAATCTACTGAAGCAACCTTAATAACTGTCACTAGTGATTTGAGTGTTGGTACAGATGCTAATAATTTGACGTTTGAATTTAAAAGTCAAAATATATCTGAAGACATATTTAAGTCATCTAATATTTCAACTAATGAAAATGACGATGGAGTAAATGAAGCTGATTTCATTGAACATCTAGAGAAAAACGACACTTATGTAACATCCGAGATTGATGACTTTCAATCGCCCTTATTGTCTGGTGCAAGTGAACCTTTACACAAACCTAACAGGTCAAGGCGACCGCAAACACAGAATCGAGTTAATAAATTCAATCCATTTCGCATTTTAGGTTAGAAAATTTACATAACATTCCTGGATTTTGACTGCCATACAAGGAAGTTCGAATAATAAAATATAAATGACTGAACCAAAGTAAAACATCTACCTAGCGAGTATTTCACATTCACAAATATTGTGATGGCACAGTGCACTTAGCTGATTCTCATTATATAATTAATCAGTGGTCTATAGTAGATTAATTGTGATTCATAACAATATTTTAAAAAGTATTTTCGCACTGCATGTTTTCATAATATCAATCATCTTTTAATATCACTGACATTTTAATGTCATCAATATGTTTATTAACTAAAGTAGTCAATTCGTATGTTTCAATAAAGTATAGCTAAATGTTTTCACTATAAATGATAATATGTTACATCATATATAGTATTGATACTTCGATACGTTGCGTTACGCTTTTTAGACGACGCCTATCAAAGCGAAGACGATAAATAAAATTGGAATAATCTTAGTCTTTTATCTATTCTAAAAAACATATCTTAGAAACATTATGTTAAATTGATGATGTAACTGTTTAACGATATTTGTTAAAGATGTTCTAAAGACATATTAATACTTCATTTGCAATTACTTTTCACCGATTGCGATAATAAACATATTTTCGTTTAACTTTTGAAAATATACAAAGAGGTATCTTTTTATATCTTAGAACATACTTTATACAAATAATATTAGCCAAAGATATAGAGTCGTAGAACATCAATACCATTAGTAGTAAATAAGAACTATTCATAGTTATATTTACTGTTATTAAGAAAATGAAAATTCATAAATCATATCATTCTAGAATAAGTCTTAAATGTTTTATAAAGATACTCTAAGTAATAAATTATAAATTAATTAATAGCACAGTGAGTGGAAGGACTTCAACACGGACGATGAGGATAAATAATTACCAGTTATGTATTACGCTAAGCGTACTTGTAAACAGCTCAGCGGGATGAATCATGATCAAGTAAAAATAATATAAATTCTGTGGAAAGAAATAATTTGTGTAGAAGTCTAAAGAAGAAGTGTGAAGTGTGTCTTCAGTTTATAAATTGTATTTATCACTTATGTAGAAAATAGATTAACGATTTTATAAATAAAGATTTAGACGAATTACTTTACTTTCATTTATTTTAAGTGTAAGTCAATGTTGCACATAATCACATAAAAAGTTTAAAACAAATTTTATGAAGTGACAACCACCACGGTTTTCAAGAATAGTCACAACTTTTGAAACATTTGCCGTTGTCAATATTTGTTGAACACTACAGCGCCAGCCCTCTTAACTTCGCGCCGGTCTCAACTTCTATTCAATTTTCTTTTGAATTTGTTTCCATAACGCTTTCCTTAAAATTCTTGCTTAAAACCAACATTCAAAAAACTTAGTCAAGTTAGTATTAAGGTTATTTATTATATTATTAAAACGTATAAATTAACATAATTTTACTAAAAAAGTTAAATTTACGATTTCCAAAAAGCACAAACAAAGTACAAGAATATAAATTTTAGTTTTCGCAAACCTTTTAAATATTAAAAAGTTTATCAAAAGATTTTGTGTTTATTCAATGCCTGCCTTTTTATGCTGTGAATGTTATTATTGACTTTCAACAGCAGAATGCAACAGCGGTATTTTTAAATAGCTGACTAGAAAATAGTCCAAGTTGGAAAGTGGTCACCTCCACCTATAGGCACTGGAACGGCAAGAAATATAAACCATTCCTTACACCGTAAGCTTGTTTCAAATCATAGGATCTAGCCGGTGTAATAATAGGCTAACCTATCCAACCGGGACATAACAATACAAGGTGTTTATAGATGTTTGGTGGGCCTGCCAATACTCTATAATCTCTACCACCAGTTTATTTACATTTGGAACAGATAATAGTAAAAAGTAAGTGTTTTTCGACGTCAATTCAGTAAATGGTTTTTAATATTAAATAACAAAAGAAACGCATAAAGAGTATAAAGTTATAAAATAAATTGAAGGCATTTTTGGATCTGCGAGAAATTAATGCCCTTTAGTATCATTTTTTCGATACATAACTTGATGAAATGATAACTTTCTATTTTTAAAATGCAAATAAAAATTATGAAAGTGGTTAATTTTAATCACCGAGCTATCAATCAATCTGTTGGGATTATTCAAATTATTGAATAAATTTCTACGCCCGCAGTTTTTATATAAAAATTGTCTACAATCACAGTCAACATACCTCAATTATCCGGAAATGTTTTTTCGATTGATTTTATTACTAGTTCTTACAAAATATTTATTTCAGGAACAATGATGATAATTATAAAATGATTTAACAAAAACATATTAAAAAGCTTCGACCCTTGTTTCCAGAGAAATATTTATAAATTGCCTATATGAAATTGACAGGTTAACAAGTTTTTTTAATAATGCTTCGCTTTGGGAATTTCTTAGGAAGTTTACGAACACTTGTCTTCTTCGTCTCGCTTGGTGGTAGGCGGTTGGTGAACGATTGGTCATATATTCTATGACCTAACGTTATATTGCACATATTGCAATACTAGTGTTGTTGAATTCCGCTTTGAAGGGTGAGTGAGCCATTGTAACTACAGGCACAAGAGAAATTAAATCTTAGGTGCCAAGGTCAGTGATGCATTATCGGCGTAAGGGATGGTTAATATTTCCTATAGTGGCCATAAGCGGTAGTAACCATTTACCATCAGGTGACTCATTCTTATATTTTTCACAGTCTACCTTCGTGTTTTACATAAAAAATGACAAAGTATTAACTTTAAGCGGGTATCGATAAATTACAATAATTGTTTATGGAATAATACGGGATACCCGTTATACTCAAGACGTGAAAGTATATATGTAGGTAAAATACAGACCTCTTAATAATTGATGAAAGTTCGACCGTAGCTTCAGACTGGTTTTGATCACTAGACTGAATTTACGAGATAACTAGACACTGACCGCAACTTGAAGCTCCTCCATAAATAGTATTATCTATTTCTCATTCAAAATTTCAAAAGCTACTTTAAAGTTTTCTTAATTATTTTGTGAATAACCAATAAAATAATAAATATTTAATCGTAATCGTATTATAATATTTTCATACATATAAACTCTACGTACGAAATAAAAAAGAACTTAAATATCACAGAAAAGAAAATACTAGAATACAAGAATAGCTTTTAAATTTACTATGACCATGTTTTATAAAACACTATACATACACTATACGTACTAAGGCAAGAAATATAATTTTTGAAAGTACTTGTCTGTTTATCGGAGCACGTAATACACGATAGATATTATTTAAATTAAGCAAGGTAGGATTATCAGCTATCCCGTATAAATACGCGAGTTTAAAAACATTAAAATGGTAAATAGGTACCGAGGAAATAATATAAGTAATATACTATTAGACTTTCTATTTCTAAATATTATATAAAGCTTCAATTTATTGTTTACGGACTGTGAATCGAGTTATTAAATGATTCATGCTGTTCATTAAGCTTTAAAAAAATTAGATAAGAAGACTAAACATGTAATTTGCTTTTGAGTTTGAGTTGAAGTATGAACACACACACACGCACACACACTTGCACATACATATACGCATATACTCACCACCCGCGCGTGTATCCATAAACGAATCTTTTAGAAAGATGTATACGTCTTGCATCTATGCATACATTTTTTATAGTCAAAACTTGATTTTATAAATATCAGACGAAATTTTTTGTTTACATTTACCAAATGAAAAACATGAGTAAACGTGATTGCTTCTATTGTATTTCTTAACAGAACAACGAGCTGCTCAAATGTATAACAATTTTACGAACCGAACTTCGAGCTCAACGTTTTGTTACAATCTAATTTAATAAACCAATGAATTAAATTTTCTTATATTGACCACTTTATTCCTATGATTTTAAGCTTAACATTAATAGCAGATCGCCAATGGCTTGTATATTAGTAAATGTTCATTTGCCACCGACTTCTATTTCTATTTTTTCTACTTGTCATTTCTACAAATTTTGGTATTTTCTTTAAACGAGATATTTTATCGATATATTACTTATCTTGGGCCGCTGATGTTCAATTTCATATGTAGTCGATCAATACGTTTATCGTTTTCTGACTGCGGCGTTACGGACATTAAATATTAATCAAATGTAGGTAAACAAAAAATTACCTAGCAAACAATGTCTATGTATAATATAAAAGAAAGGGGCGCTCTTTAAGCTTCTAGAGTAATAGCATACCTTTGACATTTAGAGAGTTTTCAGTTTTTATAAAATGTTTAATTTAAAATTAAATTGCGAAATAAAAATTTATTCCGTAGATATTTTAAATCAAAAGTATTTTATAATTTGCTGGTGGTAGGGCTTTGTGCAAGCTCGCCTGGGTAGGTACCACCCACTCATCAGATATTTTACCACAAAACAGCAATACTTGATATTGTTGTGTTCCGGTTTGAAAGGTGAGTGAGCCAGTGTAATTACAGGCACAAGGGACATAAAATCTTAGTTCCCAAGGTTGGTGGCGCATTGGCTATGTAAGCGATGGTTGACATTTCTTACAATGCCAATGTCTAAGGGCGTTTGGTGACCACTTACCATCAGGTGGCCCATATGCTCGTCTGCCTTCCTATTCTATAAAAAAAAAAATTTACCACATAACATATTTTCGTTTAAAATAACAAAAATTTACATTGAAAAATTTACTGCGATACAATTTTTTTCTTAAATAAGAAGCAAAAAAAAATGTTTTTAACTTTCAATCAATCAACAGCCAATCGTTGTCCACTGCTGAACATAGGCCTCTCCCAAGGTGCGCCAAAGCTCCTTGTCCTCCGCCTTCCGCATCCAGTTGGTGCCCGCCACCTTCTTAAGGTCGTCGATCCACCTGGCTGGAGGGCGCCCTACGCTGCGCTTGCCGATTCGCGGTCTCCACTCTAGGACTCGTCTGCTCCAACGGCCATCGGTCCTACGACATCTTATCCTTCAAAGATACTCCGAGCATAGCTCGCTCCATAGCACGCTGAGCGACTTTGAATTTGTGGACTAGTCCAGTCGATATGACATTTCTGCAATGAGTCGAGTACTGCTCAGGTTTCGATGGAGTCGAAGGCTTTCTCGTAGTCCACAAATGCCATACACAGCGGCTGATTGTACTCTTCTGTCTTCTGTACAATCTGCCGAACAGTATGGATGTGGTCCACGGTGCTGTAGTCTAATCGAAAGCCGGCTTGCTCTGGGGGCTGGAACTCGTCAAGTCGTCTGGCGAGACGGTTCGTGACGACTCTTGAGAACAGCTTATACACGTGACTCAGGAGGGAGATTGGTCTGTAGTTTTTCAAGAGGGTTTTATCACCTTTCTTGAAAAACAGTACCACCTCACTCCCGCTCCACGTTTCCGGGGTCTTGCCATGTTGGATGACGGAATTAAAGAGGCTTGCTAGCTCTTTCAGGACCGGAGTCCCGCCTGCTTTAAGCAACTCTGTTGTGATTCCGTCATCTCCCGGGGCTTTGTTGTTTTTAAGCTGTTCTAGAGCCGCCCTAATCTCGCCTTGGTCAACGGCCGGGAGCTCCTCGGAAAAATGGCGCATAAGAGGAGCGCGCTGGTCATCAATACTGATTCCCACGGGCTTATCCGATCTTGAAGAGAACAACTGCCCATAAAACCTCTCTACTTCTCCGACAATCTCAGGCCTAGAGGTAACGACCCCACCATTTTCAGTTTTAAGTTTTGTCAGACGCGGCCTCCCAAACTTGCGAGCGAACACTTTCGATCCCCGATTTTGCTCAATCGCAGCCTTGATGGCACGGGTATTGGAGCGTCGGAGATCGCGTCGCGTCAGCGTTTTTATTGTTCGGTTTAAGGCCTTATCTGATAAAAACGATGGTAGTTCTCGTCGTTTTCTCATGAGCTCGAGTGTCTCAGCAGAGAGTTTTGGTGCGTTGTCTCTTCTCTGTGGCGGAAAACACTTGCGGGATGTGTTTTGCAGTATTTTGACCAGCGTGTCAGTTTTCTCATCAATGCTGCTTACGGTTTCCAACGCGGTGAATTGATTTTGAAGTTCCATTCGGAGCCTTGAGCAGCTTGGAGCATGGTAGGTCGGAGAGTAGACCTCATCATTCTCGATCTTTCGGCTTTGAAGTCTATATTTAGAGTGCCTCGAACCAAGCGGTGATCACTTCCGGTATTAAGCCTGTTGATCATTGTAACATCTCTAAATATGTGCCTTTTATTCGAAATGATAAAGTCTATCTCGTTCGTTTAAACGTACGTAAAAGACCATTTTTGACTTAAGAATAACCATAGTGCGACTTTCACTAAATTACGGAAACTACTCTACGAAGTAACTAAGCTTCATTAGAGTGCATTACACTTTCGGGAATGTCAAACGTGGCACTATACTATAGGGAATACACAATACTCATCATAAACACTAACGACCACATATGATTTTATTATAATTTTTTTAGCAAATACAGTGATATATTATTCGTCTAAAATAATAACAATTTAAATATACTTCAATATATATTCTTTGAATTATTTATATATTAAATTGTATTTAAATCTATACGCAATGTCTTTTACGTCTAGTAAATATATTTATTATTTTGAAATAAAATCTATACTAAATCTATACAAAAATATCCACGAGATATCTACGATTCATACATTATCCAAATCTGAAAGTGCCGGCAAAAAAAGCTCGTACTACATATTTGAACCAAAACGAATGAAGTGGTTCAAGCGTGAACTTCATGCTCTATTTGTACTATAGTTAATAGAAACAATTATTATTCATGATCTATTTTATTTTATTCCATTTAATCTCATCATATATGTGTATTATTTGCTTTTTTAAGTCATTAATTTGTTCATTATTAATTCTTATATATTTTAATTATAATTTTTGTGAGTGTGGTTGTGATTCTAATTCTAATTATTTATATATGTTATGAAATATTATGTGTAATAATCATGTACCGAAATTTTGGCATGCCTGAAAAATAAAGATATTATTATTATTATTATTATACGTATTAATAGATGTAAGTAAACCATTGGTCTGTATACACCTACGTTTTTTTTAAGCTGTAATACTAAGAAAGCTGTTCGCTTTTATTGTCTTCTCTTATCTTCTCTATCTTGATATTTGCTATCAAATTTGCATTTTACGAATCCGTTTTACCTTTCACAATAAGGGGAAGTTTTCACGAAAATAATTTACGTTTAAGTCGGCTTTAAGGTCGCAGATATTTTGCAATTTTAACGTAAAAACAACTTATTAGCACTTTATTTTATTTTATGTTATGTTTAAAAAGATCTTACAGGATAAAGGTACTGGCTTAATGAACGATTGTTCGCTTGAAATTAGCATGCTTTTCAGTTGTACAGTGTAGTTCATTTGTGAGAAGTAAGCATGCTGGTTAAAAGAATTAAATAATCTTTAGACTATAAATATTTCCCACATTCAGAAAATTTAAAAATTTATTTTGCGTTGGAAACCGTAAGCAGCATTGATGAGAAAACTGACACGATGGTCAAAATACTGCAAAACACATCCCGCAAGTTTACTGGTGGTAGAGCTTTGTGCAAGCTCGTCTGGGTAGGTACCACCCACTCATCAGATATTCTACCGCAAAACAGCAGTACTTGTTATTGTTGTGTTCCGGTTTGAAGGATGAGTGAGCCAGTGTAATTACAGGCACAAGGGACATAAAATCTTAGTTCCCAAGGTTGGTGGCGCATTGACTATGTAAGCAATGGTTGACATTTCTTACAATGCCAATGTCTAAGGGCGTTTGGTGACCACTTATCATCAGGTGGCCCATATGCTCGTCCGCCTTCCTATTCTATACAAAAAAAAAGTGTTTTTCGCCACAGAGAAGAGACAACGCACCAAAACTCTCCTGCCGAGACACTCGAGCTCATGAGAAAACGACGAGAACTACCATCGTTTTTGTCAGATAAGGCCTTAAACCGAACAATAAAAACGCTGACGCGACGCGATCTCCGACGCTCCAATACCCGTGCCATCAAGGCTGCGATTGAGCAAAATCGGGGATCGAAAGTGTTCGCTCGCAAGTTTGGGAGGCCGCGTCTGACAAAACTTAAAACTGAAAATGGTGGGGTCGTTACCTCTAGGCCTGAGATTGTCGGAGAAGTAGAGAGGTTTTATGGGCAGTTGTTCTCTTCAAGATCGGATAAGCCCGTGGGAATCAGTATTGATGACCAGCGCGCTCCTCTTATGCGCCATTTTTCCGAGGAGCTCCCGGCCGTGGACCAAGGCGAGATTAGGGCGGCTCTAGAACAGCTTAAAAACAACAAAGCCCCGGGAGATGACGGAATCACAACAGAGTTGCTTAAGGCAGGCGGGACTCCGGTCCTAAAAGAGCTAGCAAGCCTCTTTAATTCCGTCATCCAACATCACAAGAGTCCGGAAACGTGGAGCGGGAGTGAGGTGGTACTGTTTTTCAAGAAAGGTGATAAAACCCTCTTGAAAAACTACAGACCAATCTCCCTCCTGAGTCACGTGTATAAGCTGTTCTAAAGAGTCGTCACGAACCGTCTCGCCAGACGACTTGACGAGTTCCAGCCCCCAGAGCAAGCCGGCTTTCGATCAGGCTACAGCGCCGTGGACCACATCCATACTGTTCGGCAGATTGTACAGAAGACAGGAGAGTACAATCAGCCGCTGTGTATGGCATTTGTGGACTACGAGAAAGCCTTCGACTCCATCGAAACCTGGGCAGTGCTCGACTCATTGCAGAGATGTCATATCGACTGGAGATATATCGAGGTACTGAGATGTCTGTACAACGCCGCTACAATGACTGTCCACATCCAGGACTGTAAGACGAAGGCGATCCAACTGCGCAGAGGGGTGAGACAGGGGGATGTAATATCCCCGAAACTGATCACCAACGCGTTGGAAGACGTTTTCAAAACGCTGGATTGGACTGAGTATGGAGTCAATGTAAACGGTGAGTACATCTCACACCTTCGATTTGCCGACGATATCGTCATCATAGCAGAGTCGCTAGAACAACTCACCGAAATGCTGCGTAGCCTAGGCGAGTCCTCCCGGTGTGTCGGTCTCGGTATAAACTTGGACAAGACCAAGGTTATGTTCAATAGGCATGTCGTGCCGGGACCGATATACGTCGAGGGGAAACCTCTCGAAGTTGTTAGTGAATATACCTACCTAGGACAGATAATACAAGTCGGTAGGAACAACTTCGAGAAGGAAGCTGATCGAAGAATTCGCTTGGCATGGGCAGCATTTAGCAACCTTCGTCAAGTCCTCAAGTCGTCTATACCGCAATGTTTGAAGACGAAAGTCTTCAACCAATGCGTCTTACCTGCCATGACATACGGTGCCGAAACGTGGACACTAATTGCGGGACTAGTCCACAAATTCAAAGTCGCTCAGCGTGCTATGGAGCGAGCTATGCTCGGAGTATCTTTGAAGGATAAAATCAGAAATGAGATTATCCGGAAAAGAACCGGAGTCACCGACATAGCTTGCAAAATTAGCAGGCTGAAGTGGCAGTGGGCTGGTCACGTACGTCGTAGGACCGATGGCCGTTGGAGCAGACGAGTCCTAGAGTGGAGACCGCGAATCGGCAAGCGCAGCGTAGGGCGCCCTCCAGCCAGGTGGACCGACGACCTTAAGAAGGTAGCGGGCACCAACTGGTTGCGGAAGGCGGAGAACAGGGAGCTTTGGCGCACCTTGGGAGAAGTCTATGTTCAGCAGTGGACAACGATTGGCTGTTGATTGATTGATTTGCGTTTTGTGATAACCACATTGTTTTAAAGCAGCTACCGTGCTTAGATGATTGTAGAAGGAGCAGAATAAAACGCTATTGTGTTATTATTTTTTTCTTTTATTTTCTTTCAAAGCAAGTAAAAGCCTCTATCTGCACGTCCGAAAAGAAGCTGAAGAATATCGTTCCATCCAAAACATATATGTAAATGATGGTCTTGTGGCGCCTCACCGGCCATTGATCGTAGGCTCCGACCGTTGTCAGTTCTTCACGTAAAGGCGGGAGAGGTTGTATATATAATTCCGAATTCCAATATAAACATAGTAAATTCTGCGGTATTAACGTAGTCGAAGATATAATTATACTTTAAAAAGTAAGGTCTTAATTCTAATTATTCTACCAGCAGGTAGTAAAAACCCAACCCAAAAGGAAAAGTCCTAGATATAAGATAAATAATACTTCACTACTTTCTGTATCATTACATAATCATAACCATTAGGCAACCTACCATACCATAGCATATTATGCTCGTTGCAAAGATATTGACAGAGCATTAGAAAATACTTTTATAATAATTCCGTCTAATATAATAGAATACTATTCGAAACAATAATGTGTCCAACGCATGTCTGTCAACGTAATCGAACAACAATGCATTGACTGGTGGTAGGGTTTTGTGCAAGCTCGTCTAGGTAGGTACCACCCACTCATCAGATATTCTACCGCAAAACAGCAGTACTTGGTATTGTTGTGTTTCGCTTTGAAAGGTGAGTGAGCCAGTGTAATTACAGGTACAAGGGACATAAAATCTTACTTCCCAAAATTGGTGACGCATTGGCTATGTAAGCGATGGTTGACATTTCTTACAATGCCAATGTCTAAGGGTGTTGGTGACCACTTACCATCAGGTGGCCCATATGCTCGTCCACCTTCCTTTTCTATAAAAAAAAAAATTGAGAGGGCCTTTGGAGCGGACTTGATTATACTACAGTCCAGTGGAGCAAACCATTAGGTATGTCGTAGTTCAACCCATTGAAGTGGTAATTCCTTTATTCATTTACATGCATTCATTGGTTGTGTAATTGCAACATCTTGGATCTAAGTCTCTTAACTTTTACGCCTACGTAACATATTTATAAACGCTTTATGTTATTTTATTAATCTTTATTAGAGTTTCAATTTAACAGAGGCTGTACAAAAATTAAAAATAAATAAATAAATCGACTACAAAAATAATAATAGATAATGCAGTAACAAGTGAGAACTAATCTCAAAACCTGCCGCTAGTCGGTCAAGTAAAAAAAATACTACTATTTAAAAAATATTTAAAATCCTTTAAAGGTTTGGCACCGACTTCAAGAAATGTTGCATGTTTCCAATTTTGTAATACTAAGTTATACCATCACATTGCAATTTATTTACTTTATTATGATGTTATTTTCGATTACGAAAGTAACAAAAATAGGTATAAATAAAAATAATAATATAAAAATAGGTATTATATTAATAATACCTATTTTTATATTTCCTTCGAATCTATTAGCCTAGCAGCAATTAGAACATATCCACGCCTCGGGAAGCGTCGAAAAATAACATTAAATTTTGAGCATGCTTATTATTATTACCACGAAGGAGATATTGCTTTATTCTAGCATACTTTCGTGCTAATAGGAGGTATGTGCGTAATAACCTTTAGCTTATGGCTTAAAAGTAAACAGACGAGTATAGAAGTCTATTATATAAATTATTATCTAAGACGTATTTAATACCTTTGTCAGTACAGTACAGAGTTTCTCAAAGCGCTGTTCTGTGTTCATGGGCAGTTACTATTTTGAATAGTCTTATAATAATATGACATTAGGCATTATACATTACATTATCGTCAGTCGATTACTGAATATCCAATGGTTGGAATAGTATGGAACAACGCGTATTATGCAAATAGACGAGGTCACCTGCTACCTCGAGAGATCCCTGCAATAATAATTACATATCTACGTATAGCGTTGTTGTTTAAAATTTTTAGATTTTGAAATAAAATATAATTATAAAACGTATGATGTTTAACTGTTTTATATTTATTGAAGTGATTTATTTTTGTGTAGTGTATAATGTAAGTAAATAATAATGTCCTCCGAGACAGCCACTTAGCACTTTACTGTATGGGCGAATAGATCGATTAGCGAATATTTATACTTCATAGTAGATTAAAAATGCACGGGATTAAATTCTTATATTACCAGAACGAAGTCGGGCGGGCAGCTAGTTTCTGTTATAAAATTACAACTTCTATTTCTAATAACGAAATATAAATCAAGTCACAGACTTGAACTATGGTAAGGAGTTTGTTCATTACTTATAAATTGTCAATTTGTTATGTTTTTAAGCAAATTGTTAACATTATAATTGTGGTTGTGAATGGTGTATTCTCCTATAATTGGTAATATAGTATATTTAGTTTAACCGAATGGTGAGCACGTGTTGAATGTATTTTATTTACAACTGTTTAAGATCTAAATAGAAAAATAAATAAATAATTGGAAGGAATAAGGAAAATGTATCATCCAGAAATATATGAGGCATATATTTCTTAAAATTATATTCCACAGTAATGTTGGTATACGAATAGATTACATCCCTTGGCAAGGAATCGATTCATGGATGGAAATTAGTACTACTGATCCAATAATTGAATTAATTTGCTTACTAGCTATTATACGACGCCGCGTGATAGCATAAGTGAGCATAGCAAGAGTGATACATGAAGAGTAATTATTTATAACGCTTTCATTAGGCTTAACAATAAAAATATAACCCCTTATTGGCCCACCTGTTCCTTTTTTATTAATCTATAATTTATGTCTCATATTTTTGTATCCATTGTTTTTTTTTTGTTGTATATTATAAGAGAACATATATTAAAATTCACGCTGGTAGCATTAATAACCTAATTTAAAGTGGGTGAAAGCGCAGTTACTTATATGATAATATTATATTCTAAAATCTTCTTCAAAACGCGTTGCATGTTCTGGTATAAGTTTTATGTATAATTGATTGAGTAGTGTTTTCAGTTAGCCATTACCAGAAAACATCTCTTTATTTATTAGTATGGATAATACTTAATTAAATTTCAAGTAAATCATTATCATCATCACCCTTTTCGCGTCCACTGCTGGACATAGGTCTTTCCAATGGCACGCCACTGAGCTCGATTTTCAGCTCTTAATCTCCAACCAACAAGTAAATAGTTAGTAACATTTCATGTCCCCTAATTGCTTCTAAAATAGTTACTGAAGAATTTGTGAACTTTGAAATTCGAATTTGTGGCTTAATATAATTCAACAAATTTATTCCCAACTTGCAACTAAATGACCACAACAACTGAGACTTCTCTTTTGAGACTGAGAAATAATTCTCGTTTCATTGTGTCACAGTTAATAAATCATTGATTTCGAGGAACTCCTATTCAATGTTTTGTTACTGGGAGTAAATGTATTTCAAATTTTTAGATTTATGTGCGTTGTAATCTGGATGCAAAATTAATTACATCAACTGTGTCTTTTTGGAAGTTGTAAATCCAAATAGTTAACTAGCGAACTATGAGAGAAAATACAAGAATCCATAAAACATACAACTATATAAAGTTCCAATCAATATCTTACGAATACTTCGCACCGAACCGGTAAAGTTTCCGTAAAAGCCGCAGCCGCACCAACTCAATTTTCCAACAGATAACTTTTTAAGAAAACCCTTCTTCGAGAAATCGTAAACTAGTTGAATAAGTTTCTACGTCTGCTATCAATTCATGAACAAAGTTCGGCTTAAAATCTAATACGATGAACTGAAGAAACATTCACGAACGTAATTTATTTTTACTACTTTTACGCAACCTAATTGTTATAAAGACACCACTCGTTCATGTAATGCTGGATGGTCAAACATTATTGTTAATGTTTAATACCAAAAAAATCATTAAAACATTTAAAAAGTACACTCGAAAGAAAAGCATTTGCATAGTTTTTTTTTCACTGATCGATAACGCTATTAATGTTCGCCATTATGAATATTTTCTAATAAAAATTAGAATTTAACCCGATTTCAGCAAAGTTTTGTTATAATTGTCAAGTTAATTTTTTTTTTTTTAGCCTTTTGCCGTCCACTGCTGGACGAAAGCCTCCCTCATAGAACGCCAACCATCCCGATCTTGGGCAGTCCGCATCCATCCCGAACCTGCCACCTTTTTTAAATCGTCGGCCCATCTTGTCACAGGGCGTCCTACACTACGTTTGCCTAAGCGTGGTCTCCACTCCAACACGTGTCGGCTCCATCGGCCATCAATGCGCCTGGAGACATGACCAGCCCACTTCCACTTCAGCGAGCTAATTCTAAGCGCGATGTCGGTGACTTTAGTTCTCTGGCGAATGTCCTCATTTCGGATTCTATCTACCAGAGAAACCCCAAGCAACGCGCGTTCCATTGCTCGCTGAGCGACCCTAAATTGGTGGACCAGTCCTACGGTAAGTGTCCACGTTTCGGCCACGTTTTCGTTTGTAGTATTCGGTCAAGTTAATATGATTTTGGAATTTATTTTTTATTGTTACAATAATTAAATTGTTTTTCGCAAACTATATGACGTACTCTATTAGTTTCATCTATAATTTTCAACTAGATTTACAATAATAGCAAATAAATAGGCGTTAAATAGGCTATAAAATTATTCAACAAAAATTATTTAATATATTAAGTAAAGAGGCGTTGTCGTACATTTTCCATTTTACGATCATGCGTCGTAATGTCATAAGCTTTCATTATAAAAAGGTACACGGAAAGCTCATAAACGTGATGTAGCGGGATAAACCGTTCTTTAAACAGAATTAGGGTTGCTTTGCACACCTGTGGCATCATAAACGTATTTTATACTGAGTCTATTAAAAATTAAAAATAACGCGACCTACATATAATATACTGCTTGCTTACAAGTACCTTGTAACATTAGAGAATCATTTTCTTTCTTCTTTATAATATGGCAGGTGAACGAGCAGGTGGCCAACGCTTATAAACATTGCCGCCGTCAGAAATCTTAACCGTTCCTAACATCAACAATGCACCACCATCCTCCATCACCACTACCATCCTTGGGAACTAAGGCGTTACACTGGTTCACTCGCATTTTCAACTGGAACACAAGAATAACGCATTGCTTTTTGTGTGTAATATATGTGATAAGAGGGTGTTACCTACCCAAAAAGCCTTGCACAAAGTCCTACCAGAAGTATCTCTATCAGTTCGTATGTTTAAATAACAAACTCGTTTTCTAATTACAAAAAAAAAAACACCTACAAAATGTTGTTTTGGGTGGGTAGTTAAGTAATGCTGTCTTTTTTCTTGAATCGAATATCAAATCAATCATGACAGAATGATCAGTGCTAAACGAAACACCTATCAGCCAAACAATATGTAAGGTCGATATGATCCAATATTGCTATATTAATGTTCATTACGTGCTTAGAAGTGAAGAAAAACATTATCAAATGTTTGGCATGGAAAAAATCATAAAATACGAAGTGTAACAACGTTGTGGAATGAAAACCTTATTTCTTAATAGTGAAAGAGCCCAGTTACTTACCACATACTGTCGCTTATCACGCGAAGAATATTTGGTTCGGGTTTTATGTATTACCTCTGTGATCAAATATTTACCACACCGCCACGCTTCGGGCTATAAAAATGATATTAAGGGTTAAAGGTAATGTTCAATATTGAAATAATGTACATATGTATGTGAATATTATAAATAGTTACATAATATATCTCAATATTAAATTTTGCATTTATAATAAATTAGCTTTGCACTTAATACAAATATGGATGCTTTGTAACGGCTTGTGCTGAAATGTTTTACGATGTATATATAAACCAATGACAAGATCCTTTCTGTCCCTTAAATTATAAAGCGCTTAAAATACGGAACAACACGCATTATGCAAATGACCAAATACCGACATCACCTGCTGCCCCGAGACATTCCGGCCTATGTCAAACACAAATCACTTTACGTTAACGCTACTGGATTCCGGAGGCCATACCACAGGGCTGGCATTAAATCCATCAGGGTATTATACGATTATCGGTGGTATTCAAAGCGAGAAACGCTGATTATACGTGACTAACTTTGTTAAATTAATATATCGTTAAACTATGGGAAAATAGAATATAAATATTTTATATCAACATACAATTTTGAACATTCAAATAATGAAATATCAGAGTTAAGATAAATTTTCGATGAGCCATCATACTAATTAAGAACTAAGTTTTGATGGTTTGTTTATTTCACACCAGAAATACTAATTTAATTAATGTGGACCTTTATGATACGTTATGAGCATGTTTATGGTTACGAAATTAACAAGGCTATATAGATAGTTTTATATTTTTATAGGTAAAAATAGATATATCATCCGACACAATGAACAAAAAAATAAAAGAAATACATATATTTTAAGGGGACGCTAACAAATACAGCGAAACTTTGTGAAAATCTCAAAATAATATACAGAAAAAACATACTCTCTACGGTAACAGAAACAGCAATTCTGTTAAAGTTATTACAAAATATACGTTTTACAAAATCTAACAGCTTATATGTTATCAATATTAATTTAATATATATATATATATATATAATAATGTAACTTATAAATCCCGTTCTACTTGTCTAAAATAATTGTTAATATTATATTTTTTATATATCTTATTAATTATTTATAAGGTAATTTAACACCTTGAATAAAAAGTTATTGCATTAAATATTATTTGATTTGTAAATAATGCCAAAATATACAGTGTTATAATTTATTTTACATTAAAAAGGAAATAATATTAGTTTTATTAAACGTACGACTTCTTAAGTCGGGTCGAGGGCTTGTTTTGTATCGCTTAAACTTTATGCTAATAACTTACTTTACAAATAATTCAAAACTTTTAGAGTCCTAAGCTAATAGATAACAGCTTTGCTTATAAACAAACTTTGTTGATGCTTGATTTAGTCAATAATTTTAGTTTATATATGTTTAAGTAAGTTAAAGTAAGACAAGCTTTTATACATATATTTTAATATTTATAAAAGTATATATTTCTTCGATAATTAAATACAGGACAACGAAGGCTATATTCTAACACAAATCCACAATAATATATAATATAGTAGTTTTTCTAGTAAAGTACCGCGTTTGTAATTTTGTTATTCGAAAAAATAATAATTATGTTATGTCTATCGTATAAGTATAATATTTATGGTATATAAACTGCCTCTCAGTCTGTTCGTAGACTCGTTAAGGAATTTATCGAGACGAAGTGGTAGACACATAACAACCCAATTACCGGCCTCGGAGTTATGAGATTAATATTATAGTATTCTATGATTAAGGTCTACGGGATTAATACAGAGATGTTATATGGCATCCACAAAATATAAAATGACAAACATTAGTGTACCGAATTAAATCTTACGATATTTGTTATGAATATGTGAAAAAAATATTGTGTGCGGAGACAAAAAATATATATGTGAATACATATTCACGTTCATACACATGTATGAGTGTAATTTCGTGTGTATTTCTGTGTTTATATCATACATATATTTATACATAAAATTTTGTAATGTCAACCAAAAGTCGCACTGTTTCTTTGTAGTATTCGGTCAAGCTGTAATTCTTTATTGTATTTCGAATCAAGGTTGTTCTCGTGTTATGAATTGTGTTACTCTTGTACTTGTTACGCTGCTAACGCGGGGAGAACTCCCTGGAACTCCCTCCATCTTTTTTACTCTCGATTGAACTTCTTAAGGCGAGGAAATTATTACTTCATATATTTCCATAATAGCCATATAAAATTAAGATAATACGTTTACCGCATTTAATAAACTCAGTTCTAAACGTAATCGAAATCGAAATCCAAATATTATAACGCTATGTAAATTCTAATTTAAACAGAACCAATTATAGATGAAATCATAGCATTTGCGTGTTTATATATTCACGACCCACTTAGCTTGTGACAAGTTATTAACTATAATTATATACGATAATACGTACATTTTTTATTTCAAATATTTAAGCGAACTGGGAAATGGGACACCTGATGGTAAGTGGTCACCGCCGCCCAAAGAATGGTGCTATATGAAAAACAATATACACTGTCAATATACGACCAACCTTAGGAACTAAGATATCCCTAGTGCCTGTTGTTACACTGGCCCACCGCTCACTCCACAACAAATCGGAACAAATAATACGAAATACTGCAAATAATTTTAAAATACGATTACGTATACATTTAATTAAAAAGATCTTGTAAGTCTTTATCCTAATCTATTACGTGAATTTGTTAAGCTAGTTGCTAACTCAATCCAAATTAAATTACTTACAATAATTAGTTGAAATTTTATTTGCAATGCCGTAGTATTTGAAATTGCCATAAGCAAAAAATATATTGATTTATCCGTTAATTAGATGAAATAATTTTCAGGGGTCGATTAAAATACGTATCTACGTAAGGGCGTATGTATAAGAATTTAAAAGCAGCGTGAGTGGAGGGCGGAGGGCAGACGCTAATGCGGCGTGACGGAGTGCAGCTAAGTGCTGCGCTAAATTGCTCGCAACGCCCGCCACAAGTGGAGTGACGTACATCTGCTTAATACGTAGCTGCATGTATGAGGCTTTTCATTACTTACAGCTTTCTGCTTAGTACCAAGTTTTCTTCAAGGTTATGTTTTAGTTTCGATTATTCGATCGATTATTATGAGTAAATTAACGTTTTCTATATATTAAATCGTCATGGAAACATAATGTTCTATAAAGTATAATATAATTGTAATAACACTGGTAAAATCAGCACATATTACAGTAAATCTACATCTTCACCTACTTTACTTATAGAGTGGCTAAAAAATAATAAGATTAAAAACATTTATGATAAAAAAGTTAAAGACCATTAACTTTATATCATTAGACGAAGTTACTTAAAAAATTCCTCTCGAATCCGCGAAAAAATCCATCGCTAAAGGAGATTTATCAATCTTAAAACTTGCAATCGCTCCATCTTTGTAAAGTTTGGAAAGTTTGAAGTATCGCCTACCCTCGTACTGAGTCCCACACGATTAACCGAATAATAACTTTTCGCTGCAAACTTATAATGTATGATGAAATATTTGATTAAAACGACTATATTTTACCACAAAACTACTATTATTTATGTTATTAAATTTATATTTACTAATGTTCGTCTGAAGGTTGAAATTTGACTGTAATCAGTATTGAAAATTTTAAGAAAACATACTTATAAATTTACATGTTTCAATACATTCTTTTACTCTTATTTCCATTTGTATCAATAACATAAGTTTGGTAATAGCTATCAAACTAAAAAAATATCCTATTTGTAAATAGATATCGGTCACTAAAAATAGGTTTACTGATTGTAATGAAATTACTTCATATAATATAAAATGTAGATAACGCATTTTTACAAATACTTAATTCGAAATAAATAAAAAACTTTTATGACCAATGTAAATAATATTAATATAAAAGTAAGGTACACTGTATTTTCTTCTTTTTTACAATATTTTCACTTCGGATTTTAACGCTTGCTTCTTAATAATTTTTACTTTAGAGAAAGGCTTCGGAATTCTCAATGTTAGACCGAAGAGGGTGTTACATGTAGACAAGACACCTTGACGAAGGTTGAGATTGTAAATGAAAACTTAATTAACTCTACGAATTATATCTTAATTTTACTAATATTCCGAATTCTACTACGTCCATATATTGGCTTTGCTTAACATGGATTTTTTTAAATCAAATGTGTTATTATTTATTTAAAATTCATCTAAAGTTATTGTACGCTAGTAGACGGTATTGCACGACAGCGGTATATAGATAGGGTATTCACTTATTGATTATTATATTGCAAAACATAGTTACTCTGTATTGCTGTGATTTGATTCACAAGTATTTTATTATATTAAATTAGGTCTTATAGTTGGCTTTTAGAATGTTTTATACCGCTTGCAGTGCCATTATTAGGTCGTCTGCCTTTGTAAAATATATAAATAAACGAAGAACACTTTGATAATTTAATTCTTTATTCAATCTGTTAAAAATATTGATATATATTTACAGTCTATTAAGTCAATTCAATCTATTTTAATAAAAAAGGAATATTATTAATATTCATTTTAATATGCGTATACTTATTATGATATTTTATCTTATTATCTTATTATGATAAAGACGGAATATAGTATTCCTTTGAAGCCGAGATAAATGGAATTGCTATTCAATAGGATAATGCTGCCGGCTTTTCTGTCAACATTCCACTTGGTTATAATTTGTAAGATAATGATTTTAATAGTTGTACATATTTAATTAAAAAATTTGTTTGTTGTTTTTCCCCTAAGCTCTCTAATAAATTACAGTATTGATTTTCAAACATAAAAAGTTCAAATACTTACAATTTAAATAGTTATTTTGAAATACGTGTAGTAAGTATCTGAGTAGATTTCACTATTAATAATCAATTTATTTAATAAAAATACACGTTTGCAATTTGACAGAGGTGGGAGCTATCACCCTCCTGCCACGAGTGTGGTGCGCCACTGGACACGGCGCACCACACTTTGACGGAGTGTGCTGCATAGGGGACCCAGAGGCATTCCCTGGCGGTGATAGTTGGCAGGGACCTCTCGCTGCCGAGCGTGATTAAGACCATGCTTGGTGTAGGATTGAGATGGTCTCTTTTTGCGAGAGTGTCATGTCGCAGAAGAAGGCCGCGGAGCGAGAGCGTGAGGTGACTGCTTCTTCACCCACTGTAAGCGTCGCTGGGGTTAGGGGGGTACCCCGTATCCCGGGACTCCTCTAGAAATGGAGGCCCACTGAAGCGGGTCAACGGTCAGGGTGTCCACATACCCCCCCCCCCCCTCATGTGCGGGAAACGCATAAATGCGTTTTTCCAGCGAAAAAAAAGTTGTCCTTCCTTATATATTAGATTTATGGTTTATTTTTGAAACAGTGCAAGAGTTTAACAATTAGCATAAAGGTAATACTTTTTAAGATATTTAGTAATTTCAATTTTTGTCCTCAAATAAATATGGACGGTACAAAAAGCGGACTTAACGCCATGTAGCCGTTCTCTGCCAGTCAAACTTTCCACTAAGCAAATGTTAACGATGACGCCAATGTTTAAAAATACACTGACAAAAAGTTACAGATATATGATAATACACATAAAGATACAATAAATATTGTGATTATTTTAAAATAAAATTAGTGCGACAAAAAAATCCATGACTATCGTTTTATCATTTTTTTCCTCAAACAGTTTAACACTGCTTCTTATGATTCAATATATATATAATAAAACATAACATAAGACTTTTTAGTAATTATTTACAAAATAATTAACGTTCTCTCATATCTTCTAAACTGCTCAAAAGTTATTAATTGTTAGTACGTAATACTTGACATAATCTTGTTAGCTAATTAATTTTGCTAGCAATTTCAAGCGGGACTTTAGTGTACAAAGTAATTACCATATGCATAAGCACTTAATTGCTCTTCCATTTATTTATAAATATTGCTTTCAACTAATATTTTACAAATATAAATCAAGTCTCGTGTAATTTTCATGGAGGACTTTGTTCATTCTGGGTAAATATCACCCACTCATCATATTTTCTACCGATAATAGCATACTTAGACTTGTTATGTATGTAACTACAGGCAGTGTAACTACAGGCACAGGAGATTAAACATATTAGTTCTCGAGGTTGGCGGCGCATTGGCAATGTAAAGGATTGTTAATATTTTATACGCCGCCAATGCGGTTAGTTGGCCAATCGTGCCGCTTAAATACTAGGGACGGTGGTGACTACTTACCATTAGGAGGCCCATGGCTTGTCCGCCTATCTATTAATGATGATATATCATTATAATAATATATAATGATGATATAATGATGAAAACCTATGTGAACTGTGTAATTATAACATTTCGATGTTATAAATGCGAACATTTATCTGCAGCCAATAAATTACTACATGCAGCTACGAGGCGCAAGGCAAAGGAGTTGAAGTACAGACACGTATGGGTACGAAATGGGCGTATATTTGTGAGAAAAACCGATAATTCTGATTACAAAATTATATATAATATGGACTGTCTTGATAAGTTAAATCAGTCATACTATTTTTTGCATGTTAACTTGATTTCAGTTGTGTAAAATTCAATCGGTTAAATATTTATTATCAAAATGTTCAAGGTTTACGAACAAAAACTAATGATCTATATAGAAATATTTGTTGTTGTACGTATGATTTAATAATACTCACAGAAACCTGGTTATGTGACAGCATTCTTAATTGTGAAATGTTTGGCTCCAATTATAATGTTTATAGAAGGGATAGAGACATGTATAACTCTAAAAAAAAACATGGGGGAGGAGTGCTGGTTGCCGTGTTCAATAGACTTATTTCTCGAAGAATGGTTCACTGGGATAGTTCTTGTGAGGATTTGTGGATCGTTCTAGAAATAAAACCATCTATAAAAATTGCTATTTGCGCAACCTACATTCCTCCACCAGTTAATAAAAAAGTGTTGGAAACATTTATGAACAATTTTAATCGTGTTTCAGAACAAACGAAATATAACACACTAATAATTGGCGATTTTAACTTAAGTTGCATTGATTGGAACTTGGCTGATGGTCCCCATGATAGTTACCATACAACTACTTTAGCTCAATCTTTAATAGACTTTTCCCATACTAATTGTCTTCGTCAAATGAATCGCATTAAGAATGTAAAAAATAAAGTACTCGATCTAGTGTTTTTTAATGGTGAATCGTTAACGGTTACAGTAGATAATGCCCCTAAAGAATTAACTCGCATTGATCCACTACACCCACCCCTTAATATTGATATTGTCGTAACACACAATTTGCAGGAAAACTTGAGGATTAATCAAGATATCAAAAAATATAATTTCGCTAAGGCCAATTTTGTAGCTATAAATGAATTTCTTAAAAGTATAGACTGGAGTGAAAAATTTGCAGAGCTTCATGATATTAACACAATGGTTGATTACCTATATACGAAGATATATAATTCTATAGAACTTTACCCGCCGAATTTCAAAAGAACAAAATCATTAAAATATCCACCTTGGTTCAACAAAACTCTAATAAAGAGAATAAGAGAAAAGGAAAAACTAAGATTGAAATTTAAAAAATACAAAAATGCTATGGATGGTTTGTCACTTACGCTCTTAGAAAAACGATGCGATAGACTATCTATTGAGTGTTATAATTCTTATCTTAACTTTGCAGAAGAAAAGATTACATCCAACAGTAAATTTTTCTGGTCATATATGAAAAGCAAACGCGATATAAATGTTAACACCTATCCAACATTAATGAAAAATGATGAAACTGTAGTGTCTGATGGCTTAGCAATTTGTAACCTATTTGCGTCACAGTTCTCTTCGCTGTATGAAGAAAATGAGAGCAAGTACGATATTGACAAAATACTGCGAACCATGGATGCTACAGTCAGTTGCAATAATAGCCTACCTTTGATCCAGCTTGATGAATCCGAAGTCATTAATAAATTAAAGAATTTAGATATAAATAGGGGTGCTGGATCTGACAATATTCCGCCTAATTTTATTATAAACTGTGCCCAAAGTCTTGCTGTACCACTAACAATTATTTTTAACAAAGCATTAGTCACCGGAATATTTTCTTCTAAGTGGAAAACTGCGAAAGTAGTCCCTATTTTCAAAAGTGGAGAAAAAAATTATGTAAAAAACTATAGGCCTATTTCAATCCTTTCTATCTTTGGTAAGGTGTTGGAGTCTCTAATATATCCATATATTTACAGTCATGTTAAATGTTTTCTTAGTACCCACCAGCATGGCTTCATAGCCGGTAGATCTACATGCACAAATCTAGTAAATTACTCCGAAATCTTATTTGAATCTGTTGATAGGAACAAGAGAGTGGATGTTATCTACACAGACTTAAGTAAAGCATTTGACCTGGTTCCATGTTCAGTACTTGTCTTGAAGTTGTCCAATTATGGTATTGTCGGATCTTTACTGAGATTTCTAGCATCATATCTTACAGAAAGACATTTTTATGTTGTTGCCGGCGGTTATGAATCGGTTGAATGTGATGTAAAATCTGGAGTCCCACAAGGGTCACACCTGGGTTCACTGCTCTTCAATATATTCATAAACGATCTGCCTAATTGTTTTAAATATTCTACACCATTTCTGTATGCTGACGATGTCAAACTTCTTAAAATGATTGAAGAACCAAATGACACTATTCTTTTACAAGATGATCTGACAAGATTATACCATTGGTGTAATGATAACGGCATGAGACTTAATTCAGTAAAATGTTCATGGATATCATTCACCAGGAGTTTAAAAGAATTTCAAACGAATTATTACATAGCTGGTGCCCCTATTAAATCTGTGGACAGAATCTCAGACCTGGGAGTAATCTTCGACAAAAAACTAACTTTCATACCTCATATTGATGGTGTAATTAGCCGTGCCTCGAAAATGTTGGGTTTTGTAATAAGAAATGGAAGATTATTTCGAAATTCTAGAACAAAAATTATTTTATTTAATAGCTTAGTCAGGAGTATACTGGAATACGGAAGCTATGTTTGGAGGCTACATTATGCAACACACTGCCTAAGACTTGAGAGGATACAGAAACGTTTTCTTTATCATCTTACTTTCTCGTTAGGTAAAGGGAAAATACTTCCTTCTTACAAAAAAAGATTGGAGTTTTTCAAAATTCTTTCACTAAGTGATCGGAGGGATTTGTTGGATTTAAAATTTCTTTATAAAACACTTAACAACAACTATGATAACTCGTTTTTGATATCAAAAATTAAATTGAATGTTCCCATTAGATATCCACGTAAACCAATAACACCATTAGTAAGACCTTTCCGCAAAACTGTTTTAGGAAGCAATTCACCTGTATCTCGCTTATGTAGGATTTTGAATGAGCACAGTGCTGTTTTAGACCCTTTTGGAGACTCATCAAACAAGTTTCACAAAAAAATATTGTCAAAATTGTCAGCTAACTAATTTATTTTGTTAATATTTGTATTTTATTATTTTACTATTATTGTTAATTCTTGTCATTTTTAACCTTGATTTACTAACAATTAATTATTTGTAAGTATGTCATCTCCAACTTTATCTTTGCAAGTGGTATTCACCTTAATAGGTAATGCATTTAGTTTTATGTTGTATTAAAATTGTATACCTTTGTACGTGTTGATGTATTTACCACTGGTGAATCTTAAATAAATAAATAAATAATGATGGCAGTGACGACCGTGTTCGACTCATATATTAAGTGATTAACTACAGAACTTAATCGTAGTAATATATGGCTGAGGTATGGGCAGGTTTTGTATATTAAATATATTAAAGTACCATTCTTATGATTTGAACAAATAATATTGATTATATTACTGCCTCGTTGGTCTAGTGGCTTGATGTAAGGCCGCAGACTCGGAAGTCCTGGGTTCGATTCCCAGGTCGGACCAATAAAAAGTTATTGGGTTTTTCTGTCAGAAAATTCTCAGTAGCAGCCCGGAGTCTGGAAGTTGGAAGTGTGTTCACTCCCGTGCCTCGGAAAGCACGTAAAGCCGTTGGTCCTGCGCCTGAACTCTTTCCGGGTGTGTCGGATTGCCGTCTCATCGGATTATGAGAGTTAGAGAATAGAGAGTGCACCTGTGTTTGCGCACACACTTGTGCACTGTAATATCTCCTGCGTAGTTGGCTAATCTTTCTTAAGATTAGCCGCCGTGGCCGAAATCGGTCTGGAGGACATTATTATTATTATTGATTATATTAATGATTACTGACCATTTTTCAAAGTATTTTTCACTGCTCAGTTATTATTTGTCTTAGAGAATCCTTTCTTTCATTCTTCGTGTCATTCTGTAAACCTTGAATTTAACTCGACTTAAATCATTAAGTAATTTAAGTCATAATAATCTTAGCTTTAGTTTCATTACGTTGTACTGACCTCTTTTCAACCTCGGCTTTCACCATAACTACCTTAATGATCTTGTTTATTAATATGACTATGTTTACCAGTTTTAATTTATATGTATAGAGCAGAAATAATTAAAACTGCTGATTAAGGCGATTTCTAACTTATATTAATATTTATTATTTACATAACAAATGCAAGTCAACAATAATTGTTTAAAACTTTAAGACTTAAAGACACTCAATTCGGGCATACAGAAATTATCTTACAAGAACAACAAAGTTTGAAAAAGTTGTTAAATGCAAAATTCATCAAATCTATGTAACAAAACAATATACAGATAGTATTTATTTGAAATAAGTTGTGACTTGAATTATATCATGAGCTCAGTGACTGCACATTTTTTCATAACAAACTTGTAGGCAAAGCGTAATTCACTTTAGCCTTAAGCAGTCTTCGGGAGGCGGAATGTTTGCATGCCACCGCCCTTGTTTGCCTCCGGTCGCAAATATTGACACAAACATCGACTTATGCCCCGCAATCAACTTCGTAAGGAACTCCCTGTACCTATGACAAACATAGTCATTAATTAGTTGATTTGTCGCAACTTTAGCATATTTCAATAAATATTCCTATATTTATAAAATCGTTTGCCTTGACTGACTATCAACGCAACGCCAAACCTACTGCTTAATCTAAAATTTAGAACATAGTTTTATTTTATAACGTAAGCTAAGATAGGATATTTTGAGTAACTTTATAGGGGAAAAGAGACTTTAGCTTTGTATATAATTTACGTTTAAGTCCGGCACTACATACACTCCGTTAGTTTGAGAAAATAAATAGAATCGAAAACAAAATCATTTTTTTTTTGATACCGTCACATTGCTGGGATTACAATCGTTTTTGATTATTTCGTAACAATATGTCTCAAAAAATACTAATATTTTGTGTAAAATATACATAAATACAACATAAATATATATTAAGCAAGGTTTGAAGATTGTTTTTCAAATTAGAAACAAATAAAATATTTAAGTTATCGTAATGAGATTTACGATTGATTTATGATTTGATGATGCGATTGCTAAAATATATTTTTTATTCGTATTTGTCAATTTCAGGGCCCATCTTACGTTATGATGCTTAAAGCATATTGAACAAATCGATTTCACAATTTTAGACACATTAAAATGTAGTTTTAGATACTAGAATAGAAATTTATAATTAAATGCCCGAGATGGCTCAGTGGTAAGAACGCCGAATATTAACCGATGATCGTGGGTTCAAACCCGGGCAAGCACCACTGAATTTTCTTGTGCTTAATTTGTGATTATAATTCATCTCGTGCTTTACGGAGAAGGAAAACATCGTGAGGAAACCTGCATGTGTCTAATTTCATTGAAATCTTGCCACATGTATATTCTACCAACCCGCATTGGAGCAGCGTGGTAATAAGCTCCAAACCTTCCCCTCAAAATGAGGAGAGGAGGCCTTAGCCCAGCAGTTCGAAACTCACAGACCGTTTCGGAATTAAATGAAGCTATCATTCTCCATTCTCTGAATTAAGTTGCACAGGCCTTGTATTATGTATTTATTTGGCTGATTAAACTTATTTAAGCCTCTCGTCTGATCTAATCAGTATACGACTATATCGCAATCCCAACAAATTTCCCTAACCGACTCTGGGACGAAATAAATAAACATCTCAAACAACTAGACTATATACCCAGATTATTATATACAGCATATATTCTAATTTGCCTTAAATATATATCTATCAACAGTACTTTACTTCATTAACATCAAAATCAAAATACTTGATTCAACATTGAAGCATTACACTTGCTTATTGATAGTCAAACTAGAAACTATTACCGGTCGAAGCGGAAAAGAAACACCTAGCCCTGAGAAGAACCGGCGAAAGAAACTAAGCGGGTTTTTTTATATTATGTTCAAAGTAAGTTCATCGTAAGAAGATCTAAATTGATAAATCTAAATTGATAAAACCCAGATAGGTTTTGGTTAAAATGTATTTAAAGTACCCTTGCGGAGTCCACAAATGTTTTGTATCGTCCTTACTTTCAACTCGGTAATTTTGCTAATCGTTATATAGCTGGTAGCCCTTAATCAATTGTTACAATTTAGAATTGTAATAATAGTAAGTATGGCAGATTCAGCTCCGTAGCATACTGGTTTAGAATAAACAACTAACTGATATTGATACTACTCGATTGGTACGTTTATTTTGTAAACATTATGTTTTACGAAATATAACTATAAATACATACATTCTACAAAAATAACTTTTCAGGTTATTTATATTATTGGAGCTCGAGAGTCCCTTCGGGATATTTTTGAAATAGTAGGAGTATTTTTACTGAAACTGTATTTATTTATAGTTGCATCACAATATTTTTATAAGAACAATATTAATATTAACCATAATAATGTCATCCGGTTAACCGATTTCGGCCACGGCGGCCAATCTCAAGAGAGATTAGCCAACTGTGTAGGACACATAGTGCACAAGTGTGTGCGCAAAAAAACACAGCTGCACGCTCTATTCTCTAACTCTCAAAATCTGATGGGATGGCAATATGACACGACTGGAAAGAGTTATAGTGCAGGACCATCGGTTTTACGTGCTTTACGTGCCAAGGGAGTGTAACACTTCCAACTTCCAGACTCCGGGCTGCTAATGAGAATTTTGCCAGAAAAACCTAATAAGTTTTATTGGCCTGACCTGTTATTTGAACCCAGGACCCTTAATTATTTTGAAAGAATCAGTAAGATTTTTTGTATGTGAAATATTCGGAATTCACAGTGTTCATATCTAAATAGATTTTTTTTTTAATATCCTGGGATATTTTTCACATACGGCCATCTGATCCCAAATTAAGCTTGTACAAAGCTTGTGCTATGGAAACCAGACAACTGATATACTACATATACTACTTTTTCTTTTGTAAATACTAATAATACATACTTATATAGATAATTATACCCAGACTCAGGACAAACAGACATGTTCATGCACACAAATGTCTGTCCTGGGTGGGAATCGAACCCACAACCTTCGGCGTGAAAGGCAAGTATCTACCAACCACGCCAACCGGCTCGTCGATATTATTTACCTTTAGATATGCTTTGGTTAAAATATACCATTTTACTCCCTACGCGGAGTCCACGAATGTTTTTTATTGTCCATTCTTTCAACTCGGTAATTTTGCTAATCGTTATATAGCCGGCAGCCCTTAATCAATCGTTACAATTTAGAATTGTAAAACTGATATTACAAGTAAACTAGCAATTATTGTATATATACAAGAATTTTTTTTTAGTTTTACAAAAAAATAAATACATTTTAGAACTAATTATTAGTTATTAAAACCGAGCGAAGCTCAGTCGCCCCGGTACTGCTTACAATATAGGTGAAGCATGCTTCGTAGGCTCACTTTTAATAAGCAGGAAAATATAATGAAAGCAAATTCCTTATTACTAGAAATACTTCAAAAAATTAATGAATGAATGAAACATTTTGAACTCAACATGTATAGTTAAGTAGTAGTAGTTATGATATTTTTTTACAATTTTGCATTCCAAAGCTCATTTTCATACATAATGTAATAAAAGAGGAATTTCTTTGGAATTAAAAATTTTCGTGAAATACACCCAAAAAAAATTTCAATGACATTAAGACCATGGTGCCACTTGGGAACTGCGAGCTGGCTGAGTATACTTGGAAACTATTCTCTTACAAAATCTGGTGCCGTCATGACATTACTGTAATTTTCAGTGCATTATAATAAATCGCGCCAAAAAAATTTTTTTATTTAAAAAATAATAAATAAACATTGCTAAATTGAAATATAATATATATTCACTCAATCATATGTAAAAATGTTATAAGTATAAAATTGCCTTGTATTAAATTCTTATATAAATGTGACCAGTAGTGCGTGCGATTCTGGAAGAATTCACTTACTCACTCGTGAAATGTTAACAACTGACTGAAATGTTATTTTTTTTAACGCCAATACGCCACCAATTTTGGGAACTAAGATGTTATGTCCCTTGTGCCTGTAATCACACTGGCTCACTCACCCTTCAAACTGGAACACAACAATACCAGGTACTGCTGTTTTGCGGTAGAATATCTAATAAGTGGGTGGTACCTACCCAGACGAGCTTACACAAAGCTCTATCACCAGTAAATTATTATAGTCAATTTTAAATATGACGTTCTGACATTTCACGACCATTTTCTGTGGTGAGTTTCGAGGTTGTTCTTACAGGATAGATATTGTTAGTAATTGGTATAAAATGAACAGTATTATACTTTATAAGATATGAAATTTATTTTCATATAATTACTGCTATTGATTTCCAATTTTAAATACAAATGAGCTTATCAGTGTTAGCGTAAAAAAGAAAACCGGCATGAAATTCAGCCATAACTTTTTACAAAGATACTTGTAGTTCATTTGATATAGACTAAAAAGTATGCTGTTTAATATGTTTATTTGTTTCATAAGCAGGTCAGCACGTTTGAATCATAAACAGAGGGCCCTCGTGGCACCTGAGCCCGGCGCTAATGATCCTATATCCCTCACACGTCTCATTAACTACATACTTGTGTTATAAACTTGTTTACTTCCAACAATGCCACCATTAGGTTAATTGGATCTGAAAGTAGGACAAAAGTTAGATAAAAATATTGTTTTAATATTTAACTCGCTGCCATAATAACTGGAGCGAGAATAAAAGTGCTTATAAAATAGGTTGATTAAATAAAGGATCTGCAGATTCTCCCTTGTACTGAAATGTTCGCTATTTTACGTTTCCTATTTAAAGTTAAATGAAAATATTTTTAAATTAAGGAAAATTTTCATTTTAAACAATTTTTGTTTTTAACAAAGGAATATTTATTATATATTTATGTTATTATTATATGTAATAATATTTATTATATGTTTATGTAATTTTATAGAAATAAATAAGATTGAAGTGTCTAACTGTGATTTCAAAATAATTGTCGCTTTTTAGTTAATTTGGCTATTTGCGAGTTTCTAAAAATCAAAACAACCATTTCACAGAAGGCAATAAAACGTTAAAATATTGGAATTTTCGTCACAAACACAATTCCACGCTGGTAAAGCCTTTATTTATCTTTAGCTATCTCTTTAATAAAAACAAATATTTAGTATTTGAAAATAAAACGAATGGCTTATTATAATATTACCTATGCAATAGATTAATTCATACGTATGTTTGTTATCCATTTTATAAATCATTTTATACATGTCATAGAATAATATGCATTTTAATTTTTATAGATTATAAAAGTTCCCTTGAGTAACATTATCTCACGAAACGTGCACATTTTCAGTTGATCCATATTTCATGATCATAAATTTTAAAAGCAAATTACCATATGTGTAAATGATGCCCGTTGTCGCTCTCCGCTATTACGCCATTTCACTAATAAAATTATTTGACCGCATTTATTACTTTACAGAGATATCTAAAACGCTTTCATGATATATTATGCAAAGCTTCTAAAGGTTTATTTCAGCAATGTCCTTTAAGTTTTTAAGAGATTGTTTTTAAGGTTGCGTGTAATGAAATTGTAGCTTAAGTAACGTTTTTAATAATTTGCACGATAGAAAATGCTCTCTAATTTTTACATTTATCTGATTTATACTCGAATTTTATTAAAACAAAAACTAGATACTTTTAATATTTTATTTAAAATAATTTATATAGGGTTTTATTTGCAAGACCCTATTTTTATAACGATTAAAAGCTTTTTGCGCTTAATACATTTCTTATCGCGAAAAAACACATCTCCTGTTGCATGCCACCCATACTTCAAACATATATTTCTTTTTCAAATCAGTCACTGCGACACTGTTGAGAATTGAGGAATATGAAAAAAAAATATACAGCGCTTTATATTGATTATCATAATAAAGTTAAATTAAATTAGATAAAGAAGTACAAAATATTCTTCAGAATCATTTTTAAAATGTAAGCAACAGAAAAAAATACAATACTACTGGTTGTCGTAGCTAGAAAAATCATAGAAAAGTGATTGCGTTTCGAAGTCCTGGCCGGCCTGGCCTTTACGCGCGCTGTTAACTGCTTTAGATATTTATATGTCCGTTAGATCATGCAAGTTTTCTCACAATGTTTTTCCATCATCTGCTTTTGAAGTGAGTTATATTTAAAATATAACTGTTATGTTTAAAATAGTCTGCCTGTAATGTTCTTCCATCTTATCTTATTTAATATGTAATATGATGTTATATTTAAAATAATATCTTATAAAGAAATATAACGTAACAAAAACTTACTACTTTTATTAAAACCATTTATTAACAAAATTGTCATTGCTAAGGAGGAAAGTAGAGCAGTTCGGGGCTAGTTATGTTTCAGTCAGCGGTCAGTGGTCACGATACTAAGGTTGATGTATATGTATAATTTGTAATTATTCTTTTGTCATTGTAAATACCTATGTCGTTTCTTTGAAATTTAACTTGTATATTGCGTTTTTACAATAAAAATACATTTATTAAAATCATATACTTTTTGATGTTATTGTATTTTGTAATAAAACGTACAATAACTTGAAATATTCTTCTTCGCTTCATCTTTTCAATCTAAAATTATTTTTCATATTCGCGTCGTATATCGTTTGTTTAAAAATAACAGTTTATCACGAAATTGTTCTGCGACGGTTTAATATAAAATATTTAAAACTACTTTGTTATTAAATTCCTATTTTATCAAATAAATGTTGATAGTATTTAACCATATATAAAAATATATTTTACAAAATATATAACATATTATAAAATATTTTTTTTAATAACGGATTCCATTTGAACAGCTGTAAAGATTCAATATTAGAACATTTTGCCACGTCTTATTTTTCTATAGCGTCTGTAATCGCTGTCAATAGAAAATATGTCAACATCAAAGTCCTCGGGAGTTATGAAGATAAATTGACGCAGTCAATGTTAAGGCGGTATAACCAATATATTTCGTAGAAATAATTCAATTTGCGAACATCATGAAAATATAATCTGTACAATATTGTTAGTTGGTGGTAACGCAGGGCCGTCGGGTAGTAGTTAGGGACAGGGAGGGAGGAGCTTGACAACGTTTTGGATTTGTTTAAAAAAAAGGGGTACTAAATCATTAGTGCATCTGCCTATGGAGCTGATGGTCACAATCATTTTGTAAACAAACAAAATCGAAGAGGCAGACATCGAGGGCTCTGACTTTTTTAGTAATTAAATTTTGAAGTTATTTTTATGATTTAAAAAAGCGTATGTGAAGTGCACTTGGTAGACCTAATTTGTTCGAGTAAAAACAAAGAGATGGACCACAGAAAAAATGCCAGCATGTTGACTCTGCGTTGTCATTTGACAGCGCTTTAAAAATGTTTAAAAAAAAAGTGTGCTACATTACGCGCACATGTCTGGTTCTTGGACTGTTTTTTAGACTTCTTGTAAAACCAAGAAAATCGATAAGACAGACATCCAGACTTCTGATATTCTGAACACAGAGCATTTAATTTTTTTTTAACCTCGACGGTCGATTTCTTGTTGGCATTTTTTTAAATTTTACACAATAATAGTAAACTATTAAGAATAACAATAATAATCAACCATAATAACACACAACTTTTTTTGATTCCATGAATTTCAAAAAAATTTACAGCTGAAAATCAGTGAGCAAAGTGTCTCCCAAATGTTTTTCGCATTCAGTGCGTCATACTGAATCAAATGGGTGTAATTAGAACCATGTGCAAATGACTTAGTAGAGCTTTCAGCTTTTTTAAAATATTTGTACAACTCCGTCCCGTGATAATGCAGAGCCTTCTTCGATTTTCTTCATTTTAAGTATGATTTTGTCCACCAGCCCCAGAAGCAGATGTGTAAATGATTTAGTAAGCCCTTTCTTAAAAAATTTAAAGCGCTGTAATGCAAAAACGCAGTGACGTAGAACTGGACCAAATTAATTCGTATTATCTAAACTTCAATTCATATCCATGTGAAACGTACGCAAATCATGATATTCTTGACAATACTTCTCCATCTATGAATCAAAAAGTAATGAAACATTTTTCTAATACGACGTTAATTAAACTTGAACCGTATGCTTATGAAACATATAGAAGAAAAAAACGGCGCAGCTATATTGTTGAAAAGCTTTTATTTATATAAAAGTTTTTCTGTGCATAAAAGCTTTTTAAAAATTGATGTTACATTATTAATTTATTTTAATAATTATGAAAATTAAATACTGAAAAAAATATAGTTGCGCCTGTCATATTAAAATGATTAATATTATTATTTGAATAGATACTGTGTTAGCATAAGTTTATCGTATCGCCTGGAAACCTATAATCGATTTCAAATCAAAAAGCAATTACGCTCTTATGTCTATTCTAGAACTCACGAGAAGTAAACCTATAGAAAATAAAAATAAAATATAATATTTTTTTAATTATTAGAATTCATCTCATTTTATCTGAATGCTTTTAGATACAGTATAATATAAATTTTCCGGTGAACCGACTAACTCGAATCGCAGTCTCGTAATTTGTATTAAGCCATTAGACTGGACAAAAACTTCGTAAGCTAGGTAAAGAGCAGTTAAAAATAAACAACGAGTGTCACATGCTTGCTGGTGAAACTTTACTGATTTTCAGGTAAAATAAAGTTTGTAAGCTTTCTCATAAAACGGTACACCAGTAATAATTTAAAATTAAGCTTTAACTTTCAGTGCCTCTGGTATATTCTTCTCTAATTCTAACTTAATGTTCATGAAATGCGCACTTAGTTTCGTAAACATAATATATTAATTACAAAACGCGTTTGAAATATATCTTTAATTAGATATATAAAGGTAATTGATGTTTAATATTCTAAATAGAACGCAATTAAGTTAATAACGTATAAAGTTTTGACCGATTTTGGCCACGGCGGCCAATCTCAAGAGAGATTAACTAACTGTGCAAGACATATATAGACGTAAGTATGTTATTTTATATATGTAATATTTTGTTCTATTATGATGTTATTATGATGATGTCCTCATGACCCATTTCGTGTTCATGTTCGTGACCATAAGTGAGTGCGGCAATGTATGCGAGTTAAATTTAAAAAAATCTCTACTACGTCAAATAATAACTGTTATCTATCTAATTAAATTGTAACCTGGATAATCTTATAATAACGATATTTATATACGTACAAAGGAAAACTCAACATAGTAAATATACCGTTTTAATCAGCTATTCAATCACGTCAAGCAATTTGTCCTTTACCGATTCTCGTCAAAGAGATCTATGCCTTCAATCTCTATTGAGCACCAAGTACGTTAAGGGAAAATTAAAATGTCACCAGCAGTGTGTTCGTACGATTACAAATACGAGAACATTTGATAGTTAGATACGAATCATCTTTACTGAATGTGATGAAATATAAAGAGAGAAGTAATTTTGCATAAAGTCAAAATACTTTATTCAAGTCGGCTTTTAAACGCACTTTTGATTTATAATTTTACAGCATTATTTTAAATGCAAATCTGCCAGGTTTGTACAGGTCCGGAATGTAATGCGGTCCGGAATATAATGCTTTTTAGCATCTATATAATCTTGTGTTAAATAAAATGCCATTTATTTATTTCTTAAAATCAATTTAAAAAGTTTGGTTCTGACCAAGAAAAAAATACATTTACGTTTTATAGTAATACAGCAAAATGCGTAGTTTTACTTTAAATAGGGATAAACTGTTCGGAGTTAGAATATCAAATATTACTTATGCTCTTAATATTACTATATATATTCTGAAATAGTGGTGTCCTTCTGAACGATGGCTATTTTCAAGGGAGACTAGCCAGGACTGTTCAGGAGATATTATAGTGCTCATTTGTGTGCACAATCAGGTGCGGAATCAATCCGAGATACTATTCAATTTTTTTTCGTAAACTTATAGATAATGACTTATTTATAAATAACATACCAAATATTGAAACATTTTTGCGATTTAAGACATCGTTTTTTTAATTATTTTTTTAAAATTATAAGAAATTATACTTATTTTCTTTACTAGGTTTTTAGTAGCATGTTCCCGCTACATCAGATATTCTACCGCAAAACAGCAATACTTGGTATTGTTGTGTTCCGGTTTGAAGGGTGAGTGAGCCAGTGTAATTACAGGCACAAGGGACATAAAATCTTAGTTCCCAAGGTTGGTGGCGCATTGGATATGTAAGCGATGGTTGACATTTCTTACAATGCTAATGTCTAAGAGCGTTGGTGACCACTTACCATCAGGTGGCCCATATGCTCGTCCGCCTTCCTATTCTATAAAAAAAAAAATCAAGATAATATACAAAATTAGTAAAAGTAATTTGCATAATGGTATGTTGCAGCTCTTAAATGTAACTTGTTCATAAAATTTTATTATAACACAAATATTATTAAATTTACAAGAAAATTATATTTTCTGTTATTTCGTACAGGCGAAACGGTAATTTACTTGAATATTAAAGCAGATAGGTCTTTTTTCAGTATTTTTCAGTTCAGTCTTTCACAGTGAATTTCTTGTGATATAATTATGAGCATTTGAATTTTAACTTTTTAATCCTTGGGTATTTTATTCGTATACTTGTACTGCAGGCTATTTTGAATAACCGCAAGCTCAGCACTGAAAAAAAATCAGCAACAGTGTATATATGTATGTCAGCTATTTATATTGTATTGTCTTATATTATTTATAAAGGATTTAATTTTAAGTGTATTGTATCTTTCTTTTTAATATTGTTGGACATACATGTATAGCTGTAACAATAATAATCATTTATTTCAGATTGAAAATCCATACACTAGTTAGCTACAATTTTCATGGCTGTATCACATTGCATCAGTTTGTTTATTTTTGATTAGCTTATTAGGAATATGCACATGGTTTTTAAAATAAATAAATGATCTAAATAACATGAAATAATGGCCTTAGATGCTGGTCTAATTGTGTCTGGCTAGATACTGTGTGAAAGTCGCCTATATAAGTGGCTGATGCAAATATTCTTTAATTTTAGAAAGATATGCATTTATTACAATTACAAAAAATGCAATCTTGAGATTAAATCAATACTTTTGTAGAATATATATTTACAATTTAAATAAAGCAGTTATCTTGCTGTTAAAGACTAAAGCCACTCACGGCGGGAGGAGAAGATGCGCATAGCGCTGGCGTCTTCTCCCCGGTCTTCTTCGACGAAGCGGGTCAGCGGAGGCACTCTCCTCGCGCTCCCGCTCCGCGGCCTCCTTCTGCGACATGACATTTTCGCAGAAGGAGACCATCTCCATCCAGCACCTTTCGCTACCAAGCATGGCATTTATCACGCTCGGCAGCGAAAGGTCTCCGCCGATTAAAGTCGCCAGGGAAAGGCGCTGAGGCCCCCAAGCGGCACACTCCATCAGAGTGTGGCATGCCGTGTCCGTAGGCGCACCACACTCGTGGCAGGAGGGCGTTACCTCCCGCCTGACTATTCCGTGCAGGTACTTACCGAAGCACCCATGTCCAGTAAGCACCTGAGTCAGTCTGAAGGTCAGTGTGCCGCCTTTTCTCGTTACCCAGCGCCTCAAGTGGGGACGGATCGCCTCCACTGTCGCCAGGCCTGCTGATGGGGACCTCAGATCCTCCTCCCACCTGCGAATCAGGGCTTGCTGGGCGAGAGTCCTGATTCGCAGCACCTCCTCCAACCCTGGACGGTCGCCACGCGACCTCACTTCCGCCCGGAACCGGTACACTTCCGCGAGCACCTCCGCCTGGAGCTCCCAAGGCGGATCGCCCGCGAGAAGTGTTGCCGCCGTCCACGACACCGTACGATATCCGCGTATCACCCTCACCGCTATGATTCTTTGCGGCCTTCGCAAGAGAACCTTGTTCCGAGCGGTGAGAGCGTCCACCCAGATGGAAGCACCGTACAGAGCCATGGACCGCACAACACCGGCGTATAATCGCCGGCATGGCGTTTCCGGCCCTCCTACATTTGGTAGGAGCCGGCTTAAGGCAGCAGCAGCGTTGATGAGCTTCGGGCCAAGTTGGACAAAATGCTGCCCGAAGCTCCATCTTCCGTCCAGGGTCAGGCCCAGATACTTCATGTGGGCCTGCACCTTAATCACCGTCCCCTGGACGGTGATAAACGCCCCTCGAGGGGGGCCTCGACGTGGACCGTGGAATAAGAGGGCCTCCGTTTTTGAGATGGAGACCCTCAAGCCCAACATTCCTATGCGGTCCACTGTGAGCGACGTACCGACTTCGGCCAGGCGAGCCGCCTCCTGATAATTCCGCCCTGTCGCCGTGATGAGAGTGTCGTCCGTATAGCACAACACCCCCATTCTGGCAAGGACGGATATCCGCAGGAGCCAGTCGAAGCCAACGTTTCACAGAATTGGGCCGAGAACTGACCCCTGCGGAACGCCACAGCCTACCCGACGCCGGACAAGACGCCCATCGCCCCCCTCCCAGAGGACTACCCGGTCCTGGAGGTATGCCCCCAACAGCCTCCTGAGATAGGAAGGCACCCCGTGGTATCGGAGTGCCTCCCCAATAGTCTCGAAAGGAAGACTATTGAAGGCGTTCGCAACATCTATCGATACCGCCAGAACTACGTCCCCTCGGGCCACCGCATCCGTGGTCCGGGTTTTCAGGGCGTCCAGGGCGTCGATAGTTGATCGACCCGCCCTGAACCCGTACTGAGCCTCTGACAGACCCGGCCCCACCTCGTCGAGGTGCTGAATAAGACGGGCAGCGAGAATTTTTTCGAAGAATTTGCCCGTCTCGTTCAGCAGCACAATCGGCCTGTATGCCGAGGAAGAATCTGGCGGTCGACCTTGCTTTGGCAACAAGACCAACTTTCCCTCTTTCCAAGGCTTCGGAAACTGCCCGCTGCACAGACATTGGTCGAACAGCTCCCGAAGCCTTACGCCTAGGTATTCCAGAGCGTCACATAGAACACGCCCTGGAATCCCGTCTGGGCCCGGCGCAGTGTTTTTGGCCCTCAAGCGGTCGAAGGCCACCTCCATCTCCCGCTCCGTGATCAGTGGTGGAGCCACTGTGTCGTCAATCATAGAGCGAGGGACCATCTGTGGAGGGACATGCTCACCTGGATGGGGGAAAAGTTCCCCGACCAGGCGCAGGAGGAGATCCGATGACATTGTCTCTGTCACGGGGGCACCCTGCGTGCGGAATTTTCCACGCACACCGCGGAACGGACGCCCCCAGGGGTCCCGGTTCAGGCCCGCCAGTAGTTCTTCCCTAGCTTTCTCCTTGGCCTGACTTATCGCCAGCTGTAGGTCTTTTTTCAGCTGACGATAAGCGGCCAATAGCTGTCCCTCCAAGTCCGCATCCAAACCGTTGCGCCTCCTACAACGGACGTAAGCCCTTCGCGCCCGGCTGCACGTCGCCCGAAGCTCTGCTATTTCGGGCGACCACCAATACACCTGCCGGCGCGGAACTCTTTGCCGGAACCTAGGCATGGCAGCATCGCAGACCTCTTTGAGGGCACTGCGCATGTGGCCCGCTAGCTCTTCTGCACTGGCGCCCTCCCACCTTCCTGTGGAACCCCATCGCTGTACAATGGCAGCCTCCCTGGCCAGCTCACGATCTAGCTGGCTAAGAGACCACCTTGGAAGCGTGATTGGCACCCTAGAGGGTTCCACCGACCTGCGAGAGGTAGAGATCTCAAACCGGATGTACCTGTGGTCCGACAGAGTCTCCACCTCCTCCTCTACTCTCCAATTCAACACTCTGCGTGCTACAACATGGGTGGCGAAAGAGAGATCCACCACGGACCCCCCCTGTTGCCGCACGCACGTGTAAACCTGCCCCCTGTTGAGTAGGGACAGGCTGGAGAGAAGTGCCCACACCTGAATAGCCCTTCCTTGCGGATTCGTGGCAGGGTTGCCCCAGGCACGTGACTTAGCATTGAAGTCGCCCAAGACCAGTATCGGCCTCGGTGACTGCCTGGTCACCGCAGCTCTGATCGAGCCGAGATAAATCTCGAACTCCGCCAGGCCGCGGTTGGGAGAGAAGTACGTACCCACAACAACGAATTCTCTCCACCCTGCCACTACGTAACCCGAGCCCCTCTCAATGAGTGAGAGAGAACTCGTTTCACTCCGGGTAGTAATCACCACGGTGCCGTCCAAGTCTCCTAACCAGTTAGGTAGGGGAGGGACATAATATGGCTCGCAGGCCACAGCCAGGTCGATCTGCCACTCCGCCATGGACTGCAGCAGCAGGTCCTGCGCCGCGGCGCAGTGGTTGACGTTCGTCTGGAGGAACTTTATGTTTGTGCTCATGTTGACATTGAAGCTTCCTCCTCGGCCTGGCGCCGTCCGACATTGGTGGTAGTCTGGGTGCCTAAGACCACCGTACCCTTTGTGATGGGGGGGTTACACTCCCCTGATCCCATCACGTGCCCAGAGGGCTTGCCAGCGTCTGCGCACACAGCACAGCGCAGTTTCTCGGTACAGCCCGCCGACTTGTGGCCATCTACGCCACACCGGAAGCATATACCCCCCCGTTCCGCTTTGGATGGGCAAAGCACCTTCGTGTGGCCAAGGCCCATACACTTGAAGCAGCGCAAAGGGCGCTGCTCCAATACGCATACCTTGGCCGAGCTCCATCCTACGAGGAGGCGACCGGCATCTGATATCTTCTTCGCCGCTGTGAGAGGACAGGTGACGCGGACCATTCCCATATATCCGGGACCACGCTGCAACACTCCGCATCTGACTGAGTCAGGGGAGCAGTTCCCTGCACGAGCAACTGCAGCGACCAATTTATCTTTGGTGACGGAATCATCCAATCCCGTCACCTTAAGGTCCACTCGCTTTACAGGTCGAACGACGCTTGCGACACCATCCAGCACAGTGCGGAGCTTCTCAGCAAGCTTATCCGCCTGCTCCGCCTGTGCTTTCGACAGCTCGAGGAGTCTGGCTCCCGTCGCCGATCGTCGGACCCTAAGGCCGCCACAGATTCCAATATCCTGAAGCTTAACGCCCTGCTCCGCGCGCTCCAGGATGTGAGCGTATGTAACGCCTTTCTCCTGCGCATCCGGCTGCAGAGTGACCATTACTGCAGCCCTGCGAGGAGCAACCAGCCTCGGTTTGGCCACCGGCGGAGCCTTCGCCACTGTTGATGGTACTGTGGCGGACGCTGCGGCCGAGGGGGAAGCCTTTTTCTTCCTTCCCTTTTTAACCACGGTGGACCATGATGTCTCCTGGGCCTCCCGTGGTTGGGACTCCGACGTGGTCGGGGTGGCTGATAGGCACGTAGTCGGTGCCAGCGGGACTGACTCGACTGCAGGCACCCGTTTCGGCGCCTGTGCGGGTTTCGGTGGTGGGGTCGGATGGACCACTTGCGCGTATGTAGGTGCAGTTTTCTGCACTACAGCCTGTTTCTTGTCCGCGGCCAGAGGGGGACGGAGCACTTTAGCTGGAAGGAGACGGTCCTGAATTCCTTCCATTTGAGCTTTAATCATAAAGCCCACCGACGACATTATAGAGGCCTTAAATTCCTCCAAAGCCTGTGTGTCCCGCACAGTGCTGGTGGACGCCTCATTTGCCACTGCCACCGTGGTCCGCATTTCCGCAAACTCACGGCGGTGGGCTTTTAACTCAGTCTTGAGGCTGTCCACCTCCTTGCGCAGGCGGCCATTATCAGCGCGAAGCCTGCGCGTCTCTTCCGCCTCGGTCCTTGATGCCAGAGCATCTACGATGGACTGGAGCGAAGATGCAGATTCTTTGAGCTTCTTGATGAAGCCACCCTTCAGGTTGCTGGATTTCTGGGCAATCTCCAGAATAAGTGCTGCATTGCGACCAGCCTCCGCACGCAGCTCCTCTGCACCCAATTTTAGGGGATCCTCCCTACGGACCTCCGAGGAAGAGGATTCGTCAGAGTCAAGCGCGATCACAGCCGTCTCCTTACGGAAAGCCCGACTTCTCAAGGAGCGCTCAAACGCCTCCTCCCTAGCCTCGGCGGCCTTTGCTTTAAGCTCGGCTTTGGCGCGAGCGAGGCCAGTTCCGCGTCCCTTGGAAGTGAGCTTCCCCCGGCTAGCACTGTTACGTTTCGCCGCCGATCTGATTTCGGTCTCCGTATCCGAACCGGAATCAAAGAGCGCAAGGCCCACAAGTGGGCGTTTACGCCCAGCATTTGCGTCGGACGACGACAACTCCGTGTCGACGTCCATCAGAACAAAAAAAAAAAAAAACCAACGAACAATCAAACGAAACAAAAGAAAACAAAAATACCCTATATAAATTTAAATGAAAATAATTGAACAACAAAAACAAATCAACAAACAACAGTGAAAACCAACATAACCAATCTCAAGACGAAACAACAATCCATTTGCACAGCCGAGTTCAGAATATGTCACAACAGAAACAACAAAAACCCTTAAAGAAAGCCAAAGTAGTCGTAAAAACATCCACAACGCATAGATAACGCAGCCAAAGCCACGATGTTTCGCTTCAGTTAGTATTCGTAACTTGCTTAGCAACATTCGCTCGAGATAACGAACACGTCCGCACGCTACGACGGTCAACGACGAATCGTGGCAATACAACCTAGTAAACTTGTAAATTTATTCGTTTTTATTTAATTGAATAAAAGTTTGCCGTGTGTGAATATATATAATAATAATAATAACATCCTGGGACATTTTTCAGTACAGAGCTTGTACTATGGAAACCAGACAACTGATATACTACATATACTATTTTTCTTTTGTAAATACATATTTATATAAAAAAAAAAAAATTAATAATATAAATTATTTTGTTTTAGTTTACGTTTAATTAATATTTTACATTTCCATAAAAGTTGAACTACATGTTTAAAATATGAACTATATTGGTAATGATAGTAGTAGTCAAAAAGGTTTTGTAAATCGCCACACCCAAGAATATAATAATTTATATATGTAGCTATAGCAGCTTCGCACAGCAGGTGACGCTGACGTGGCTGTGTAACTCGCATTTGTCATGAGCCATGACCCAACCCAGATAGATCTCATCGGACAAAAGCTGATAAACGGGACAATATATCTAAATGTCATATTTTACAAATAGAATGATTCTATGATACTGTTACGGGACTACATAAAGTTATATATAAATTTATTGTAACTGTAGAAAGTACCAAAAAATACAATAGTAGATAGTAATTTTAAGTTTTTTATCTTAAATTCTCATTTAGGTACCTACATCATGAATGGATCACTAAATCGATAAAAAACCGACTGGGTATTGTTAACATTAAATAATAATTTAATATACTTATTTTTATTTTTTGAGGTATTTTCTTCTACATAAAAAATATACAATTTAAAATTATAAGTGTAGTACATGCTATAAAATTTTTTTTAATGAACAAAAATTTATTATATACAGTTTCCACTTTTAAGTCGTAATTTTGCAGGATATTATTAAAAGTTAATCTATGAAATTCCAGCTACCACTTCTTCTTTCTTCTACTACCAATTCAAAATAAGATTTTCAGATTCTTCAAAGAAGAACCGTCAAGGAGGTCGGTATTTACGCTTTCTCATCATTCATTGTAGGTATGTTAATAAAATACAATCAAAATAGCTATAGATAGTGCCCCACGTTTAATACGTATGAAGGATATGACCCTCATACGACGAATTCTCATTTATGCGGAACTATCAATTGCATGCCCTCTCGCCTCTCGATGCCAGGGAGATTGACGCTGACAAATTGACATGAAGCTATTTACATATACTAACGCATCTGTGACACATTTTGGAAAGGCTATTCAGTAAGAAGACAATAATTTTTACGTTGGATTCAATAGAACAATTAAAAAAAATAGAAAATTAAAAGAAATTACATTGCAAACGGTGATGAATATACTAATTAGTTATTAGTAACAAATTGATCATCAATTCGATTAATATTATAAAAGCAAAGCAAGCATTAATGCAAATAATTATGTGTACTTAACTTTAACAGGTTTTAAAATTTCTCCGAATTTAAGCGTTTTTACTATTAATTAGGAGTACTTAATTATATAAGGCTTTCGTGCATGAAAGTTTAACAAACGTGCATTGACAACAGCATATATAAAAATAATTTAACGATTTCATTTTTGCTTTCAAATTAACATAAAGCTTTAATCCCGCTTCTTTTGGTCTACAATTCCTAGAAGGGTTCCCAGGGTACAGAGACCACCTCTAGCCCTGGCGGACATTACAGCGGCGCCTGTCGACTCACTCCCACTCCTTGTCTTTCTGTGTCGTGACGTTTTCGCAGAAGCAGACCATCTCCGTCTCCGTTTCTAACAAACGCCATCCTTGGTGGCCGCCAGGGAATGGCGCTGGGGACCTCATATGGCACACTCCGTCAAGGTATGACGCGTCGTATCCGATGGCACACCACACTCGTTACAGTTGCAGGAGGTGGACTAACTCGCTCCATATTCACCGACACTAGATTGTGAGAAGCGTCGCCGCCGTCCACGACACCGTACGGTAACCTCGTATCGCTCTCACTGCTATAATTCTTTACGGTCTACACAGAAGAGAGTTACGAGAGGTGAGCGTCATTATGAGGCAACCTGCATGACTGCGTCAGATAAAATTCTAATTAGGTTAGATGGTTTTTCCTTAAAAAAGATTCATAGAATGTGGTTATCGCTCACTTTTCTTTCCTGTACTAATAAGAGGAAGGCTTTTAAACCTATAGCTTTGGCTTCCCAAATTATTATGCGGTTTAATTAGATGGGAACGAGCGTAATTTAATTCGAGATAAGCTTATATTTTTATTTCAATTTTATATAAATACACATTTAAATTTTTATTACAATTACGAGTATGTTTATGTATTTTTTTAGTACTCTTATATTAAACGTAGTGTTTAAATTGAAAGTATTCATACTATGATCAGTTTATATGTAATTAACATAAAGATAAGTAAAATAAACTAAGTTGTAAAACTATAGGGAACAACAACATGGCTGATGAAAGACTAATATTTAAGTAAAATCTGCTCCAAATCGATATCCTGCAAAGCTAAATATTCTCAGTAGAGCAGCTTGTGCACTATAAACTATGAAATTAAAGACCTCAGAGAGGAAACTGTACAAACATTTTCAGTGGAAACGTTGTTTAACTTCATTTTCATTAGCGTCCTTCATTAAATTCTAGTTGAAATCAACATTGGTCTGAAGCTGTCTACATTTTGTTAACTATTTACTTCAACCACAAATATTACAAATTCAAAAATTTAGGTTTTTTTAAAATGTTTGTATATGTTTTAAATCTTGAAAACAGACGAAATATAATTATTATTATAAGCTGTATTACATAATCACATTAAGTCACAAAATACGCCACGAAATGAAAGTGACGTTACATTTTATAAATAGCTCCCACGATTATATTTTATAAATATCTTGTTAAAATTTTATTTTTTATGTAAACACAGTAAAGTTATGAATTGGGAGTAGATAATCTAATCTGAAAATAAAAGTTTATAAGAAATATTGAATATATAAAATGTTATTTAAATATGCAAATCTGCTACTTTGAAGTCCACTAAAAATAATCTGTTAGTAGGGTAAAAACATTTGATGCTTAATAGTGAAAATCCACTGAACAGCAAAATGGTTTCATAATGCATAATAAATTGACACACAAAGCTCTTCCGTTACCACTGATGTTTATTAACATTTTAATCTGAGTGTGTAAAAGGATCAGTGACTTAATATTACTAAAATTAACTTAACTACTATTATGTTAAAACCTATTATATCGTATTATGAAATTGCGGGTTTTCTGAAATACTATCAGTAACAGTAACAGCCTGTTAACGTCCCAGTGTTGGGCTAAGGCTTCCTCTCCCTTTTTGAGGAGAAGGTTTAGAGCTTATTCCACCACGCTGCTCCAATGCGGGTTGGTAGAATACACATGTGACATAATTTCAATTAAATTAGACACATGCAGGTTTCCTCACGATGTTTTCCTTCACCGTCAAGCACGAGATGAATTATAATTACAAATTAAGCACATGAAAATTCAGTGATGCTTGCCTGGGTTTGAACCCACGATCGTCGTTTAAGATTCACGCGTTCTAACCACTAGGCCATCTCGGCTAACTATCAGTAACACTTTAATTATCTTGGTAAGTAAAATTTTGTATTTTTTTTATAGAATAGGTAGACGAATGGGCAGACAGCACACCTAATCTACATAGAATAGACATTGGCATTATAAGAAATATTAACCATCCCTTACATCGCCAATAGTCATGGGAAATAAGATGTTATGACCCTCGTGCCTTTTTTTTTTTTTTTATAGAATAGGAAGGCGGACGAGCATATGGGCCACCTGATGGTAAGTGGTCACCAACGCTCTTAGACATTAGCATTGTAAGAAATGTCAACCATCGCTTACATATCCAATGCGCCACCAACCTTGGGAACTAAGATTTTATGTCCCTTGTGCCTGTAATTACACTGGCTCACTCACCCTTCAAACCGGAACACAACAATATCAAGTATTGCTGTTTTGCGGTAGAATATCTGATGAGTGGGTGGTACCTACCCAGACGAGCTTGCACAAAGCCCTACCACCAGTAAGTACCGCCTGTAGTTACACTGACTCACTCACACTTTAAACCGAAACAACATTACAAGTACTGCTATTTTGCGGTAAAATATCTGATGTGAGGGTGGTACCTACTCAGACGAGCTTGCACAAAGTCCTATTACCTGGAATATTATACAATATAGTCCTATACAACTGAACACAAAATAAATTATAAAAAGCAATCTAAAATATGTGCTCAACATAATATGAAAACTCAGTAAAACTTGCTTGGATTTTAACCCACTGCCTGAGCTATATCGTATCGATACATATTTAAACAAAAATGAATAGCCTAAGTATACAATAGCATGTATTGTTTAATTAAAGCGATCGAATGTTCGTTAAATTCTAGATAGAAATAAAAATTTCAATTCAGCGTATAGTATTGATACTCGGTACCAAGAGGGGTTATTTCATTTGCGGCGCTCAAGAGCACTCCGACAGAACCACTCAACCATTTCATGTTGAAAATTTTGTTTCATAGCGGCAGTTTTATTTCAGTCTGTTGTTCTGTGGCAGTTTTATACTTTTCTCGATGAAATATTGTTATTGGTTTTTATTACATTTTCATTGGAACACGTCTACGTACTATTCGTCCGACTTCGAAAAAGGAGGTTAATGTTCGTTATATATTAATAAAAAAATGTAAAAAAATTATCTTTGTACTTGTGTAGTCATACGAAATGTGTAACATGGTCAATTCATTTTTTTTTTTGCTTTCTGTACTATTAATATTTGACGGCCTTATTTATAAGCTGAAACGATTTCGTTCTTTCAGTATCTACTAATTTGAATTTCGAAAGAAGAATACGTAACGTTTTTTTAACTAATCACCTACTAAGCTTTTATAATTATATATTAAATATATAACTATGTACATACATAGATATTATTTTATTAATTCACAATTTGGAAAATAACGTTGTTATTTGTTGTTGGTTCAACCGACCATAAAAGAAATCATGAAATGGTCAGATAAATATATTTTCAGCAAAAAAGTGCAAATAAAATAAATGTCTGTATTCGGTCTGTCTAGTCAGTCGCATTTGCCAAAGATCTTTTACTTATATAAATCTCTGAATTTGAAGAGCAAAAAAGGACTTTGGAAAAATAAAATGTTACTATTTTATTTGATTTTTAATGACTATGAAATAAAGAAGGTCTTCACATTTTTATCTTTCTTTACATTCAATTCAATAAAAACTGAAATCATCTTGAAACAACAGCTCATTATGAAGAGAAAGAAATGGAACAGAAATAACGAATCGGGTGAGCATCCAGTTAGATTTTCCTCTTAGTTAAGGGTTTTAAGGTAACTTTATTTATTTAAAATTTCTATGCATAATTTTAGTAAGCTGAAGTCATTATGTTCTCGTATCGTACCTACAAATTTATTTACCAATTAGCTTTTGTTTATAATAAATTAAAAAATAAAAGCCATTTCTAACACTGACAGTGCTCCAAATATTTAAGAAAAGATTTGAGAAAGATTAGAAGGTCCTAGTTTGCTTTCAATACTTTGAAAATCATTGGCTCACTCATCCTATATGGTACAAAGTTTTAATGTTTAACTGTAGAATAATAACTCATGGCAAGTCTTAAATGGCCTATGCATTAAAAAAAATTCATTATATTCATCATAAAAAACATTTATTTAGAATAATCTTGTCAATAACAATGCTATTTAGTCATTATTTGGCTAACAAAGGCGATGCCAAGTACAAATGTCAATTGCCTAATTTAAGCTAGAGCTATTCAATTGGAAGCTATCAATGTTTCGAATGATTCGGCTAAAGATAACTAGATTTTGATTAGTATTGCTATTCAGTATATTGCATATCAATAGCTAACCCATTGGTACATCATACGACCGCATTCAATTTAATGGTTCTGCGATGGAATAATTTTGTCGAAATAGTTTGTGTTGTAATATTATTTATTATTAGAAAGTCAGTTTTAGTCCGTTCGTATTTACCAATAACAGCTTATTATAATTATATTTCACAATAAATTACTGTTATGTTATGTTGCCTATTTTTTATATAAATTAAATAACTATTATGAAGCATTATCATTCAATAACTGATTATTATTTATTATATACATAATTATTAATATCACACTACAAATTAGGAAAAATTTTATTATCTTAAACCTTGTTTATCTTGGTTCGTGGAATTAGTTCTGAAGTAATATTATACTTACAAGTAAGCTTAGTCCAAATATAAATATCCCGTATAAATTCGTTTGAAAGTTAGGCAGTAAGTTAGCAAAAGGAAATATTATATCATTTCTATTTTTAAGCGTTCCATAAATTATTTACGACACACATATCGTAAAACCTCATAGTACTGCATCGCTGGAAGATTGCGGTGTAAATAAATTGAACCGCTGTACATGTACTTCGATGCATCGTGTCTGGAGTGAGATAGACTAAGCTTTACGAGCTCGCTTTGCGGCAATCAACATTTTCTATCTATACTCAAATCTATCTATAAAATTCGTCGTCGTAAAAATGTTTGATAAAGAATACTATGAGATTTTTACTTAAAAGGTAGCGTGCTAAATAAAAAGGTCGCATATAGTGTCGAGCCAACCAATTTTGGTAAACGTCAATATTGTATTCTTTACGAGAATCGATCCTCGCCGCAGGTATTGTTAAATCTAAATGTACTATGCTATAACTAAATATCAAAATATAATCTAATAAAAATACACAACTATATAAGTATTTTTTTATTCAAGTTAATACTAGGAATCTTTAATATTGTAACATTTTATAACTTTTTATTAACATTGTATTTTCGAAGTTATATTTATTATTGTAGTAGTTGGTATAGGTAATTGGTATAATACAATTTAAAACGATAAGTTTTATTACGTTAGATATATTTAGGTTAACTCATGCACTTTAATACTTTTCACTTTAATACTTTAATACTTTAAAAACATGAGACTTGTGTGAGTTTAAAATGAAATATTTCTAGCAGTAGTGGTCACGGGAAATTTCATACGAATTACCTACTGAATATTTAATCATATATTTAAATATTATACTTGGAATTGGTACTTCTATATAAAGAAATCATTTGATTCAGTAAGCTTACTTTAATGAAATCAATGGTGAATATAGAAATGATTTGTCTTTTATGTGTATAAATTTGTTATTACTATTTGTATTTTGTTTTTTATGTTTATCCTTGAATTTAACGCGAGAAAATTTTGACTAAAAACAATGTGCAAATTTTCAAAACTAGAAGTATTTACAGTATATTTTTAAATCAATATTCATTTTTAATAGTAATAACATAATATGTATTTTAATTAATTCTGTTAGTACAGTTAATCTAATAAAAAAGAGGAGCTAGAATATAACTGCATATTATATTATGTAAATGAAAACCGATAGAGCTCTGTGTAAGCTCTGTGGTTTAGTTGCTTCATCCCCACCTGATATTCTACTGTAAAGTATGAATAATATTTAAAATATTACTGTATTCTAGTTTGGAAGGTAACTTAAGTGATTACAGGAACAAGAGAATTAACAACTTTAAACATACACAGCTTATATTTTTCATCTTCACCCTCAGGTGGTCCACTTGCTATTAACTAGTCACCAAGCCTTGATAAATATAAAATGGGAACCTTACTTCACAATACTTGTTAAAATTAAAAAAAACTATAAGAATAGAATTTAAATTCTATTTATTTTATAAATTAGGTCGAAATTAAATCGTTTAGTTTTTTTGGCATAATAAGAAAATAAGACTGCTTGTTGATGAGAGATTAGGTGTACCTTATTAAAATTTATAATCTAATCGACGTGATAAAATCGTGATGCAAGAATATTACGAAATGAATAAAATAAACTTTTATATAAAAAAAGAGATTGTCCAGTGTATTTATAATAATGGAGAACGAGGCTCAGTTTGAGATGTTTTTAACAAGACAAAGAAGGAATAATTACAGTCTGTATTGCAACTGTAATTATTGATTGAGGTTTTTGCCGGTTCTTCTTGTTAAAATGTACATTCCGAATTGATTTTAACTTGACATTTAATGTAATCCAGTAACATAACGATTAACGTTAATCAAAGTAAAAATCAAAATATTCTAAATATTTTGATTTTGATTAACGCAAAAAATGTATGTAATTCTAACATCATATGGACACGTTCTCGACTTAAAATTTCACAAGAAATCATTCCGGTTCGCGATGACGCAACTACATGTGTACATTGAGGTCGATGATCTACGTAAGTCGTTTTTATGAATATAATTTATATTTTCAACAGTATTATCAAGCGGCTCGTTGGTCTAGGGGTATGATTCTCGCTTTGGGTGCGAGAGGTCCCGGGTTCAAATCCCGGACGAGCCCGTCTTTTTTTAATATCCGAATAATAAAGTTGTTGAGTCGAAAGTTGTTAATTAATAACCGACGATATGAATAAATTTAAATAAAAAATATATATATATATAAATATTTTTTAAGTAATATAAATAACTCTCTCTATAATTCTATACTTTTATTTTTTCTAACTCTTTGTAAATCAAACATTAAGATTATGTTGATTTTTAAGCATTTATGGTTGATATTTTTGTAAAAGTTGTATTAAATAATAATTTAAAAAGAAAACATTGAATATAGTAATCACGACTCTATAATGTGCGCTTTGGGTAATAAAAAAAAATTGTTTCTATATTTCGAATTAAAAGACAGTTGGCTCGTTGGTCTAGGGGTATGATTTTCGCTTAGGGTGCGAGAGGTCCCGGGTTCAAATCCCGGACGAGCCCAATCTTTTTTTTTAGCAATAATATTTAATAACATGCAGATATATATAAAAAATACTAATACTTTTAACAGATAGACACTTAGTAAATTGCTTAAAAATTTAGAAAACGTAAATGTTTATTATTTATAAATAAAAAAATCGTCTATATAAAACTATTTATGTTCCTGTTTTTAATTTTGCTATATTAATAATTTAATTAAAAAACAGGAAAATGAATAATTGAAGTAATATATCTAAGTACATATCAAATTAGATTAAACTTATCCTTTTAAAACATTTTGATATGTAGATATTTTACTCATAATCTCGTTTCGAAACCTTATCAAGACGATATCAATCATGTCAGTATCAGTTTAATCAATTGTTTGACTGTTGGTTAATTTTATCATTATAAAGCGCCTAGCTATCTGTGCCCCGCGGTTTTACCCGCATTAAACATGGATTTTATTATTTAACCGTCTGTTGCTGTAGTTTTTGTGATTAGTTTGTTCAAACATACAAATTCTAGACTAATCTCTATAAAATTATATCGAGTACGATCTTAATAACGCATTTAAATGAAATAAACTTTGCTAATGATCAATAAACAATCAGTCAAAACAAAATTTGATATTATACCCGCCTATTTTTAAAATATATATATTTTAAGCTAATTGCATATAGTAGCTAAGGTTTTTTATAGAAAATTGTAAATAGCAGAAAACAAAATTAAGATAGCGTACAAAATATTAATCGTCCTTGAATTTATTCAAGAACGCTAATGAAAATTAAATTAAATATTTCTGCGTAATTATTTGTATGGATTCTCTTTGAAATCATGATCTGAATTTATGCGAGGTACTATTTAAATCAGTAAATGTTTTTTAAGTTGTATTAATCTGTGTTTTCTTGTACTTCGCTTTTAAACGACTGCCCAACAGTTTACGAGTAAAGAAGATAAACTCCTTACAAACTTCAAATGTCAAATTATGAGTTTAGTGATATTGCTATGTTTTTATCGATATTAACTTGATTAATCGTTTGAGAAACTTATATTTTTTTGTATTATTATAAAGAACGAACAAGTGAACAGGTGAACAACCTTATTACTTCTTTATTGTATTATGTTCAAGTTGCCTACATCCTTTCTCTATGGCGTCGAACACACACCCAAACACATACACACACTATCTCTTGTGATATTTTAGTAGCTAGATTTTTGACACATAAGGTCCTCTATTTATCACTATCATCGCCGTGGGGCCCTAATAGCTAAGAATTTAAATCCTAGACTAATATTTTGAGTCTCAAAAACAAAGTCTAATTTTATATAATCATAGTCTGTTTTATTTTAAGATAACCCAATTACGTCAAGGAGCCATTATAATATAATAATAGAGAAAACCAAATTATAACAGAACATGTTGTTTAATGAGACGTGAAAAGGACATCGTAAGTCATTAGTACCGCAGCTGTTTGTATGAACGAACTGTATAAAATACTTTGAAATATTTTTTTGTTGGTTTCGAAAATCTTTATTCTGAATAATCTCCTATTTATTCAAATATATTAAAAATATAAATATGATTCTTCTTAACGTATTTTAATGCCTTTCAATTTTATAAAAGTTTGCCAAGAACGTTTTGATTTCAAAATTTAAAGAAAATCATTATCTCAACTATTTTAACAATTTTTTAAATAATAATAGTCAACAGTTATTGATATTATTTATTTTAACATTGCTAAAACATTCTGTTTAAGTATTAATTTTCAACTCGTCGTATTTGTGAACGACTATTTTTTATAATAATGAATGAAAGATAAACCCTCAGTACTGTGAAAATATTTTTAAAGTAAAAAAAAAAAGATAATATTGAACAGTTTGCTGAAGTGTGACGCTCATATGTGACCTGTAAGTTTCATCCAAAACATTGTTATGGAGGCGTCCCCTGTGAACTGAGTGTGGCGCTACACTTGAAAGTGTGATGCTTGAGTGGCAATATATTTTGGGAAGTGCCTTTCCACATAAAACGAAGCGATGCTATTTAAAGTGCACCATGAAAATACTTTTAAAATAATATGGTTTTAGATTGACTATATTTGAAATTAATGAGTAAAATAATTCCATTTTTATCTTACTAACTAATATGTAGGTACAAAAAAATTGAGTTAATATTTGCAAGGAGACAGACAAAGAACATTTTAATAAAACAAAATAACTAATAAGTTCACAAAAAAGCGCTTAATAATATTTCCAATTTTTCAATAAAGTTGGCAGAAAAATCGGGTTCAAGATAGATCAATAGTAGGTACGACATAAATCGAAAAGCGAAATAATTAAAAAGAGCCCTTCGTCAGACAAACGAATTGTGATGTCAAATTGTAAAGTAAGACCAGGCCTGATTTGACGAAATCCGTTACAAAATTAAGTAAGATTCCGTGTACCTTTCTTATTAGGTAAATGAAAAATGTAGTTCAATGATACATATAGTTATGTACTTAAAATGAGTATCATATTTTCTTAGTCCATTTATAATTTGTTACCAATAATGGCAATGAGTGTCAATTTCCGATATTATTGCTAGAACTCCTATGGCATATTTATGTCGCTACATTGACAACACCATAATATTAATATGTTAGGATACGTGGCTAAGTTTTATACTAACTTAAAAAAGGCTTTAAAAAACCTTTAAATATCAAAAATATACAATATCAGTATGATTAATTAATATACTAACAAATTTACCTAATCTTATACTTTTTCATGTTTCATCTTAATTTGTAGCCTACTTAATTCCTACTTTTATTTTGATTTTTAATTAATTTTAGAATTATTCAACACACAAGATATTTCTAGGTAAAATTTTATTTTTTTTGACATTTCATACGGATTTTGCTTTTAGAATAAAGTAATCATAAAATTGCTTTAATCAAAGTATCGTGTTCAGTTTGATTAGACGTTTAAAAATCATTGTACGTAATATTCGCTTCTGCGATAAAATACAAGTAATATGAACGCGTTCAATTTACTTCTCTGCTTAATTTTAATATACCTTATTAATTTTGTTGAAATATCCATAACTGCTAAATTACGGAATTACAGAAGAAACTTTTTAGGGCATTCACGTTCCTCTAACTACCATTTGGGACGAAGTAAGTTTCTTATTACTCTTTACAAAATAATATAAATGAAATTTATAATTAAGACTATATACTATTAATACAAGTAGAAGTTATTGAGTGTATTGCAACATTTGTCTTGAATAAATGAAGACAGCGATTTTAAGGATATCATAATTGCATAAAAAACATTTAAATTCATTACCATTTACTGTTTTTACGCATTAATGTGAAAAAAGTGTGCATCCTTGGTTCACAGGGTCCGGGCCAGCTCAAACAAAATTCTAATCATGGTAGCTAACAGACTAGACTGTATATTTATAAACCGCTGTTGTAAAGTTTCAGCTGGACTAGTAAATTATATAAGTAGTAGATAGTAGTGTTTATTTTATTTTTTGTAATTTTGTATATGAGTCTTGTTACTTAAATAAACAAATTATTATTATTATTATTAAATCACTGTTTTAACAAATACTTCGTCAACAGGTATCAACTGTGAATTTCATAGTGAAGGCAGACCAAATTTTAAAGTATAAAATCATGCTTGAACAATTTCAAGCAAACAGCATTGTATAAAAATATATTATTATAATTATTATATGTTGATATAAAATTGATGATTGTTTTTCATAACATTTTTAAGAATTTTATTACAAATTGATAATGGATATCTACCTACTTATCTATTTTAAAATAACGCCGTTTTTAATAAATTAACTAAGAGATTAAACTCTTTTATATCTTTAACTCTTTTAGGAAACTGTTAAGAGTAATATGCATAAATATTTCGATTTAATTGCAGATTTTCACGCGAGTGTAAGGGTCTGGAAATAAAATAATCATATTTTATGTATTTTAGGATATTCCGAAATCATAATAATCTGTAATCATGAAAGGTATTCCGAAAAGAGTATTTTTTCCTTACCGACTTCCTTTTGTTCTCAGATGGTTTTTGGGTGAAATGTGCCAACGCCCGCGGCGTTTGCATAAGAAGCAGAGCCTGTCCGTGGGACAAGATAATACCGGACAATGATAAATGCTTGGAATATAATAAGAACTTTGTCTGCTGTCAGGTGGCACGTGTACGAATGCCAGTTGATATTTTTGACATGTACAAATAATTTGAAGGTATAAATTTAGTATTTTGATATGACAAAATACAAACGCAGATGAACAAAAGTCTACCTTAATATACCTTTTTTTTAAAAGTGTATCAATTAGATTCTGTAATTCTAATAAACCACTAAAGAAAGCACAAAATTTTTATTTAATCGATAAGTGCCTTGATGCATTTATATTTTACATTTTCAAATTTCGCGAGTAATTGGCGAAACGAACACGAAAGGCAGTGGATGCCATATTACTTTGTGGTCATGATGTCAGTTAGCTGAGTAAACAAATGTTATGTTGGTTACGAATATAATAAGAGTACAAAGTTAATATACGCTAATTTCATCAGTTTACAATTGAGACTATTTAGTTTACACAACTGTGTGACGTAATAACATGGCGGCTACCATTTCATGGTGTTCAAAAACTGATTAAGAAAACCGAAATTTTTTGAATTGAGTTTTAAAATTAATGTTGTTATTTTATAAAATAAAACTAACATTTTCTGACTGCGTTTTGCCTAATCCCAATAATATATTCTTAGATTTTTCTTATATAGAGTAAAATAGGTAAAGATAAATCAAATTGTAAAGTGTTATGCCTGCAATTACATTATATTAAACTGATAAATACAAGACATATACCATTATTTCATTCATATAAAATTGGCCTGGTAACATTTTTTCGATTTTTAGATTTATGTCTCATAAAGAACACGTTGTTCACTTATACAGAGATTTATGATATATTCATTTTAGTACTTATACAAAAACACCACAACTAATATACTGCAATTCACATATTTATTTAAATTAAGGTAATATAATATTGAAAATGAGAACTGACATAGTATGTCTGAGCGAATTCAGACATACTAAGATTTTTTTTAACTTTATAATAAATAATGAAATTGAACTCTTATTAATTAATATTCATCTTAATGGTGGTTGGCCTCTGATTGGGTAGCAACCACTGATCAAGAACGTAAGAAGCGGTTAAACTGCTTAAGCTTTTTTGTCTCTATGTGCAAAACCTCTCCTTAACATTATAAAATTATGTAGGGATATAATTTCCATCACACACTATATATATCTGGCGGTCCAAATAGTGTAGTAATTTCCTAGCACACATACCTTTCACCTCCAGCCTTCCATTTTGTTACTCGTCGCTGCTGCCTCTCTTTCCTATATGTCACTCGCGACTAAGTTAAAGTGCCTTCCATCAATCTCTGTATTTTCCTTTCAGTAAAAAACAAACGGTTATTGATGAGTTTGCGGAAAGTAAGATATTTCAACTTGCTAACAATGACGTTATATAGCAAATAGAATTGAGAGCTACAACAATTAATTACGTGTTTTCTTATATGTTAGAATAAACCGCATTTTATATAGATTTCTAGTAACTCGTTAGCAACTAACCTTTAAATAATGGATTAAATATTGTTACACAAAATAACTAAAAGGTATAAAAAATTTGGAGCGGCTTATATAATTGCGTAATGAAATACCGATTTCATTCATTAAAAGAAAAAAAGTTATGTAAATATAAATGGGTATATGTAATTACATAAATGAATACGTTCCTTTCATAATGTATTACAATACTTTTAAGACCTAGCATACAGGGGTGCATGTCAGTCACCTCCACGTGGTGAACCCTGGGCAACGGGGTCGACAAGTAATCCGATGTTTTCTCAGAGTGCCTGTCGACCGCGGCTGAGACTGACGCGACGGTAATGCCACGGGCCGTTCCTGGTACTTCTCTGTTCAGCAGAGTGGACTGTGCGAGCGGCTTTGTGGCAAATTGAAGGCGGAAGTAAGAAGCTGTCTGCTTTCTTTCTTTGTTTTATTTTGTTCTTCTTCCGTCTTGTTTCGTTTCGTTTTGTTTTCTTCTGTTTTTCATTTTGTTAATTTTGTTCTGTTTTATTTTCTTCTTTTATTTTCTTTCCTTTGTTATTTTATTGGAGGAACTCCCAATGGTGGAGTCAGTCTAGTCAGAGTTGGTCTCCGGGGTCTTTTTGGGCTGCCGGAGAAAGGAGGTGGGCGTGGCGGGTTCGCTCAGTGTCGGTATCGATGCTGGGTGGACAGACTAAAAGGTCACCGCCTCTCAAACTCGTTTCTCCATCCGGGTGTTGTGGACATGTCTCGCAGCCCGTGGTGGGACCGAGGGCCTTGCCTTAACCGGCTGGGCCAAGAGGAGACAACCTCAATAAAAAACATTAGTTTGTAGATCCCGTGATACCACCCTACCTCATGGTGTATACAGGGTTACCAAGGTACAGGGGGCACTGCCTTGGTGGACTTTTATTTCCCCCATACTCGTGGGACTTAATATGATGACAACAAACAAAACAAATCTAAAAACCAACAACCTAGGCGATCTTACGAAAAACATGGCGGTGGAGGCGGACGCCCCGATGGCGCGCGCCGAAACCAAAGACCCTGGCGTGTCTAAACAACTGGTGGTCCGATTGGAACGACTCTCAGAGTCAGACTCGTCGGCCACCAGCATGGTGACAAAACGTACCTAAACCTAAACCTAATAAAAAAAACTCTTATTATTTGATCTAATTTAACTTCACAAAATTATGTTTTGGTTTTAAAAAGACAGGTACTTTATGATTTTTATAATGTATTCACAGTCCTGCCATTGTTATATCGCCGGAGGGTCGGTCTGAGGTTGCGAGAGCGCTGTAATATTCAGCCTTTAGCCGCAGTGTTTTATTTAACCGCCGTACGCCTTCAATATTCATCACATTACCGACAGCACTCTTTGTTCTTGAATAAAATACACAACTCGCGTTTATATTCCAGCGGCGCCGCGCCCGTGGACTTAAGTCCCATCCCGGCGACTGGTGCTTACACTGACACCAAAGTTTGAGAATACAATTTATACCCGTACCATTTAACGATATATAAAAACAATAACTTACTATATTTTATATTAATTTATCGAACAATAACCAAGTGAACATTAAAATGAAAGAAGTTAATTAAAAATATATATACCATCACATATGTATAATCCTAAGCAGAGCGCTGCTTATATTAAAGTCAATAAAATATTCTAAAAATAAAAGTTTATACCCTTTGGGTAAAAGAGGTCAGCGTTTCCACTCCACGGCCGCGCATTAACCGCGTTAAACGTTCCACTCCGTTGACAATTCTGAAATGAAAAACTTTGAAATGAAAAAGAAACATAAAGTGACATCCATTACGAGGCGCCAAGTAAGGAACTTATAACAAGGGTGCTGCAAAATGGATATTTGCCGAGTCAGTCAGTGAGAGCTCAGCGCGAACGACTCGGAACGTGACTTCACTATATTACGATTTTTGACCTTTTTCATTTTACCTAGTTCTTATTTCAAATATACAGACCCAGCTGCATTGCATACCCTTTAAAAATACATAAAATATTTAAAAAAAAAATCAAAATATTGAATAAGATTCAAATTTTTATATTATTATATTTATATTATTTTTATAGATTTAGCCGTTTCTATAAATTGTTACTTATAAATGAACTATTTTAATATTCATGACATTCTAATTATAATTACGCGTTAAAAATGAAACTCGTTATTATTATAATGTCTTTGGACTGGAATAATTAGCAACTTTGAAAATTGTAAGTTTTGGAATTCTTTAGAAAGTATCTTGATTACTTTCTTGAATTGTACTAATTTTTTGTTGACTTAAGCTTATTATAAAAACTTTTGACACAGAACACAGCACATTTGATATAAAAATAAATATAAACCCATTAGATAACTTAGATACTAGAAAAAACTGACTGTATACATAAAATACCCATTGTATTTGCACATTACAAGTAAATATATGTATAAAAATATTTTTTTTATAAAATACATCATTTAAATCATAAATTCCAACAAATAATAACAACCATATGCTGTTATTTAAAGGAGTAACATGAAACTGGCGGCATAATCGTATTTACTCGGACAAGCTATAAATCACCAGACTAACGCGATTTATTGCTGGAGATCCACTTGCGCCCAACTTTTTAGTACCTTTGCCACACGAAAATGATATACCATAAATAATAATGAATATTTAAACATAAAGTTGCCAAATACTGCCTGAATTTAACGCACACTATATATGCATAAAACATTATCCTATAAAATATGATACAATCTGTACAATAATAGTCAGTTTAAAAAAAATTGTGCTTCAAATTCATAATAATATAATATAATAATAATAATAATATTCTGGGACATTATTCACGCACGGCCATCTGATCCCAAACTAAGCAGAGCTTGTACTATGGAAACCAGACAACTGATATACTACATATACTACTTTTCTTTTGTAAATACATACTTATATAGATAGTTACACCCAGACTCAGGACAAACAGACATGTTCATGCACACAAATGTCTGTCCTGGGTGGGAATCGAACCCACAACCTTCGGCGTGAAAGGCAAGTATCTACCAACCACGCCAACGGCCCATCAATTATTATTGTTGTTTGATGTGTTTGGCTTTAAGTCCAGGTATGTTAAATGTTTTACTTTGAGAAAAAATCCGTGTTCTTAGGAGATTCAATGTCATTTATAAAACAAAAACATAATCGATTTCTTGAAGAAATAAAGCATTCAAAAGAATACTAGATTGTCGCACAATATCAGCCTCAATCGTAATTTTGTATCTTGTTAGTATTACGACCACGAAACCCTTATCTGTGATTCCAGTCACGACTTCTCCAATGTTTTAAGACTAAACAAAATATAAATATTATATAGAAAATAAAAACATTATTTCTTATTGTTGTTTTGAATTTGACATTTACGATAATAAGCTCAAATGCACATAATAGGCTAACAAAGCTGAATAAGCGTCAAAGACAAATTACGATTGTTAATATTAATGATCTAGTCATGGTAATTGATTGATTAGACAATCGTTCACAGTTATTAGTAGTAATAACGGAGTCAAAGGGCTTAACCATAGTGGAGTGCTAACTATAATTAGAATGAAAGTTAGATTAACCATATAGGCAATTTAGGCGTAAGTACCCCACTCACTTAATCCAAAAAGGTTCATTCGAAGTCCCAATAAGTAAAACGCAAATTATCTTCATAAAGTACGTACCCTAATATATATTTAATATCAACGTATATTAATAAAATTAAGTTAACGTTAGTAAACTTGTCATATAAAGTTAGACAAGGAAAGGTTTATATAATCCGTATGTATTAAGTACGGACCCCACTTATAGACAATGATTTAAAATTTGTCTGAATTATTGCCCTTAAATTTTAGTGCAGTTATTTTATTACAAAAAAATAATCCTATAATAAATATAATGAAAACGTAAAGATGTTTAGTATGCAATTATTATTAACAATTTTTGACATACGCAAATAGGTAAACAGTAAGGAATCACAAAATGCCAACGATTTCAATACGACGGTAATATCGAGTGACGAGGAAAGAGATCCACCAGAAGAGACCCCGCCAAAGAAGAAAGCGGCGCCCAAGAGAAAACTCATGACTGTTGACAAGGAAAAGGAGAAACCTAAGAAGAGGCCGGCCAAGGTGATGCTCAGTCAGGACAGCGATGATGACAGCATATTCGATAGTAAAAAGGACAAGAAGAAATCGAATCCAAAGAAAAAGGTTAAGAAAATGAGCAGCGGCAGCGAAAGCGATGACAAGAAGTGCAACTACAGCGACGCGGACGACTCCGACTGAGCGCTAGCACTGAGAGGCCACTGTACATTGCAGCAAACGGTTAAATATATGAAGGAAACCCCGTGAGTGTGAAACACGGAGTTGACATTTTTATGAGATTCATATTGAGTCTTTGACTGTTCGATGATTTTCGTATTACTTATAAAGAATAAGTATTGTGTTGGTTTTATTTTAGTTAATTACGAATAGGCACAATTATATTAATATTAATATAGAAGTATCTAACCTTTTTTAATGTTAGTTTCGTCTGGTACGTTACGATAAAATTTATGACGTTTTGACTATTTTACTCCAAAATTTATCTAAATTTTTACAAAACGTTGTATAACTTCTAAATTTTTTGTACATTTTCCTTTCATTTCTAAAAAATCTCTCTTTTGTGTTCGTTTTTTTGACATTCATCCTACTAATAATAGTTTAGGTGATTGAATCATTTTAAAAATTGTAATAGTTTAATAAAGAATCTCCTATATTTTTAATAATGTATGACATCTGTAAGAAGTTATGTTATGTCCAGAGGGTGGATCTACCAGTTATCTGTCCGATAGCTGGTTGGAATCACTACGGGTACGCGACCCCGGACTGCTCTAGCTACTAGTGTCACATTCCTGTATCTTGCGTGATCACAGTATCTTTATCCCTCTCCTTGATACGCTGTTTCCCAAAATTATCCCAGCGTCACGCCCATACTCCCACGTCCCACGTCCGACGGCGGCAGAGACGTCAACACCGAGTCTCTAAAAAAGAAGGAAAACTAATATTAAACCCGGAGCGGTGCCTTCGTTTAGGCGTAAGCCAGTTACCTGCGGCCAAACCAGCACCACACGTATTGACTCGTCATTCCTGCGGATCCTGCTGGGGAGGAGGAGAGGGTGGCATGGGTACTGGGCAAGCCCGTGTTGCCATAAAGTCACCTGGCCCAGGCGTAGCAGCATCCACGGAGAGGACACTTCGCTCACCTGTCTAGCAGGTGGAAAACAACACGGAGAGTGGCAGTCACCGGTTATAAGTCAGCACGAATAGGCGTAAGTGCGGACGCCAGGGGCCACTCTTGACAGTAGGATGATCCATCGTAAATCCATTGATCAGCTACCGCCTGGTTTAAGTCGGGCAGCCCCCGATCAATAAGGTACTGATCCGCCTCAGCGTTAACTTGTTTAGCCTGGGTGAACGGAACACAAGCCTTACAGCTAGACGTTGACGCTGTGACATTAACCACTTGCTCAAAGGAACAAAAATCCCAAAACCCACAACGCTGCTTACATGCGCTTTGCGACATGGAATGTCCGAACGATGGGGACAGGCTTCCCGAACACCTACGGAAGCTCCGATTGCGCCCAAGAACTGCGCAAAACTTACAGTATCGACGTGGAGCTTAAAAGGCTCAATATTGATATTGTAGCCTTACAAGAGACCAGAACTGAAGACGAAGGGTCTTTGCGTGAAGCTAACTACACTTTTTACTGGAAGGGCAAAAGTTCCTTGGAAACACGAGAGCGTGGTGTAGGTTTCGCGGTTCGAAACCATCTCATCAACGCCATAGAGACACCTGTAGGTGTTTCCGAGCGGATTAAGGTCTTGCGTCTTAACACAAAAAGCGGCTTTGTCACGCTAATTTTCGCTTACGCACCGACGCTTAGTTCAAAACCTGAGACCAAGGATCAATTCTACGGCCAGCTCGATGAGACAGTGCGCAGGGTGAATCCAACTGACAGACTGCACATTTTGGGTGACTTTAATGCCCGCGTCGGTCAGGGCACATCAGCCTGGCCTGAATGCACGACACGGACAACGATTGTTGGAGTTTTGCTCAAGGCACCAGCTGTGTGTTACCAACACCTTTTTTAAAGGCAAAGTGATGCGGAAAGTCTCGTGGATGCATCCTCGATCTAAACACTGGCACCAATTAGACCTTGCTCTTACAAGAAGGAGGGATCTACGGGAAATGCTCCACACGCCGGCGTTTCACAGTCCCGAGTGCGACACCGATCACAGCCTCGTTGTTACTAAAGTCCGACTTGTCCCTAGGAGAGTCCATTCTTCCAAGCCACTCGGTCGAAAAAAGATAAATATTTTCAAGACTCGTGACATGGAAGTAGTCGAGTCATTTGGGGAACTCGTCTGCGAAGATGTTGCAACTTGGGACAGTACGACATCAGCGCGAGTCGAATGGGAAAAAGTCAAGTCTCTTCTCACTGACACTGCAGGCAAGGTTTTTGGCTATCAAAATGCAAAATCTTACGACTGGTTTCAAGAAAACGAGGAGCACTTACGTACCTTGATTGACTCAAAACGCTAATTTTCGCAAATTTCCGCTTTAAATTTTCGCCTTAACCCTTGCGATGCGACGCGTGAAGATCTCACGAAGGCAAAAGCCTCACTCCAGCGTAGCACGCGTTTCTTTGTAAATGCGTATTGGACAGAGCTTTGCCAAAGCCTCCAAGCGTGCGCAAACGCGGGGTGTACGCGGGCATCAAAAGAGCTCTTGGACCTACTCCAAAAAAGACGGCACCTCTTAAGGAAACTGACGGTTCTGTTATAACAGACAGCACCCGTCAGATGGCAAGATGGGTAGAATACTACAAGGGGCTCTACTCATGCCCAGTGGATATTCAGCCAGAAGCAGTGGAGCTTGTCCCGAATCTGGCAACTTGGCACGAGCTAGACGTTGCACCTACAGTAGAGGAACTTTATCTGGCCGTCAAGAAGCTCAAATGCGGAAAGAGCCCCGGAAGCCCCCGATGTTGTCACCGAAGTCGTCAAGCTTGAGTACCTCTTGCCCATCCTTCATAACCACCTGACTAAGTGCTGGGAAGAAAACTACGTCTCTCAGGATATGCGAGATGCTAACATCGTCACTCTTTATAAAGGCAAATGCGATCGTGGCGACTGCAACTGTTACCGCGGAATATCTCTTCTTAGCATCGTCGGTAAAGCCTTTGCCAGGGCCATTTTAGGCAAACTACAAAGGCTCGCCGACCGCGTGTACTTTGAGGCACAATGTGATTTTAGGTCCCAACGGTCAACTGTCGACATGATATTTTCACTCAGACAGCTACAAGAAAAGTGTAGGGAGCAACATACCCCCCTAGTCATTGCATTTGTAGACCTAAACAAGGCTTTTGACTCCGTGAGCAGAGAGGGGTTGTACTCGGTTCTTGTCAGAATTGGATGCCCCCCAAAACTCCTAAGGATAGTGCAATCGTTCCACGAAGATATGGAAGTCACCGTCCTGCACAATGGCAACACATCCACGCCATTCGACGTACGCCGTGGTGTTCGTCAAGGTTGTGCACTGGCCACCACCTTGTTCGGAATATTCTTCTCAGTGCTTCTGAAGGTTGCTTTTGGAGATGAACAGCAAGGCGTCCACTTACACACGCAAACCGATGGTAGGCTGTACAACATCTCAATGCTCAAGTCCAAACGCCACAGGGAGGACCTATTTGTAGACAGTCTCCTCTTCGCTGACGACGCTGCCTTCGTTGCTCATGACCAAGCTCAACTCCAGAGTCTAATGGACAAATTTGCCAGAGCGTGCGACCTCTTCTCAATGTCCATAAACTGCAAGAAAACCGTTATTTAAGCACAAGGATGTTTAGAGCAACCAGTCATCTTGCTTAACGGCGCACCCTTACAGGTGGTTAACAAATTTTGCTACCTTAGGTCGCATTTGTCGAGCAATCTCTCGCTTGATGCAGAGATCGACTTCCGCATCGGCAAAGCAGCCTCTACGTTCGGGAGGCTCTCTACAAGGGCTTGGGATAACAGACACCTTACGGTAAAAACGAAAATGCTTGTTTACCAATCATGTGTCTTAAGCACACTCTTGTATGGAGCAGAAACGTGGACAACGTACGCAAAACAAGAACACCGACTAAACTCATTTCACTTGCGCTGTCTTCGGAACATTCTGGGCATCAAATGGCAGGATCGCTTCTAGGCGAGGCACAGCTGCCTAGCATCATGGCCATTCTCAAAAAAAACGGTTACGGTGGCTGGGACACGTGCATCGAATGGAGCAGACTCGTCTTCCAAGGCAAATACTACTGGGAAAGGTTGTGGATGCAAAAAGATCTGTTGGGCGGCCTATGCTCCGTTACAAAGATTGCGCTAAGCGTGATATGGTTGCGTTTAACATCCCTAGTAATCGATGGGAGGAACTGGCAGAGGACCGTGCCAAGTGGCGACGCCTTATTCACGAAGGTCAATCAAAGCATGACGATGCCTGGTTTAAATTACTAAAAAAAAACGCACTAGGCGTCATGAGCGGGCTTCAAGCCTCCGCCCATCTGGGGGCGCATACACTTGTCGGAAGTGCGGCCGAAGGATCCTCTCTCGCATTGGTCTTTTCAGTCATGAATGCAAGTGCCTTCGCGATGCCGCTTAAATCATCTGTCAAAGATGCAGAGGCCTATATGATGATGAAGTCACAGACATTTAGATATAATGTCAGACAGTATAACTCATAACACAATAAGTCAGATGTCGATATATGTATTTTCAAATAACTTGCTAAATTTAACTCTTATGTTGAACTTTTTAAGGTGTACTTTGTTGGCTAATAACAATTGATATCTGTTTTAAAATTTGTCTTTATTTTGTTATTATATAGTTTCTAGTAGTATTGTAATATTACTAACACTTATATTTCATTTTATTTTCATTATTATTTTAGATACTTGTGTTATTTTTACAAGTCGTGGTTACATGGTTACGTGGTTGGTGGAAGCCGAGATGGCCCTGTGGTAAGAACGCGTGAATCTTAACCGATGATCGTGGGTTCAAACCCGGGCAAGCACCACTGAATTTTCATGTGCTTAATTTGTGATTATAATTCATCTCGTGCTTTACGGTGAAGGAAAACATCGTGAGGAAACCTGCATGTGTCTAATTTCACTGAAGTTCTGCCACATGTGAATTCTACCAACCCGCATTGGAGCAGCGTGGTGGAATAAGCTCCAAACCTTCTCCTCAAAAAGAGGAGAGGAGGCCTTTAGCCCAGCAGTGGGACATTCACAGGCTGTTACGGTACGCTTACGGTTACCTATAAGTATGGCAACTTTTACTCTTAGACCTATTAGTTTGTAAACTTTTAATTTATAATTATTACTGTATGTCATGATGGTGATCCTAAATAAATAAATAATATTAATAATAAAATAATTTACATATGCTTTACACCCGCGCTCTTATTATGGCCTATTGAAAAAAGTAATAATGCTACTTTGCAAGCGTACAAAACATAAACGCCGTTAACATTCATTCCTCGATGAAAGAAAAAAACAAATATTATAAAAAAAAATACGGGAACAGTAATAACTCTAAAATTCCCAGCTCACTACTGTGACTTTCCTACTTTTAGGTATTAAGATCCGTTCAACTATTTTTGCAAAATATTTATTAAACTTACGAAATTGTCTTAATAAATTTTCAATCATTACATTTTAAAATGAAAAAATATTAAACATATTTAAAAAAAATTAATTATATCAAAATGTCGAGATGGCTTAGTGGTTAGAACGCGTGAATCTTAACCGATGATCGTGGATTCAAACCCGGGCAAGTAACACTGAATTTTCATGTGCTTAATTTGTGTTTATAATTCATATCGTGCTTGACGGTGAAGGAAAACATCGTGAGGAAAACTGCATGTGTCTAATTTCATTGAAATTCTGCCACATGTGTAATCTACCAACCCGCTTTGGAGCAGCGTGGTGGAGAATAAGCTCCAAACCTTCTCCTCAAAAGGGAGATCAGGCCTTAGCCCAGCAGTGGGACATTAACAGGCTGTTACTGTTACTGTAATTATAACAAAATACGTAAGGTAAGTAAGGTAACAATGTAAAAATTTATTAAATAATTTATAAAAAGAATATAAATAGAAATTATAGAGTGAATTTAACAATATTAAAGGATACTTTCTTAGGTAAAGTTTATATCTGCATGTGATATGAATGAACATTCGTACACCGGTCTAGGTATTTCTCCCCTCGCTGAAAGCATTGCAACTCACGTAACTATGTGTATGCTCCCGTAGCATAATAGTGCATAATGTTAAAGTTAGGGTAAGAGCAGATACAAGTTAAGATTACGTTTTTCACTTACAATTATTAACAGGGCTAATTAATATTTAGATCATAACTTCAATACACGAATTGTGAAACGTGGTATTTATACAAAACAACTATGGTGGTATATAATAAAAGGAATATATATACAGATAGAAACACAAAAAGCCTGATGGAAATATTTTTGGGCATATCATGTAGTATTTTGTTATTTAAAGGTAATGTTATTTGACATAGGTATTTGTGACAATAATCTATTACCACGGAATATGTGTTTTTTTCATGGGCTTAAACTTGTGTGAAGCATTAGTGTATATAATGCCGTTATTGATTTTATAAATTATGCTTTACTTATATTACTTATTTACTTTACATATAGTAATTGAGACTATGATATAAAAATTAATACGACTGCCTTATTCATTTTAAAAAAATGTCTCACGTCTACACCACTCGTAACCATGTTACAGTTAGCAAGTTTGCGGTGGAACTTCAGGATTGTGGGATTCAATTTACGACCGTCGTTATGTACGGAACGTTTATTGTAATTAACGAATTGTAGGAAAGCTACAAAAATTAATACGGAAGAGTCATAGTTCGCATGTATGGAATTGTTGAATTTGTTTTCGAATTCCAACTCATTACAGCTTAAATACAATTATTTAAAAATAAGTGAAAAGTGTGAGCGTAAAATAAATTAAAATTTTTAATATTGATTATAATTATGAAATTAAAAATAGACTAAATTGCAATAAATAAATATAATAACTTAATAACATAGCATTGAGGAGAATCACCAACAGCATTGCAAACAGTCATTAATTAATATTATTTATTTAGTCTGAGTTGCAAACAAGAGTCTATAAAATTAACCTCATTTCCTGAATTATTTACTCTGAGAACAAAAGAGACGACTGTACGTTAAAAACTGGGCTAATGAGTAAGCCCATTTTTTTATGTAGCAGGTAAGCGCTTCTCTAACTACCATAACTCGTAACTTCAAATGTTAAATGTTCGTGAATTATTTACGTTTATGAATATTTTGCAAATATTCACCTAGATTGAGCATGTTTAAGCGATTAAACAGAGAAAATATGGTGATATTTAAAAAGCTGGAAGAGATTTCTTGTGTGACATGTCTGTTGTTAAAACACAAATGTATTATTTACGTACTCAGATATGATATTTGAAATAGAAAAGATTTATTTAAATATTTTCTATACTCTGTCATGTAGAGGGCTCTTGGGTGCAAAGTATTTTATGTTCGAGTGGAGCGGTGATGAGCATCGACAACGTTGATCGATTGTACGCTCCAATAATTCTGATACACTACGAACCTTTGGCTTATATTTATAAGTAAAAACTGATATATTTTATTGTAAATGTTTTTGTTGCCTACGTCGGAAAGTACAACATTTATAAAAAAATTGAATCGTATTTTGGACTAAACAAGACTTGGTAACATAACAACAATTAAATCAATAATGCAAAGTTAACAAAACAATACAGTCTGCTAGATTTTATATATAAATTATAATATCCAGTTACTTTTATATTTCAGTTTTGTAATTTACTCGTTACCTGTGGCTCGTTTATAACTTAACGTCACAAATTCTCTATCACTGTACTTCTATAAATATGTTCTTGCTTAATTTTGTAAACCAAAATACGAATGATTCATTAAACAAATAAATAGATCAACATTAAGTCTGTATAATCCTGAAAAATTGTAGATCTATCGAGATAAATAACAGCGTGGGTCTATCCTAATCTGTTTGAATTTTCCTTCTATTCATATAAATTCGGTTTAAATAAGCTTGATATATGATTCGGTTTAAATAGCTACTTGTCCATGTTGATATATCCATTGTTTATGACCTCAATATATTAAAACTATACTTGAAGTTAATTTTTTTTTAATTTATGTCACAAAACAAACGAAATATAGGCCATGTCTTAGTGAACGGCTTCCTTCGTCAATAAGCAATGGTGGCCTAAGAAATATAAAATATTGCCTATGTATAATATTGCGTGATATTGCGGAAACGCTCAATATATAACGTACATTCATTGAAAAAAATTAATAACTCTTGGCTAAGTCAAGAAATTATACCTAAGAAAATTAATTTGGCGCAACGCATTAGCATCTGCAATTCACATCTGAAACGCAATGAAATTAATCCATTTCTGAATAGACTAATTGCTGGTGACCAAAAGTAGATAGTTTTTAAAAACATAAATCGAAAGAGATTCTGGGTGATGCAAGATGAACCAGCCCAGACGACACCAAAAGCAGAGATTCGCCAAAAAAAGATTATACTGTCAGTCAGGTGGGATTATAAAAGAATTTTCTGCACTTTAAACTTTTACTAAATATCCAAACGGTCAATTCAAATTTGTACATTCATAAACTCGCCAAACTGAACGATGCAATTTAAGCCAGAAATGGCAAATCCCAAGGATTTTGTTTTCCAACAAGATAACAAAATGGCGAAACCCACACATCTTCGGTCACTTGCCAAAAAATATTTGATTGGGTTGGGATGTTGTCACAGCACCCCCGGCCTTCAGACTACCATTTATTTCGTTCGCTGCAGAACTTCTTAAATGGTAAAATTTTTGATAACGCTAATGATGTAAAATCACACTTAATTCAGTTTTTTGGTAGCACAGGTCAGAAATTTTATAAACTAGTATAAACTGCCTGAAAAAAAATCTAATTTTCATTCTTATTTAAAATCGGCAATCACTTTGTTGCCAACCGAATATTTAAAACATAATAGCTTAACTGTCTTTCCACAAAACTTATTGCATTATAGGGAAAACAAATAATTTCAAAGAAAATAAAAAATTTAAACTGAGCAGAAAAATCTTTTTAAGACTGAAATGTGCTAAAAATTTAGGTAACCAAATCTTAGGACGATTACTAGACAATAAAGCTGTAATTACTGGACCCCGAGGAATTAAGTAGAGATAAGCGATACGCTACCAACATATAATTAATGTGAAACGAGGGTGAGCTGCTTATATAATTAATAGAGTGGAATTCAAAGCTCAGTTTATTTTAGTCATAGAATTCAAATAATGGCGTTTATTACATTTTCTGCGATCGCAACAAAAGCTGTATATAAACAATTTAAAATAACGGTCGTTCTTTTCGGTTCGCTTTTTACAGATTTTTTTTTCAACCAAACGATCGTGAATTTTATTACTGTTGGTAAAAACCTTTGTTTTGAAACATAATAATAAAGAAAGTAGAGTTATTACGAGGAACACCCATTTTAGCCAATAGTTTATATTTAGAATTTTTTATATATAAATAAATAAACTTAATAAATAAGTAAAGGAATTTAGTCTGAGTCAAATGGTAAGTTGATAGTGTGCGACGACCGAATCACACCCGCACCGATTACTTTTATTTTTACTTTTGTATTGTCCGACAGCAACACATTTTCAACATCCCAAGTGTTCTCGACCCGTCCCAGTTCGACCCGAGTCCGTTTTACCTCAAACGGAAATAAGATTCCGCGACTGATATAATAGCTTTTCACGGACTACGTTATGCAAGTTATGAAATGGGTAAAAACTCTTTAAGAATTTTCCGTGGAACAATCTCTATATTATACACATTTAATACCAGCTCTTTTGTTAAAGAGATGAATACTTTTTGTTTTTATGACGAATATGTGGGTGCAACGCTTTTACAACTTTTTTTAGATTTTTATACGTAAGCACTATTGTATTTTCATTAGTTAAACAACAATGGACAAAGGAAATAATTTAAAATATAAATAGTACGTTCACTCTTCTTTATAACAAAGAGGTAAAAAATAATAATAAAAATATGGTTTTAAAGTAAAATTTCATTAGCAAGCGAATGTTTTAAAATTCGACCCGCGTTCGGTCGTGGAAATACAATCAAGCGTGAACTTTGCATACCAGCGTCGACGAATTTACATTTTAGGTAGGCAGAGAACTCTTTATCTTCGTGGAAAATAATGCAAATCACGATTAAAGCTGTCATTAAAATGACTTTTTGTAAGATATTCTAGTAACGGAGTTCATGGCAGTTTTAATAATAATACTATTGAGAATAATTTGTAATGACTTAATTAGGCTTGCACTGAAAATCAAGAAAATAAAATTAAGCATATAACCTTCTATATGTATGTATACGTTTCTGTTTTAGCAATTTGTATTCTTTTGCTTTAGAATTATAGTAATTTGAAAACTGTATCATGAATGATAATTAAAGTATTTCAAAATTTAAAATGATTATCTGTATTATTTTTAAAAAAATATGATGTAATGTGGACGGCATTATAATTGTAGTTTAATTTTACGTAAATTAAATATTAATAAAACTGACATATTATATTATTAAAAATCTTCACACTAACCACCGCTTTGGCTGTCTATCAAAACAAGCCACAAAGTATATTTTAGTGAATTATTATTATTAAATTACTTTATATTTTAATCTGTTCATTAACCACACCAGTAACCACAACGAACATATGTTTTTTTAGGTTTCGTTTATAATTTTTCTTGTTCTCCGTTCGAAATACAAACATACTTAAAAATATGTAAATGCATTCAGCCAGAATTTGAACATTTAAACATATTCAGCAATATTAATTACCTTTTTCCTCTGTAAATTTTTTTTTTACAATATTTGATGTTGGTCATTGACCTCATCCAGCAGCATCTTAGTTAAGCCCTTTAAAAATCGTGCCGGAATGAATGTCGAGATGTAGAGCGAGCGTTGACCGGTTAAATTGCAGGAGGCGTACGAGCTTTCTGAGGGCCAGTCAACGTGAAAAATTCATTTCGCTTGCAGACTTGTTTTATTTAAGACTTCGCGCACTGCGGCATATTTAAATATTTAGTATCAGCGAGGGCTAGGTAAAATCGTCTCCAATATTGATGAAATAAATTATTCGTTTCAATATAATTTAAGTTTTTTTGAATATAATTATAGATATAAAACCAGTTTGTTCGTGTATTAGAAAGATTATCAAATACTGTGTATATCTGATTAACAGATAAAGGTTAAAATATAATTTAGTAAACAGTATGCACAACATTTTTTTAAACTAATAAAATTCAGTGTGACTGCAAACTATAGTCAGAATAAAACTACGAACGCGAAAACTCAATTATATCATATATGGACTGCATCATAACGAAGGATCAATATGACGTCAATCACGTACTAGAATTTTAGATGAAAAATTGCTGTTAAATAAGATTTCAAAACGATTTCTTAATTAAATTATTCTTCTTTTAATTCTTTTTAAATTAAATTAAGGTAATATATTTTTAGGGTTTCTATGTATTAAATTTGCCAACCAACTTTATTGTTCTTCCGTCAAAATAATCTGCTCGTAAAAATAGCTTAAAAGGGATATGTATGCGCGCTCTTTTACGAACTTTTCCTTTTAAGGAAGAACCTCGCATAAAAGTATAATAGACATTAAATTTCAACTTCACAGATAGAATTCACATTTTGACAATTACGGAAGTTTATCCTTATAATAATAACTTGAATTTTTATTTTCAGTCTGTTCGAAGAAATATGGCGTAGCTATTTTGCAGAAAAGGCAACAATTTAGAAAGTGGACCATTGATCTTACCCAAGTTGTGAACTAGTACTAGAAACTAGGAATTCGATTATATATTGTCGTGGTAATGTTCGTTTATTATTGTTATTATTAAAGCTTTTCATATTGTTTATAAGAAAAAGCTTATATCCAAACAACATATAAAAATAGTTTTTTCTAATTGCTGTTACTAATTCAAATAATAAGTAACCTTTACGTGGATATTAACTATATATTACCGTAACTGCACAGTCTTAGTCAATTGTATATAGTTCGAAACATATTCGCTCTAAGGCGAATATCAAATTGAGCTATTCCCATTGCACTCTTCCATAAAATAATATCGCTGCAGTAAATAAATCTTTGGAGTCTGCTATTATTTCCCTCGGCTAAATTTGAGTGCTTGTTAGTCAATAATAAGATTACATCTATCGAAAATCTGTGAAAGTGTATTTTAAACTTTCGAAATTTAGTCATATGTAGTCATATGTCGATATTTATTTTATTATTTAAAAATATTTTTTTAAGACTTAAGAAACTAATTACTAAAAATTAAATACCAAATTTCTATTTGAAAATGATAATTTAAATTTACCAGAAATCTACAAATCGAAAATTCAATAATTAATTCATTATGTAATCCAGTAATCTCAACATATTTAATAGTATAATAAAATAGTCATAGTCAAACAAAAATTTATAGCGATGAATGTCGTGGCACTTTTTTTTAATATAACTTAATTTGAGATAAGAAAAAACTATCTCTAACAAAAATTACCTCTATCTTTTTAGCTACCCATAAAAATGAACGGAGTCATAACATTTTTATGTTTTCAAATTCAACTATATTTCATTATTTTTTATCGTCACTTTATCCTTTGCCATTTCATAATGGCAATAAGTATATTGAGTATGAAGTAGGTACCTAATAAGTTACATACTTATTTTAAATAAAGATATAATAAAAAAATCGCCAACAAACGTCAAATGAGTAAAAATTACTAAGTATATTAAAAAATAAAGATCATAAAATTTTCTTTTTGTAATACGTCATATAAGTCCAGTTCAGACTTGGCAATAAAAATTATTCCGACAGTTATGAACAAAGTCACGTTTTGCGTCTTAAGTGTGAACGCGAATGCTCGCTGACTGGCTCGGCAAATATCCTTTTTGTATGAATCCTTTACTTCGAGAAAGCAATCTGATATTATATTTTTTTCAATTTTTTGTATCCGAATCGTGAGACTGCCAAGAGTTTACAAGGTCAAAATTCAGTGCTACTTTTCAGAATCGGTAAATCATTAATTATTTTATTGTGTGAAATTAATATAAACCTATTTCTGTTGATTTAATCCCTAAAATATATATATTTAAAGATAGTTATAGTTTTTTTTTTTATTTTACTTGTGTTTAGACCTTATCTATAAGATTTTTGTTAACAACAGACATGTTTTGTATAAAAATTTAAGATAATAATTAGCAACGCGAGCTGTACCAACCTAAGTTTTATCAGCGCAGCTGTTTTTAAAAAGATCTTAGGCAATAACGATATAATTATTAAATATGTATCGTTGTAGCTTTATATTCTTACGTATCTAATGATTTTTTACCACATGATAAATATACATTAATAATTATTGTTATTTTAACTTTTTTCTTTAAATAAAAATACTAAATGTATAATTCCGAAATGAGGATTTATTTTTAAGATTTGGATTTGTAATCTCCAGCCCAAAACGATTGTATAGGTTACCTACTAGGTGAACCCGCAGATTCGCGCGCGCGGAATTCAGTTTGTGGCCATATGACATGTTAATTATTTTATTTTAAGCAGTTAAATACCTACATTATTTTGTGTTTGGATAGATAAGTCTACAATATTTTTTATTTTCCCGATATGAATGTATACTCCAACTAAGATGCACAAGAGGCTTTAGCGAGAATTGTTTTATAAACGTCAAGTGTTGCTACAGCGATGGGCAGCGAGATGGAAGGGTGCAGTGGGCGTGCGCGCTGGGAAATTGCAATATCCGAAACGCCAGACACATAATATAACAGGCCGCTGGAAATGACATTTTTTTAACGTTAAAATATTGAGTAGATTTATAAGTATTATAGTCTACTTTTAGTAGTTTGTTGCTAATCCACTAAAAGTAGACTAAATATATAATTTATAATAACTTAGTTTTAAAAATTTAGAGATTATTCTTGAAATAAGGTAGTTGGTAAAAATAAAGATTGATAAATGGGTAATAGCTTGTAAATTGAGGTAAAATATCTTAAAAATTGAGATAAAATTAGCATGCTGAGTTATTTAATATTTATATAGATTAAAGAGCGCAGTCTTACACAAGTAATTGTTTATTTGGTTCTTTTAAAAATAAAATAACGACATGTTTATCTCAAAATAAATTGTACAAGACAAAACATATTATTAGGTATTTTCTTAACATACCTGTAGATCCTATCCAGTTAGCGTTACGTCGAGGAAATTAGGCCTAGCGGGAGATTGGATCGTACGAGCCGGCTTAACTAAACTTCATTAGCCAAGTTTGCATATCGGAGCTACATTGAATTATGACGTTACTCGTATATGGACGATGGCCAACGTAGATTTTTATTGTTTACATACGTAATGAGTGATTTCAATTGAAAGTAAAAACAAAAATGTATTTTCTTGTTATTGAATAGCTACTATAGGATTATTACACGTTAAGATTTATGTATTAATAATCTTAACCGACGATCACGGGTTCAAATGAGACAAGAAACAAAATCTTCTCTTTAACAAATAGATTTTAATAAAAATCAAATTATTTCTAAATAAAGTATATAGCCTTAAACGAATGTATAGCCTATATACCTTCTTTCTCCAAGAATTCGACCAGCATAATGCCAATCGCGAGAATCTGCTAATTATATTTTTACGCATGTCTGAACAATTTGTTTTTTAATTACAAAGATTTCCCGCGGACATCCGCGAATAACTCTTTGATGACGAACTAATTACCTAGTGTCGCCCAGTGGTCGAAATTCAACCATGATTCATTTAAAATTTTAGTTTGGACTTTATTAAGGTTCTATTGTCAAAGACTATACCTCTACAGACTTCACCAAGGCTACATAGTTAATTTGAAGCACAAAACTTATGTAATTTTTTTTTAAATATTGCGCTTCCTACATGTAATAATTACAATAACAGTGATTTTTAGTCAATTCTACACTTAGCCACAATTTTTTTTTAATACATCAAGCAAAAACGTTTAATAAATAAGTAAAGAGATGGAAAATAACTAAAATTGACTAACTTAGGCTTCGCGATTCGTGAATGCAACAAACTTTACAGTTCCAAAGATTCTTATTACATGAAGATAATGAAAAAAAAGGAGCAAAACATAATGGGTCCAATTTTCAGTATAGCTACTCCGCACTGTAACATACTACTGCTCCATCCTCGTGATTTTATATAGTCTATATATATAACCTTTTGATATTTATTGCAAAAAGATTTTTAAATTGGACTGGTAGATCTTTGTTTTATATACTATATATAAGTGGACAGACAAATAGACCATCTGATGGTAAGTGGACACCACCGCCCATAGATATTGGCGCTGTACAAAATATTCACCATCTTATACTGATTAAATAATCTCTCATTTATATGTGTGAATACTGTTAGTTATTAATTTCAGAATTTCAACCTATTCTTTTTCTAAGGAAAATAAAAAATAGACTTAAATGTGGAATTAAAAATGTTTAAAAGTAATTCTTGTTAGTTATTTATGTAAAATAATACAGTTAAATATATCTTTTATATATTAATACTTTATTATTTCTAACTAACTATTATTATCAACAAAATCACAGCACTTGTTAATATTACAACACAGTAAATAATAGTAAGTTAGACTTATGATAAGTATGCATATTCATTCATTAGTGTTTGTAAAAGCATTTCTGAATAAATTATTATCATTAATTTTCATGTAATATTTTATATAATTATTTACTGACATTACCTAATAATGATCAATAAAAAAATTATGATATATATAACAATACAAAAATGATTTTGTCATTGCATGTGTCATGTCATGTCATTAACCATTCAACTGATTAAGTTGAAACTTAGTCAAGTTATTGTTGATTCCTGCATGAAGATTTCTGGTATAGTACCATTAATGTACCATAGACTGCATACATAGCGGATTACAAAAACATCAAAAAGCATTGCAAGGTGCTCTTTAATTACACTTGTTCTATATCAACATAACATAATCTAAAACCAAAATTGGTTTAGCACCATTGCATAACATACTGCACAGATATGTACAACTTAATAGAATATTTGTGTAGATTTACTGCTCTAATTATTTAATCCTACATCATTATCTGCTACAACAAAGTTATGGGCACCCCCAGCATATATTTGTGTAATTTTTGACTTTGTTTCAACTGGTACTTGAGTAGGACATCTTATAAATTCTTCAGTACAGGGTAATCCTGTGTTTGCATGTTCATTCCAGCCCCAAGCCCAAACTGTTTGGTCAGTTGCCAAGCATATGGTATGTTCCGAACCTAATGCAACATCCTGTACTTGTCTGCTATCTGAAAGATAAATTACTAATTAAATGTGTAATAAATAAAAAACTATAGTAATTTATAAATATATGTTTACATCAATATTTATATCAGATGAAAATAATAAAATACCTGGCAATTTAATGTTAAAAATCTTTCCAGAAAATTCTGCATCTGTCCCCAATTGTGCTTTATTATTCCTTCCCCATGTAAGCAATGAGCCATCTTCCAACCATAATAAAACATTAGTCCAACCACTTAAAAGTTTTTTCACTTCTTTTCTTACACTTATATCAATTTTTTGTGGTATAAAAATTTTCTTATATTCTTGAGAATTAAGCAACAATTGGCCATGTCTGTTATCACCCCAAACATACAAAGCATTTTCCTCAGAGCACCATCCCACTGTATGATTCTGTCCACAAGCAATATGTGATATTTTGGTTAATTTAGGTATTCTTTGGAATCTATCTGAATTTAGAATGCCTTCACCTAATCCCAGTTGGCCATGCCTTCCACAGCCAGTTGTCCAAACCTCTCCTTTAGAATTAATCATAGCTGTATGTCTCAGCCCCATTGAAATTGCGCATACATTAACTTGGAGTCTAAGGGGTTCCACATATTCTCCAAAATGATCCTTTGGTAAGCCCAGCTGACCATGACTATTAGAGCCCCACACAAATAAGTAATGTTCATCTGTAACACCACAACTAAAGTCCCAACCACATGCTATATTTGTAAATGTTATGCCACTTAAACGCCATATGCGACTAAATGTATACACTTCTGTTTTGAGTCCCAGCTGTGTTTTAGAATTCCAGCCACACGAAAAAAGTTTTCCCTGACTGTCTAATAAGACAGAATGGGCGCCACCACACGCTATTTGCCTAATCTTGTCATAAAATTCTGTTTGCAATTTAGTAGGTTTCTCTATTTGTTCATTGGTTAGATCGAGACCCAATTGCCCATGAGAGTTAGCGCCCTGAAAGTTAAGTTTAATGTTAAAGCTGATTTTTGTTCTATGCAACATATTAATATTATATAAATAATAGTGTTTACCCATGTCCATATTTCACCAACAGGATTCATACTTATATTATGCATATTAAAAATATGGTTTGTGTTACATATAAAGTCTGTATTCTATACGCTATATAGAAATATTTTCATTTTAAATTTACAATTACTACGAAATACAAATAAACAACTATGAAGAATATTATTATAGATTCATAGCCATAAAAGAAACGACTGTCACTGTCAGTTTGAACATTATGTATCAAAATATGTCAACGAAACTTGAAAACAAAATCAGTGTTGCTACATTGAATAAACAAACTAATATAACAAATCACAATCCATACTCTTTCACTATTGTTTATTTTAGACATTCAAGTTATGTACAACTAACAATTTAATATGAAAATCGTATTAAATGTGTCAGTAAATATAATACGTGGCTCAGTGAATAGAATATACAAAATGTAACCAAAATTTGCTAGTTTAAATCAGCGCATCGTATGCAGCGATGAAGAAAAATATTTAAAATATAATACTGACACCTGTTGACCACCACTGACTCGCATTTGAGGAACTCGGTAAAATGATTAAACCTTTTCCTAGCTGTGAGACAATAATATAAGATCACTATGCAATACTTTTGAACAAGATTGATCCTTCTGCATTGCATTTTATGGTAATACCTTTAATGTAGTTATAATACGTTAACATTAAACAGTTTTTTATTTTTATTAGATACTACAGTTACAGTTAGCTACTACAGACCTAAATAACTAAAACTAAGAGCAATTGACGTGTACATAAGATATTTAAAAAAATAGTTGGAGTTGGTATACGACTTAAAACACACGGTTAGTAATTTTGCGAGTAGTCATATATGTAAGACATATCGTAAGTTTTGTTTTATGTTGTTCAAATATAACGTAAGTTTTATTGCCAGTAGCCAGACATAATATGTCTGTAACAATAGTTATGCATTTTCATTCGAATCGATCAAGCAATTTTTAAGACAAACCTACAGACAACATTATCAAAGAAAGTGTTAAATGTAAAATATAAAAGATGGTTCAGTTGAAACAACAAGTGGATCCTATCGAGGTTCAAATCAGGGGAAGCATCACTTAGTTTACAATTTTTCTTTCAGTAGAAGAACGAGACGTGCTTCCACTAGTGAAATTAAAAACTCGACATCTAAATTGTTACAGTAACAACCCGTGAATGTCCCACTGCTGGCCTAAGGCCTATTCTCCTTTTTTTTTTTTAGGAGAAGGTTTGGAGCTTATTCCACCACGCTGCTCCAATGCGGGTTAGTGGAATACACATGTGGAAGAATTCAGTGAAATTAGACACATGCAGTTTTACTGACGATGTTTTCCTTCACCGTCAAGCACATGAAAACTTAGTGGTGCTTGCCCGGGTTTGAACCCACGATCATCGGTTAAGATTCACGCGTAAACTAAGTAACACAAATCATTGTGGTGCACCGTACACGCCACCGTACTGTGTCTGTCTCCCGGCAGCGGCGCCGTGCCGTTACACGGTTGCCGGTGCCGCACCATAGACATGGGTCCACGCCCTAAGGCTTTGTGAAAGCCCGTTTGGGTAGGTAACACGCATTCATTACATTTTCTACCGCCTTACTATTATTGTGTCGTATTATCCACATAAAACATTATTTGACAAATGTTCAATTGAATACGAGTAAGAAAATCATAATAAATAATCATGAGGATTCACTTGATCAATCCCCATACAAGACACACATGAGTAGCCAGCAAATCAATACTTAAGCCAATATAACACACTGAAATCTGTCCTATAGGTACCTAATCCTTAAATAGTTCCTCTTATACCAAGGCTTTATAGCTAGTTTATTGAAATACGAATGGATTAAACATGGTGTACCTACACATTTCTTGATCTAAAATGTTAGTGATATTTTTTGTTTTGGATGATGTATCCATAAATGAACGAAGATTTTTTTAACTAAATTGTACTTTGCATAATTATAATTTCCTATAAATTTTAATAATAAGGCTTAATTTTGTTAGGCTTTTGAAATGAAGGTTACCTAAATGATGGTTGTTACTACATTGTTTAGTTAATTTAATGAAATAACTTTTATTTATTTCATCCTAACTAATATTATAAATGCGAAAGTGACTTGTTAATTCTTCACGTCTTAACTTCTCAACCGATAATCATTAATTTTTTCAAACATGTTTCTAGGGGCGAAGTACAGCAAAGACCGTACCTACAATCTGCAACACCGCACACGAGGGCGAAGTCGCGGGTGGAAACCAGTTTTTATCAGCTATTCGAGATTAAAACAAGATACCTACTTATCTTTGTATCATCACAATTTTGTTTTAGTTTATTTGCATTTTTGATATGTTGTTTTCCAGATTTTAGTTATAGATGACAAAACTTCGGAAGTATTTGTTTAAATATTCATTACAATATATCGTTTTGGTGTGGCAAAGGTAATAAAGAGTTGGGCGCACGTGGATCCCGGGCAATAAATCGCGTTAGTCTCGTGATTCATGAGCAGCCCGGGAATATACGATTATACTGGCAGCTCTACCATATAACGCCTTTGTGGCGTATAACAGAAGCCAGAACTATAGGTACATACAAAGGTTTTTAAATAAAACTAAAACTATTTTTCCTTAATTAGTATAATTGCTTTGTTGGTAGATTTGACATATTGGCTGCATTGTAATTCGCGTCTTAATAGTAAATAATCTTTAAGAAGCTCCAACTTCGATTAATACAATACTACAAAAAATTGAGAACGCGATATTGGAAAGCGTTAACATAATCCCTACTCCAAATTTTATATATATTTAAATTTTTAATAATTAATTTATGAGTGTATAATTAATTATTCTAAAAATATTAGAGAAATGTAAGTGATTTTACGATGTCAGTAGTATCTAAATAACTTTCATAAAGCTTTCTGAGCGCTGTTTAAATCAGTAAACTCGGTTTCAAGGAAACAAGAATGAGCGAAGCGCGTAACATCAATACCTACACGCAAAAAATATATCACATATTCACACAAATATTACGAGAGAATGAAAATATTTCATCGTCATTGTTGTTTTATGGTCAAAAAAAAAGTTCTAATTTTGAAACAGTAAAAAAAATCTTATATAATTTTACATTAATCTTATGTTACTTATGTGGACTAAACGCTTCTAACGTTCTTTTATCGGTTGAAAGATATCGCCCTATAAAACGTATTAGAGCTTATTTGATATTCTTCTCTTTGCAATTCTTTTATTCCTCCGATTTAATTAGGTGCAATTAAAAGTAAAATTAAAAAAAAAAGCGTTTATTTAAATATCCCTACAAATCCAAATTAAATGAAACTAATCTTGTCGTTAATATTTTCCCATTTTTTTTAAACATAATCTGCTGCGGACTTTTCTGTAAACATTTTGTTGACCTATAAGTTCGCTTCGTACGCGCCTGAATCGACTTTTCTCTCCGAATTCGTCGGCATATCATCGAATCGGCATAAATAAATATGCATCACTATACATCACATTACAATATAGCTAATCTTCGAAATGAAGCTATAAACTAAATAAATAACAAATTTCCATATCAATCGGAATAGAAATAAACATTTTCTTGTTTTTTTTAATAAGTAATAACGCATTTCATTAGTTCGTATAAGGCTGAGGTTTTTTATTTTCAAGCCGATCGCAGTACTTGTAATACAAACTTTACAATCAATAGGCAAGTGTAATGCTTACTTAGATTTTTGAAAAAACAATGACTTTTGAAAAGTGTATGGTACTTCCAAGCATTATACTTATAAAATACCGTCAGCTTAATACAAGCGCAGTCACGTTTCACATTGAGACGTCATTTTGCGCTGGCCGCTGACCCGTAATTGTGACAAATTCAACAAATATTCTAGTTCTCACTGAGACCATAAGTGAGATTGGTGGACTTAAGGTTTTATATTTCCTCTATTATTAATAACTTAAAAGAATTATTCATTACACCTGGAACTATAAAAATCAGTATACAATACATGTAAATTATTAATGTCATATACAAAATATATAAATGAGTTTACCACCACCACCATCGGAATACCTACTAAAAAACCAGCGGTACCCTTTCCGTCTTAACGAGGAGCGCCACGGGATCGCTTTCGCATGCTACCGTAGCGCTCTGACGGCCAGCCTAATTACAGATACCTACTCAAGTTATTCTAACAAAAAAACGATGTAATACAATAATATCATTGACGGTAAGATTAAGCTACCTTATTATTATTTTTTTGTCTACTTTGTTTTCATTTACCTTTCTGTAAGGCTGAAAAATAGTCAGTACTGAAACACAATCCCAAAAAGTAATATATCTTAGAGCAAATAAATAGAATAACAGAAATTACTGTAAAGCTTAACAACGAAATAGAAATTAATCCGAATTTAAAAATGCTTCGTGTGTGTACAAAGGAGATTGATCAAAGAAAGAAAATGGAATGAGCTCAAATGCCTCTATGAACGAAAACATCAAAGGAATGATCACGAAGCGCGTCACGGCCGATTACATTCGACACCATTGAAGAACATCCGAACGCAATAAAAGAGTATTTTCCAATAATCTTCAATCGCGTATACGAAAATAGGATTTGATTAAAATGTAATTTAACTTGCATTGGAAACCTTTAATGACGCTAAGCACACATTTAAAGAACCGTTGAAATTATTTGTCAAAATCGAAAGGAAGCCATAGGTTGACCTTGGTTGCCTTAAATATAGGTAAGTTGTTTATATAGGAAAAATCAATATGTCAAAATAAATTTTATCAGAGTAATATCGAACTATATATTATACATACTTATATACATATATGTACATAGATACATAACATGTTATGCAACAGCTGTTACTTTCGTGCTGGTGAAGTAATTTTCAATCGTGTCGTTGTCCACTTAGTGTAGTGTAGATCTCGACTTGTTTATAACTCTCAAAATTAAAAAAAGAGTTACCTACTGACTCAGTTTTTTCTTGAGTTTTAGTTCAATATACATGTAAATATATGTTACACTTGAAATATAGGTGGGTACTTAAATATTATCTCATATACATACTTAATGTATCTTAATAATTCCTCAACTATAACATAAAATCAACGAAAGTACCTACATTTCTACACTAGAAACATTTATTATTACCACACGTTGTCTTTGGTCCCATATATATCTTAATACTCTATTTACGTATTTATTACTGTGTACTATCCAACATAGACCCTACTTACTCATAGCTTTCTGGAGTAATGTTAAAAATGTAAATATTTTCTCAATGACATTTATATGAGTCCATAGACAATTACTATAGAATTACTTTGATTGACTAGTTAGGCATGAACCTAACAAAATATGCCTAAGCTCTGTCTTCGTATATAAATTCCATGCGAACGCATTTGAAATAATTCGCATAAAATTGTATGTATTTATTATTTTGCTACTTTAACAGCATTTCTAGCAGTCATATAGAGATAAATATTTGAAAGAGAGATAGTGAAAGAGACCCTATGAACCATTTGAATGTTGGAAAAACAACATCAATCACATTTTGACGTTTGATTTTATGTAACTCTATGTTTTTTTATAGAAACTTATTAATTGCTGAATCAAGAACAATACATAAACTTGGAAATATTTCTATGAAAAGAAATTAAATTTGTTTAAGGATGTAGCATTCATCATTCATACTAATATTATAAATGTGAAAGTAACTCTGTCTGTATCACTTTCATGGCTAAACCACTGCACCGATTTTGGTGAAATTTATGATGAAGCAAGCTTGCACCCCAAGGAAGCAACAAAACAAATTAGTCGGTTAATTATAATTAGAAAAATAAAATGAATATTCTAATACCACTTCTAGATTAGTACTTATTACAGACGTGCTCATAAAATTGTAAAAATATTTTATTCGATGCTTCCGTCTGTCAGTTCTACGATGCATTTGAAATACTTGAGCTAGTGACAGTTTAGAAACGAATCTAACATATTACTTAGGTACCTCCCACTCATCAGATATTCCACCGCAAAACAGCAGGACTTGGTATTGTTGTGTTCCGGTTTAAAGCGTAAGTGAGCCAGTGTAATTACAGGCACAAGGGACATAACATCAATCAATCAATGTCTATGGGCGATGGCGACCACTTACCATCAGGTGGTCCATATGCTCGTCCACCTTCCTATTCTATAAAAAAAAGCACCAGTACTAGTATTGGTACTGGCACATAGTATATCTAAATTAAATCAAATATTTTGCGAGAAAAAGGAAAAGAGAATAACTTATTAATGTTTCGGCTCTCAACGGCGGGTGCTCAATGGATGCGACTAGCACAGGACCGGGAGAACTGGAGCGCCTGTGAGGAGGCCTATGTCCAGCAGTGGATTAATGTGGGCTGAATATGATGATGATCTATTTAACTACCTTCACTTTTGCTATTATAAATATTATTACTTTGTCTTTTGTCGATAAAATACTTATCAATGTTTTTACTAAAACAATTAGATATATAATATTTTATTAAGTATAGGTTAAAAATAAGTCACAATCATATAAATTTTTACTTACACTTTTGTTTCGCTGAAAAAACGCGTTACGCGTTTCGACTCGCCGGTGTTCAAGACACCTAGTACGGCCCGAAAATCGGAATATCCACAAAAATCATACCATTATTCACTAAACATTTTACACTCATAATAATAATACGACCACGATAAAATATACGACCTAGTACGACCAAATATCAAATATATACTTATATTTTATTTACATTCAACATAAATTTATCACGTCTTATAAAACATAACGTTATTATCATAATATACCCTATTCAAATCGAAGTAGGAGTAGATTTACATCTACTCCTATATCTTTACTAATAGTACTACAACTATAACGTTATTCTACTTAACTACTTATTTCCACTTAAATTTTACTTTCAAACTTTAGATAACAACTTTGATGACGTTCAAAACGCAATATTTCCGTATCCGTATTGAATATCATAAATTATTAAAGATCCTGACCAATAATATCGCGTCAATTCAAAGTTGTTTAGTCATTGCTCCTCCTGTGGTTGGATTAGGCTATACAATATTACTTTATGTTACAAAAGTAAATATTATTGATTACAGGTTATAGTACAAAGTAAATTGGTAGAAAATTAAAATTGAATTACAAATGGTTACTTGCAAAAATACGAAACATTTGTTTTTCAGATAAATGAACGTACATTAATGCAGTATAATCCTGAAAAACTGAACGGGTAGTGAGATAAAGACCGGCGAGGGTCGCGGGTCGACGCTAATCTGTTTAAATTTCGCTCCAACTCGTACCTAAGTATAAATCCCGTTAACATACCCGTAAAACTGTCCACATGTGCCTCTGCATAATCGTCATGAAAAGGATCGCGTCATGCTTACGCAGAAAGTCTTCAGATTAATATTTTTTACTAGATTATATTAATTTTATTTTTAAAAGATAATACATGTACTTCTAAGGTATTATGTGGTTTTTTTTTTTGAGTAGTAGATGCATAATAGTATAAAATAGTAGACATATTTGATGAATACTTATATATCCAACTAAATGAATATCCGTTTTATAATGTCAAAGCACAATCGATTGCTACTGTATATAATATTTATTCGATATCTTTTTTTAGGAGCTAAGTAAAGTGAGGACAAATACGAATAGATAGATACCTATATTAAAAATAGTTCTACAATTTTGACATGGTCAGTTAAGATAACAGGTTATATTGTTATTGTTACAAAAATAAATGTATGATATGGAATTTATCGGGATAATATATTAGTGAGGTCACCACTGAGCAACTTTATTTTTAGACTACCATAAAAATTACATTTTGTATGAAAACGTATAGTGTATGAGTAAGAGAAATGTTCCTTTACCATTGCAATGCAAACTTGTTGTATTTAATTTATTTCATTACGCCAATAAAAAAAATCGCTCCTTTTTTATGTACATGTTGGTACATTGACCTCAGCCAGCGGCATCTTAGTTAAACCCTTTGAAATACCGTTCCGGAATGAAAACTGTCGGGATATAGAGCGAGCATTGACCGTTTAAAGCATAGTAGGCTCGAGTTTCCTGAGGGTAAAAAATTCATTTCACTTGGTAGACGTGTATGTAATTTAAAATTTCTTGCGCTGCAGCGTGTTTAAATATTAAATAAGTATTTGTGAAGTTAGACTAAAATCGTTTTTTTTAATACGTTTTGGCAAAGATAACTCTTTCATAATAGTCGTTTTAGTTAATTCGATAGTTATATATTATATCGAAGTAATAAATATGTTATATAAGTAGGTATATATAGGAACAATTATAAAATATAATTAAAAAAACAAACACGTACGCCAATACGTTTATTTAGAAAATAAATTTACTTTTTCTTTATATAAATTAAACATTAGACTTTATAAGACATTATAAGATGAAAATGGTCAAACGAACTTATTCCTTAGTTTTCACTTCTCAGTAAGTACCTATCTCAAAGCAGCTCACGAGGGCTCAGCCGTACACCAACTTTTTCTTTCACGGAATAAAATAGAACCTCACATAAAAGCATAACAGGATAACTTTTTACACTTTAACTTTGCAAATGGTTTTCACTTTTTCGGACTTTAAAATTACGAAGCGGAATTCCTTTGTCTTGAAGCATTAAGCGATATATGTATATAGTCTATCTTTAGTACCTACCTGTATTTAACACATTATTAATTCCGCTTTATTTTACCTATATTATAGAAATCTTTATTTGAGCTATTACATTTTTTTCTTACAGACTCGAAGACAATAAAAATAAAACTATAATTTTCCAAGCACATGCAAACACAAGTTTGGTGAGCGCGCTTGCCATGCGAAACGAACCCGATCAATGAAAATTAAAAATGTTTATATAACAGAAAAAAACATAAAAGTTTTGTAAATCTTTACTTAATAAAATAAAGCTGAAGCTAAACGCGCTAATTTCTTTCATTGTTGTAGATTTTTTAATCTACTACGTACTACTTTGTTGTCTTGGTGTAGACTAAAACATATAGCACGAGTTAATTTTGAGTAAATAGATTTTGAAATAAAATGTTGTTATGTGTATATCGACGAAGTAATTGCTTTGCGACTTTGAGAGTTCAGTTTGTAATATATTTGATACAGATTAAGGATCCCAGTATATACAATTCTGTCCACGTGATGTTGGTTATGAATTTAATTTAATTTTTTCTCTTAAAGTTCAACATATATTGAGGATAATATTAAATTAATTTAATACAATTTCACATACAATATAAGGTAATATTAGGTCCTTACATATGAAATTGGCCTTTTGTACGGGAGGAATATAGTCTTTTTTTTTTTGTAAAATATATTTAATTAATCAAAGTATGCACCGTTGTTATCTATGCACTTTTACCATCTCATAAGTAGTTCATTGATCCCTTTACTAAAAAAACCATGGGGGCGAGAATCAATAAACTCTTTGAAGGCGGTTTGGACTGCCGCATCGGAGTTGAATTTTTTTCCTTCTAAGAAGTTGTCCAAATTCCGGAAAAAATGGTAATCTGTTGAAGCAAGGTCCGAGGAGTACGGTAATGTCGCAGACATTCCAATTGTAGCTCATCTAACTTAGTGGTTGTTTGTTGTGCAGTGTGTGGTCTTGCGTTGTCGTGAAGCAGCAGTGGCCTAGAGCGATTGACCAATCTCGGTTGTTTAGCAGCTAGTTCTTCCTTCATGGTTTGCGATTGCTGACAATAGCTATCTGCCGTAATCGTTTGGCCAGATTTTTGAAAGCTGTAGTGAACGACACCGGCGCTAGTCCACCAAACACTCACAAGTAAATTTTTCTGAGTCAATTTTCGTTTAGGGCAGGATTTGGCTGGGTCTCCAGGGTTGAGCTATTGCGACGAGCGGTATAGTATCCACTTTTCATCACAAGTAATGATTCGATTTAAAATCCCTTCTTTATTGTGTCGGTTGAACAAAGTAACACAGCAGTCGACGCGTATTTGCAAGTTCGATTCACTCAATTCATGAGGTACCCATCGTTCAAGTTTTTTTACTTATTCCCGTTTTGCTTTAAGTGGATTAATACAGTTTTATCACTTACCCCGAAGCCTGCAGCTATCTCTGAAGTGCTTTGTGATGGATCCGCTTTTACAATAGCCTTAAATTCTTCATTTTCCACCTTGGTCTCCGGCCGTCCACGGGGTCGGTTCTGAAGGTCGAAGACATCATTAATCCTTCGAGCTGTTTCTGCAGCACTGGTGCCACGGTAGAACTCGTACTCGTAAATATACCGATATTTCATGTTTTCCATTGTGCGGTAACAAGCGACGCCAAAGAAAAAATAATGAGGAAAAAACAAATGAGTAACTGTTTTCAAAACTCAAATGTACCAGCTATATGAATTTATAAATTTGAATTTGGAATTCTTAACCAAAGAGGAGATATTTCAGATCAAAGTGGTCAGTAAGACCAAACGCTAATTTCATATGTAAGGACCTATATGATATATTATTATTTTACTTACTTTTAGTAGATGTAATAAATATAATAATTTATTACACTGAATTTGAAATAATTTAGAGCAAGCTTATAAACAAAACTTGTCAAATAAAACATTATTTTTAATTTAGTATTTATTTTAAATGTTCATAAATATTGTAAAATATTACAAACATTTACAGAGTAACTAAAATACACAGTTTATAGAGAGTAATACCATAATATTCAAAATAATGACCATACGGTGACTATTATCATTATAATTTATCTTAACAAAATATAATCCTGCAGTAAATATACATTTGCAAAATAAACATAAAAACAACTGATTAAAAGACTCAAATTACTGTATAACTATGTCGATCAAATACAGTCTCCAAGATTTTTTAATGTATTTGCAAAACAACAACATAACTTTCCAACTTATTTGTTAATAGTTTAAGCAGCTTGTAAGGCTTCAGACATTTAAGGTAGCTATCTCTTTCTTTCCCCTTTTTGTGTTTTGCGTTTATCCTTCTTTTCTTCTTTTAATGCTTTTTGTTTCTCTCTGAAATTAAATACATTAATGAGACACATATTTTTGTCATTATTTCAGACCAAAATAAGATACATATTTCACTAAAATTATTATTGAATAATTGTAATGACTGTATAAATAATAAAAAATAGATTTGTTCAAAGAGAATTGAGTGTAGTATTTGCTCTCTTTCACATTATGAAATATGTAAATATATATATAACAACATTGTCCTATGTTGTCAAAGAACTTACCTATCTTCTTTGTCTTTTTCTTTTTTACGTTGAGCTTCAAGACGAGCATTTTCTCTTCGCTCACGAGCAGCAGCAGCAACATCTAAAGCATTTGTGTTTCTTACTAAATCTTGGCGATCGGTTTCCTCTTCATGTTCTTGATCTTGCTGAAAAATAAAGGTATGTTTATTATTTATACTAAGCAGACACAATAAAAGAAAAAAAAGACAGTTTCATTTTACTTTGGACATAGCTACCTCATTATCAGACAGCTGACTATACTGAGACAATATAGCTTCTCGTATTCTCTTCTCTTCATCTGTATACTCGCGACGAGCAGTAGTCGCTAAGGATTGAGATTCCAATAACTTGGCTAACTGAATATCAACGTCTGCTGCAGATTTGGGATTTTCTTCTTTAGGTTTACACAACTCCCACTTATCTAGTATTTCATTAACGTGATCTGATATGTCTTTGTCCTAAAAGGAATTAAATTTTTCTCTTAGAAATTTGTAATGAAACGCATTGGAATAAATATTCTAACCATTACGTTAAATTACTTACAACAATCTCAGATAGTATGCCTTCTAAAGCGTCTTTTTTTTCTTCTAAAGTTTCTTCACTTTCTAAAATACCTGATATGTAACTTCCAAACACCCCTTCATCAGTTTTTAATAATCTTAGTTTATCACTTAACCATAGGCCAAATTCGCCTTCGGCAGTCGCCATGTTGACATTATGACTATTTCAATTAATCAATTATCAATATTCTCCATCTTTTTCTTTGACACTATTTGTCAGATTCTATAGATTAAAAATGACCAGTCAAAAAAGGCGCTTTAGACTTATTTCAATAATCATTCTTATCCCGATAAAAACCAACAAACTAAACTTTTTGCAAATTATTAAATGCAATATATATCATAATAATCATCAATTTTTTTTACAAAATCTGTTATTATTTTTTTCTATTCATTACTTTTAGTTTTATGGGTGCCAAACTAATTTTATTTACTCTATGACAAATGTAGGTACTTTATTTTGTCTTTTCTCCAAAATGTCAAGTTGCGAGTTAAATTGTCTTGTCATGATATAGTCTGTGTTGATCGAAGTAGTCTTGTTTCGGTGTAACAATTACTAAGCATATTCTATTTGTTAACATTTTCACCTGTACATTTAAAAATGTCTGCTAGATACGATAGAGCTATTACAGTTTTTTCACCAGACGGTCATTTATTACAAGTAGAATACGCACAAGAAGCTGTCCGAAAGGGATCAACAGCGGTATGTACCTCTGTAAAGTTAGAACTTCATACTTGGTTTTACTTTCTATGAAGCATAACTATTCATTTTAGGTTGGTGTTAGAGGAAAAGATGTTGTTGTATTAGGCGTTGAAAAGAAATCTGTTGCTAAACTTCAAGAAGAAAGAACTGTACGAAAGATATGTCTACTCGACGATCATGTTGTCATGGCATTTGCCGGCTTAACTGCAGACGCACGTATTCTCATTAATCGCGCACAAATTGAGTGTCAGTCTCATAAACTAACAGTAGAGGATCCTGTTACACTTGAATACATAACAAGGTATATTGCTGGGCTCAAGCAAAAGTACACTCAAAGTAATGGACGTCGCCCATTTGGTATATCATGTTTGATTGGAGGTTTTGATTATGATGGTCTGCCACATCTCTTTCAAACTGAACCATCTGGGATATACTATGAATGGAAGGCAAATGCTACTGGTAGATCTGCTAAAACTGTCCGTGAATTCTTAGAAAAAAATTATACTGCAGATGAGGTAGCTACTGAAAATGGTGCAGTAAAGGTAAATTGATATTTGTTTAGAGCATTTTTTATGTACACAAATAAAATTTGAATGTGTATAAAATATGATGTATATTTTTTTTATAGCTTGCAATTCGTGCCCTCCTTGAAGTAGTACAATCTGGGCAGAAAAACTTAGAAATTGCAGTAATGAGACGAAATCAACCAATGCAAATGCTGGATATGGATACCATAAATTCATATGTCTCTGTAATTGAAAAAGAAAAAGAAGAAGAAGCTGAAAAGAAGAAACAGAAGAAATAATTTTTTTTAAATAGCTACTTTAATACATTGCAAAAATTTTACATGAATTTTTAATTTCATACAAAACAAATAATCTAAGAATTTAATAAATCAATAGTTTGAGAAATTTGAGAGTAAAGCTCCCTAAAATTAGATAAACCTTCTTGATTAGAGCCTTTATTATCTATTATATCATATAACATTTGGTCCCATTCTCCATGATAATGATTTAAGTCATTATCTTTCTGTAAAGAAATACATATTTGTTATACAAGATAGTAATGTTAATAAGAATGAAAAGAGAATATATCACCTCAGCCATAGCTCCATCATCAATCTGACTATTTACTGAAGGCAAAACACAGTTTAATGAATTGCATTCATTAGATGCTTCACTAATTTTAACATGTTGATCAATGTCACTGTTTATATTAAATTCTGCTAACAATTCAACATCAGATTTCTTTTCAGTAGGTTCATTAAGATCTGGCATACTAAGAAATTGAGATGAAAAGTTTACATTGTTCTGTTGGCATGTGTCCATATTACCAGAAAAATCCATAAGACCATCCTGTGGCAAGTCCCTATTGAACAAAAAAAAGTATAAATCATATTCTTATTTTGGATAACTTGTAAATTGACTAACTTACCCATAGTTCGTAGTGCTTGAGTTTTCATTGATACTGTGAACAGTATCTGTATGAGAAGAATATAAGGATTGGAAATTGGAATGTTAAAATTAAGTTAAGGATAGGAACGAGGAAAAGACCTGGTTTAGTAAATTCTTTTTGAGTGTTCATGTTAACATTGTCTGTTATAAGCCAATCAAGTTCAATATTTTCTTCCTCTTCACAGAAATCGTCTGTCGAATCTGAAATCATTGTAACTTTTAATGATTGGATATATTTTTTGTTTATATCGTTATTTTGCAACAATTAAATCTTACCAACATATTGAGAATTACAATCTTTTGATGAATTCAATACAAGCAAATCTTGTGCTGCTTTCTTCAACGCTAAACGTAAAGCACGACGTGCCTTTTGTAAAGGGGAGATGTAAATAATTTGATCAGAATTTTCTAAAGTCTAAAAAAACTTATTGGTTAAATAAAATAACATATTAAAAATGAATTAAGAGAAAAATGAAAAATACTAAACCTTCGGCTTAAAACCTCTTTTTATAGTTAAAGCTTTTCTAGTTATTTTATTAAGCAATTCGGGTCTTCCGAACTGAAAGTTATCGTGGATAAATTCATGCATATAAGGGTTGCTGGAATTACATAAAGGATCTTGAAGATGAGATGTAACTTTCCGGAAGCCGTATAAATTTAGTTGTCTAATAAAACTGGAGATGTTAGTTGTCTTGAAGATAGAATGGTCGCATTTTAAATAATGCTGAAGAACTCTATAGTTTAATAAAATGGTTCGACCTGTACCACCCCATAATATTGCATCAGTATGTAAATTGAGCAAATACCACAACTTTTGTGGAAAACGCATTTGCAATATAGCATTTGTAGCCTCTTGCATTTTCACAAACAAGTTATACGCCTTATATTACTTTTAAAAAAGATAATTAATTACAACTTTTTTAGCTACTGTTAAAATTCGCGCCGAATATTATTTTGCATACGCCATATTACTTTTTATTTTTCTTAATATTGGTATTTGGTTCATAATAACATTACTCAAACAAGTCAAATTCATGCTGTAAATGAAATCATTCGACAATATTAAGATTACTACTACACTTATCACACTACATTTTTTTTACAATTACTATAATTATTATAAAACCTCGTTTTTAATATAATATTCAAACAATTCCGTACTATTTATTAAAGATTCTTGTGGTTGCAGTTTTTTTTCGTATTACAATAATAATTATTGTAATATGGAATCATCACTTACGATTATAGATTAAATAAAGTCGAAGAGCAGATCTCTTAAAATAGAAATGTCAATTCAATTTGACATAATTTTTATGGCTTGACATTTGTCGTTGATCTGTTTTTGTTGAACTATTTTAATGAATTATGTTTAAATAAAAAACATTTTAAGGATAACTAATCTTATAAATTACTTGTCTTACCTAGTCTATAATATTAGTTGTAATAAAAAAGATAAGAATCATCTTGTAGTGATAGTTAGTGTCCTTTTTAAGAAATTATACATTTATAAACAAAGTAAATTTGTATATGCAAACTAAACCAATTTTAGATTTATACGATGAAAGTTTAATTTATTTAAAATAACAAGAAGGAATTATTAGCAAACATGAATAAATCAAGGTACTTTGACATTTTATTTGCACAATATATAACAATGTTTGCAACAACTTCTAATTGAATTAATGTTACAGGTTTTCTATGTTGCTATTGGAACCAGGTGAGATTTATTTTGAAGACTATTCCTGTACTATGAATATAGAGACAAAAACAGGATGTGGACAGCAAGGACGCTTAAAGCTTTGTTCTAAATCTCTAGTTTTTGAACCTAGAGAGTGGGCACAACCATTGATTAAGTTACATTTTAAAGAATGTATTGAGATAGATACAGTACCAAATGAAAGTTCGAATAATACTAATATGATAAAAGTAAAAGTCAAACAATATTCAGAAATGTTAGAGGAAAACATTTTAGCACCTTATAAATTTATATATGAAAGTATGGATTTCTTTTTTTTGTTCGATTTTGCATCTGCTGATGAATGCTTGCGTCAAATGCAGCAACTGCTGAGAGCTTCAACGCTGCATGCCCCAGAGCACAACAGCATGGTGGCAACAATTCTACATTCACGCTATACTAGAATGATATTTGATACAGTTATGATGGAAGATTTTACAGAAAAAATTATCTGCGAATTCCAAACTGAAAAGATTTCTCCTTTAGTTAGGCATCAAGGAAAACTGGCCGTGACGCCTACTACTCTTTATTTTCAGCCTTTTAGTAATATTGAAAATGTAAGTATCAAAGAATATGTAGTATTTAAAAATAAAATATTGAATGTATTACTTACCATACTTTTATAATTCACTTTCCTAAATTTTTTGGGATTGTGAATGGAAACTAAGAAAAAAAAACAAAATAGATAACTAGTTTTCGACCGTGGCTCAGCTTGCTTGTTGGGGACAGGTGTTAGTTATAAGAAGTATATATTCATGGTTTACGCTCTCCTTGTGGTTCAAGTGTGCTTCATAAGAAATTTTATTAAAATTGAATCAGTGGTTTAGCTGTGAAAGCATAACAGACAGGCAAAGTGACTTTTGCAGTTAAAATATGAGTATGGATTACTACATTAACAAATTAAATATATAGGTGAAATGATTTTTTCAAATATAATTTTACTAATTTTGTTAACATGGGTTAACATGTATTATATTAAAGAAATATATTAAAATAAATAAATAATAACTTGACAAGTTGTTATTGAATTTCAGAGTCCAATTCTTAAGATGAAACTTGAACACATGAAAAGGATATATAAAAGAAGATTTTTATTAAGGCAAGTTGTATGTATCTGTGTATGTTGTCAATTATTTTTTTGCTTGTAATTTTTATTTACTTTCTTGAAATCATTAATAAAAATGGCTTCTGTGATTTTATTGCTTGCAATTAATTTCAACCTAAGTATATCAATGTTGTAGAAGAATAAACAATAACGTAACTAAAGCATAAATTACACAAAATGTCTGTTTGTGTTTTATTTTTAATGAATGTTTATAATTTTAATATATTTAATTTGGTTTATTTCATTTTAGGGACTCGAAATCTATTGTGCTGTAGAAAGCCCAATCTCACATATTTATTTATCTTTCCAAAGTGAAAAGGATAGAAATAGGGCATACCAAATACTGGAAGAATCTCCTAATGTTAAATTAGAACGAGTGCACATTGAGGAGATGACACTACAATGGCAAAATGGAGTTGTATCTAATTTTGATTATTTGATGCATTTAAACTGGTAATTATTTTTGTTTTATCAGTATGTTTGGCTTATAGTTCATGCATTTTTTTAATTTGTTTTATACTAACAACCCACATGACACTTCTAATTTCATTAAATTTATATTGGAAACAGTAAAAATTAATGCAATTCAATTAAATTTCATTTTTCCTACCATTTTATCATAAATTATGATAATATCGTATAAAAATTTTTGTACAATATAAATTTTTATAATGACTCAAATTAACAATATATAGTTTATTTCTCACATGTTTATTTAATAATTAAGTCAAATTATTATAAAATTAATTGTTTGTTTGAAATAGTCTTTTAGATATTTCCAAAAAATGGTTGTTTGTCTGTTCTATTAATAAATCTTTTAACAATTTATATCCAACAATGTTGGTATTGATATTTTTTTAGCCTTGCAGATAGGAGTAAAAATGATCTCACTCAATACCCAGTGTTTCCATGGGTGATTGCAGACTACACCTCAGAAACATTGGATTTAGAATCAGTACAAACATTCCGAAATCTGTCTAAACCAATGGGAGCCTTGAATCCTGACCGGCTGGAAAAATTACTGGAAAGATACCACGAGATGTCCGATCCAAAGTTTTTATATGGATCTCATTATTCAGCACCCGGCCTCGTATTATTTTATTTAGTAAGTTATTTTCAGTTATAGAAACTAAATCTTAAAAAAAATTATGTTTTCTGTTTCAGTTATAATATATACTTATACTATACAATATATACTTTGTACTTGTACAGTACAGTAACAGCCTGTGAATGTCCCACTGCTGGGCTAAGGCCTCTCCCTTTTGAGGAGAAGGTTTGGAGCTTATTCCACCACGCTGCTCCAATGAGTGTTGGTAGAATACACATGTGGCATAATTTCACATGCAGGTTACCTCACGATGTTTTCCTTTACCGTTAAGCACGAGATGAATTATAATCACAAATTAAGCACATGAAAATTCAGTGGTGCTTGCCTGGGCTTGAACCCACGATCGTCGGTTAAGATTCACGCGTTCTAACCACTAGGCCATCTCGGCTTGTTGTACTTACTTGTTTCTTATATTTTGAGTTTAAATAAACAATATTTTTTTATAACAAACTGTTTTAGGTTCGAAAATATCCTCAATACATGTTGTGTCTCCAAAATGGAAGATTCGATCATCCAGATCGAATGTTTAACTCTGTAAAAGACGTCTACAATAATTGCTTGAAGAATATGTCTGATTTTAAAGTAAGTACTAATTCAGTGCTGCTTGCCCGGGTTTTAACACAAAATCTTCGGTAAAGATTTACATGTTCTTATATATGGACCATCTCGGCTTTGTATAGAATAGATTAAAATAAACTTGAAGTTGAAAGTATATTTTATTATACACCTTGTAGTATTTTATTTGCATTTGTTTACAAAATTGATTATAACAAAAATTATTTATACTAGTTAATGTTAACACAGTTATATAAATAAAAATCGGTTTATAGGAACTTGTTCCAGAGTTCTATGACACAAATGCAAAAGGAGATTTTTTGCTGAATATGTATGATATCGATTTTGGGGAGAGACATAATGGCAGTAAAGTAGACAACGTAAATCTCCCGCCCTGGGCCGTGTCTCCAAAGGATTTCGTGAATAAACTCAGGGAAGCCTTGGAGTCAGAGTATGTGTCTAGGCATTTACATTTATGGATTGATCTCATATTTGGTTATAAGCAAAGAGGAGAAGAGGCTGTAAAAGCTTTTAACGGTTTGTATATTTCTGTTAAATTAATATTATTTAATATTAAATTGTATAATAATGTTATGTTAAATATGTATACATATGTATATAAAATCGCCAATACTTTTTTACAATATTTAAAAAAAAAACACTAGCATCCTTATTTTCATTTTTAAAATATGTTGAATATTAAAGACGTAATCATTATATCGAATTAAACGAAAATATACAGTTTTTTAATTTAGAAACGTTATAATATTCCTGTTTTATTTTTAGTGTTCCATCACGTCTGTTACGAAGGATCGGTTGACCTTGAATGCATTTACGATATGAACGATCGACACGCTCTGGAAGTTCAAATAATGGAATTCGGTCAAGTTCCCAAGCAGCTGTTCACAAAACCACACGTCAGGAAAATTTTATCAAAAGTTCTGAAACCTTTATCGAATAAAAGTTATGATAATCATGATTATGAATACAGTATGGAATGCGTGAATACTATAAGGTTGCACAAGGAAGCTGTGACGTCAGCGCTGCGGACGGGCGACCGGGTGATATCGGTTTGTAAGGATGGAACTCTGAAAGTGTATGACATGGTACAGAGGAAGCAGATACGGAGTGTTATATTGTGTTCGACGCCGCTCAGCTCGTGTGTCATGGTGGACGAGAATATCGTGGCCGCTGGTTCCTGGGACAACGAAATGTAATGTTCTATATAAAATCTATTTATATACAATAGAAAGGCAGAGGATAAATGGAATCGTAAAATACATAATATGTATGTGTGTATAGAGGTGACTCTATACACACATAATGTATTTTACTATATCATTAGTTCTTAGTATGCAGTTTTTGCTTCTTGAAAAATATTGCGACATTACATCCGCGTAACCCCAAGTTGAGGATAGAATGGAACGAATGCAAGCGTTGCGTTGCATTTTTATATTTAGTCACAACTATTGCAAGTATCGCTTGCTATCAAATGAATGATTCGTAAATAAAATATGATCAAAATCATTCATCGAACATTATTGTTTGACTGTATTATTGTTTAATTGAAACAAATGTAACAGTTTATTCAAATACTTAACACAGCTTTGCCTTCGAATCTTATGATTAATATTTTCACAGCTGGAGTAATCAGCGATATTTAATCCTTATAGAGTTTTACTAGTTACTTTTAGCGAAAATAACGAATATCTGAGCTGCTATCCGAATCTTATCTTTATAAGAAGTAAATACAATAAGCGGTTTATTTTCAGATATTTATACGACGTCGAATTTGGTCGGGTCGTTGAGAGCTTTCGAGCGCACGACGATTCAGTGAGCTGTTTGAAATGGTTGCAGAAAGGTAAGAATAATTAATGTAGTAAATATTAATTAATGTAGTATATACGGGCTTTTTGATAGTTTGCATAGTTTAGTTTATGTATGTAACATATTTTACTTGGTGATAGGACTTTGTAAAAACCCGTTTGGGTAGGTGGGTGGTACCTACCCATCATCACATATTCTACTGCCAAACAGAAATACGCGGTGTTTTTGTGTTCCGGTTTGAATGGTGAGTTAACCAGTGTTACAGCAAGGAATATAATAACATCTTCGCTCCCAATGTTGGTGGCGCATTGACGATCCAAGGAATGGTTAATATTTCTTACAGCGCCACCGTCTATGGGCGATGGTGACCAGTTACCATAATTAATTTAATTGATTGCTTTTATATTTGGATTCCAGATCGCTTGTTGGTGTCGGGCGGCTGGGACGGCGTGGTGCGCGTGTGGGGCCACGTGGGCACCGCGGGGCACGCTCTGCGCGGCCTGAAGGCGGAGTTCGACCACGACGGGAAAATCAACACGGTTGCCTACAGGTCTGTAGAAAAGTCTTTAGTTTGTATTAACATACACGCTATCTGAATGTGTCAGTCTTTTAACAGTTTTAAGCATACAGGTCGGTTTATAAACACATGCGCCGATCCAAAAGTAATTTCATATTCATTTAAAATATTCAAATCTATCTATATATTAAAAACGATAACTAAATAATATATTTATAATATTTGCTTTCGTGTTATTATGTAAATCAACGAAAAAGAGAAATTAGATTATATTTTAATTCGCAGATACCGAAGACACATACTCGACATATTTGCGGGCACGTCGGACGGCGAAGTATTCGTATGGGATTATTCTACGAAGGAACTCATTAACAAGATCAAAGTCCATACATCGGCTGTGAGCGGCGTGTGTCTCTTGTGCGAAGACAGAATTGTCACAACCAGTGAGAATGGAGACCTGAGTGTTACAGATCTCAGTGTTTTAAACTCGGTAATACTAAATTATATTATAAGAGTTAGAAATATTATTTAATCGTATTGCTAAAGTCATCGTAAGCGATTATATAAGTATAAACTACAATTTAAAGACAAATGATTGCTTAACGAAAACACAAATATTTTTTGTAATATTTTTATAAGCAATAAACGGGTTGGTATTACGGTAACAAAAAGGAAATTTCTAGTATTCTATATTTTAGCATTTTTATAAAGAGCGAAACACCATAGCAGAGCTATGAATTAGGATACTTATTTTATTTTACTTAATCGCCGTTTGCTCGCCTGCCTACCATTATTAAAGTTTTACCTTGTAAGATTTACATACGATGCTGTGTAGTTTTTTTCTAGAACTGAAACTTTGTAATATGAAATTGGTTCGAATGATCTTGTATAAGTGTTGATATCATGTCACTAAAAACCGTTATTTTAATAAAAAGTATGTGTACATATGTGTTTTAGGTTTATCAAAAACAGGTATCTGCGACGATTACTAGTATCTGTTGTGACGGTGCCTGCTTGTTGTGGCTGGGAGGGAGCTCCGGAACGTTGCTGCAATGGAACATTATCACGGTGGCGCAGCTGAGCGAAGAACAGGCACACGATGGTAGTACTTTTAATTAATTAATAAGACTGCAGTCTATATTTTGTAATTATATAAAGTTTATTTACATACATTAACATACAATGCTTAGGAATAAATTATTATGCTTGTATTTTCAGATTTGATACAGAGTATACACTTCGATTGCCCTTCAAAGACTCTTATCACAGCAAGTAACGATAAGTCGATCAAAGTATGGCAATTAACACGGAGATCCTGACCTTACATAATTTACTTTTATTTCAGTATTATATTTACGTTTCTATATTTTTGTAATTGTTTGAAAATTTTAAAGAAAATAAAGATATACATTAAATATATAACTATATAAGACAATAAAGTGATATTATATTAGGATGACTGTTTTCTTTGTGCCTTTCTTATATGTATTATTCGGCTGTGAATAGATCTTTCAATCTCGAAATGCAAAATAAAATTCATAGTAAAAATCAATACTCATTGTATCGTTTCATCAATTAATAACATTTCTAGTTCCATATATTCGATGTGTGTGTGTGTGTGTGTGACATCACTAAAAAATTAACAAAATGAAAGTGGCTGGGTGCAGCATTTGTTATAATAATATGATAATGAATTCAGGATTAAACTGTTACTCATTGTGTGCCTTTTCACGGGCGTGCGTCAGATGAAGTACGAAAATGGGGTTTCGAGACCCGTGATTGAACTAAAAATAGCCTGTGTCGTGCCAACGTGTGACCACGCTATCTACTAGATGGCGTTTGTAACATATTACGTTGAAACCTAATTTTCGTTATCGTAGATGCTCCTAAAATACTCTTTGATGCTATGTTAATACGTAAAGAACTACACGTTTTTAAACGATTGTTAAAATATAATATTATTTCTCATATAAAACTGAAAAGAATATTATTACGTATTTTTAAAATATTTAAAACAATTATAACGAGTGATTTTCCGCCCGTATACACCTAGAAAGAAAAAATCGTGCCGGTAGTAAAAATGGCCTTAATTTATGACTGTAAACACCATTAGGACAACGGAAAATTTTATACGAAATAAATTACTATGTAATATGTTATTATATTACGTACGTCATATATTATTTTAGGACTCATTTAATTCCAAACAAAATATAGTTCTATTTTTTTTTAACTTAATTGACACACGCATTGTTCTACAGTTTTTTAGAGGGCCGAAATTATAAGTATACCTGATATTTTATAAATACCGGATGTTTTGTTTATGCTATCTATAATATTAGGCAATGAACTGTCGATTGATCAAATACATTAGATCACCGGGAAGAACTTAGGATTGTTGAGAATGCATATAATATTATTATTATAGACATTTAAATTAATTATTTTGTTGATCAAATACATCTATTAAAATAATAATTCGGGTGATAATTTAAATAATATTTTATTACTTTAACCTAAAATTGTAATACTTAATTTTAGAGATAAATAAATTCTATAACATGGCTTAAGTCCTTATCATACTTAAGTAAAACATTTGAGTAATTATTATATCGGGTATTTTTTTGATAAAATAATTAAAATATAATGATAATATTGAAGTTCCAATTAATATAATGAAAAACTTAGTAACATAATAATTCATTGAAGGAGTTAAACTACAACAAATAATATAACTACACTGTAACAGACTCTACCATAGTCTTTTTTATAAGTTCACCAAAGTTTTCAGTAGTGTCACTTGTTTCACCTTCAGTCAAAGTTTGAACTTGTTCGGTTTGAACTATTGGGACATTTTCATTGACCTGAACGGAATGATCTAAGTTAAGTAGCGTATTGTGACTAAACCAATTTTCATCATTCTCTACAGCTTGTAACTTATTGCTTTGTTGATATGGCATTGTCATTAAAGTTGTATAATGAGAGTCTACTTTGTTATCGGTGTTTACACAGTCTGGGACATTTTTATACATATCATAATGATTATGCGAAATCGATTGGTACGGTATCGAAGTGTGTTCAGACATGCTAGTGCTTGGTTTCTGCATGTAATCTGAGACGTACATGTGACCATAATGATTGAGCATAGACATTTGTGAATTATGTGCAAATTCTTCAAAACTAGCCGCAGAAAAACTTTGCAATCCCTTGAAGTGGTGACTGTCTGGATATTGTTGTTCATATGAGTAACTGAGATCACATTGATATCTTTGCATATTGTTGGCCATTGTGTTATATTCCATAGTATTGGTGGCGTGATAAGGTGGGCCTTTACCTTGGAGAATATTCGACGTGTAGGGCTCATGATTTCGATGGTCAGATTTATCTTCAAAGGTCATCATATTATTAATTTTTAAATTTCTATGGTCTACAGGATCACCTCTAAAATTAAATGTATCATTTGGATTACTATTAGAACTATTCAAAGTATGGTGTATATTGGTAAAGTTGCCTGTAATACAAGATTCCATTCCCAATCTAGGAGGTAGATTTATACTAGTAATTGCAGATTCTGCGTGATTATGGCAGTTTTCTTTATTGTACGGTATAGTGGATACACAAGAAGCGGCATTTGCACTATGTGCTTCAGCCCATTTTCTTTTAGCAGCTTCTTCGTTTTCTTCATTTTTCTTTTCGAGGCCTATTCTCATAAGTGTATTGATAAAGTGAGTTCGTACTCTCATAGGGTTAAACTCAATTCGACCAGTGGTGTTACAGCATCCATCTCTAGTACAACCACAAGGGAAATTAAGTCTATCGACTTGACATTTAATGCCTGCTAGACTACAAGAACAGTTATCTGGATTGCAAACACCCTTACAAGCGCAACCACAGAATTCACGAGATGTTCTAATGTCTCTACATTCATCTTTCTCATAGCCTTCAATTTTTCGTACACCAGCTGCTCTTAATAAAGCTCGCCTCTGCCTCGTTGGTACCGGTTGCAAAAAATAATAACTATCTAAATCTAACTCGGATTCAGATATATCACTAGTTTCTTCTTCAGTATCACTATCTTCACTAGACGATAGAGATACTCCCTGTAGAGTGTGTCGTTCACTTTTTATCTGCTGTAAAATTTGTCTATGCAACCGCCTCTGTTCTAATGCATGTTCGACTAATGTAAACTTGTGTATATGGCTATGTTCCCACTCCATTCCTAAAGTGGAGCCTCCTTGAGAAGGCACACATGTGAAACCTTGAGCTCTAGGAAAATAGAAGACTGTCACATTATCGAACTGTATTTTGTGTTTCTTTTTCTTCAACTGAGGTTCATCATTTTGTTCATAATCATATTTTCTTTTAAGGCTACTTTTTAGGGGTTTTTTAGCAGCTTCGATGGAATTATGGTCCACATTTTCTTGATTATTATCACTAGAAAAAGCATTAACATCGATTTCGTCTTTGTCTGGTTGTAAAGTGCTTGGTTCGCTCGGGCAAGGTAGTGCCATATTGAAGCTTGGTAGTTTACCATCATCTGGACTTTCTGAACCTAATCCCGAGTCACTGCCATCAGATCTATCGCGTGCATCTTCTTCTCTATCGTTCAGTGCACAGTCGCTCGGGAGACTTCCAAGCGCAGAATCTTCACTATCTGCCGATGCTGTATCTGTTTTTATGTCGTCTATGTCACTTAGAGTATCGTTGTCATCTAACTTTTCAGCATAATCTATCTTACTATCACTGCTCTCATAAAATGGAGAGCTATTTATATTTACATTATTTTGTTCATCGCTACCACTTAAATCTTCACTATTAACATCACTGTCACTATTTTTTTCGTTTTTTGTCACATCTAAGTACTCTTTGCTGGGCTCTTCCATTTCGGCTAGACGGTTTTTATTGCTAGATTAAACTACTTGTTCCTCTGATTTTTGCGTCGATTCGTAACTGTAGCACTCTTGTATATTACTATCTGTAAAATAAATTATTAATTTATCATCTTAGTACGTTAAAGCATATAGCTTACTTTATATACGAAAAAAAAAAAACGATAAAAGCCAATTCTTATTTAACATTACAGTACCAAAATAATTACTATTATATACAAAATTGAGGTCAAACAAAGTTAAAAATTGTTGCACTAAAGTTTGGTGCAAGGCACCCGTCGAGTTTGAACGGAGCAGCATTATAAATCAAACAAAATGATAATACAAAACCGGTACCTGTTTCAAAAGTCCGTGGCCTCAACGGGCTTCACCGGCATTCATTTGAGTGTCTTCGAATTCTCCAGTCCATTATGACTCATTACACAGGCTGCTGATCATTCCTATATACTAAGATCAGCAGTCAACAACTAAGCAAGGAGTCATAATTTTTATTAATTCAGTTATCAATATTCACAGTACCAAGCAAATATCACTTTAATGTTCAACAAATTAAGGTCCTTTTTGCCACTCGCGGTTCACTGGTGACGCGAAGTATCGTTCTCTATTTATTTATTTTCTGCTTTATTTTGATATTTTTTCTACAAATATTTCCACCGTATACGTAATGAGTTTAACCAGTTTGATGTTGTAAAAACTAACAACACAACACATTATACAAATTACTTAATCTTAAAAACCAACATCAACACGATTTAATCGCACATAGAGAGCTCACTTTTACTACAACGAACTTGCCGTTCCCACTCTCGTAATCATACACGACGACTCTTGAGCGACGCAGGCAAGTTTGAATTCGACAAAATTAAAAAGCCGGCTAACATGGTCTAAATCGTTGCTTTCGAGACCTTCTGAATTTGGTAGCATAAAACTTACGTTGTTCGACGTGACGTTTCCTCTCCCTTCGCTCTTCCCCCCGGCCTTGCGACCCTCAGCACCGCGTTCACCCGTCGAAGGCGCGCAAGCGCGATTCGTCTCTCTCTTTATAATAATACCAGCTCTACATTGTGATTTTCCTTCGTACAAAATGTAGTGTACCCTTTATTTTAATTAAATTGCGTTTCAAACATGAAGTTTTTTTATTTTTAAGTAAAGTGTATATTGCCTTTACGCACTTAAGTTTCAAAAAGAAATTTGTATCATTAATTTTTTTATATGAATTTATATGTAGCATACAAACATAAATGTTTTATTAGATAGAAAGTCAAAATATTATATATAAACAAAACTAACAAATAATTTACTTTAAATGTTGGATAGCAAATAAGCGTCGCAGTTCATAACCTTTGCTCGGGCAAATTCGACACTCGACAGGTCTCTTTCGACACAAGCTCTACGTCATATCATGATTCATGTATACGTATACTATACGACGAACCAACTTAAGCTACAGTTATATATAACTGTATTAATTAATTACAAAACTAAGACTGTTATAAAAACAATATAAATGGAATAAAACCACACAGAGTCAACATTTTACTACTCATCATATCACTACTCTACATTACACATATATTCGGATTATTATAGCTTGAATTTTTTAATCTTGTAATATTGACAAAAATGTGAGAAAAAAGTATGTTTTATTTCTGATAATATAAGTTTTTGAAAATCAATGTTTAGATGCTCCAATATTTATCAGAGAAAGTTTGTTTTAATGTTTTTTGGAGTCATAAACGAAATGTCTACCATATATATTCATGCATTTTAAATAGAGACTGGGTGTTATGCTTATCAAATTATTTTAGTTGAATATCGTTAAAACGGAAAATCTCTTAAACTTCATTTAAAATATCGCACTTTGTATGTTCTTTCGCTATATGTATACGGTTATCTAACTTATATAAACTCTACTCTCTGTCGTGTGTTATGTTATTGTGGAAACAAAGCTGGTTTATGTTTCCCTAAAAAAATAATATAAAATAAATAAAATACCTACCGATTTGACTAAATAAGTACATCAATAGGTTTCAGTAATATGGTTAACCAGATATTTTCTAGCTATTGTACGTGTATTTATGGTCATACAAAAACACACTAAGTTACCACACAAATCACTTTGTTTCGCGTAATTTGCATAACTTCGAAACCTTATCGTATGCATGGCTTGCCGCGAACTTGCCTGCATTTACAGAATTTAGAATAGTTCGATTTTTCCATAAAGTGGCTAGATATAAGTATAGTTTTTAAGAAACATGAAAATAATGTTAGATAACGATTTCAAAACAAACATAAATATAAAAAATATATAATAAAAATTAGTGTTTGAACACGTATTATCTTAGTGGTTTGCAGTTCACAGTTGGTTACTCAGATAATATTATTCGTTTTATTCGGTGGTAGGGCTTAGGGCAAGCCCGTCTGGGTAGGTACCACCCACTAATCATATATTCTTCCGCTAAACAGGAATAAATAGTAACAAAGCACGATTTCATAAAAAAATAGTAATGAACACTTGTTTTACGAAGATTGCGATAATATAAAAAAATAAAATTGCCTACATTCTATGAATCTAAAATATCGTATTTCTATTAATCTTAGATATACAATCTAAATAATCTAGTAACAACAAATATTATAATTTCGTACTATTACTTAAAAATACATATGATATAATTTTAACTTAATGTATAATATTATTATTACATGTACATATATTCACGACATAATAGAATACCTATTAAGTTTCAAACATAAGTGTGAGTAATATTATTTTTTGTTCTTGTTATTTCACATATAATAAACAATGGTTCTTCATAAAATACCATTTCGTAAAATTAAAATTATGTATCTTTAGTACAGATACTTAAACTTACAACAGAGTTTATATACTAAGTATAACATTTCTTTTTAATAAGAATCTGATTACAATTCAATCAGTCTATAATTACCATTTATCTATTTTTATTAACGCGCTCATGTGAAAACTTTATGTCGCTTAGTTCATATTCTACAGACAAAATTATAATTCATATAGTTTCTATTGAATTAGATATTTATTCGTGACCTTTTTGTCTTCAGGCCTTATTGTAATACTTGTGCGTATACATACATATAATATATTAAACTTGTTAAATATTTTTGAGGGGCATGTACTCCTGGTACTCAGATGAATTGTTAGATTACGGTGTCTATTTTGTATCGTATCTTAGTAGCTACTGCTGTAGTCGAACTTAACGACATTGTAGTAGTAAATAAAATATATTTCTTATTTATATTAAAAATACATAAAACTCTTCACCACACTTTTTTCGCCGAAGCTTAGCGACACTGTTGTTTGGCTCAGTGTAAAACACTTATGTAGATAACATAAACTTATCAATTATTCTAGCGATAAATATAAATTATTAATTTTTTGTACTCCACTTTAAAGGTCAACCTTTATCCACCAACTCAAGTGGGTCAGTAGACATAACATCTTATTCATAGACAATGTGAAATTGTTGTTTGGCTCAGTGTAAAACACTTATGTAGATAACATAAACTTATCAATTATTCTAGCGATAAATATAAATTATTAAATTTTTGTACTCCACTTTAAAGGTCAACCTTTACCCACCCACTCAAGTGGGTCAGTGTAAGGTAGACATAACATCTTATTCATAGACAATGTGAAATTGTATTATTTATTTGCCAATATATGCCAATGTATATGATCGGTGGTACTTACCATCAGGTGTCCAGCCTATTTGCCCGATCTACCTTTCTAGATAAACAAATATTGATAATTAGAAATTCAAAAATGTCTGTGTTTTTTACTGTGAATGTGACTTTGCACTTGGTCACTTGTTATTCTTATATACAACAATATTAAATACACATCAAGATTTTATTACACTGAAAAAAAAAACGATTTAAGGAGTTAGAAATACACCAAGTGTCGTAAAAAAAATACACGAAATTTAAAAAATTAAACATATTTCTTTAGAGCAAGAGATATTTGTCATACAATTTTCCTAATACCATTATCACGAATAGGTTTTATTTCTCTTGAAATCAATCTAAATGTAAGGTGAGTTAAGCGCTGTACGCTGAACGTCGAGCAGCATGAATTCGTAATAAAAATAGCATTTTGTTACTCAAGGTAATCGACGTATGTTTTAATCTATTTTAAGACTTTATTATTAGTAAGACATGGCGTGCTTAAACAAAATGTTTTAGGTCCAGTTGTAAATGTTTCCACGAAAAACTACGTTGGTTTTGTGACTATATATATACATATATATTTTGTAAATGTCACCTGAAGCTTCGCGTAATTATTTTTTCGCCGTAGAAAAATGTACACTTATAGTATAATATAAATACATAGTGACGTTAAACAAATTAATATACAATTATTTGTCGTAAGATTAGAGTCACCTTTATTTTTTATATTTGTCTCTTGGACGTATATTTTTGGCTTTGTTTCCGTCACTACTAATTGCATCTCAGTTGTTGGTGTACTCGCTAGCAATATGGGAGCGTTCGTCAAATAAATTGGCACTCTGTGGCGGTAGACATAATATAGGGCGAGGTGGCTATACGTACCAAGCAGCATGTATACGATAATCAATAGATATTTTCAGGAGGCTTTCGCGGAGGGCGAAAGCGACGCTTGCATAGGGCTTTCTCGCTCTCGCCTGTAATTTTTACAGACTGCGAAAAATTATTCGATGAAACTTTACTTGTTTAATTAAATATCTGAAATAAGTTCTTTCGTTATAATAGTATTTGTAAATAATAATACTCTATTATTCATATATAATTATATACGAGAACATAGTCTGTAGTGAACTTGTGGACGACATAGATTAATATTAGAAGATAAATAAAAGTTATTTCTACTATTATATTCAAAAATACCATTTTTGACAATGTAAAGATATTGTAATAATAATAATAATGTCCTCCAGACCGATTTCGGCCACGGCGGCCAATCTCAAGAGAGATTAGCTAACTACGCAGGAGATATTATGGTGCACAAGTGTGTGCGCAAACACAGGAATACTCTCTTTTCCCTAACTCTCATAATCCGATGGGACGGCAATTCGACCTGACCGGAAAGAGTTCAGGCGCAAGACCAACGGCTTTACGTGCTTTCCGAGGCACGGGAGTGTACATACTTCCAACTTTCAGACTCCGGGCTGCTACTAAGAATTTTCTGACAGAAGAATCCAATAACTTTTTATTGGCCCGACCTGGGAATTGCACCCAGGATGTTCGAGTTTGCGGCCTTACATCTAGCCACTAGACCAACGAGGCAGTAAAGTATTTATATTGTAATTTTAGCTAAGACTTTGTAGTGGTTTTACGATCGTTGTTTTGAATCGAAAAAATAAATTAAATTTATTAAACGCCTAAGAGAAGTAGACAAATGTACTTATTAGTCAAGCACCTTAAAACTTTTATAAAATTGTAATCGGCGCAAGAACACTATGCTTGCAGTGTTTGCTTTCAAATGGGTGTACATAAAATGTTTCTAGTTTTAGTACATAATTTATTAAAATATTATTTATGTAACATCCGCTAGCAAATCTTTAATAATACTAAATAATGTAGTTAAATATGCAAGCATTTAGATTTTTCGTTCTTAATTATCGGAAATATAGGCTGTCACGGGACGCCTGGCATATGTAATGATGGTTATCGAAATAATTTATATTTAAAGGAAACCACGATATAAATTAGAAGTAAAATAATTTATAACAAAGATTTGAGGTAGTAAAGTAAATAAAATGAAAAACTAAATCGATTCAATTACCATTGTTTTAATGTGTATATGGTATGGGATACACGTATTAAACGTAATTATAGTTTCATAAATAAATCTTTCTCTGGTTGCAAATATCATCTTGTTATTGTTTGTGCAAACTAAAGTTTTTCATATTATGTCTATTGTCTAATTGGTTACACTTAAAACAAAATTTCAACAGGTCGCAGAGAAATGTTGAAGTTTTCTACAAATTTTATATATATATATATATTATATTAAATAGGAAGGCGGACGAGCATATGGGCCACCTGATGGTAAGTGGTCACCAACGCCCATAGACATTGGCATTGTAAGAAATGTTAACCATCGCTTACATCACCAATGCGCCACCTACCTTGGGAACTAAGATGTTATGTCCCTTGTGCCTGTAATTACACTGGCTCACTCACCCTTCAAACCGGAACACACCAATACCAAGTACTGCTGTTTTGCGGTAGAATATCTGACGAGTGGGTGGTACCTACCCAGACAAGCTTGCACAAAGCTCTACCACTAATAAATTACTTAATAAATGCTTGTTTACTACATATATTTTTTGTTTCATACAAATGTAAAGATTGAAAGTCTTTCTTGTGGATTTATAAAACAAATGTTATGACTTGTAAGTACGACTTGGTAGAGAATACAAGACAAATGAAATAGTTGATCAGTATGTAAGTCACTAGCTAGAGTATTTTTTCTTTCAGAATATGAATTGGTTCTTCAATAATTGCTTGTGTTGCATACAAATTAATCGTCTCTCACGACAAGTTTCAGAAAAATATTTAAATTAAATTTTAATAAGGTATTATGACAGCATATGGGCCACCTGATGGTAAGTTGTCACCAACGTCCATAGACATTGGCATTGTAAGAAATGTTAACCATCGCTTACATCACCAATGCGCCACCTACCTTGGGAACTAAGATGTTATGTCCCTTGTGCCTGTAATTACACTGGCTCACTCACCCTTCAAACCGGAACACAACAATACAAAGTACTGCTGTTTTGCGGTAGAATATCTGATGAGTGGGTGGTACTATCCAGACGAGCTTGCACAAAGCCCTACGACCAGTACCAACTATTTTGTAAAACATTAAACCTACTTAAATTAACATTAAACCAATTAAAATATTAACCAAGAATGATCTAATTTTTAACAATATACTGTGTCGTTGCCAGTCCCTGTGTACTGTGTAGGTCTGTGTAGTAATACGTATATAGTCCGACGTCGTATCGCTTCGTACCTAGGCACTATTACGTAGCTTGAATCGAACCGGCTTTAACGTTCTCATGGCAACAGTGGAAAGCAAACTTCTTCATACTACGGTCATTTACGTGTTGGTATATTCATTAAAAAGCCAAGTTGACATGAATAAATTATTTTTATAATGGACATATGGAAGGTAGGTAAGAGAAGCAAGACAGGGGTCGGGTGGCGTGGGTGGTAGACGGGGGTAGATTAAATTTCGTACTACATAGCTAGCGTTGCCTCAAGCTCTCTCGTATTCATCAACGTTAGGGTTGGGATTGCTTCCTAACGTATTTCATCTCACAATATTATGATAGTACCTAAATGTTCCATCGAAATATTAAACATAGGAAGAGCCTTTGACATGTTCTAGTACCAATAAGTACCTCCAGCTAAGAAATTACAAATGATTTTTTATAGACAGCTTGCGTAAGTATTCGAGGTTATATAGAAGTTGAAATAAACGGTAAAACATCACAATTAAAACTTATGAATATAATATGACATAAGTTATTTTGTCCTTTATTAAAAATGAAAACTGAAATCAGTAATTTTAGATTTATCAAAATACCACTTTGTCGTTGTTTGAAATTGCAGTGGAGATACGTTATTACGCTTGTAATTTTTTTTTAAATATACTATTTAAAAACGTAAGGTGATCTTAAAATTCGATCTTCTTTTGAATGAAAAGTTGATCGAAGCTATTTATAGTTAAGAACTGTTTTCATTTTGGTATCTTATATGAATTAAACTTATTTTATTCCTATAATAGTGTATTATGTAAAGAGCAGTAAGTAGTATATTATGTAAATTTAAATTTATCGATATGAAAGATGAAAGAAAAGTAATGAAAGAAAGAGTAACAATATATTATTTAGCATATATAATATATTCTAACTATTTGCATAGATTTCATTAATAATGTCGTCCAGACCGATTTCGGCCACATCGGCCAATCTCAAAAAAGAGATTAGCCAACTACGCAGGAGATATTATATTGCACAAGTGTGAGTGCAAACACAGGTGCACTCTCTATTCCGTGACTTCGTAATCCGACACGACCGGAAAGAGTTCAGGCGCAGGACCAACGGCTTTACGTGCTTTCCGAGGCATGGGAGTGTACACATTTTAAACTTCCAGACTCCGGGCTGCTACTGAAAATTTTCTGACAGAACAGGACCTTCAGGTCTGCGGCCTTACATCAAGCCACTACACCAAAAAGGCAGTCATAGATTTCATTAGTGTTAAAGTGAATAACAACAAGTTATAGAATACTGGTATTTTTATAATTAAACTTAATTCGAATTTTATTTTACTACGGTATTGTCTATAATATTAAAACCGTTAGCTAGTTATATAACATAAATGTATAAAGATATGGCACTACTAACGAGACCTATGTTGTCTTATAGTCGACTAAACAGAGACTAACTTTTAGTATGAGAAAAAAACATAATCTGTCAGTAAAAAGTTATGACTATATAAAAAATAATAATAGTATATATTTTTTTTGTTTCACTATTTATTTAAATCCATTTTAATTGTGCGCAGGTAGCTACTCTTAATGCTGCGCTAATGATGATTCATCGATAACCCCGCGCAAATTGAAGATAACACTATTTTTATCCCTTTCGCACTTCGCAAATAATGCGCTAGAACATTAACGCAATCGGTTTTTATCTCAGTACCTAGAGTAGTTCCAGGTACTTGAAACATGCGTTGTGTTTTCTTTCTTCCAGGCCTTTGACCAAAAATTTTTTTTCGAAATGACTTGTTGCTGTTGGCTCAATTGGCACATACATGTACATGCGTATAAGCCTGTATATTAACGATATTTTTCGCATAAAAACATGAGTTATTTGTAAAGTACGAAGCGTGAAGTTTAGTTTTCATTCATTTACTACTTTTTACTGACAGCATATTTTTTTGTTGCGGTCTGGGTATAATTACACTTTATTTAGTACATTATTTTATGACATAAGTCTCGTTAGTGGTAGATATTTGGATCATGGTCCATATATTTTTGGTCATTTTTCTTTAACACTAAGCAAAAAAAAACTAGATTGTGTTCTCTTTCTTGTTTTTCGTTCAAATTGAATTAATTTTAATGTGAAAAACACAAATACAAATATTACGCCCGGGTTGCCATGTAAATTACGTTCGAAGCAATTTTCGTTACGAACTCGTATTATATTGTATTTTTTAAGTTTGCTCAAATGTTATATAATATTTTAAGAATGTTAAACAAATGCTAGCTGTTTGTAACATGGTTGGTTCACCCATGCTGGGTTATGTACCACCCATTTAACAAGTAATAATATATACATCATTTTGTTTTGTATAAAAAAAAACTGTTTTTTACAATTGACTAGCTGATGGTAAGTGGTCACCATTACCCATAGATGTTGGCAGTGTAAGAAAGATTAACAACCCCCCTCCCCATACATAGTCAACGCGCCACTTACCTAACTTACCCATCAAACAGAAACACAACAGTACTAAGTATTGCTGATTGGCGGTAGAATATATGATGAGTGGTTAATCGGTCGCTGCCACCGAGTACTTAAACCAAGCTGTTACATATTTCATTGCCTCATACATCTACTGTTTAGCTTATGAATTTTCAGATTCCAAAGTATCCTTACGGACTTAAATACCCGTTCGAGTCTATAAAACTTGTTAAGTCAAGTCTGTTAATACATTGTAAGAAAGCACTTTAAAAATGAAATACTGATGGTTTAATCGTTCTGTTGCTTCAGTAAACATTTTGGTTTTAAAGACAATATTCCAACATGCCATTACTACGTAAATTCTATAATTTTACTTCTAAAAATGTAATTTTATTTCTTGAATAAAATTCTTATACGTAGTAATAAATTTACTAATGTAATGTAATATAATAATATGAATGTTGAAACTTAAATTGTTGTAATCGTAGAAAATAAAACAAACTAGATTTACCATTTATTAAGTTGAAATTGTGAAAAATGTATGATTCTCTCGACGCTATGTGAGATGTGAGATGCAACATGAGATTGAGACCGACAACCGTGTCTATGTTAACTTTAAAATTTTTATGTTTTTAATAATTATACATTTTTACGAATATCACATTTAATTGTAGGTTTTTTTATAACCTATTATTTTTTACGACTTATGTCGAAAAAAAACAAAACGGTATATTTTATCGATAGTCAAAATACGGGAACATGCTTAAAACAAAAAATCAAGCTAAACAGCAATAGTCATCAAGTATCATACTCATTTTGACAATCGTAGGGTACCGAGCCAGACTTCAGACAGGCCGGATAATTATAGTGGATATATAATAATAGTATATCTAGATATTAGTTTCAGCTTGGGCGGTGTCCTCTTAGGTGTTTCTCTCTGTTACTTCAACATATATATACATATATATAAACATGTCGCTTCTGGCTTACATAATGTTTATTGTGACATTTAAGTAAGACGACTGACATTTACCTGAAAAGACTTATTTCTAAACAAAGTACAAGACCAAGATATAATTTATTTAAAAAAAAACTATGTGTCTCGTTGAAGCATATAATAAAAGATTTTCAAATAAATTAAATTTTGATTTATATTATAAACAAATACTTTAAATATTTAAAAAGTAATCACGATATTTCTTTAATATTTTTATGTTCATTGTAAAACTTATCAAGTTGACTAAGTATAGCAATAAATATTAATTTCCTTAAAATCAATTAATCGTGTAGGTAAATCTGTTATATTAAAACTTACGTTAGATAAAATTAAAGAAAGTTTGTTTGATAAGATTTATCGAATAGTATTCATGAAGTAATTCTTATCAGAAATAACATTATCTAAAACGCTCTTGGTAATCTGTCGTTTGGTAAAAAACGAATGAGTTTACATTATTTCATGTAACGTAATAACGTTTTTATTTTGTAATTTCCATAGAAATTTTGCTATAAGAATACAAATATTAATATGAAAAATACGTAGCAAAATATACTTATAATAATATAAATATATTACTTACTATACAGGCACAACTGGATAAGTAATTTTACATTTTAATGTGCCATCAACCTACCACCTATCACCGTACAGAATATGTTTCTATTAACAAAAACCTCAACGCTAACACCTACCTTTTATTTTTTACCTTTAATTTGTAACACCTATTATTTATCAGATGAAGGTAATGGTTGTATAACACCATACAATTACTTGTCTAGGCTACGCTGCATAGGTCAAATGTCACGTCCTTGTACAAAAAGGCCGTTTATACCATGGCACGACCATGGCGACATAAAAAACAAAACAAATTAGTAAATACGTCTGTCTACATAAAAGGTAAAAGAGAATTGACAAAAATGTAAATTACTTGCTTTCCAAATCGAGGGAAATATTTAGAGATTGAATAGTTTATTTAAATATTGTTTTTTTTTTTTTTAATAATAACGTTTTATTGGCAAATAACGACAAATATAAATTCACGTATAATGTTGTATGGAAAAAGGAGCCAGCTCAGTATTGGTGAATCGAAATCTAACGCTGAGCTGGTCCCTTTATTTACTAAATTTTCAAATGAATAAATTTATAAATCAACATATATTATATATTTTTGTTTCCTGGCGTTTGTAGATTTTTTTTTCTTTCAATTTATTTGGACTTTAATAGTATATAAATGTACGCCCACTTAACGTCAAACCAGTTATATGGTATAATGTTTATACCTATGGATATTGATACATGCACGTATTTCCTCATGGCAATATATAATATGGATATATATGCACCTGGGTGTGGCTTTTGCAGCTTCTATTAAAGCGCCATCTATAGGCGAGTATTAAAACTACTTAGTTTGTTAGTTATCGCATATGAAAACCATATGGTTGGTTCTAATACTTTAGTCTATAATGTAATGATAAAAAAAAAGTACACGAATTTTCAATAGATGGGGCTACACTTGAATTAACTTTTGTTTTAAGTTAAGTTAAAAATTATTCTAAATTAGAAATATTTTTTTACTTCGATCTTTTTTAAGTTCTTAGTCCTGTTATATATTTATAATATATGTTATATATATATATATATATATATATATATATATATATATATATATATATATATATATATATAAAATATATATATATATATAAAGTTTTATATATATATATAAACGTTATACCAATCCAGATGACACAAAAAAAATAAACAATTTTTGTTGTTTTATTTTTTAAATATATCTATTTGAAAAAGAGCGAATGAGTTAGGGTTACATTCACTGTCGACTGGCACTTCCAGGAGTATATACTATTCTGTACAGCTTCTCTACCAATGCGCTACAAACCATAGAGTCTAATTATAGTCTATTGTGCTAGTAATATCGGCTCATCCAAACCAAAAAGAAATACAACAACATAGATGGTATTCGGTGGTAGTGGTGGTAGGTGGTTATATTATTAATAATAGTTCTTTGCAAACATGGTAACACAAAAGTGTGATCACAGTTTTATGAGACAAAGCGAACGGAAATGTATTTCACAGAAATACGATAAACAAATTATTATTCCAATTGAGAATAATGTTCATATAAATATATTACGTTTCCACAGTGCGTACATATTTAGTTCATCAGAGAAGGAATAGGTACATAAAAAATAAATAACCACTAGAAACATATATTATTATATACAACAAAAATAGTTTTTCTAAAAACGTATGAAATTTATGTAGGTGATTTACTTGATTTATATACTTTATTATTTATTATATTTTATCAAAGAGCCAAAAACATTTAGTAATGGTTGTAAGATGAAATACTTTAAAATATAATGTACGATAATAATTAATAGGCTTTTATAGCTTAACTGCGTTATAAATTACTTTTTTACTAAATAAAATAAATTACAATCTGGAGTTGAGCTTTTTGTTTCAGTATGTCAACTGTCAACTATGAATACAATTTAAATCGTTACTTAAGAACCAAATAGTACAAACGCATTAAACGAAAAACGGAAAACATAAATTTAAATTATTAAAAGCCAAATAGTGTCTATTTCTTATATATTTATTTTAGGTACAATTCACTATAAACAAATAATTAATTAAATACTTATATTTTATATGGATTATTGCTAATTAAAATCACATTTTACTTTGGTTTTTAGAAAAATTGTAAATCATAATATAAATTCTATTTAAGTCTAATTAAACCTAAATTTTCATATAATAGAAAATGTCATGAAGAAAGAAACAAGAATATATGTATGACACAGAAGTCTCGACACGACTTTTAAGTCAGCCAATACATTAAATAATCAAATCTAGGTGTTTTTTTTAAATTAAATTATCATTTTTAAATATAAAACCTTTTGTAATAATTTAAATTTGAAAATATCATAATAATAATATCATTGAAATTGATTAGTTGAAGAATTTTGATTTTTACTTCTTACTTATCTTTTGTGTTCTAAATTCTTTTGTTATATAACAAAACTATATTTTTACTTAAATACACCAAGTATTCATCTTAGTATAAAGGCAATATATATGCCACTTACAAAATAAATTATAAAATTTATAATACTTGCATTTAAGTAATATCTTATATTAGTGTAATGAAATTTATTATAATAATTCATTTACATCTTTATGTACTATTATAATACTGACTAAATTATTTGGCACATGCATTCACAGTCCTCTCTTAATATGAAGAGGGGGAAAATGTTGCTTCTTAGAACTTGCGAGATGGCCTAATTACAATTAATCTTTAGTCAATCTGGTTTAGAAAAGTATTGTTTGGCGTAAAGCATCCCTTTAGTAGTTTTTTTATCAAATTGGAACTTGTTAAATATTATGAAACTTTAAACAAAATTACAAGGAAGTGTTTCCACATGAAATAATTTTTAGCTGATAATTGGAGATGGTTGTTTAATTTACATCAATCTGATTTTATTACATTTTTTACTGTTTGTCTGCTTAAAAATATTAGTTAGTTTTCCTCTATACTATTGTATTTAAATAAATACAAAAAATAATGGTTAATGAATAAAACTTAAGTTCAGAATAAACAGTTAATTGGTAAAAATAACAGTTTTTTCTATATTAATATACTGCACATATGAATTTGCGTGTACATCAGATCACAGTATCCAAGTTTATAACTAACTACCTAAGCTGCAAAGTTTCGGTGAGTAATCATGTTAATACAATTAACAGGTTACTTTTGATATTATTTAGATTATTTTAAAAATACCATCTTGCAAGTTAAAGCAATTATTTAATCATAATAAAAACTCTATCTTAGATTCAACATAAAATAAACACTGAGCATTAGTGTTCATGTGGCGATAGTCGTCACTTATTGACACTATATTAAAACTTAAGAATACTACAATCTATATCGCATAGTACGCTCTTACTTATTATTTTATTTTAAACTACGCTTAGAACACGAAAAAAATTATACAGTTACAGCAAGCTAAAACTCGATGTTCATCCGCACGCAATTGATGGATAATTTTTTTTTTTTGAGAACTCATATGAACTTTGTTGTTTTTGTTTAATATGTTTCTGTTATCAAAAAACCCTAATTCTTATTTAATAGACAATTATGGATAATTTAAAAAAAAAAGAATCAATTTTACTAACCGAATTCTATCTTAATCTTATTATTGGATAAATACTCAAGAAAATTTGTATAAATTGATCGATGATGCTATTTATACTTAATAAAATATTTTAATTATAAATAACATAAGAGTAATAATAAAATTTTAATGTACGATTTTTGTCGCCAACATTTATGTGACGCTTGTAATATGGACTTTATAATGTTTAATTTTATAGTTTTGACATTATATATCTAGAAGAAACTATGCTATGGTTCATATTTAACAATTAGGTCTCAAGAGGGTGGATCTGGCGGCGCGGGCGGCCCAGTATTCGGAGGCTGTAAAAGTTTCGCAGCTGCAGGGAGAGTGGTCAAGTCGAATCCTGGTGGTGGTACGAAGCCAGCAGCTGTGGCTGTCCCTTGGAGATAAGCTACCAATCTGGAATTAAAATATCGCATAATAAATATTATCATTCATCAATAATATTACAATTCTTCTATTTTCATATGGCTTTTGACAGTCGTCGTGTTTCTATCGCTTTTCTCATTTTGAAAGTATGTGGAGTTACTACTACTCTTTATTTGGTTTTATTTATTAAAGTTAGATACTAATTATTGAAAATTAGTTAATAATAAGACTTTTTTTATTGAAAAATATAAACTCATCATTTCTTTCTGTTAAGGAATAAATATTAGAAAAAAAAAATTTTGAATCTTTAAATGAATACATTATGTGAAAAATAAAACAAAACGACGATAAAGTACAAAGTTCTCAAATTATATATAAATAAACATGATGAAACAGTGAAATACCTTTTTCTTCTGTGTTTGATTGAAGAGTTTTAATGATATCAATATAAAAGATTTGAAATAAGGGTAAAAAAAAAACATGCAAACCCATATATTATGTTCTCCTAAAGTTTTCACAATGATTATTGTCGAAGTGTGACCATAGTGCGAACATTAAATATTAATACAAATCTATACAAAGATTGTAAAGAGTTTATAAGTATGTAACCGATGTACTCCTAAAACGAATTTAATAATTCTTTTACCTTTAGAAAGCTAATTTATCCGTAAGAATAAAAGTTTTATTTGAGTAATAATAAGATTTTAATATGTAAGTACTAGTTACAAACTCAATACCGCTAAAGGCGATTGGGCGAAAATCTAGTAAACTTTTACCCGCTGTGTTGTTAACTTACAGTTACATGTATATGTACATAAATTATTATACATGGAATTGTAACCTTTTTTTTCAACTAGGCATTTGTTTACCCATTTCAAAACACTTGGTTATATTACCTAAGTCATCATTTAAATTCACGTAATTTGATTTTAGAAATATGGATTTTTCGTTCATCGATTTTTCATCTAGAACTTCTGTAACATTAAATATTTAAGGGAAATATTCCATTTAGTCTATATATACATTCATATATGTAAATAGGTTTTCTAAATTTGTGTTATTAAGGTTGCAAGTTATAAATTATTATTTTTTTGACATAAATTATAATATTAACATGAATCATACCTGCGCAACTCTTCAAGCGCGCTGGCCTGCATAAGGATGTAGTTTTTTGCAAGAAGCAGTGTTGCTATTTTGGAAAGCTTTCGAACGGATGGCGAGTGTGCATAGGGGATGACGCTACGCAATTCATCGAGCGCATCATTCTGAAGGTAAACATAGGAAAGGTTAAATAAAATATTAAATATTATTTATAATATACTTTAAATAAAATAAGTTCTATTCCTGATTGAAAAGAAAAAAATATTTCTAAAAGGAGAAACATAAATTTGTTATTAGTAAAAGCGTGTCAAGAAGCTCAGGACCATGCTTTAAGGGCTAAATGTACCAAAGACAGTTGCACAAACCAATAATAATTAATAGTTATCGTTTTTAATTATCTTTAGTTGCAACCGCATTTCAAAACGTTACAAAATTATATATTATGTAAATCATAATTTATATGAATAAAAAAACGAAGTACATACTAAATCGTGCATCCTCCTCCGTTCCCGAGCGTTGATATTCAGTCTCACATTTTTTCCTTGTCTTATCTTCTGTTTAGATTTACCTTCTCCAATGGGTCTGAAATTTGAGATGTTTGAATTAAGTTATACATTTTTATAATATAGTATTATAAATTGTAAATGTTTGTATATTATTTTTATTTATTTTTTCAATTTGTAAGCTCATATATGCTATAAGTGGACAGACATGTAGTACATTCAACCCTCACGAGAATTAGGCCAGGGCTTACAATGTACCGAAGCGTAACAAGTGCTAGGATTGTACGAGTGTACGGTGTCTAACAATAGACGGATTTCTATGTCCGGTAAGAATGATGAAGGGGTACAAATGGTACGGAGAATGACTGCATATATTTGCGGGACGTATATCGCTAGAAAAATCTACTGGTTAATATTTATTATAAATAACCGTAATCATTTTTTATGTATCCATGTTTAAAGAATAATAATGTATGTAATAATATATAATAAAATTAATATTATCAAAACATATTTTTTTTCAGTATTCATTGTTTCAATATATGTTTTGTTCAATGTGTGTAACTTTATCATATGCGCTCTTTAGTATATGAACTTAAGAAAACACTCTTTTTTAGTTATCTTACAATCATATCCATAAATAAATAATGCGTTAATGTGATATAACTAACCTTTGAGCGTAGCTTGTTCCTGGTTCCGGTTGGTTTTCATCGGTGGGATAGCAATGTTGCTGAGGCGGAGGCTGGCCTCCTTGCATGTAGAAGCCGCCGAGGCCAACAGCACCCAACGGCGTCCGTCGCCCCGGCACCGACTGTGGAGGAGAGTGCGACTCGCCCAGCGGCACTCCATCCCAAGTCCTCCGCCCCTCCATTATAAAAAATACTAACACATTACACTAAACACAAAATATATCTATGTTACTGGCCAGTTACGATTAATACATAACGTTTATTTTTTAATTTGTTTTTGACGGACGTTTGAATTTGGTACGGAGTTGACAGACAGTGAAGCTTTGCAGCGAGAAGTTGGAGCGGTCCACAGATCGATCGGGGCACGCAGCTGGGGTGCGCACCCCTCTGATCTCGCGGCATTGTTCGGAGATGCGAATGTGATTTATTTGAGCGCGTGCACGACCCGCGGTATCGGTGCGTCTATTGTTATAACATAATCACGACTATGATGCTTACACTATTCATTGCTCCCTATTTTTTATTTTAAAATAATGAATATTTTAATGCTATTTTTATTTCTAAACTATTAATGAATTTTATTTAAAGAAACAGTTATTTTTGGAAAAACGGGACAATACTTTAGAAGATTCAATTTAATATTTATAAATGGGAATTTTTTACAATTTCAATATTACAGCTTTGTTTTTTTGTGTTATTTAAGCAAAAATTAATTTATATTATGATTATAAGCGTATTATTCACAAAATTCTCTTAATTAAATAGAACGACTGATTTAGACAAATAAATTAAATACATAGTTTTGATTTCCGATGAAGACGACACAGTAACAAGGTTCATAAAAAAATGTCCTTATGAAAATTATTTTTCAATAGAAATGATGCAAAACAATGCATGCATTTAAGGGTTATTAGCATTTCACTTGCATATTCGTGCATCCATCGTCCATAATGTCTTACTTTGATATAATTTATTCAGCCGTTTTGTAAGTGGGTTAAATGCAGATGAGCTTTAAGCATTAAATCATCGAAATCGCAGTTGTTATTATAGGAATTTCCCAGCTCAAAATGTTGAGGAAAATTTCAATCGGGCTTAGAAATATATCGTTCCGTTTTAAAACTGTTTACGTAGTTTCAATAGCTTATGCAATTTTTATTTTGTTATCGGACTTTTTCAGTACATCGTGATCTAACATGGAATAATAATTTATGATGGATTTATTTTATGAAATTCATAAAAAAATATTTCATTAATCTTATTTTTATTACCAAAAAATGTTTTTTTTTTAACAATTACGATCAGCAGAATATGTCCTTGGATTCGTGATGTGAAATAACAAACAATATTTACGTTAAAAAATTGTGTATTGGATACTAAAATATTCTTGTTGTTTTAATTATCTTTTAACACCGACTTTTTTGTAATAATTTTAGTATTTGGAAAAAGTAAACAAAAAATATATTTATTAAACATTTATTTCTTAATATACAATTTATTTACAACTTATTCCAGTCAGTTCCGATTTCTTACATTTCTATCAATTACATAATATAATTTTCCTCACAGTTCATTCCTAACTAAAATAATTTCGATACGTCAAAATTATAATAAACATGTAATCACCAACATATTTATAATTCATCTATCGTTGTCCTTAAACAATAACAGTTAATATTTTGTTGCTTTGACATTTTTATCTAAATATTTCTTACATATTCAGATTTATTGTTAAATATTTTTTTCTCTGGGCTCATACAGGTCTTTTTTATTGATAGATTTTGTAATCTAGGGACAAAGCTAAGTTGCCTTATTTTAAGAAGTTAAAAAATTTTTAAAGTCCAAATACTTTTGTCTATCATAATATAAATGTAAATTTATATATGTTATATGTAAATCATATACGCTTTATATAAGTATGATCATGCGTATTCCGTTCTATGTCTTTTCACAGCCTATACCTAATGACTAGACAATGACTATTTTCTTTAAATAAATACAACAATCCATAGAATATTTTGTGTAAAAGTATTTGGTTAGATTATTTTAAATACTCCATTTATTTTTATTATTATTTTTATTTGGTTATTCTAAGTACATTTTTGGTTGTTTTTATAATAATTCAAAAAAGGAAGATGGTTTTTTTTACAAAGCTTATCTTTAAACTTTTACACGAACAAAATACCTATTTATATTACTTGTAATTTTATCTATTAAAATATACATATAATTTAAAATAAACCTCAGACAATTTATAAGACTATTTTGTAAAACTACTGTACAAACCATACTGCCAAATTTCCACAATTGTAAGCGATCTACTTTTAAGATTTATTCTTTCAACATTCGGAATGTCAATTCTTAAGATTCGAGCTAAGAAATTATTCTTGAAACTCTCAAAAGCAACTATTTGTATATCCCATCTATACCATTGTATATATTTACTTACATATTAAACAATAGCAAAACTAAGCTTATTGTGAGAATTCTTTTTTTTAACATTTATGTACGACATATTTTGATTTTTTTATGAATCTGACGTTTACATTACAGTTACAGAATATCAATATGTTGTGTCTAATCTAGAGACTAAGACTTAAGATAGTAATACTGTGTAAAAGTAGAAAAGTCGTGTAAGAATAACTAAATTTAAATTATTGTACATACATATATATAGTTTATATCGTACCATGAATAACTAATTAGGCCAAGAATATAATTCATTTCATATAATTCATTTCATCCTAATAATATTTTGTATAAAAAGATTAATTCATTTGCATATACTATATAAATTCCTATATTTTTTTCTTTTATGTAATATTTGATAAGTATATTATATTTTGTTTATTTATATTTATATTGATAAACATATTATATTGATCAATTAGTTTTAAAATATAGCTCACATGTAAGAGCGAATAATATGAATACATTTAAGAGTATTTTCGTAAGGTTTATGTTTTGGTAGGTTACTTATACGTACATTTTAAGATCTTTGGCACGTAGCTTTATCAGGTATCTTTACTTTAACGACGACTCCAAGTTATTATGATTATAGTCAAAATTATAATTATATATTTTCACTTGTAATCAATTAACCTAACTATTTACATACATTTAATATATCAAATATCCGATTAGAATTAAACAACGTGTTTAAATTTAAAGCTAAGAAAATGCACCAACACATTAATGTTTTCAATTACTGTGCATAGTATCCAGCAACATGGCGGGCACATTAAAATTGCCTAGTAAAAATCGCCTACGAATCATTAAAAATCATGAAGTTAGAAATACCATTTTCAATATCAGTTATTTCGTGGCACTTATCAGGTTGGAAAGTTAAATTGTAGGCAGTGGTGATGAGAATCGCGATGGCACTGGTAGGCAGACTAGGCACACGGCACCGGCAAGCCGTCAGCGCGCTCGGTGCGCTGGCTCCGTTACCGGTCAGGGCGCAGCGGCTGCTAGTGGTGGCCGCGACGGGGCAGGCACTCTCGGGCAAGCTACGACTGACCCACGGGTAGTTGGATTGTTATTCGCCGCACCACCTTCGTAAAGACAATCATGGTTAAATAAATGTAAAGATATTAATATATTCATATCAGCACATAAAATGCGTTGTAAAAATTTATTGATTTATTTTTATATGTATACTTTGTGTCCTTTACATTAAAATAATAACTTATAAATTTTAAACAAAGTCGAAATAAATTACGAATAAATCTTACCTATTAGTGATCCAAGCATTTTTGTTACTGAAAACTTTCTCGTGCGCTGTGGAGTGCGTACTTCAGCGAGTAAGCGGTCGACACAACGGTATAGATCACCAGAATTGTCAGCCACGCTCGCTTCGCTGAATGATGCGCCATGTGCTGCGCTTACAGCTTGGCCTTCCTTTATCGGCACCTACAAAAAAAAAGTAATCGTCCTTAAACGTAATATAACCTTAGCAAATAAATCAATGGATTGTAACTAAACAATGACTCATTAGTAACAGACAGATCTACTTATAGCATCGGACGCGTCACGTAAAATCCATTTCTCTCAGCTTACTAAATAAAATTTTACTACAAAAAATAATAATACGTTTCTGACAATTTTCAAATCACTTTATTATTATTATATTCAATGTAAGTACCAGTAACATAAATCGATCTTGCGTGAAGTGGGCGTTGGTGCAGACTCATCAGGATGTACTAGTAGTATTTCTGTCATTCGTGCAAACCTCAATTCAAACTCAGACAAGGTAAGTAAGTAGGTAGGCTACCTACGCCATTGTCGTAAATATATGGCATAATAACCAGTGTAAGGCAAGTGCAGACAAACAATTCGTCAAGCTTCTATTTGCATATTAAATAAATAAGTATATAAAATTGAATAAATAATATTGATTTCTATTCCAAAATTGCTTGGATAAATTAAATTTCATTTCGTTTCGTTTAATTGCATAATAAATTTCATCTCGTAATGCATAATTACGTCTAAATAAGGGAGATGGACACTTATGTAATTAATATTTGAACACACTGAACTTACTAATTTATTTCATAATAATGGTGTATTATTTGTATTTCTCATATTTGTTATTTCTCATGGCATATTAAAATTTCATATTTAGCCAATTATAGTAGTGGATTTATTACTAAAATGAATTTATTATTAAATTCATGATAATTTTTCATAAAAAAACATCAAATATTAGTTTGGTTATGATTGATGAAGAAATAAAATCTGTTTCTATTGATCGCTTACATATTTAGGTTTTCTAGGATGGAACTTGTTACGTTTAATTATACTATAATGTAGTTTTGTTTGAGAGTACTCAGGATGTACGTCGCTTAATCATATTTCCGCTAGTAAATTGGATGCCGTCGTTTAAAGTAAAGATGGTTTACAATCGATAAATATATTTTAAATGAAGATGTTTGAAATATAGGTACTTATATTGAACTATTAAAATCGATAATGTTCATGAAGTTTAAGTACTTAAAACGATAATTAGCGGCTTTACTTATGTGTAAATGATGTTCAGGGTTTATTAGTTAAACAATGTTGTGTCTTCTTCTTTCGAATGTCAAAGGAATGATGACAGAAAGAGACGCGAGTGTTTAACTATACATTAAACAACGTTTATAAGTAAGGCCGTAGGCTTCTAGTACTGTGTATATTATATACTGTTTTTGTACATGTGTTCTCGTACCTCACCGTTATAATAAATGTCAAATGTTTATGCAAAATAAACACACACGTTGTTACATTATGCAAGAAAATGTGTTGAAAATCAAGGTAAATTTTCAAACATCCCCGTTTTGATTTATAGGTTTATTATTTATGGAATAATAATAATTTAAGAGACGTAAATAGAAGCTATCCATTAGATTGTATGTAGGAAGTAAATTCAATATAGATATGCGTGGATATCGGTGCGATAGTGTAACAGCTATTGTTACTTTGAATAGGTATAATATCTAAGGCTACACTAGCCTTCACCACGATCAATGTAATTGCAAAGCACTATAAATATTCAATGAAAGTGTTCATAATATACATGTTCAAACTTATGTTCTTTTAATATCAACATTTTTTTCAGTTTATTCGTTATAAGTAATTACAAAGTGTTATGCTGAACAATCTTTGGATTACTAATGATATTCCCTCGAAAAGTTACATATTAGGCTTGTGATTTAAAAAAAGGATTAAGGGCATTATTTTAATTTAAAATAGTTCGGTTTGGTAAATGGGCCACATAACGGTAAGTTGTCATTACCGCCCATAAACATTGCCATTCAATGCGTCACCAAAATTGGGAACTAAGGTTATACGTCCCTTATGCCTGAAATTACGCTGGTTCTCTTAGTCTTTAAACAGGAACACCACCATTCTAAGTATTGCTGTATGGCGGTAGAATATATGATAAATGTGGTACCAATGCAAGAAGTGCTTGCATAAATGAAATATATTTGTACCTATATGCGACAGATAATAATTTCATAAAATTTTAATTTATGCGTTTATGTCGGGATAGCCCAGTCTTAACCGATGATCGTGGGTTCAAGTCCGGGTAAGCACCTCTGAATTTTCATGTTCTTAATTTCAGTTTATAATTCATCTCTTACTTTTCGGTGAAGGAAAACATCGTGAGGAAACCGAAATTACGCCACAAGTGTATTCCACCAACCCGCATTGGAGCAGTGTGGTGGAATAAGCCCCAAATCTTCTCCTCAAAAAGGGAAAGGAGGCCTTAGCCAAGCAGTGGGATATTTACAGGCTGTTACTGTACTATGCGTTTATGTCATAGATACTAACCTGTCTTAGGTGATCTAAGTCCGTCTTGTTTCCCATTAAAGCGAGCGGCATCACTGACGGTGTTCCGGTTGTTGTATGAGCTGGGCTTCCATGTACAGGAGTTCTTTTCAATGTATTTAATATCTCTGTAGCGTATTCAAAACTGCTCCTATCTGTCACGGAGTAAACTAGAAGACAGGCGTCAGCCCATTGAATCTGTAACAAGAAAAATAAAAAAATATTAGCGGAAAGATTATTTTATTTTCAAAATTTAAACTGAATATTATATTATTTAAAGTAATGCATGTTATTTTTTAAAGAATAAAATCGTATGTAGTCTTATTTAATTGCTTCGATACAACTTCATTTATATCACCTAATATCATTTTAAGGCAAGAATATAAAGATAAACAAACTTTAAAGTAAAGTAGTAATCGAAAAGCTTGGATTTTTTAGTAATATCTCGTAGTGGATACTTCAGTTAAAACAAACTGTTACTACTACAACTAAACTATTGATTTATAATAATACATATAAGTACATCAATATCTCTCAATGTCTGATAAATTATTGATGTCCTTCCACTTAATAAATACTTTGACTATATGAATAAATTGTTATCGATTAAATTGAAGCACTTATTAGACTACTTACTCGTATGTTTTACATATTTAAAGTCAATTACTGAATAAACGAAAAACCATTTGGCAAACAATATTGATCAGTATCTATAGATAACTATGCGTGATATGATAAAAATTTGAAAATAAATTGGGTTCATTATTTCAGATGAACTCTAAGCAGATTCCAAGGCAGCGGAAATATACAAGTTCCGAGACAGGTAGGAGAAATTAATAATGTAACGCGGTACTGTAAGCAGAGTGACTCACGAAGCGCGTGATGAGTGACTGTGCGGGTCACTGGAGCGACTTCACTCCTCAAACCACTTGTATTATATTCGTGACGATTAACCTACTTGCCTGAACATTAAACGGGTTCAGACTTGATTTAATCTATGATTTTGTTTACTACCTAAATAACACCACTTTAACTTCCTTCTAATGGGACGAACAAGTGGTTAAGTCATCCTCTTCAAATTAAAAGGATGCATACCGAGTCAAGATGGCCCAGTGATTGGAACAGGTTAATCTTAATCTATTAAGGTAAAAAATTATAATTGCGGGTTCGAACCATTCAATTTTTAAAGAAAATATAACATCGTGAGGAAACTTGCATGTGTCGAATAAAAACACGTGAGAAAATGAGTATCTACCTCTCATTGAAACAGAATCTTCTGCATAAAAACGAGGCCTTAGCGTTGGGACATTTTCTGGCCGTTACTTTTATCGTTAATTCGTTACTTCGTTTTTTTTCAAACGGAACCACCAGTTAATAATGTTAAGTTTTAATACAGGAAAAAATGTGATGTCAGTGATTAAACGTTCATTTATTTACACGGAAGTTAAGAATAGCTATAAAGTTTGATGAAATAAAATTTTCAGTTGCCGATATTAATACAGAACATAACAGCGGCGCCGAATGACTATAACAAATGACCTCGGAGGAAATATTTTTGTTATTTTAAAAGAAAACACAAATATCCTTAATCTTTCCCTGATTTAGTTTCTGTATTATTGCTAAGGAGAGCCAAAGGTCGTCCAAGAGTGTTAGTTTGATCGTGAAGTATTGAACAAGGTTCCGCAATAAAAAGCATTAACCTAAATTTGATGAATGAATTGTACACGCATGCATTAACGGTATAAGTATAATTGGTACTTATTTCAGCAATAAATATTGATTGTATAATTGAATTTAACGATATATATATATATTGAATGTATAATATTTTTTTTGTACGTTTATTAAATTACTGTAGTACATTTTACCTGTTCAGCTGGAAATTTGTCAACGTTGGAACCAGATACATCTATGACTTCCAATTCAACTGGAGTTCCATTTATTGGCACTGTTTGTCTGTACAGAAGATCTGTCGAAGAAAAACAATTAGTTCGTATATCTTCGAAAAATATTAATTTATATACATCTATTGCCGTTGTTAAATTTATTACAAGTACATTATTATTATCTTTTTCAAAAAATAAAATAGCATATTATCTGGATGATTCTTATACATAGATGCTAACCTGTATTTGAATGATATTCCCCGATGTATCTTCTTGTTAGATAACGCACGATAAGAGCTAAAACAAAATAAATATGCTGTTAAAATGTATGTAAATTATAAATATAGATTTGTTTCGTCACATAGGTACAACTTTAATAGTAGTACTACTAAAAATGTTTTTTATTTACGCGAGTGATATATTATCGAACTTATTTGTTTTTTATTTCACAATTGCCTGCTAACATAATTCATTCATTTCTAGCAAAAAACGTTTCTATTATGTTTAGAATCCAGTTATTAAACAAATCAAAGAATACAAAAGATTTGTTGTTTCTACGACTGCGAACATAAAAAAATTAACTTGTGTCATTCTTCAATCAGATACCAATTTAGAATGATTTTAATGGAAACTAAATCCTAAAGATTGATGGGCTTAGCTGGAACTGGAATGTTGTTTAAGAAAACAGTAATAGGAATACAGTTTCAGTGGGATAATTGAAATTATGATTAGACTACTAATTTATACGCAAATCGTTTAATATTCATCTTGTACTTATTATTTTAGGACTGCTGATCATTCTAAAATATTATACGTATGAATCGAGTTCATGTAACAAAAAACATACTGAACGTTTTGTTTGTGATTGTTAACTCTGCAATAAATTACTATTAGCGTTTGTTTTAACGTTTCCAAATAAACAGACGTAAGATAATTGGATGGAAAAAGCCACGAATGGTACATATTTAAATCTTACTTACGAGTATATCCTCCGCTTAGCGAATTCTCTTGTGCAAGTATTAAACGTAAATTTGAGTTATGGTTTTGTTTTAATGAAATTATTTTATTGTATAATCAGGTGCGCTATTTGTATCTCCCATTTAAATGCCGTGATAGTAAAGAAGGGTTACTATTAACTTAATATGTATTTGTACGAAAATATGACTCATATATACTTGAATGAAATACGCAAAAATCTAAATTGAACCAAAACCAAACTAGTAATAGTTTTATGAAGTTACGATTAATTGAAAATGGACATTTCTGTTACAATATCTTATATTTGTTCTAAAATTTCTTGTTAATTTATTATGTGAATGAGGGCATATCAACACCTTTTCGCATTAAGACGTCGTTGTATCGTTTATCGTGTCAGGAATATATAGAACTAAAAGCAAAGTTTCGGATTTCTTAAAAGATAGAAAGTAGAAGCGACCTGAAAATAATTCCAGACTATAAACTTTTTAAATTATGTTATACGCTCTTTGGCATTTGGGTCAAAAGATGCTATCACAAGCAGACGTGATATTACAAATGTTACGATAGCTAATGTATTTATGTGAAGGTATTAAATTATATATAAGATAAACAATAGTTATATAATATTCAATTTATATGTATGTATAAAAGTATGTGTGAAGAAACTGTTACAATCGATAACTTATATTTTCAGATAAATATTAGATAATAAATACACAATTGAGAGAAACGTTCCGATCACAGAAATCTATATTAATACAGGAATGTTAATTGGTAAAAAATAAATAGAAAAACTAGTCGCTCACCAGACTTGCCAACACGGGAGCTGCCAATGACGGCGATGCGCACGCGCGGAGGACTTGCTCGCTCGTCCCTCATGATTACGTAAATATAGCCCAGCTGAAACAAAACAATGATCTATTATCGACCGCCTTCATAAGCCAACATAATCATTAGAAACGACTATCTCAACCGATTTTTTATTAAAAAAAATAACGATCGACTTTTGTTGGACATTTATATTTTTAAGCCATATGTTTTCTGTTTCCTGTTTATACTTCTGCGTCAGTGTAAAATGTACCTATGTTTATTTTTTCCTTTTACACACCCATTATTTTAAGAAAATGTCGTCAACCAACGTCAAAATCTTTGTTGATTGTTTAAAAACATTTCCAAGTACTAAATATAAAATTTCAACAAGATGATCTTAGACGATTTGCGAATATTTTTTTTCATTCATTACTTCGATCACGCGTTACTTTTATTTTATACAGTCAACTAAATATGACACTAATGCTTCATGTTTAATAATCATATATATTCAAAATATTTCTGGGTGATAAAATTAGTACTTAGTCTATCTATTTATATATAGTCATTAAATCTATTTGAATATAACAAATAAGTCGACTCCAAAGTATTATTATTTTATTCTATTCGTATTATTTTTAACTATACTTTTAAAAAAGAGGTAAAATGTGTAAATAAATTGAAATAGTAAATCAATGTGAGTGAATCACAACGATGAATGCAAATGTTGATTTATCTTCGCCAAAAATCTCACAATAACAACATCGTTCGGAATGAGGCACGAGTTTATATTAATAGAGCTTCCTTTACGTCAGCTTGCCTACCAGATGGTTGAATAACCCAAGCTGAACATGCAAGTGTCAAACGCAGCTATATGACGTCCTTGAAAAAATAATAATCGTAATATAAATTTAAAGGTATACATATAGAAATAAAGATACAATAGTTCTGTTGGAGATAGGCTCAACGTCAAAAACATTATCCATCTTTAAATTACATTATTTAAATAAAACAAAATACTTTACATAAATGAGCACTTGCTATTTTTATTAGTTGTCGACAGTTGAATTAATAACCGACCTAATTTAAAATAAAACACTTAAAAATATTCTATTTAAAATCTTTTATTAATAAAATTGAGAAGTTATAAATCAATTTTATTTTCAAAGTCGTTTATCTCGAGCAAGTAGCCGACACTTCACGCCGCAATTAAAAGACTGTTTTATGCTGACTTTAATTCTAGTCCTCTTATGAGACTTTTATCATCGTTTTTATTGCTGAAACATTTTATTTATGAATGCGAATAAAAACTTCTACATCTCCTATTGATTTCGTCTAGTTTCATTTACATGCAAGAAAGGAAAGAAACTTTTGTAACAGCTCTTTAAATAAAAGATTCTAAATTGAACCAAAAAAACGTGTTTTAAAAAATACTTGAGTTTTATATATCAAAACAAAACTGTTACAGTTTATTTATAGAATAATATACGTCATTATATTTTTACTAGCGTTTCCTTCGAAAAACAATCACTGACGTAATACGTAATCGTCATCAATTTTCGTCGGATTATACAAATTTTTATTCAAAACACACTAGATTATACAAAAAATGTATAAAGACGAATCTATCTAATATTAAACCCCATCTATTTACGTTGAAAACAATATGTAAATGACAAACGGGTTTGATGCACTGCTGTGGACTGGGTAGAGACTTCGTCGCGACGATGTCGAGTCTTATTTATGTTCGGCGCCAAGCTATAATAATTTCAGAGTTGTCGCTAAAAAAAGGCAGATTGCTGCCAAATTTTCAGTTTTGACGCAGTATTATCTATACATATAATAAAACTATACCAGGGCCACGTTATACCACATATATGTTTTTTAAATATATAACAATTTTTATTATATAAACATTCAAAGACCTAATGAGGAAATATTATCTATTGCTTTTTCCTGTCTGAAGCATAGCTAGAAGCTCGATTGATTACAAAGTAACAGCGCAGATAATATTCTGACAACAGTATCCATACAGACAACGGTATAACAGTTTGCAACATCTCTGATACCTTTCTTAAGGCTTGATTAAACTGAGATTATCAGACCATCTTTAACAGGATAATATGTTTCTTCGTCTGTTTTATATGCCATCCTGTATTGTTTATCAACATTCTTATAGTATTATCATATATCTATGACCATTAATAGATGCTGCGCGAGACGTATCAGATATTTTATATAGAAATTGCCATGCCTCATTAGCTAAATTGTATATATTATAGAGTTATTTTTACTTTAATCTTTAAGATATATTAGTTATATTACCTTTAGTTGGAATAATTAATTGTACCGTTATATCTTCCTATAGATCACACTATATATATTAATACAATATTTTAGATATCTACAGATTTACGATGGAATGATTGCGTGTATCCTAAAAATAACTGGATATAACCGTAAGCTTATCCATGTAAAGTAAGAGCAACTACCTAGTACAATACAGACGCCTGGACAAAGGCAACCATAATAAATCTAATCACAACCCTACGAGATAATAAAACTGTACACAAAATAATAAATTTCAATTAATTATTCAATCATATCTACAAAGATATTAATTACATTTAACGATAAAAATATGATATCATAAACAATTACTGGCAATCAATATTGTTGTCTCAATATTCAGACCACGTTTTCGTATTAAGTGGTCACGTTTCAGTTAAATTCGAGGCATTATTCTGGAATATTCCATTACAAAGTAAATAGCGTACTTATGGAACTCCGTATATATAATAGACTCGGTTCAGAACTTAGACATGTGAATACCTGTCGCGTCAGTCCACATGCCGATGTTTCTAATAGGCGCTGTATTATTGAATTATTTTTGAAAGTTGTTCGATATGAACCAAGATTTTAATATTAAAAAAAAACATTACACTAAATAATAATAATATAAAGACATAAGTTTTATATATTTGTATTCTCAAAATTCACGAAAATTTCATAATCTTAGCTTAAACTTTTACTATGGATATAGGCTACATAATATTTTTATTACGTTTATCTCGTAGATTATAAAATATAACCATAGACGACAAGATAATTTTTGGTCGAGGCAATAATTTCTGTTATTAATAATACTAAACATTTTAGAACTAAAATATGTCTGTTATAGATAAGTTATAGTAAACGCTTAAAGTTTTTTTTTTTATAAATGTAAAAAAAATGTAATGGTAAACCTTTACCTAAACAACATTTTGTAATAACATTTAAGTTTTATAAATGTATAGTAATAGTAGTTTCAGAGCCATTGGAAAAACATTGAGAGAACATATTATACTTATAAGAAAAAAGACGTGGGTTGTTCTGTGGGACGTTTTGCCATTGTGTAGGCGGGCTGAGTACGGACGAAAAGATCGCTTGGTGCGATATAGTACTGCGACGTTTGTTTTTTTTACCATAGCATACCAAATATATTTTCATTCTAAATGTTATATTATATACCTGTCGCACCTATGCGAATTAAGTGCACTCATTATTCACATAACTGCATTAAATTATAAACTTAATACTATTTAAAAATATAAATTGTTGCTGATAATCTACGCCGGTGCATTAATAACACTGTTTACAATAAATAAATTCTACTAAAACTGTTACTATAAGACACACAAGAAATAAGAATACACAGTCCATCAACTAATTTATATCAAAATTACTTATGTAAGCTAAAAATTACGTTAGAAACGTTTGTGAATTGAAGTAGATATAAAACATAATGAATCTGGATATTACGATTTTATTGAGTTTTTATGTAATTAATTTTCCATTCATTCAAATATATCATATGCGTATATTTTGGCTGAATATTTTTTTTTTAGAATGAATATGGCGAATGTTTTAAGGTTCCGTTTAGTCTTTATTTCTTCAAAATCGGTTGAGTCTATCAAAAGTTGTAAAAATGTACGTATTGTTTAGTATGTATGTCTTTGTGCTAAATGAATACATCAATTTCTGAATCGCAATGTCCAGATTTTCCAGAGTGTAGTGACCTTTTGCCATACATAATAGCATTCTGTCGTTGTTCTGTCGTCTTTTCGTCTGATTTTTTTCATTAATTTAAATATTGAACTGATAATATTGAATACGTCGTGGCTTTAGGTTTCAATTATTGACTTATTAATGGAAAATATCACAACCAAGTTATTATTTTTATTTTGAATTTTATAGACTTTTTACTATATATGGAAAGACTACACCTTATATAGTACATAAGGAGGCATTATAATAATAAGCCAAGCCAAGCCAAGCCAGGCCAGGCCAGGCCAGGCTAGGCCAAGCCAAGCCAAGCCAAGCCAAGCCATGCCACGACAGTTAAAGCCAGGACTGTTCACCAAGCCCGCTTGTAACCATGATGATGATGTGGCCATGACAACGGAAAATAACAGTTGTTTGGTTATTGATATATTGTTATCATTATTACCTTCCCGTTTGAATAATAAATAATAATAATAATCGCACTAATATCATTAAAACAAATGGTAGTGTGAGCTGTGAATATTCATTATTTCTTTACGCTTTATCACGAGTAAATCAACATATTTTAGCCTTTTTATCGCGGATTTTCGTTTATGGCGCGAGCACAACTGCGGGCTGCAAGCGTTAGTAAAGTAATATAAAGCTCACTGTGGGAGTTAGTATTTTTATAAAGGTCTATTTAACGCTATCAAATGGTTTAATCAGATGTGCTAAGACGATTCTTGGCGGACGCGTGGGTGATACTCTTTAGCGCCTCGGAGATAGATGCGGAATATGTGGGAGGAATGCACAAACATTGAACTTGAAAATAATCCGCTAATAATATGCAAATTGAAATACGTTTCTGTGACGTTTGATGTTACGTTTCTTCATACGTGTTCTTCTGTTGTTTGAACTTCATCTTGAATGTTAATCAACTTTTGTTTTACGTCATTACTTATTATAATGGTTTTGGTGATTTGTATCAATACTAAAATGTGACAAAAATTCAATTACTAATAAAGTAGACCCCAAAATATTTCGTCTGCGACTAGTGAAAGTGATTCCTTCTTCGATTTATTACATTTGTAACTTAATATAAATCTGAAATTGATTTGATATTAAGAGCGATTTTATTTCTGCTCGTAAGAAATAAACAGAACCAATATCAAATAATTGTTTACTTATCGATTTCGCCTAAAGACCCCAATCGAATGTCCTACTATGAAGGTCGGGGCCTTCGTTAAGTCTTGCTCATAATACACATATTTTTAGACAAGGCAAATTCAAGGCTTCGAACAAAAGTAGAATAAAAATTGACAAAAGGTTCGAGGTCACGACATTTTGATAAAAATGACAAAGTATTAATTTTAAAAGATGGTCGAAATGTTTGTTAGGCGTTTATTTCGATGCTTATAGGTATACGCAACTTTTTTTAAATTACAATATGTAGCGGACTGGCAAATGAGCTACCCCATGTTAAGTGGTCCCATGGTGGTGGTCACTTTAAGCATTGGCGCTGTAAGAAAAATCCACCGTTCCTTATATCACAAATGCGTCACCAACTTTGGGTATTAAAAAGTTATGTGCCTTGTGCCTGTTACACTGGCTCACTCACCCTACAAACCAGAAAACAACAATACTGAGTAGTGCTGTTTAGCGGTAAAATAAGTAATGAGTGGGTGGTGCCAACCCAGATAGGCTTGTACTTTATACAAGGCTTTCCTTTCCACCAAGCAAAATTTTATAATATACTTTGCAGTTTTATAAAACTCTAGCTTATGGTTACATCAAAGAGTTTCGATAGATTGCTTGAGAGATTGGTCAATTTAGTTATGTTCTACGTAAAGATAACAAAGCTATAAACCTACTGAACGAGATTTAAATAGTACGCGATAATATTGTTCAAATAAATTGTTTTTATTTTATGTTCGTTTAATTCAGACGAGCCGAATATTTCAAGGAACATATAAATCAGACCTATCAACAGTTTGTAAACTTTAATATGAACTATTTACATCGAGAAAAACGATCGATTTTTTTTAAGTTTTCTTTAAATAAAAAAACTTATTGTTATTAAAGTATTCTTTTAAAATATTTGAAAAACATTATTCATTAAAGGCTTAAGGACGTATTAAAAATAATTCATATGATTTGTACATACTTTATACGCGTTTCCTTGTTTGTATCGATCCAGTTAAAAAAGCGTAAATACTAACGTTATAGATGGAGATTTGTGCCATCTACATTAAAGTTAGATTTATAGCACACTGATACCCTGAATATGAAGTGTTTATAAATTTATTCCTAAGATTTTCCTGCAAACCGGCTGCTGTGATAAGCGGCGAGAGGAAAATAGAGTAAATTGGAATATATAACCGCAAAGTATTCATTATTAGTATTATTTTACATTTTCTTTGCTTTCGTTTTACCGAGGTTTTATTATTAGATTTTCTAGTTTATTTATGATAAATGAGCCAAATATTATGGGATAATTAAAGTCGAATCGATCACGTAATAATATTAATTGTTACCTATGTATAAATTGTAAATAATCTCGAGATTAGTGTCGTCACTGCATTCCATAGAACTACAATTACTATGCATTTTCTTGCCAAAAAACCAGATGCGTACCTCTACTTAAGATTGTATTACATCGAGCGAACATCATCATTATTAGAATCGATGGCTAGTTAGCCATTGAACAGTAAGATTAACGCAAGCCGTGTGGATCAAATTATATTTAGTGCAGGAGGTGAACGTCTCCTGGAGTTATGCAGCAGTTCCGATATTATCTACAAAACTATTTATGTTTCCTTTGACATGCTTAGTAGCGTGGCGTTGATTTATTTACAAATATCAAATAATACAACGCAATGACCAGTTAATACAAATAGAAGTATTATTTAAAAAAAAACTGAATATGATTTTACACTGTTATGTAAACCAATAAAATAAAGTAATTTTTATTTTTCTAGTACTGAACGTTTTTTACTATATTTATTAGTCGCTTACGAAACTTTTTTTTATAGTTACAGCACAAGGAAAGTTGAAGGTTTATTTAGCATTAAATTTATCAACAAAAAATATTTTCGAACCGGCAACTATGTATTTTGTTGATATCGTAAATCAATTTTGAAGTTCATTGCTCGTAACACTGTTATTTACGTTTTACGTTTATTCTAAACGTTCAACGGAGCCGGTAATGGAACCAAGACAGTGAATGAAATGAATCTTTACGTTTACTGCGAAGGGCTAACCTTGCGCAATTGTTTATACGAATAAGATTAAAGGGATAGTTGAACTTGAGATATTTGAGGTTTTTTTAATATTTTTCAAACCATAAATTATTCTATAGCGGTATTTATTCTAAACTTGACCTAGTTATTTGTCTAACAATGAGATCCAACCCAGTTATGAAAATTGCACAATGTTTTGGCTGACTCATGTTTTGGTTAGACGTTAAAATTAGGCTAATGAGGATTTGTTTATATCAATTATACAACGCTGTCCTTAGCCCATATGTTATAAAGTTTAGCCAAGATCAACATGATAGTATTATAACAATGTGATTGACGAAACATTAATTTGATTAAATACAATGAAACCGATAATATTGCAGCCTAGTAAGTTCCAAGTATCCGAATTTAAATTGAAATTTCATTTGAGATAATTAGTTTGTGAATTTATTTTCGGCTATATAAATTCTTCACAATGCAGAAAACCGATCGCGTAAATATACAAAATTCTAAAATACAGTGCGAAATATGTTTATTCCTCAACTCCACGTAGGTTCAATTTTATTTGTCGGTGATATTTGAAAATCGTCAAATAATAAATCAGTAAAATGTAGGTATATATTAAAAATATATTTAATTTTTATGTTTAACTGACTAACTGATAGTACTGGAATAGTAACCAGTATAAATTAAAGATATTTTTTTACTCAGTTAAATATTTCACTAAATGATAATACCACCTAACGTAATCTAAATTTCGAGTAATGTTTGTTCTAACGATAACATGCGTATCCGCTACTACCCTGCAAGTGCAAAAATACACTTGCACTGCTCGTAATTTTTTCCGACAGACGCGCCATGATAACATTTTCGTCTTAAATCAAAGAAACATTGCCACGAATCAATAAATACATATAACTACGGCATGACGAATCATATCGTATTTTACAATATAAAGTTTCTATATAGATTGAGTTGTATTTCCAAGTGGAATAGAATTCAAGATTAAGAAACTTGAAATATTAGTAGAAATGCATTTTTTTTTAATAAACATAATTGCACTATGAATTTATATTTATCGTTAAATTATTAATTATAATTTAATTTAATTATTAATTAGCCTTAATTTAAGGTCATCATTTCTGTAATTGGCCAAAATACTGGCTTACGCCAGGACGCTTGGACCGTTAACATTAAACACAATGCAGTAAATAATGTACTGCAATTTACATTGTAATTTCACAGGTCAACAGATAAAACGCGCAGACCTCGCATCGCCGATTCATATCGTAGACAGTAACAATGAGCTTTCATGTGCTTAATTTGTGTTTACAATTCATCTCGTGCTAGATGGTGTATTCGATGAAATACTGCTTCATTTTTACCAACGTGCTGGAGAAGCCTAGTGGAATAAGTCAAATCTTTTCCTTAAAAGATAATTCCCTAAAGGCTTTTATTGTATTATGTATATTTTGAAAAATTGAACACATGCACGAAAAATTTTCATAATTCTCGAATCATTTCAATCCTTTTTTTTTACACACGTATTATCTAAACTTGTAAAGCGAAAAACAGAAAAAAACACTAGGTAAATAACGAATGTAGAACTACAGTTAGCTGATACGAGTAGGTAACATACATACAAAATACCAGCTTTTATTTAACAATTGGCTTTGTAAGTTAAAACAAAACTGTTATTTAGTTTGTTTATTTGCCGAATGGTAACCCGGTTAGTCATATTCGTAGCAGGTATAAAATAAAAATATTATGATTAAATGTGTATTACGATACGTAGTTGAAAACGTGTTTACTATCTTTGATCATTGGAAACAAAGAACATTGATTTTTCTGGGCCGTTACGATATCCAAATGATTGTATTTGTATATTATATAACGAATTATTTAACGAATTGTTCTTGAATATTTATTAGTTGAGCTGAGATGGCCCAGTGGCATTACACGTGAATTTTACAGTAAACGTTGCGGCTTCAAACCCGGGTAAACACCACTGTGTTTACATTTGCTTAGCTTGTGTTATTATAATTCATCTCTTGCTCGGCGATGAAGGAAAAATCTGTGCTGGATGAAACTGTCACATATTAGTATCGTTATGGAATATTTCCACCAGAAGAGAGGACGCCTAGCCCTGCTGTATAGGAGGATATTTATGGCTGTCACTTTGCTCTTATTTATTTTTATCTCTAGTTCACTAGTTCAAATATTATTTAAAAAACAAAAAAAAAATTTTTTTTTTAATATAAGGAATAGCTATAATATTTTTGATATTTATAAACTCCTCAGTTCATCAAATTGCTTACATGTATGATGGAAATGGTTATTTTTTTTGTACATTCTTTATTGTAACCTGTATATAATTTTTTTTCTGTATTAAACTATATTTGTATATACCAAACAAACATTTTTTTAATAGATTTCATACTACAGTTTCCATATATGCTTAAATTACTAACGATTGTTTTGTCTTTATAGATTTGATTATTCCGATGATATAGAATTGGAACTTTAATATTGCTTTTAAATCATATTATCAGCAAACAAAACATGAAGAATCTCGTCTGTAGCGGAAAATGAAATTAATTTCCATGATAGTTCAATATAGGAAGTCTTATAATTTTCTTAATAAACAAATGAATTGAGATTGGTTATTTTATTTAATATGGAAATGACGTAATCAATTACTTCAAAGCAATAAGCTTCCAGATTTTGACGTGCGAGGTGAACATAATTCAATAAAATCTAAAATGATCTAAAGTCAAGTGCAACGGTCTTCGAAGGTGTTTACGAACTTGTCTACGTATGATTTATTTGTCTTTACTCTTATCCATACAACAAATATAATAAATTTATACAATAAATAATATCATTAACAAAATCTTTATGTTTATTGCTACAGTTACTATCCACTTCTTATATTTCCAACGAAGCGTATAGGATGAATAATTCTGATTTATGATAGCTCATATCGTAAATCAAAAATCTAAAAATTTTGTAAATTAAAGAAGTTCTATTTATTTCAGATACGATCATACAAAAATATATTGGTGGTAGGGCTTTGCACAAGATCGTCTGGGTAGGTACCACCCACTCATCGGATATACCGCAAAACAGCAGTACTTTGTATTATTGTGTTCCGGTTAGAAGGGTAAGTGAGCCAGTGTAATTACAAGCACAAGGTACACAACATCTTATCGATGTACGCGACAGTGCCGACGTCTGGGCGTTGGTTGGCGCGACCTATAGTCATTGGTACTATATGAAATATTACCCATTGTTATTACATTGCCAATGCGCCACCAAGTGTCCGAACCAAGATGTTATGTTCCTTGCCTTTAGTTACACTGGCTCACTCACCCATCAAAATGGAACACAACAATACAATAAATATTGTACATAATAAATAATAAATATTGTGCTTGGCGGCATAATGATGAGTGGGTTTTACCTACCCAGACTGACTTGCACAAAGCACTACCACCAGTAAACAAAGCTTACTAAAAACACTTTTACATGGTCATATTTACACGTATATTAGTATGAAAGCTAGCACTGGTTCGAAATAGAACTGACATGAAACTCAGTGTTTTGAGGACTACATGTTCGATTAAAAAAAACTTTTTTGTTAAAGAGTCGGCTTATTGGGGATATGGTAGGCTTCATAACTTGAGCGTCACGGTAGCATGCGAAAGCAATCCCGTGGCGCTCCTCGTTAAGGCGGAAAGGGTACCGCTGATTTTTTAGTGGGTATTACTATGTTCGGGGCGCACTCGGCGCCTTGGACACTGGCGAGCCCCACATACACCCCCTACTGTTCCCGTGGGGGAAACGCGTAATGCGTTTTTCCAGCGTTAAAAAAAAGGTTTCATAGCTTAACTTTAAGATGTAAAACCATGAACGAGAACCAATTTGGCAAACCATATGGCGTAATGTAATGCATGTGGAATCGCGGGGCATAGCTTATCTAACCTAAACCTTTATACAAAGACTAAAATATTTAATTTTATAATAATAAATATTAACAATGACTGTCATTTGTAAGTATGCGTGCTCGTGAATATTCCTTTCATATCTGAAGAATACACAATTGCAAATTAAAGAAATATTTAATTTTCATTCGATTATATTTATTTGCAAGATGCATAAAATATACAAAGATAGATATTGAGTGTAAAGGGCGTCACGTGGGTAGTTGTCAATGTGGGCAGAACAAATTCCATTCTCCCTAAGCTCCCTTTAAACCAAACTTAAATGAAAGCAAACTTATAAGGGTAGCCGTTTAAATAAATGAATATAGTTAATGAATCTCTCTAAAAAAAAATATGTATACATACGGCATTAAGTTCATTTTTATTAAATTCAAATATCTGGTGGTTGAAAAAATATAAAAGTGGATTACATTTAACAGTAATTAACGAGTCTGGAAAAATAACGAATATTGAGTATATTCGGTATTTTTCCAGACTCGTTAAACCAGGATTTGATACGTCGCGTGGAAAATTATTGGATGGCTATGATTTAACGGAAAATAAATAGCAGTGGATTGTCGAACAGAATCTTTTAAAATATTTTTATGAATAATCGATTTCTCGCCTAGTCTGTTAGTAATTTAACTTTATATTCAAAACATGCATCGTTTTTAGTTCGTCCTGAAAATAAAATTCAATATTTCGATTTTTCTCAGTAAATAACGTACGAAAAATAAATAAACAGTGATGCTTAATTATATAAATAAATAATTAAAAGGATCATATTAATAAATAGTTGGACCGTCTATAGATATGTATAAAATAACCTAATTAATTTATAGCTGATGTAACAATGTATGTAAATTATTTGGCTACTTTTCAACGTCTTAGTAAATAAGAAGTGATTATGAATGAATTTTCATTTTCATATTCAGGTATGTAAACCTTGATCTTTTTAAAATTATATTATCTATAATATGTATATATTTGTCTATTATACATTTTACAATAATAATGATTAAAGTATATGTATATTTATATTTTTTATATAATAGAATATTACAACAAATGAGAACATTCTCACGGAAGGTGCAGTTAACCTAAACGGGTCGAGTAATAAACTCACCTGATATATTATATGAAATCAAAGTCGACCCGAGCTTACAGTTTCAGGTCAACTAGGAGCCGGCTATGCAACACTTGTATGTAAACAGTCTTAACACTTAACACAATAGTTCTTTGAGCACTCTCTTCCTATAGCTATTGAACTCAATTGTCAATAGCTAAGTAAATATTGCTGGATGCAGTTTATTTAATTACTGTTTATTAAATCACTCACTGGCGCACAAAGGGACATGCGACTAGAGAGAACGCTTGCAAGCGACTGGGCAGCGCGCTCTCTCTCCGGCCTATATATACGTATCGTTACTAGCTACATCTGCCCGCTTTCAGAGCGATTTTCACACAAAAATACCGGAGGAATCTGGAGCCTAAATTTCTCTGTCACTACCTTCTTCGACACAATGGGAGCGTTGATCTCAGGCATGCATCACAGACAGCTGACCAGATTCTTTCAATCTCCTCCAATGACCGACATTCTTTAGTAACCTGACCTATTTTTTGCATTACCATAAATGGGTTGAAATATTGAGTGGTCATTTTAAAACATAAAAATGTTTTTTTACATTTCGTTGTATTAAATTAATATTAAGATAATTATATTTTAATTTCTTGCAGATGTGACATCTTGTGCTCATAATTGTTATGACAATTTAGACAGTTTGTGCGCTAATTGGCTCGTTGTTAAGGTGATTTAAAGAAGAAATCGGTCCAAGGATAAAATTTACACTTGAAACAAAATTGGAAACTCTCAAATGTACTGTACAATGCGTATTTTATGGTTATTGGTGCGAAATACGTCTCCGTTTGTAAGTTGTCGATGACGGAAATAACGGTTTTGTTTATACGGTGTTGTTTCACGATGGAAGGAATAAAAAACATATTTTTTTCAGTGTTAATATATGAATGAAGTTTTTGACTTGCTTTACAAAATAATTCATTTGTGATTTTTCACGAATATTTCACATTATTTCAGTTTATTTGTATTATACAGATCAAAATTGAAGATAACTGAGTTACGAATATTCATTACTGTTATCGTACATATTAAAAAGAACTTCCTAATATTATAAGTACAAACGTGTATTTGTTTGTTTATCTTTCTCCACACAGAAAGAAGTAACAGATCGATGTCGGTCGATTTTTGCAATAGATTGTATAAAAACCTATGGCCTATTGTCCGAAAAGTAACATACAAAGTCTACTTGTTATCCAAGCAAATTGCCTCGGGTAAATACTAATTCTTAACATTACTTTAGTTGTATACATATAATAATTTAAAGGTCAAACTCAATTCATGATATTAATTATAAACTTTCAAGAAGGCGTACAAAGTTCTTAGCTGGTAGGTGTTCTTATATAACAAATCGTTATTTGGCGTTGGTCGCAGCTTATTTTATTGCTTTTAATGGAATAACTAATAAAACTCTTAAAACTAAATAAAAACTATAAAGAAGTTTTAACATTAGATTTAGGGTACAATTGACCGAATCATATTTTCTTGAGACTAAAAACACTAAAAAAAAGGTAAATTAGCTGAAAAATTGATGTATAATGGTAAGAAAAAGATATGGTATTTTCATTTTTGTCACTGATCGCCTGCCACCTAGAACACTTTTTTAAATTAATGAAAATATAATATGAAAATGCAGCACTAATGTTGATATTAAAAAAAAATTAAGTACGAAGTAAAATTGCCTAAACTTACCGAGAAGCAATAGCATAATAATACCTGCCATATTATACGTATAATGCCAATAGCACTCACAGCTTTAATCTTAACATAGTTTTCATGTTATCTAACGGCGTTACTAACTCTTTATGTACTTTATTTGTTATGAAGTATTTTGTTCATTATCATTGTAGTAACCTGTGAATGTACCACTGACTAAGGCCTCCTCTCCCTTTTTGAGGAGAAGGTATGGAGCACCAATGCGGGTTGGTGGAATATACATGTGGCAGAATTTCAGTGAAATTAGACACATGCTGGTTTCCTCACGATGTTTTTTTTCACCGTAAAGCACGGGATGAATTATAATTACAAATTAAGCACATGAAAACTCAGTAGTTCTTGCCCGAGTTTGAAGCCACGATCATCGGTTAAGATTCACGCGTTCTTGCCACTGGACCATCTCGGCATCGTTATCATTGTATCATTATTGTATATAAGCTACGTAAGTTGATAGTAATGTGGTATAATAGTAGTTTCGAACAAATGTTTGTATATTGCGCTTCTCTCTCGTGTTAAATGATACTTCTAACACAAATAGCTATTATGTTACTCTTAGATATATCCCTAATAATTATTATAACCTCTTTGTGCTACGACCATATACACAAATATGAATGAATTTTTCGGGGAATATTTGTGCCGTAACCGTAACAGCCTGTGAATGTCCCACTGCTGGGCTAAAGGCCTCCTCTCCTCATTTTGAGGAGAGGGTATGGAGCTTATTTGTGCAAAATAACTATATGCATTTACTCATTTACAAATAAACGTATACATGTTCAGAGTGAGCAAAAGTGTTCTAATTTTTTATATTCTGTTCACGAAGATACTACTAATACGCATTAGTCAAATAATTATGGCAATATTCTTATAAATTAATGAATGGATTTTCATATTATATTTTCATTAATTTAAAAAAGTGGTCTAGGTGGCAGGCGATCAGTGACAAAAATGAAAATACCATATCTTTTTCTTACCATTATACATCAATTTTTCAGCTAATTTACCTTTTTTCAAGTGTTTTTTAGTCTCAAGAAAATATGATTCGGTCAATTGTACCCTAAATTTAATCAGTACTAGAATTTGTAATTTTGCGTCAGACGCAATTGGTCCCACTTCGATATAATTTTTTGCTCTCGAGATAATTGTGACGAAAAAAAAAAATTCCGAACGCACCTACACATCCTCACACGTATATACTCTTAAAAACTTTAGCAATGGACTCTAGTGACCTTAAATCATGGCGAATGTCAAATTTCGGGATTCACAAAATCGGACCCATTACAAAAACTTCCCATTGGGAGATTCAAAAAATGTAAAAGATATTCGGCATATTTATATAACATGCTCAACAGGTAAACGCCATTGAAATTTATTCTAACCAACAGCGAATAAGGAACCTACGTTTTGTACAATATATATTTTTGTTATGTACAATACATACAATAAATTGCTTAATAAATAAATAATATATTTAATTCCATTCAGATTCTATTATCACACTTCTATATTGAGTAGAAGCATAAGAGTTACAACAAACAGTTTATTTATAAGTATTTTTTTAATTGGCAGGTACAGCAAAAATGTTTTATAGAAACCAGAGCACTCTGACAGGTGGCGGTGACGTTTTGATATCATGGTGACGGTCTTTTTAAACTCTTCCGATATCAAGTGTTATCATGTGATTCCGTGGCGCGATAAATGGCGAAGCAACCCGCCGTGTTATATGCCTTGTACTTGTAGTATATAGTTACAAGCGCGTATAAGTCAATGTTGAAAAACCGTCGGGGAAAACACTCACTTATTGTTTTATGTACAGTATAAAATTTTAAATTCGTTGTGTTCATAAAATTTACCGAGCCATCGCTTGCCTGTGTTGAACGATTTTTTATTTGACCATAAAATGTAACAACTATGATAAGGATTTGTCTATAGTTTGTATATCTAAGATCTCTTACCTAACGAACTCGGAGCTTCTTAGCTTCACTGTTCAACTGTAAAACGTTTTGGTGCAGCCGTTAACGATATTATGGCACATTTTGTAGTTAGCTAACACTTAATAGTTATTATTATATTATATAGGCTGTAATTGACCATAACCTGTAATAGCGTTGCTAATTCGAGGACATATGGTGAAAGTATTTTGCAAAGAATGTTTTAATATATTATACATATGTGTGGTCATTAGTCATTAATGTTTCTTGAGTCAAAACATCATGTAGACCCAAATGGTAACAAAATTCGGAATAATTAATATGATTTTAAAAGCATATATGTAAATTACGCTTCATATACGCCAGTATACACGCTATATATACGCAGTATATACGCCTTTGTGTTAAAAAAATACAAAACACACCTCAGACATCACTTGACAAAGTCGCAGATGAAGATAGATATTCAATAAATAGAATTAAATTAAGATTAAAAAATAAATAACTCGCTGAGCCACTCTTAAGAATTCCTTCCATCATGTACGATTTTATTTTTTATACCGGATCAAATAATTTCTTATTACTTTGCCACATCAGACTAATATAATGTGAAAGTAATTCTGTCTGTTTGTTTATAACTTGTACGACTAAACCACAGACCTTAAATAAATTTTGCATACAGATAGCCTGGGAGCTACTATACATATATAGAATATAATACTATACCTAGAATATAAATTATGGGATTTTCGAAAAAGATAAATTTCAAGTGGATATAGTCGCGGCAAACGTTAGTTTTAAATAAGCAATAATTAGCACAGAAAAGGTTTGTGGCAGATTTTCATCCAGCACCTTTTTTTCCTTCATCGCTAATCACGAGGTGAGTTTTAAACACAATAAGCACATGAATCCGGTGGAGATAGCCATCGGCCAGCTCAGCTATTTTCCACTTCAAAAAGAGAGGAGGCCATAGCTCAGCAGTGGCAGTCTAGTACTTAACTAACCAAACATATTTATAGTAATACACTTTTAAACAATGAATACAGATCATCTTTATTCAATTTATGAACTATCATTCAATGAATTCACAAATAAAAATTTGTGAATTTTCGTGATAAAAAATCTTTATAGCCGTTTGAAACCTTTCAGAATTCAAAAATAATATAATATCCTCGTCTACCGAGTACACTGAAATTTGTACCTATAATATTTAATACAAAAGTGAAGACACCGAAAATTCTAAAAAATCATCATAGATATCAGATTAAGTACATTTAATATTCTGATTTAGCCGAAAAACATTATTATTTGCATAGTACAGGGGCCCGAGCGTGCCTAACCAGCTCGTGAGGCTGCCCCACCAGGCCACGCATAATCTCGGGGTGGACCGTCGTGCCGGTTGGTGACCGGTAGGTGGGGTCCCGGCGGCCACTTCCGGGGGGGTTCGGGGGCCCTTCCGTCCGGCGGGTCAGTGTATTTTTCCTTTTGGCAACCACTTGGGGAAACACGCCTCCACACTTTGCCCATCCCTATCGTGGCAATACATCGCTCGCTTCACGTCTCTTTTCCACTTCATTTTTCCCAAATGGCGCAACAAAAAAGAAATAACGGTCGTACAGCGGTGCACACCCCCACCATACCCTCGCTGTTTGAGGTCGAGTTCTCTAACATCCGAGGACTCCACACTAACCTCAACGCTGTCCACCACCATCTTGAGACAGCACGGCCAGCAATGTTGTTTCTCACGGAGACACAAATACTCCGTCCTGCCGATACCAGCTACCTTAATTATCCCGGCTACACGCTTGAAGAATCCTTCAAAGCGAAAGCCGGAGTATGCTTGTTCGTCAGGACGGATGTTTGCTGTCACCGACTGCGCTGCTTGGAGGACCCCTCCTTCTCCATGTTGGTGGTACGTGTGGACCTGGTTCGTCAGAGCCGAGTCTACGTGTGCCTCTACAGATCCCACAATGGTGACTTGGAGACAAGCCGATTATTTGACCATCTTAGTCGGGTGGCAGATGCTGCGCAAGAGCAATTTCCTAACGCGGAATTGGTGTTTTTGGGGGATTTTAATGCTCACCACGAATCCTGGTTGAAATCCCTCAAAACTGACCATGCTGGAAGGACTGCTCATGCTTTTGCTCTCACACATGACTTGACCCAACTGGTTGATCAGCCCACCAGGATCCCAGACATTGATGGGCAAGCACCTTCTCTACTGGACCTTCTGCTGACTTCTCACCCGGTGGAATATCAGGTTGTGGTTCAGGCTCCTCTTGGCTCTTCGGATCACAGCCTTATTTCTACCAGAGTGCCACAGGCCAAGCTGCCGCCACTAGCGGTATGCAAACGTCGCGTTTGGCACTATAAGTAGGCGGATTGGGACGGTATGCGCGATTACTATGCGTCGGTCCCTTGGAAGGAACGTTGCTTCAGTGGGAATGACCCGACAGCTAGTGCCGCTGCTGTTGCTGGCGAGTTCATGCTGGGAATGGAATACTACATTCCTAGCTCAGATCTCGTCAGTAGGAGTACGCGTAACCGTTGGTTCACTCGTGAATGTGCCGATGCTGTATCATCTAAGCAGGCGGCATATCGCAAGTGGATCAACGGCTGTATTAGCGGGGCATCTAACATTGACTCACTGAAAGCAAACTATAATAAAAATTCCAAGTCCTGTAGAAAGGCATACACGAGAGCGGATGCACAGCGCATTGTACATATTGGTCATGACCTTGTTTCGCATCCTAGGGGCTCCCGTAGCTTCTGGCGTCTGACCAAGTCTGTGCAAAACAATTTCTGCCAACCTTCGCTGCCACCGCTCAGAAATCCGGATGGATCGCTAGCTCACAGTCCGCAAGAGCAAGCTGATCTCCTGGCTAAACTCTTTGCCGACAATTCCGTCATCGATGATTGTAGTGCACTGCCACCTACAATACCTGCATGTGGCCATACGATGCCTGACATTAAAATCAGGCAACGTGATGTGCGTGCGGAGCTGCAATCACTTGATGTACGGAAAGCTAGCGGTCCCGATGGAATACCAGCCATAGTGCTGAAGAAGTGCGCAGCGGAGCTGTCTCCTGTGTTAACGCGCCTGTTCCAACTTTCTCTCTCTTCGGGAAGTGTGCCGGAGGCTTGGAGAAGAGCTAATGTGCAAGCGGTTCCCAAAAAAGGGGATCGGTCTGACCCGGCAAATTATCGGCCAATAGCTATCACCTCAGTACTTTGTAAGGTGATGGAACGGATTTTAAACAACCAACTGATCCATTACTTAGAAGATCACTGCCTAATTAATGATCGTCAGTACGGGTTTCGACCAAAACGGTCCACAGGTGATCTTCTAGCGTACGTAACGCACCTCTGGGGTGAAGCTATCGACAAGCATGGAGAATCGTTGGCTGTCAGCCTCGATATCTCCAAGGCTTTCGACAGGGTCTGGCACAGAAGTCTTCTCTCCAAGCTACCGGCATATGGTCTGCCTGCTCAGCTATGCACCTGGATTGCCAGCTTCCTACACAAGCGTAGCCTTCGTGTTTTAGTAGATGGTTGCGCTTCACAATTCTATGTAGTGAATGCTGGGGTCCCCCAGGGATCTGTGCTATCTCCCACACTCTTTCTTTTGCATATCAATGATATGCTCTCCCTTGGGAACATACATTGCTATGCAGATGATAGTACAGTGCATGGTGGATACCACGGACGCGCAGTGGCTGGGCGGGCGGAAACTGAGGAGAGGCGGGAGAATCTTGTCATTGAACTCGATAGGACGTTAGAGCTCATCGCCAAATGGGGCTCTGATAATCTTGTTGAGTTTAATGCCAAGAAAACACAGGTATGCGCTCTCACGGCGAAAAAGTCAACATTTTCTCCTCTTCCCTCCCTCTGTGGTACTCCGCTGGTGATGCAAAGCAAAATCGCCATGCTGGGGATTGACGTTCGCTGCGACCTTAGTCCAAGGGATTACATCGAGGCTGTTATAAAAACAGCTTCACGGAAACTCGGAGTTCTGAACAAGGTGCGGCGCTTTTTCACGCCACAACAACTGTGCCTGCTGTACAAAACACAGATACGGTCTTGCGTGGAATATTGCTCGCACCTTTGGGATGGCTCCGCTAAGTACCTACTTGAGGCCTTGGACCGGTGGCAGCGACGTGCCGTACGCATTATTGGCGACGTAAAGGTCACAAACACCCTTGAACCTTTACAATTGCGTCGTGAGATAGCAGCACTGAGCGCTTTCTATCGACTGTATCACGGCGAGTGCTCTGAGGAATTATTCTCTCTAATCCCTGCTTCCCCCTTCCTTCTTAAGTCCACACGAGCTGGTTCTCGATGTCACCGCTTAACTGTGACATCAATTCCATCGCGTACAAAGAAATTTGGCAACTCCTTTCTTTGTCGCACTTCCAAAAAATGGAATTCCTTACCAGCTCACGTGTTCCCCTCCTCTTACAACCCGGGTTCCTTCAAACGAGGCGTGAAGAGGCATCTTGCGGGCCGGCAAGGCGAAGGCGGCTAGTGCAGAACGTTTTTCTTGTCTGTACTGGCCGTCGTCGCGCTTGGACTCTACTACCACTTACCATCAGGTGGAGTAGAGTCATTTGCCCTCCCGGCGAATATATAAAAAAAAAAAAAAAAAATATAATATTTATTTATGAATTATATGGTCTGTACTATTCATTGTTATTTAGTATTTTTTATAATTTTACTAGTACATTTATTACAGAATTATTCACTTGGTAAGGCTTTGTACTAGCTCGTCAAGATATTCACCATCCACATCGAATATTCTACCACCAAACAGCAATACTTAGTATTGTTGTATTCCTTTGGAAGTTGTAGCTACGGTCACAAGGGACACGACATCTTAGTTTACAATATTGGTATGATTAATCTTTCTTACGAAGTTCACAACTTTTCATCAGGAGGCCCATTTGACCGTCCGCCTACCTATGTCATAAAAAAAGAGTTCAACATTTTCAGGTTATTTGATACTTACATTGATCACACATCAAATAATGACAAATTTTCATTAAACATCTATTTTTAAACCTCTACCTATAATAATGTACATAAAATCCACAAAATAATTTAATTGTGAAGGTAATGGTTCAATTAAAATATACCAGCATTTAAATTGATTTATTCTTACACACTGCCATCTTAAGTAGGTCATACAATACTCAGATTGATAGCAATAAAGCGATGCTACTAAAGTGTAGACAGGTACTCGTCGTAGCCGTAGCGGGTGCGTTACGCGGAGGCATTGTCTACGACATGACGTGACATGAATGCGACTTGAAGTATGCTTTGATATTATCAACAAACTTTATAAAGGAAAATTTACCTCGACCTATTTGAAATATGAGTAAGCTGTAAAAGTTTTAAAATATATATTTTAAGCTGGCCTCTGAATTATTAACAGAATTACTTTTTATAAGGTCGATTCGAGGTGTGAACCTAGCAGAGATCTGTAGCCTTATTTAATCACTAGATCAACGAGACTAAACATATCATATCATTTCAAATTGAGAATCTGGCTGCATATTTTGCATCATCTTTCAAGGGGAATGTTCCGAGATATTGTTTCGATTAATCCCGGCCGCTGATCTTTCACGATCGGACATCGTGGCAGAATTCCAAATTATATGTACACAACCACTACTACCTCGATGTCTATAAATCTTCAACAGCGCGATTTTTAAGGTAGCTTCTGCCTCTGCGGTTTTTCCGAAACCATAAAACTTGTGAACCTTCAAGAAAAGGAGGCATAAGAACATAAGAATAAAGCATATAATTTACAAGTTTTAAATACCTCCAGCAAAGAGTGAATAGATGTTACTTCTACGTTATCGAATTGTAAGCCATTTTAGTTTAGAACGTTTAATTTTTTAAAGTAAAAAATAAAAAGAAATATTATTTTTATATTACAAGTCCAGTGTGACGTAAAATATGGATTATTTAGTATGTACATAGATTTACAACCAATATTATATCGATGAAAATGTAGAGATGATATAGATTACGCAAAAGCAATATAATCGTATTTGAGACCTGAAACAGTAGTGGCGTAATATGAGGCGTATGACACAGTTCTAGGTATAATTTGTCCAGTAAATTGCGTGGCGTCCCTCCGGGTATGTGTTGGTTACCCCGGAAACTTCGAATTACGTATTTATTGTTTAAGGAATCGAATCACGAATACGATAAACCTGGTTTATTTTTATAGTAACCGAGTTTTTCTGTATCCGATATTTAGCTCATTGATTGACTATCAAACGTAACATTATTCTGAAATTTAGATTAGTTATTTATTGGGGATCTTTTGTTATCAATATGCAATCTACTTATTTACTGTCATATTCTCGGTAAGTGAAATTAATTATGATTTCTATTAATTTAATAAACCAGTGCGATATAATATATTTATGTATGCTACATAAATATTCGTAATTTAATTTATAATTAATACAAAAACATATATTTCGTGTAATTTAATTTAATCATGTAATATTAAAATGTAGTGTAAGTTAGCTAATCACTTACTAATCGCAACATTCATATTTCAAGACAGTGGAACAGGAATATCTGATAGATTTTTGTAATGATGCTACAAAACTGTAAATCTCACACACTTTTTGTAGTGTCAACTTTTTGTTTTGTCAATTTTTTTTATAAAAAGACTACATTTTCGGTTTCGATAAAATAAACAATTACAATTTGTAAATATTATATGTCTGAATAGAAATAATACATCCTGCTATTTAATCTACTTCAAATAACGATTTTTCCCATTTCATTTTCAATGATTGCCAGCTAATACCACAGGCACATTTTCATTGAAATTCACACAATAATGATGAAGTGGGCGCGTTTAATAAACTCCACGCTATCAAAAAAGGTACTTGATAATCTATTTTTAGAGTTCATTCATCAGTTAACTGAGCTTACCACACGCTGAGTGCAATATAGTCAATCATTGTTAAATTAGCATGAAATGTTAGTGATTTATTTTTTTTGATTTGAGATATTGGTTTATCAAATATTTCTATTTGTAAAACTACCAACTAAGTATATAACAATTCGTTTTAACATGAAATATTTTATATCAATTTTTTATTATTTTTTGTAGATGCCCGAAGTTTGGAGTTTGACAGTGTTTACATTCGTGCCTCGGAAAGCACGTAATGCCGTTGGTGCCGCCTGAACTCTCTTAGGTCAAGTCGCATAGCTGCGCCATTTTCAGGTTTCACAACATTTTCAGATTAAGCTGTAATTGTTTTGTTACAGATTTAAACATTAAATTTTTCTTAGAGAAGGAACCGTAATGACTCACGTTTACGTTAGCTCTATCTTAAAATATTTCAACATATAATTGAAGTATTTTCAGTAATATTAAAAATATTTGTCTAAAAACAAACAAGTATACTTTTTTTTCCTTATAAAAGTCATATACTTTCAATAAAAAATGTAACCCTTCTTACATGACAGTGGTTAGCTTAGTAGTGGCACAGTATACCACGATATGGTAGGTTATTGTTAGGCAACGTCACTCGGCTCGGTTTAAATATTTTGATATCAAGCTTCGGGCTAAATTTAAAACGACTTCCGTCAAGTATTTCGAGCCAGAGGAATTTTAGTTTATTACGCAATAAAATTCTTTAGAACACATTAAACGTTATAATATTTAAAAGTCTAGTGAAGACTTAAAACCGTCTCTAGACATTAAACCTTTTTGTATGACGAATTGTGCCACACAAGGGAATTAAATATTTTTCATAGAAATAATGATTAACACGATTCAAGCGTTTCGAGGAATATCTTTGTTTGGCTTCAGATTTGTATATGAGTTAAAACAATACATTCCTTCTGAAGATTTAATATAAATTCGCTCGCGACTAATGTTACTCATATGAATCCATTTCTTGCAAATGACAAGTTCTTTAAGTTATTTAATTCTTAGAAAACTTGACTCATAAGTACGTTGGACATTCATCGTGTATTTTGATCAAGCGGTAACTTTTACTATTTTCAAATAAACTTTAGAAATGTATTTTATAATGCTATATCTTACTTTTTGCATTAAGTAACAATCAGATCCTTCGACTTATAAAGGTCTGACGATTTTATTATACATGGCTGTAGTATTTTTTGTACATACCAATTTGTTTCGAGTGAATATTATCATGTGCCGGTTAGACAATTGGTTTCTAATATTATGGAAACTTATATGTATAGAGTTACATTGAACAAAATAATGTGACTAATACTGTTAATATCGTGATTTAAATAGTCAATATAGTTAAATTATTTTATACAATGCATTCAAGCTTAAAATAAAGTATTAAATTATTACTAATAAAGAAACTATATACTATTAAATACTAATAAACTAACTATTAAAGGGTTAAAAATATTTTATCATAAAAGCGTTGACGTTTGAGATTATTTAAAAAACAATTTGTTATTTTAGTCTCTCGGTTCAATAGTTATTTATACGTAAATTCTGTTACTACTATATTGTAAGCTAAAGATAAACTGCGAGAAACAAGTACGTCCATACAGAACTCTCTTTCGCAAACATCATGTCAAAACAGGGTTACATGAAGCGAACTAGTGACGTGATCTCGATGCAAGCTCATTTCCTGTTAAGTACATTAATACTAGTGTTAAAAGATTTTGATCTTTACTAATCCTCACATTTACAAATATCTTAGTTTGTACTGGAATTAACTATTACTACAAAATAATCCGTTCAGCAAAACCTTAACTTAAAAGGCGTACAACATTTTGTTGAGCAACAGCACAATATCTTCGAGGTACGAAGATTAAAATTTTAGTAGATTAGAAGATTAGAAAGCAGCTATTAATCATTTGTCATAAGTTATATACATACTAATGTTATTATTATTCCGGCATATTTAAAACCGGAGGCATAAATTCTCTGTAAAACAAATGCTTCTTTCACGCCCGGTAAACTCCAATATGTTATAAATTAGTATAAACGACATATATGAAAGATTTAAACTCTTTAACATTAAATTATATAGTTGATCATAAATTAATGAATTTTATGATAATTATGTGTATATATAAAGTGCTAGTGAATCGCCCCGATTCCGATTAATTACATTTTTTATATTTTTTTTCTAAATATTTGCCTGAACAATCAAAATTATAAAATGTGAAATCCTGTACTTAAAAAGAGTGTATATTTTGTCAGAACATCTAGTTCATTTAACTTTCGGCCTAACCTTCTCCTCAAAAAGGGAGAGGACTTTAGCCCAGCAGTGGGACATTCACAGGCTGTTACGGATATCATGTTTGTAGTATGCATTAAAATATTTCTTATCATAAAAGTCTTTATATAATATATATGTAAATATAAAACAGTCAAAACAATGTGTAAACTATAAACTATCATATTGTAAAAATACTTTACCTATTAAATTAAAAGTAAATTATATCTGCGCTTACGAACAGACAAACAAAAATACTTTATAATATAAATAGATTGAAGGGTATCTAAAGATGATTTTATAGAATGTTTTATTGTATCATTATGTTATGATTATCTCGGATTTATTTTTAATCCAATTTAGTACTTATTTAGCCAGTGATTTGTGTAATCTGCAGTTTTGTTTACACACAATGTCTTTGTGCGGATCGCAGGATAAGAGGAAGTTGTTTTAGTATTTATTCTTCAGGTTTCTCGGTTAAAATTCATACAAGCTGACTTAACATGTAAACAAATTTTTCAGTATTGTGTGATTTTATATCAATTAGCGGTTAGGAATGTAGCCATCCGACCGTCAGTCAACGTTGAATTAATTTAAGGTTTCATCATTGTAATAATAGTTTAATAATTTTAATGCCGCAAAGATTTTAGTATCTAAAAATACATGTTATACGTTTAAACAAATATATTCCCTTTCATTAATAATTCAAAACTCGTCTGTTACGGATTATGATATATACGTAAATTTCCCGTCAAGCTCTCGTGTTAGCGGATATGCTGCTTTCGTTTTAATAAAATCCACGTGTTTTATGCTTAAGTATATTTTGACATAAGGATATTCAAATAAAAAAGCAATGCTTAAAACAAGCATTATATTAAATTGAGGTAGGTACATGTCATTTTTGACGCAGCGATTACTATTTCTAAAGACAAATAAGTAGTGTTATAGTATTTATGGCAATGAACAATATAAATGAATTTCTTCTAAACTTTGCGAACATACAATAACAATTAAATTAATACGTTATATCCGTTTTTTGTAAATTTGTTAATATTGAGGATAAAAAACTTTTTTTATAGATATATTTTCGAGACCATAAAATATTTTTCAAATCTTGTTATATCTCCCGTTCCAGATTGTCACATTGTAACAAGGATGCACACGCTACCAAAAAGGAAGGATGAAAGTATATAAATACTAACAGGGACGTAACAGGCTTTCTAAAATTACTTTCTTATTGTATCACAAGTCAAGTTGTAAAAATAAACAGGATTACTTGTCGCCCACCATTCCCGAACGATATGATTCACCAGCTATTCGTCCGGTGATTACTCTTCGAAGCGTAAGGCGCCCGACCTCGCTTATATGATAATAATTACTAATCTCTTGCCTTCATATCAATGAACAATGCTACTAAAATGCTCGTCTACAACTCTGCCAAGAATTTGACATTCCCTTTTCATTAATCGGACTATTTTCATTGCGGAAACACTTATCATCCAAAAATAACATTTTTTTAAAACCATTATAAACGTGTTATAACGAAACGCCTTGTGATTTCTCGCGACTGGTATTAACAAGTAAATGCTCTCAATAACGCCGAATACGGAAAAAAAACCTTTATCGAAGTCATTAAGCAGACGAGTGTAATACGGTGTTAACGTTTTGTAAACAAGCATTAATTGTATGTAATATCAGCGTCGATCTGTTCAAGCGGAGAAAGGGTAGACATTTATTTTTATGAAACTAAGCGAAGACGGTTTAAGACATTCAAACATGGATTCTGAGCGCGGAGGGTTGGGACGTATCTGATGGAGGGTTACCCACTTAATTTGTACCGAATTCCTCTGTGACAACTTAAGCTTGACACCCAAATTTGTCGGGCGCCTCTCCGGAATCTTCGCGATGTCAAGAGCTCGGTCAAAAACCTTACCTGAGAATGTAGCGCTGTTTGTTATCCCTGTTGATTCGTCCTCGTTCTTTCATAGTAGGGCACATTACCATTTAAATTAGAGTTCAATGGCCCCGAGTTCAAACGTAAGTCTTTGTTCATTGTACGAGTAATCCCTTCATTAAAAAAGGGAAAAACAATTTTACTAAATATTGAATAGTCAGTAAAAATTTATAAGCTTATTTTTTTTCGAAATTTTTATTTCATAAAAAAATCTTAATTTATTAAAACCAGAAGGAAACCGGAAATCCATGATATCTCTACTACTACATGGCTATAAATAATTATGACTCAGGAAAAATCTATAAGATCAGCAAATTTTCATAAGTGTGTCAACTATGTCAATACTGTGTTATATGGAATAAACTCCTATGGCTGACTCGGTCAAAGCATTAGCTTGCTTGCATTAGTTGACCGAGTCAGCCATAGGAGTTACACGAATATAAAATACTATTATCAGCTCTGCGATCATTATATATGTTTGATATTTATCTTCCTCGAATTCAAATACCGATAAGTAAAATATTTTTATGACATCTATATTTTATGTCTCAATTTAAAAATGTATGTTTTTTATATATACCACCCAGTAACACAAAATAATGTTAGATTACGACCTTACTTATAATAGTTTTTTAGCGGGTAACTAGTTGAACAATGCTGTGTCTTCTTCTTTCGAATTTCAAATCAATAATATCAGAAAGAGCGAAATTATTGTTTAACTAAACAGCAACCGCTGAGCAACGTTTATAATTAAGGTCGTTATTTTCTATCACGACATAATTTAATTAATTAAAAAGCCTTAGTGGTGGTCCGTTGAAACCAATAAAACTTGTTTGTTAATCTTTGCCAGAGAGCTGGATAAGGTTTCTGTATACCATGAAGAAATAAAAATTTTGTAAGTAAATTCTTCTATCAAATAATGAGAGATTTACAACAAAGTCACTTGAATACTTAATGAACTTGAAAAATAAATATGATATAAGACAAAGAAATCATTATATGAAAACTGTAGATGGAGTCTAGGGCTTAATCCTACTGTAAATACTTTTAAGCCGCGGTATTAAGTCACGTGCAAAGATGCGCTTAGTTAACCTCCCACGTTCCGTCCAACGCTCCTAATAATTAATATAAAGTTGTCTTGAAAGTTTCAACGTGTCTTTGAAAGAGAGCAAGCTTTATTAGTCTCATAAAATAAATGTAAGGCGAAGAACTATAATGAATGTCTAGAGAAACAAAAGTTAAAAATTTAATATTTTTAATCCTGCATAATAAATTTATTTACACATAATACGAATATATGCATATTAAAAGTCTTACATAGAAATATCAAAAATAATTTATTAAAAAAATTGTTGCTTTAATTTTTTTTTGTATCCACAATAAAGTAACATGAGTTCAATAACTGTCAAAATGAAATGATTTGTTTATAATAATTAATACGTTTTTTTCTTTTTACAATGAATCAAACGCTTTATTTCTGATACTATAAAACGATTGTTGCCAATAACAAAATTTTATATTCTTATGAATTTCCTGTATAACTGTTAGCTTTCATAACAAACCTCTAATAAAAAGACGTCTCAATCATAAAAAGGCACAATTGCAGTGAGTAAATGGATTACGTACATGAATGGCCATAAACGAGGCATGACTAAATATTTATCACCAGGTTCAAGCGCACGTCGGCGTCGTAACGTGATTTCTATTCTAATACCTAGTCAAAATTGCGTCTAATACCTTATTCGGAATTATAAGAACAAATATTTTCGTTTCGTAAATTTAAAAAATTAATTAAGTAATTGCTATATGTTCTATCCACTGAATATATTTATACTTTTACTGGTGGTAGGGCTTTGTGCAAGCTCGTCTGGGTAGGTACCACCCACTCATCAGATATTCTACCGCAAAACAGCAATACTTGATATTGTTGTGTTCCGGTTTGAAGGGTGAGTGAGCCAGTGTAATTACAGGCACAAGGGACATAAAATCTTAGTTCCCAAGGTTGGTGGCGCATTGGATATGTAAGCGATGGTTGACATTTCTTACAATGCCAATGTCTAAGAGCGTTGGTGACCACTTACCATCAGGTGGCCCATATGCTCGTCCGCCTTCCTATTCTATAAAAAAAAAAAAAAAATACTGGATATATATGACTGCCTTGTTGGTCTAGTGGCTTGATATAAGGCCGCAGATCCGGTGGTCCTGGGTTCAATTCCCAGGTCGGGCCAATAAAAAGTTATTGGGTTATTTTCTGACAGAAAATTATAATAATAATAATTAATATAATAATAATTTTCTGTCAGAAAATTCTCAGTAGCAAAAAGTTGGATGTGCGTACACTCCCGTGCCTCGGAAAGCACGTAAAGCCGTTGGTCCTGCGCCTGAACTCTTTCCGGTCGTGTCGGATTGCCGTCCCATCGGATTATGAGAGTTAGGGAATAGAGAGTGCACCTGTGTTAGTGCACACACTTGTGCACTATAATATCTCCTGCGTAGTTGGCTAATCTTTCTTGGGATTGGCCGCCGTGGCCGAAAGCTGTCTGGAGGACATTATTATATTTATATATATAAATTTGTTTCTTTTATATTCTACATATAAAAAAAATGATATCAGGCAACACGATGTTATTCTTGGTTTATATTAATATTCATCGCTATCCTTAAATGACAAAGTGAACGTGTAGTGTACTTGAAATTTTACTTTACTTGTAAGTTCAACTAATTTTACTTGTCATGCACGTTTCTTATTGATTTTCTTTTTTTATATCGCATAGAATGTTGATAATATTTTTTTTTTACAAAATACTAGTGATCAATCTATTTCTACGTGACGATGAGTCGATGATACCCAAAACAGGGACGACACTAAAAAACAAATCTAATTGTTTTTCCAGGAAAATAAAATATGTTTTGAGAGTCTGTGATTATTTGTCAAAACATTTTCCTTGTAACATTTGTTAACATTTTCTAGATCTACATGTAAAATTTAAGTATCTGTCGGTCAAAAATACCTGTTCTGTTGTCAAGTTAACATGGCTATTTGAATGTCACCAAAACCAAAATAACCATTATTTTAATTTTTGTTTATCTGTCGGGGGTAATCTTTAAAAGTACCATAATACAAACGTAAATAATCGGATTTATACAAGAAGTTTTTCCTAGAATTTTGAAATGGGCCATATCTATCTGAATCTTAACTGGAGATTGTTGGTGCAAAACTGGGCGAGCACCATTAAATTGTGTGTGATTAATTTGTGTTTATCATTAACCTTGTGCTCGGTGGCAAATACAAAAATCGTGAGGAAACCACCAATTCGCATTGGATCAGCATGATGGAATAAGCTCCTAACTTTCTTCCAAACGGAGATGAGGATATTAAATACATAAAAACTTATTAATTAATTATTAGTTAAAAACTAATTATTAGTTTAATCGTATAAATATGTACGTAATAATAATATATTTATTCAATGTGTAATACAAATTACGAAAGCAAAACCGCGAACACAGCTAGTTTAACAATGTAATTGCGATGTTTGTGTATTGTTACAGTATCACACTTGAGCAACTGTGAATCACGCACGTTGTTCCCAGTACGACGGCGACTGCGTGGCAAATTCAGGTCGAACACGACCTCGGTAAAGGCCACATAATGTGACAACCCGAACTTGCACTTTTCATTTAGCAAATACTGAAAATCAACTCACTTTATTTTCTATGATAACATTTCTCGTGTGAGGTGGAAATAGTTGACAATTGATTGATGAATATATGCACAATAAAGAAAATTAATATAAAATTATTTGTTAAATTATGTATTAACTAAAAATTATTTCCAAACATATCTTATAAGTTAAAAAGTTTATTACTTTTACAGTATGAAAGGATAAGGCAAATTTTACCGAAATTAAATTAAAACAATTCTAATAAATAGGTAAAAATATACCTAAAAAATAGCAAAGAAAGCGATCAATATGTACATGTTTTATTTTCATTGTTCAGTACATTATTTTCATTTGTAACGAGCGAGAATGACAGCTAACGTTCTTGGCCGCCGGTTTAGCAGCTGTGTCTCATACCGCTAATTGTCATACAATACCACGGATGTGTTTCACCACCTCGCGACCTCTGGCGATCATTCGGCATACCAAAGACATGTTTATTTATTATGATAAAAAACGGAAGCTGTTAAAGTATGGGCGTTGATAAAATATAAAACAATATCTAAGTAAAGAATATTTATGTTACAAAAGGAGATAATAAAGTATAATGACAATAATTTGTCCCCATTTAACTTAAATACAAAAAAAGTTGTAATAGTATACTCTGTCATATGAAACAGTTTGTTTACAAAGGAAGACGATATAATGACACAATTCTCTTCAAATAAAGCTTTTATTTATATCCTTAACTTACAAAGGACAAACATATCCAAGGTTACTAAGGTACATGTATGAGAAGAAAGATAAAGTTATTAGTGTTATAATTCAGCCTTGTTTTGTATTATAAAGTGCGTCCTTCTCTCAGACCCGGCAGTCATCAAGTCGACAAGGATCGCATGTCTTTAATTTCATTTGTCACCAAATTATAAATAATATTATAAATTAAACTACTTTGTACCACAATCCCGAACTAGCCTGAAAATGTCTGGCTTTGTAACGTAGAAATAGTTCGTATTTTTCTTTATAAGCGACTCAAAAACAGTCAAAAATTTCTTCACACTATTATTACTATTATATTCATATATATATATATATATATATATATATTATAGATTTGTGTTTGTAATTCATCTTGTGCTTGACGGTGAAGGAAAACATCGTGAGGAAACCTACATGTGTCTGATTTCTTTGAAATTATGTCACATGTGTATTCTACCAACCCGTATTGGAGCAGCGTGGTGGTATTCCAGCGTGGTGGAGCTTATTAGCTCCAAATCTTCTCCTCAAAAGGGAAAGGAGGCCTTAGCCCAGCAGTGGGACATTAACAGACTACTATACTTACTATATATAGACTTAATCAAAAAATGTATACTTATTATAAGGACATTATTTTGATAAATATAGCGATGTCAATGCTCTGTAAGTGTCAAAGCACTTGATTCATTTCGTGGGCGACCCATCAACCTGTTTACTCATTTTCTCGTAAACGGTTTAATTGCGCCGGAATTACGGCACTTTACTGCATGCACGTTTTGAATTTTGCGCATACTTTCTTCGAAGTGAAACTTTAAGGAGATAAGTCCGTTAATTTCACTATGCTCTAGACACGTTTATTAATAAAGTAAACCAAAGATAAATTCTTGAACTTCCATAGTCGCGGTGGACAGGCGCCGTCGCTCGTCGGTAGCGCGGCAACGCCGACGATGCTCGCATTCAAATTCTTGAGAACGAACGGCATCCGGCCAGCGAGTGCAATTGGCACAGTGCCAAATATGCGCGTACGCAGCTAATATACTGTGGAATATACCGGGCTACGCTCATTTTACAACTTGATTTTACAGATGTTGTGAAATAGTTAAAAATTAATAGTCGTTTAAGCTTATGACATTGAAGTTCAAAGAAAACTGTGATGACCTTTAGGTGTAAGGACCGTATCAAAGAATATGTTAATAGTATTTTGTTCAGTGGCATTACATTCCACTCATAACGGCGTCATTGACATAGATAGCATCCAAACAGCAATACTTTTATTATTATAGCATTAAGATAAGTACACATAAAAGAATCAACCGATAAAATTGTTTGCGAATTGTTTTTAGAATAAAATATATACTACGAAAACAACACTAAATATATCCCGATGGAAATTAAATGTGAAGTTACTATAAGTTTAAATATATTTTTATATATGAACATCTATATGATAGTTAAACAGAAAGTACTGTACTGTACTGTACTGGCCGTCGTCGCGTTTGGACTCTACAACCACTTACCATCAGGTGGAGTAGAGTCATTAGCCCTCCCGGCAAATATAAAAAAAAAATATATAAACCACATCATTATATATATCTATATCTATATCATTATATATATCTATTTATAATGACGTGGTTGTTTTCCTATATGTTTCATATTATCAATAGAATAAAATACTGGAACTTAAAAATATGACATAATTCGGATTGATAAAGTTCTGTGCATCGAAATATGATAGTATCCGGAAATGTCTGAAGTATCACCCGATTCTAAATACAACATATTGCGGAACGAACGAATCACACGCGTACACGTGCTTCTTTTGAACAAAGTATTTCCAACATGTACTAGCAGCTACATTGATTTTTATCGGCCAATAAGTATACGGTTTGAGCTAATTTTCAAATTGTACTCTATTACCGGTTAGAAACACATAATAATTATAATGTCCCCCAGACCGATTTCGGCCACGGCGGCCAATCTCAAGAGAAATTAGCCAACTACGCCGGATATATTATAGTGCACAAGTGTGGGCGCAAACACAGGTGCATTCTCTATTCTCAACTCTCATAATCTAATGGGACAGCAATCTGACACGACCGGAAAGAGTTCAGGCACAGGACCAACGGATTTACTTGCTTTCCGAGGCACGGGAGTGTAAACACTTCCAACTTCGAGATTCCGGGCTGCTACTGTGAATTTTCTGATAGAAAAACCCAATCACCTTTTATTGGCCTGACCTGGGCATTGAACCCAGGACCTCCGGGTCGGCGGCCTTATATCAAGCCACTAGACCAACGAGGCAGAAACATATATATAAACATAAACGTTGCATAAAATAACTACGGAACTGTGTGGCAATAATGCCAAGCTTTCTCATCTCCGTCGTCTTTCCATCCACTCCGAAAATATTTATGTAAACTTCTAAGTTATTAACGAAGAATGGGAAATGCTACGAGAGTGAACATACAAAAATCCATATAAGTAAAGCCGAGATCAAAATTTACTACACAAAATACTGATAATATTAACCTATCTATATTTTTAATATATAAATACTTTTTTTTGCTTTTATGTATTAATATATAATTGTATGGAGCTTACGTATTGAAATATTATTTCATAGATAATTTGATTGAGGATAAAATAGGCTCTTTAAAATTATAACTAATATATAAAGGATATTTTACTGTAAACTAGCTAATTTTAACGATTCAATGAACATATTAACTCATCTTGAAAAAGTTACAACATGAACATAATTGCTCAGACAGCGTAGAGTTGTCGAATACAGAAAGTTCCAACTATATAAAATAGTATACGTAAAGTTTTTAAACAAATGAATTTCCTTTTAAAATATCAAAATCCAAAAAAATTACAGTTACAGTATACTGTTGCACGGAGACAGGTGATTCATGAATCTTATCATAAGTTTACCGTTAAGAATTAAATTAAGAAACATTTAAAGAAACAGAAATTAATTCTAACATTAATTTTCTTCGTTTAGAAATAATTACTTATTTCTCTGCTTCTAACCAGCCTTATATCTCAAATGGGTTCCCTGTCAAACGGTTATTGGTAACATGATGGAAAGACGAACCGTTTTAAAAATAATTTGTAACCTTCCGACCGCATTCAAGATGTGTCGGTGAGTCATTTTGATCTTTATTTAAAGGGACTGTCGATAGTTGAGGGCACTCCGTGCTTATTCTATAACCGTACATATCATGGAACTGAAATGTTACGTTAATCAACCTTTAAAACATTTTAGTAGTGTTTAAAATTTTTATTACATCTCAATACTTCATATACTTATATATTCATTTTCATATACATTCTGTTCCAATACTGAAATTACCGGTAGGTTACCTGCATCTAGGGGTGACATACATCCACTCTTCAGTTACTCTACCGTTTAAATATTATTAGTTTTTTTTTCAAGAAATTATTAGAAGCAGTCTCGGAGTCTAGGAGTTGGCAGTGATGCAACTCTCGTGCCTTGGAAAGCACGTAAAGCCTTTGGTTTTGCGTTTTTTTTCCGTTATGTCGTAAATCCTGTCCATGTCCTAATTGTTTGTTTTACATTTGTTTACAATATAGAAGCACTATTTTAAATATATATTGATAGTTGAAGACAAAACTACCATAAATCGGATTATGAGAGTTTAATTAAACACTGATTTATTTATTTCCGTCATTATTGATTTGACATTCGAAAGAAGAAGTCTTTATAAGTAAGACTGAGAATTGCACTTGTGACTTGCACGCACACACACGTGCACTATATATATACGAGTATTATGTGCAGATGGCTAGTCTGCTTTGAGAAGGGCCACCGTGACCGAAATTGGTATGGAGGACATAATTATTCTACCATCAAATATTAGTATTATGTATTAGTCTGAATGTAAGGGTGATTGAATTATTATTGATATTAGTTGAAGAAGTATTTATATGTGAATTATATTATACCAGCAAAAATTCTCATTATTAGTGGTGAATTGACTATGTAATGAGTGTTTTAGGACATCACTAAAAAACTTATAATAACAAGCTCTCATAATATCTAAGTTCTTAGTCTGTGGTAGTTGTGTGAACCAAACATTCAAACAAAAAATAATCATCAAATAATCCCTCTTCATAATATAAGCATTATAGATAATGTCAATATTTAACACTTCCAATCGTATTTTTCAAAACTTTCACGTTTCTAAATGTATCCAAAGAGGACAGACAGCTCATTTCGACATTTCCGGGAACATATAGCCAAAGAATGTTTATATTTAAAATAAAAGAAAATACAGTGAAAAAGAGTTTCAATAGTTTTAAAAATATGATATTTATTATTAATTAAAATGTATGAACTTTAATAATTGAAAACATGAGTGGTTAAAGGTGAGTCATTTTGTAATTGATTTAGAAAGAAATGAACATCAAAGTCTAAATTCTATTTTTTCGAATATTCGATCAGATAAAAATTTGTATAACTTCCATACCATACACTTCTCAATTACTTTTTAAGAGTTTTGGTATTATATTGATAATTCAATTGATCGAACTCGTGACTAATCATTTCATTAATTGATCACGTGGTGTTACTAATCGTTTGCTTAGCTTTTACGTTGAATATTTTTCGTAGTGGTAACACACACACAATATTTTGCTTTGTTAGAAATACTGCTCGACTCTTAAATATCTTTGTTTGCAACTGGGGGAGCATTTTTAAATTCCAAGCTTAATAAAATAAGCAAGCTTATTAAAATCAAAAATAATCTTTAATATATTTCTGAGTCTAATATATAATGTAGCTGCTAAAAGAGTAGCAATCTTAATATTAATTCCATGGAATTTTCATAAAATTAAAGAGAGATATGCGTAATAGTACCATTTGCCGAGATTCGCGCATAATATTATTTACACTTCGCATTATGTAACACGCTGAGAAAGAGGTTAGCTTAAGTAGATTAGACAAACACACCCATTTTTTTCTGAAATAAAATACTTCAAATAAATAACACTTACTGTACAATTTCTCAGCTATGATTTCATAAAATGATAAATTTGTCTTAAGCTGTATACTTTTTTATGTAATAAATACTTCAACAGCTGAGCAAATAGGATGTATTAATTTTCTAGTTTGAAATTCATTGCATAAATAGTTTAGAAAAAATAAAAGAACTTCATTTGAGGTAATTTATTTCTTATAAAATAAAAATAAGCACATACGTTTTTGAATAGAGTTTTTGGTTATATAATATTTGTGAATGTTTTAGTTTTTTGATAAAGGTTGTAGCGGTTACGAGAAAACTTTTTGACCAAAGATGAGGGAATATATCGAATTCGACAGGTACTCGAAAAAACATCATCATTAGCTATTTCCACTACACACTATATACACTGGGAACGTGTCATGGTCTGCTATTGTATGATTCTAATATGTCCTCCTTCTTCTTCGGACGAGATATTAGGTACAAGAACTCCCAAAATTTGGGAGTATACCTAACTGTTTTAACTTCTAAGCAATGAGCTGCTACTTAGAACTTCTTAAAAAAACAATAATTTGTATTAGCCTGACCTGAGGCACAAAAGCGATATCTTATCATCTTAAGTTCTAACTAGCTACTAGACCAAAGAGGCAATTATAAAATGTTCTACTTTGTATATTTTGATCTGCTTTCATTTCATTAATGAAAGAGTGTGGACATTGCATCATATGTCACATGGAATCGTGGGTTGCAGATACATTTATAGCTAAATAAATTTATGATTCCGGTGTCGTATAGTGTTGTTCTACTTACGACATGTGACGCGTTTCGAAACAAAATCACGACTTAACTTTAATTTGCTTATTTATGTCGGTGAACTATTGTTCCGTGAACAATAATTCAGTGAGGCAATACATATACATATTTACGGGAAAAAAATAATTTCAACATCAGAAAGGGTTATTAAAAAAAAGTTTCCGGATGAAATAAACTAAACTATAAGCCTAGCTAGAAGAATCTCCTTAAATTCTGACATTCTTGTGTCTCTGCCTTAAAAATATTTGGACTTAAGACGTTGTTGAAATGGGGAGGGGTGGAGTACCTGTGGTTATTAGCGGAAACGAAAAAACTGTCAAAAAAGAAAAGTTGTTTCAGACCAGACCTACGTTGGTTTCGCTCCTGCTATTGTGATCCTAACGTTTTCATCATTCAGGATATGCATAGGTCGCCGGAATCCTAAATTTCCTCTTATGGTTGAATTCAAAAGATGAGGATTTAGATACTATAATGTACTACTCATTTTATATATAGTAATTAATAAGGCTTATAGAGTAAACTTTTAGTTTTTTAGGTAGCACTACTGCGGATAGATAGATAGGCGTTCTCCCATCACGGGATTGCTTCAATAATTATTTCCTTGACTTGACAATTAAATACTTTGTTGCAATATGTTACTATGAATATGATTATTCAAAATATTTTTCACAATAAGTATTTCCATTATCTATTAAAACACATTTTAAATATAGCGATAAATTTTTCAATTACTTTCACGTGAAACCTTGTCAGTCTATGAAAGTTTTATTAATGAAATTTTTAAAATAATTACTTAAGATAATGTTTTGATATCCTCAATGAACGTTATTAATAATGCAGTTTCTTGGACATTACACATTAGTCTGCTCTACGGTTAGATTTCAATGTCACATAAAAGAACGAAGTGTAAACACGCATGATCGTAACTGTTAATGCGGAACAGCTTTATTTATTTGAAGATCCTTGATACCGGAAATAATTTTTGATGATTAACTTTTTGTTCATGTTTTCAAAATATATATTATATATATATTATTGAATATATCTAACTCTATAAGATATAGTATAAATTTTGCTTTAATTAAATCAGAATATTATTGTTTTAAAATAACTCTTTATATCCCTAATTGAACAGTTTACTGACACTCGAAAATTGGAAATAGTTCGAAACAATAATTCGAATCATTTCGTATAAACTACTGCCAATAAAAATACATATCGTTACGAAGCTAATAACGAAAATATTGTGAATAATTGTGATTAAATTATAGCGAAGTAACGTTTCAAGGAAATGTGATAAATTTGTTGATATTTTGCATAAAATTAAAATATCATCCGAATGATAAAAAAACAAACATAGTTTTTATTTCTCGCAAAACTCTGTTCATGTTTCTCAGAGTATGAAAAGTGAGTCATTGAGACTGAGCGTCATTCGCTAAACATATTCGAAGAAAATAAAATGCCGGATTTTCAAGTGTAAATACGATACAACCTTCGCGAATTTAACAATATTGGCAATGAGTGTCGTATCACATTTACGATTATATTCCACTGGTTTGTTTAATTAGCGATCGCCTTCATTGTGAAAATAGTTAACATTGACAGAGCGCTGATAAATAGCCGATGGAGATACAAGCGATATCATATTCTAGGTCGAATTATTAAGATGTAGTTTGAAAAGGTCGTACATTTGACAAGATCAGCTCTATTTCACGACTAGTTTTTTCTTTTAGAGTTTAAGGTTGATTGTAAAATCTATTTTTTTTACGGTCGTTGACCCTACGTTATCTTATTTTATATTACAAAATAACTGTTTTTCGTAGGCTGTTTAATTTTTCATACGTAATTATGACTGTAACGTAACCTGTACGTAACTGTAAAAGTAAATAATATACAAATTGATTAATTGCAATACATTTAAATGCCTGTTTAAGTAATATAACAAGATGTAGGAGTTTTATCTGAGATGTTATTGTATATAACTTACATATGTTCATTGCTTCCACAATATTAGTTCGCTACCGATCAGATTCAGAATTAATAATTATCGATATTTCTGGAATTGATGAGGTGCATGAGGAAAAAATAAATATGACTGTCTATGATTTGTCACGTGGCTGCGCTTTTTGGCTTACTATATTAAAAGAGTGTTATGTACCTATTTTATTAGAGTTAAAATGCCGCTATAATAAAGTAGTCTAGTGCCTATCTTATTGTGATCCTAGGTAAAATTCCTGGGTTGGAACAGTAAGTGATTGGTTTTTACGCACACCCGGTATTATCTTTAGAACATTGTTATTATACTTTTGAACGATGTGACGAAGTTCTGTTGTTTTTTGTGCATTTACGTGTCGGATAAAATTGAATAAAAATCGACATTGGTATTTGTCCTCAATATATACATATACCTATATGTATAAATATGAAAAAATATATATTTGAGTGTCTGTTTCTGCCAAAACGTAAAATCGAATAAGTTTGAAATTTAAAATAGCTTTTAAAATATGTCATTAGGTAAGTAAAAACATACAAATTATCATATTTCTTATCATTTTGGCGTGTTTAAAAAACTTTAATGTAACTATGCGTGTCATAACACCTATTTCATAAACTCTGGCTGAAAACATCTATTAAGAGGCCACAGTAAATAACTAGAGTAGGATAAGTCGTGTTTATATAATCCAGACGTACGCCTTACATGCATCACTTCCGCAAAAGGTCACACGTTTTTAAATACAAGCATTGATACACTTCATCATTCGTTCAATTATAAACCGATGGTTTTTAGACGTTTCTAGGTCGTATAAGAAGGTCAAAATATAAAACTACCTTGATTATTTTGAGCGTACATTTCGGTTTTGCAGGATGATAAAAATGCACGATTTTGACTAATAAAAACTTTCTGAGCCTTTGAAGTTCTATAACGAATATATCGTTACGATAAACAGTATTATTATAAAGTAAGGCAAACATTCCTTCAAAGCGGCAATAAAAAAGGTTTGATATCATTAATTTCATAACAAAATTAAAAAAAATCTATGATGTGGTAAACGATGGAAACGGTAATTTGTGGTCAATTAGTTCTCCCTTGATCATTGTTGAAAGCTGATGTTTCAGTATACAATCTATACGTATCCTAATAATAACCCTCTCACAAAACTTCAGTCACGATCGGTATATCTTAATGTAAAAAATTATAGCACTTTTAAATATTTCCGTAACAGCCTGTGAATGTCCCACTGCTGGGCTAAAGGCCTCCTCTCCTCTTTTTGAGGAGAAGGTTTGGAGCTTATTCCACCACGCTGCTCCAATGCGGGTTGGTAGAATTCACATGTGGCAGAATTTCAGTGAAATTAGACGCATGCAGGTTTCCTCACGATGTTTTCCTTCACCGTAAAGCACGAGATGAATTATAATAACAAATTAAGCACATGAAAATTCAGTGGTGCTTGCCCGGGTTTGAACCCACGATCATCGGTTAAGATTCACGCGTTCTTACCACAGGGCCATCTCGGCTTAGGCTTTTAAATATTTACGCGAATAAAATTGCAGACAAGATGATTTGATCCCCTTACGCAGCAATATATCGACGTGATTTTGAATAGAGAATAGAGATTGACGAAGGTAGTCTACCTTATATATTTTTGGACATCTTGTAAAAAATAAATTTTACAAGTACAGCTTTTAATATATATATATATATATATATACCACCCACTCATCAGATATTCTACCGCAAAACAGCAGTACTTGGTATTGTTGTGTTCCGGGACAAGGGACATAACATCTAAGTTCCCAAGGTTGGTGGCGCATTGGTGATATAAGCGATGGTTAACATTTCTTACATGCCAATGTCTATGGGCGTTGGTGACCATCAGGTGGCCCATATGCTCGTCCGCCTTCCTATTCTATAAAAAAAACTATTTATTTTCTAATTATAAAATCTCTACGAATAAGATACGAGTACATATTGTCGGTTACACAGTAGTTCTATAACTGACCTACTAGGTGTTATTTTTAAAATGACATATTCTTCAGGTAATTTATGTCATCACTACATACTACTACGGTGGTACAATATTCATACGATAATTTCATACAAAAATATTCCATGACAATCGTTTCGTGTAATGCCAGGCTTAGAAGCCTTTTTAATACTTTGAGATCTTTATTAAATATAAAAAAAAATCCTATTTCAGTGAAAGTGAAATACTAAACTTTGCCATTTATTTTGTTTATAGAATTATAAAAGAATATTTATTTATATCTGCAATTCAATATAGCTACTACAACAAGTTAGAATGTGGCATGCATGATTCTTGTGACTCCCGTGTATACTAACACTCAGACATTGGCAAACGTAGCCAGCCAGCCAGCCAACTCTTGAGTGTCTTATTTACTTGATAACTCGCATTGTGATAGGTATTCAAATAACTATACGCAAAAATAGTCAAATACGTTGCTATAAATCATTACAATTTCTTACTTAATGATATTGATATTTTTAAGGCCAGTTACAATAAAATATGGCTGTGGAGGTGGTGACGTCGATAGGAAAAAGTTCAGCACTAACGTATTCCTCCATTCATAATGGTAATGGAAAGAAACAAGATATACTTAACGAAGATTAATGAATGGAAAGCCAGTCCGATGTGTCTACTCTGTAAACATTTATGCCTTACAATTAAGCGTTCATGAACGAAGTACGATCCTGGTAGCTTTGCAATACCATTCTTAATTAGTTTTGGTCGTTCATTGGTTTTTTTCTTATTTTCATTCAAATTTATTTGTATTGATTTTCAATTCAATATACGAATGGTTGAATAAAATAATGATAATAAAAGTTAAAAAAAATACTTTAATGAATACTATTTCATTTTGACAGATGCTTTGTGATATTTTTTACGATTTAAACACTATATATATATGATGCAAATCAAGAATCAGTTGTATACTGATACAAAAAAAGTCAGATTGCGCAAATATATTGTTTATTTAATATGAATGTTCAATTGAAGCAAAAATTAAAAAAGAATAAATATATTTCGAAAGGTTATTGACATTGATAAGTTTAATCTCACTCAAGAATTTAAGGAGTTGATTTTCCCCAGTTGTTTATTCAACCGTGCATATAGTACGTAGGACATTGGCCACGATACTCAATAGCATCGAAAAATCGATGAGAAAAATGTCATGTTTACACCTTGCCAACGTGTTTTTATTTCTGTAAATTCTCTTGATGTTATTGCCTTCAGTCGTGATTGTGATTTGCATAAAATTATCTTATTTCCGAAGATTTTTTCAGTCATAACGTGAATTTTATTCGAAAACTCAACCGCTCTAACTCACGACGACACAACATAATTTACCTTCTTACTTAATTTGTGTTTTTTATTAATTTCATGCTTGGCGAAATATCGTAAAAAGGGCACATGTTGGACGAAGATCTGCCACATTTGTATCCACAAATCCAACATTGGAAGTTTCAATTCGCATTGGAGCTGCGTGGTTGAATGAACTCTAAACATTTTTTATTACAGAAAACCTTAGTCCATTAATAGGTCATTAAATGTACTCACAAATTTTTATTTTACATAATTATTTTACGCAACATGTATAATAAATTGCCTTTGTTAGCAATTTTAATATATAAAATTATAACAAAAAAATAAATTTTATGTCTTAATGTTAACGGCATTATGAACTATTATTGTTTATAATAAAGAAATGTAATCAAAAAGATTGATACACGATCGCCGAGTCGAACTACGCTTTTTAAATTAATTTTCGATATTAGTTAGGTAGAAGTTGCTTTCTGTATGTAGTATACCGAGCGGTACATTATACCTTTATGTTGTTACCACCACTAACAAATGAGTTAACCTTTCGGGTTTTCAATTTTAGTAGAATTGCTTATTTGCACACTTCTTTTTATACATAACATGTGACAGAAGACTATTTCATCAACTACTATATACTCGTTATTCATTATCCGCCCTTGGACGTTACATATATTAATGCTTAAGGGCGGATTCATAACTCAAAGCTACTAATACTTATATGGGTGTGTGTGGACAACATAAGTTTCATATAAAGAAAGAAGAAAGAATTTTATCCACCTTTAAACAAAACAAAGAAAAACAGAAAATAATTGGACGGCATAGAAGTTAATTATGTTATGTCGCATCGCCATTTAGTGTTGAGTTGTTGAGAGAGAGTTGACAACACAGACACTAATAACAATACTATTCGTATTAAAACCTTTAAAAAATATTTTTTTAGTAACATTCTTGGTAATCGGATGTTTGTATATCTGTTTGAAATTGAAAAACTATAAATAAATTGTATGTTGGTACATCTATTTTAGATTTTGGTCTGATTATATTTGATCGTGGGTACTGACGATTAAACCACGATGAATGAGCTTAACTGGCGCCATTTCAGCGGCATATTCCATGTAATAAATTTATAATGGTTTAAAATTTTTGCAGATCAAGCCACAAATTAATTTACACCTCCCGTCGTCAACGATCCACTCGTTTCATTTCTATTTTTAATGATGAACGAAAATAAATACGGGTAATGATACTAATTTTGATTTTATGGAATTTTGCTGTGTTTAATATTTATGAAAAATAAAATGTTTAGCTCGTCGTTACATTTTTAGGTGACATAAATGATGATGATTCGTTTTTTATATTTTAATTACTATGACAGGTTGTCGATTTAAAACATAGGCATATGATGGAAATAGATTTATGAAATGGTAGGTTGAATAAAATTTATGTTTTGGGTTAGAAAAGACTCGTTTGATGACTAATTTCATTAATTCTTAAATTTTAGAACATTAAAAGTAATTTTAAAAATACAATAATTTGTTTTAATATGAGACATATATATATGGCAAAAATATAAAATTTATTATACTGAAGTATTTGATGCTGATATATCAAACAGATGGGTGCGCATAAAATAGTTTCCCGTAACTCATAATAATAATATTAATACGATTACGATTTGCGTAATGGAATGTCCCATTCAATTGAAATGTCTTGAGAAAATAAACAACTGGAAATTTTCGACAATTTCGTAAATAATCGTTATTTTTAATCAATCGAATCCGTCCCGCAATTCCCGTTTTAAACTTCTAATTTTGGATCCGAAGCTTTTCTAATTTATTACTTAGTGATAGCTGATTGATTTATATCTATTTTCCACTCATTTCTGACAGCGATTGCAAGAACCTTGATTGCAAGCACTTGGAAGTTAATATTGTAATTTGATATTTATTTCTATTCGAATTTTAATATCTTTTTTATCTATATGTTTAGGACAAAAGATAAGTAAGAAAATATAACTTCGTATTTACCCCCGATCATCGGTGAAAAATTTATAAAAGACAAAGTTTATGTTTTCGCTTGTATCGCTTCCATAAAATAATGTAATACAATTACAACCTATGAATGTCCCTCGGCTGGGCTAAGACCTCCTCTCATTTTAAGAGGAAAGTTTATATAGTAGTTCTAACACAAGTGAACAATATCCGACACGACCAGAAAGAGTTTAGAAGCAGGACCAACGGCTTTACGTGCCTTCCGAAGCTCAGGAGTATACACACTTCCAACTTCCATGTATAAACAAGTGTAGGAAATTAAATGTAACCATTCAAAATATAGATAATTCGAATAACATCAATTTAATTTGGCACCATATTCGAACTGATTCAACGACGGAGGCAGGAGATGGACTCTGCAATGGCTGCTAATAAGTCTCTCGAGTTTGAGCTCATTCGATTTATTTTGACGATTCCTATACAGTCTTTCTACTAACAAAAATAACCCAAAATTCATGAAAACGTGTTTTTTTTAAATTATAAAATGTGGATAAAATTATGAGTAGTTCCTTACGCCGGCTATTATAGATAGCTATGTAGTAATAAGGCCGCTAAAGTTGTATGCTAATTATGTGTCCACCTGTTATGCAATTTATTTTTCTTTTTTAATCTTTGTGGTTTACAATAAAGTTAAAAACATGTAGATCTTAACCGAAGATAGCTGGTTCAAATCCGGTTAAACACAGCTGAGTTAAAATGTACTTAATTTGTTATTTAATTGATCGTATGATAAATATCGTACAAAAACCTGAATATATCGATTGAAATTCGAATGTGTTTCCACCGTAGAAGTTCTATCACACTGACGAGTCTGCGAATTGAAGAAACAGTTTCCTTATTGTTCCAATATTACTCTGTAAAGCTACATCCAGTTTTAAACAATATCTTTACTGAAATGAAATAAATATGACAAATTCACCAAAAACTATGATTTTAATTTGGACTTTCTTCATTAGGACTGTTTTTTAAATCAACGCCAGCAAAGGAAACAAATAAAACCTTTTTTTTCCAAATTGAATTTGCAATTATAAGTCATCTAAAAAATGCTTTTTTTATAGAATTGTAAGGCGGACGAGCATATGGTAAATGGTCACCAATGTCTATAGACATTGGCATTGTAAGAAATGTTAAGCATCGCTTACATCACCAATACGCCATCAACCTTGGGAACTAAGATGTTATGTCTCTTGTGCCTGTAATTACACTGGCTTACTCACCCTTCAATCCGGAACACAACAATACCAAGTACTGCTGTTTTGCGGTAGAATATCTGATGAATATAAGCTCTACAACCAGTAGATATTTGATATTTTTAAACGTATATAAAATCGTGGTAAAATAAAAATAAAAATGTACTTTACTCAAGAAGGATCTATAAATTTTGAGTAGTGGAAAGCATCATAACATTTTTATATTACTATATAAAGTATGGTCGTTCGGGGTAACCGAGCGCAGTGGGTAAGTATGCGCTGTTCGTATCTCATGATCGGGGCGCGTGGGATGGGGTGTTTGTTTAGACCAATCATAGTTGTGGTCAACGCAAATTAGTTGCTATAGGTCATTGCGCTGGTTGCCCAGAAGTCCAGCAACGAAGGGTGGCTTCATCAAGAAGTTGAAGGAATCGGCAGCTTCTCTCCAGAGCATTGTGGATGCTCTGGATTCAAGAAGGCGGAGGAAACCTATCGGCTTCGCGCCGACAATAGCCATCTCCGTAAGGAAGTAGACGGCCTTAGGTCAGAACTCCACCAGGTCAGAGGCCCACAGTCGCGAGCTTAATGAAATGAAGACCACGGTGGCTAATGGGTTGGCTAGTAATTTAAGGCACTCGCAAGTTGTGGAGGAGCTTAAAGCCTCGATTATTTCGTCAATCGGGGTTATGCTTAACGCTCGGCTAGCAGGGATTGAGGAGCGCCTCCCCCCTGCAAAGCTTTTTCGTCCACCCCTAGTAGCGGAAAAAAAAGGCCGGCTGTGGTGCAGAATACAGCACCAAACTACGCACAGGCGGTCCGCATGGCCCGCCAAAGAAACCCGCACCCGCACCTAAGCAAGTAGTCCAGAAGACATCCTGGTCCGCAGTAGTTTAAAAGAGAAAGAAGGGGAAGAAGACTGCCACTCCAGCAGAATTTACCGCCTCAGCCATACCGACAGTGTCCAAAGCACCACAGGTGGTCAAACCTAACCTGGCAGCCCCTCGCACGGCTGCAGTAATCGTTACACTGCAGCCGGAGGCGCAAGAAAAAGGCGTGACTTACGCCCACGTCCTGGAGCGGGCCGAGCAGGGCGTCAAGCTCTAGGATCTAGGGATTTGTGGTGGAAGCATGGTCAGAAGGTCGGCAACGGGAGCCAGGGTCTTGGAACTCCCGAAGGCACAGACAGAGCAGGCGGAGAAGCTAGCCGAGAAGCTCCGCATTGTGCTGGATGGAGTTGCCAACGTTGTGCGGTCCGTGAATCGGATGGACCTCAAGGTGACGGGTCTCGATGACTCCATCACAAAAGAGAAGGTGGATGCCGCAGTAGCACGCGCAGGGGACTGCTCCCCAGAGGTGGTTAGATGCGGGGATATGCAGCGTGGTCCCGCTTTTATGGGGATGGTCCGGGTGACACGCCCCATTACAGAGAAAATGCTGTCCGAAGCCGGTCACTAACTGGGTGGGTGAAGCTCGGCCAAGGTGTGCGCGCTGGAGCAGCGTCCTTTGTGTTGGACCTTGGTCATACTTGAGGGGGACTTTGCTTCCAGTATGGTGTCGATGGCCACAATTCAGCTACCTGCACCGGAAAGTTGTGCTACACTGTATGCACAGACGCCGGTAGGCCTTTCGGGCCGGGACGTGATGAAGTCAGGGGAGTGTAACCCACCCATGACGAAAGGAAAGTCTTAGGCACCCAGGTCTTAGATACCGCTGGTTTTTTAGTGGGAATTCCGGCGCCTTCAGTGTCGGTGAGCCCCATATACCCCACCACTTCATGTGACGGAAACGCGTAATGCGTTTTTCAGCGAAAACAAAAAAAAAGGTCATTGGGCAGCATCATTCTCCGTTGGTTAATAATTTGTAAAAAAGTATTTTTCTCGTTTGAATCGTAACTTTTTTGTGTTTTAGAAACCAGTCTTACACGCAAGATTGATAGCTACCAGTAGGTAAGTCATTATTTTTTAATTGTCGGCATATTTTTTTGAAGATTTGTAAGCGTAATTTGAGGTTACGTTTAGCGCTTGGGACTCAGTGGCTATCATTCTGAATTTTAGGTTCTCGGGGAAAGTGTGCGCGGGTAAGTAAACGCACTTGCCCTCGAAGTGCACTGAAAATATGTGTAGAGGTACCTAATTATGAATGTACCTCTATAATTTTATTTACATCTATTACTTATTTAATTGTTACAGAGCTTTATGAGGAAGCTATATAAAGAAAAAACCTGAACTTGCGCCAGTTTTGGAGCTACAAATTGCAATAGTAAAAACTCTTCTTGAACAAGGGAAAAGCAAACGATCTGCTGCAGCAGCCATTGGTATAAGCGACACATGTCTTCGCAAAAGACTAAAATGAAACGTAGCTGCGTCTTCCATGGGTTGATATTGAAATACATATGTTTATTTTTTGTTAAATCCACCATGCGTTCACTGACCCCAAGTGCGACTACTTACCCCATAGGAGTACGTACACTTACCCGTAATACGGGTCAAGTGTACGCATTCTGACTTTCAATGATTTGTCTATGATTGACTCTAAACTAGTGTACTTGCTGATTTTGTTTTTTTTTTAAATTAAAGTCTAATAAATTAGACATATAAAATTAGACAGTTTATGCAAACATTTTAACAAAAGTATTATTTCGAATGGCCATTCAATAAACAATACTTTTGTTTCCTTAATCCCACTATTCTAATGCATTATGAGGCTTCAAAGGTAAATCGCGCACACTTGACTCGAACGACTACTTATTTTTAACTATAACGATAAAGTAAATGTAACAAGCCGTGATCAGAAATATCAATTATGGAGAAAAAATTACCATAAAATACACTTTTCAGATACATTCATGACATGACGTCGAAAAATTCGATATTCGAGATAATAATATAATTCGAGAGTAAAATATTTTTTATAGAATAAAATTTCTAAAAATATATATATAAACACCTAATATTAAAAAGTATATATATGTGATATTTTGTAATTTGATAAACAACGAGTAAGTGTAATTATATATTGACTAAAGGATTGTTTTGATTTGATATGATATAATATTATTCGTATTTTGTGTAATTGGTTTGCTCTGTGCATTACAATATATACCGTATATATTATAGTATAATTTTTAATTTATGTAAGTACATGTGCTACTACTATACTACATCTTTCGCTTATTTTAGATATTTCGATAAATAATTTGTATACAAAAAGTTATATGTAATAAAATAGAGAATTAAATTTAAAAATATTAAGAAAAACTAAAAGATACACTAATCTTAAAGCCTAAAGATTATAGAAGAATATTCTTAATTCGAATTTCCTAAAGCTTTTTGAATTAATTATGTATCATATTAAAGATATTCCTTAAATTAGAAATCTGCCTACACTTTCAGGTCACTAACCTTCGAAGGTTTGCGTCCCATATTTATGGTTAGATTTTGCTTAAAGAGCAAAAATGTTTAAATTAATACGTCAGCATTCATGAATTACTATTAGATCCAGTACATCAATTAATTTACTTCTTAAAAAAATAAGTAAATATCACCATTATAAAACTTAATTGCTTATTTAATATATTTAGCACTTCTAGCACTTTAATAATAAATATAGAGGTAGCTGATGCCTCTGAACTTTGATTAAAATCTAATGACGTAAATACCTTTCTACGCTGTAAACTCATACAAGCATGCAATAACGGTGTCATGAGCGTTCAAAGTATAAATTACTGAATTATCTTAATTTTATACCAGTAATAATAATAGAAACATAGAGTAAAGATGGATAAAAGTTTTTAAATATTTTTATTCCATTAAAATTAAAGAAACGAATGAAAATGAATTTATAAGAGTATTAGTATTCATACGGAATTTTTAAAAATAATAATCGTGTAATTTTTAAGTTTTTTTTCTATATCGTAATTCTAAAATGTTTGAAACAAAACTATTTGTTATAAAAAACAATCAGAATGTTAAGTTGTGATTTCATTCAAACACATAATTTATTACTATGATTGTACTACAAGTTTGAATTAAACTCACTCTTTTTTGGCCAAAACGCATGACTTTAAATAAATGCAGGAGTAAAAGTTCACGAATCCTGGAACGCTGAACCGAGATGAACCTGATGCATTATTTCCTCCACAAGTGTCAAGTCCTGTGAAAGTACAAGGTACAATGTTAAGGAAGCTATCACATTTTAAAGAAATACAATAATATTTTAATATTATACTCTATTTTACTCAGAGTTAAATACCTACATAGGTATTTAACTCTCAGTACACAACGTACTTAACGTACAAATATAAAATATTATAATCTACATTTATAAAAAAAAAATCAAATATAACTTAAATTATATTTAAAAAAACGTAATAAAAATAAAAAAATATTCAAGGTTTTTAAACGAAATTGAAGCAAAATAGCATGCTGTAAATTTTTGTCTTTTCCCTTTTTTTATATAGAATAGGAAGGCGGACGAGCCTGAGGCCACCTGATCACCAAACGCCCTTAGACATTGGTATTGTAAGAAATATCAACCATCGCTTACATAGCCAATGCGCCACCAACCTTGGGAACTAAGATTTTATGTCCTTTGTTTATTTATTTATTTATTTAATATTTGGGAAACAAACAGATATAAAATATAATCTAATTACATAATACAATTTAAATATCACATTATCCAGCGAAGTTTCCACCGATTGATGAAACATAAAATGCACTCAAATACTTTAACACAATAAGAGAAAAATTATTGGACAATATTAAAAATATATAATTAAGTTAATTTAAGATTGTTACAAATATTATCTTTAAATTTAATCAAAGATAAATGAAATATATCAATGTTCCCAAAATGCTTATTATATTCGCGACAAGCTCTGATTAGAAAACAGCATTATGTGATGAATGACAAGTGGGAATATAAAAACATAACGGTTGACGAGCGTTGGATCGTGGGCAGTTCAGAGACAACTTGCTAAGTAGAAAAGGGGAGTCAACAATATTATTAATAATTTTATATAAGAGAACTTGGTCTCTCATAGATCGGCGTTTTGAAAGAGCTAATAAAGGTTCATGGGTAGAATCGCTAGATTTAAAAGACAAATATTTTAAAAATTTGTATTGGATCTTCTCGATTTCATTTATATGAATATTGTACTGAGGATTCCATACCGTAGATGCATACTTGAGTATAGAACGGACGTACGCGTTATAAAGCAGGTTAATAGTAGAAGTATTTTTAAATTCAGATCCTGTTCTCATGATGAATCCTAGCATGCGATAGGCTTTTGTTGAAATACTTCTAATATGAGAACCAAAAGAGAGCTTGCTATCCAGTGTCCCGCCTAAGTCTCTCACCTCGTTCTTCCTTGATATGTCGTTATTATTGACAGTATAACCTTGTGCTTGTAATTACACTGGCTCACTCACCCTTCAAACCGGAACACAACAATAACAAGTACTGCTGTTTTGCGGTAGAATATCTGATGTGCTTGCACAAAGCCCTACCACCAGTAAAATATCGCTATCTAATACAAAAAAATTGTTGTTACAGACGACTGTTGACTGATGTCATCTTATAGATTTTTAGGGTCAGTGGCATCTATTTAGGTTGACAAATATAAAATTGGTAAATTAGATAAAATATCAAAAGTTTCGGTTAATTTTACATACTTTACTTTATTTTTTACTAAAATCGAAATGTGTCTACTCTACGTACACAAGGAGACGTAATAATATTAATTCTCAATTAAGGGCTCTTTGTTATTGTGTATACACGTTCATAATAATTAATACCGATTAATATTTTAATATGTTAAAAGGAAATATTTAACTGTTAAAAATTTTCTCTCATTTTGATTCATATAGAAATTGCTATAAATATTAAAACGACGTAAGTACACACAAAAAGCGAAGTCTTTTTCATTTCAGTTTTGTACTGGTCAAATCCCTAATTCCCTTGTTTTCAAAATAATTACACAATATATCTAATACATAGTAATGATTACTAATAGAACACATTACATACGAAACATTGTTATAGAAAATGTGGTAAGAATAAAATTGTTTGCATTTATATCGTTAGTTTAAAAGTGATGAAAGTATTATATTTTTCGTTTAGAACAGGAAGACGTTTTTTTTTAATAGGTAGCAGAACTAACATGTTATGCCCTTTGTGTGAGATGACTGGGTAGTACCTAGACGAGCTTGCACAAAGCTCACCACCAATAGGTTACTTGTATGTATATATATGTATGTGTGGTTTTATATAGCCAAATCAGCTTGAAGACGGTTTTGAGTTTGTAGTAGTGAACCGTTAGCAGATAATTAAATAATCAAATAATTTTATATTTTTTATTTATACTGATAATTCATATTTTAAATATTAAATGTAATTGTTAATAATGAATTTCGTCAACTTTAGACATTTTTTAGTCATCATCAACGTCGATTTCATACGATAAATTATTTATGTTAATGATATTAGGTATTGATATTGTGTCTAAAGCCTTAAACTTTGGAATAAAACCTTTTTGCCTTCAATAACAAATTTTCCAATCCTATACAGTTATGGCATTAAATTGTTCCTAAGCTAATATCATTATAGCATTAATATTTATTGTGATCTTTTTTGTGTCGTAAAATAACAGACGTAAAGTAGACAAAGTGCCACTTTTAACACTTTTTTGCGTGAGTTCGAGCACGTGGTTTGCTAGGACAAATATTACGAAAATATTTACGAAATGCTACGAACACAAAAACGTCTCCAAGCTGAAAATATTTCTTTCATATATTTTATCACAGTAAGAAATAGAAATCATTCGTTATTAAAGTGTTATAACTACAATTACACTGGCGCACTTTACCATCGTACCAAAAATATGTACATACATATATGTATGTGATGATAGAATAATTAATAATGTAGGTGGAATGTGATGTCATTTTACTGTGTTATTATAAAAGTGATTAACGTCTTTATTAACACGGATTGCAATCGCATAATCTTTCAGTGTAAGAATGTAATAAAAAGAACAATCGGTTTTTATTTTGAATATTTCAAAGGAAGCTTAACAGGAAGACGGGCTCGAGCGTTTGGCGTTGTTTACAAACAGTTGCGCTCAATCGAAAGGTCAATGAGTTTGCTTAAGATGCTCTCAATTTAATTCGGATATTTAATTAGCATAATTTTTTGAAACAATTTTGGATTATTATTTCTGAAACTCGATTATCAATACTGGCCTAATTTTGGTTACTGTTTTATTTTTGTTAAAAGCGTAATAATATAATTCATTTTAAAACGCTAACACATGTTATGGATGATACTATGATAGGTTTTCATAAATTAGTATGAGGACATAAAGGGTTTTTTTGTATGTATATTTCTAAATTATAATTTTTTTATTCATAATTTTAAACACCGATTAATTAAACGTGAAATAAATAAGAAAGATACCAACTGCGTGTAATAATAATTAGTTTTTGGCGTGACCCCGGATATGAAAAGTTTATTAGAAAACCTTACTCGTGTACAAAACCGAGTTCAAAAGCATTACTTAAGTTAAATTAAAATCGTAAATACTATCTCTCGTTCCCTTGTAACATGTTTATTTCAGATCGGATAAAGCCTGTATGCTACGTCAACTGGGGAGGCGATCAAACGCCTTGTTGTATGTCAGTGTTGAGAAGTATCGATAGCTGAGTTCCATGAATGGAAAATATCAATATAGATACGAAAAATTGTATTATATAAAAATAATAACCACAACTAATATAATCAATATATAATATTATCGATACAACATCAATTTGTCAATTCAACAGTGAGGCGGAGTCTTGTGAATAATTTTTAAATATTTCGAGATTATCGACTAAGTTTTAAATAGCAACAACACTATTACACGCGTAACTCGCGGAAGCTTAAAATATACTCGGAACGAGTGCTTCTTTCAATTGTTTTTATTGATTTCAATTTTATATATTTTATAAAATCGGAGCTTCGAATTTATACATGTTAAAACTATATATATGTATACATGTTATGTGGTATTTTATATATGTGGAATTAGAAAGAAAACGTAGTCGTGTAAATATCCTACAATTGAGCCTTTAAAGGCATGCATTACATTAGATCCTTAGGTTCAAGTTACATTAATCCCGCTTGAAAATAAATAATTTATTATATAAAAATAAATAGTTATATCTATGTAAATAGTTTAATGGTTTTCGTACAGAAAATTTGTCAAAACGCTAATTTTATTCTTATCTTTATAAACGGGCAAACATCAAACAGAAATAAGACCTCGCAACTTAGGCATTAAAAATATAAAATTATGTTACGATGTATTATTAATTATGTTAAACTATATGTATAAGAAAACCAAGCAGAATTATTTATCCTGATGTATATAAAAGTATGTTAAATATCATAAAAATTTGTAATCCACGAGGAATATATTTTAAAAAAATCAAGTTCTTTTCCAAATGATTGATGTTGAAAAAAAAGTATGTAAATGGTTGAAGATCAATCAATGCCTCACAAAGAGTGCCCCTAAGTTGCGTTCAACGACCTTTTGGTTCTTACCAAAAGATTAAAATTTTGACATGAAAAGACAAATATCCTCCTATGTATATATAACACAATATTGACTAGAAAATAAGTTGTAGTTGATGAATTTATCATGTTATTTCTATACAAGATTAATATGGTTTTAGAGCTTTAACCATCTTAATTAGACACTTATTCGATAAAAAATATTGCTATTTATATTTCGCCTTTAATAACAAATAATTTGAGACATTCTATTTGCTTTACACAACTTTTATTTCCGCAGACATTCCTAAAGGGCAGTTTTATATCTAGGATTAGAGTTTCTGAGGTCAACACACGAGCATGTTCACTGGGAATTCGAAGTGACAGAACAATTTTGTGAAAAATACGTTACATGAATAACAAAATACAATCTCGCCTTTATATTTTTCGCCTTATATATCGCCTTTATTTATACTCTTTTTTTACAATCTAAGTATATTCCAATATCAAGTATTAAATGAACTCCTACAGACTTAAATAGGTAAGATTGAATAGAAATAATTTGTTTGAATGCTAAAGCGCTTTAAGTTCCATGACAAAATGTAGATTTCATATTCACTTTTAGGCTTTTAATCAAAGTAACGCGTGTCATTATTCTATTTATCAACCGCATGGGTCGGAAACACATTTCTCGCTTCAGTGCACTCGTAATCTTGTACAACTTCCTCTGCGTGGTTTGTTTTTGTCCTTCCTGTCCCTCGAACCTTATCTAATGAACATTTCAATTACATGAGTTCGTAACTAATACGCAACTTGAATTGACATTTTGTTATAAGTTTAGTGACTGCACTTCAATTATTTTAAAAATACAACTATTTTTATATGTTTTTGCTATGGATAATCAGATCATAATTTTAAAAATATATTTGTGTTTGTTGGTCTCGGTGTAACCGAACGAAAACAAGATTGAGATTGAAGAAATTTTATAGTTTCAATGCTGCATTTATTATAGAAAAAGTTGGTTGCTACTGTTAGGTTGTAGATAATATCTATTATTACAATTAAATAATTTGTATCATGTTTTTTTGGAACGATAAGATTCATAATGTTGGATTGTTACCTTAATTCAACATCTTAGTGAAAAAGTGTTCTTGCAGAAATTTTCTCTAAAAATTAAATAATAAAATGACGAATTATTCGTGTCGTAAATACGAATATGACAGTTACCAGTTAAGTTCTTGAGATTTGATATACGAGTATATACAAAAAAATACGACATACCTACTAGCTAGTTCTAAATAAATTTAAAGAAGGGCCTTTTCTCAGTAATGATATCTACTGGCTATTAATATTAATAATTAAATTATTATTGTAACACAATACCATCAGTAACATTTAAATTATAACTGACAACAGTAAATTAAAGACAGTGTTTATATTCTCTATGATTGTAACGCTTACGTCAGCTAGTGTCAAAATCAAAAATAATTTATAAATGATAAATTTTTATGTTGACTTTTTTGACTAACGTTATTTTTCACTACACAAAGGATAACGTAAAAATGCAAACGAGGACAACAATAGTACTGCAAGAGGCATGCAACAGCAGCCACTGACATCGTGTTCCAAAAACACAAATATTGATGCAAGAGAATCCCTAGATATTGCACTAACGAAACCTGATGACATAGAATTGTTTTACACGGCAAGTTTACACTTTTTAAAAAGTAGACTTAATGAGAAAACGCTCGGTAGTTCTTCAAAACATCTCCCAATTACCCAACGAGGCTTGCCAGCACCTTCAAATCAACAAACCAATAAAATAAAAACTGAAAGTCGTCCATCTCTTTCTATGCATCAAATTCTACCCTTTCCTAAATCGAAACGGGAGGGTTTCATAACACGTGTAATTAATTCGTTGCGAAGGTATAAAAGAAAATAGCTCAGATGACTTAGAAATGTGAAAAACTAAAACTATTTATTAGTTTCCCCGCTGTGAACGGTTTCACAAGGATCGGAGAACGTTCCAGAAAGTAAAGAGATAGCGAATACGAAGAGCCAAGAACACTTCTGTCAAAGCTTGAAATTGGATGATAGATAAGTTTTTTCTACATTACTTTTTATGATTTGTTGCGACATGTATTTAAATACATATTCGGCTTATTATTTTATTTATTTGTTTAATTGTTATCAATAATGTCAGGAAAAAATCAAGCAAAATTTTATAAACCGTCGTAATGTTTTTTATTTTTTATTTCATTAATTACTAAGGAATAATATTTTAAGAACATTGACATAAAAACCATCTAAATTAATTATCAATGTTTAAAATTACACTCGATACTCATACTCACGAGTAAATGTATCTGTACCCTATTTCTTATATATTATTTTCGAAGTGTTCAGATATGTATGGTTTCTTAATTACTCACGCATTCCAGGCTGAGCTGAAGCGAACAAGTTGGTTTCCCGAGGACCTACTTTTGTTATAATAGCATTATAGCTCCTGTCTATGTACATACACTGTGTTAGTTTGTATCAGTATATTAAAAAATATTAGCTGGGATTTCAAATTCTGCTTCCACTCGTTAATTTCTTTTTTTTCTAAAGGAGACTGGCGGTCTTGTAATGGGCCATGATGGTGAGTATTCACCACCCCCCATAGACATTGTCGCGGTAAGAAATATTAACCATTCTTTAAATCGCCAATGCGCCACCAACCTTGGCAACTATGTAAGTTGTTATATCCAATGTGCCTCTCGTTACACTGGCTCAAGTGACCGAGGTTAATGCTAGTACTAAGATAACCTTAAGAAGGTATGTTAAATATTAATTAAAAACCAAAAATTTAATGCTTGAGCTTTAATCATTAAGTTTGTTACAAAAGTAATGCATTTTCAGACTATACTTAATTCTTAATATTCTATATTTTAAATAATTGACTGTATACATAATGTTTTCATTAGATTAGATTATGATCGAAATAACAGAAAATGAATTCAAACATTATTTTGTTTTCATTTACTTGTTAACTTAAAATGCAAGCTGATCCCAACGTTGCAAACAATTTATCACAGGTTTTTGACGAATTTAATAATATTATAACCTTACAAAACATATAATATATAAATATATTTACAATAAAATCTTTTACATTATCTAAGGAATATTACTACATTTTTATTTCTTTCTTGTTTTCCTTTATTTTTATTGGTTTCATACATCGAATATGAATAATAATTGGTGAAGTCGTACAACGGTAAAATTTTGTTCATTTGATCGACATAACTTGAGTTTGGCGTCTTCGATAATATCAATATAATTAATTTAATAAAAAAAATCTCTTAATAGCAATATAATACGAACACACACAATATTTTAAATATTAAAAGTTATAATAATAAGCCTTAAAATTCTGATTAATACAGCAAAATTAAAACAAAGCTAAAACAGGTCGCGTAATTTAGACTTAACATATAAATAATTTTATTATTAAACTTTTTTACAGGGAAGCGAAACTGCGTAAAATGATGGCAGTCACGTACTTTGTTCCACATTTAAGAGAACTTTATGCCTTCCTGTTTGAGCTGTCTTACTACTTCGGGACAAATTTCTTCCTCTCGAAACTTATATCCACATGCTAAGATTTCTTTAGCGACGGCATAATTTTTCTTTAATGATTCAAGCCAAATCGTGTAGGGGTAATCGGGCCAGATGCCTCCGTATCTTTCGGGCAAGTAATCAGGAAGAATATGTTTATGAAGAGAAGTGACATCATAGCCGTGGAAATAGATCCTAGAACGCATCTCAGATGTCAACAGCGGCTTGAATATGTTGTACATCGTGTCGAATATCCACGAGTGGTTGATCACATGTATGGCGTGAGTCGTAGCAGGAAAACTTGACTGAAAAATAAAATCAAATAAAAATTTTGTCGAAGACTTAAAAATGTTAAAGTAATCTACAGGAAAACAAAGGACAAAGCCTTAATCATAATTGTTTAAGGTGAGGCCTTTGCGCTTTATTGTACGAGTATTGTAGAAAAAATCTCTGCAACAAAGGAAAGGCTGACGTCCTCCAATTGTACGACGAAACGAATTTGCGTACGTTGACCATATATGTACGTGTCTAGCGCCCACGCTTACAATTTTAATAAAAGAAATTCTGTTATATTCGAAGTGAATTGTATTTGAAACCTAGGTTACTTGAACTCAAATTAAAAAATACGTAACCATTCATTATGTTATTAAATTATATTATCCATCTCTTCTTGTTATGTATTGTATTAAAGAATGTACGAAGAGATCCGAAGTATTAAAAGTTATAATAAGAAGGCAATTATTATGACATACCACTAGAAGTTTGACAATTTTACTCGCTACTGAAGGAGTGATTTGCCAGGCATGCTGTGTGCTCAAGTCCTCCAGGTCGAACAACGCCACCCCTCCTAATATCTGAGTGCGTTGCTCTAACATACCAAGTTCAAGCGCAAAAATTGTGGCTTTAAGAATATCTTCAACTGCTACTGTTTTAGGATCCCAACAACCTTTAGAAGAAAAAATAACATTTAATTACAGTCAAGTGTAACACAATTATTTTCAGTATTTAGTTTTTGAATTCTGGGACTTATAAAATGTTTGTTTGCACAAGTTTTAGTATGAGCTATTGATGAAATATTATATTTGTATACAATGACCAGCATTTATTTATAAATTATGGTTTAAATAATAAAAAACTAAAATAAATTATTGCAGTGGTATAATAGTGTATAAGCATTATTTCACTAATGCCAGGTGGGACCAATTTAATATAAAGTTGTTTTTTTACTATATATAAAATAATACTATAAATAAAATACTCTTAGTAAATGAACAGAAAATATATATTCAATAAAAAAGTGATGTCATCAAGTACAAGAAGTATGCGTGACCGTTTTTCACACATGTGACAATACTATGAGTATAACAGCGTAAATCCTAATTTGGTGGCCCATTGACGGTGTACCAAATGCGTTATATTCTTAGAGTACCAACTTCTATGCGCGATGGTGGCGATTAACCATCCAGTGACCTATTTGCCAAAGGCATTCTTTGCTATAATTAAAATATAGGGTTTCATTCTCTGTTATTAAGTCGCTTATACATACGAATAAAATTGTAGTTGTAATTACCAATTCTATACAGAAGCAGCCTTCGTCCAGTTTGATCGCGATATGGAGGCACAGCTATGACATTCGCATCTCCTATCCTCCTAAGATCTAACGGGTACACATTTTCAAATAACTCCGGATTTTCTTCTTTAAACTGGTAATAATTCACCATCTGAAAAAATGGTAATGATAAAAAACCCTTGTTAATATTTTAATAATTTTTTGGATTGTATACAATTGGGCAGTTATGTGTAAGTTACGTAATATACTATTTTATCAAAAGTAAGTTATTAGTTTAACTTTTTTCAGAGTTGTCCCAGTACAAAAAAAAATATCATTACTAACATTTTTGTTTCATAGATAATAATTAATAGATGTTTAGTGTATACTTGGTACACTAATCTTAGAGTATTAAAGTCAGTGTGTCATGTACATATTTATGAACTGAAACAGTAAAACAAGATTATGTTCTGTTTTAGATGTGTAACTTTTATGATTTACAAAAAAACATATTTTTGATTTCAGTTTTGTCAAAATATAAGTGAATGCTTTCTGCTTTACTCCTACGTTTCACATTTTACATTCTATCATCACAATCTAAAAATATTCGCCGAGAATACTTTATCCATCAGAAAAACAAAATGATTTAGAAGAATATATTTCTATCAATCAAAAGGTGACTGTTGGTCTATGTCAATTTTATTACTTTAAATATAACTTACTAATCGATGAGCTCTTTGTGGGATAAAGTTGCGGGCTCGTAGAAATCTTAACAAAAATTTATCGTCCATACGATGCGGAGTGCATTCACCTCGCTCTGAAATTGTATAATATGCTTATAACTGAACTGAGATAATGAGCAAATGCCATGCATTTTAATAATAGAACTATTTATAACATAGTTCTTATAGATGAATATATAATGGTTTTGACTATGAGTCTTAGGTCGCAAAAGATTACGAATGCGCTGAATTTCTTTCATCATTTCATCTCATGTCAGTTTTTAATGTGACAATTTTTTTGTCAGTATGTTGTTTTATTCAATTATAGTTTTGAACTTTTGCAATCTGGAATGCTCTCATGCATGTATCTACTAATTATCACTAACAACAGAGCACTCACCATTGTTTTGTTACAACTCTCCCAAATTGTTGCCCTTGACACCGATACTAAGACAATTAATGGCGCCAATACATCTTCTCATGAATCTTTTGTATCTATAATGCATTACATCTTTTATGCATACAACAAGTTTAAAACTTAGTCTTATTCGTGTGACCGGTATACAGCAATCAATTCTAGACGGCCATGAATGAAGTATGCACGAATTTGTGATTATATACCTAAGGTATATACATATAAATGATATCATACCTAGAATCAAATAACCTAATTCTCATTTGATAAAGTTTTATCAATTTTGATAAAACATGATGAAACAATTATATGCGATCTATTTCGAAAAAACAACACCTTGTGTGGGAAGATAACAAATAGAAGGCTGATTCAATAATTGTATAAAAGTAAAGAACAAAATTGAGCGGCCTAATAACGCAAATAAAGCACCTGTTATCACTAGATTGACAATTATTATCTCTTTTATTATTAGTATTACTGTTAACTTTTGAGTAACGGTAAACATAAATATACAAAACTTTTCTGTAACCAATTCTGAGCCGTAGGATCTTGGCAATTAATTAAAAAGCATTAAGAATAAAGATTTAAAAAATAAATAGATTTTTTATAACACTCGATACTTGAAAATGTATACAATATTATTATGACGCAAAACTGTTAAATTATTTAAGCCTTAAAAACATGTAATATTTAATTAAAATAACAATAAAATAACAAATAATGATTAAAAAAATCTATTTTTATCAAATAATCTTTCTGTAACATATATTTAGCCAATCTGATAACGGATTCTGATGACGGAGCTAGAAGCTGTCTAGCGGACTCTTTAGTTACTTTTATGGAGCGCTTAGTTTTAGAACTTATCTTTTTATGTTTTGACGAATCCTGTTCATAGGATGATAGTAACTATTGTATGAAATACAATTGTAGTGAAAGCGGATGCTTGTTTATTATTATAATGGTTTAAATGATAAAAATAAGATACTAACACAGTAATTAAACAATTATTTCATTCTAAAATACTATAACTGGTACCATTCGTTGAGTCAGGTGTTCGGTGGTCGTTGAACTGAACATTTCACAGACAAGAGCGTATTATTTTCATAATTCATTTTTATTTTCCGTAATTTATTATAAGTGTTTATGTGCGAAAGTGATTTTATAACATTGTTATGGCATTGAAAAACCAACCACACATTTGCGTCATAGCAAAATTATTTATTCGTCAAGTATCCTTAACAAACTCTTTGCCTTGATTTTTTACACCAGTTAATGTATGGTGTTTACACGACTTCGTATATGTTTTCCAATCATAGTTAAAGTTTTTCATGTCTCTAAGAAGAGTAACGCCAACGTATAAAATAGTTAATCCATCTACTACATCCATCCGCATTGTTAATGGGACACAAAACGTCTTTTGTATTCTTAATACATATTACAAACCTATTCTAAGGATTATTTAAATATTGCTTTGTGGACAGACAGCCCTCTTATAATTTTATTACATGTATTTGCAACATATTGTCGTGATAATAAATATACATTTTATACTATCGAAGTATATAAAATCATAATGAGATAATATATTTCTCAGTATTTCGATGCATAACTTATATAATAATTTGCATTAAAATATTTTGCCTATGATTCAGTGAAGAAACCATAGGACTTTTAAATTGATTGTAGCAATTGAAGTTTCCTACGACGTAATGTAGTATATGTGTATTTTTAAAGTTTTCTTAACTTTAATTTACCTTTTATAAGTCTTTCCATGTTACAAAATAAAAAATAATTTAAAACTCCAAGTGAATTTTGGTCTACTCTCGCTATCGTAGTTATAAATATTTACGTACAAAAGATATCTACTGAATCTAGTTAATTAATAAAAACCTAATTATGTTGCTTAGTATTTATATTATAGCCTTATTTTGTTGTCCAATTTGTTATGCAACTGCTATATTCTTTGCATTATATCCTTCTAAAAACAAATAATCGAACCAATCTCGGACTAAAATCAGAAACAGAAATTATTGAACAATAAATGGGACGCATTACCTTTAAGTGGGAAGTTAAATATGAGCAATATTTATCTACTCAATAATATTTTGCCATATTGTAAATTTATTGTGTTTTACCAGTTATAAGACAATGAGTACAGTCTTTTATATCTCGTTAATACGTTAACATGAAGACTCAAAGATTCAATAATTGCCTATGACAAATATTTATATTTCCTGTTAACGACTTGAAATATAATGTTTATTTAAATCTTAAATTTTTATTAATAAACGATTTCTTTGCACACTTTTATATACTTGTGTACATATTATACATATATACTTGTTACAACAAAATCTGCGAAAAAAATATATTCACGGAATTCTATTATAGAAACGATATTTTGCCACAGCTAGAATTTATTGACTTTGAATTCTCGACACTTGACGTTACAAACATCTTCCTTCCAAAACAACAAATGTTATATACTAAAATATTGCTGTAATTATATTGTGCGCCAGCTGTAAATATTTCTATTTAGTTAAAAATGGTCCAAAGGAAATCTCAAGCTCTAAGACTATGGTAAGCTTCTCTTGATTTTGATCTATTGTAAAATGAAAACGGTTTTAATATGTTACCCTAAAGTAATATATGTTAAACAAACCTAAAAAGTGACCATACAATCTATTGGTAAAGATTATTTGTTTTAAAACTAAGATTATTTCTTGTAAACTTCTATAAAACTAACCATATATCATTTCTCTAAGTTCGTAAATATTTTGTATCCGTGAGTTTGGATCTTCGCCACACTGTAGACGTGCGTACTCCTGTAATTCTGGTGGGGGCTCCCCGAGATCCAAATCCACATTGTATTCAGGAGTCGGCATTGCGATCTGGAAAATAATATACGTTTTTTTAGTGTTTTTATAACATTTATATATAACATTATTTCTCCAATACTCAATGTAGATAGAAATGATGATAAAAAAATATTTATCATTTTATTTCATTATTGGCTAATAAATAAATAAGGATTACGAATTTATGTCTTTGCATTTATTTTCATTAAATTCAAATAAAATACAGAATTTTAAGTATCTACTAAAGAGCAAATGTCTAATAGCCATTCGAAATACCTAGGCTCTTTAAATGGGCCAGATCATGTAACTACAATTAATAACAAAAATTTTATAACTATATACAAATTTTCCCACATAGTCTGCTTAAAATTATAAGGTTATATTGTTGTTGCAACCCACAAGGCTAGCTAATATTATGGATCGTTAACTCAGGTTCATGTTAAAGGTTACAAGAGGTCAAATCGATTTTTATTTACGCAATAAAATAAATTACAAATTGAACTACTATAGAACGATTTTTAAGGTTCCACCTCTTATGTTTCAATGTCACTGTGTTGCGAACTGGTTTGAAAGCTTAAACTTCTAGTTATGGAAAACTGACAAATGCTACTGTCCTGAATGATCGCTCCAAAGTGTAATGCCTACTCACTATTGCGTATGCTACATACCTCATTATTTTCTGTCAGATCAACTTTATCCATATTTGTTAAATTTACACTACATATACTACTAAATACTCTAGTTATTATGCTTGTCTAATTTACACTAAGATATTATAAATTGTATCAATATCGGTTTAATAGTAATCAAATACTTGATAAGGTATTACATTTGTTATTCGATTGCATAACATAATATATAGTTTTTTTCTGATATATTGATGTATTATATATTTAATTATTTATATAATTAGTATTATTATAATATAAATATTCCAGGATATATTTTAATTCGTGGATATAATCAATGTTATGTTACATTATTTTCAGTGAACTTTAAATATAGAAAAATACAGTGTTACATAAATAAGTATCAATAGTTACGCGCATTATATATTCATAATATTTTTTACGAAAGATAAAAGTATTTACATAAACTCGCTGCGAGCTATATATTCGGATAGTAAGTATGCGCCGCTTGAATAAACAAATCAAAATACCCACGCATAGAAATAGTTAGATGATAATTAAGTAATATGAATCATTTAAGCGTGTCTCTTAACTGCTACCGAAACAGCCTGTGAATGTCCCACTGCTGGGCTAAAGGCCTCCTCTCCTCATTTTGAGGAGAGGGTTTGGAGCTTATTCCACCACGCTGCTCCAATGCGGCTTGGTGGAATACACATGTGGCAGAATTTCAGTGAAATTAGACACATGCAGGTTTCCTCACGATGTTTTCCTTCACCGTAAAGCACGAGATGAATTATAATCACAAATTAAGCACATGAAAATTCAGTGGTGCTTGCCCGGGTTTGAACCCACGATCATCGGTTAAGATTCACGCGTTCTTACCGCTGGGCCATCTCGACTTAACTGCTACGTAAACTAATAAAAAGACTATTTAAATATTTAAAAATATATGTGAAATATATATTTTTAAATATCTGGCTCTCGGAACAGAAGCTAAAGGCTATTGAAAATATTTTATCTTAATCTTGTTAAATTTTAATTTATCAAATAATTTTATTTATGTTTATAATAAGCAAAACAAAAACAATCGGTTACAATATTATATAACAATAATTTTGAGAGTATAATGAAATTTTTCCTCGGCTTTCATATACACATATCCCAGCAGCATATTATATTAAAAATTAAATTAACCAAGCGCTATTGCTTAAGTATTACAAAAAATATTGTTAATTCAAGAAAATCCATCTAAGCTTCTTGCATAATTTGAACAGCGGTTTCATTACCGTTGACTAAAACCTAAAGGAGAAACGACGTAACAAAAGTGTAATGTAAATGAAGAAGCACAATACTTGTATAATGCATAGTAACTTCCTATTACCTAAGAACTGTGTGTTCAAGCCATTTAAGATAAGCCTGAATTATTTTAACAGCGAGTTTAGAAATCAACAGTTGATTTACTGCATCTTATTTGATGTTTATCGCGTAGGAAAATTCTTATATATTAACTAGGTACTGTCCCGACTTCGTAAAGTTATAGTTTTATTTACTGCAGAAATGATATATGTGTTAAAGTGTACCACACCATTTTTGTCATGCGTTTATTAAATACCTTGTAACTATTAATATCTATAAATCTGCTTGCAAAGTGTAAACTACAATAACAAAACTTTACCTTTATAATATTTGAAATTGGAAGGAATGCTCGATTATTTTTCCATTTATTATAATTACAAGTAAATTAGCACTCCATCCTCGATATGGTAAGCCTAGTTGATTTTTTTCCAAATTAAGTGTGTGTATGTGTGTGATGATGATATGTGGGTAAGATTTTTAGGTACTATAATATTTTCTCATGTATTTGTATATATATATATATATATATGACTATACGATACATCTATTAATAGACAATTGTTATAATTTATAAACATTGGATTCTTCCATGTATTGTTGTTGCACGTTTAGCTTGGCAGGTATAATCGATGCAATTAATCGATAGGGCGGATGCGGTAGGGTATAGAGAAAGTAATAAGAGTTAATACAGCAGTCACCACCGGTTTGTAGGAACAAGTCGATAGCGGGACCAGTCACGTTGTGTATTAGTACACGACCCCAAGCTTTCTTATTGAACCTTATATTCATTATGGACGACAAATATGGACAATGCTAAGCATAAAGAATATAAAAAGAAAGAAAAAAATAATAATAACGATTATATTTATATTTTTAATGTTTTTACTTTTTTTTAAACGTATATGTTTTTTATATACCGCAATATCCTTATTTTATTTTATTTTCTTTCTCTCTTCTTTTATTGTCACTTATTAGTCAAGCACTATAATATTTTTATGAAATTGTAATCGTGTTTGCTTTTAAATGGGTGTACATAAAATGTTTCCAGTTTGATACGAATGTTTTATTAAGATATAATTTTTATATTCCTCTTACACGCATTTAGGTAGGGTATAATATAGTCCGGTCAAAATAGACATTTCAATCAATTATAATACACATTGAGCTGAAAACTGGTATATATCTTAGGTATACTTATTACAAATTAAATCATAATAATAGTGAATATTTTTGTTTCAGCAGGTTCGGTGGGGTTTGTTGATATTTTTTTACCTTACTATACCTAAAAGTTAATTTTTGCAAGCTTACCAATCGATAAAATGGAGCAACAAATACTACAATATTTAATTAGTTTAGTCATACCTTTTCTGGAAAGTTATATAAGTAAGTAATAATAAAATTATTACTCTTCGTTCAGAACAAGGTAATTATATTTTACTTTCAATTACGAATACTCTTAATAGTGCAACCGATGCAGAACGGATACTTCCACAAACCTTGAACCTTTTAACCTCGTTTAAACGACAATGAATTAAGTTAAAAATTACCAGTAAATGGAAAAGAATGATTTTTGTGTCATTTAAAACGTATAAGCTTCATTACAATTAAAATTAACCTTTTTTCATTGACATTTTAGTGACCTGCTAGTATTTATTATTTTGTTAAACCCTGGCCGATTTTAAGTCGTTATAAATTTTTATTGTTTCTTTTTATACCAAAACGCCTCTCTTCAACTAAGCCTAATAATTGTGTTGTTTTCGGTAGACTGGATACCTTCCAGTACAACAAAAACCCAAGCTACTCGACACATATAGAAACTTTTTAAATAAGTTCGAACACGGTGTAAAGGCATTCTGCCTTGAAGAACTCGTTTGGATATAAAATTACAATTAAGGTAAACTGTATTTAATTAAATTCATACTTCGAAACTGCGTCAATATTTAAATTCTTATTTTATAAATTATGTTGATAAATTCATTTTACTTACCTACGTTTACATATTTAATGACAAGGCAAACTTTTGCGTGAATCTGTATTGACAAATAAATTTTAAAATAAATGAATAACTTTTTTATATTTCATAGCTATCACTAAAAAAAAAAAAAAAATAATCGAATTTAAACTAAATATTTGTGTGCATTTACTTTGTGACAAAATTTTATCATTGCTAATCAATATTATTGTATATTATTACACCAAAAAAAAAGATTAAATATAAGAATGTCTCAATCTGGGGCGCGTATTCTTTTTGATAGATAAAAAAATTAAACTTCTTACAAAATAGATCTTAGAAAACAATATTAACATACCAATCAAATATTAAAGACAATACAACAGAGAATTATTTGACTTATATACACAGGCCTCCAAAAAAATCGACCCACCTACATTTTTTGTAAAAAAGCTATCGTGTGGTTTTAAACTACCACATATTTATATTTTTAAGATTGATAATAAAAAAATTCAATTGTAGGATTGTTCAAAAACAGAAATAGTGCGCAAAAAATAGGTTTTTAGGTAAATATGTGACAAAACACGAAAACACAAAATTTTACGCAATTTTATTTTTTTGTGTACAAAACGATTATGCCGTTTGTTTTTAAATTTGGGTGCCTAAATCTTACTTTAATAGGGAGTGTTTCCTCCTCTTGACCTAATCACTGCCTGCATACGCCTATTAAGTGACCTGATTAGCTTTTTAATGTCTTCCTATGGGGTCCGTTGCCATTCTTCAGTTAGGGCAGCTTCCAGTTGATTCAAGGTTTCTGGAATTGGATTTCGTGCTCGAACCGTACGTTTTAGCTGGTCCCAGAGGTGCTCTATCGGGTTTAAGTCCGGACTATTGGCTGGCCACTGCATAACTGGAATTTCGACTTCCCTGAGATAGTCTTTAACAATTCTAGCGACGTGAGGTCGTGCGTTGTTGTGCATAAGTTGGAAATTATCCCCAATATATCCAGCGTAAGGCATCACATGAGGCTCCAGAATGTCCGTTATGTAAGTTTCAGCATTAACAGCACGATTACGGAAAAAAACCAGCTCTGTGCGTCCCGTCAAAGAAATACCTCCCCAAAACATTGTAGAGCCTCCACCAAATCGGACTGTTTCTCGAATGCAACACTGAGAGTAGCGTTCTCCTGGCCTTCGCATGACGTTACGTCGTCCATCAGAGCCTACTAGAGACATTCGGCTTTCATCACTGAACAATACTGTCTGCCATTGGTCCAGTGTCCAATCGACGTGCTGCCTAGCAAATTGTAGTCTTGCTTGTCGATGGGATGCTGTGAGTTTTGGTCCTGTTGCTGGCTTGTGAGGGGTTAAGTTTTGCTCTCGAAGTCTTCTTCTTACAGTATTTTCACTCACAGACACTCCACGACTTTCTCGGAGTTTACCTTGAACGTCAACAGCCGAAAGATGTCGGTTTCTTAAAGACGTCAAACCAATAAAACGGTCATCGGTCGGGTTCGTGACACGCCCCCTTCCAGATCCTGGTCTCCGGCGATACTCCCCAGTCTCCAAGTAGCGTTTGTACACTCTTCGCACCGCTGAACGACTTAATTTTAGTGTTCTAGCCACATTTCGCTGACTTAACCCCTCATGAATAAGAGCTACGACTTGAGCAGCTTCTGCTTCAGTAGTATCCATTTTTTATGTTTAAACTTATTAAAATTATTGTTTCAACAAAGTTTCATACACTTAATCAATAATAAACATCGAACCGAGATGACTCTGCGTTAAGAACTGGAAATAAACTAACCATGCACTTTGTGCACAAAGTAACGTTTTCTTATCAATACTTTAAAAATATTCCAAATATCCTCAATAACACTTACAACTCCTCCAAATCAATATCAAGTGGGTAATAAAATGTTAAATGTATGTCCCATAAGTAAAACAATCCACCTAGGTCGTCGCATAGTTAAGATAACAACTTTGTAAGTAAAAAAATACGGGTGGGTCGATTTTTTTGGCGGCCAGTGTATTTTAAAACTATAAACTTTTAACTTGTATTGGCAACTGTCTTTTATACCTTGTACAAGTTAACTTAATCTTTTTGACAGATGTAAATTTTTCTGATCGACATAATTTTGCAATGACGCACATATTATTTTCTTAATTTAATGGTTTTAAAAATTGTAAAAATATTTAAAAAAATACATATAACACAAAAGTCTCTAAAGATTCAAGCGTTATCCGAAAATTTTAAGACGTTATTGCTTCAAAGTAAAATTTAAATAGGAACACTGAAAGTAATAGACGCTTTTACAATGTTACATCCGTCGGACGGATGGGACACGAATAACAGGTATATTTGTAACAGTTACTGCCGTAACTGTTACAAATATCGATTACAAAAAATCATTATTAAAGATCATTGTTAAGTTGTTACGAACGGGGGTCCTTTTGGTTGGGGTCTCTTTAGCTGGTATGTCTTTTTAGAAAAATTAATTAAAAAATAATAATTGAATTCTAATTTGAATTACAAAAAGTGAAAAAAAAATTCGACCCGTGTTTCTTTGGGAAAGTTGTTTACTTTCATGGTCTGAACCACCTATTTAAATTTGGCGGGAGATCCAAAAATAACACTATAATATTAAATAGGTACATATAATGAATATTGACCCACCGTCGCTTATTATTACACATATTATTTTTACACATAATACACCCACACCATCTCGTCACAGTTACAAGTATTTTAGAACGTTATTTTTCGGACTACTATTTATAGATATTTTCTGTTTCCATCACTAGCTCGTCTGTCAAAAAGATCAAGCTAACTTGTACAGGGTATATATAGGTATATAGGCGTAAATCTGTCAAAGTCGTTTGTCGTTTCAATTTTTTTATTCACGCGCTATACCAAAAAATGATTATTAGATGATCTTATATATATATATATATATGAATATGTTTTTTTTCAACTTACGATATAATTCAGTTAAGTTAGTATTTTACTTTTCTGATAATAAAAATATTTGGTATCACGTCATATACAAAAGTCGATTTATTCAAACTACCTTTATAAACAACATGTGTATATCTTATCTTATAATTAACTATATTGACGATTACAGAAGAGATTACAATCAGTACTGCCGAGCGAAGCTTGTCAGTCCACCCTTATATTAGGTACCTGTACTATAAGAATAAGAGAATTACTTGATTTTTTGGACCTCTGGCTTCACTTGCTACGATGCTATAAAATACTTCAAGAGTTCTTGAATAAATTAGATTAAATAAGTTAAGTAATCATTTTAAATGTCCCTAAAAGAAAATATATCAGGTAAATTGCATGCATAAATAAATAAACGTCGTTATTGTAGAAAGCCTAGTTCATTTTTAATAAAGCATTAAAAGTATGAAAATGGAACGGATGGTCCATTATCTATTTTCTATTAACATCCTTTTATGTGTCTCCATTTGATTCCTCCCACATTCTAGTAGCATACATTATATAGATACATACACTACGTTCCGGGAATAGAGCGCGTTCATTTTTCGCGTTTGCACAATGTGCGGGGATGAACAAGAAGCTTTTGTTCAAAGTCTGTAATAAAGGAACAAACGAAACCAGAAAATGGGGCCACAAACGATTTCCCACGTTGCATTTTGTATTTTTTAAACAAGATATAGACTTGGTCAATGGAATTTCAGGAAAAATCTAAATATTTTACATTTGTCATAATGATGTTGTCCTCAATGATTTTGAATCACTCATAACGCAGAACATATTATAGTATACGTTATATCTATACAAAGTTTACTTTATAATTATTTTTCTATATGTGCACAAACACAATTGCAGTCTATATCCTCATTATCATGAGCCGATGGGTCAAAAATAAACACAACTGGTGAATGATCAGGCAGAGAACCACACAAACTATAATAATTGTCTACAACGGCCTAAGCAGAAAGCCAGCTTTACAGGTGGAAAACCCTTAGGACGTACGTATTCTGATCCATCCATCCTAAAAATCCATCTGAGTCTCAGCACTATAACTCTCACCCAAAGAGGCTGTCGATGCCTATAGGAACAACAGCAAATTCATTTCGATAAAATACGCTCTTCTTTTTATACAGTCGTATCGTCGAGTCGAGATAGTTATCATTTTTTATATCTCTTTTGGACCTGTTTTAAAAGGCTCGAGGTTCCATTAATTGTTATATTTTTCAATTTTGCAATAAATTATGGCAATGGGCCAATACGAGATACTGATATCAATATTAGGTTACTTCATAAAAAAAAGTAGCTAGTAGTAGCCTTCAAACCCAGGCAAGCACCACTGAATTTTCATGTGCTTAATTTGTATTTATAATTCATCTCGTGCTTGACGGTGAAGGAAAACATCGTGAGGAAACCCGCATGTGTCTAATTTCACTGAAATTCTGCCACGTGTATTCTACCAACCCGCATTGGAGCAGCGTGGTGGAATAAGCTCCAAACCTTCTCCTCAAAAGGGAGAGGAGGCCTTAGCCCAGCAGTGGGACATTAACAGTTACTGTCATAAAAAAAGATACAAAACATTGTAAATTTTTTCCTATGTTCTTATCTTATGATGCTACTAAATATTTAATTAAATAATCAAAATTTCAAAATGACTGTATGAAAATATACTACCGTATCATAAACTCGATATTCTTCGCATTTCTTTTACAATGGTAACTACATTAGACAAAAAATAAACAAATGCTTATAAAATATCTTGTTAATTAATTAATTATGACCATTTTTCATTTTTCAGCAACAACATTTAAATAAGGTAATAATATTTTTAATACAGAATAATTTTATTCTTATAAAAAAAAACACTTATATTTGAAATGCATTATTAGTCTTTTAGTTATTTTGTTTGAGAACTCCATATTTGCTGGACTAGATGTTTTGAATTTGAGTATAAAATGACAAAAAAAAATAGTTATGATAAATAACGAGTGAGTCGTATAAACCTAGAAGGTTAGTTAGAAGCCATACAAGTAAAGTCATAAATTGAAGGTATCTCACGGCGAACATGAACACGTCTATCGGTAAAAGTAGACACGATCGTAAGTGTGCGAACGTGAACTCCTATCCTTCGTATTCGTTTGGATTTCACCTTGAGAATGACCAAAGTTGGTCGGTCGTACTACATAAACAAAATGACGCAACCTCTATATTTGTATAGGTGTTTTATAAAAATATAAAAACGACAAGCTTTTGCAATTAGTAAATAATAATAATTATACGTATATTTTAATTAAATATATCTCAAATGATTCTTCCTAACTTTTTGCGTATTATATCAAAGTTCGTTATGCAATTCTAAATAAATATGCATGTGACGGTATGTGTTCGATTGTACAGAATAATATTTTAGTTAATGAGTCATGTGTTTCATTTTCTTCTCTACATAATCGTAATTTGATACAAACTCATGGCCATATGTTTACTGTAGTTTAGCATTGTCCCTGTTAAATAAAAGCTTTACCTTGTATCTACTATACGTTCCGTTGGTTCCTGGTTGAATTATATCGATCTTTGTCCATTATTATTGAAAACAGTTTTAGTAATCGCAGCTTTAATTTACGTAGCCATTTGTCATGTAACGTTGTTCTTTGTACAAAAGGGAAAGGGAGGTATATTACAAACAATCGTATTTTCATTATACAATACTCAGTGACAAAAGTTCATCTCGTGCTTGACAGTGAAGGAAAACATCGTGAGGAAACCTGCATGTGTCTAATTTCATTGAAATTCTGCCACATGTGTATTCTAAACTGTAAACCGCATTGGAGCATCGTGGTGGAATAAGCTGCAACCCTTCTCCTCAAAAGGGAGAGAAGGCTTTAGCCCAGCAGTGGGACATTAGCAGGCTGTTACTGTACTGTACTGTACTATACTATAATATGCATAATTAATCAATCTAAATTATTTTTCGTAAATTTTATCTTTTAGGAAATTGTCATTTTTTAATTTTCTAAATTATAATTTCTAAATATAAAGAAAAAGAAAATACCCCGACCGGAAAGGTAATGGCAAAAAGCGAAACTTTATTACTTATCAATAAATTTCCACAATCTCTTAATCTTCCGAATGATGTAAAATTACACTTTTTTTGTTTATTGAGGCCACCCAGTATTGAAACCCTTAGGTGTACGTGGTGTCTTAATATTTTTTTTGTAATGCCAATTAAGTAGTATCTTGGATCAGTACTTTTACGTCATTAATTAAAAGTACGTATTAAATTTCTTAATAATTCAACAAGCTCATAAACTTATTTCAAATAAATCGTGGGAACGATGCCAAGTAGGAACGTTTTTATGTTTAAGTTTTTTAAAACTTTTATTTTCTGTGCGAAAATTTCATATAAGTTATACGAAAATGTAAAATTGCAAACAAACATTTCTTGTTTTTTGAGGGTGCGAAATTTTAAATTTTGTTTTATAAATTAAATGGACTTTATAAATAATGTGAATATTGCTTAAAGTGAAACTGTTTTTTTCACACAAGCTTTTTACTTTCGGAAAAATAATGTGCCAAAGTAACATTTAGACGAATTAAATTCAACCTCTACGAAGGTTTATTGTTTAACATGTGTTTAACGCGTGTGTTTTTATTTTACTTGAATACTAACAAACAATATTTTAAGCATTTTGCCTCGTAATAATTTGTAAGCAGTAAATGCACACAACATTTGTATAGCTTTTCCTCTCTTTGTACACGATACATGACACAGGTATGATAATGACACGAGTTATTGACGCGATAAAGAAGCTAAATAAATACAAATCTCATAAAACTTCGTACATAAAAATAAGAGAACTTTTGCCGATTTAACAAAAAAATAAACAAACAGATACCGAATGATATGATCATAAAAATGTGTTAAAAAACGTATGGACTTACAAACTTGCGTAAACTTATTTTTGATATACGAATTTAACAATTGGTTCGTATTAACTTAAACATATAACACAATGTTATTGTTGAATGTTTGCACATCGAAAAAAGATCTTCGTTTAACATTATCAAAGTTCGCGCATATTAAATTGCAAACTACATATATCGAAAGAACGAGGGCAGCAAAATCTGCGACTGAAAGTTTTCAAAGTAATATTGAACTAATATTACTTTTTCAGTAAATCCGATTTTTAAATCATACTTATGACTAAAGCATATATACGAAGTTTTATATTTACCGATGTTTAATTTTAATTAAATTGCGGGCAATTACAGCCCAAATATGTACATTATACATATAACCTCGTAAAAATAAAGAGTTGCCAAGGTATTGAAATACATTGTATCTCCTTATACAACGCCCACATCTAATGAAGGTAAGACAAAAAAATCCTCGAGCGAACAACTAACTATTTATAATCGACAAAGATTTTGGATTTCGTCATTAAAATCAGCTATTCGCTTTGTGAGTATAAAAATAATTGATGTTACATAAATCTATCCGTGATTGTCATTATGACATAAGTAATAAGTATAAGCGCAGTCAAAAGTCAAGTTCGATCGCTTAAATGACACTACGGATGTAATGAAAGAAAACGTTTAAAGTTTATCGAATATGGCTTGTTTGTATATGATATAAAGTTGCAATTCATGTCTTAGGCTTTAAATAAAATTTACCCAGGTACGTCTATGTATCCAATATTTTTTGAATTTTGCTACTAAATTTAAGTAGATTAGTGAGATACAAATTCATCAAAATCTTACTACACTAAACTTACTATAACACAAACTAACTTGGTATAAAAATTAAAAGAAATTTAAGTGAAGACACAGTATATAATATATGCTGCAATGTTCTATTTAAAATAAGCTCAAACCTGCACCAACATTAATATCAAGTCAAGTATACAAGTCAAGATAACAAAATAATAATAAAAAAAATTTAAAATATACTAAATAGGAGATATTTATTATATTCATCATAATAATTGGAACTCATATTTGATACTTAAAACAGAAATGCGGACTTTTTGCTAAAAACATAAATAGTTTACCAGACAATCTTATGTAGTGCAGGAGAGAAACTGTGTGTGAAAAATAATAGAAGAACTCCCAAAAACCACTACTAATTCAAATACATTTTAAGTAACATATGTGAAAAATCAATATAACATAAAATTCAATGCTCCGAGCTGATTAATCAACGTACAACTTAAACATTGGCACCTGTTTTTCGGAAGAGTTTCGTTTCAAAACGCACTAAGAACGCGCTAAATTTTGTTTATACGAGGAACATCTCAAACAGAATCTTCAAATTTATAAAAGCGCTATTGCGCCCGCAATTTTAAAGTATTCCTTTTTGCACCCCAAGACAAATAAATATGGTCATTTACTTTTTAAGAGATTAGACAGTGTGAGTCGAGTTGAAAATGCGCTAATAGCATATTTTATTTTCCTTTCGTAGGCGACGCAGCGATGTTTAGTACTTATAAGCTCTAACTACTTCAATTATAAATTGTTCCATGATCATCAGATGTAACCGCTTGCTTCGATCGACCTAAATTAAATTTTAGTTTGGTTTTGGCCGTGTATAATTAAAAAGAGATAAAGAAGACATCCAGCTACATGAGCGTAATTGAGTTAAAAACTATTTTAACACATAAACATCCGCGTGTATAATATGAACAATGATTTAAAGTTATCCATCGAGAGTCTTGACGAATGTCTGCGCCTGTTCGAGCCGGTATAAATGTAAATGCACGTGCATAACCGGCCTCAAGGTCACACGCCGCTCGGTTGACCGGTGAACGCACACATTTGCACGTGGTAATAATGTGTGTTTGTATATGTTGATTAATAAACACACTATACAATACTGCCAGCGGCTTGACTTACATTTAACTTAGGATTTTCAACCGTCATGTTTGTACAGTATATAGGTGTATTCTGAAATTTGAATATAGCGTTAGAATGAAGCCCGGTATATGTTATAAATTTAAGGTATTTTAATACGTTTTGTTAAAGCCTACGGTACTGGATTTATCGTTCATTTACTTTAATTTACGCTTTTTATAATTTTTTCTTATATGCAATAAGATTTGCATTTTTTACCGTCTTATCCTGTTTTTCCACGCTTGGAAGTGAAAACCCTAATTCAAATAGTCGCTAGGGCCGTCGATGAAAATAAAAACCTACAAGTCAAACCTACCTTCAACAGTCTACATAAAACATTTTTTTCTTTTCTTTTTAAAAACCGGTAAAAGGATATTTTTTAACCAGATACAACAAGAGATTCGTTAAAATAAAATAGGTATATAATTATTTTAATTGTTAATACTTTAAGAAGATATTATTAAGTAAATCTGATTAAGTAAATAATACGTAAAATAAAATTGTTACAGTAAGTTGATTAGTAAATACACTCTTTAAATTCAATGACGAAAAAACAGAACTTTAAATATATCCTATATCTAAGGTTTCATTCAATTTAAAATGCAACATTTGGTGCTTAAAGTACTAAATATATTTATATGATTTATATTTAATTATAAATAACTCGACTATGTGTGACTATGAATGAACAATGCGTAGATAATATCCGTACACAATATTATCAGAACGCAATATATTAGCAACATGGGTCAATAAATTTAAAAGAATATCTTGAATAAAACGGAAGCTTATACATAATATCAAACTATCAGTTAGGTAAATATCACCCAAATATTATAAATAAATACAAAATATCTTTTGAAATAAATTATTTGTATAGGTATGCTATAAATTTAAAGCTTCAGGAAATCGTTACCCACTATAAAGCTCTATTAATTCTCAAAGGTTAAGTTCAAAGCTTTAACGTATTAAATTAAAAGACTAATTTAATGAAATAAGGTATAAGAATAAACGCACAGTACATATACAAATGAAACAAATAAATAGAATACAAAGGTTTAATAATAAAAGTACTCACTAATTTTACACAGACGTCGATCGCGTTTTACGTCTACGCTCTTCGAAGCACTCCGGCGCAGTGCGTCGCAAACGCATCGACATTCCCATATTATTTCCACCGGACATACGTTTAAAACACAGAATGTTCACAATGCAGAACCTACACCAACAATTACGTATGTGTGATTATACGCCCTTATGATATACGTAGAAATTCATGAATACCTATATTGCTATCAATAAGGAGGTTTTAATAAATATAAATTGTACTGATATTCAGAATCTTATTTGTTCATGACTGTTGCATATGCATGGTAATATTTATTACTCAAGTTCCTATGCAAAATTCCATGCAGAATATTTCAATAAAAAATTTAGTTGTATCAGAATTGTATTGAACTAAGTAACTGAAATATAGTTAAGGTAATTTTGCATAAAAAGCCTCAACTTATTTTTTATCAATTAACAGATTCATTTTAATTTCTTAGAATCATCGAAATATTTATACATTTATTTCTTTGAAGAAAATCGTCTTCTAAAGTACGGCCTCTCGAAATCCTTCACAATTTATTCTGTACTTGACCGATTTTTAATAACGGAAGTTCTAAAAAAAATCTTATACTAATGCTTTTTTCATAATTATTAACTGATATTTTTTATGACTAACATTGCTAAAATTGTATTTATAGTATGTATTTATTGTAATAATTTTGTATTTAATGGAGCGCTGTATGTATTGGTAAGTATTATGAATTTAATTTCGAATTTACTTATTATGGAATCGATGTCCGGACACTAGGGAAAAATGTACTAAAACTGAATATCAGAGACCCGATGATTTCTAAAATGCTTTAATAAATCCCTTTTTCTAGATAATCTATAGTAACTATAAGCTATGGTAAATTTTGCTTGATTTACTTAACACGCATTATTTATAAATATTTATCAAAAAAAAAATTTGATTTGCCATTTTTAACCTATTTTAGGTGATAAACAAAATGTTTGAAAGCATAATAAAAATACGTAAGGTTAAAAAATACTTAGGCACCGAGTGTGGGCGAAGATATCGATGACTCATTTTAATTGTGTTATAATATTATTGTTAATATATGTATGACGTATGTATCTTTATTTAAATACTTTTCGTAGTCAATCTAAATATACATTATAAAACAATCATAATATTTAATTCGATCTTTCCGGATATACAGTAAAGTATACTATAAATGCACATCTACATCTGTTATTTTTTCATTTTACTTTGAATGCATTTTAATATTTAAGAAACTTTTGGTCCAAATTACGTTTCAATGGCAAACGGTATTTACAAACGCTTGCAGTTAATATTATCATACAAATAATATATCTCGTAAAATTTACAACTAATTAGCATATTATATAGCTATTATTCATTTTTGTTTGGTTATTAAACTATAGCATAAATTCAATGTCAATTGTATTAAATATATATTAATATTAATATCAATTGTATTAAATTACCTAATACCTAGTTATTGCGTAATCGTATGAAACATAACTTTCTAATATTGCTGAGATTCAGTGAATATTAACAATGGTATCAAAACCATGTCGAGTGAAAAGCACTGTTTTATATCTTAGTATAATATTCTTATAATCGATCTAATGTAATGTAATGTAAAAAATGTAAAATAACTACCAGTATACGTTCCACTGATAAAGTACAGGAACTATATATTCCGGCTGAGAAAGGACAATACTAGAAAATTTCAGATTTGACCCGCGCGTCCCTTACACTCCCTTTTAAACACACGATCTCTTTTCTTTTGTAGCTAAAACGACCGGTTGTATTGCATTTAATTTGTTTATCGTGTTGCACATATTTTACAAATTATTCTGAACAATAAGGTATAGTTCTCTTAACTATAATATGCTAATACAATACACAGTCAATAATTTTTCCATCGAGGTTTATGTTTCTGATCTGACACTTGAAAATACAATGTACATAGGTATATATAAAATGTATTTTTATTTGAACTGGATTTTGCTTTATATCACTTTTTAATATATTTTGTGCATTGCAACAATTGCCGGTTTTCTCACGAAGTTTTCTTTACCACAACTATAAAAATAAATTTCCTACATGCAAAAAAACTTAATGGTGCTAGTCCGTATTGGAACCAGCGACCTCTGCTTCATATCCTTACGTACCTAAATTTATTTTACACTTCCTACTCCTCTAGGGAGAATCCGGGGTATGCAGCGTTTTTATGCATCCAACGATCAATCACGGGCGCCAATTTGCGCGAATTTGGCAGTACTCATCTCAGGGGAGTGGAGTCTCACTCATCTTAATTCCTCCTGCTCCTCACCAAAAGAAAAACTCGGATTCAATCCTGAACTCCTTGATACGCATAATTGTCTTCACCGAGAGAGATATCTCTTGATTGACATAATCGTTGGTGAATGCGGCATTCGTTACCGCTATTTTTTTTCAAATTTCATGACGGAATAATATAATCAGATTTTAATAAACAAAACTATTAAGTCTAGTATTTTTATGCGAACTATTCAGAAATTCCATAATTATAAACAAGTAAGCCACAAAGTTTTTAAAGTCTGCACTTTGTTTCATTTGGAATGTAACAACAACGAACATTGACATAAAATTTTCTTCTTCACACAATAAGATACCACTTAAAATTTAACACAGAACTCTACATTTGGATAATTAAAAATAAGATGAATTTAATCCATGAAAACATCATGACATTTATTAATTTATATAGATTCCAAATGTTTTCAATGCCAACAGATTGTGTAACTTTGTTTTAAATTGCAACCACATTAATATTTTAAAGATTGCGCAGGCCATTCGGAAATATTATGATATTGTATGGTTTTAAGAAGTTTAAAATGTACCTAAAATTATTTGTATCTTCTATTGCTTTTGTGTGTATAATATTAAATGAGCAATTCCCTTATATATATGTAAAAAAATATTTAATGTTATTAGGAAACCACTTTAACGATTTGGCTTTAAATTTAGGAATTAGATAAGGTTATCTGTTTAAATTTATTTCCTGACTGCAATTTTTCAAAAAATATATGTATACTTTTTATTACGACGAGCGAAGTGCGGTCGCCCGGGTTATTTTTTTTAAGCATGGTGTTCAATTAAGGGTTATTTCAGTTAGTTCAAAAGCTAAACTGCATCATATTATGAAATCTACATATATTTATATCCGATTTAATCATAAGCAAGGTAATGGACTCATTCAAAACAGATAGTTAAACAGGGTCATGACACTAAAATTAAAGCTTTACGCAAACATAACAATTATATTATTGTCTATTACATATATTTTTCGATTTCGGAAATTCATCTGACTATACTTCATTTCTTTTTCGTTATACTCTTTTCGTTCACCGTGTTCCCCATTTGAATTATAAAAATAGTTAAAATGTATGTAAGTGTTATGTGTGTTTGTGTATGCCATGTATTTAGGTGCCAGTATTTTAGATCATTAAACATTAATCTGTGTCAATACTTAAAAACGGATAAAAGGATTTTAGTATTTTTATAATGTATCCCTTAATAATATTCGCCCGGTGGTCGAAATTCGAGCGTAATAATTATTAAAAATAATAGGAGAATGTATAAATTTTCAATTCTCAACTTCATTTTTTTTATGTACACGCCACTAACTACTTTGTGTAACTAAAAAAAATACTGAACTACTCTTTGTTTGCCTATTATATTTTTATGGGGATATTTGTTTTGTGTTTTCTGTTGAGATTAAAACACAAAAAAATATTATCCCCAATTCACATAATAGAACTAACCTACTTGAAAAATACGTAATTTATTTTATCACACGAAATCCTGTTTCTAAGGTATACTTTCATTTTACGGCTATAGTTTGTGAAACACCTATTTTTACTCTCTTTAAGTTCCACTTTAAGTTATTTTTTCACAAGTACGGGATAACCTTGTTATTATTTCTTACGTAGATTATTTTCCCAGAAAAATATCTATATAATTGTTTACTTTCTATTTTTTCTTTATAAAAAGACTTATATTGGCATACTTAGTAGGTACAAATAATTGGCACCTGTTATAACAAATGACAAACTGTGCAATACATATATTAAATAGGTAATATAACAATTTATTTGAATAAAAATATATTATACAGGTGTATACCTGTATAAAGCTCTATTAGCTTTGTGATGTTTTTCAAAAAAATATGAAAGCACAAATTTGACCTGAGTTGAGGTAGTGGAATGAACACGAGGATATCAATCGAAGGTCACGAAATATGTGCAAGCTTCTCTCGATCTATGCAATATTTTATATTAACAAACTAGTTTGAAAGATATTTTAAGAAATAGAGCAGTATGATAATTTAGAAGATGCTTTTGTCTCAGCAGTGGGAAAAACGGACTGTTCTGAAAAAAGAAAGACCGACACAAAGTATTGAACCGCATTTTTTATAATAAGTAGATTTTAATACTTAAAAATAAAAGTTATGGATATTTAAATGACAAAATAGTGACGCAATGAGTTTAATTGTCAATAACCATTTTATTATTTAGATCGTTATTCTTGACACATTATTGGCAATACGTAATAATCATATTATTATTAACCTTGATTTAATTACCTACAAATCTTGAAATTATTATTGCTTGCTACTACATGTACACAGCGCCATCTCTTAGCAGGTATATATACTTTTAATAAACCTTTTTCTTTGATTTCATCGTGATGCTATTTCCCGATAGATGTCACTTACATTTTTTTTTTTATAGAATAGGAAGGTGGACGAGCATATGGGCCACCTGATGGTAAGTGGTCACCAAACGCCCTTAGACATTGGCATTGTAAGGAATGTCAACCATCGCTTATAGCCAATGCGCCACCAACCTTGGGAACTAAGATTTTATGTCCCTTGTGCCTGTAATTACACTGGGTCACTCACCCTTCAAACCGGAACACAACAATATCAAGTATTGCTGTTTTGCGGTAGAATATCTGATGAGTGGGTGGTACCTACCCAGACGGGCTTGCACAAAGCCCTACCACCAGTATTACCACACCAGTATTACATACCACACAGTATTACATACCAGTATACCACATAGATTTATTACAAAATGATTGTAGTAATTAAATGATTAAAATAAATTAATAATAACGTAGAAATAAACGTACTATGTATAGTAGTAATAATAAAGGGTAATTAAATAAAAGTTTAACACAGACAAATCTACTACAACAAAGATAACATTTTAGAAGAAGCGACCAGGTAATAGTTATTTTTTAATCGAATTTGATCTAGTTTTTTGAGGCATATATTTTTTGTCCTTCTGCCTAGCATGGAGAGTGGCCTCATCTATCGGTTTTGTAGAGAATTAATATCAAACCACTATTTCTCACAATCAATAACACCATTTATTTCTCATATCGTAAAACATTACGCTATATGAATTATAAAATTCTGAATCTATGTATGCGTTAAGAGTCTACTGTTTCCTCACATTAGTAATGTAAATAGCAATAATATTATTCACATCTATAATTTTTAAAGAGAATGTAAGTATTCGAAGGAAGATTTTTTATTAATTACGATTTAATATGACAACTATTCCTAACATTAAATACCAAACATTAAATTATGTTAAGAAGTCATATTAAAATGCATGGAGCAAATATAATACGTCATTATAATTAATACAAAACGCTTACGTGTCTTATGATTTATTTATGAACTGAATCATTTATCGCAGTTACAAAATGATTAGCGCTTCTGATACTATAATAATTCTCTGTGGAACTATTCCGCTAACGTAAAAAGTTTGTTTATATATTTATTTTAATTTTATTAATTTTTTTTTTTTTTTTATAGAATAGGAAGGTGGACGAGCATATGGGCCACCTGATGGTAAGTGGTCACCAACGCTCTTAGACATTGGCATTGTAAGAAATGTCAACCATCGCTTACATATCCAATGCGCCACCAACCTTGGGAACTAAGATTTTATGTCCCTTATGCCTGTAATTACACTGGCTCACTCACCCTTCAAACCGGAACACAACAATATCAAGTATAGCTGTTTTGCGGTAGAATATCTGATGAGTGGGTGGTACCTACCCAGACGAGCTTGCACAAAGCCCTACCACCAGTAAAATTTAATTAGAAACATATTTATATTATATTTTAATAAGGCAATCTTGTTTATTTTCCTGACCTCTACTTGTAATTCATGCATTTGTTGTAACTAGAAGTTTAGTATAACTTAATAATAATTTAGTAGCATTTTAGAAGTTCCTCTAGGCACCAGAGGATAGTGTCTAACGAAAGATACCAGCAAAAACGAAGTTGACGCCTCCCATAATTTTATCTGAATTTCTACGGCTTCTATATATGAGCGGAGGCTCATCTTGCGTTTATCCGACATTATGAGAGAGACTGAAGAAACTGACCCAATGGCCCGTTTTTTCATATAGAACATACGATTTCTTTGCGCAGCTGTCGAGCTATCGCACTGTTAACCACCACCATAAATATATTTGTTGCGCTAGTTTTATTTTGCTATAACTCCTAAGATATGAAGTTAAATTACGTAGTGTGAAAAACAAATATGTTCTAAATTAAATACTAAAGATAATAAAAATATTTATTTTTATATATTAACACCATATCGGCTAAATCAGCTTCTGAAATAATTTATTATTTATGACCATAATTAAAAAGATAAAAATGAATATTGATTTATCCTTGGAAGATAGAGATTTGCTATCGCGGATTTGTTATAGAACTTTTTATGAGGAATACATTAACATGTAAATTTAACTATTAAAGCAGCGCACACCATGGAAGCTTTCAAGGTGCGCGACTAATGCTACTGATAAACAACAAAGGGTTTCATTTACGAAACAGTGGATTTTGAATATTTATTTAAAAATTAATTTAATAATTGAAATCCGCAGGCGAACCAAAGTAACCGACATAGCCCGAAGAATTGCTAAATTGAAGTGGCAGTGGGCGGGGCACATTGCTCGCAGAACCGACGGCCGCTGGGGCAGAAAGGTTCTCGAGTGGCGACCACGAACCGGAAGACGCAGCGTGGGCAGGCCCCCTACAAGGTGGACCGACGACTTAGAACGAGTCGCGGGAAGCCGTTGGATGCGGGCAGCGCAAGATCGGCCAACGTGGAAATCCTTGGGGGAGGCCTTTGTCCAGCAGTGGACGTCTTTCGGCTGATGATGAATAATTAAACTTGGTTATTTTTATTAAAAAGTTTAAAGTATTTTAATAGGATATATTAAATATATTTTGTGCAAAATTTAAAATATAATCAATAAAATTGGAAGGAAATTATTATATAACAATAATAAGGTATTTTTCCAAAGGCTTTTTAATTCAAATCAAAGGAATTTTACGACTAAACATTATATGCATATGCAGCGCGATGCTATCAGTGGACGTCGTACACAGTAACTATGTGTTATATACAATGCCACATTAAGACGTGGGTAACGGGTCGCCCTACAACATACGGCCACTTAAAGCATCATTTCGATCATTTGATATCATCATGCCGAACGTTGCAACATCGAGATAATTCACAAATGTACGTGCACTTTCTTCTAGTGACGCAAATATATCAAACGCCAGAGCTTATAAATGTAACACATAAGCACGTTGTCGCATCTACGCCGAAATACGCGCTGAGAAGGAACCAGACAAGCCAGCCAGCCAAGCACTCACCACGCACCAGTCTCGCTGCGGCACTAAGTAACCGCGCTTGTGCTTGTCACGCCTCTAGTCGTGGCGCTCACAATAGTTACAACGCGACTGTGAATACTAAAATACTAAAAAGTGACAATTTTAAAAGTGTTCTTATAAAGGTTTCAGGCGTTTTTTATTATTTTCATTTGAAATATTGTTTTAATTGCTAGCTTCGATAAGATTAACGTTCGAAATGCCGGCTCAAGCAGAAACTAAAGTTATTCTACGTGAAGTGACACCTGAAAGTAAGTAAATATTCATTAAATTATTTTACTAACAATATTTACGTTTGGCAGAAAATTATAAAAAAGGTCTTTATAATATTACGGAAAAATAAAGGATGTAACTGTACATAACCGGTTAACCGGTCAGACGCCTTTTATGAACTGCACGTATTATACTACACATATTTGAAAACTCTACCCATTTTCATTTTTTCACAGCACATTTTAATCACAACTTAAAACCGTAAATATTTACCGGATTCTTAAAATCAGTTTACGGGTATATTTTTTAATATATCAAAATGGAAAAGAATCCTCAAAAAACCTTTATTATTTAACTTATCGAGAACCAGTAAAATAAAATTAAAATTCGTATAATGACTAACCTATAATTAAGTTGTAAATTTTTGATCTTTTATTCATCATCATTAATTCTTTTTTACCGACTCACGGTTTCTGTTTTAAAGTTTTAACAGAACAATGGTCGTTTGACGACGTAATCATCGACTACAAAAGCATCATTTAAATTTATTTTGGTCGTGAATCTTATTATTGCTACATTTAAAGTATGATTAACCTAATTTACAGAGCTATCGCGCATTTCAATTATAGTTATCACAAATATTAAGTACTCTACTAGTAGCGGATACTCTACTCTAGAATAAAACAATCTTTATAATTATCGTTATTATATGGAACGAAATAAATAATGATGCGGTTTTATCATATGTATATTTGTAATAATTTATATATTATTCACTTTTTCCTGATTGAAAAGTTTGTACAAGGCTAAAGAAAAAAAAAATGCTATAAAAACAAATAAACAGAAAAAAAAATATGTATTTTGTTTTTACAAATGTCTATACGAAATAAGTCATAATTTATGTATATTTAGCTTTTTTCGAACAAACAATAATAACATTTTGTCGACAAAGCAAGATAACTTTAGACATAAGCATGCGAAACAAGGCTAAAACAACAATTTCATCAATACATTCGTTAGTATCCATAACTTTTTGCTATTAAGTAATTGAACATGTTAATAATAATAAAAAATAACACGTATACATATAAACAACGCCAGTATTTTACAAACTATTAGTTACATTTAATTTGTTATTATTCTATATGACTAGGTTCCAGTTGAATAACTAGAGGTAGGTTCTAGATGAATAACTTAAAGAGAGAAAAGTAAATAAACCAATCCGAAGCATATTGAAACCGGAAACGCTCATAATCACTATCATGCGCTCTACAATATTTTGACTCGCCTACCAATCATACTAAAACAGCAATCAAAAGCGTATTTTTTTTCTATAAAATAAATGGTGAGTTGCTGACCAACGGATTACAAAAATTTCCACCGATCCTTTTATTATCAATCCTTTGATTATCGAGTAATATTATTATTTTTTTTTTTAATTTAAATAAGTAATGATTGAAATAGGAATTTAATCAAAACATTCATTTGATTTCAAATTCGCAAACAAAGAGTCATTCTAATAGTACATATAATTACATTAACATACAGTATGCGGAGGCAATAATAATGAATTCGTTGAATTTTCATGACGTAAGATAAATAAACAAAGTATTTAAACATGTCGTGCTCCGCGATAAAGTAAAACTTTTTAAGGAAACCTACGTGTAGGATAAAATTTTGCCCCCAAGATGCACTGGATCAATATCTAAATACAGAAATATAAATAATATTTTAATTTATTGGCATGATATATGACGAATACCCTTTAAACATTTAATTAACAAGTAAATAATGATAAAACCTATTAAATACTAATATTAGTGCGATAAGTTAAGTCTAGTCTTTTCTCCAAATATTAGGTAGAGTCAATTAAACACATATTGAAAACTTAAGCCTTATATATTATTTTACTTTTTCCTATCAATTTATTTAGCATTTAAACAATACACACAATGTATTTAATAGCTGTAATAATTGTCAATTTTCAATAGATAAATAACGAAGCTAATGATGAATCTCTTCGACAAATTAAAGTCATTACCTCTTTTAATCTATGATTTTGTATCGGGAACGGATTACGTGCAAACGGATTAGGATATTTGAGATAGGAATGTGAACAATAATAATAAACAATCAATTCATATTAATAATCCCGATCCATCTTTGTACAGTTAATAGGAAGTTCCCGTTTCTTTTTTTTTCATTCATTAATATTAAGCAGAGCTTAAACTAATACAGCCTTACTGATAAACATTGCTTAGCGGTTTTTTAGTTAAACACTGATTACTCGCTTATTGATTAGATATTCGAAAGAAGAAGACACAGCATTGTTCATCTGAAAACTCTCTATATACGTTACCATTTAATAATGTAGAATGTGCACTAATGAAGACACAATAACCACGTGTTCTATCCACTAAATCACTTCGATATTTTTTTATGAGGCTATTCTAAATATAAATATACATACATATAAAAGGCAAAAATTAAACTAACTAAAATAGCACAATTAAAAGACACGTTGATAGATCTGACGGATACCTTCAAAAACAAATTACCCTTACCAATTAACAGATGTACTGTAGCCTTAATTTACCATCCGATATAATAACCTACCCTTTATGAATTCTATTAATAAAATCGAATTTGAATCTCAACAGTAAACGGATATTATCAATTTGGTATTTGTACCAACGTAGCAGTAGGTAAGTTCATTGCGACCCCTCGGTTAGAATTAATATTAATTAAATTTGAATGTTTGTGAGTCATGAAAAGGCCGCAGACACGTAGGTCCTGGGTTCAATTCCCAGATCAAGCCAATAAAAAGTTATTGGGTTTTTGTGTCAGAAAATTCTCAGCAGCATCCCGGAGTCTGGAAGTAGGAAGTGTGTACACTCCCGTACCTCAGAAAGCCGTTGGTCCTGCGCCTGAACTCTTTCTGATCATGTCGGATTGCCGTCCCATCGAATTATGAGAGTTAGAGGGAGGGAATAGAGATTGCACCTTGTTTATGCACACACTTGTGCACTATAATATGACCTAATCAGTTGGCTATTCTTGTAAAAAATCTTGAGATTGGCCGCCAGGCCCGAAATCGGTCTGGAGGATATTATTATTAATTATAATAAATCTATTTTACATGAATATTATATGACTTTGATCGATATACATAAGATCATTATTAATTTTATAATATAATATATATATTTTCTTACAAAAATGAAATAATTAACACGTCAGGAAAATATAATAAAAATACGGAGTATGTTGAAATTAATAAAAATAGAATTCACGGCCGAACTGAAAATAGGTTTTGTGATCGATACAACCCATTGACCTAGTACCTGGTAGAACTGCTAACTAAACCAAAGCTACATTCTTATTAGTATCACTTTACTTTACTCATTTCTTTACCTTTATAAGATTCTATATAATAATAACAGACTTCTTTAATTTTTTTGAACTTTGAAATCGTGTAAAATTAAGGATTAATTTTTTCCATTAATAATATATTATAATTATTTTGTACGTTCGTTCGACTTGCCCTTCATTGAATAATAAATAAATATGAACTAAAATCTTTTAAAGCAATGTTCCTCGTTATCGATCTATTAAAACTGTTATATATACATATAACTACTATATAGGTAGTAGGTATCTTTAAAATATTTTTACCTTCGATGAATTATCTTATAAAATAATAATAACACCACTTTAAAAATGCTTGCATAAGTGCGAGTATTTATGATCACATCAAAAAAGAAACAAATAATACGTTTCATTGATCGTTTTGTAAACTTAGTGTCAACGAGCTATCAGATTGTGTGACAAAAGCAAATGGATGATTAATTGAGGAAGAGCGTTGAGCCGTAGCGTGAATGAAATCGAGTTTAAACATAGATTACAAGCTTGTACCACATTCTTAGTAGCGTTACTAGTGTGCTATAAAATAAATATATGATCAGTTACTTTTAAGTCAGTACTCTTTTTGTACTTGCCTGCCTGGTGATGGTGACTGGTCACCAACGCCCATAGACATTGCCATTGTAAGAAATGTTAACCATCGCTTATATCACATATGCGCCACCAACCTTGGGAACTAAGATATTATGTCCCTTGTCCCTGTGAATAAACTGGCTCACTCACCCTTCAAACCGGAACACAACAATACCAAGTACTGCTGTTTTGCGGTAGAATATCTGATGAGGTACCTACCCAGACGAGCTTGCACAAAGCTCTACCACCAGTAAATTTTTCGTGTCTTGTGTCTTTGTGTTTCTCAATAAACTATTCTTTTAACTTAAATATCTTATGCATACAAAGAACACGACGTCAATTATTTAGCTAGGGCGAAACAATAGTAGCTGTAAAATTTATAGAGTAAGTTTATTTTATATTATTTCATTATATTATTTCATATTTATTCAATGTTGTTTACACCTGTAATGATTTATTCACCTAGATTTAATACCCTGTATCTAATGCTAAGTGAATGTGTTAGTGATAAGTCGATGGTGTAACTATTTCCAATAAATAAATTATTAATAGAACGTATAAAAAGAATTTTCGAAATTACATCGCTACTAAGAAAAGTAGAGGTTTGAAAACTGCTTGGAACAGTCTGATTGATGTAAATTTTATATCAATTTATATTTTTACTAATAAATTAATTCATTTCGAATTTATTGGCTAGGATAAAATGGTGGTTGAAATTTTGTAAGGATATTATAATAGTAACATAACAATAAAAAACCGCATGATTTTGACGCAGATAAAGTCCCCGGCACCAATCCAGTATTATAATTAACAATGCAAAATATACACAACAAAAATAGTAAAAATGTTAAATTCTGTTTCATAAATAAAACTTCACAATAACAAATATAATAACTAACTCTAAATATTACTGATTACTACGTACTCCAGATAAACGTTTCAAAATCCGTCGTGTTTATGAGTTCACCCACGCGATTTAAACTTTGACCCGCGCTATATGGTTATCTAAAAAAAATATTCCGTTAAAAATATGTATAAACAATAGATACATTGACGTTTGACCCATTTGTGCAGCAGATGTTCCTTATATTGATAACAACGACACGACAATTTGTCATAAACATGGGTGAATGTTCAATAACATTTGAAAAAATAATATACAAAATATAACATCTGTGGGCTGAGTATAAGCAAAACTTTAATTTGAATTAATCAAAGAAACGTTTAGAGCCTTTCTATTATATCAAAGTCTATGATTTTTTATCTACATTTATTTTAATTGTCATAGATTTGCTTTCGAATCTTCTCCAATTCAAAAGGCCGTCCTAGGCTTTACTGTCGAGTTACCTTTGCCAAGGCACAGATATCATATAATATATTCTACATCCTAAACATATTCGTAGTAAAATCTTGGAACCCTTTGTTTTATGTTATGCGGTGATGACTCAACTTACTTCATTTATAGTAAGTTTCTTATATAAAAGGTATGGCTACCTACTTTGCGCGTATGTGCGTTATGCTTTCCTGTAACATAAGGTAAACGGTTTGGGTAATAAGTATAGAATTATAGTAATCAAGATTTTTATTAACAATATATCTTGAAAGCAAAGGTCTAGAGGTGCAGAGGGGCAATAGTACCAGCGTCTTGGGCACAATGCCACTGGACAATCTTTTACGGCGTGTATTTTCTATAAATTTGTAATGTGTAGTTGGTTTATATTTTAGTTTTAATTCTAGAATATATTAATAAATATGATGATGTTAATATTATAAGTTATACATATAGAAACCACGATCATCTTACCGTCATTGTGTACGAGTTATAACAAACTTTTTAGATTTTATTTTCCAAACAAATATAATATTTTTTGTTTAAAATACAGCTTACAGTTATATACGAGTAATAAGGATACTTAAAAAATCCATTTATAAGTATATATAGCGTGATAAAAGAAATGCAAAAATAGTTTTTGTGTTGTAATAAATCCATAAAACAAATTATTTTAATGTAAATAAATAATAAAAATTCTAATCTAAATTCTATCTTGTTATATAAACGGTATAATCCTGAAAACTAATATTGTACTCATTTGAAATAAACTGAATGTATGTATGCATGTCATAGGTTAAAAATACAATGTTAAACACGATTTTTACTTTCAAAAAAATTTGACATAAATTAAGATATTACTAAAGAAACGATTTCGAGTATAATCGGTTACAAAAATCTAAAAAAATTAAGAACAATATGAAATAATAAACAACGTAGTCACTTACCTAATTCATTCAGCATCGTTTCTTTCTGATTGTAAGCAATACTAATGCTTAAAACCTTACAATTTGCTTCTATTTTATATTAACAGATTGTTAATATAAAATAAAAACGGTATTCTTTGATTTGGATCGGCTACAAGGCATTGTTTGACACAATGCATTGTTCACAGTAGTGCTTTGTGCAAGCTCGTCTGAGTAGGTACCACCAACTCATCAGATATTCTACCGCAAAACAGCAGTACTTGGTATTGTTGTGGTCCGGTTTAAAGGGTGAGCGAGCCAGTGTAATTACAGGCACAAGGGACATGACATCTTAGTTCCCAAGTTTGGTGGCGCATTGGTGATATAAACGATGGTTAACATTTCTTACAATACCAATGTCTATGTCTATGGCGTTGGTGACCACTTACCATCGTCCGCCTTCCTATTCTATAAAAAAAAAATGAATATAGGTACTATTTTTGAAAAAGTACCAAAAGGCTGGTTTTTAAGTTTATTTTTATGGGAAATTAAAAAAACGTCAGCAATCTAAATATAATCTTACCTTTCGAAAATATACTTATCGCCTGTCTCACTAATCTTATCAGTAACCTAATCAGTATTATAAACGAATACTGCAACAAGAGAGCACGTTATGTTCAATAGTCACGAATTTTAATTATATCGTTTGCATCTTATCTCATAACAGATTTATATAATAGATAACAACTATGATTCACTTACTATATAATTATTTTTACATTCACAAATTAATAAAAATATATGAAAATTTACTTTTTATTGCTGTGTTTTGTGGTATTTCTCATGAGGTAATTTTTTAAGTATATATATATATTCAAACATTGGCTTCAGCTAATGTAAACATTTATTTATTTATTTATTAGACCCATAGGTAATATTTTTAATCAATATTGACGCCTATATTAAATCCGTCAAAACTTGTGAATCAGACTGCCAGATGTATAATTGCGATACAATAATAATAACCAGCAGGTTATATCATATATAATTATAATATTATAATTTTTATACAAACCTTCTTAAGACTTTTTTCAGACTTCTAATTAATAAATCAATTTAATACAAATTCGAAAATATGCATTCTGATCTTAATCAATACTTATAATGTTATAACAAAAGAAAATTCTGTTTGAACTGCTTATTATATTAACTTATTAAGACCACTTAATAAAAATATGTATTATTTTTAGTATATTTGTGCCCCATAAAACTGTAAAAACAATGTTTGCGGAAAGAAGTTTCTTTTTATTTGTCCGACCAGTAGGATAAGGATTATACCGAATGGCATACCTTGAAAACATTATATTACGAGTAAAATCATGACCACATATTTGCATGTTCAAGAATAGAAACAAGTCTTGCCATATTTAAAAAACATGAATACAACAAATATGTTGATATTTCCGTATCGAGATGTGATTAAAAAGACGTAATAATTGATGCGGATTCCTTCTCATAATTCCAAACGCACCGATTACATACAAATTTTAGAATATTATTCTTTTTTTGAATAATTAAGCCGAATTATAAAAATAAAAATCAAATTTAACTGCTAGGTACAATTAACGACATTTATTGGATAAATTCTAATGAATGCATGCATTTTAAGTATTTACGTGAATTTAAAAGAGGATATAATTTTATGTACCTTTAATCTTGCCTTTATATCCCCGCAATATTCTTCGCGTGCACCTCAGCCATAGGCAAATAGTTTATTAATTATATCTTTAGAACCCTTTAACGGTGTATAATAACCCGAAATGCCATAGATTATAACAAAAACAGGTTATGGAACGGAAAATCACAATGCAAAATTCGAACAAATGACAAAATACAGAAGACAAAGTTTTGTAGGACGAAATCAAAAGCATTCATCAAAACAACGGCAACAGTTTTTAATCAATAAAGACTGAATATTCGTCCGTATTCACATAAAGCATTGAAATAGCGACCTCGATTAATTGTCTGTGTTGAAAAAAGATAATTATGAAACATTGCTATTAACCTTCATAATTGACAAGTGATTTAATTAAGGCACAAGAAGTATTATAATTTTACATGATATTTAAGCACACATTATATAAAACATTATATGTAACAGATTAAGGTATCGTGTTATTTTAGAATTATAATCTAAATTCAAAAGCTATAAAGATATTTTTAAATTTATGAACTAAAAACGTCTCTATGGCCATTAATTAATGATCATATGTATGTAGGTATAGATGTCAATGTAGCCGTATATTTTAAGTTTTACAATAGAGCAATAATTTTATATCTATACGTCTGCACGTGCAATAGTTCATTGACCTTACAATTTTGGCCTACTTCCAAATATATGGTACTTTGCTCAATTTGATTACCTCGATGGATTCAAATGCACTTCATAGAGATTAGTGAAACTGTTTTTACATTCTGATTCTAATATAACTCAATACAAATCTCTATCATCTATTACGGGTGTATTCTGGTTTACCACGTGTGACATTACTAACTTTCCAAAACATAAATGCGATGTCATAATTTATCATTACAAAACTTGTTATCCCATAATTGTATCGTAGAGATGTTTCTCGTACTTGCGCCCACGTGTCTTTTCTACTTTTCCCGCAAAACAACCGCAATTTTCTTTGTATCAAATACTCGTGTAACCTTTGCAGGATATCAAAAATATATTTTGCTTTTTATTGTTATGTTTGTCTTGAACTTTCTTTATGTCGCGATTAATATCACTACATCTTAATACGGGCATTTACTACTAGATTAATCAATTGTTATCATCTAAGATTACAATTTACTAAAAATAATGATATATACTTTCTCTGACGTCTTAGTGGTTGCTTATATAATTTTAAATAAATTAATATTAGATCTTTATCAAATTTTTATTTCTATGTAGTTAGGTACCGTTAATTACGGTTTAAGGATATAAGCAAGATGCCCATCTCGATTGATAACTTTAGAGTAGATGTAGGATATGCAGATAAATTGTGAAGTACCATACAATACACTCCTTATACCATCAAATGCCCGAAAATCATAAGATCTAGAGTAGGTGTATATAATATTATAAGTAATGACCGGAAATTTATCTCGGGTTAGTACTGTTTGTGAATAATAATATACTTAACCTAAAAATTAACAAATTTAAACTTATTTGAAAAATAACATATTTTAAGCATTACGAGGTTTTTTTTATTTTAAGCTGTTTAAAGTGTCATATGCTTATTACACTGTCTTATCAGGTTTTCTAAAGTTTTTACAAAATGTAGGTACAATGTACAGAGAATAGCTTACTTGATTTTATATTTTTTTATGTTGGGCTGACTTTAATAAAGTTACTTTGTCAGGTCGTAGTGTCATTACTTTAAGATAATTGTTTTTATGTTGTACATCTCGGCTTAAGCGGGTGTTCTCATAAAAATAAATTGAATCTCATAAAATTTTATTACTGTCAGTTACTACATAGATATAGTATCTTATTTTTTACTACCCTTAATAAAATTCATAAATTGACCAGAATGACCCATTTTAACATTTCACGTTAGTCAGAGTATATTTAGTCGAATGTATTTGGTACTTCTGGCTTAGTTTAAATAATTTGAGTTAGTTACTATGACCATTAACTGCTGCTGTATAATTGTTATATAACATTTGAAACCACAATTAGAACAATCACATGTATTAGAATAACGAGCGCTTACTATATAAATAAACATGAATAAAATCTATAAAAAACATATAACATTGGCATATAATGTGCCAAAAAAAAGCCGAGATGGCCCTGTGGTAAGAACGCGTGAATCTTAACCGATGATCGTGGGTTCAAACCCGGGCAAGCACCACTGAATTTTCATGTGCTTAATTTGTGATTATAATTCATCTCGTGCTTTACGGTGAAGGAAAACATCGTGAGGAAACCTGCATGTGTCTAATTTCACTGAAATTGCCACATGTGAATTCTACCAACCCGCATTGGAGCAGCGTGGTGGAATAAGCTCCAAACCTTCTCCTCAAAAAGAGGAGAGGAGGCCTTTAGCCCAGCAGTGGGACATTCACAGGCTGTTACGGATTACGGATATAATGTGCAATGTCAACTATATAAGAAATAAAAAGTTTATAATTTATAAAGAAACCACACATATAATATGTAATGCGGAACATAGTTGGCTGTGAGCGCGAAATCAACGCTGGGCTCATTGACCTCGCAGGCACTTCTTAGGTCAGGTACACGCAGAAAGCGCCGTAACCTTCAATAAATATTTCATATTTATCCAAGGTTTAAGCTTAGATTACACTATATATATGTTCAAATTATAAGTTTATTATGTCAGTAGTTTGTAGATGCCTTTTGCAAAGCTAAAATTTTTGCGGTTTAAAAAGTTTTTAGGGTTCCGTACCTCTAAAGGAAAAAAGAAACCCTTATAAGATCACATTCCGTCTGTTCGTCAACACCAAAGGGTCTTTCTCAGGAACAAGTAGAGGTATAAAGTTGAAATTAATACCAAATACTAAGGTCTGCGGTCCCTTGGAGCAATGGAAAAATAATTAAGTAAATTTGTTTTAAAAAAAAAAAGAAAGAAATTTTTACGAAAAAATTAAAGGAAAACATATATATAATATATAGGAGATATTTCTAGTTAGTAACAGAAAATATCATTCCAACTAAAACACTATAAAACCTTTACGTTAGGAAATGGCACACTTTTATCGCTAAGCTGTGTCACATTTTATTTGGATCGCTAGGTTTAACTAAATTCATATATCGCCATCTATCGGTGACTAGTGAAACCATATAAACTTCTAAACCATTGATAATATTTTTGTTTAACGTTAGATGGAGCGCTAAATCATTTATTACATAAATTCTACACTAATTACTATATGGTTTACTTGCGAATAGACACTATTAAAAATGCAAGATTCTCGCCCTGAGAGTGTTCCGTATAAGTCATGTTAATTCTGAGAAGGGTACATCGGTACGGATTTTTTAAATACCTAATTCGTAATTAAAATAATAAGCCTTTGTGTTGCAATAATTCACAATAAGACTAAAAAGTAAAAGTAAAGTAACAACTGATTATGAATGTCCCATTGCTGGACTAAGGCCTCCTCTCCCTTTGAGGAAAAATTTTATTCCACTACGCTGCTCCATTGTGGGCTGGTTGGTGGATACATACAACAATAACACAATTTAAAAAAATATCAGAAAAGTATGTCTCAACTAACAATCTCTTAAATTTGAGAATGAGACGTAATGTTCAGTACGCCGTATTTACAAATTAACTAGTGACGGCTTTTTACAGCTGAGCCTGGGTATCGATCTGAACAGAAGCACGCTCCATTCTAAGTACCATGTGCTGTCTCAAGGTGCGCTCCTATAGAAGAGAACCTGAGGACGAATGTCATTATGAACCCATACATTAAAATTTTGATTCGGCTTAACGACACCCAGTTGATGAGGTGATGCTTTCATCTCTATACTACTTTCCCGAATACCACCTGGCTACTTTGTGTATTAATATTGTTCAAAAGTATTTTTGTTCTACACAATATAGACACAGTTTGAGCCAACATTATATGACCTTATGGATTATTTTCTAACATCTTACGTGACTTTTTAATCTTGGATGTCAAAACAGTTTAGATTAGAAAGAAGCGGTAGGAGATAGAAGGAATGCGATGAGCATTGCAATTAAAAACTAGTACATATTTAACGTAAAAAAATGATTGAATAAAATTAATATATCAAATAAATACATAAATTGACTATATTATATTGACAAAGTACAATATTTAAAATGACATACTTTTCTGTGGAAGTCTTTATTATTTATATAACTTATTTTCCTTCGTGTAAGATGGGGATGGGATTCATAAAGGAGATATTAAAGTCACAAGATGGCTAAATAAATACAGTATCAAAGAGAATGAGCAAGTAAAAATCAGTAGATACCTAACCCATTGAATGCCGAAGACACCCATCGTCGTCTCACTTTCAAATCGGCGACTCAATTTCAAACCTTATTACTAAGCCAATTGAGAATAAAGAAACGGAGATTTTAATCACTGTTTTATTTTTATAATTTCACTAAAGCCTAGATGGCTTAATGGGTATCTACAAATTTGATAAATATAGTATATTCATATAATATATATAATATGATCATTACATAGGATTTGATTTAAATTTAGATTATTAATTTTTATTATTTTAGTCAAATTTTAAAATAGTCCCTCCCGATTCCCACCCGACGCAAAGCTGCCCATAATGCAGGCCGCGTTTTGTGGCAATGGACAACCTTTGTGCCAAGTGTGACCCGGAGCGACTGTCAAATCCCCTCTCTCTAACGCGACAGCCAATTTCCCTTATTAAACTGAGGGCATCCGACCCCCAACATCCCGACGTCTCAACCGCTAGTGGCACAAATAAATAATTTTTAAAAAAGGGGGCATACTTCTCCCGTTTCCTCGCTGCTGCACTCTCAGCAGCCGCCCCAGCCGTCCGTGTTGTGTGGGCCAGGTGAGAGGCCGCGAAGGTATTGACACAGGTAGCATCCCATATCAAACTTCTTCCCCTTTGCCATGGGACCAGTGTCAAGCCATCCGGTCTCTTGCTATCGGAGCGACTGAGACCTGGTGGTTCCAGGACGCATGGGACATTCGCCGAAATCAAGGCTCTCCGGACAATGTCGTTTAGAGCGTGGTGTCGGGGAAATCTCCCCGAGCATCGTCCGCAACTCAATGCGTGATGACCGTTGGCACCCACCATGGATCCGCAGATGCATCGGTGTGGTTGACAAACATCGCAGCCAAGGCGGAGAGCCACAGCCACACGCAAAGAGTCACTGTCGAGAAGAGTCCCAAAGTAGGGGGAAGGCAAAGCCTGCAACCAAGCTCCAGACTCCGCCCTCGACACCGCTCTGAGTCTGGCCAAATCCGCTCCCCCAGCCGCACTGACAAGTCGGTCGAGCTCAGACTTGTACCTTGTATATAATATTATATTAGTAAATTCAGAATTTCCGAACCCCTTTATTATAATGATATGACTATAATAACTAAATAATGACATTTTAATTATTTAGTTAGTAAGCTAATTTTCTTGTGAGATGGATTTAATTAAAAAACTAAATTAATGGTTTATCTATACATCGTCACGTTGCTTATTACTCTTAGTTAAGATTTTTCATGTTTTACATCAACTTGTAATGAATTATATGAATCATAATATTAAACTTATACATAGGAAACATTCCGCAGACTCTCATGGACAGCAGCTTGCAAATAGTGGCGGTAATGTACCTTTATTCTTGAGTGCAAATGAATGGGTTAACAAGCACATGTATTTATATAGATAGCTATTTTGTCGCATACTCAAAATGTCAAGATGCCAATCTCCGTTGCGCTCGGACGAAACGACGTGACATGCAAGTAATTTTGTTTGTAATTGAGGTATGATGGAAGGTGAAGGTCTTATCATTATTTTCAAGAAATAATTCATGCGATTTTGTAAAAAAAATTGCTGTCTATTGTACCACAGTCATTTGTCGTCTTATCCTTATTATAATATCTTTAGGTTACACAGAATTATTAAATACACACTTCATAATAGTGCCAAAAAAAAACAAATATTAAAATAATACATACATACATACATACTCCTACATACATTTAATACTATTTAGTACTTGTTAACTATCTTCATTCTATTTTATGAAAGTGAGAGTCCGGGAGATTATAATTATTTATTATTCTGCTGACAATGTCGGTTTAAAAATATTTTGACATCATCGTGTTTTTATTTTTTATAATATTTATTACATACTTCGAAAGCTAAGAGGCCTGTTACTCTAATATCGTTCTAAATTATTTTTAAAATTTTTATTGATAGACAATAAAAATGTAGGTATTAAATTTTTGAAAATAACTTTTAATATTGATGATTTGCTTTTGATCTAATTTCCTATTTTAACATTAAAAGCTTAAAATATTTATTTAATAAAACAGAAAGTCAAGCACTTTTTAACTTACTTACCGTTAATTTAAAAAAAAAATGTCAATCTCTTTTAGTGTTGTCAAATTAGTAGAGTTGGCTTATTTTAATTATTATTTTGAGAATAATCAAATTATATTTTGACAACAAATTATGCAACGATATTTATATCAAACTATATCATATGTATGTTCCTTTGTAAAAAGATCAAAAATGTGAATCATTTCCATCCAAGGAAATTCCAAATGAGAACTTATTTTATAAATAGCTGTAGTACCTACATTGGGGATAAATGTTAAACGGCAGGTGTATTCGAGTCGCGCGTTAGTACATTTAAGTACTGTATAAATCAACACGGATGCTCGGTCGAGCGTACAGTTCTATTGTAAACGCGATCGCCGCCATACCACTGTTGCTCAAGTTTATTCCTGTATTCCACCCGTTCAACGATAAAGTGACATTTCGTTTGTTCAAAATGGCAAAGAGTGAGTATAATTGCTAATAACAAAGACATTTTAAATTTACAATGTATTTATTAGATTATTGTGCTTAATTTTATTGATTAATAATTGTTTTTGAAAGGTTAATATATATCTCGAAATAATAACATGCCAAATTACAATATATCGATTGACACGCAATGTTTTGTGCTCGTATGGATTCAGGTCATTCGATTAATTGTTTTGTGTCTGTTGAATTAGTAAATATGTGTCTCAGTGCAATACTTGCAAAAAATGCATAACATAGTTTAATATTGTTTTCTATATATAGCATTCAAATTGTATCTTTATTCGTATAATTGACAAATAAACAAATACTTTTTACCTACTATTATTAAATATCGTACATAATTAACATTTATTTAATTATGCAATAATAAAAATAAAAAAACCGTTTTCTTAAAATAGAATATCTATTGATTGATCTATTTTATATTTCAAAATGTAGAAATTATTTTTTTTAAAAAGTTAACAAAACAACGAGAGTTTACTTACGCAGTTTGTCTACTAACGAATTTATGCGTCTAATGAGACAAGGTTGCCAAAGACCGTCGAAATTAGAATTATATTATAATTATACGTAATGTAACAGTCATTAATGAATGATTACTATTTAAATATTTAATAACAATATTATGAAACAATAACAACAAAATTTCACGATTTTTTTTCTTAAATCTATATTAGGCATATGGTATAATTTAACAATTATACTAATACATTTTTAAAATAAAATATATTTGTGGTATTCTAATTTTAAGTGTTAGAAAACGTTGTTGCGAAAGTTAAATACATATTAAAGTGGAATTATTGTATTTACAGTTAAAAAACAAAGTCTATACTTGTATGACCGTTCTGTTTGCAGTTTGAATAGACACAACTAAGCAATACCGCTTTCTTATTTACATCTGAAACCCTTAAAAATGTTAAGAATGACGTATCACATTGTTTACTCTAAGAACAATAAGGAAATACCTACAAATACATACGTCTTTGGAACATCTACCTCTTTTATACTCACAAATGCCATGTCATGGCATAATGAGTAGACATAATTCGTTTATCTGTCTGTGTCCAAAAAATAAATAATTCAGTAACATAATAGTTACGAATAAAACCACAACACAAAAGAGTATAGTCATTATGCCAGTTTTAATAACTAAAACGCAAACAGCATTTACAAATATCTGAGTAATCAATTACTATTTTCACATTACGAATTATTTAAAAGATTGCCGACTGAAATACAGGAAAATGTAAATATAATTGAAACTTTAATAGCCCGTATCATGTATCATATCATGTAGGTTCGTTTTTGTTTAGAGTACGATTGTTATCCAATTTTAACCCTTTGGGTTTTACCGTGGTCATTTATAAACTTGTTTTTTAAATAGATAAAAGAGAAAATAAGAATATAAGTCATTGCAAAAACAAACATTTAAAAAAAACGTCATAAAAAATTATTAAATATATTTAGAAAAAAACAAAGTAACAATAATCTTGATGTAATTTTTAATGATAATTATTATAGTATTAATAGTTTAATCCCGCTTTTATTATAATGTAGGTATATCCTTGTATCATATACAGCATTTTCATTTATTTGTATCCTTAATTAAATCATATATACTTAATTTAAATAAGACTCAATATTTACAGCCCATAACTACTTAGATCCCAGAAAAAAAATATATAAAAAATGGCCCTCTTGGAACAGTTCCAATACGCTTATGTTCTGTAAATTACAAGATACCGTAATAATTTTACCATAGAATATAAAATAAATCACAAAATATACAATGTGATTTCAGTTAATATAATTATGCATTATTTCATACTTATTTATTTTTAACTATTTAAACAGTGGTTTATGGCCAAGTCGTTGCACACAAGAAGATAAAATTATATTAGGTACATAGACTATTATATTCGAATCTGAAAGGTTTAGCGTCAGCCTCAGTACATAGACCATTGAGGGAAAAATATAATGATATTCATTTTATTGCGAACCAAATTACCGATAGGAAAAAAATTAAAAACATTATTATATTTCCTCTGAGTTTCTTTCGTCGGTTCATCTCAGTATTTTGTATTTTTTCCAAGCTGGTATTCGAGTCAATAAGCGAGTATTATGTTCAGTAAATATTTTGACTTTAACCTATGATACAGGTATTTAAAAAAAACAATATCAACTTTTAAAAGAAATATTATAATTTTTTTACATTTAATCAAAATATTTCTACAAAATAACAATCAAATCAAATTATTTAGTTATGTCGTGGTATGGTCAAAGATTACGCATTTCCTTTATAAATTATTGAAATCAATTACCTTGACAGCTATTTTATGGTGCTACCTTCAACATTAAGTTTAATACATATACGCAGATTAACTTACATAATGTAGGTAAATTACTATAGTGTCGTTATTTTGTAAAAAAATATAGCCACGGTTGAAATAATCGTTTAATATGGTAATATTATTCGTTGTTCATTATAAAAAAATGGTCATAAGCAAATTAAAATATGATTTGACTATATGTACCAACATTAAAAATTAGGTAAAACTTTTTATTACTTATTTGAGTTTAAGGCTTTCTTGAGACTTAAAATGAAAAAGGAGAAATATACCGAAATTCAAATAATCTTTCACGAGTGCGAAATTTGTAATATTTCAAACTTTACCCTATAAAGAAATAAATAAACGAAACTAAATTAACGTCTCTTTTAGATTTCACATGTAAAATTCATCAAATTTTCCTGAACTGCATGCTGAACAATAATTAAATATGCTTTGTCTTCTTTTGAATTACAAAAACCAAAGATGATAAAAACAATGTTTGTAAGTAAGGTGTTTACTTCCTTAATAAATATTTATTTTTTATTTTATTCATAGTTTTTATCTATTTATTTATGTATTTATTGACACAAATATATTAATTATGTTTTTACGATCAATAGAAACAACTGTTGACTCATTAAATCTGGCAAATGTATATATTATAGTAGTTATTTTAATTTTTTATAAATTTGTATAACACAAAAGAAATATGTAGAACTATAAGGGTGACAATTTCTTGTTAGAATAAACCCTCTAAAATGAATAAAGGAAAATAAAAAACTAAAATAAAAATAAACTATTTTCCGCTTAATTAGGTATTATAAAAAAAAAAATGTATATCTTAATACAATTATATCTTGTAGGTACTACTACTGTTTCAATGGTATAGTTATAGGCTAGCTCCTGAGGTTTTGTGTTCAAAATCCAAGACTAACTTTTAAAAAGTTATTGGGTTTTTTTGTTGAGAAATTTCCATGAAAGATAGCAATTTGGCGTTTGGAAATTGGCTGTACTTACACTCGCGTGCCTCGAAAAGCAAGTAAATCCGCTAGTTATATCGAGTTCGCCGTCTTATTGACTATAAAAGTGAGGGCATTGAGAGTACACTTTTGTTTCACAAACTGTGCACTATAATATGTCTTGCGCAGTTGGCTAGTCTTCATGTAAATGACCACCGTGACCAAAATCGTTCAAGAAGACATTATGATTATCAATGTAAAGTTTTGAAATTGTACGAAATTGTAACACACATAATATAATGAAGGAAGCATACTCCAAACGAATTACACAATGCATAGAATCAGTAACTCTTTTGTAGACCAATGTATGCAATTTACAACAGAAACCTAAAAGTCGTCAAAGAAAAAAAAAATTTTTCATCGTTGTACGATTAGTTGGATTACAGATAAAATATAAAAAATAATTATTAATATTTCTAAAATACAAAATTGTAAGAGATCATAAACTAAAAATAATCGCTGAGGTTCTTACGTCGGTTCATCTTTGTCTGAGTGTTTTATTTCCCTCAGCTTAACGTCGTCTACTGCTGGAAGAAAGTCCCCTTCATAGTAAGCTAACCATCGTGATCTTGGGCAGTCCGCATCCATTCCGTATCTGCCACCTTTTTCAAATTGTCGGTCCTCCTTACCGCAGGGCGTCCTACACTACGTTTTCCTAAGCGTGGTCTCCACTCTAACACACGTCGCTTAGGTTAGGTTAGGCCATTGAGGCGCTTGGAGACATGACTAGCCCACTTCCACTTCAGCAAGCTAATTCTACGCGCGATGTCGGTGACTAGTTCTCTAGCGAAAATTTAATTTCGGATTCCTTTTGCCAGAGAAACCCCAAGCATCGCGCGTTCCATAGCTCGCTGAGCGACCTTAAGCTTGTTCAACTCCGTAAGTAATTACAGGCAAGATGGACTGCTTAAAGTTCTTAAGCGACTGTGGGATCGACGATTTAAAAATATGACGCAACCTCCCAAATGCCGCCCAGCCAAAACATATTCTTCTTTTAGACTCCTTCTCAAAGTTGTTCCGGCCAAGTTGTATAGTTTGGCTCAGGTATATTCCTGCAAAACTTCGAGTGGAGAGCCATTTACGACCAGGCATTTATCTCAGGGATACATAATGGTTGAATTAAATTTGAATTAAACATACAATCAAGAAAATCTAATCAATAATAATTTATTTGAATTAGTTAACTGAATGAATTAAAATAATAACTTGATTGTAAAATACCTAATAAGTAAAAACACTTGTTGTAATTAGATGGAAATAATAAACCTGATAAAGTACCGGTTTTATGTTGATTACCCACTGTAAACTAGTACATATTGTTACTATTAGATTATAAAAACGATGTGAGAATATCTTATTTTTCAAGTTCATTTAAAACTATAAATATCCTTCCTCCCTTTAACGATACTCTTGAGCTGTGATCTCGGATATGATCGGACTAGTATAGAAAATCGCATATTTATTTTAAGTAATACGAATTTTTCTACGAACATAAATCTTAAATTCGTCAATAAAATAACTTAGTATATGTTAAGCTTAAATTCATAAGAATGATTTAACTTAAAATAGTAACTCATCAACCCAAATTACAGTAATAATATTACGTAAGGAATTCAAAATCATATTTTTAGCCGAAAATAAAATGACAAGTACAATTTAACAATTTATATGTATACAGTTACAAATTAATTTACGTGTACCCTTACAACGTGTGGATCCATGTTAGACAAACTTAACGCGTGGGTGTTGTTAGAGCCGACTATAGAAATTCTGCTTGGCGAATCCACCAGCCTATCTTCAGCTTCAACTTGATTTTTGTCATATTATAAATAGTTTTAATATTATTTCAGTTTCACAACACATGCTGACAGATGTCACAACATTACCTGGCGTACAACTTGGAGATTACTTCCTTCAGTTTGAACTGGAAGAGCCGAGGGATTCAGTAAAAGAAATAGCCAGACGAGAATTGCGGGAGACGTCAGAAATTATAAAACCGGCCGTTGAAGAACTAAGACGACTATTAGAAGGTACTTTTAAAGTATTTTAACGCAGTATCAATAAGTATATTAACTTTTGTAATAACAGAAAAAAATAACATTCATTTCTATTAACACGACCAGACGAAGGACTGTTTTATTGTTGTGATGCAAGTAAATCAAAACTTAGAAGCAAGTTCTCTCTGTATGTATGTATGTATGTGTACAATAAAAAATATTATATTATGCTTAAATTATCATACATTACAAATAATAAAATATAATATTTGATTACCACTTTATTCTTTATAAAAATATTGCACAATGGCTCTAATCGAAAATTGACAAATGGCTCTAGACGTTCATTTGAGAACAAAGTAAGTTCAAGTCCAATATTATTAACATGACACACAATAAAAATTAGCATAACTAACAACGACCTAAGACACCGAGCAACTTTAGTAATCCACGAACTTAATGAATCATAAAAAATGTAGAAATATCAACATAACACATGAAATATTAAAACAACAAACAATATATTAAGCGAATAGAGATCGAATAGATTTTTTTTACCATAATGAATGACTAGGAGATATTGTAACAACTATTCCGTACAATTCTTGAAAATAAAATATTTTAATATGTTTTTTTTTCAACACTTTTTAGCTGGTCTCTATCAAATAATTAAATATTTACTTATAAGCTCTTTTTTTAATTTAACATTTAAAACAATCAACAAATTTTATCAAGTCTCAATTAACTAATGCGTTAAAGGCTTGGCTCACTCCAACCTTGATTCTGCTGCACAATTAATTATTAAGCTCTCTTTCTCATGATAAATAAGAAAAAGGCCCTAATGATTTTTTTGCAAATAATGCACTAATACACCACTATACATTTTAAAACATGAACTGTGATCATTGAATCTTATTTGTAAAACATCGTATTGGACGTTTTTTTTTATATTATTTTTAAAAATTCTTCGATCTTATAAATAAAACCTTTAACACAGGTTGTGCAGATAAATTATAATTGCTTATTGAATCTAATAAGTCTAAAATTAATTTTAGTAAGTACTGCGCTAAATTACTGTAAAATTAATTTTATATATCTTATTTATTTTTTATTTTAGCGGACAAAGACTTGTTTGTTCCACTTGAAAGGGACGCTTGGCTCATAAGATTTTTACGGCCGTGCAAATTCTATCCAGAAAGCGCATATGATTTGGTAAGAGTACGGAACTTAACTATTTTGTCTATTATTTTCGTATAGATAACTTAATAAACATGTCTGTAATCTGACGACCAACTTAGTCATTAAGGCCTAATTGGTATAATAAATAGTCAAGCTCAAAGTATAAAGAAGTAAAATAGATTAAGCTTGACCTTCAGAAACTATTTATAAAAATAAGGCGTATTAATCCCAGAAAAACTTGAAGGTCACGTATAAATAACGTCTTATGCAGATGTTTGTTGACAACATAAGCCAATTTTTTTTCATTGCAAAAGAAATTTATATGAATGTTATAAACTTTGTCCACGTCTTGTTAAATAGAATACAATATGAATATTATATTTTCAGATAAAAAGATACTACGCTTTCAAAGTTAAACATCACAAACAATATGACGGCCTCACTCCCAGCAAGGAGCAAAATATCTTCAACCAGAACGTACTACGTGTACTACCTAACCGCGACCAGCTCGGCAGAAGGGTCCTCGTCCTTGAATTAGGAAGTAAGACAATTTCATATATTATTGTATGACCGTCATTAAAGACGGTAATACGTCAATGTATCAGTACTGGCTAAAAAGTCGCCATCTCTTAATAAAAAGTATTTGAGATGCTGCTCCGCTTTGGATTAAATAAGCACACGAAGACTCAGTGGCCCTCGCCTGAGCCTGAGAATATTTTAAGTGAAAGGAAATCTATAGATTAATTATAATAAAGTAAATTGAATTATATTGAGTCAGCAATTTCTTCTTATTGTTGCAAATGAATTCACAGCACGTGTCATGCAACGTCATCAAAAAAATATATAATAATAAGGTGCGAGAGATAATCGCTGCACAGATTATTGACTAGACGGCACAAAATACATGCCCATTATGTTTATTCAAAATAACCTTTTTATTCTTATATGTCATATTACGACATAATTGAAGTATATATAATTGAAGTGATATTATTGACCCACCACCATCTTTTGACCCACTGTATTCGTCATGATGTTAATTGCAATAATTGACTACCATTGCTTATAAGTACTGGATAATAAAGTGATTATTATTTTATTTTATAAACAAAAAATATGTGTTTCTTTTTAAATAAAATCACATTAATAAACCTTTGAAAGTAATAATAAATTGAATTAAAACTATAACTACCATGTAAGACTTATGTAGCCCTTCTGGGTAACCATTCAATAGCTAGCCAAACTTTATATAACCATACTATGTATGGCTGGGTTACGTTTGGAATAATGAGTGGGCAAGTGTAATTTAAAGCATTATTAGAAATGGTTCATTTTTTACAGTGCCAGTATATGAGGTAATGGGACAACTTACCATCACTTCCCTTTGTCTGTCTTTATAATTCTTGAATTATTATTTTAATTTTTAAAGATAACGAACTATATAGATAAAAAATTAAAACATTGAAAAAAAATGTTTCATATATTATTTATTGAGATTGTCGTCGTTTTGAATAACCTATCAAAGGTTTCTGACGAAAATTTTTTTAAATTGCTCGCAGAGAAATGGAATCACAACAAATGTTCTTTGGACGAGGTATTCAAAGGCTGTGTGCTGTTCCTGGAGGCGGCCATGTTGGAGCCCGAAACTCAGATATGTGGCGCCGTCGTTATATTTGACATGGATGGCCTTTCCATGCAACAAGTCTGGCAGTTCACACCGCAATTCGCCAAACGAATAGTTGACTGGCTACAGGTATTAAGAATAAACTTAGGAAAGCGAATACTTTTTGCGTAAATATATTTATTAAAAGTATAATTTATTTCAAATACTACACTAGTTGTGAGGTAATAAAGAAAATAATGTAATTTTTGGAACTGTCAAAATTACGGTCTTGTCTATCTAGTTCTATCATTATACTCGTACTCAATGTTTAATATTTTTTTAATACAGTCTAAATTAATGAAAACGGCGGATGTATACTAACCAAGCAATTAGAAGCTATAAAAGAAACATAGCCTATTGCTCATGGACTACTCAAACTCAATGATATTGCATTTTTTTTATATTAAGAGAGAGAATATAAAACAAAATACCTTTTTACTATTCACATAAATTATCACTATAAGTCCCACTCAATATCAAGATTCTTCTAATAAAGTATATGATGCGATATAGACGCAAATTAATACAAAATCTTAGAAGGTTTGTAATTTAATAGCGAATCTCGACTTATGTCAATCAAACCTATAAAAACGTGTTATTGATTAATAATAATAATTCATAATAATCACCATCACTTCAATTTTGCAATTGTAACAAGTCAGTTAACCAATAATAATCTTCAAGCGGTATTATGCTGTTATGAAGGTATGAAGGTAGGTAGAGGCGTGAAGAGGCATCTTGCGGGCCGGCAAGGCGAAGGCGGCTAGTGCAGAACGTTTTTTCCGGCTGTACTGGCCGTCGTCGCGTTTGGACTCTACTACCACTTACCATCAGGTGGAGTAGAGTCATTTGCCCTCCCGGCGTATATATATATAAATGAACTTGGTTCACGAGAGGCTTATGATTTTTTTTTTGTATTTTCGGTAATTTGAAATCCGCATGTTTTAAATTTCAAGTCAATGTACGCGATGATTACATATTTTTTACCGAATTTAGTTGTTTTTTGTCATCGTTTTTTGTTAATATTAAAATTAAAAAATAAGTGTAATATCTCGTTAAAATGATCGATATACCTGTTATAAGCGATCTTAGTATCCAAAGTCTAACAATGCTAATATGCTAATCGCAAGTGGTGATAGACAACGTCGGTCAACAATGATAGTATAGTCATGTGTTCCTGTCTCTAGTGTCCCTATTAATATGATTTTTTATCTTTTTTCAGGAAAGCATTCCACTCCGAATTAAAGGCTTATATATCATTAATCAGCCCTACATATTTAACATGGTGTTCCAACTCTTCAAACCCTTGCTCAAAGAAAAACTGCGCTCGCGTATTGTGTTTATGGGCAGTGATAGAGAGCTTCTATACAAGTACATAAGCCCTAAATGCCTCCCAGACTGCTATGGTGGAACCCTATCTATACCGAACGTGAATGGTCCACAGTGGTTGGAATTGCTGATGATTTGTGACACGGAGTTTGCTGGTGAATATCTTATAAAACGTTCCGCATCCACTTCGTAAACTCTTAAAGCAAAATAGAATAAAGTTTCCTGAATCGAAATATTATTTATCACTTTAAGATAAAATCAATAATAATATCTTTTTATGTTTAAGAAAACTTCCCATACAATTACAATTTCTTATTGCCAAAAAATTTATTTCAATATAACACTACTAAAATATATTTATTTTGTTTCAGCAATCAACAACTACGGATACAAGAAGAAGTAACATACTTTTAATGAAATAGTACATTAATCATATACGACGTTATTTAGAAACGTTGTTTAGCGAATGATTACGTAAACAATGTTGTGTCTACTTCTTTCGAATGTCAAATCATTTATGACAGAAAGAGAGGAATCAGTGTCTATGAAAACAGTCGTTAAGCAACGTTTATAAGTAAGACCGATAATATTTAAATACAAGAAATGTGATATTTTACTTTAAGATGTTTATAAGCATCACTAGTTTTAAGATATGTAACTTTGCATGAGGGATATTTTTTTTTTCTTTTAATTATTGCATTATTTTTTTATTTGATATTATAAAGTACAACTTATCTCGCATATTGACTTTACAAGAAAAACTTGCTTTTATATTTTTAATGAATAACCAAGAAGAAATCATCTTTAACATAAATATTTTTCTTTTTATCTCTTTTTTACTAATACGAAAATCTTGCCCCGCGTGCCAGTACGTAACTTTGTGTTTTTTAAAATAAAAAATAACATTTACCTTTTTTCTTATTATTCAATAGGCGTGAGCTGTGATATTTAAAAATACATTCTTTTAATTTTTAAATATAGAATAAAACGAGATATTAACTCATATTTTATTTAACATAATTTGACACTTTAGCATTCACTTGCACATTTGCTATTCGTTTATGAAGTTTCTTTGAAAAACTGTTCTCGGTAAAAATAGATAAAATTACGCTGTGAGGAAAACAACAAATCTTTAATCGAATGAATTATTAGCAAAATATATTATAACATTGAATGATTCCATTAGTTATTTTTTCTAATTATCCACTTATGTTTTATTGTTTATTATATATAAAAATAATATATAAAACACTTATGAAAATGACCTAATAAAATATTATCGTTAAAATTTATTACTAAAATATATATGTTTGTAGTAGATAATTTCCATTAAATATCGCTTGGAACAGGGTTATCTCGTTATGTATTTTATATACAAGTTATTGTTGGACTAGGTTAGGGATTTAGATGAAAAATATCGCATAGATTTTTTTGTAAAATATAAAATATATTGAAAATTAATTCAGTGGAATCTCAATATGACTTATTTTTATGGCAAGTATAACTTTCAATGCAAAAGAGCGACTGTTCAGATTATTGCAAGTTTTGTTTATAAATGAATTATTTGTATTTAAGTTAACTAATGCATATTATTCCAATTTTTTTCTATATTTGGGTAGGTTAATTATGATTATGTAATAAGTTCAAATTTTTTTTTTATATAAATAATTTCATATAAAATGTACCGCCATTTTATTGTATTCAATAAAAAAAACATCACTTTTTCATGTCAAATTATTTCATTGCTAATGCTTTGAAACATAAGTATGAAGACCTAAGCAACTAAAAATAGTAAATAACTATTGTCGGATAAAATGTTAATAAAACTTTTATAATTGTATTTTGTGATTTATTTATTTAACACAAACGTGACAATAAAACATATTTAGTTAATATAATTTATAATTTTAGGTGAACGTAGTGTTGATTTTTGTACTATATATATTGTTTATTATTTTTAATTAATAAATAATTATTATACTAACCACACTATTTAAAAGCCGAGATGGCCCCGTGGTAAGAACGCGTGAATCTTAAACGATGATCGTGGGTTCAAAACCACTGAATTTTCATGTGCTTAATTTGTTATTATAATTCATCTTGTGCATGACGGTGTAGGAAAACACCGTGAGAAAACCTGCATTTAATAATAAAAATAAAAAAACTTTGTTCACCAAAAAGAAACAAAGACAAAATTAAGGTACAAAACCATAAAAAAGAGTGAACAATGTGATATTTGACAATTTGGTGAAAAGGTCGTAGTCTCTGCTAGGCTGCTTTTCAGTCTACGGCCTTGTACATATGCTATCAACACAAACATTACATTCAGTGCAGTAAAAGAAGATGAAATTACTTAAATAATAATGTGTCGAATTTCACTCAAATTCTGCCACATGTGTATTCTAATAACCTGCAAAAGGGAACAGCGTGGTGGAATAAACTCCAAACCTTCTCCTCAAAAAGGGAGAAGAGGCCCAGCAGTGGGACATTCACAGGCTGTTACTGTACTATACTAACCATAAACAAGATTAAAAAAATACATTTGCATTGTGGCAAAAAAATGTTTAACATAACATATTTAACCACTCATACATTTTATTTGATAACGCTGTTTTAATAAACTTTTACTGTACTTGTATAGTATGTCAAATACTCTACTTTATCACGTCTTATTACTGAAAACATTAAGTGATATGACTTAATACTACATGTTCAGGTCATCATTTCACTAGGCCGAATGAGCATTTCACGAGTTCCCTGGTATTTCCCTACGACATGTATATTAAATCTACATATTGGACAATTAATCTAAGAAAGTAAACGAAGCTCATGCATTCATTGTTGATATAAGTAATGACATTTCCGTCATCTTTGCATGCCGCATGTAATAATATAAATAATGTAGGTATTATTGTAGTGCTAAATAATAATTCACGTCGCTAACGCAAATCTTAAACAATAAATTTACTTGTCTAAAACTCAAGGACATCCATCAGTTTTGTAATTCTAAAATAATCTGCGTTTTTAACATTATAACATTGATGATGATACAATTGTTAAAATGTTTTTTTCATTTGTTATTATTTGTAACGTATCCGTATGAATCTGCTCCTGAAATAGAAGATATTTTTTTATTATATAGATTGTATTAAATTTTATAAAGAACATATTTTTTGATAAAATTATAAACATTCATGATTCGATTTGTTACTAAATATACTATTCATTTAGCGTCAATTGGTGACACTGACTAGACTATCCATTCATGTAGTCAATAGTAGAATTGACTTTAATAATATGTGAAATGACTCACAAATTTGACCATGTCTGTCTTTTACCTACTAAACAAATTGTATTAAATGCTTACTGAAATAAAAAAATATGTTTAAATAATAAAAGATATGTTAAAATTTGAACAAATATAAGACTAATTTTCATGACATCATTTTTTTTAACGTAACTTCTTATAGAGATGTTAAAAATAAATCTTACGTCTTAGGTTGTCTTCATAATGATAAAGCATTTTCCACAACACTTCACCCGATATTTCATGATCAGGTAAAGAACCTCCTACTTTTTTCATTAAGGCCTCCTCATGAATATGCTTTAGTAAAGACTTTTTGTCACAGCCATGGAAATGTATACGTGAACGAAGCTTCTGACGTAAAAACGGCTTGAATATGGCAAATAACATATTGAAGATATAAGGTTGGTTGACGATATGCACTCCCTTCAGTCGAATTGGTATACAGTCCTGTAACGTATTCAAAAATTATTAATACTTATTTAAAATACACGGTAACTTGAGTGAATATCAGCAAACACCTCGTTATTCTTAGTTATTCGTAACTTCAACTACTTCAAATAAATACATATAAATTTGTATATCGTCGCAGTTTCTATAATATATATCATAATTTCATATTGTTTTTAATCTTGATGTCGGTGAAAATAACATCGCAATAAGCTACATACTTTGTAAATTTTATATTATTTATTATACATTTATAATGTTCATGATCATATGTACGTTGAAGATACACAAGAAGAACGAACCTGAATCCAGTCAACGACCATCTTTGCAAAAGATGGCGTGAACTGCATTATCTGCGTGAAGGAGAGTCCTTTCATATCGAGCACGACAACGACTCCGCAGACCTGAGTGCGAGGCTCCACCATCGCGGCCTCCAGACCGAGTTGCACTCCCCGAAACACCTCACGCAATGGAACGTCGCGAGGATTCCATCGCTCTGATAAACAATTAAAACATTTTATTTTATTTTTGTTTATGCAAAAAGACTACAAACCGAGGACTGAAGTTTGATGTCCCGCAAGTAATATTAATTGTAGTTTTATAAGTGTTATAAATTTATGTTCTTATCAGATACACAGTATACTTTCAGGATATAAAAAACATCAAATCATATGACATATTTTTTGTTATTCTGGAAATTGATGGAAATGATGCCTTATCGACTATCTTTCTTTGGAAAATCTTATTAATGAGTTATATTAAAAAAGAAAGCCTATTAATATTTGTTTGTTGAACAAAAACTTCTTATTAAGAGAAGGGCATAGAGCTTATGAAAACATGCAAATAACTAGAGATACTTGTATATTTCATCACCACCATGAGCTAAACTATTTTAAACAAAGACAAGATTAAATAGATTAAATAATCCAAAAGAACTTGGCCTCGTTTTAATTTAGAAACTGCAGTTAAGATTTTACTTTATATAACTAATAACTTTTGTTATTTCTGTTATATAGTTATAAAACATAGACGTTAAATTCATTTTAATAAAGTTGATAAAAAAATTAAAATATACTTATGTAATAAAAAATGAAAATTTATAATAACCAAAATAATAAAGAGCTCACGCAATATTCTGGTTCTAGTAGGTCGTGTATAAAATGCATGTCAACATTTATGATGTACGCAACCGCTTGAGTTTCACAAGAACAGAGAGGCTTGATTATAGCAACATTAAAACGCTTATTTCCGCTTATCTTGAGCGGTCATGGCGGATGATTATAGGGAACAGGTTACTGCAATTTAACTGATAATCGTTAAATGTAATCTAAAATCGATTACCAAAATAGTTCGTATTTCCTATCTAGTTTAACCTTCAACTACAAATAATGATTTTTGTGTACCTTGTGTTCTTTTAATTGTTGCCATAAGTATTTACAGAAAAAAAAAACAAACATATATCTAATCCGTTTGAAAGATATTTACCACCGGACTCGACGAACATGATGCGGCGACCTTCCTGATCTCTCGGTGAGAGGATGGAGATGATCGAGTGGTCGAACGCTAAACGAATGTTGCTTGGATATAGATCTTGACAGTAGTCTTTGTGTGATAACCTGAATTTATAATAGGCCTGTATCTGAAATATTAAAAAGTTAAGGATTATTTTATGAGAGCGACAGTAGTTATAATTCATGCAGGTAAATCTCATTTTCGTTTTTCGCTCCTCTATAATTTTTATTCTACTTCTTTTATAATTAATATTGTGATAACCCAACTTACCCTTTCAAATGCACTTTCAGCATAGAACTTGGAAGGTCTTAGAAATTTCAGTAGGAACTCATCATCATCATCTATAGGTATAAACAGATTGGATTCATCTGCAATAAATAAAAAAATATTATTATTTATTATGAAATCATAAGCATTCTGTACTCTTAAATACGTTATAGTAAAAAATATTTTATAAAAGGTAACTTTCGTATGTAATACTAATATTTGCTATTAAATGTATATCACTAGTAGTGAAATATGGTTTTAGCAAAGTTAACAATTTCAAGGTGATTAAATTGAAGCCATCTCAACAAATTGGCATTCAAGCTGCATCCAAGTACATGTCCTTAAGAGTTACATATTGGAGACATATCAATAACGAAGATTATTCATCTAATCCATAGTACTCATTGAACAACATATAAGCATACAAATACTATACGAATCTCTAATTTTAATAACGCACTTGAAGTGAAGAAATAAGAGTGCGCTTGTGTTCAGAAGTGGGCTAGTTCCTGAGCCACCGTGGCGGAGGATTCAATCACGAATCAGCTATAAAGCAGCTATAAATTGGCTATAAGGGATTTTGAACTTAATTTAGTACTAATTAAGTTCAAAATCCTTCTACTCAATAGGAGAGGAAACTTATATAGAGCACTGGAACACATACAGGCCCTAACTATATTATTTTCAAAGCAATATATGTATTTTACCTAACTACAGCTGACTGATTTCATTAAACAATAAATTGATTCCCTAAAATATATTTAACATTTTTCTTATGTAAGCCAAATTTACATTAATAAATTTTTCAACACAGTTCACAAAAGTTGTTAGAACTTTTTGCGTAAGTTCAATATGTACACAATTGTAATGGTCTTGTGGTGAAAGTTTGCAGAGTCAGAGAAGTTGCATAAGTATTTATAATATTATAAAACCTGCCATAACAAAAAATTCAATTCGATTACCATTTTTATTTTATTTTTTAGACATCATTATATTTATTAAGAAAAAGCGCTCATTTAAAATCATATTTCATGTATGAAAACTGACTTATACCCATTTATCGCTTCTAAAGTTTCGAAATAAGCAACAATACTAAAGAAATTTTGTTTATAACATATACATATCTATATAACAATCAACTAAACTTTTTATAATATTTATTTTACTACTATTCTCGAATCCACAGTAATGCACACTAAAACCATGTATTGTTTTTGTTGCACTGTTTTTCACGTTTATTCAAATGTATTTTTTATGTTTTTTCTTCAAATAAATGAATAACTCATTATATATTCTGTATTTTATTATAGATATCTTATTACGCTAATGTATCTGAGGTAAAATTAAACAATGAACAAAGAAGTTAATAGTTATATAATGATTGTTCTCTTTTATTACTATACTTAAACTTTTTCTGTATATTTATCAGTTTTTTAGTGAACAATATAGCATATTTGTACTGTCTTGTATGAATGTATATTTAATTTAACCTTGGTTCATAGTTTCAATTTACAAAACATTAAATTTTAATAATTTTATTACAAATAAATGACAACTGTAGTAGGATTTTTTATACTTTTCGTTAAAAATAACCGTTTAAACGTCTTTAGTTAGGTTAGGTTACATAAAGATCGCTTCGGCAAGGTAACTGATGATTGTTTTATAATTCTCATCGTAATATAAAAATGATATTCAAACATATATCAGCATATAAATTATATTTTAACTACGCGATGTGAAGAGGATAAATAGGATTTAAATAAAATGAATGATGTTATGTCTCCTACTTAAGATAGCTTGGTTGTATCTTGTCATTAAAATTATTTAAATGTATTTCTAAATAGCGAATAATTTCGCTAAGATTACATAACTCTAGGATAAAACATATAAAATCCAGTGAAGAGGTAGATATCGATAGACGTATCGTAACGAAATGTTCATAAATTATTCTGACGTAGAGCAGAACCCGCCTGTTATATTGCCGTGCAAATATTTATAAAACCTGTTTTTTCAAACTCGTAAAAAAAAACATGATTTTAGTAAAACCTTAGTGTAGTAAAAAGTTTTTTTTTGTACCATCATAATAGTCTGACAATCGTTACTATTAAATACTCAATACTGACAAGACAATTAATATTCCTCGAGCGAGATCAATTACTTAATTAGTTATCATCTACGTCTACGATGACATAGCAAACTTCGTTCTTTAAAAACGGTATGACTACTTGAGAAATATAATAACGCCAAAAAAAAATATTTGGAACACTTATGTAGAAAATCTTGAAAATAATACATTGCGGAATATTACTAATTTTAATCGTTATTGTTATATCTAATAACAAAAACCAGAAGATTAAGGAAAAAACAAAAAAAAAATACTAACAATAACTTAAATGCATAGATATGTCGTGCAACGAATATTTTTGTAATATATTATATTAATATGTGTTCCTTCCTTCTTGTTATGAATAAGCTTAAGTTTAATCTAACGTTTCTTTCATATCTAATAATATTCATCGCATTATTTTTATATGTTTATTTACATTTTAGCTAAATAACTTTCTTATTATCGTTGATAGATTAATTTGTGATTAATTACGATTAAAAAAATAAATCTACCTTATCTTTTATATTACTCATTAAGCTGTAACTAAAAATATAGTGATAATTACAGAATTATTTAATATTTGAATAAAACATATACAGAAAATAAAATCTTTAATTGAAAAAAACATATTAAGCAATAGCAGAACAGAAAATAGCAGTATTTAACACGTGTACCGTAAAGGTTCAAATTTCTTTAAAGCTTGCTTTGACAATTTAAAATTTTGACTTACTCTTTAGAAGGTTTCTCAGTTCTTTTAGACCATTTTCAATATTTTCTGACGTTTCCCTTAATTCATTTCTTGCTTTTTTAACGTAGAAATCTTCTGTTATAGATGTTTTTTCCAATTTTATTTTATGTTCCGCCCACATTACAAAAGGAGTGCCATCGGTTTCAAATTGTAAACTCATTTTACTACTTATTTTTGTTCCTGTTAATTTTAGAAGTAGCAAGATATTTAAGTTTATATTTTTATGTTTTTATTTTGTTCCCATTAAAACCAGTTTCCATATATTAGGCGGAGTACTTTTGGAAGCCCTTCACTGAGATTTAAGTTAGTTGAGCAACTCGGCACGAATTACACGATCTATTATTTCGTCACTAAAGAAATCAAATCAAATCAAAAACATCAGCGTAAATAAAGTTAAAAATGTTTTAGTTGAAATTTTATTTTAATTAAAGGTTTTAGCTAACACAAAAGTATGTTTATTTATTTTTACGAGATGTGTGTATGAGTAGAGCGAGAAAAAGCGCGCACGCAACTGATAGGAAGCAGTGACCAGTACCGGCGCAAACTCAACATAACGGAGATTGTCCCACTACCACAGCTTACCAGTAATACTAAGACGATATGTTTACAAGAAATTAAGCTTTATAGCACTTTTATACTCTGAATATATTATCTATCAGGTTTTTGTTTTGACAGACTATTATTATGTAATAGGTACATATATTATATTTTATGCAAAACATATAATAATAAGACAAAGACATTTATAATATTTAAGTTTATATTAATAACGGACTAAAAAGTTTTCAATATTTTAATAATTTTGTGGATTCTTTTTGAAATCACATATTTCATTTAATATATATGCCACAAAAGTGATATGTTTAGCTACAGTCGCTGCAAATTACAGAATCGCAGATCTGTAGTATAACTGAACCTCAAAATAAACGTTTTCTTCTTAATCTCTCTTTCTATTAAATGATTAAGTCCTCCGGGCCACCTGGCGCAGGTGATATTGCAACGGAACATCTTTGAGAATTCAAGCTTAGGACCAAGGCTCTACGTGCTAACTCAGGACTGCAACTGAGAACTACTTGTTCGACAAAAAACCCAATAAGTTAATATTGGCATGACCCGAAATTTCGATACAGTACCGGGTTATATGGGATCTTACTCCCTAAAACCCCTGCGATGGCCAACTTCGACGTGGATCGGAGAGGCTATAAACTAGATAGGTAGACCAACACAACTGTTATAAGTATTTACTTTAGAGTAAGAATCATTTTATAAACTTTTTTTTTTTTAATTACTACAGTAAAGAGAAAACAGTCCTTACGTTCTATAAACTTGCTATATAAAACCTCTTTTGGAAATAAATATTCTGTACGTAACTTACTTATCGCATAACTCTTATTTATTTAATAAAATACAAAGCTTTCTTATTTGGTTTAGTAACGACTTTTAATAATAATTGTTTGAACAGTTAACAATGTTCTCAGTGTACGGTCAATTCAATGCTAAGTAGTCGATACAGTATCTTTATTGTTTGTTTGTTCTTTTTGCTTAAAACAACAAGTTAAACAAAGAAAAAATGTATCTGTGCTAAAATTGAACCTTGAACTACTTTATAATATGCTTCTCTTTATTATATCAAATGGAGCTAAATATTGATATATGAATTATAAGAATTCACTAAATCAGTCGTTAGTTATTTTAAATATACAATAATGAATCGGAAATTAAAATAATAAGCTTGTCAATCGAAAATATAATCCGCTTTTTTTTTATTATAAATGCTATTTTTATTCCATACGACAACATCGTCATAACACGGATTAATTCAATGTACTTTGTAATTGACCTCAAGCTCGACCGTTACTTGTAAGTATAAATTACATACTTCCATCTTCATCACTCCAATTACACATTAAAACTTTTTACAAAAGTTATATCAATTTATTACTGACCCACTCCGTCTATTATTTTACAATTAATTATTATTCAACGTATGATTAAAAAAACGTGTGATATATTTTTTGTATAAATACATAAAATCTCTACTTATTACTTGTGTTGTTTGCGATGAACTGAAAAATACGTGACTTTGGGTTTATAAAAATTGGTAATGTTATTGAAAACTACAGAAATAACAAATTCACAAATCCATGAAAAGCGCACATTGATGAAAGTAAAATTTAAAAATGATTACGCAATGTCTAAAACACGGGGAACTACGCAATAGAATAAATTCAAATCATCAAAATCGGTTGACTCTTTTTGAGTAATCAGTAAATATTAAAAAACACACGTGTCGAACATAGGCGATATTGAATGTCCAAACGGCGATCTACATCCGGATCGTAAGCTACCTATCATGTATATATTAAAATAGTTATTAAATCGTAACCGAGTAGTTATGTTTTTGCGATCATTTTATGAACAGGCGGTTAATAATAAAAATAAGGAATAAATATTTTCTGTATATTTTCGATACTAGCTTTGAGAATACAGTATGTATTAAGGAGATAGATAGTAATATGAATATAAGAATAATAATAAAAAATATATAATAATAATGTCTAAATTGGATACTGTAGACTTTTAGAGACACTTCAAATCAAATCAAAATATACTTTATACAAGAAAGCTTTAACAAGCTCTTTTCTTTCGTTAATCATCAAATTATAGAATTATATTAATATAAAGCTACCATCGGTTCTGAATGTAGATTAGAGAAGAATACTTCGTCCATAAGCCAGATTGGAGTCACCCGCGTTCGGTAAGATAATTTCTCACTGTTAATGGCCTCCTGGCACTTGAGACACTCGTTCTAAACCAAGATTGGAGTCATCCGCATTTAGTGATACCTTCTTACTTTGAAATCACAGACTTCCATTCACCATTTATATATATATATATATTAAAAACATATTTTAAAATTTCAATTCAAAAGTGCTTTTGAGAGACTAATCGAATAAAGTAAATTTTGTCTTTGAGTTTAAAAATCAATATTTATCATGATAATTAATTATTTAAACACGTTGTGACAATTAACCTAAACTACATCTGTCATTATTTTTCCCCTTTATCTTAAAAATGGTGATTATACCTAACTTATTTATAAAAATAAGATTATGCATATTATTCATTTTAATTCCAGTTTTCGTGTCTCATAAAACCTCCAACGTATAAACAATATATCCTAATTCCGAAATAAAACTAAAATCGTATCGTAGTTTTGCGTAAAGCAAACCGACAAAAGTTACCTCTTTATCAGAGGCGGATTTCACTATAGACCAAGAAGGCCCCTCCTACAGCGTCAAATTTGGTGACATTTTTTTAGTAGTCGCATCCACTGTGAAACCAGACATCAACATTTAAACACTAAAATATGTGTCCATAGTATTATGCAAAAAATACCGGTATGAAGATTCTGATAATTGAAAAAATCAACTAGTAGGCACGACAACCTTCCATCGTCCTAGGGCAACCAAGGTACGCAATCCGCCCCTGCTCTTTATATACATATGTAGTTTAGTAGTAGATTAGTATGATGGACAGCGAACCGATGTAATTCTATAGAGAGTGTGGAGGCACGACGTAGTGAATAAGGACAATACCCGTAATATTGAAAAAGATTTTCATTCACAGATTACTTCATTTTCATAAGTTCCAGAGAAATGAAACACAATAATATACAGTCTCTTATATTTTTTACACACGCATACAAAACATACACATATCGAATTTAAGTTTTAAGAATTTTTATCAATGTCTATTAAGGCTAATTTAACCTTTGTCAACAAGTCACTTACAAGAAACCATTTCAAATGATTTATTTGCTTTAGCCTCGTGGATCGTATTTGTTTACATCTGAATTAATTATATCATGTGAACTATTATATTATTTCTATAAATATATATTCATTTTTTTTACAGCAAGCTGTAGAAAGTATTTTGATATATATTGTACGAAACAAACTGGTGTTCTTAACCAGTATTTTTTTCACTCACAGCCTTTATTTATTCATTTCTCAAAGTATAAAAAAATATAAAAAATAATTTTTTTATAGAATGTCATGAAATCCGCTCAAACCTCATTTAATGTAAGTATTTCAAACAACAACAGACGAACGCTTAGAAACTATAATCTTGTCTGCTAAATTATAATATATTTCATTAATATAACAATGTAAAAATATTGACGTAATTTGATTAATTTTAAATATCATACACGTCAACCCCACATGATTATTACAAACGATTTGAGCAAAATATTTCATATAAGTATACATAATATATAAGTCAGGAAAGTGTAAATGTAACAATGAAAAAGCATTTACACGTTTGATCCTTGTTTATGATATGATATGAAAATGATTGCCTATGTGTTCCTTCCTCAGGACAATAGAATAACATACATCAATAATCTTTTATAAATAAAAATTAAATGATCATAATTTGTACATGAAAGTTTATCATTAAATTCATACTGTTTACTATATTCATAGTTTTTCTTACATTAATTCTAAACTAATTTATATTAAAAACATCTACTTATAAATATGTATATGAAAATTCATTTAAAATTATAATTGTTAAATATAATAAGGCACAATTTATGTACGAATAAGTACTTAAACGAAAACAAAACTGATATATTGAATGAAAAAGTCATTTATATTTTATAATTTACGATGTATATAAAACTTTGAAACCAACCAAAAGAAATTTCGTGTGCAATACCACAGTTACTCTGATTACATGATTCTTATTATGGCAAATAGTTAACTAAGACTAAAAAACCAAACCATACTATAACCATACATAACAGTCTACTTAGTTTGGTTTTTGTTAAATTAAATATGTATTACGCCTTTTTGACGAACCCATATGAATTCCAGTTGTTAATGTGGGGAAGGACATCATTGATGACGGGGTACCAGTCGGCAGCGCCGTAGTCGATAGCGTCCAGCTCGCCGCCATAGTCGCCTGGCAGATGCGTTGGTGCGATGTGTTTGTGTAAAGACGCCATCTTCGAGCCGTGGAAGAAGATCTAGAAATTATACCAAAATACATACAAAAATTTGAATTACATATATGTTTCACGCTGTTTGTTTTCTTATATTAAGTTAAGATTGACTATTTTTTCACAATTTTTCTTTCATAATGATCATTTTTAAATCGTATATATTAAAATATTTAAAAAAATATATAACAAATTACACCGCAATCAATAAAATCTATAGTTTACTTACTCTGGTCTTTAGTTTTTCACGAATCAAAGGCTTAAACATTTTCCATACGACATTGAAAATCATAGGCTCCTTTACAAAATGCACCTCTTTTAATCTAAGAGGCATAGCATCTTGAATAAAAGTCAGCAGACGTTTGGAGAACGCCGGTGTAAGCCCCATTGTCTGTAAAACAAAATTTATGAGTTTATACTCATACACACCCAAAATATAATAACACATACATACATTTCTAAACAGATAACAGAGAAATAAAAACATAAGCATCTTCAATCATCAATAATGTTAATACCATATCATAATACCAATCTATAAATTACATTGCGTAAATGGTTTGGTAAGGATGCGTCTCACAATTACATTTTCTTCCGAACGGAAACAAATATATCCTCGTATGATTTTCCTTTACTACAATACACGACATGAATCGTAAAACACATTAAGTACTTGAAAATCATTAATATGCTTGCTAAGATATAAAATCCGCATTTTCAATATCTCTTCCACGAATTTTACCTAAGGTATAGTAAAAATTGTATTGATGTTCTCAACCTGATGCATGATGCTCAAACTGGTTTTATCTTACATTTTACGAAAAGTTAACCTGCGAATACAAAAACTAGTATCTTCCGGAATTTTGGAAACAAGATTCTGAACAGTTAAGAAGGAACAAAAAATTTGTATGTACAGTTTCTGTAAAATTCGTAAAACATTTTGCGTTCATTCCGAAACAATTCGCGATAAGTGTGTTAACTAAGATTGAAATCAATTCAAGAAATCGTGATAGTATCACAACGACTGATAAACATACAACTTTCAACGTACATTACAAGAAAGATTTAAATATTGGCCGAAGAGGAAATCAAATAAAAATAATATTATATTAGTATTGTGTTGTAACATAACTTTGATTGGTTAATTAGACCGACTTATCGTCATTATAAAATTTCTTTCTTATCATTTGATTTATTAACCTTTGGTCTAGATAATTTCAATAATTTCTGACTATTGCTTTGATAAAAACAATTATTTTAATAACATGTTGTTATTTTAATTCTTTATTTTAGATGTTTTGATTTATCATTCCAAGTAGGTACTTACAAACAAATATTATAATATATATTGAAACGTTTCAAACAAAATTAATTCTAGATTGTGATAAATAACCCATCAGTTTTAGTTGTAATGAAGCTAAAATATACTAACAATTAAGATAAACCGACATATGTAACACAAAACCTAATTGCGGTGGACTCTTAGAGGCCATTACAGATCAGATAAACAAACTTGAAAGGGTATATATTTACAAAGAACAATTTGCGTCGTCCGTTTGCGTATGTCCTTCCTTTGTAAAGGAAATAACGTATCCTACTCATTTTTGACAATGAACGGAAGTTTACCTAAAATATTTGTCTATCATGTGTAAACGATACATAAACCGAACTGCTTTAAATATATTCAGAACAAACACAATTCAGGAAAACCGAAGATATTTGACATGCCATATGTTTATTAACAAATATTTCGGTTTCATAAATTACTCGGAAGACTCTAAGCCTACTTATGCATGTATATTTTGAACAGGCACCACCATTTTTACAGTGATACCCTCATCAACAACAAATGCATCATATTTTGAACTAACAAATGCATCATATTTTGAACTATCTTTGATTTTACGAATTGTTTTATGAAATACGTGAATTAGGTGGACGAGCAAATAGCCCACCCGATGGTAAGTCAGCCCATAGCACACATCAGCACATTGGCACTGTAAGAAATATTAACCATTCCTTACATTGTCAATGCACCAGCTATCTCAGGAACTAAGATGTTATGTTCCTTATGCTGTTAATTATACTGGCCCTTCAAACCAAAATACAACAATTATGATAAGTATTGCAATTTGGCAGTAGAATATCTGATGGGTGGATGGTACCTACCCAGACGGGCTTGCACAAAGCCCTAAAACGAGTTGTTTAAAATTGAAACATAATATTACTATATCAGCTTTTCAGAATCTATTTTACCAATAAGCACAGCAAACGGTTTAATGAAATATATTGTAAACAAATCTTTTTAGGGATACGGACAATATTACTGACGACTCTGACCACGAGATAACACTAAAGAAAAGACTATACATTCAAGGAATACGAAATCATTCCACAGCCTCGGACGTGATGCTCCTTGAGCCAAAACCTTGCGTTACGATTTTCCTCTCAATACAAAATTATATACATACAATTATAATATATATGTACATATTTTAAAGATACCTTTTCTGAAATATTAACAGAACATCCCAAGTGAGGAAGTCGAGTTATATTCGTTAATGATGTATCGATCGATAATGTTCAAACAACAATAACAATTTAGACGTGATCTGCATATATAAACTCGTATTATATAGAGTTTCTATTACAATCAGGATTTTATTATACTTAAACGTAAGGTCAGTCGAGTTCTTTATTGTAATTGACTTAACTTATCACATATTTTGATTATCGTCTCTATAATATTGAGAAATCGGATTATGCTGTATTACTGAAATGTTAATAAAGTATAATTCGACATTTATTAAGAAATAGGTAAACGATATTTTTTGTAAATAAAATGTAAAATGTGTTTTACTTTACTATTTAATATGAAAAGACATCAAAATGTGAAATACAGTGATTAATATTATCCAGAAGAAAACAAAGGAAGTTCCATATTCTAATTTCTGGTCTTGACTTCATTCACGAAAAAAAAACATCAAATATTAGATTTGTAAAACTTTTATAATTAAGTATATTTGTAATCTGCAATAATGTTTTAGCGATTTAACCGGCCATTAACGCTAAATATATTGAAGTACTGTTTAGATCACTTTAGTAATATTATCCTAACTCATCGAATTTACTCTTACTTTACTACTTAACTCTTATTGAATTCAGAGAGTTAATTTATTCGTGTCAACATTCGAACAAGTGGGAATATTGAATCAATATAGTCTAAATTTAAATCGATACAAAATGATTTTTAATTTACAAAATTGCACACACAAACATAATTAATGATTTCAATGATTGATTATAATAGATTTTTTTTATATAAATCAAACACCTGTCCTTCGATTACAATTATCACTATATGTAAATTGACATTGTCATGATTTCAAAATACCTCACTTTTAAAGATAACATTAATCGATATTTTTATTAATCATTTATAAGTAGAAGTACATAATATCGGTAAGTCAAGGTTAATGTATATCAAATCCTGCTTGGAAAATTATATGAACCCAATTGTTTTATATGCATTGCGTTAAAATCAAAATTATGAAAATTATCAACGAATATTTTATTAATTTTGGCCACAAATATACTACACTCATTGTATAGCAAAATAAACAGGCTAACGAAACATCTACCTATTTTAAAAGACTAATATATAACTACATAGAAAATAGAGTTGAAGATGACGATGAACAATGACATTATACTGGCAGATTTCGACTACAGCGATCTTTCGTCTAGCCGAACTGTGCTAATCTAACACAGCGAAGTGCACACATATATGTGCGCAAACACCGTCTTATTCCGTCACTCTCATAATGGGATGGGATGTCATATCTGACATGGGATGACACTTCCAAAATGAGTTTAGTTGCAGATCCGACGCCTTCACTAACAGCATCCACAATCCGAGCTTCTACTGAGAATTTCTCAACAGAAACATCTAATAAAATGTTATTGGCTCAACCCGGAGTTTGAACCCAGGGCCTCGGAATTTGCGGCCATATAATCTAGCTTATACTATACCAACATAAAGTAATTTTTTTTATATAGAATAGGTTATGTCACTTGTGCCTGTAATTAAACTGGCTCATTCACCCTTCAAACCGGAACACAACAATACCAAGTACTGCTGTTTTGCGGTAGAATATCTGATAAGTGAGTGGTATCTACCCAGACGAGCTTGGACAAAGCCCTACCACCAGTAAATATATATTTAAGGAAGTATTAATATTTTTAACATTTCAATTACATTATTTTTCATCATTATAATTATATTCAAACTAGACCAAGTAGAAGAAGTCAAGGCACGTGCCCTATTAAAGTAATAAATCTAATACACAAGCGTTTTGTAACAACGCAACTAAACGATAAAGAGACAATGGAGAGTCTTTGTACTATACGTATCTTTGTTTAATATGCTTACTTTGTCATTTCTGTACTTTGCTTCTACCTTCTACCAAAACACTTTGTTAAGGACTCGTGAGTCATAACACCCAACGGGCGTTGTTTTTAAAAAAAGAGACACAGACAGCTCAGAACAATACACTGCTAATTACGTATTGTCATATGATTTTAATATAGTATTTTTATATATTGTATATTCAATTTATACATTTATTTCATGTAGTTTACTACATCTATATTTTTAAGACAATGAACTATACAACTACGTACTTACTTATCGTACGCATTATAATAAAGTGTTTGAACTTATAAATAAGAATTTCAACAACACTCATATCCTCACACATGAATATTTTGTAATCAGCATGCGTTAAGCGTACGCGCAGTGAAAGCGAAGTTAACAACATTTTAATTAAGAATCAATGATTTTGGTATATTTAATAATATTTCGCTAAGATGCTTTAATTTTTAATTTAAATTACCATTATGCCAATTTGATCAATTCTTTATGTAAATAAATAAACAATGACCTTCAAATGAATTCCTGAAAACAACACTAGCGTGCCAAACCTTCGACGCAAAGAGAAACATATCATTATTGGCAAACTAAAAATAAGGTTAGGTACTATAAAAATGTTAAAATAATCTTCTTTCTTTCATTGAGACTCTTTAATATTAATGTATTTAATATATAATGCTTTATGCCATTCACTTTAATTTCATTAATTTATATTAATTATATTTATTTGTTTGATAATTAGTTACGATATATATGTAATATGAATCAATGTAATCAAATATGCGAAGTGTATCCGATTTTGCACAAATATACTTCAAGTTGTTTTAGTAAGTTTAAAGCAATCATATTATATCATAACATGTATAATCGATCTTCGACCGTACCTAGTCCTGCTACCCACCAAGGCTGTAGCCAGAAAAATCATACGTGTTCGATAATTTATAGTTTCGTTTTCAAATAATTGATTAAACAAGCTATGCAAGTGTGGTCTTAGTGTATTTTGAAATAAACTCGTAAAACTAGAATTAAGATAGAGAAAGAAGAAGAAAATATATACATAGCAAAATTTCATGTTTTACCCGCGCGTTCCTTACACGCTTATTTCTATGCTTTTTCTATCTACAAAGATTAAGCAATATGCTATTTTATTTTTATTTTAATTCTCTAAAATTTTCAACTATTCTAAAGAATATGGTATAGTTCTTTTAGCTACAATATTATGATAATTAATACAAACAGCTGTCAATTGTTTTTCCATAGTCCTCTTTTCTCAAAAACGCCGCAGCGACTTTTTTAAGAATAGAATACATGTTTGAAGTATGGGTGGCATGCGCCAGGAGATGTGGTTTTTCAAAGAAAGAAAACTTAGTATGTAAAAATAAATGTGTTTTACAAACAAACTCTAATGGAGCCCTACATTATAAAATAAGTAAATATAATTAGTTATCTAATGTTTGTCCAATAACCTATAGCATACAACACTACTTTAGCAAAAATACATACAATATTTTATTTTTAATTTTGAACTCGATTGACCAACCAAACATTTACAAACATAAGTATAAAGCAGATATTTAAGATATTATAAAAATACAAATGTTATTTTTAATGATATATAGGAGAGTTTTAATATTAAAACATTATCTATTAAGATGACATTATCTATTTTTGTAACCTAATACTTTTAAAGTAAGCAACAATTTTGAAAGCCTGAATTAAGCAAAAGTATCATATTTTATTTATTAACAGATAGCACTGAATCGACTATATTTATATTTGAATTAAAAATATTACTACAGGTATTTTTAAATAAACAAATGATATGCATAGTATGAACATAGTAATAAAAAAACAGTTGCAATTGTACATACCTGACTCCAGCCCATGTTATGGAAATCCATGATAACGACAGTTCCTCGAACTTGGGATTCTGGCTCTAGCATGGCCGCCTCGTGGATCAAGTAGAACAGCTTAAACAACTGGTCTGCGGACACTTTCTTTGGGTCCCATGTACCTAAAAAAATAGTTAGCTTAACAAATAACCGTATGAGAACGTATCATAATTATTAAATTATACAATATAGACTTATAAAAATTATGTTTTCGTATAGTTATTAATTTTTTGCATGCATAAATATTTAAAATCTCTAAAATATTTGATTTCCTATTCAACATTTGTCAACTTTGTTGTAAATTATAGTAATAATATTCACACACATTAAAGTAGGTGGTATATAACTGAATAGATCATTAATGTTAATATTTCTCTGTATATATTTATTATCAAATAAAATAATATCCGCTTGCTGCATGCTAGGATTATTTTTATCGCTATGTTATGCTCTGTGGAGATTTATCAATTAACTTAAAGAGAATCATTATACTCTATGAGTGATAGTATAGATATAAAATGAATTATACTACAAATGTAATTATTATATTTTATCCAAAGGTTTTCGTCAGATTATCTTCTGATTTATATATTTCTATTTAATTGAAGGCTATGTCAAACTCCAAGTAATATCTTTACTCCTACCTCCAACGCTGACAATTAGAACTCTCCTCCCCTTATCGTCGCGGCCCTTCATGACATTCACGACTTTGTGCTCAAGAAAAGATTCCTTTACGTGTTCAGGTAACAGGCCATCCAAAAGACATGCATTTTCACGTTTGAACTCAGCCACTCGTCTCATCTAAAATTTAATAACATAATTTAAAACGGACTTTACTGTGAAGTAATATAACATTCTTAATTTCATATGCAATTTTGTAATATGGGTTCAGTCAGATATTATTATTATGTAATTATTTTTTTATTCTAACTTAAATATATTTTTACGACAAAGGTAAGGTAGATCACATAATGTCTACTAATACATTTTTAGCATAAATCTGTCATAATAAAACATAGTTTATAATCTAAATTAAATAAAAATCATGTTTGCCCTTCAGAATAATCCTTTTCTTTTTCGCGTGTCTACTTAATTGCTATGTGATTGCAATCAAAATAGCCTCATTCGACGTCCTAAGATTACACCCAAAATTGTTCTGCCATTATTGTAATATTGCATAAATAAATTGAAACGTGTTTATAAGTTTTGATAATTGTAATAACAGCGATACCTCAACAACAATATGTATAATGTATATACTATGTCGAACTAATAACTTCTTTGCCAAAAACCGAAATTCGATAAGTTATTTTTTTTAATTTTACGCTTATGTTATTTTTAGAACATTATTCGAACAAGAATCGACAATTGATATGAAGTCTATAATGTGATGTTGTTATAAGATTGTTATCATAATAAAGGAACCGTTTACATTGCTGAACAAAACATAATGTCTGCCATTTCCTTGTTACTTACGATATTATGGAAACTGAGCAATCATGAAAATTTCTTACGATATAATTTATTATATTCAATTTTATCGCACACAAGGGTATTAAGGTAAACGATCAAATTTTCTCTTATTCATGTAACGTATAAGCATTGCTTTAGGAAAATTTATTTTACAAATTTTTAACAAACCTACGTATAAGCTAGCAAATCTTATTCTTCAGTTTATAGTACGTCTAGCTAATAAAAAGTATATTAAACGTTCATGTGTACAACTCAAAAACGTCGTAATTATAATAGCTACTTACAACTATGAATACGAAGCTAATTTTAGTACGTAATCAATAGAATTATATGACAAAACAATTATGTATGTAATAGGTATGCAGCACCAAAAAGAAAAAAAACGAATAATATTACTTTTTCCTTGAAATTTTTGGCGCTACACAAAACAAAAACAACAAAATAAATTTTATAAGTAGGACACTTCGTTTGCTAGATACTCGTATGCTAGTTATTAAGCAAAATATATAAATCTCTAACAATAGGTACTGTTGCGTAGGAATACAAAATGACCTTGAGCATATGCAACTTAAGTTTTATAATAACATTGCTGCCGTATTCAAGACGCAAAGTCTGATCGGCATGAATTACTATGGTTACCCAAGAGACAGGTTAACGTCTGATTGCGAATAAACTAGCAACCAGTGAACACGTACTCTTCCGTGCCTTTTACTAGCCAGTGTGGGGCTTGCTTAATCGTATTCCCGTTAATAATTGTAAGTGTAATTATATTAACACTAGCATCGTTTCTATACATAATAGGTAAATATAATAATTTCAAACAGATGTAGAGATAATAATTAATAATTATGTTAGTAATAATGATATAATTATTATTCAAACAAAATTATTATGAATTTTCATATATACTAAAGAGTCGATTCTGAAGATTTTTTTATCTCTTATATAAATAATAATAAAAAGATAATTAATGTTAGTACAATTAATTATTCATTCATGCAACGCCTTACCGACCTGACTTGAATTTCACCATCAATCTTCGTTATACATAAATAATGTGACGAAATTAAACATTTACTGACTAGCAAAATTTGAACGATCTATAAAAAAATAACTAGTTACAATTTAGTGAATGGATTTAATTTATAACTGTCTGCCTTCGTTAATTTATCGACTTTATAGTATGACTTTTCATACGTTTTTATAACACCGTTTAAAGTAATCTTTACGAAACACTCAAAGCCATGATGATTTAGTCAGTGCATTTACGTTAAGTTCTTTATACTCATAATTTTTATATGCGATATTTTACTTAGAATATATTTAAACTTATACGAACCAAATAAATAGAACATTGGCCATTTTATTCTATTTACAGTTTTTGATAATATAACACATTTAACTAAAATTTAACTATTACATATTCATGTGTGTATGTGATAACATAACTTTTGCAATTTGATTAGATTTATTTTGAATAAAAAATTACAAAAGAAAATTACATATTTATTATTTTTATCATTTAAATATTTTCTTTGTTTTAAATTTCTAATTTATTCGTCTGGATACCGGATCCGAGTTATCAGACAAACCTCGGTCAAATACTATCAGAAAGAGATAAACAACAGATAACATTATAAGTGTACAAAGTGCACTAAACTAATCTTATTTGTTTGTTAAGATTCCTTAATTGGTGCTTATCTGTTGCCTAACACATTTATTGCTGATTAAGGTCGATAGAGGTTGGTTGCACTTTTATTGCTAGGCACTACACATTGCTGTCTAGGTGTGTGACGCGGAACAAATTACAATTAAAAAACTTATTAAATGTAATCTTAAACAAACTAATTCGGACAAATAGGCATATTTTTATTGTATTTTAACTGTGCCAACAAATTATAATTATTATTATTTAGTATTCTAAATTGTATTGTCACCAGCAACAAAAGTAGAAGCAACATATCAGCTCAATTTTGAATACTGGTTTGAAATTTAATTGCAAGATTAAATTCAAATATACTCACAGACAACGTTTGCAAAAATGGTATGAAAAAAATTATTTATGATAGCGTTCTTTATTACAAGTAAATATTTATTGTAGCATAATAGTTTTGTTCTGTTAAAGGAGCTCGTTACGAATGGTCCTACTAATGACTAAGTAGGACCTTGAAGGTAATTTTCTCCAACGATTAATTCAACCGATAGTAGAATATGTATTGCGAATCTTTCGTATGTTCCAACAGCCAATTGTTTAAGTATAAATGCATATTTTAAAAAGTATGTTTTCTATTACAATTAATTAAACAAGATTAATCATTAAACAAGAAGGCAAAATGTTTATTATAATATGTAACATAGATTACATAGACAACAATAGCGATTTACTATCTTTTAAGCATTAAAGATACATGAACTACTGTTTCTTTACAAATTTGTCATTCAAAGACATACTCTGGAAAATAAATGAAAAAGTCATACGTGAATGAGTACAGAGATAAAGTTGACAAGTTGTTATTTATAAACGCTGATGTCACACCAGGGCGATGCTGATAATTTTATCTGCTGCTGATATGCAATGCACTTTGACATTGCCCCATTAGCCTATCTTCGGTCTGTTGTTTCTATCCTGAATGAAACCCGAGTCTTCTAAGTTCAACATTTCGTGCAGAATGCAAATATTTAATTTTTAAACGCCTCAAGTACACATTCATTTAATAATAAAATTTAAAGTCTCAGTTCTTACAATAGTTAGTATTAGTTGTAGTATTAATATAAGCTTTGATTCTCAATTTATATTTATCCAGGTAAAGGTTACATTTCATTTTAATTAATTTAGTCCAAAGTGCCAATTCAACATGGTCGTATTTAATATAAAAAAACTTTAATTTAAATTTCTGTACCTATTGTTGTAAAATTATGTCGAGAGTAAAGTTCGTAGGATGTACAATGGACTGTGTACCGTGTTTGAGTAATGATATCGATATAACTCGCTATGTATAAACACAAAGTCGCTTTAACTGCGCTTTTAACAAAAAATGTAAATTAAAAAATAAGTTACATATTTTAAATAGTTTGAAATTACCCTTAATTATTTTATGTCTATTTTATTTACGATCATAATTATTATATTATTTATTATTATCAATCACGTATAACATGAAATGCGTAAAAAATCAACTGAACTATTGACATTGTTTTGGTGACGATAAACATGCAATCGCAGTAAAATTTGGTTAACGACTTCTAAAGCAGTGTGAGTAAGTAAATGTTAGCAAGATATTAATATGATTTACATTTCCCTCTTTAAAGTGAAATTAAAGTCCGGTTCAGTCATGTCTCTCTCATACCCTATAATATACAAGAAAGTATGAAAGCTCTAACTTTCTATCACATTGAAAAATAATAATTTGCATGTATCCTAAGCTTAGTGGTTATTGTGTATTTACTTTTTTAGTTCTATTAGTCTAATTTTGTTTTTAATACTATATACATACAATATCACATCAAATTTAAATCATACCATTAATATTATTAGTCTGTCTAAAATTAAAAAAATGTTCGAATATGAATACACGAAATATTAAATAAATAAAAAAAAACTATTTACCTACATAGTTTTATGACCGTCTAATCCTAAAGTGGATGGGCCCATCATCACAGTTATTAAATATGCTGAAGATTGTACCAAGTAACTGTAATAATTAACTTGCATATATAATAATATATTAAGTTCGCATCAAACGTCTGAACCAAAAAAGGTATAATTTATAATTAAAATGTGTCGCAATTTATCGTCTGCTCCTCTATAGCCTTATTACATAGCTGTGAAATACATTCTAGTTTTGCAGTTATGTCATATCCAAAATATAAACGATAACGATAGAGGTCTAGGACGGGCCAATCGGATCGTAAACGCTTGTAATTGAAGCGTTGCTCAAACTGTAACGTCATTATTCTTAAGTTACGCAAACTTCTCAGCGTACGGGTTACTTTTACTTATACAGTTTAAGAAATCTATAACTTATTTATAATTATTAATCCATAATTCAATGCTAATTTATTAAATCAACAGGTACTCACCAGTGCCATAGCGCTTTCTGGATACCACTTGCAAGGGCGCAAAAAAATTGTGAGTAACTCATCGTCCTCTCCAAAATATAAGTCTTTATTTTCCTTGAGAAGCTCTTTCAACCTTTCCATGGCTTCCCGAACCCTCTCCGGCGTTTCCCTCAACTCTTTCTCAGCAATCGCCTTAGTCTCCTCTGATAACTCCACATTTCTTTCAATTCTAAATTCATTGGAATTCATCTTGCTGTACCTGTAAAATATAATCATATTAATTTTCATAATAAATTAAGCTAAAAAATTACTTGTGACAATTTTTTTATTTAGTAAAAAGTATATGACAATATGGTTTTATTTGTTTATATAGCTTACACTGTTTTGCATCTTTCACATTTTGTTTATATTTTATATTGTAAAAAACACGCACAAATTAAAACGACAAAGTTACTACTTTTCTATAAGATAACATTAAATAATTATAATTAACACTAATTAATATCACATAAATAACCGATGACAAATACTTCATTTAGAATTTGATGTGACAGTTCTCAATTGATTAGCTGCTACCTTCATTGAGCAACATAATTATATAAAATATAAGTATTAACTTTTAACCAACTTACTGTATCTAAGATAAGTAGTTCAAAGGTTAAAGTACATTGACATCGATTCAAACATATCAGAGGCGCTTTATTGACAAGCCCGAAGTAAACAATTGTTTTGGTAAATTAACATATCGAATCAAGGGTGGACCCTTTGGTGGACCTCAAAACGGCTCCACATTTTTATATAATTATCAATAGTAACGAATGCAATATTATGGTGGGTTCTTTTTTTGTTCACAGAGACAAATAGATTTTAATAGAAAATTAAACTTACAATAAATTTAAAATATATATACCAGCCTTTTTAAGTTTAGTGATTAAATCATATTTTGCATAAAAATAATCCTACTAATTTATCGTTTCTTTATATTTAATACAATATTTATTTGAAATATAAATAATTGATATTTATTATTACTTATGAATACTGTTCACGTTGTATTCGCTTTTATAAATACTCACGTCAAACCATCAGGCTATTATGAATGTACCTATTAGTATTATTTAATATGGCATTGTCTACATAATATAAGTAATTTTATTTTAAATTATTACATAATAAACAGCTGTAATAGTTTCAAGCGTATATTAAATCTGAATTGAAATCCGGACCAATAAGGGTGTTTTTAGGGTTCCGCAGAAATGTAACTGAGAACTAATTGCGTGCGACTAACGAATACTTATCCATCTACCAGATTGGCTGTCAATAAATTTTCGCTATGATAAGCTTTTCAGGCAAAGCATTCATGTCTTATAGGCATTTTGAGAATATATTGCAATATATTTATGAATAATTACATATTTTTAAATATTTATATGCATATTATACAAAAAAAACATTTCTCGATTTATTGGCAGTTTATAAAATAAAATATTGTATAATTATGTATATTTCGTTGGCTCAAAAACATTGTCTGTACGCCTTCAGTATCTCTCAAAATAGTTTTAGATTCGCAAAAGTAAGGTCCTTCTTATTTTAATAAAATTCAATAAATATTACAGTTATTCAAGTAGAATACGGATTTTTACGGACGTTAACTTGTCTCGGTAATCACGGGATGATTGGGTGAAAATAAAGATTAGGGGTTGACCGTCTACTTTCTAAGCAAAATTTCGGAAAATCATTTTTTACTGTGACGCTGTATATTATAAAATGAAGATCTTCTTTCAATGTTAATCTTATAGTTTAACCTGTTCGTTGACATAATCAGTACCTAAGTCAGAGCGAGGCGTTTTGTAGAAAGAAAGAATTAGAGTGTAGAACGTTGACGTTGAAGTATTCGAAAAAGGATTCATAAATTCGAATTATAATAATTCCATGGATATGCATTCCTAAAGTCAAACATATTTTACAATCTAAGAATTTACAATTACGTTACTGATTTATCATAATTATTAACGATAATATATTTAATGAATTTATTGATATGCGGATTACAATTACTATGCGAATACATAAAAGGAAAGTTGCATAATGAATAACTAAACGAAACATCATCAAAATGTCTTTAGATGAATGACTACTGACTTCCGACTTCCTGAATTAAATGGCTTTAATTTTATTTTATATGTTGTACAATATTACAAGCTTTTCAATATTCATGATTGGGATAATATTTAGTTCGTTCAAGTAACAGACTCATATCAGATAGGATTTTGTTGGAGTTTGCCCGCATCCTATGTAGGTGCTTGATTGTTTTTCAGGATTCACACAAAATCTATTAATTCTATTGATCGAATCTACCGAATGAAAACCTAAAAACTTTTAAATAAAATTCCCTGTAAAAATCTTCGGCAGATATTTACAATTTTTTTTAATTATCTGTAATAAATTATCAATATCTTTACTTCAATTTGCTTAAGAAACAGTATTCAGTACTTTCCAGGACACAGATCGCTTGACACTGATTGTATTATAATATTTATTTATAAAAAAAATTAGTAAGCTGCTGAGTTTCTTGTTGATTCTTCTTGGTAGAATCTAAATTCCAAACCAGTGGTAAATTTCGATTGATTCATACCATTTCTAATATTTACAAAATAACTAAAGAGGCAACGACCATGTATTTCTAAGAACTTTATGCGGACTGTATCCATACGACACTTAATAATTAACTATATAACAGCTATAAATTACTTAAAAATTGTTGTAAAACGGTAAATTTGTAAATTATATTTTTATATACCAAGTATAATATATATTGACTTACATCATTAATGTCTCTGTTATGATCATCATGAATTTAGTTTTTCAACACCTCACATATAGTATATTTTTTATTATTTGTCGTACCTATTTTACACATTTATTACTATATTTTTCTTTTCATAATAATTGTACAATTATTTATAATTCTTACCAGTTATATCCAAGTAATAACAAAAGTGTCGATTTTAATAAATGTGTAAGTTGTATAAACAAAGAATATTCTTATAAATATTTAAATACACCTTGCATAGCAGAAATAATAAAATACAAATTAACAAATCAAACACAACACGATCGAAACTGGAAAACCTACGCTCCAGTTTGTTCACAAAATTATAAGGTTGCGGAATATTGTAAAAAAAAACACACACACTAACCTCACTCGCGCAGTGGAAACTCGCGCGCCGATGATAATAACAAAGAGGCGGGAAAACGATCGTGCTGCGTGAGAAAGAACACAGCGAGTGTGCGCGCGCGCAGCTCGGCTGTGGTTATATAGACATGTGATAACGCAGCCGCTTTGTGCCTCCGAGAGCTGATGATGTCTCTTTGTACAAAAAGGTCGGTAGGGGCGGAAATTGAGATAAGAAATAAAAACAAAACAAATCATTCTTAAATAAAATCAAATGAAACTTTTGAATCAACAACTTCGTTTTTGAATATTAATTGAATAAATAATTTACAGTCATAAATATTTATAAGAAAACAAACACAAATTTATAGTAAACTCAACAAAAAAAATAAAAAACGGAAACTCGAGGATGAATAAATGAACTAATTTTTTTTTTATCTTTTTAACCTACTATTTTTTTGTAAAGCCTAGTAACATTCATACTTCAATATCTTTTTCAATAACTAGTTTTCACACGTGGCTTCGCCTGCGTTTTAATATCAAAGTTCAATATCAAATTTTATCACAATCGGTTCAGTGGTTTAACTTTGAAAGCGTAAGAGACAGATAGATAGTCACCTACTTTTATATACGAAAATCGTGCAAGTTTATGCAAAGTGATTTACGTTACACATTTTTACGCACAGCGTATCCAACTTGAGTATTAAAACACATGTAATTAATTAGTGGTACCTACCTAATTAATTATTTAAAGTGTAAAGTTACAACTTCTTTAGGTACGATATTATCATTCTAGTACGACGCTGTGTTGTTCTATATGCATAGTCCAACTGCATGATAATTTAGTAAATAATATCAAACAAATAAAACCGAGATAACTCAGTCGTTAGAACAACTAAATTTTAACCGAATATTGTGCCGAGCTAACACCACTAAATTTTCGTATGCTTAATTGATGTTTAGAATTCATCTCGTGCCAGGCACGTGAAGGAAATCATCGTGCAAAAACCTGCATTTGTGTCATGTGAAAATCTCCTACATGTAACAACAAGCAATCCGCAAAAAAAATATATCAATATTTTTTTTAGAAGTCTAGAGAAAAGGTTAAAAGGAGTTTGTCTCTGTTATATTTCACATTTTCGGCAATGTGAACTTATTACTTGGTACATCAATTCTTTCTAAAATTTATGACACGCTCATGAACATATAAATAGTTTCTGAGAATTTATAAATTAAAAATAAGAAAATGTATTCTTATGACATATTAATATCGACGGCAAGAATTACGTTATATACCTTTTTCACGCAATGGATTCCTTCAAAAGATACCCGGCTCCTTTATGTGGGGACCGAGTTATGTGTGATTTTTACCCACTAAAACCACTGCGATGGCCGCCCTCGGCGCGGATCGGAGAGGCTGCGGGTTCGTGTTGATATAACGCATCCGCGGACCCTTCTGTGTTATGCTCCGCTCGTGACTCGGCGGAGCTCTCCTTAGTGAGCGAAGGTTATCTCGCTCCCCCACAGACCTCGCTAGTGCGTAAGGCAGCGCGAGGCCATCCCGGCTACCGTCCTCCACAGGGCCGTCTGAAATACGGACACGTAAGGACCTCTCGCATTCACAGCCACTAAAATTTGTATAACCAGTATGTGGGACTTCATAACTCTTACATATTATTTTTCCCTGCTTAGGTAAGTTTAACAATAATAACTTGTTCTTAATGTATATTGTGGTATCTTCATTTAACAAATCTAAAAAATAAACCATAAATGTAATGTAAGTTAAAATATATATTTTTTTTTGTTTTTTTTTTTTTGCTGCTTTCTATAATGTACATTTTTTTAATAGATTTTAATAATGCAAACGGTTTTAAATATCATCACATTGGGCCGAATGTAATTGAAATCAATGTAAGAAAATAATTTTATAATAAGCTACTTCTGTCCACTCCACTTGTAATCGGATCCAATGGGAATGAAAAATGGTTAAAAATAAAACAAAGTAGTTTAATATACAATTATAAAAATATATTAATTGTTTGTATCATCCATTTCATCAATTCTACTTATTGACGAATCATCCAATTCAGCGACAGACGTACTGACGCCGTCTCCGTCTGACCCCGAATCGTCTGCACTGCTAGCATCCTATAATGGAAAATAATTACGATATAAAGTGAAAAGTTAAGGTATAATATAAATTTCTTTCATTGTAAAATTAAACTATTTAGGTTGCCAAGCCTATAAACATTAGCGCTGTAAGAAATATTAACCATTCCTTACATTGCGAAACCTTAGGAACTAAGATGTTATGTCCCTTGTGTTTGGAGCTAGACCGACTCTAATAAGCCGTGGCAGGCTTATTAGAGCCAGTCCAGGTACCAAGTGAAATTTCAGCCTGTCTTCTTCGCGGGAGGAATGTCTACAACATTTCTTTTTATTTAGTTATTTCCGTTATCAGAGCTCACAATAGTGTAACTTCGATTAAAACCTTACATCAAACTTGAGGTCGGCCTTGTGCGTTGCGAGCAAGGTCTGCTTAACATAACGGAAGATGTGGTCTCGACAGAGCTGGTCGGTGTCTGGCGGCAGCCAGCCGCGGCGCTCGTGGCATAGGTAGCCGGCCGGCGGCTCTCGCGCCATCAGCTCCTGCACCTCGGGCAATTGCACGTCGCAGTACTGCAAAAATGCATAAACACAAATATACTCTTATACAACCTGTCCTAATATAATCAGAGGTGTATTTATTGTGCGATACTATCGAAATAAATACACATATTAATATATAATAAACATGAATATTGTCGGTCTATCTGTCTGTAATCCTTCAGTGTGGAATCATAAAATGTAATTGTTTTATTTGTATTTACCTGATAATAAATCTGACGTTGAGATGGAACCATTCCCGGTCGGAAGTAGACGGCTCCTTCATATACAATGTCCTCCACAGAGAGTTCATCTGTTGCACTTTTCTTAAAATTACGAATACGGTCCGTTTTTTTACAATGTACGACTTGATCACGAGTCATCACCATAGCGTGTACTCCAGCTAAAATAAAATTATACACTATATGTTTTAACATAGTATGACATACAAGTATAAAGTACAAGTGACTGACAATTGACACAGCCGAGATGGCCCAGTGGTAAGAAGGTAATTTGTGTTTAAAATTCGTCTCGTGCTTAACAGTGAAGGAAAACATCGTGAGGAAACCTGCATGTGTCTAATTTCATTGAAATTCTGCCACATGTGTATTCTACCAATCCGCATTGGAGCAGCGTGGTAGAATAAGCTCCAAACCTTCTCATCAAAAAAAAATGAGAAGAGGAGGCCTTTAGCTCAGCAGTGGGACATTCACAGGCTGTTACTGTACTGTAATGCTTAGTTGCAGAAAGGGAACGGAAAATAATTCACAGAAAAAACAAAATACCTAATTTTATTCTCTGAATTTAGCAATGTGTTTACACTTCTTTTTATGCTGGGCATCTTTAGATAAAAATTAGTACAACCTGGATAACAATTACCTGCATGTCTCATCCTAAAATCTAAAGTCTGATACACCCTCGCCCCTGCATCCTTTCTAGGATCATAGCCAAATCTGACCCACATCATCCTCCATGGTCCCTCTCGCATATACAGAGCTAGGCAAGGCAGAATTATTTTCAAAGAGGACATTTTTATTTTTGTGTGATATTTAACAAGGTTTAATGACCATATTGGTCTTTCCTCAAAGTGCTGAAAATTAAAAATTAAATTAATTATTGTACAATGCTAAATTTAAATTAAGTAATAATTGGAACTAAACTAATAAATGTAGTAAAAATACTTATATCATATAAATAGCTTTTGTAGTATTTTATTTTTTAATAAAGCAAATACACCTTTTTTGAAATACCTTTTGAACAATTTTAAACTCATTTTCCAATTGTGGATATATGGTTAGCCTAGTTGTTTTCTGTTTTAAATAATACTCATTAGGTTCAGAGGGCAAGTTGTCTGTTAAATTAAATGTGTATCGTGCTATTGGCAATCCTCTATCAACTCTAGACTTATGAACCTCATCTTTTGTAGTATTTTCACTTTCTTCTTTAACAAGATCTTTTGTGCTATACCTTTTATCTGTATAACAGTAACTTATTGGTTTATCAGATCTTGTAAAATTAAATGGAGTGATAAATGATGGAGCCGGTTGTCTAAAATATACATTACACATATATTACTATGTTAATTGTTAAAATTATAATAATAGCTATGTTACCAAAGTACTGACAATAATGTTTCAAAGTTATCAACACCCGAAGGAAGAATTTGTTCCAATATACATTCCGGTTTGTTTGTTCCTGAGGATGTTGTATTTATAGGCAAATACTGGAAGTCACACATAGCTGAAAAAGTTGTAAAACAGTCATAAGTTTAAAAGAAAATACAATTTAATTGACTTGAAAAATCTAAGGTAAGTAGCACATACATTCGAATTTATTTAATTTTTTAACCGATCCAACAATTGCTGTTGACAAAACCTCTCTTTTAACTTCATCGCCTGTCCTTATTTTCTTCACCTTTACTTTTAAAAGTACTCCAGTAGCTGGTTTTGCATCAGAATATATTTTTTTCATGTAAGGATTATCTGGATGGAAACACATACCTAATCGTTTTTTATTCGCCTGTGAATACACCTTAAAATAAAAGATACTTCAGAGATTATTTGTTCCTTATTGAATTATAAGTCTTAACAATATTCTTGTTTTAGTAAAAATCCAAGAGACCTGTGAAATAGCTTTTGTGCCTCCTAAGCACTGAATGGCTTTCTCGTCATTTTTAACAATTGCAGGAAATAAAACACAAAATAAGTCTCGATGTAGATTTTCAATATTTTCCATTATATATTCTTTGATTTAACTTCAATATTAAAATCACTTGCAATCTAAAATTATAGATTTTTTTTTCTTGTTTTTCTGGCGTTATGAACTTTATTATTTTAATAACATTATCATAACCTAAAATAAATTAAAGAATCAACATGTCAATGTTTCGCAATTGACATTTCACACTTAAGATTGACACATGACTGTCGAAACCTGACACAATATTTTGTTTTTAACGAAGTAATAGAATAATATGATTTTATTGTTTCGTTGTACATTTTTATATCTATTTGATTAAAAAAAATCTCTTAAAACAACATAGCAACATTACGTTGACCAAGAAATATCTTAGCACAAATAGTCATTTTACTGGTAGTAGGGCATTGTGCAAGCTCGTCTGGGTAGATACCACCCATTCATCAGATATTCTACCGCAAAACAGCAATACTCGGTATTGTTGTGTTCCGGTTTGAAGGGTGAGTGAGCCAGTGTAATTACAGGCACAAGGGACATAACATCTTAGTTCCCAAGGTTGGTGGCGCATTAGCGAAGTCAATTCTATGTAGTGAATGCTGGGGTCCCCCAGGGATCTGTGCTATCTCCCACACTCTTTCTTTTGCATATCAATGATATGCTCTCTCTTGGGAACATACATTGCTATGCAGACGATAGTACAGTGCACGGTGGATACCACGAAAGAGCAGTGGCTGGGCGAGCGGAAACTGAGGAGAGGCGGGAGAATCTTGTCATTGAACACGATAGGACATTAGAGCTCATCGCCAAGTGGGGTTCTGATAATCTTGTTGAGTTTAATGCCAAGAAAACACAGGTATGCGCTCTCACAGCGAAAAAGTTACCTTTTTACCCTCATCCCTCCCTCTGTGGCACACCGCTGATGATACAAAGCAAAATCGCCATGCTGGGGGCAGACGTTCGCTGCGACCTTAGTCCAGCTTCACGGAAACTCGGAGTTCTGAACAAGGTGCGGCGTTTTTTCACGCCACAACAACTGTGCCTGTTATACAAAACACAGGTACGGTCTTGCGTTGAATATTGCTCGCACCTTTGGGATGACTCCGCTAAGTACCTACTGGAGGCCTTGGACCGTTTGCAGCGAGGTGCAGTACGCATTATTGGCGACGTAAAGGTCACAAACACCCTTGAACCTTTACAATTGCGTCGCGAGATAGCAGCACTGAGCCCTTTCTATCGACTGTATCACGGCGAGTGCTCTGAGGAATTATTCTCTCTAATTCCTGCTTCCCCCTTCCTTCTTAAGTCCACGCGAGCTGGTTCTCGATGTCACCGCCTAACTGTGACATCAATTCCATCGCGCACAAAGAAATTTGGCAACTCCTTTCTTTGTCGCACTAACAAAAATGGAATTCCTTACCAGCTCACATGTTCCCCTCCTCTTACAACCCGGATTCCTTCAAACGAGGCGTGAAGAGGCTAGTACAGAACATTCTTCCCTACTGTACTGGCCGTCGTCGCGTTTGGACTCTACTACCACTTACCATCAGGTGGAGTAGAGTCATTTGCCATCCCCGCGCTTATAAAAAAAAGCAATGGTTAACATTTCTTACAATGCCAATGTCTATGGGTGTTAGTGACCACTTACCATCAGGTGGCCCATATGCTCGTCCGCCTACCTATACTATAGCAAAAAGCCTTGTTTTGTAAATTTTTCGCATAAAAAAAATCCTATTTAAGTAATATATTTTTATTACATGTATACTTCATATTCTTAATGTAAAAATTACTGTCAGCTTGTTAGGCTTTCACAGGTAAACAACTATTTTGATGAACTTCCGTATGAAGCAAACAATTGGATTCCCTTTTTAAAATTATCAATAAAGGATATATCTCATTCACTGATTTACGAAGTACATGAAAACACATAAAAATCGTGAACTTACAATTTACATAACATATATATTTTTCAATCAATTCAATGCGAAACATGCCAATCAGCGTATTTTTTATTTAGAACCAAATACGGACTACGTCGATCAGCGTAAAACGTAATATCTTTGTAACTTCACGTAATAAGGCTTATGAACCCTTTATTTAAAATATCCATATAAATATATACACAAATCGACCATATCATAGTGTCATTGTTACGTGAAATTAGATGCAAGTGCGGAAAACATTCCCAGTAAATAATTTATTGAAGACACAATTGTAGCAAACATATTTCTAATTTACTCACTGACTGGCCTTTTGTTTCTCCAAAAAGATTTTTCTATAATAGGAACAGATGAAACCTTATTGGAATCCATACCAGTTTCAGTAACATTGTCCAAACTATCTCCTAAAACTATATTATCTATTTCAGATCTTTCATCAAAAGTAAAATTTTGATTATCTTTTGTCCATTTCTGAAATAAAGACAACAATTAAATGTATTATCAATGCATAATCATATTCAACCCAATTAAGAATATTATCCCATCTCATTCTTGCATTTAATTCCAAGACTATAAATTTCAATATAATAACTGTTTGTATAATTCAATATATACTTATGGTATGATAATATAAATACAGAATAATTTATGGTAAAGGTCTAATATTAAAATATTAGAAATCTTAAAACAGAAAAAAATTAATAAGCTTGTTTAGAACGCTATCATTACATTTTGTCTATAAAAGCTTCTGATGTTTTTATACGAGTGAATTGTTGAAGTTAAGAATAATATTCAATATTTGTATCAATTACCTTACCATGTTACTTGAAGCAAGGTCTGAACTAAACGAATCAACACCTTGAGTATTAGATTTAAATAAATATTCCATTAGGAACTGGTTTTATTTGCGGTGAAAATTAAATAGAAAATTGAATTCTTGATTATCTTTGCAACTTAGTTATTGTTGTTTCTTTATTTTTTTTATGTATTTTTTTGTAACGTTCAAACTTGAAAGTAGTAGGTACCTAACAATTTTACCATAACTTCAGTCTACTCATCTACTGTCTAATTGACATTGACACATAATTTCTGACTTTTCTATTACATTACATCTAGTAATAATTTTCTGCGCATGTGGGGTAGCAAGGGAATATAATATTTAACTATTAATTTATTGGCAATTTTAGATTATAGTCAGAAGCAAATGTATTTTTCTTAAAGCACCTAACAGCTAACACATCCTGGGTTACGTATTATTTCTTTTGCAAAATTATAAACTACGATCCCGAGAAAAAACCATTTTAGTATAAATAACCAGATATATTTCAATTTACATATTGGCTTTTCGAAATAAATAGGTACATAGCTATAGCCTATTCCAACCACAAGAGGAGTAAACCCAAAAAAACTACTTTGACATCGAATTGACGCGATATCATTGGTCGAGATCTTGAAAAATCTATGATGTTCACTATGGATCTCGAAAAAAATGTCGTTATTATATATTCGATATTTTCTATCCGCGAAGTTTTAATCGGAACTTCGAAAGTTAAATCAATGTGGTTATAACTAACTAGTTAAGTAACTTAACTGTGGAATAGTGTTATATTATAAATAAAGTTAAATTAATCAAGAACTGTTTGTAGTGCATAATACAGCAGAACAATAAGCAAATCGCATGCAATATGTAAATCTAAAATTTGTTTATTTTTACTCCTTCTCCGATTGGAATAGAGTATAGATGATTGAGTACAATAATATTATTGTACTCTATGGTTTTTTAATCCAATGAATATAGCATAACAATGATATAACATGTAAAAAAGTAGATAAGCACTAACAAGCACAAGTTGAAGACTATAATAAAAACAACTTAATTCAATAACTACAAGTACTTGGAAGTATTATTTAACAATCAACAATCAGGACTACTGAAAACATACTATTGCTTCATTAATAGCTTGATTCACTCATTGTTCATGTCACTGTATTGTAGAACTAAATGTAGACAACATAAACACATTTCTTTTAAGATTACAGAATAATTATAGACAGTTGTGCAATAATTTACATTTTATGTACACTAAGCATATGTGACAAACGCTACTTGTTTTGTACTAGTTTAAATATGCACTAGTTACAACTTACATCTCTCACAAGACTTGGCAATGTAGTGTTATAAAATGAATAAATAAACAAATCATTGAAAATGTTTTATATTTTCTAAAGTTATGTTACAATTATAGTTAGAGGAACATCAATGCATGAGAATCTGCATCTGTGCTAGTTGGCTGTAAGTGTCTCCAGGCATTCTGTAGGCTATGTTGCCAGCAAATGTGTTGAGAACTTCTGCTTGTTCTCTTAACCACTCAAGTTGCTGAAAGAAATATAATATTTTAAAATCACTTAAAACAGCCTGTTGCTAAAACAGAAAGGTAAAAAAATAGACCTAAAACTATCGTTATCTGTATCAAGTCTGTTATGGTGGAGTACCTTATTAGCCGTATGTGCGGGGAGCGTAGACTGCGCGGCGCGCAACTTTTGCCGTTGCGCGATGAGAATGTGACACAGCGCCCGTAGCAGCGCGGGCAACGCGCGTAGCAGCTCCCCGCGCGCACTGCGTGCGCCGCACACGCGTGCCTCCACCTCGCTCGCGCTCAGCGGGACCAGCTCGCACGACCGCACCGTCTGCGCGGCAATCAACGAGACCATTATTCGATGTTGTCATAGAATAGCAATAACAAATCCATTAATGAATCTAACCTCGAGCGCCCCCTCGTAGTTCTCGCTGTGGAACTGATCGAAGAAGGTCATGAGTTTGCAGAGTTTGGTGTAGGCCTCGAGCAGCGCGGCGGGCGGCGGCGTCACGTCGGGCGCGCGCAGGCGGCGCGACACGCGCTCGGCCAGCGCCGCCAGCCGCGCGCGCAGCCCGCCCGCGTCGCCGCCGCTGTTCACCACTTGCGCCAGCAGCACGCAGAACAGTTCCAGAACTTTTTCCAAATTCTATGATACATTCATGAGAAACGTTAAAGGCGCAGTTAGGTGAAAAACTTTTAACATTAAACTTATGCATATAAACCAATGTACAAACACGTTGAAATGTTAAAAAAATATATAATGTCGGCTGAAACGATAGTCTTAAAGACATAATATCCTTTCTTACCCCGGCGATGTCATAGACCATGATAGCATCTTCAAAAAGACCTTTGTTAACGAGCTGCTCGGCTAAGTTCAATGCGATGACCTGCAGAAAAAACGCAATTATCGTCTAATTTTGTCACATATCGATATATCTAACAAAATATTCTTATTTTTTTCTAATTTCTCACCTTACTGTCTATATGAGGATTGTTGAACTGGTCCAGTAAACCCGAGCTTCGCATACCAGTCATGTTGTCCATCACACCGAATAATAGATCGTAGTCGCGACTCTCCAGCGCCAGATCAGTGCAGCAACACATGAATAAGTTCTTGCCACTGGGATCTTTTAGATTTCTGAGAAGTTTGAAAACATTGATGAAGCATTATTAGTTTTGGCTACTAATTCACATACGAAAGGAAAACAAAAGTTAGTAAATCAAATAATAATAACGTTTATTAATAAAAATATTAAACAACCATTACAAATAAAAACGACTCAGCCTGCTTTATTATTAGATCGATTTTTAAACCACGTCAGAAAATAATAAAACGAATGGTGAAGTTTATTTATACAACATTTCACAAGACGGTATAGTCTAATATCATATCAATATTATCAATTAATTTACCTTAAAAAGAAGTAATAATGCAATGCATCCGATGGGTCGGACAGTTCGAATTTCCTCACATACAGGAGTATAAGTCTTGCCAAGTTCAACCGCCGGAGGGGAATTGGATCATCCGTGTCCACTGATACTGAAATGGCAACGAGACAATATTATTAACAGCAAAATTTATAAATTTTAAACATAACTGCATAAAAAACAAATAAAAAGTTGTATTATTAATTAGGTGTTTCAACTGAAAACAACATTACTTACAACAGTACCCTTGACAACGTTTATGCAAAAAAACTTACGCTCTTAAAACGTGAAAGTGTAACAAACAAAAAAAAAACATTTTACGCATTTATAACATTTAACATTAGTAAGGATAGCAGTTGAGTACTAACATATTTCTTCTTTACATGTTGTTTAAATAGATAAATGATTAATGTTTATTACAAAAACTTACACAAAGGTGCTTGGACATTACGTGGCGTGCCCAGCATGTACACGTCGTGAAGTGCTAATGCCATATGGACACCATGGACTTGATATCTGAAATGTAATCATATTTTGAAAAAAAAAAACATTTTCAGACACGCTCTTATTTTATCCCATTACACGCATAAATAATTTCTCAATCTATTACACTATTTTTAATTAGCCGCCAACCACAAACAACTCAAGAAATACTTTTGTACCTTGGTATCCTCGACAGAAATTCTATTGCAGGTTCAAACTGGCCAGTCAGAGTCAGAACTTGGAAGTACACGAGAGGTTTCTCATACGCGTGATAATGTGTTTCACCTGAAACATTTTGGTATCAATAACTTGTAATTCAATCGAATTCCTAATATATTAAGTACATTTCACATCCATCAGTTTCAAATAAGCAGTATTAAGTTTTAATGGTCTTAATTTATGTTTATAGCTCATCTAATGCTCAATGGTTTCAGAAAACATCTTAAAAAAACCTGTATGTTTCAGATGATATTCTGCCTCTTGTGTATCCAACAACTTTTTTTTTTATAGTATAAGAAGACGGTCGAGCATATGGGCCACATGATGGTAAGTGGTCACCAACGTTCATAGACATTGGCATTGTAAGAAATGTTAACCATCGCTTAGATCACCAATGCGCCACCAACCTTGGGAACTAAGATGTTATGTCCCTTGTGCCTGTAATTACACTGGCTCACTCACCCTTCAAACCGGAACAAAACAATACCAAGTACTGCTACCAAGTACTTGCGGTAGAATATCTGATGAGTGGGTGGTACCTACCCAGACGAGCTTGCGCAAAGCTCTACCACCAGTAACTTGCACAGGATTCTTATACATTGCGTATTAGCTCTCCAAAGAGAAAGTGGTTTTTCCTTCTGCTCATCAGCGGGGGATTAACAGGATTTTATCAAAGTTATATACTACTGTACTTTATGATAATAAACATTTTATTAAATTTCACCATTTTTTGCTATTTATTATTTATTTATTTATTTCAATGTACTACTTGTAATTCAAATACATACCGTAATCTTCTAATATCATTTTTTGTAAGTCTGAATATGAAAATGATTCAGATTCGTTGTTCGAACGTGATTTTATTACAGACAATTTAAGCCAAAGATAGTCGTCAGCGGTCCGTGCCACTTCCGAATGTTCGTCACTTACGTCACAACATCCAATTACACAATAAACCTGAAAATTATTGTTATTATTTAAAAAATAAATTAAATATACCTTAAAACTTGAGTACTAGTTAAAATTCATAATAAAAATAATGAACTATTAAGAATATCAGAACTTATTTGTTCTTAAAATACTTACAGCTCTTTTGTATGGGTCAGTAGAATTACGAACTTGAATTCTATATTGGAAATTTATTGCAGTTTGTAATTTATCACTCAGTGCCTTCTCAGGATCTCTGACGTGTTCTTCCAATGCAGCAATAAATTCTTCATGATCTCGACTAGAAAATATTATTAATTGAGAAATCTATTTAAATAAGTATATAAGAATAACAATTATTAAAAATAACAAATGGCTATAATTCTGTACCCAGCTTTTCTCAAACAGTGCAAGGCCGCAGTAGCATCACCACTTCTTAAGCAATAATAGACCATTGGCCACAATGGACGGTCCTCAATCACACCGTCTGTTAGGCCTTGTGTATTCTGTCCTTGTAAGCGAAGACCAACAAATCCTCGTACCAGTGGAAATGTTCCAGGTTCGCCACCCCGCATGGCCGCTGCAGGGTTAGCGCGTACTACGTCGCTCATATACTGCTTATATCTAAAATTTTACATATTTTTTAATAAAAATAAATCTATCAAAACTTAATATCATCTAGATGAATAATTTATCCATAAGTTTAAATTATTACATATTTTGACAATTATGTGACTAGGCAATCAATCAATCACTATAGACTTTTTTAACAAAATGATAATGATAAATAAATTTGTTCTTATTCATTGCAGTTCCTCTATTTTCAGTACTTTGATTTAATACAAAATATGTATTTTTTTTTTTTTGGACATTTTTCGCACACGGCCATCTGATCCCAAATTAAGCTTGTACAAAGCTTGTGCTATGGAAACCAGACAACTGATATACTACTTATCTTTTGTAAATACATACTTATATAGAAAATTACACCCAGACTCAGGACAAACAGACATGTTCGTGCACACAAATGTCTGTCCTGGGTGGGAATCGAACCCACAACCTTCGGCGTGAAAAGGCAAGTATCTACTAACCACCCCAACCAGCTCGTCGAATTATATTATGCTATATATATTATAATGTATTATTTATTTATTACTAATGATTAACAACAATAATTTTTAGTTGATCTTTTATGCTTCATAGTTGTTTGACTATCCAATAATCATTTCACACATTTTATGAACACGGATGGAGATACAAATCAAAATCGCTATGCTAGGGGTTGACGTTCGGTGCAACGTCAATCCAAGGCATCACATCAAGGCTGTTATAAAAACAGCCTCACGGAAACTCGGAGTTCTGAATAAGGTGTGGCGTTTTTCACAACACAACAACTGTGACTGTTGTACAAAATACAGGTACGGCCTTTGGGATTGCTCCGCTAAGTACCTACTCAAGGCCTTAGATTGGTTGCTTTATGGATGACATAAAGGTCACAAACACCCTTGACCTTTACAATTATGTCGAGAGAGAGACTGGCTGAGCGCTTTCTATCAACTGTATCACGGCAAGTGCTCTGAGGAATTATTCTCTCTAATTCCTGCTTTCCCTTTCTTTCACAAGTCTGGATCTCTATGTCCCGACTAACTGCGACATCTATTCCATCGCACACAAAGAAATATGGCAACTCCTTTCTTTATTGTTCTTCCAAAAAATTAAATTCATTACAAACTCACATTTTGCCCTTCTTTTATAATCTGGGTTCCAAGTGAGGTGTTAAGATTCATCTTGCGGGCCGGCAAGGCGGGGTTGGCTAGTGCAGAACATTCTACCTGACTGTACTGGCCATTGTCATGTTTGGACTCTACTACCACTTACTGTCAGGTGGAGTAGAATCATTTGCCTTCCCAGCAAATATAAAAAATAAATAAAAAATAAACTTTTTTTTTTTCAATATCATACCTTTTCTCCAAATACTTCTTCCCTTGAGTAATCAGACACTGTTGAATCGTGGAATTTCCTCTAGCTTTAAGGGGATCTTCATCTCTAACAAGGGCAGGTATATTAGCCATTGTTTTTATTATCTCCCACATTTCCTTCACCTTCTACAATAAACACAAATTATGCACATGAAAACTCAGTGAAGCTTGCTTAGGTTTGAGCATAATAGACAATATCAATCTCATATTAGTATAACCTATTACAATACTTACAGGATCATTGAACTCTTCCGCAACTTGTGAGAATTTTTGATGTAAAGCAGTTCTAGACTTTGCACCTTGAAACACTAGTTTATTATATTGCTGTACTTGTCTAGCATAAGCAGCCTCAACACTGTCCAGCATGGATTGACCAAACTTCTTTGGTGTATCTGCAATACTGGGAGGGTCTGGAGTCCGCTTCAAATCAAGCCAGTTCTGAGATGGTCCTATCATAGCATTCATTAGCTTAATTTTTTCTTTGGTCCATTCAGATAACATATGTTCCCATTTTTGATCTTCAGTGGTTTGTAGAGACTGTAGGTTTCACAATAAAATCATGCTTTAGAATGCTTAGATCAAGAGACTGAATAATGATTGAAAGAATAAATATGAATAAATCAAGACTTACATTTTTGTTAACTTCATCAATAAGCGACAATATAGCATTTTCCCTTTCATTTTTAAGAAAACTTTCTATATCTGAATCTGCTATAGGTTGCAATGGTTCAAAAGTTCTTTTTGAAGATAATGTTTCCAATTTTTGTGATATTTGTTGTAAATCAATGCCTTTGGAACCAAACAAGAGGTGTCTGAAATCAGATAAGATTTGTAACAATCTTAAATTAAAAAGTAGAATTTTATTTGATATTAAATATTCAGCTTAAACTTAAAATAATTTGAAAAGTGGAGTGAATATATTGTATACTATATAATGGCATGATAACTCACGCCTGAATGTCGTTTGCTCCTGATTGAATTACTCTGGAATACAACTCATGTGACGCTTCTAATACTTGTCCTAGGGACCGTTCCACTCTTGGCAATTCTTCATTGCCCTCGATTTCCGTTGTTAATTGTTCTGCCTGCTGTAGAAGTTTACTAAAGTCATCGTCAGCCATAGCTCTAAGGTTATGACCTATGCAACAACAAGTTTTGGAAAATGTAATAATTGATTAAATAAAATAATTTGAAAACTTTTTTGTATCTGATTCAATTTATTGAGACCCTCATTCCCAATTTTAAATTATAACTCGTTTTGTTTGTGAAACGCGCCGAATAACCGAATTGTTGTTCGATTTTGACAAGTAAATGTTTTTTTTTTTTCTTTTCTGGCATATGAAAAAGTCGCTGCGGATACGAGACAAGTAACTGACAGTATTTGTAAAATTCTTTTGATATGAAATGAAGTGCAAACACATGGCACCATACAGCCTTAATAATAAAATTCAGTCACACGAACATGACAAATATAACTACATAAAGTTTGTTAAAAAAATTAGCTTTCCGAACAGTTAAAAAAAACACTAAATTATTTACAAATATCATATAAACAAACCATTGTTTTTTATTATAGAATGCATCTAAATGATAATTATATTGATAATATCGATAAATAACTTTCGCCCACGTGCTGGAAGGGGGGGGGGGGGGATTAGGTATATAAAATTAGCTAACGTCTTTCCTTGGGGTTCAAAGTTGCTTTAGCATATTTCTTTAAAATCGATCAGTGGTTTAGCCGTAAAAGTGTAACAGATAGACATACAGAGTTATTTTCCATTTATCATAGAAATTATAATTATTGTTTTTACATTTGATTTATGATCCTCATATATATTTTTTTTATTTTTACGTTTGCCACAAAAAGATTCCCATTACAAAAAAATAATTGCTTAAATTTGATGCCAATGTGATAATAATCGAATTATATTAAAAATTTTTTAGCAATACACAAATTTAACAAATAAAACAAGTCACATATTTTAATTATATAAAATGTAATCATGAAAGATAATCATACCAAAGCCGGAGTTGCCAGGCAAATAATATATAAATTCTATATTAGAAAATTATAATTGAGATACATATTTAAAAAAGTTTTTTATTTAAACTTTTTCGGTCCAAATATAAGATCAGCGTCTGGAGCTCCTTTAGGATGTTGGTATTTTTGTCTAACATGCTGTCCCCTATTAGGATTGCCACTACCACCAGACCCTCCTCCACTTTCAGCACTATACTCTTCTTCTTCTTGTCTTTCCGATATATTTAAAGTTAGACTGAAAAAAATATGTTTTTATTAGGTTTTTACATGAAATATTAAGCATTCAAGATTTAAAATGTTTATAAACTCTATCGATTTACGCAGCGAACGTGAGTAAAACTCCCAGTTGGTATGATTTTTTCCGACAACTTCAACAATGATCGTCATATTTCACCCAATTTACACAAAACATTCATGAATTATACACCAAAACTGAGGAAAGTTTTGTTGAATCTTCATCCATTGCTTAAAATTGGATGAGAATATGTTCGGTAGTTATAAAGTTTATCGCGTACAAAAAGACAGATAGAAGCAATGGAGGACTTTGTTTCATAATATCTAGTGATTAATATTCTAACCGTTTCACTCTTTCCATTTCTTGTTTGTCAGCTAGGGCTTGTTGTTGTAGATTGCTGGCCAGTTCAGGTGGAGCATTAAAGGATTTATATTGTGGTTTGGTTCCCTTTCTAACCATTAAAACAAATTCCACTCCTTCTTTTCCTTGCTAAAATAATTAAAGAAGTAAATATACTAAAAACAAAATAAGTAAGTAATCTAAATATTTCATTAAAAAAATATACATGGATTTTTATGAATTTGTTAACAATAAAACATCTACAAATAAATTTCGTATTTAAATCAATGTTTATCACATACTTTTTATTACTAATTAAATATTTTGAGCTTAATAATAAAAAATATTGATAAATTACTTAATAAATATACATATTCATAAATATATAGCTTAGTCGCATACCAATAATTGTTCATATGTTTTTTTCGTCGTTTGTCGACATGTCATTGGTACTGCAATATCTCTTTGTTGTGGTCTACTCTCGCGTTGTCTTTCAGCAATATTTTCCATTACCATCTTTTCAAATGCAGATTCGAATTCCACATCTTCAACCTAAATTTAAAGAAAACATTGTTATTTATATAAAATAACTAACTAATCATTTTATTTATGTGAATTATGTAACATACAGGTTTAGGCGTTGGTCGTCGTGGTTCAATAGCCATTTCATCAGTTTGAATGTCATTTTCATCGTTACCGGTATTTTCTGTAACAGGGTCTTCATCAGAACTTTCTTCATGCATTGTCGGATTATCAGTTTCGTCATCTGTCTCTATAATAGTATTTAGGCCATCAGCGGCACTATCTTCTCCTTGATCATCATTATCATACTGCTCCTCTTCACCTAATTCTGGATACAATGTCAATCTAATTTCTTCAATAGCATCTTTGCATTGTTGCCAATCATCGAATAAGGTTAATTTTGGCCTTAAATTAGTCAGACATTCTTGGTAAATATATTTGACATATATAGGAAATTTATTCTCCTCAGTCCAATAAGGATCGGAGCATTTGAACCAATAATAGTTTTGGAAAAAAACTAAAAAGTAATCTAATCTTTTCTTGCTCGATCCACTGTTGAAATATGCACCACAAGTTTCTAGCAGAGCACAGACCAGTCTTATCCTGAACACATTATCTGAAGGGTCTAATGACGAAACAGTGCTATGGTCATTACTTACACCGAAGGTAATAAACGAGTACAGAACTGTAAATACATCTCGTGAATCTAACAATTTGTAGTTATACAGTTCTCCAAGGTATCTTACTGTAGCAATTCTTCTTTGATTATATCTGGGGTGAGGATCCTCCATTGTCACACGAATTTCTTCTAATATCGTGTCCACCACAGCAGGTGCTACAGCTTCTTGCCATGCAGCTAATTCAGCAGTTAAACGAGCTAATGCTCTTCTAGCACTTGCCCTTACCCTCCATCCACCAGCTAAATGCTGTATTGCTATAGATGAAACTTCAGGATCATCCCAATTTAATTTTCGCATCAATCTTAGAATTTTTTCTTCATTACTCTTTTGTAAGTCCTCATGAAGAATTTTTCTAATAAATTGATGCATAGGGGGCTCTTCTTCTTTAGGTTGTGCTGGCGCTTCGGGAGGGCAAACATAATAAAATGCGTTTTCTATTTGGGTAACATACCGTGAGTCTAGAGCTGAAACAATCTAGAGACATTGTATGAGATAAATATTTTATGTAACGTAAAAGTTTACTAAAACATTTCAACAATAATAGTAAATTTACCTTTTTTCTCATCATTTGTTGTAAATATATCATGGTCCTTTGGTGGGTATCAGGGTTGCAGTACAAGTATCTACCGCAGGTTTCTAATAAATTGCACGCCATTTCAATATGATGGTGCTTAAAATCATGTAATAAAACTTTTAGGCAGTACAATGCTTCTATTTTTGAATATAAACTAAATTTTACGAGTTCGCCAATAAATCTGACCACTTTAATCTGAAAATAAAATAAAACTTTCAATTTTCTATTAACTTTATACTTATTATTATGTTATTATTATTCATCATGGTTAGATTAAAATATGTTACTAATGCTTCATTTTAAATAAAGAGAAGTAAATTGGTTAACATAAATAGTAACTTTAAACAAGATACCCTTCTTTTTTTATCTTTTACTATTAAAATTCTCGACTAACCTTTGATTCAATATTTATTTGGTCTTTCTTTCGTACATGATACCTAAAATCTTGTTTTAACATTTGGCAAAGGTCTACACATACGTCTGGCAGAACTGGATATAATATAGCAGCAAATCGTGAATAAAATGGCAGCAGATCTAATCTTGTTCTAGGTACACTAAACAAAACTCTAGTCAATTTTTTTCTATTATTTTTTGTGTTAAGATTCAAAACAAAATCAACAGCTGCATTGTCTATTAATTCTCTATTTATACAGTTCGGTAGTTCATTCAAAAATGCGTCAAGTGCATACCTAAAAATAGTAAATAATTAATTACACATCTTAGTATAATAAATGTATTAAATTATTAAGTAAATGTTTATTATTGTACAAACTTGTTAGACACGTTGGTCGGTTGTGTTTCTTCCTGTTCCACGTCGGCTACAACTGGTGGCTCTTCGCCATCACTAAGTTCATCTTCCTTTAAATCTTCATCAAGCATTTCTTCAGTCACAGTTTCAGTTTTACTTTTAACAGCCTGAAAAATAAGTGTAAAGTATCAGGGGGAATGTGTTTACAATAGATACATAAGTTATGTTCAAAATGTTTAAATGAATACTTTATGACAAACTAAAGTTGCCTTATTACTGAAACTAAAAATTAAAAAATGTTATTAAAGTTCTATATCAATTGAAATAACAGTTTTTTAGTAAATCTAGAAAAAACAAACAAACAAAACATATGTCTTCATAATATTATATGTATAAGGCAAATTATCTCATGCAAATATGTAAATGAATTTGTAGTTAATATTTTGATAAAAACTATACCTCTTTCATTTGATAATTAGGCATGAAAACCTTAAGGTCAGGAAGACTTGTATAAAATGTTCTAGTATCTTCATCCTGCCAAGGATCAGTGCCAGCTTGCATAATAATTTCTTCATTGCCTCCAATAGTCACAGTTCCCTGCGTCTCAATCACAATTAGTGAAAGTGTAGGGGGCTCTCCTGCCTCTCCTAATTCCTCTCCTAACACTTCAGCAAAGTTCTGTGCACCAGTTAACAATTTGTCATATGTTGCCTGTAATTTAAGAAAAAAAATATATTGTAATAGCAATATTATTTATATTATAGTTTTGATATTTTAATTATTAACACATAAAAAAGTAGACCAAATATAATTAAATATAATATTAATATTATCAATTGTAAACATTGACGAAAAATTTATTTGATTACAAGGAACAACAACTATAAACAACAATTATACAATGAAAAATGGTGTTTCAGTAAGTACTAATATAAACTAATTGAAAAACACTTAAAATATATATAATATCTTATATAAAATCTTAGTTCCCAAGGTTGGTGGCGCATTGGCTATGGTAAGTGATGGTTGACATTTCTTACAATGCCAAAGTCTAAGGGTGTTTGGTGACTACTTACCATCAGGTGGCCCATATGCTCGTCCGCCTTCCTATTCTATATATATATATAAATATAAGTAATGATATATTAACCTGATGTTGCTCTAACTGATCTTTTCTTTCTTGTGATAGTTCACCTCTTGTATGTAGAGTTCTTTGATTAGCGGCATGTAGAGCTTGTAACTGAGACCTTTCAGCTAAGAGATGCTTCGTAAGAGACAGAAAATAATCCTTGAGAAGAGACCTAACAGCTGTCTGTTTTTCAGCTGGTAAAAAAGTATTTCTTGGGATTGCTAAATTGTATTTCTGAAAAAGTATTAATAATGTTTATATATAAATTTTTAAAGATTATTTGATGTAAAAATAAAATAATTCAAACCTCTCCTATATCTTTAATCTTCTTAGGAATAAGTCCAGCATAATCTTCACCACAATGTTTACAAAATGATAATAATATGGGAATATTATTATGGTCTTCTTTATCCATGTTAATTAAGACTGTTAAAACATTGCCCAGGAGCGGCAAGCCCATTTTATTAGTAAATATACCAACAGCAATTAATTCAGCATAGAATCTTAAGTCAACACGTAATTTTGATGAATTTGTTATTTTATCTGTTGCTTTAAATGTTAAAATCTTTTGCCAATTTTCAAAAAAGAAAGTAGAAAATTCAGAATATGTTTGGTGCACAACTGAACAAAGATTAATAGCAGCAGGAATATCTGACATTTTAAGTTTCGCTTCCGCAATTGCTGCAGCCACTTCAGATATATACTTAGTAAGATTCAGAGCACCTAAATCTTTCAAAAGTATATCTACTTGTGTTGCACTAAATGACTTTAGCTTTTTAACAAAGGTCGTATTTTTCTTTAACCCAGAATCTAATTTAGAAAAATAGTTGTCTGGCGGTCTTACACAATTTAAATTTTGATTTCGCAATTCTGACTTCTGTTTTATTCTAGATTCTAGGTTAGATACGTATTCACTTAGCGCTAGTTTATCACTCTCTTCAGTATCCTCCGGAATCGTATTGTCTGCTGGAGGATCTTCATTGTTATCTACTTGCTTTTCTTGTGTAGTCATCGTTACTGATTCATTGAAGGCATATACTGTTAAGCAGCACTGTAGCCGATATTTAAGTGGAAATAAACATTCGGAAATTAATCTAATATTCACATCAAAATAGAAACTTGTGTTTCAAATGTCAGTCATTTGTCAAATCATTGATGTCAAGTTAGAGCATAAAATTAGGCATAGACCATAAAATAAGTAGGGAAGCCGATAAAATATTAAAATCAAGATTACGTTAGAAATGATTTAGACAGAGATAGAATTATTAAATCTTTTGTCCCTTATCGCGTAACCAGTTTTGGTGTTTGTTTCGCTACCCAAGTAGCGAAATAAACTTGACAGTTGGTGCGTTCATTATGTTTTTTGCTGAATTTTCGCTTATTTTTATGTTAGAAAACGATTCTAATCCAGTGAAAAGGCCGAGAAACAATCCTTATATCATATCGAAGGTTATACAATGGTGCATCGTCGTATTATTTCATGTTAAAGCGATAGCAAAAAGAAAATTGCTGTCGTGTATTTTCACGCTGTACGACTACCGTAACCGTAACCATAACAGCCTGTGAATGTCCCACTGCTGGGCTAAAGGCCTCCTCTCCTCTTTTTGAGGAGAAGGTTTGGAGCTTATTCCACCACGCTGCTCCAATGCGGGTTGGTAGAATTCACATGTGGCAGAACTTTAGTGAAATTAGACACATGCAGGTTTCCTCACGATGTTTTCCTTCACCGTAAAGCACGAGATGAATTATAATCACAAATTAAGCACATGAAAATTCAGTGGTGCTTGCCCGGGTTTGAACCCACGATCATCGGTTAAGATTCACGCGTTCTTACCACAGGGCCTATTACTGTACTGTACACTGTACACTGTACGACTATTTTGTCCCTAAATATAGTTTCTCAATGACGTTTATTTATGCCATAGTATGACGGAACCTTATATTGCATTAAGATCCTGAAGATAATAGGATTTTCCAGTTTTTGTCATTCATAACCTATAATTATTTATCACGTAAGCGCGTCAGCTAAAAAAATCCCGATTTTTGATAAAAAATATCGAATAAAACAAAAAAATACGGAGTCCAATAATAACCTAAATTGCTTCGTTATATGTAAATATGTTATTTCAATTTATTTGTTCTCCTATTTATAATTTCCTAACGACAACATTATTTAATATTCTTCATGAATTTATAATATTATTAATAATTTAATTGAGTGTTTTAGATTTCAACATCTGAGGAGAATGCTAATCCAGTACCATATAAAGATGCTAAAGAACTATTGATAACGGAAACAAAAACAAACAATGCAAAGGTTTTTGGATGAAGTAGGAAAACAAATCAATATTTAATTAAAAACTGTATAATAAATATTAAAAAGTAAAATTTAATAACTTCATTTTGTTAAAAAATTTAATTAAATCCTGAAAATTATTTATCTCCCAAAACAGGGATTGCAGTTACTATGGCAATATTATACGCACGCATTGACAATCTGAAATCTGAATCTATCTTGTTAGCAGTTAAAAACATGAATTCATGATTTCGTATGTCTCAAACCAACATGTGTGGAATATTTTGTGAGATCCGAAATTGTAATCAAACCCTTAAAGTGTGTTATATTTTTTTACTAATTGTGTATCTAGACAGTTTTTTTATTTATTTTTAATAATAATTATATGTTATTCTAATTTAAGGATGAACAAATTTTAAAACGGTTGGAAAATAGAGGGCCAGACTGTACCCATTCAATTGATGTTGTAGTTAACAATGATATAAGTATTCACTTTTTTGGTACTGTACTCTGGATGCAAGGTTCTGCACCCACAAAACAGCCCATTGAAAACGATATTGGTATACTTTTATTCAATGGTGACATATTTTATCATAATTGGTCAAATGATCCAAGCCTAAGTGACACTCAAATTTTACTAGACAAATTAAGTAATGTAGGTACACTTATGTTGTTTCGTTGAATATATATGAAATAAATATATTTGTTATCAATTTATTTTTAAAAGCATAAGCTAATCAAACTATATGTATTTCAGTGTTCTTCTTCTGAGGAAATTATTTCAACTATTAAGTCATTTAAGGGTCCATTCAGTTTAATCTATTTTAATAAGCAAACACAGATATTATATTTTTCAAGAGATAGAATTGGACGTAACTCATTACTATTTCATAAAGCTGATGGTTCATATATTATTAGTAGTGTGCTGGGTATGTATGTTGTGATGGTTTTATTAAGAAATTAATCTTTCAAAATAATATATATTTAATTGAGAGCGGTTCAGTTCACATTGCTTTACTATCTATAAGTTAAACAATTTTAACTGAACGTTACAAAATTTCATAAATAATTATAGAAAGTTTAGTCCAGAATGAATAAATTACAAAAACAATTTCACACTTTAGACAACAAAAGTTATATGCAATTGAATTTTAAATCCAATTAAAATTTTACAAAAAATATATACATTCATGGATTAATATATGTTTAACAAGCTTTCTTTTCAGGTAGAAAATATCCTTGCATTGAGATAGCAGCTGCCTATATATATGAGCTCAATTTACATAAAAACATGTTGAATTTGTATTCATGGGAGACCAGTGTTCAAGTTTTTAGTACTTATCAAGTTAATGATTGGTTAAAATTAGCTCAAAAACAACAAAGTTTACTAGATGAGGAACTTATTGTTGATTTGGAAGATACATTTGATTTAAATGATGAGGTACATATTGTTATCATTATGAGTATACATATACATGCATAGTGTTGGTTGAGTGCTTGTCACACATTAACTACATAACTAATTAGTAGTACCTATATTAATTAAAGGAATATTATAATTTTATACATACACTTATACCAAGAATAGTTAAAATGTACATGTCCATATGTGCATAATATTTTGCAATTGAATTTACACAATAAATATAATACACTAAAGATTTACATATTTTTTAATTTAATTCAATAATAAAAATTATGATATTTCAGGATGATATTATAAAAGTAATAGAAGAAATCACTCATAATGAAAAAAACAAATTATTCATTTTGGAAAAACTCTTGTTGAACGATACTATATTAAAAACTGTAACAGATATATCTGCATTGCTAGAAAAAAGTGTGAAAGTTAGGATTGATACACAACCAAATAAATGTAAAAATTGTATAAAAAGTGAAATGTCATGTCTGCATTGTACAACTGGAATACTTTTTTCTGGTGGCTTGGATTGCACTATTCTATCATTAATTGCTGATAAATATGTGCCAAAAGATCAACCTATTGACCTTATAAATGTGGCATTTGAGACAAAAAATAATGATTCTTATGATGTACCAGATAGAATAACTGGCCGACAATCATTCGATGAATTAAAGAGAATTTGTAGTTCAAGGTAGTATTTTTTAATTGTTATATTTTTTTTTTAAAAACATAAAATCAATGATGAAATAATTATCATATCTCTATGTAAATGAAGAACAAATATTTATTTATCAGAATGTGGATCTTTCGGGAAGTAAATGTGCCAAAGGAGAAATTAGAGAAATATCAAGCTTCAATAATTGGCGATCTTGTATATCCAAGGCGTACCATATTAGATGAAAGTCTTGGTTCAGCTCTGTGGTTTGCAGCTCTCGGTGATGATGAATTGGATGTATCACCGTGTAGGGTAATTTTATAAAATAATTTAATATTAATATGTTGTACTTTGCTTGTGTTAATATTTTTATTTTTAGATCTTGCTACTTGGATCTGGTGCTGATGAACTATTTGGTGGTTATATGAGACATAGGCAATCTTTGAAACGTCGTGGTTGGTTAGGTTTATCACAGGAATTGTTAAAAGACTGGAAAAGAATATCATTTAGAAATCTTGCCAGAGATAACAGGGTAATATGTGATCATGGCAGACAACCACGAATGCCATATTTAGATGAAGACCTTGTTAATTATGTATTGAAATTAAAACCTTGGCTTAAGTAAGCACATATAAAAAATTATATTGAATTCAAACTACTACTACATAGTTCAGTTTATAATTTGCTTATTATTATTTCAGATGCTTTCCAAGTGATAATTTAGAATGTGGACTTGGAGACAAGCTCATGTTGAGACTTATTTCACTACATCTAGGACTTAAAAATTCAGTCACTCTGCCTAAACGGGCTCTGCAGTTTGGCTCAAGAATAGCTAATAAAAAAGAAAAGGGCAGTGATCTGTCCAAAACATTTATCTGAATAAAATATTATTCTATTTTCGTATTTTCTTGGAATCAAATTTTGCATTATGATCATCACACAGCTTCGTCTACGATGCCATTCAATTGAAATAAGCCGAGATGGCCCAGTGGTAAGAACGCGTGAATCTTAACCGATGATCGTGGGTTCAAACCCAAGCAAGGGCCACTGAATTTTCATGTGCTTAATTTGTGATTATAATTGCCTCGTGCTTTACGGTGAAGAAAAACATCGTGTGTCTAATGTGTCATGTCATGTATGTTATGTCTACATGTGTCTAATTTCACTAAAATTCTGCCACATGTGTATTCCACCAACCCGCACTGGAGCAGCGTGGTGGAATAAGCTCCAAACCTTCTAAAAAAAAGAGAGGAGGCCTTTAGCCCTGCAATGGGACAATCACAGGCTGTTACGGCTACGGCCATTAAATTGAATAGGGTAGAAATAAAGAACTCGGATTACCTGCTTTATTTGCTAAAAAACTATAACATTACAAATATATTAAATTAATAAAACTGGTTTGCCTCTTAGATGACATAGTTTAAGTCGAGTAAAATTTTCGACATATCAATGTTAGACAATTATCTCAAAGTAATAGTTATTATAAATTTTGTATTAACATATAAACAAATTGAGGTTTTACTTAATTTTATGAAAGATATGATTAATTTTTTTTTTTTAATAAAGTGTATCAAATATATTTAATATCGATTTTTTTTTTATTTATTCCAAGACGGTTTCTCTGGTAATATTTATCTGTTTATTTTTTTGACAAATGTCAGTCCTGACAGATATCATTTGTCATAGACAAATTAAATTGTAACAAACCAAAAGTAACACAATCTAACATATCGAAAATGGCTGCAAGCCGTCGCAAACAAGATGACAAAAACTTAGAAATTTTACGTGAACTTATATCATTAAATGGCAATAAATATTGTCTAGACTGTAATCAAAGAGGGCCTACATATGTGAATACTACGATTGGTTCTTTTGTCTGTTCAAAATGTTCGGGAATGTTGTAAGTATTTTTTCTACGTTATTTGCTGTTTTATGATATCAACAAACAGACCCTGTATTTGTGGTGTTTCAGGCGTGGTCTTACTCCTCCTCATCGTGTGAAATCTATTTCCATGGCTACATTTACGCCAGAAGAAATAGAATTTATAAAAGTGAGAGGTAACGATTATTGCAGACGCGTGTGGTTAGGACTCTACGAGGGTGAAAGTGTAAACTTCACAGATGAACAAAGCGTCAAAGATTTTATGTCTGATAAGTATGAAAAAAAGCGATATTATTTAGAATCTTCACTGAATGCGACGGTCACAAATGGAGGTTCATCTATAAAAAATAAAATTAAGACTAAATCAACAAGTAGTAATATGATAGGAGTAGCCGCTCCTTTGATATCGATCTCACCTCAAGCAAAAACGTCCAACAACAATAATAATGTGGTTAATATTGCAAAAGTCGTAAGCAACATAACACCTGTGAATGAAACCAATCATAAATTGCCGAGGCCTGTGAATAATTTAGCACAACCTTCATTGACGAAAATAGCACATATTCCAGCCACCATTCAAAACCCAGTCCCTGTACCTGAGTAAGGATTTAATACTGTTAATTACAGATTGAATTATTAGTAAATTGGTTGCGTATTATTAAAACAAGCTTATTTACAGTTTTCCTGTAGATTTCTCCACTGCAAACATTTTTAACAGTGCCCAATATAACAGCAGTATGAACAATATGAATAACAACTTCATGGCTCAACCTGTATCTTCAAACACATCTTTCAATGCATTTGGCTCCTCACCCACTTCATCAAGTAAGTTATGTGAAATATTTTGGTTGTATTTATTTGTCTTAATTTATATAAAAAATTTACTTGAGATTTTTTTGTAGATGATCGTTATGCTGCGTTAGCTGATTTAGATTTAGCTTTAAGACAGCAAAATATGAAAAACATGGGTAAGTAAATATTTAGTTTATTACTCCTAAATAAAAAAATCAAGTCAAGGTGTTTATTTAATGTATATATTTTTATATATTGTTAAAATTAATTTCAACATTTTTGTTTTCAGAAGATACCAATAACATAAATAAGAATCCCTTTCAAAGCACAACTACCAATGATCTATTTGGAAATAAAAATCCATTTTTCAATGGAGGCTGGAGCACCACCACGGCCCCAATCCAAGTCAATCCATTCATGGTAAGACCTATAACAATATATAAGTAAAAATTTATCTTTTTTTTTTTGGAAATGTCAATATTTTAGTCATAAATAAAAAAAGTATTTTATTTAATCCTTAAATTACAAATAGTTCATTTAAATTGAGATATTGATTACAAAAACTATTATTATTTTGATAATTTAAATATCATTCATATAATGAATACATGAACAATGAAGTGCTATTTTGATAAACTACAGGAAACATTTCAATATATCTGTATGTGGTATTGCAATGTTTACTTCCTGATTACTAAAACTGTTTTATCTTTCATATAACAGTTCATAGAACTCTTTATTATTTTATTTTAAATACTACACATATTTTGGATTATCCAATGAGTCACTGATGAACATGATTTGTAAGTATGAACTATCTGTATTGAATGAAACTAATTATTTTCTAGCCGGCAAACAATGGGGCATTCGTCAATTCCAAGAATCCTTTCCTCTGATAACATCTACATTACCCGTTTGAGTGAGTCCAGAACAAAGAGAAAATTATTTAACAAAAAGCACAAACAAATCTACAAATATGATGTTGTTTATTTTTAAAATAACAGATTAATATTTAAATATTTACATTTTGACATAGTGTTAATGTGCTTGTATCATTTGTAAACTTAAGTGCCTCAATCTGCCTTAAAATTTGAAACTTAATCAATATATTCTTATATGCTCTTAATATAGAAATTGTGAAAGTATTTAAAACAATGAATGAAATTAAGCATAAAAATGTGTATGTATGGATACTTGTTGTTAAAGTTGCTGGTATGAGCTTTATTATATAAAAATATTATATAGTATTTAATGAATTTAAAGCCTTGGCCGAAATACCTAATTGTTACACATGACAATATGTAATTTTTCTTTTATATATTTGGCAAATAAATGTTATCAGTAGACATTATCAAGATTTCCAAATGTCTATATAGTTTAGGCGTGAATCGGTTTGTGAGTCACTAGAATAGCATACGACGCTACTATGATGTCATGACGTCGTTATAACTTCCTAATATGAATTGTAAGCATTTTCTAATCATGACATTAGTCGCAAATAGCACGATTGCAAATTATCATTGTAATTAATAAGAGGCTAGTATTAATATAACTTTAATTCTTATGTTCTTAAAGCTTTTAATTGCACTATCTATAATATAATTTTTTAATCTGGTAGGAAATTGAAAACGCTTCACATACAAAAGTTTTACTGTATTTGGATTAATTATAATGTCGGCGCAAGTTTAACTAATAGGACGGAAAGTCTGTTAAGATTAATATCTAGTGCATTTCCTGTGATATTTTACAATTTCTGTATTCTTTCGAAAAATAACAGATTTTTTATTATATGTATCAATTTCTTTTGATAGCTTATGATTAGATGTCAATGTGGTGTGTGGTGTGGCATTATAAAAGTTACTTATTTTCATGGAGACGTATTCGGTCATTTATGGAGATGCAGTAATCTATCTACATACAGCGCACAAATCAGTAATTCCGATAGATTAGTTAAAAACTTGCGTTTATTTTAATCTAAATCAAGCTCTCAAACTTCGTGCTTCATCTGTGATTTTATCATTAGTTTTATTTTTGCAAGTATACTAATTGAATAATTCTTTTCAATCAATGCACTTGACTATTTATTTAATGTAATTATTTTTACTTTTTGAGCACTGAGATCTGTTAATTTTTATAAAAGAAGAAAAAATTTAATCAGTATTTTTATTATTATATTCTATCAACCCTTAAATATATATTTTACCTTGAAGCTAAAATTATTTTTGTCAATGTACACTAACAAGAAACTGAGACAACTTGTTAAAAATTATCACAACGTCCTCACCATCGAAGCTTGAATATACTAGTTGTAAATATTGGCATAAGAATTACATACCTAATTTAAAATCTTTAGGACGATCCTACAGTAATTTGCAGTAATTATTGGCGTCAGTCAAATATAAGTTTCATTTGCTGTTAAGTTTGAATAAATAATAGTATACATTTATGTAAACAGTTTATTGTAGCTGAAATATCTGACTATTACATTTTGCATTTAAAGAAAATTATTTGTCACATTTTATATTTACTGTTTTTACGTGAAAACATGGGCGTTGAAAAGTTGTCTGGTGTAACATTGGGACTCGGGAATGGGGTTTTGGGAGTGTCTTGCATTATAGATGTGGAAGCATTCTTGATCGCTTCTGGTAAGTCTTCAGGTAAACTTGTAGTTTGTGAAGAGGTAGATGCAGCTAACCGTTTTTCTGATATTGTTTTTAGTATGTTTTTTCCAGCTTCTTTGGTCTGTAAAAAAATTGTAACATAGCACAGGTTATCCTAAAAAATATGTAATAATGATCCGCCTTAAACAAACAAAACAAACTTAACGCATAACCCGTGGCAATAAAGGAAAGAATTATGATTAATTATGAATTATGATTAATTATTCATAATAATGCTTGCAGTATAAGTACTGCAGTAGTAGTAAGTACTGTAGCTGACCGTGGCCATCTCACTTGTATAATAAAGGTCGCGAACAGATTAAACAGTATTAATCTGTTCGCGCACATAGTAAGGAATAAGTAAGGATAAGCAATAAGTAAGGGATTAATTACTTTAACGACGCCAAAAGAAGTCAATCTCATTACATAATTAATAAGTTGTATACTTTAGTTAGCTTAATAAGTAATAAACAAAAATGTACGTCCATAATAACTTAAGTAGTTTTCGCCGTTTGTAAATATATTTTTTATTGGCATGCGTTATATTTTATGCCATAATCCAATACATTAACGTCTTAATAAAGGACGATATAAAAAAGGACAATTATCTGTCAAATATAAGATGGTCAAATAACTGCCGACATCTAAGTTTCAGATCAATATATTCTCAATTGGGAATAATCAATTGTTTAGTTCTAATATAAGAATAATAAATAATACGAGAAGAACTAATGCACTCACGCATCTCCTTGTTTATAAAAATGTCCGGTCCTTTATCGCTTCGAAGGTTTCACTATAAATATATTTAATCCAGTTCGGATGAATCTAATACCTACTTATTAAAATCAATATTTACGCCCATCCGTAGAGCAAGAGCGAGGTTTCGCGGATCGTACGAGAAATTAGCGATTATTTATTCATACGGTTCACGTAAGTGCAGTATAAAAGGTTAATTGAAAACATACACTTTCATGCTCGAGGCATTTATAAGCATAATGAGAGGCGTGGTCAAGCAGCGAGAACCGAAGATAGTATTGCGCGAGGTAGCGCTGCGCCGCAGGTAACTCTTTGCTGCCGGCGTTGGCGGGCTCCTGACACGCCGCTGTGTACGCCGCCGCCGCACTGTTCGGCATGTTGGACTTCTCGTACAGCCTGAAATGATATGAATATTGTTTATTTAAAACAACAAAACTTAACATTATTTTGAATACCTCCTTTTATTTTTTATTCTGTGGTAAGATATTAAAGTAATCATTTGTTAATTTTTTCTTTTTTAGTTATTCCAGTAAACTAATAAATAAGATATAGCGTAAATTTTATAGTTTATCACAGGGTATAATTGATTTACTTACTTTGCCAATTTGAATAATGCCATGCCTTCAATATCTCCTGTACTGTGAGCTTTATAATAGCATTTAAGGGCATTAGGAATTTTATCCATTTTTTCATAAGCTTCTCCGAGAGACACTAACATTCTAGAATCATCTGGTTTTAGCTGGGCTGCTCTTGAATAGTAATATATACAATAACCGTTTAGACCTAATATTTCATAAGCCTGCCCAAGACCATTCCAAGCTCTATAATCATTTCTATTTACATCTGAAATTTTTTTTTAACAATTGTTGAGTAAAAGAATACAGGATAAATTGAAGTTATAAAATTCCTTATAATTTTAAACAAAGCTTTATTAGAAATTATCAACTGGATTAATCAATAAATTTTAAACTATTCTCACCTATAGCTTGTCTATAACATTGTATTGCTGCATTTGAGTTTTGCAACTCAATGAATTCATGGCCCATAAGAATCCAGGCTGATAAGTACTGGGGATCCAACGATAAGGCCCTTTGAAAATATAAAACTGCTTTTTGATGTTCACTCCTTAGGCTGTAATAATTACCTTAAAAGAGAAAAATACAAGAAAAATAACATATCTACTTACAATTTGAATGCTTAAAATAATATGATTTATAAGAGAATTAATTGAATCTTTGAGCTTACCTATAACACAACATGTCTCAACTCTGTACTTGTCAATAGAAACAGCTTTTTGTGCTAGATTTGCTAATTCCATTCTTTTTTCTTTGAGGTACAAGAGGTGAGAGTATACATCCCAATTATCTAAACGGTAAGGGTCATTTTGGTATAAATCTCTAAATAGTGCTAGTGATGAATCTACATCTGAAATAGAAACGGTAAAATAGGTTTTAATTAAATTCATTGTAGTTAAATTAATGAATTACTTAAGGCAAGGCATCAATACATTTTTTATTTGTTATAATTATTAAGATTAATATCAAATATATAAAAATTAACTTTTTGTTTGTTATAATTTATTGAAATAGTAAATACCTCTTCTATCATGATGTGCAATAGCCATCTGAGCAGTTATGTAAGTACTTTTTTCAAACCCTGCTGCAGCTAGAACCATGTATGCTTCCAGAGCTTGTTCTGATAATTTTAATTCTACAAAAGCATGTGCAGCAAAGAAGTACATCATCCAATGTTTCGGTAATTGTAAAGAATCTAAAGCCTCATATTCATTAGCCAGGCCTGCAAGTTCTACCCATGCTGCCCAAAGTGTTGGTGCAGCAGCTACAGCAGCCTGCAGTACTGTTACTGCTTGACTTCTTAAGTCTAATTTCTTTAAAACTACTCCTTCCAAGTATAATAGGTACCCATCAAGAGAATTACGATTAGCCTGAAAAATGTAAAAATTTTTGTTACAATATATATAGCATTTAATTAAATTTTGATTAACAACATGTATACGAATTTTACTGGCTAAAATATATATTTTAATTTTTATAATATGAATATATTTTCTTTACAATTCTTAACAAATAGAATGAAAGAAAAATATATTCATTTAATGATAAAAATTGATCTTTAAAAATAGTACATCTTTTTCTTCTGAGAGCAGTTAGGAAAAGTAAATAATTTACCTTAAAAAAAGATAACAGATCGAGTAATACTTGAGTTGACTCAGTATTCTCTGATCCTGTATCGGTTGCATTATCAGATCTCTTTTTTTCACTGGACATATATTGTGAATATCTATGCACAAACACACATTTGGGACTAGTGCAGTTTTCAATAAAATGCGCAGCCCTGTCGTATTCTTGGCAATCAAAATAACTTTTCGCTAAGGTATAAGCTTCTTTTTCTTCTGCTATAATTCCGTCGTCAGAAGAATTAGGAATCTCAATATTATGAGAAAGTTTATGATCTTTTAGTGCATAGTTTAATTCTGAGAGCCATTTCACTGTCTGTATTAAGCCACGATCGTTGCATTCCCGAATACCATGTAATATGTCAATCTTAACTTGATTTAAATCTATTTGAATATCACCTTTTGTATTAAGTAAAGGTTGCATGGTTTTTAGCTTTATAGTATATCATATAAACGTTTTTTGTATAAAATAAATTAATCTTATAATATCGAATTACGTGAGTATTATATTTATTATATGACAGTGTAAAAAACATACGCAATTAAATTATTAAGCTTTAAAAATAAGCACCTATCCTATCATCTAACATATATCATATTGACAAGTGACACTCAATTATTTCAATTATGACACAGATAATTAAAACTCGTAGTTAGAGAAACTAATAGATCCAATGAAGATTTCTTTTCACTTACACAAAAGATAACGAAAATAACGTTACAAATGTTTTAGATAGATACAATTATCAAATTTTTAGTCCCTTATTGCGCAACCAATTTTATCGAGGTCGGCTACTCAAGTAGCGAAACAAACTGTGACAGTGGGTTCATTGTGTTAATTGTTAAAATTTTGCTTATATTTGTTTTAGAAAACGATTCTAATCCAGTGAGTAGACAAATAAATTATCTTTATATCACATCGAAGATTATACGATAATGCGTTGTCATGTTATTTCATGTAAAAACGATAGTGAGAAAAAAAATTGGCACTCTGTCTTTTCACGCGCCAGTACGATGTTTTTTTCCTAAATATAGTTTCTCATTGATTGTTATTTATGTCATGGCATGACGAAAAGTTATGTTGCCTTAAAATCCTGAAGATAATAGGGATTTGTCTAATTTTTATCATTCATAACATATAATTATTTATCATGTAAATGATACCAGCGTCAGCTAAAAAATACCCCAATTTTTGATAAAAAAGTTGGCTCGACAATGTAAACAAATAAATACCGAAGCCAATAATAGCCTATAATGCTTCTTTATCTATTAATATAATATTTTCATTTATTCTTTCCCCTATTTGCTATTGAAGAATTATATAATAATATATTTGATTGATGTATGAAGTAATATATCTAGCTAGATCTTTATCTAATGTAATTCAAAAATGTCTTAAATAGTAATTCAGCATGGCAAAATATTTTCACATTTTCATATAATTTTTTTCATGATGATAAAACCATAGATTGGCCTTTATCGACCAAATTAAAATAAAATAGTTTGCTAGATACCAAAATTTTAATTCTCAAATACGTATCACGGCCTCCAAATTTTGATTTATAAAAAATGTTGAAATAAAAGCTAATGGATGAAAGTCTTAAGAACGTAGCTTGCATTCTTTTCTCTAGCGAAACCCTCGCACCATTTAATGATAAAAAGATAGAATCCTTACAGAAAAAGCATCTTTTATCCAGCATCTGTATTTCCAATTACATCTCACCAGACTCACCTCAGAATAGTTGTACAGATTAAAAGATGAAAACACCTATGCTTCCATTATTTCATTCTCAAGCGGTTCTGCTGGTGGCATTGACGGTATTACACCATAACATCTTAAATATCTTATGAGTGCCTCAGCCGGTGAAACATTAGCAAACAAATGTTATAAGTATTATATGTATATATGTTGTAGAAGCCGAGGTAGTTTGTGTAATTTGTTTGTCCGATATAGTCAGTGTGCACGTGCGGCACGGTCAAGTGTTCTCAATACCATTGTATTGTATTCGAAATTTCGAACTCCGCTCGACTGACTCACGATAAGGTATGTAACTGTCAAAGTGTCTTATGTCACTGTTAGTGTTGCCATTAGTCGTACACGAGTCAAAACGAATACTATATTAATTACTTTTATTTATTCTCTAACATATAGTTATGTAAGCACTTTTCTCATAATCATATAAAATATTTTATTAAGATAATCTCGTTTATTTGTTGTTTAGTTGTATTTGTTAAACGTCTGATTTAAAAGGAATATTTGTATTTAAAAGACGGTGTGCAAAATCAGTACTTTTTTAATTTTATCGACGTGGACGGTATTGGAAAATTTTTAGACTAACTTATTTTAGAGCCTGGCAACTCTGGAACAGTGAATTGACATGACAACACTGTTTCGACAATGTCATAATTTATTAAAGTAGTTACGATGGAACTTATTGACAGTTGAGTTTTTAAGTCTGGAGTTGGGTAGCTTGAATAGTCGGATCTACTACAGTATTCAACGTTCCCAACATTGATTCAAATAGGTATTCTTTTTAAATAATATATGTATCACAAGTAAGAGTTATAAAAATAATATACTATAAATGCATTGAATATTTTAAGATAGTGTAATTGATTTGAAACGATACACAGGACTTCTTAGAGTTCTGTTTATCTAGGTACTTTACTGTTTCAACCCGGAAATCATGTAAAACTGTTAGTAAGGAATTTATAAACATTGTAAAATTGTTACAGAGGATCAGTAACTTCCATAGTTTTTGTCAGTTTATCTAAGGATATAATATAAAATTAGGAGAAAATACTAAAAATGTCAGAACAAAATATTGAGCCCTCCAAAATTAATGAAGAGGAGAACAATTACTCTACACCAGCTAATGATCTTAAAAATATGCAAGAAGTAACACAATATGTGAGTATTTAATATTTGTACCAATATTTATTTTTCTTTAGATTCTTAACATCCTGATATATAATGTGCTATATCATTAATTCTAATAAAATCTATTCCCTTTTTTATCATAGGTTCAATCGCTATTGCAAAATATGCAAGACAAATTCCAAAGTATGTCAGATCAAATTATTAACAGAATAGATGAGATGGGATCAAGAGTAGATGAACTGGAGAAAAATGTCACAGATCTTATGACACAAGCTGGTGTAGAAAATGAAAAGTAGTGTTAAGCTTAAATGTAGCTGGACTATCACTATAGATTATAATCACCGATAAATAATTTTGTGCCGAATAATAAATATGAAAGCAATTTATTTATTACCAAGTCATTTTGTAATTAATAATTGGTAAATAAATTTAAACATTAGCATTTCATTTTCATATTGGTTTGTTTCATAAACATCCAGTTGTTTGTAATAAATTGAAACCAATAACAAGTGTAAAGATGAGAATATTAAGTAAGTTTTATAAGTATTTTATTAAATGTAAAGTTAAAATGGTGCAAAGAAATAGATTAATAATTATTAATTTTTATCATGATAGTTGAATAACACTGTATGCCTTAAATTGTAATCAAACCGAGGTTATCATAAATATTGTTTTGATCTAAATATTTTAACATTTTGTATAATATCTGTCTGTGGTTTAAATAGTAATATAATCAAACATTTATGTTTTTAACAATTTTAACACATTCTGGTATAGCAGAGATCTATAGATATAATGTAAAACTTAGCCATTGTATCTAGTGTGATGTCCTTGAAATTGTTAATAATGTTTTGAATATGTTTCAATAGGACGATAAATACCTTTAAAAGATTCCAAAAACAATAATTTTATAAGTAACATCAATGTTTGTTTTGAAGTATAACCAAAGTAAAACATAATTTCAGATCTTCATTAAGATTGAGCTTTAAAATTGATCGAAGCTTGTGTCATACACTGACTGGTACCAAAAGTTACTACAATTTAAAATCAATATGTCGTTCAAGCTTGTGACAGTCACTGTTATATTGATCTGAATGACTGACTGTATTAGCATGCTAAATTATTAGGAAATAGGAAGTACAAAAAGCAATCGATTTTTATATTGTCGTTGGTTACCAAAACTAATAATAATAATTTAAATAAATCACTTTTGCACTGTTGTGGTAATTGTTGAAATGTTTTAATTTTCTACCCCTCTTAGCTGTTATTTAGCACTATAATGACTGCATGATTTTTTTTATCAAAATACCTACCTGAAAAATTCCCAGTCCACATTCAAAATTTAATTTTAAATAAAAGCTGTTTGCAACACAGTAGCAAAATGAGTATTTATGTAACACACGACATGCCATAATATTCATTAAAGTACATAACATCTGGGTCCAGTTTATACACACACACACACGTTTAAATAAATACTAGAATGCCTTTGGTATTTATCATGTGTGGAACAAAGGAACAAGGAGCGTTTTTTTTATATTACGTAATTATCATTTTTATTGACTTGTAACAAATGCTTAAGTACTTTTTTGTGATTAAAATATTGAGACCTAATAAGAATTATTCCAAGGGAGTAAAATAAATATTTACAAAGGTATTTTTAAAGTCTATATTTAATCTTACAGTATTAAAAAAGTAATACCTACAATTTTATAATCTTCTTTATAATAAACAAACAAAAAATATGTAACCTAATTATGACAAGTAGGTATTAATATGAGACGAGCTTGCACAAAGCCCTACCACCAGTAAAATCAGTTTACGTCATTTACATAAAACTATATTACACAAATTATAAATATTAACGCGACTCCGTTTCTTCAGAAGTACTTTGATCTGCAGAGCCATCTGAATCCTGAGAAAGTGATAACATGCGATTACAAAAGTAGTTGATTCTTCATTGTCATGTTCTAATAGAAAAAAGAATACCGATGTTTCTTCTTCTTCTTTTGATGGAGAATGATTCATCAATGCCGCCAACGAGCTCGATCTCGTTCTATTCGATAAATTATTTTCTGGAGAACGCAACCTTCCCAAACGCTGTATAGTAAAATAAAGTAGCATTTATTTGGAAGTTACTTAAGTGCGTGTGCAACCGTATTCTTCAATTAGTGTTAATAGAACATGTAGAATTTATTGGGTGAAACTAAGATAAAACTAAAAAAATGTGTGGTTGTTCAAGTAATTATAATTTTTAGGTTTGCCATACGGCTGCAAGTACCCTTTTATTTAAACATAAAATAATATCAATCCGAAAACAAGTATGGTAGCTTTTTAATAGATATATTTGATAAGCCAGCCAGTTATGCTAAATAAAGAAAACGAAAACATAGCCATATATTTATTACTAGTTGATAGCTTTAACTAGAAATTTTATACTTCATTAAATTCCTCTCACCGTCGTTTCTTCATCCTTTAACGGTGACTGTTGATTCAAAAGAGATGCTAAAGACGATGATCTCACAGTCATACCTGTACTCACTTGCTTCTCCGGTGACCGTAATTTTCTTTTAAAATTCTAAACAAACAAAAGTGTAAATGTCATAAGCTTAACAAAATTACTTAAACTAATGAAAGTGATATTTACCGTTTGTTCCTCTTGATCAGAAAGACCTGTTACTAATAGCTTTGTAAAAAAAGTCAGTTTAATATTATGTATTATGTAAGTATATACAACATCTATGGGAATAATATTAAGAGGATTTAAGAGGTACATTTTATATGTAGAGGCATGGATCATACACCACTATTTTATACATATGATGATTGCATATTGTAATCGCAATCGTTAATCACATATTGATTGCATTTTGCGCAAGACTGCCTCCAACTATTCGTATTCAAGTCAAAGTTATCAAAAGTTCAGAACCATTTAGGCACATTCTAATAATTAATAAAGATTACGATATGTACCGCAACTGTACCGTTCTGTGAATAGAATTAGTTCCTAGTTAAATATTCTACGTGGACGATGGTTATCCAATATTCAATTGCTCTGACATTTTTTTGTTTGTTGTAAATGTATTTTTATATGTAGACGTATTTAGTAATGGCAGTAGACAATATTTTGTTCTTATCGTCATAAAATGGTGATGTATAAATGAGACAGTCTAAAACTAAATAGAATCTTACCTCCAAATCCGCTTTATCATTAATATCTGCTATCTGTTGGTAGGCGACACTGAGCAGTTCCACTGCCTTTGCGTGGAACGTCATCTCAATCATCACGAAATCTGAGAGTAATGTCTTCAGTTGTTGCAATTTACGTCTTTCGAAGAATTCTGTTTGCTCGCTTAAACCTTTCGCCGTTCGTGACATTTCCGCAGAAGCTTTTAGTAACTCTGATTCTGCGTAAGTCTATTTACAATAAAGCAATTAATAAAGCAACCGATAGTTAACATGTATTAGTATTTTCAACAATTTCGTAAATGTGTGTAATCGTCGCTTGCACTGTTTTAAACAACTGAAGTAGTATCATACGTTACTTCGACAAACATTACAGACATCACTTAAGCGTAGTGTTCTTTTAGTCACAAACCTAAGTTTAAAATTAAATATAATAACTAAACCAATCAACATACTACTTGCTGCCTATTAAATGGTTGTCTTTCTTTGGCTTTGTCCAGAACTTTTTTTCTGGACATTTCCTTTTCTCTCACGTTCATGGTATGCTTTAGTTCCTCCCTCGCATGCTTACAGATACTTTCATATTGACAAAGCTCCCCTATAACCTGCGGAAGCATTACTTTATCTTGATCGTACCAGTACTCATTGTAACAAAGCCACGTATAATACATTTTGTTTATGATTAAAATTGATCGCTTTGTATGTTAGTATTATTACTACAGTTTTAAAATTAACCAAAAGATCGCCTACTTATTGTAATATCGTATATACTTTTAGCATCAGTTTCGTTTTCGTGCAGTTTGGTCATGCGATAGCAATGTAAAATCAAATATTTACTTAGGTGTAGTTTTATTGGATGCACGAAATAGGAAGCCGGAAACGCATGTTTTGTGTGCACGGACAGTAGGCTTGTTACAAGAACATGGCACGAGCATGTCATAATCGCTTTATATGCGCATATTAAATATATTAAGTTACTGCTGGGCTAATATTAAGTAATTAATTAAATTTATTACAACTATCAAATGTCTGTTTTTTTTTTGTTTAGTTTATTAGGGATTGTGATCAATTTCAACTGGAGGCGGCCGATACATTTAATCACTTTTGGCACCCGACTAGTCTGTGCAGTGGACCGTCAGAGTCCTAAGATACCTGTTCATCTTCAATGCCTAGACAAAATTATATAGCGATTGTCGAGAACAAGCGCGAATCGCGGCTAAAGTTCTTGATCGAGATTCATGAGCGAGTTTAGTGTTGCAATGTTACAAACGAAGAAAAATAAATCAGTCAAAACTATCAAATTATAGTAACAGTAAGAGTCTGTGAATGTCCCACTGCTGGGTTCTTTCCCTTTTTGAAGAGAAGGTTTAGAGCTTATTCCACCACGCTGCTTCAATGCGGGTAATTGGAATATGGCTATAGAAGATCTTATGATTAATTTTAACGAGGAAGAAAAATGTCTTCATAATTATTAACACATGATGTTACTCTTTATAATGTTAATAACCTTAGCTTCCAGGCGCTGAACTTCACAGTTCCTGTACTCTTCTACTGCTGTGAGTGTTATGGATAAATTATCGAGACCAGCACTCAAAGACTTATTGACGATTTCATTGTTTGCATAATCTTTTATTATTTTAGACAATTCATCACCCATATCTCGTAACCTGTAAATGTGGTGATTTTATACTTTTGTAAATATATTTTACTATTTAATTTATGTTATATGTATGTATATTGTTTATTATAATGCAAACTTTGTTTCAAATTTTTAACAGGAAAGTAGTTATGCTTGGTTATTCACCGTAGTATAATAGCACTTACTATGTTAAAATATTTTGAATTAATTATCATGCATAACTTAACATCATGCAGTACAATAGTTATCTTTTTCTATTGATAGTAGTGCTTATCATGTTTTTTGTCGAGTAAAAGAAATAAGATGTTACCTAGCAGTTTTTCTCGTATAATCACCAAAACCAATACATAAGTCTCCGAAATTCTTTTCTACACTAGAAATGCGGTCTTGAATAAATTTTGCTTGTTGTTCATAACTTAAAGAATGTGAATTGTCTCCTCTAAACATTTTATTAAATTAATAATAAATTATTATATCACCCTTTTTAAATTAAGTTTTTGTCTACATTTTCTACATGCACGTTGTTACCATAGTAACGATTCGGTAGTGTCGCCAGATCTTAATTTTTTTCCCTTAAAAGTGACGTCAAAACATTGTCAAAAAACCCTAAAATCTCACTATCTGTTGACTTTCATTTTCGGCATCATTTTACTTCAATGGATAAAGTTTTTATTGTTGTACGATAATAAATTAATAATTAAATTTACCGGATAGTAAGCTATTAGTATTATCGATCAACTGCTTTGATACTTTGATGTTAAATCTATAGTCAAATGTCTTGATAGTCAATGCTTAAATTTTTTTTCTCAATAAACTCATAATATTTTTTTACATAATACGGGCTTATACAAGCTTTGATTGAAAAACAGATATTCTACTCTAATTTTTTGTGGTTTGACTGATAAATAATAGCTGTGATTCTTAACCAAAATCTTTTGTTGCCTGTATATGGTTAAAAATAAGATCAAACAAAGACAGCTCAGAAGAAGAAATCTGAAAATATATTTAAGGGTTTTAATCAATTTAGTAGACCAGTTTCAAATTGATCATAGTTATAATAATTAATGACTATAATGCTCATAAATGTTTAAATATTACTACTACCTCTACTAACTTTTTTAAAAACTAATAACTTATATTCTGCTATTTATCATAATTTTCGGAATCGAATGATGATTTTATTTTAAAGCTCCATTAAATTGAAAATACTCTTTTTTTAGTAAAAAATAAAGTGGAAATTTCTAGTCTTGACTTTCAAATTACATTTTCAATTTCATTATCAAGGTCTAACGTTTCAATATTTTAGTTGATATAAGTATGATTTGTTCATATATATATTATGTTTATTTTTTATTTTTGTGGTCTTCGAAGATTTCTAAAAATATTTTATCTGGCAATTCTTTCTTTATTACAATGAAAACATTTTAATGACATAATTGGGAATTTGTCACCGTCACTTCACAGCTGTATTCTGTTTATCCACAAATCACAATCCTATTCAGAGCTTGTCAATAGTATAAAGAGAAAAAATCAAATAAAATGAATGAAGAAATAGATGAATATGATATTTATCACCAAGATTTTACAACTGCTTCGGAATGGGAAGTACTTATTGCTCGTATAGAAGAGATAGTTTCGGAATGGCATTTGACTAAATCTAAAATCCCTAAAAGTTGTTCAGAATTTACGAAAAGATGGATAACAAAATCAGAAGAATTAAAATTTCGAGGACTGTACTTTACGCTGTCATATCATGCACTCGAATTTAGTAAAAGTAAAGATGTAGAAAACGACGAAAAGTCTTTGCTATCAGAACTACAGGAAGGACTTTGGAGTGCGACCACAAATTTTATGGATGATTTAGACGGTAGCCCTTACCCAGTATCTCATTGGTTCGGATTAAAAAGATACTTAATGTTGTGTCCTAAATCTTCACTTCTTGATGGTAGTGTTATCAAGCTCATTATGAGCTCAGTTAATATTGCATTTGCAAACGTAGACTGTGCTGTTGCATTATTTGTGAAAATAAGAGAGCATTGGCAGCATGTTTACTTAGGTATATATGAAGATAATGAGTATAAAATGAGTTACGATATTATTAATTTAAAGCGGATATCAAATCAGTGTTCTCATCTTAGCGGCCTTGTAAGTTTATTTAAGTCTAAAATATCTTCACCTGTACCTCTCGATGCGGTTGTAATATCTACAAAATTTTCTTATGAGCTAAAAGATTCTGATTCTTTTGCCTGGAGAAAAAGAAGTAATTCCAATGAGTTTTTGTCAATTGATGGTTTTGATGTTAAAAAGTTAATAGAGCTCCCCTTTGGGTCTGAGAGCAATCCATTGCACAGTGCACTTCTTAATGCAATATGGCCTCACTTCCGGGAAAGTGCTATAGTTGATTCTTCCACATTTTCTGACATAGATCCTATTATGGCACCCATGTGGACAATTACTTTAACATTAAAAAGTAATTTAAATTGCCAGCTGTCAGAAATAATTGGTAAAGTAATGAATTTATTAGATAATAGTAATCTGCTAATGGACATATTAGGCTTGAGTAGGAGTTTGGGCTTAGTTAATCCATTAAATAAGATTACGGAAGCACCCATCACAATATCCAAGCTTGTTAAAGCTGCAGTAGGAAGAAATACTCAAATATCTGAGTTTAAGGGGCCAATAACTGATGATTTGTTAATGCCTTTATTGTATTATGTATTTCCTGATGCTGTTGAAGATAATACTTTTCCCTATTCTGAAAGATTAGACATAGAAAGTAAGAAGGTTAGTATTATTGCATTTATTTAGATACAAGCTATAAAAATATTTGGTATCAATTGCCATTATAATTATTACAATAATACAAATGTATTAAATATTATTTTCAGGATACCAATGAGTCAAAATTGTGCAGTTATGTAAAAACGAGTCCTGAGGCTGGTCTTGTTTGGAGGTTATCTGTTACTTCTGCTCGTTTGATGGATGCTGGAGGATTGCCATATCTGGCTCATTTTTGGTATGAATTTACACAAGAGCTTCAATATAGATGGGAGCACAGAATACTTGTCCCTGGGTAAGTTTAACCAAGACAGTAATACTTAATACATACACAAAACATAACAATACTTGATTCATTTATATTTATTTTTAATTAGATTTAAGATTTTAGTTACAGGTAAAACTTCTGTTTTACTGTATTATGTTTATGTTATAAAGTTAAAGTATTTTTTACTAGAAAACAAATAAACAAAACTTATTTGGGTAGTATAAATTTTATAAATTAATTTATTTACAATAATACATTAAACATTTGCTTAATATTCGATAGCACCATTTGGATTGAGCTTCAATTAGCTATATTTAATTACATCATAATATTTAACGGTCTAAATAATTTAACTATATACAACAAATTAAATAAAAATTAAAATCTAAAACTTTCTCTTTTTAAACACAGTTTAAGCTTGCAACAAAAATTCAGCAGTTTTAGTTTTTTAAACTCAAATTTCAAATGAGTTCAAAATTTTAGAGTAATTGAATGCATAATAAAACGCATGCATATACTATGTATTCAACTAATCATGCTTAATTAATTGTAAATTTGAAAAGCTTTGTTATATTTTAGCACAAAGTATACACTTTACAAAATTATTGGGCATTCAAAATTTAGATGTGTTAGTAATTTTGATAATAAAGTCTTTTGTAAAGTAGCGGAAATTAAAATATAGATTGATCAATTGCTAATTTTTAACAATGCGAAAGTACTAATATATTATGGTAAGGTTATCTTCATATTCATATTTTTTATGCGGCGATAATAATAATCTGATTTGTTAAGCGAAATTTTTCGAAAATTCGATGGGTATTCGATGTTATATTTGCTAGAAGCCTAATTTAGGTATGTTTTTTTTTTGAATCACAAGTATTGTTGTATAAGTAGAAAATTTAAAACTATATATAACTATAACAATTGGGTATGTAATAATTGAAGAATAAGTCATCAAATTATAAATAATTTTGACTTCAAATTTGTTTAATCTTCTAAGTTTGAAAACACTAATGTATCCTTCGAAACTATAGGTAGGTCTGTTTTAATTGTAGCAGTCTTAGTTCAGTTTAAGAAATGACTCTGCTTTTTCGTCTATGTCTGTGGCCGTGATGATGAATGTGCCGGTGGGGGCAAGTGTGTGTCACATGAGTGCAGTTCGAGACTTGAGTAGTTTTTTTTAATTGCATTTGATTTTGCCACCCTACGTCACCCCACACCGTATTTCTTGCACGCTATAATGGTACCAAACCACCCCTTGTTGGGTTTCGTGCCATATAAATATCCATATCGTGGTCAGTCCAATTATCAGAAGTATCGCAGTAGCCTAATCCAAGTGAACCTACACTATATCGGCTGGCAGGACGAGATCTTGATCTTGGTCGTCTTCTAGAACCAGCATTGCCACTAGTAGCACCGCCTGCTGCGCCGCTCAACGATAAACGTGATGCTCGCTCTGATGCTGCGCCTAATGATTGTCGAGATTGTCGTAGATCTAAAATGAACAATATTATTGAGTATGTTTGTAAGTTTATATACCAGTAATAAAAGTAATAAAATGTTTATATACCAGTTCTTGATCCTAATAAGCTTCCTGGATATGCAGGAGCTCCGTATCGGCCGGAATGTGAATAACTGTGTTGTGACTGCCCGTCGGCTAAAGAACGTGCCCTTCCTGGACGACCAGGCAAAGGCTCAGGGGCAGCGGGTTCCGTATAAGAACGTGCTCTGGGTATTGAACGTGCACTATAAGCTGACACTTGGTCCCACTCACGTTGCTTTCCAAATGCGCCTAGCGTGGCTAGTGACGACAATGGTCCACTGGGACTTGGTGTCCCGGTAAATCCCCCGCAGCATGGATTTGGAATTTTCTCTGGTAACTGAGTGTGTAACCGATGCACGGTTCGAGACCGGCGCCGTGATGCGGCGGCAAACACAAGAACGGCTACTACAATTGTTCCACATATTGCTGCGCTGGCTGCTATAGTGATTTTATCCATATTGGTTGCAGCAGCGGACACAGTGCGTACTTCACGGCATTGCGAGTACGGCACCGTTTCAGGGGTAACGTGGACTTCTTCCAATGAAATTACGCATACGACGATACATTCCTGTAAATAACATACGCATGTATTTAATTGTATAATTAATTACATAATTTAATATTCTGAAAGGGTGATTGAGCCTGTATTACTAAAAGCACAATGGACATAATATCTTAATTTCCAAGGTTGGTGGTGCGTTGGCGATGTAAGTTATGCTAAATATCTCTTACGGCAACCAATTATATTAAAAAAATTATGTAATATAAAGAAACAATGTATTACTATACCTGAGATGGAACGTTTTTAATTTTGAATTCTCTTTCACTTGCTTCAAGAGGTGGTCCTTGCTTAAAACTTTTGTCGCCAAATAATCGATATACTACGCGAAAGCCTAGTATATTAGCAACATTTGAATCCCATTGTATGATTACTGAATTATCTTGTCTATAAGCATTCTTTACTATAACTTCATTTGAATCGTCAATGATAGGTTTTTGTTGGGGAAAGTTCATTACCAATGGTGGTCTCTGATTTGGAGCATGACGCCATGTAGGTGCAGCTGGGCGCAAAGCTGGAGTTTTGCTTGTTTTATTAGCTAAAGTCGTCGTTGTCGTAATTGTGGTTCTAGAAGTTGTACTTTCACTAATGTTGCGAATTATGGGACTGAATGTTGTCGTAGAAGAATAATTTGATTGTAAATGAGCTGACGTAGAAGAGGGCATCGAAGTTGTAGTAGTTGTTTGACTTACATTCAGCTCGTTCAAAACCGTTGTTTCTAGATTTACAGTTAGATTCGAATCATGTTCGCATATAAGTTCGTTGGGCTCAAAACTATAAAATCCACGTTCACGGAATTGAGGCGGACTTCCACAAAATTGGGGGTTTCTTTCGCGCGATGTAACTTGTAGCTCACCGTTACGAATCCATTCAATTATCCATCGTAATCGACAATCACAACTTAAAAAGCGTCCACCGAGGCTTAAACCTCTAAGGCTATGACTTAGATGCGCTAATGCTTTTTCTTCAACAGTTCGCAATGGATTTCCGTCCAATGCCAATAAAGTTATTGAAGGGTTTTTTAAAAAAGCCTCGGAAGGTAACTTATTTAGTAAATTAAACCCTATATCCAAAACTCTTAAATCCGATAACGTAGCTATAGCTTCAGTAGGAAATTCAGGTAACAGATTGTTTAATAGACTTAATGAACTTAATGTACTTTTTATTCCATAAAACGCATCTTTTTCTAAAGTAACTAATAAATTTCTCTCTAAATTGAGAGCAGTTAATGAGTCCAATCCTTCAAAAGTATTTTCACCGTCAGTTCCAGGTAGTTCTCTAATGCTGTTTTGCGACAGGTCGAGAAAGGCAAGACTTCGTAGTCCTCTTATACATTCTGGTACGGCTTTTTGCTTTGTTCCTTTGAGATTTAGGTTTTTGAGCGAACTTTCTAAACCAGCAAATGCTTGTGGTGCCAAAGTTACATTATTATCAGATATTTTGAGTGTCGTCAGTTCTTGAAGAGTTGAAAAAGAGTAGTTTTCGATATATGTTATTTTATTTTTGGAAATATCTAACAAAGATAAATTTGTCAAAACTCTTAAAGCCTTTACAGGCACCTCTGTCAGTTCGTTATCCTGCAGATTTAAATTTTTTAAATATAGCCCTTGACCCTTAAAGGCATTATTTTCTATTTTTTTTACTTTGCACCCCGATATCTGTAAGTTATGTATCGCTAAATTTATGAACATTTCATCGGTTATTGAATTAATTGTAGAATTATTAATATACAGAAGATCTATAGAAAATTTTCTTGCACTTGAATTCAGCGTCGATAATAAAATTGAAAATTCGACCTGTAAAAATAATTCACATTATTAAGATCATAAATAGAATATATATTAGTTACAAATTATATTATGTATTTGCGTAGATTATACCTGATCACATTGTATAGACATTTGCCTTGCTAGATTAAAAGCACAAACGCATGTTGCTTGTAATTGGGGCATGTCGGTCCAAGGGCACTGTGAGTGTGTGCAATGAAAAATAGCCATTAGCAGTGGCAACAGCAACCGAAAACGGGGATGTGTGTTTTTTTCCTGCAAACAAAAGTATTTCCTATTAAAAACAATTTTTTTTTTAAATTGGGTAAATATTGGGAATTTTTCTGTAATAAATAATCTATAACAGTATGCATATAGTTTCGTTGTTCTATATCATGCACCATAAATATAGTAAATGATGCTTAATACTGCTGCTTATTCAAGCAAATTTTGATAATTATCTAATATGACGCTGGTATGTCGACGGTCCGATAAAGTGGCAACTGTTAAAGTGATAAACCGCAATCAAGCGGTGCACGGACCGTTGAAGAGAGAAGTGCATTGCAGTCGCCTCGAGCTACTAGCCCGGAAAACTGGCTTTCCCTGCACAAGTAATGTTTAATACGTGACTATTGTGTAGCAGACCATGCGCGTACTATTGTTTTCATCGTAGATTGACAACTGCCGTAAACGCTTAATTGTCTTATTTATCGATTTCTTTTAAATGTAAGACTTTCATGTAAAATTTGATCTGTGTGCGACTAATATGCTAAAGGTAGCAACTCTCCATTTACCGCAATTCATCCAATCCGATTCAGTAATAAAAATAACTATTATAACGCGTCGGGAACAGTTGGTTTCAAGTCAATATAATAATTTAATATAAGAATATAAAAAATTGTAAATAATTAAAGCGATGCCTTATTACATTTTATGTATTAGTTAAAATCAGAAGTCTAAAGTTGATAATTGATATGTATCCTTAATTCATATTTAAAATATATAAATACAGTACGTAATGTCCCACTGCACCGGAACGGATTCCTCCAAGCGATTATACTGCGGATTGTTAAGTGGTATGATATTTTTGACAGAATTTGGCATGTTTTCTTACAATGTTATTCATTATTACCAAGTAAAAGATTAATTTAAAGCACTTTAGCATACGTCAATAGCAAGTTAGTAAGTTAGCCTAGATGTAAACCAGCCATCTTAGATTAAGATCTACGTATTCTGTCCACTCGGCCATTTCCGTAAATAGATCAGACAAGTAGGTAAAAATAATCGATTATTGCTGCTAATATTATATGTAATATCTAATAATTCAACAATAGGTAAATATGGACTTTGGTATATTTATTAAAAAGTAAAAGTATTTTTCATTTGTGGCATTTAATTAACTGGGCTTGCACCGCGTTAGCGACTCTGAGAAATTAACTTTCAAATTATTCATGTAAAATTAACGTTAACGGGTACGACTGGACGGGGCCGTAGAGCTTGTACTACTAGCCCATTTAACCGAGTCAACAGTCAACCGTCATCCGATTTCGCCGATAACGGTACTCGGCTCAGTTTAGACGAAGATGTGAGAGTGTTGATAGTTCACTTTCGTGTATATTTGTGTAATATTTTCGATAATTAAACAGAAATTACTTTTACTTCCAATGTAATAAGGTTTATACTTAATTATTACCATTATACAAACAAATTATTCAGAATTTACTTTAGTAGCCACTGATAATACCTGTTAGACAGCTTACAGGGTTTATCCAATATAAAAGCTATTATCAATTATCATGTACATTAAAATATAGCAATTACTTTGCACTGCATATGTTCACTAATAGATAAATATTTAAATGTTTTTTTCGCATATATATATTTTTTATCATTATAGAATAGGAAAATATCATGATTAAACGAAATTTTCTTAAGGTTCAGGCTGCTTAAAAATTACCCAAACTCTAAATATACGTATTTATTTGTAATCGAAAATATATATTAAAAACATTGACATTGGTAAACTGTTCTTATACAATTATATAGAAAATTAACTACTTCAGATGATATGAACATCTCATTGTCCGAGAATCGGTGGCTACTGAGACATATACTAAGTTTGTTTGTTTTATATATAAAACATAATTACATACATCGGTTAATATTATTTTAAAACATTTCTCTTTACGTTATCTCATTTGATTTATTATAAAGATCATTGGATTCTCAAGCGCCATTTTATGAAAAAGAATATTATGATAAATTTAATTTCATTTTCATTGACTTTATATAATATTATTATGTTCATTATATAAGTTACACAATCAAAATTAATTAACAAATTGGTTTGCCGAAGAAACTGTATAAATATGTATTGTAGTTCCAATACAGGATAACTTTCTTATTTTTGTTATTAAATTAATTTTACGTATTTGTTGTTAATAAATAAAATAGCGATAAAAAATGTATTAATTATATATTACACATTCACAAGCAGTAGGTAAAATAAAGCAGAATTTAAAACCTACTATTAAAAAGTCGGCTAAAATAGTAATCCCTATCAATACTAAGATAACCTCTTCATATGAAGTAGTTCGTGTATATCATAATAGATGGCGTTGTATGTATTTTACATCGCGCTATCGTTTGGTTCATCCGCTGACTATGAGTAACATTGACAGTATTAACAATTTGATCTTTCTAAAGGTTACATTGGGGGATGATGATCGGGTTTACACGCGTCTGCGTGATGTCCGCCACCGATTGTTACGCATTAAGGCGGGCCAAAATCCTTCTGACCCCTAACCTTTTCACTATAGAACTCCTGTAGTGAATTAGAAAGATCCACTTTAAATAACATATAAAAATATACATTAATCAGTATTCATGACTGCTGAAAATACTGTGACTAAAACAAAAAAAGGTCTATTTGTAAAATTAAAAATAATAATATCTTTGGTATAGTAGTATAAAGACTACTGTTAAAGTAAAAAAAAAATTCTTTTTAAATATTTTGTTTTGTTAGTTTAAGTAAAAAATCCACAGCACCATTATAAGTATATTCTATTAAAAAAATTCCCCTGAACGGTTTATAGTTTTCGTTCAATTTATAATTTAAGATAAACAACATAAATTTGAGCGTTTCCTGAAAAAAATTGCTTTATACTTTGCTATTTGGTTAAGGGGGCTTAGACACTGAAACAACATTTGTAGCGTTCATCTCGGATCAGCTACCACAAGTAAATGCATTACAATATTTGTATCTTATCATTTAAAAACAATAAATATATAAAACGAAGTCGAAGTCGGCATAGGACCTAGCTAGTCTACATATTGTATGACATAGGATATGCTCATTGTGAGAGGGAGAACGATGCTCTTGCACCACCGATAAGGCGTAGGAGAGTAGGGCGCAGTCGGCGTAATAATGCCAACTTCCTACCTCCGTAAAGAATACCTTTGGACATTGAAAAGGGGGAATTCAATGTCCGAAAAGTATTGAGCCCCCATGGGACGAAAGCGTGCCAATTCCAACAAGCATGTAACAAAAATAAATAAATTATAATAGTAGTTTTCGACAATGAAGGTTTCTTTAATTGAACAGAGCTGGCGGAGTTACGGATGAATACGCAAGTGTGCCCGTAACTTCGCCCCTGCAGAACGGCGACTGACCGTGGTGTCTTTAGTCGGTAAAAATCCGACATAACCCTCTATCATCATCATCTGGGTTAGAGGGTAACCATGAGGATTTCTTAACCATAAAAAAGCATATGCTCATTATAGCTGTGTAGAGTTTAATATAATATCATCAGCCACTCATAAATAAAAAGTTGTTTTCATTAAATAAATATTTAATAACTATATTTAAACCTGTTTTAGAATGAAATAATAACATTTTTGAATTGAACTCTTACTTCGCGCATATTTTGATCAAATTATGATAATATATATTTAATGTGTTGTATTGAATATGTATTGAAATCAGAACAAAAAGGTAGGTTTTAAGATTTAGTTGCAATGCGTTCTACAAGTGAACATAAGTAACATTTTCGTTATTAAATTTAAATTATGTATTTTTGTCGTGTAATGAATGCCGATATGTAATTTTGTAACAAAGAATGCTTAGAAAGCGAGACTCCCTATACGAGTATACGATTGCGTTTTTATTATTTTCTCTTGAGTGTGATTAGTTGACGTCGTTAAAATTTTTAACACTAATTCCTAATACTAATTATTAACAACTGATGCTTAATATATTATTTGGGAGACTAGATTATTCTAGACTAGATATAAGTAATAACTTAGGAAAATTGAATATATCAGGAGAATTATATGACATATCGTAAAATTATAATTGATTGCGGTACATCATATGTAATCTTCGTTATTATTATAAGTTTATCTTTTTTTATTTAAGAAAACTGATATATTGGAACAGTCCGTTAACTTTTTTTTTAATGATAACAAAATTGATTGAATATTATAGATACTATAACGATGAGACAGATGGACAGTTGGACGTGTTGACCTATCAGGAATTAGTGTTTGTCCTTGAAGTATCCGTTAGTATCGTGATATAAGCAAGTAGGAAGTTATAACAAGCTTCGCCTCGCAGCGTGAGTGCGCTTGCGACGGTAACGGTGTTGTTTGTACATGGTGCGTTTATTTGTATGGACACGATATCCGCTCGCCCGAAACAGTCTCTAGGCTTTTCTTATATGGCTCCACGTTATGATAATTGAATTATGCTTCTTTTACTTGGATATATTACATATATCGTATATTACGGAAGTATTAGATAAAATTTTCTGTTGTTTGAAATGACAGTATGCACATATTTAAGTGAAGTGTATGAATAATATTCTATTCTGATTTAAATTAAAAAAAAAACAAATTGCTTAATTTGCCAGATAACAGAATAAATAAATAAATTTTATAAAACAAAATCGTATGAAAAATTATAACTCAACAATCAATGACAGTAAATTTTTAAGTTTTACACTTACGATTTTCAAATATTTCATATGTATGGACTATGTTTTAGAAACGCTGATGTTATGTTACCGTTTTACGTAACTTAACTGAATATGGTTTTTAAAAGATTTAAATATTTATCGGTGGTTAAAATGTTCTTAGTTAAGCAATCGGTGTAAAATTAAACTTGAATGTAAATGAATATTTTATTATTTTATGGTAACCGATATACCCGCAAACGTTACATTAATTTACTTCTTTAACTAACTTTTATTAGATTGTATTTAAAGGTGTGGTCGCATGTAATAATTTTGAAAAAATATATAAAAATTTAAACGCCTGAAAATTCCGTCAATTTGTATATGCTTCCCATGACTTTCTGGTAATTGTAATTGTAAATATATGTAATTGCATTGTGATATGTAACTGACTCTCTAGTCTAGTTTATAAGGCTGATCTTAAACTTAAAAAAGACGAAAAATAGTGCCAATAGAATCAAAAATAGAGTCGATCACTATTGAGTTTACAATATATCCTCAGAGGCAGACCGAAGTTTAGAACTGTTTACACTCCCTAAGAGGCGAGAGGGTTTTGTGAATAGAACATGAGCAAACACCACAGTTTTCATGCGTTTAGTTTATGGTTATTACTCATCCCGTGAACGGTGGCGATGGAAAACATTGTAAGGATGGTATATTTCTAAATGTGTAAGCAACAACTTATACTGCAACTTGGAATAAGGTCATAAAACATTTTCCTTATTAGGAGAGGAGGCCTTGGTCGACCATTGATATATTTACAGGCATTTACACTCTCGTGAATCAAAATTTGAGAGTGAATTACGGAAATAGTGTATCTGAAGTTGAGCCCACACTGTGCTCTATACTATAATTAACTATTGAGAATGAGAATGAGAGTCGCCATGGCCGGGTTGTGTGGTCAAAAGGACGTAAACTAATTCCATTATATGAAATTTACTTAAATATTATAAAATTTAATTGGAGATTAAGAGCTGAAAATCGAGCTCAGTGGCGTGCCATTGGAGAGACCTATGTCCAGTAGTGGACGCGAAAAGGGTGATGATGATGATGATATTATAAAATTATAATACTGTTTAAATAGATCAAATATTAGCAATTATTTAACCGGTTGTTGGTAATGGACATTAATAAATCTTGATGTTAACTTGTAATTACGTCTGACTAAACTGACGGGAAGTTTTATGGATATCCCCGTTTTTAAGTTTATGCAACATCCTGTATAATCTTTTTAGTGTAATTATATTATAAATAGCCATATTTAATTAAGGCGTGGTGCTTATTATTCAATAACTGATAATAGTGTAATGTAGGTAAAGTTTTAAGAATTATTAAACGATATTAATTGCAATATTAATGATACATATTACAAGTTATTTAAATAAATTGTTTTTTTTTCCATTTACTTAAATAATAATAACATTTTAAAATAATTATCAAACATTGAGCAATGTAGTTAATGTGAACAATTCATACAATATTTGTTCATATTATTATTACAATTTTAAAGCATTTCCTGTATATTACTGTACGTTTGTAGATAATAATTAACTTTTTACGTAGGAAAAGAGACAAAACTCGCATACATACATTCGTTCCTAACTGGAATGTGAGTAAAAACTAAGGTATGCGGTGATGCGTTAATGATGAGTGGGGGCTCGGCGTAAAAGCCGCGGCCGCGATGGCGAGCGACGCGCGACCATCTCATCTTACCGTTCCACATAATTATACGGACACGCTATGATACTACCTCTTCTCGATCTCGTTAGCTTTGTTAGTAAACCTGTCCTACTCATAACATTTTCGTGTGCCACTTTGAATACTACTCGTAGTGTATGTCCGTTATAAAACTACGAACTAAACACGTGTTTCTTTAATGACGATGGCCTCCTAAGTTAAAAACGTCTATTAATGAAACGTCCTTGCTAAATCTACTCTCTATTCAAACTTTGAATTTGTTTTTCTCCTTATTTATCCGCAGTAATGAAGCTATGGATTTAAAGATGAAACACGTCATTTATAACGGTTTAATATCGCAAACGAAGGTGCGAAAGTGAGTGGGTCATATATATGAAAATAACTTTCTATAGCCTATTTAAATAGCTGTAACGCCTTATTGCCAATGTAGTACATATATATAAAGATAATATGTTTTTATTTCCTGCTTATTACTTTTAATAATTTTTTATGTTACATACATAATAAGCCTTTAGATCAATATGTCTAGTAGCAAAAAGTCTAGATATCCTAAATTTATCTGGACTACACTTATTAACAATACGTTAGACAGATGCCTTTATAGCAAAATGTCTAGCTATGGAAACATCTATATAGCAGAACGGCCAATAAGCAAATCGCCTATAAGCAAATGTCTGGCGTATATAGCACAAAAATGTATAGATTAGTTTTTTAAATCTCATTTCTATGCTGTTTCTTTCAAGGGTATATATAGTTCTAATTATAATATGATATTTGACACAAAGCGCCGTAGCGACTGATTTTAGAAACAAATATGTACATATATTTGTAATGGACATTGACGCCAAACTCGACAAATTATAATGCATGGAAGTCCCTCCTCTTAAAGCTTGAATATATACTCTGCGTTGCGAGTCGCCAGTTTTTAATCTAAAACTTCACCACGTACATATCTCGATTGCATTAAAAACTCCTTAGAAGAATGAGAGACATGTAACTGTTTAGGTTTATCGCGGAAAGAAAATTTAGTAAGCGCCAAAAGTTTTTTATCGTTATAAAAAGAAAACGAAAGAGTTTTATAAAACATCTCTATTGTCTGACCTATATTTTTTGTAAATATAATTAATTATCCACTTTTTGTGTCAATACCTTACAGCATTACAAATAAAAAAGGGAAAGATGGTATTAGAGAGCATTACGTGATTTTTTTCTATCGAGTAAATTCTTTTCGTTTTTTGATATGCAAACACAACCTTTGTAAACATAATGTAGTTACAATAATTTATTTTTAACTTTGAATTGGATTTACTTGATCGTGCATGGGGTCACGTAAAAATTAGTGTTAATATAAATGATTTTCTCTGGTTTGTTTTATGTAATAAGTAGATGGAAAAGCAAAGCAGGTGGCCCACCTGTTGTTAAGTGGTTATCACCGCCCATACACATTGTCGATGTAAGTATTACCCATTCCTTACATCGCCAAAGCGACACCAACCTTGAGAACGAAGATGTTATGTCCCTTGTGCCTGAAGTTACACTGGCTCACTCGTCCTTGTAGAATATCTGATAATGGACGGGCTTGCACAAAGCCCTACCACGTGGCCGAAATCGGTCTGGAGGACATTATTATTATTAAAAACCAGTGAACTGATTTTGATGAAATTTTTTATGAAGTAAGCTTGAACCCCAGAGAAGAATATAAACTTATTTTACCGAAAACCTGCCCCCGTCCTTTTATTAGGTGGGCGCAGCCGCCAGCGAAAATTAGTAACTCTAGTAGTAAGACCATAAAGAGGCATAAAAATACAGTAAGAAAAACTAAGATTGTGTTTAATAAAGTTATAATTAAAACTTTCATTAAATATGAATTATATATTGTATTTAAAAAAAGAACACCAAATAACTTACGTAGTATAACAGTTACGTAGGTAAAAGTGTTTTCATGGCAGTATTTATTAAACGTTTATTCCTATTGATTATATATCACTACTAATCTTACGAAATAATATATAATAGTAATAATACATATACATCTTAAATTTATCTTCCGTAATCCGTAATCCGTAACAGCCTGTGAATGTCCCACTGCTGAGCTAAAGGCCTCCTCTCCTCTTTTTGAGGAGAAGGTTTGGAGCTTATTCCACCACGCTGCTCCAATGCGGGTTGGTAGAATTCACATGTGGCAGAATTTCAGTGAAATTAGACACATGCAGGTTTCCTCACGATGTTTTCCTTCACCGTAAAGCACGAGATGAATTATAATCACAAATTAAGCACATGAAAATTCAGTGGTGCTTGCCCGGGTTTGAACCCACGATCATCGGTTAAGATTCAGGCGTTCTTACCACAGGCCATCTCGGCTTTTTTTTTAAATTTATCTTAATGCCATAAAAATCAAATAATGGATGCGTCAGTCGCACTTCATCTTACAATTCCATGAAATGTCAAAGTTGTTATGGAATTTTCGCATTTATCTTCTGATTTATCAGGGAATTCTTGTGAGAAAAAAAATGACTTTAGATATATTGGCTCTAAACTATAATGGCTATAATGATCGGTATTCATCAATCTTATAAGGAACGTGACGCAGTGGAGTTGATGCACCACGCGTCGCACCTGTCGAGTTCAATAAACTAGCAAAAGACTCTTTAACGCTGGACTCAACGTTCCTATTCACTTTGATAAAACAATGATTTTATTATAATAAGTAAATATTATTTTTTATAATGTTATATATTATTATATGTCTATACAAATAAAGCTGAAGATTTTTTCGTTCTTTGGTTTGAATGCTTTAATCCCTGGAACTACCAGTCGGATTAAAATAAAAATGTTTTTGATAGTCCTATTCTTGAAGAAGGTTATCTAGGCTATATTTAACACGCTTATCGTGGATAAAATTGCGCGGAACAGATACTTATTCTTTTTTAGATTTTATAAATGAATAAAAATAATTAGTATCCGTTGATTTTCATGTAGGATATATAAATTTAATTATATCATGTGATGATATAATTAAAACAAGTATTTTAATTATTTAAAAAAAATACTGAGTTGCCGGATGATCTTACCGGCTCTACGCGGTATAATGAACATTTCAAGCCGTAGGCTATTTGGGACATTTTATCTTGTATAATGAAAATTCAATAATTCTAGTAATAGTTTTCTTTTATTAAGGACGTTGGTAAGGACGAGATAGATAATATAACATACAACATCTAAATTATAATTTATATTTTATTATATAAATAATTTAAATGAATGTTAATTTAATGCATTCATTATGGGTTACCGATCAATAAATTTCTAATTTCCTATTTTATTAAACTCTAGCGTGTAAAGTGAAAGAGAATTTTTCTATTTTGACATAAAAATAAAACTAGTTTCGAAAACTAGTCAAAGTTTCTAAAATCTTAAAACGTTTGTGTTATCGAAATTTTAATGATTTCATATTTCAATAGATTGTTATGTATAAAGGTGAAGTCGATAATTATCGAATTAATGTTATAACGTTAGCGTGATTAATAAATTCACCTTTACGTTATGAAAATTAAATAATAATTTGTATTATTTCGTATTAATTAACACTTAATCCGCCTGGAAGAGATCGGCATTTAAGCGATAAGACCGTCGTTTGTACGTACTTTTGTAAAATTTATTTTATCCTTGTATGTTATTATATTATTTCGTGTACGATTAAGTATATTTATATTGTATATTACTTTTTAACATCATGTTAATACGCGAGTAAGAATCGAACTGAGTCGAGTCGAATTGACTTTTTGTATTGTTTGTCATATTTTGATCAAAAGTTATATAAAATTGCTTACTTTTTTTTGTTATAGTTGTGAAATAACTTGGTGATAGGGTTTTGTGTAGGCCCGTATAGGTCCCACATACTCATCAGATATTCTACCGTTTAACAGCAATAGTTAGTATTGTCCTGTTTCATAACATCTTAGTTTCCAAAGTTGGTGGTGCATTGGTGTTCTAAAGAACGGATCTTAATATTTCTTACAGCACCAATGTCTATGAGCGGTAGTGACTACTTACCATAAGGCACATTTGCTCGTCCGCCTACCTATTTTATAATAAAATAAAATAAAGAAAATTACACCGCATTACGCTATATTTATAAAACAACAGTGTCAGATAAACTTTAAATAGTATAAAACGAAGACGCTTTCGCATCTGTCTGTTTGAATACAAATATTTTTGCTATTGACTTTTTTAGCTTACTTTCTTAATGATGTAGATTTTAGTATAATTTAGGTAGTTTATTATATAATTCGAAAGTTTTTAGTATTCAGGTATTACTTTAATAAGAGGATAGAAATTTACGTTTTCTAATGAATGTTAAACAATATTTCATTTACAAAGATTGAATCGAGATAGAGGCTTCGAATTAAACGCCAAAATAAATATCCCCGTACAGAGTTTATATTAATTAAAAGTTATTTGTATTCATTTATCATAAATCGGTAAAAAATAAATAAACGAAAACCTAATTGTTATTCATTTAGATAAAGATAAATTTGTTACACAGCATTGATCCTCGTCAAAATTACTAAATGGACATGCCATTTTGTGTGATGAAAAGTGCCGTCTACACTGTGGTCTTGCCTGTTTGTTTTACAGATACACGATATTTAAATATTCATATATTAATAATATGTCAAAAAGTCACGAATTAGATGATGGTTGGATGGATTAGTAAGCGGGTTTAGCGCTTGTATCGACTCTGGTTGTAGGTATTTTAGTGCAATATTTGTTTGTATACCATTCTTTTAAAAATATCATGGAGTAAAATACTAATTTTGCATTTACAAAATTGGCTCGGGTATCTATCGTTCTATAAAACTGAACGAATTAATAACATATTACACTATCTGGATTACAGCTATTTCATATGATATAGATGAATTATAATTTTTCGTTTCTTCTTATAAAATTAATTATTTATTAATTGTTAGAGCATACTTGTCTCGATAGTTAAGAAAGTTTACATAAACTTGTATGCAATACAAGCAATGAGATACTGAGCAATGAGATCTTCTTCGGTTACGGTGAGTATTAAGATATTAAACTGTAAAAGTGTATGGTGTTTTGAATATCGTAATGTAATTTAAATAAGGTTTTAAATATACTCTAACCTACATGTTACGAGAACCGTGGTGGTCCAGTGGTAAGACCGCGTGAATCAAGCAAGCACCGTTGAATTATTACGTGCTTAATTTATGTTTATAATTCAACTTGTGCTCGGCGGTGAGGGAAAATACAATTAGGAAACCTGCCAGTATCTCATTTGACTGAAATTCTTCTACATGTGTATTTAAGAACCGGCTTTGGAGAAGCGTCGTGGAATAAGCTTTATACCTTTTTCTCAAAGAGAGAGGAGGCCTTAGCCCAGCAGTGGGACATTCACAAGCTGTTACTTTATAAGTTACGTAACTTCAATACTTCTCCACCAATAAATAAGTACAACTAGAAGCGCTGGTAGTAAAAACTACATAAAACTTAAAGTATTGTTTATTTAATTAACACGGTGACGGTTTGCGTCATTTTATGAGCCATCACACTCTTAGAAGGTATAAAACATTGATGGACATGGATGGTCTTGGAGTAGGTTTACACATTTAATACTGTTGACACTTTGACGTGTAAAATAATTTTAAGTTTTGATAGATCTTTATTTACTTCTTTACTCTACATTTTACTTCTATACTGTTTATTTTTTCTAATTATTACGCTATGATAAATAGAAACCTATATGATAAATAGGAATCGTATTGTTATTTGCTATGAGTAGTGAGAGAAATTTACATTTAAAGTAATAACTTTCATAGCTATGTCAATTTACTGATAAATTTCTTTAAGATCTTTCATGAACATTTAATTGGATTTTTTAAAATCTTTCATAGATATTCAAAATCATTTTTTTTAATAATCGTGTACCGACAGCGATATTAAAAAAAATGAATTCGTATAATAAAATCTAAAAGTATTCTCCATGAATGAATATATATCTCGACTGCTTAATATCGTACTATACAGTAATCTACGCTAGGCACAATAGCGGTCCCACGAAGACAGCAACGTAGGCGCCACTGAATCGTTAGGCGAGTACACGTCGACACAGTTACCCTGTCTATTGTCTCGGGTTCGACGCCATAGGGTTTTTGTCCGTTTGCAGATCTTTAGTGAAATTTGCGGAAATATCGCGACGGATGAATGAATGAAAATCAATCGACGCCTTTCATGAGTCTTGTTACCTTCCGCAGTTCTTGTTCATTGACTCGTATAAACGCAGACGACGTTCGAAATATTTACAATATTTACCAACAGATCTTTAGAAATAAACATATTTAGAATAAATGTTTCATATTTATAAATTAGAACTTTAATTTTAAATAATATTATGTTCAATTTAACAGTTGTTAGTATTAAATTTAGTTTTATAGTATATAACTTCATGAATTTATATTGATAATCGTTTGAACATTGATTCGTTTGTATATTTCTACTAGCTAAGAATAGCTTAGGTCAATTTAGGTTGTATATAGTTGCAAATTATAATTGAAAATGAGTACAATTACACAATAAAGAACAACTAATATTACAAGTTGAAGAAAGCCATTGGCAAATTGAGTTGGAGTTTCGAAGTACTTGTTAGTGGCACACGATTAAACTTTAGCAAATAACAAAACTAAAGAGACAGTTAACAACTTACGGTTTAATTGTTTCACTCTACTATTCCCTTTAAAATATTATTTCAGCTATCGCGGTTTTTAATAAATAAGATTTGTTCTACGGATATGAATTTGAATTATAAAATTAATTACAGTTGGATATATGGGCTTGTAGATTATTTTCTATAATGCAGTTTGTATTTTTTTTAATGCACAAATGTGTCATAGTTTTCGATTATCTTTACTTTAAAGTATACAGTTAACTGAATAATCATAAACCTCTATGTATGAAGTATATAGGATTACTCAGATAACTCGATGAAGTTAATTGAGTTATGACAGTGCGCATTAAAAGCTTTTAGCTCAACTAAGTTTTCGTGCGTATCAGTTAACAATAAGCCCCATTGTTGACAAATTTATATATACTGTGAATGAGCGATTACTTCATTTATATTGATATTTTTTATATTTACAATAAAGCGTTTTACAAAGTTACAGAATTAAATATTTCGATCTTACCATCTTGTTAAATTCGTTTTTACTTTTCCAAATATCCTTTGAAACTGAGCACTTTTACAATCACTGTCACGTTAAAATTTTGCTTAATCACAGATGACTTTCATAATCGGTTCACAACAGTGGGAAAGGGGTCACTTTCGAGGCATTCGAGCTTTTGGTAACAGTGTCAAGCAGGGTTAGGTCGGTTTAACCCCATGACTGTGGGATGGATGCGCGCGCGGCTCTCGTTGGCGTCGGACTGTGCGCGCGCACGGCCCCACCACTTTGCCCTGACCTACACACTGTTGCCGTGGACGCAACGACTCCGGTAAACAAACGGTTCAGCGACCGATTAGGCATTAAGCATCTTGAAAAAGTTGCTGCTCTAACGCCTGCCCCGGCTCTCTGGTTTCGCTTCATATTTATAATTCAATATAGATAACGGTTCTCGGAGTGCTCGTGCGCTAAGTCACTTCGCATAGATTGTAGGTCATGGCATAAAATCAGAGAAATATAATCTGTAAGTCGAAATGAAACAAAATATGTTTTATCATGTACATGCTTACATTTCTATAGGTATCGAAGAACGTACAAGTTGTTTAATTAAAAAATTTGCATACACGAAAGAGAAAATGTTCTGGTATATTGTGCTAGTCGTTGCACATTCTTTTAATTTTTTCGATGGCTTTTTGGGGTCATGTATTAATTTCTTAAAAACGTCTTATGTGCAAGGCAAAACGAAAATCCCCTACAATTATTATTTTATTATCTAATAAAAAAAGTATGTCATCGTTCATCGACAAGTTTTTTTGTTAAATATTTATAGTATATTCAATGAGTGAAATATTGCCATCACAAATTATTTCTTTTATTTGTTTCAGAGTGGTGGATGGCGCACCAAATGCTCGGACCTGTCTACTTCATCAGAAATTACAACTTTTAAATTGCTGTATAAAAAAAGCCCAAGAAGGATCTAGTAGTGCAACGGGTAATTCATCTGAGGAAGAATTCTTCGACTGTTCAGAGGATGAAGGAACAGATGATCAATTACCTTGGGACCGACCAGTCGGACGCTTGAAACGACTTGACGACGCTACACTAAAAAATGGCGCTCCACTTTACATTCCTCGGACTCAGGTAAATGTAGTAACTTTATGGTTAGTTACATTTCTAATGAATACATATACACATAAATACATATATTTATTAAATTTAGGATCCAGCTCCTAAAACCGAAGATCAATTAGAAGAGGATGCTGAATTAATGGTGAGATTAGGTGACGATGCTAAAGCATCAGAGCTTCGCGCAAGAATGATGAGCGCATCTCTTCTTTCGGATATGGAGGCCTTTAAGGCTGCTAATCCCGGAGCGGAGCTGTGTGACTTTGTACGATGGTATTCTCCTAGAGATTGGAAACCAGACGAAGGTGGTTCCTTAGGAGACCGTATGCTTTTACCGGGAAACCCTTGGGTTGAAGCGTGGAACGTAGCACGACCAGTGCCGGCGGGGCGTCAACGACGTCTTTTTGATGAAACCAGAGAAGCAGAACAAGTATTACATTTTCTTCGATCTAGATCAGTAGGCGCTGTAGGGGAACTTTTATTACCTGCTTTGTTAAGGGCAGGTGCTTTGAAAGCTATGTCTGAAGGAGCTTCTTCAACAAGCTCAACAATCGGAGGAGTAGATAAAAGACGTACTTTTGAAATTGCCGCAAGAGAGTTATTTGAAGCTGAAAAAGAAGCTTGCCGGTCTATTTGTGTACGAAAAGTGTTAGGAAACAGTGCCGAGGGTAAGCCTTTGGACGCTGCCGGAAGATCGAGGGTTTTGTCTGCGATGGGCGGCACCTTGCCTGCGCCGACACGTCGTGAATTTACTTTGAGGGTGAAAGACGAAGTGGGTCCGCAAGTGATGCGCGCTGCTCTCTCCAATGACATGACTATAATAGGTGCTTTCACTGAACGTACCGTTTGTTTATAGACTTACTTGAGTTGTTGAAACAGCTACAATTCATGGATTTGATTAATGCTAAAGTCAATTTCAATATTTTTTATTTCAATTAACATATATTTGGATGTTGTAATGCCATTAATATTATAGGAATTGAGAGATATGTTTATGTTTTGAATTTTATTCATTTCTTCATTTAACTACTAAACATAATTAGTACAATTAAGTAAACAAATCTACAAAATTGTTCAATATTCTTTATGTATAGTTAGAATAAAAGATTGACCCAATAAACTAGATAGTTTCCATTATAATCGTTAGCTAGAACTGCTAGGTTGGTACTAATTGTTGGTTATAAATTAAGAAAAAGTATTGTTGGAATTTTACAATATAGGTAGTTAAGAGTTAATTGTTGTGAAATAGTCGATCTCTTGTGAAGAGAATGTGCAATGATTTCTAATTTTAATAAATTGTCCGATACGATATTGACTATATTTCGTTATGTAAATATTTATTTTAACGCTAAAACGTAAAAAATCTATCTCATATTTTTTACCAAGTCTATGTTTCAAAGCTGTAATCGTTTATATTATTTTCTACAAAGACAATTAAATACAATTATTAAGCAAATTACAAACGCATTTTATTAAAAAAGAAACTTCAGTCTTAGTTTCAAACGCTGCTATATTTTGTTTCTACTGGTGGTAGAGCTTTGTGCAAGCTCGTCTGGGTAGGTACCACCCACTCATCAGATATTCTACCGCAAAACAGCAATACTTGATATTGTTGTGTTCCGGTTTGAAGGGTGAGTGAGCCAGTGTAATTACAGGCACAAGGGACATAAAATCTTAGTTCCCAAGGTTGGTGGCGCATTGGATATGTAAGCGATGGTTGACATTTCTTACAATGCCAATGTCTAAGAGCGTTGGTGACCACTTACCATCAGGTGGCCCATATGCTCGTCCGCCTTCCTATTCTATAAAAAAAAAAAAAGTTCGATAGTTTAAATATACATGTAAAGCTTTAACATTTCTAATTTGAAATATCGACTAATGACATAAATATAAAATGTTATAAATGTCATAAATATAAAATGTTACCCAAAAGTACCGGTAAAACCAGGTTTTTTTAAAGTAAAATATGAACATATGTAAATATATATTATTTAGATTCAGTGGGATTTTTTTACCTTTCAAAAGAAATATGACGTGTTATCACTGAAAGTGACCATTTTTTACTGTTTTGTTCTTATAAACTTTCAACGATTATCATTTTACAGACTATTATTTATAGGTAGCTAAAGTTTCAGCCAATTCAACTGAACAGTTATTTTATAGCATTTTTATTGAATAAATTGACGTTATTCTTTAAACTGACATATCTTTTTATTTATAAGCCGATTGAAATAACACAAAATTTTAAGTGAAGATTACCACAATACATTTTTTAAAACCGCACCTAAATAAGGTAAGCCATTGCTAAGGTTCACGCGCGCACAAACGCTCCGTGCGTTTGTGCGCGCTAAAAATCAAAGAGGCACAAATTCTAACAATAATTGTTTTGGGTTCTATTGCGTTGATAAATGCCCCCCAGTAATAGATTTATTTATATATCTTCCATGTACAGACAGCGATCAGTTACAGTTTTTTTAACAGCTATAAGTACAATTGCGCAAAACAAAGCCAAGAATTTTAAAGTACTTGTCACAATGAAGATTTTGTTTTATAATCTGATGCTCTAAGATCCGAACTACTGATTGATTTTTATATAAAAATAAAGAATTTTATCATGAATATAATGGTGTAAGGTTGATTCAGAAAAAGTGGTTATGAACAACAGTTGCCACGGCTTAAAAGTTAGAAATTAGAGTAAGCACTTATGTGTGCAGTATGTGTGTAAGCAGAATTGTATGTACTTACAAATTGCAAAAAAAACACCTTTTTACACGTGGCAACCAGGGAGTGATGACAGGAATAAGGTGGGCAACCTTAGTGTAGCATATTCCTTATATTTTATATTTTCGATTGGTGTAAGACTCGTTTCGTAAGCACGTGGGTGGAGAACTTAAAAAAAATAATTGAAGATAGTCATGACTATATTTTATTGGGCAACTAATCAATGCATGTTTATTTAATTGTAAAATTTAAGAAAAAAAAAACATTTTCATCCGGTAAGCCGATTGTTGAAGATCCACTCTAATTCGGATCTTGTACTATGAGAAAGAAGAATAATCTAACTAAAGAAATAAATTGTATTTGACTGCACTGAATATCGCTGTTTTTTTACAAATATAATTAAGTCAATTCGTTTAAAATTTGTAATAGGTATTAATTTTTGTTTTAACTCACCACAGAGCACAATCGTGATATGTCAGAAAGGTATATGCGTTATGGACGATACATGTAAATTATAATATTTAATTATTATATAAAGATATAAGCATTAAATTTGCGTTTCACCGTAAGTCGGTACTTATACTATTTATTGAAATCAACATTTCACAAGTGAGATACGAATTGAGTTTTTTACAAAATACGCTTTGTAAGTTTCGTAGCGATGCAGCATTTTATTGGTCTAAATTAATTACAAAATTTATGTGAATATTATTTGATATTCTATAGACATAACAACAATACCAAAAATTTACCGTGTACCTACTAGTACATACCTTGAATAGTTTTGAAGTTCTTAAACCTATAAGAGCTTTTTTTTTTTATAGAATAGGAAGGTGGACGAGCATATGGGCCACCTGATGGTAAGTGGTCACCAAACGCCCTTAGACATTGGCATTGTAAGAAATGTCAACCATCGCTTATAGCCAATGCGCCACCAACCTTGGGAACTAAGATTTTATGTCCCTTGTGCCTGTAATTACACTGGCTCACTCACCCTTCAAACCGGAACACAACAATATCAATTATTGCTGTTTTGCGGTAGAATATCTGATGAGTGGGTGGTACCTACCCAGACGAGCTTGCACAAAGCCCTACCACCAGTGATATAAGCAATATCGGTATATAAATTTGTGATTGTAGCTAAATAGACTTAGTGCAATATTAAGTGTCAATAATATAGTAAGTAATACATACTATAAGAATTGTTATATTGTAAGTCATTATTTGGACGAAGTAACATTTTCAATTCAGTAGGTAGATCTGCTATGAGTCGCTATGTAGAATATTAGATTCCAATACGATAATAAGAATTTCGATAATTCGGTATATCGCCACTTCAATCCACAGAGCACGTACGTGAATTTTACGTGAGCAAGTAATGTAAAAGCAAATTAGGAAATTAAAGGAGCTTCGGGATACATCGTTGCGGGCGGCGTGTCGCGAAGGTATAGTACGCATGCGCGCAGTAACGCGGGCCGGGAGCCTCGCAGCTTTCGCTCAGTGGCGCGGCGGGACGCCTGGTCGATTCTTGGCCCTTTGGGGGCTCGTGACAATATTCAAATCCATTAAAAACGAATCAATCAAAATTTTCTAAAATATATTGAAACCTATTGACTAAAATTGTTAATACAATCGTTACTGTTTAAGTTTGTTATGAAACGTTAACCCCTATGATTCTTGTTTCGGTTGTGCGTAAAATTAATGATGTATTGAGCTACTTAATGGCTCTCGAAGACATCGGAATGATTCATCCCTATATAGACTCCAACTGTCGAGTGTTATCAACATAGGTGCGTACCTAACAATACCTACCTATTTGTAATATTACTATTTTTTGTAGATAATATAGTTATTAAATAAATTTGTGAATTGACTTTGCAGGTGGATGAAATGAAAACATGCGGGTGATATTTTATGGGGTAGTAGATTAACCGGTTTTAAACAAAATTATAAAATAACATGTAAATACGAGATACAACTATATTTTGTAGACAAAATCTTATATAATATCTCTTTAAGAATATTTTTAAAAAAGAATCTATATTGCCACAGTAAACGAAGCATGCCTTACACAAATAGCTTTAACGAATATAATAATAAAACATAAATATGTTAAGTGGTCAGTTACTCTTTATGAAGATTAAATTTAAACTAAGCGTATGACTGCTGAAAAGTGTTTTTGCGCAGACAAGACTTTGTTTGTACGAACGTTTTAACATGATATTATTTTATTTATATTAATGAAGTAAAACAGTACTAAAACGATATTACAAGGAGTAACATACATCTTTAATTATTTAAAATGCAAATTAACTACGTTTACTTTTTTGCCAAACGACATTTTCCCTTCCAAGAGTCTGAAGGCAACCGATTTATAGACTCTGCTTAACTTTTGCTTATAGTTAACAGTTTCAATCAACATTTTTTTAATCTGTGTCTTCTTATAAATTTGAAAGTATATAATACCTTAACTAGTTGTGTAGATGTGTGTGATATTCCAATCCAGAATCTGATGTAAATTATGGCTGAAACGCGCTGAGAAAACGCATTCTCAGATTGTGAATAAATTTCTTAGACGAGACTAAGTCATATGAAGCATGCAAGAATGTTAAATGGAGCGACACTGGCTGTGTCCTCTATGTCCACTGAATGGTTCACAGACTATTATAAATAGGCACATCACTTTGAACACTCGGCTGAACAATAGATGAAACATTTTTACGATTAAACATTTGATAACATAATATGTTAAGTGTAATATGTTGGATCATCTTGAACAACAAATTTGTGACAGTATGTGTATTAAAATTTTTGAATTTTTGTTATACTATTTACTGAAATCAAATTATTTCGGAACTCAATACGGCAGTATAACGACGAATTATGTAAGCATTTAGATGATTTATCAAAATGCTGCAATTTCTAGTGAGATTAAAATCTAGATGAAATAGTAATATTTAATATAGTAGTAGTGTAACAAACTATGGATATTATATTACCATTAGGTAAAAACATTCAAAGAATAAGTCATTGTACTTTATACGGTTTGTCGAATACGTCAAACAATGCTTTATTTACAAGCTTTAGTTTGAAGCGTTACTGAAGAGCATGTCGAGTTGTAGATAAACACCTCGAGATATTGTGAAGAGATCTCTTTCTGCTCTTTTAGGTTACGCTTCGAATTTTATTAAGAGTACTTGCTTAGTGGATGAGAAGGTTTTTACAACGGGTTTGATTACTTATGTATATGAAAGGATACAAACATATATGTAGTATCGTTTCTTAGCGTTTGTATACAGTGGGCATACTTTGAGATCTGCCACTTAAAATATTATATTATACATTTAGACGGAGAATCGATAAAAATCGGTTAGTAGATAACATCTCTGAAGGCAACTAGATAAATATGAACTGTTATTAACACAACGTGGACAACATCGAAACGACGCCTCGCAAAATGTTAATATTTCGAGGCCAAATTACGTTTGTTTACCGTAGGCTTCAAGCCCGTCTGAAATATATCCTCCGCGTTCATACCTTGTAAACATTGAACTGACAAATATTGCTCTTTATCCACACAGCCGAAACTGATCTTTTACAAGCTTTCTTAACTGACATAAACCGCATAGTAAGTTATCGTATTATAGACGTAAAGTTTTAAAATTTTATATTTTCGATATTGTAATTATCTACTAGTTTATGTAAAAACAACTTAGTGTTTCCATTTCCATGTAATAATTTTCTTAAGTATTTTTGAATTATTAATTCCTTACATATAGACCGACAAAGGATATAATATCATCGATATAAAGCAAAATATGTAAATGATAGGGTTTTATTTTATTTTATTTATTTATTTTAAGGACCACTAGTAGCTACTACATGTTTTAATGACAAATGTAAAACAATTTAGTGAAAATAGCTAACATGTGAAGCTTTTTAAAGTAGCCACAACAATTACAATATTTGTTTTAAAAATACATTAACACATAATTATAGCAACATGAGTAGAAAGATTAAAAAAAAAAAAAGTTTTATTTAATTTTATTTAATTTTATTTTAAAAATAAATTTAAGCTCAGTTGACATGGCATACGACAATGATGGCTACGTGCCAAATGACTGTTATTATAATGCTTTAATTATTATGTAAACAATATCTTATGGGCGATTGTTATAACATTTAGGCAATAAAGTATATTATTTACAAATGTTTTCTGATAAGAAGTGTAAGAACTTGTAGAGAGAACAAATTAATTAAAACAAGTTCAAAATTATAAAATGATAATGTACAAAAGTACTGAATTCTAATTACTTTGTTTCAAAGATTACGCATTAGGTCGTTAACGACGTGACGAAAATACGATTTCTTCAGTTTTTAAGGTCGTTTGAAAAATGATAAAAATAAAACTCCAGATGTAATTGTATAATGTACATAATCGTTTATGCTACTCCATCATAAATCACTGTGAGCACATGGATCTATTGCGACTGTTGGATGTTGCCAAATGGTTTATCTTCAGGCGATATGTGGTATTCATATAATTTTAAGCGATAAATGTTTGAAGCAGATTTGTAAAGAAATTGCTGCTTTGAAAATCAAGTAAAAATATAGTTAGTTCAATCCACGAATTTGGGCGCCACTGTTACAGCTGGGTAAGCTGCACTTAAGCCATTGGAAAAAAATAGCGTGGCGCGTCATCATGAATTATGGAATGTTATTGCTAAAATAATAAAAGAATTGGTATCGCTATGAAAAATATATGTATCGATAGAAATTACAATATATCACATTTATATTCGAAGTTTAATGTCCTTCATCGATAGTCATAGGTAAGCTCATGTCGGGTTCATAGTGAAAGTCAAGTGACCTTGAGCGAATGATTTCTTTGTAAACATAGGCAGATTTGCGAGGTGTGCGAATTCTCTCCGGGCTTTCATAGTCCACTTCGTATAAGCCAAATCGTTCTCTGTAAAATACATTTTCAATATCAACTACAAATATATGTATTGTTATAATACTGAGATTGTGAACATACTTATGTTTTGTGACAATTACTACTTTTATGAAATCATTAAACAAATTATTAACTATTGTTATATTACAAAAACCAATTGTGCCTTGCAGAATTGTGCGTGCTATCAATGCTATTGGTTAAGTTTAGTTACAATATCTATTTTAAGGTATCTTGTAAGGGCAAGCATTGATAGCACGCATTTTTAATCTTGAAAGTATGTATGTAAGAATGTAATGTGTAGCAGCCAATAATGATTAAATAAATAAACAATAAAATCACTAGTTCATTGAATTGCCTTTTACAAGCATCAGGAGTAACAAGTAAATAGTATTCTAAAAATAAGAAGGTACATTAAATTATTTCCTAAATTTGTTAGTTTTACAAAGTAAATTAGAAAGTAACAGCATGTGAATGTCTCATTGCTGGGCTAAGGCCTCCTCTCCGTTTTTGAGGAGAAGGTTTGAAGCTTATTAGTTTTATGCAGGGACACAAATTAATGTTTATATATTATTTGATCTTCGGCAGGCTATTTACACAAATTATACGTACGTATATCCTCTTAACCATTCAAAGTTATCCATTAAGCTCCACGCAGTGTACACTTTGATATCAGAGCCTTCGTCGATGGCGTCTAACATCACATCAATATACCGCCTATAATATGATACTCGATCGTCATCTTCTAGTCCTTGTCGTGTTGAGAATCCGTTTTCAGTTATAAAAATAGTGGGATTGTCGTAGTCTTCTCTCAACTTAGTTAACAGCTTATGAAAGCCCCATGGAAGCACCTGGTCAGTTTCGAAATATTATAGCAATGCAACATATAGTTATAAAGTTAATGTTATGTAAATTTTTACTTACATTTAACCAATTAGATGCAGAACCTTCCCATGAGTTATCTGTATATGAGACAACTTCGATATCATCAAAGTACGAGGGGGATGCATGATATCCAACAACAGACTCATTTCTATAAACCAGATTTGTAGTATAGTGATTGATCGCGAGGAAATCAGAGCTTCCCCTTACTAATTCTATTTCTTCAGGAGTAAATTCGGGCAGCCTTGAACGTGGAAATCCTTGAGCCTTGCTTTTAGCGGCTATCTTTTCTTTCATTACTTGAGGAAAATCTCCAGTTTTGGAAAATATAGGGTTAGTGTAAATGCCCCACTAATATAGGAGAAAAAAACAACGAATTACTACTTATTAATCTTAAAGAACTGTAATAGACCATCAAGATATATTTACATTTACATGTACCGTAATTTACCTCAAATTGTGTAAGATCTTCTGCAGCTTCAGCATGCTCTTCGGTTTCTGGTTCATACCACTTCATACTCAGAACGATACCAATAGTGCCACCTTGCGTAGGTCTGTATTCATTATTATACATATGGTAAACCTTAGCATGAGCTATTAATAAATTTTTGGAGCAAATGTAATCTGCGTATCCAGACATTTTAAACAAAGGTGCCATAGATGCCATACCATATCCCTGATAACAAACTTCTCGGGGTTCATTTATTGTAAACCAATATTTTACTCTGTCTCCAAAAAGTTCAAAAACAATTCTACTGTAGTCAGTGAACCAATCCACTACATGAGGATTCGTCCAACCACCCATATCTTGCAAGGTTTGAGGTAAATCCCAGTGATACAGGGTTATCATTGGCTGAATATTGTATTTAAGCATTTCATCAATTAAGTTATTATAGTACTCTACTCCTTTTTCATTAATCTTGTCTGGGAAACTAGTTGGTAAAATTCTCGACCATGATAATGAAAATCTGTAAAAGTCGAGACCAAGTTCCCTCATCATTTCTACGTCTCTTTTATATAAGTGATATGAATTATCAGCCACATCGCCATTATGACATTCTGCAATAACGCAAGGCTCTCGATGGGTCAAGGTATCCCATATATTTTGCGATTTGCCTGAAATTTTATTTCAAAACAAAAATATACGTAAAAAATTAAATTAAACAAATATCGAAATTTTAAAATAACTAATGCTACGTAGAAATACCGTCTTCATTCCACGCTCCCTCGACTTGATACGAAGCAGTGGCCGCTCCGAGAAGCATTCCATCTGGAAATTTTCTTGCTTCATGTCGATTAACATTAGTTACTTTGCTCTCAGCCAAAACAAAGAGAGCAACATAAAATCTGTAGAATTCATTTTTGTGAGAAATCTAATATTAGAAGACATGATATTATGTTTGAAATAAATACGTGTTTTGTTTTTTTAAATAAATCGAGCGAGCAGTGTCAACATTTGTTAGTTGGCGTATATATTAGGCACTGACTTTGACTTTCTCGATAGCCTACTAGCTAGCTTATAAGACGGCAGAATGCAATTGTTAAATTATTTCGTTAATGTCACCACAAAAAGGGATGTTTTCAGCAAAAAAAAAAACTATTGCTAATTATTACAAATTAGAATTTGTATATCAGAAAATATATAAATATTCATTTATTCATTTAAGAATATTTCTGATTTAAAAATAACTCTGATTTTTAGTTATAAAAACAGATGATTGATCGGTTGCTTAACATATTTTAAATTGTAACTTACAATAGTTGCGGTGATCCTATCATCTTAATGAGTCGACTTCTATTGAAAATCTTTAACCATAAGTCTTTTTATATATAAGTAGCTCCGTTGCCATACATCATAATTCGTATGTCGATAACAACGCTCATAATCTGTGATAACAACAATCTGTCAATCTTTATATTAAGGACTGTATAGGAAGAAACATTTTAGATATTTTTATAATATATTTAATGACATGATGTCGTGTGCTCGCATTGTAAGAATTATTTAATTGAAAAAGAAAAAAGAATTTATTGGACGATGTTATGTTCCTGTTCTATAATATCTTGTACTAATTGTTTCCCTCGTTAAAATAAATAATGAAATATGGAATGAATATGAAATTTTATACAGATTAATATGAAAAATAAATAGTGTTATTACAAATAAAACGAATATTGTATATAATATATATAATATGTAAGCTACATTTTTGAGTTTAATTCTCCAATCGTGTCTATCTGTGCTTATTTTCGCTCTAATTTCAAAAAGTATTTCATTCTGCTTCTTATTTAATTTATGAATATTTTTTATATATAAGAGCTTCCATGGAATACGTTGCGTTAATCAATAAAGAACATATTCATTCTTCATGTTTTACTCATGTGAGTGTTGTTTGTTTCATTCGGATTCGTGCTTATATAGCATATCTATATTGTAAAACATATATTATTGTGACACAGCTTATTATGTCAATGTAGGCACTTGAAAAAAAATTATTAGTCGAGGCATTCTTGTTTCACAGCAAGTGATGCCAAAACTAGTCACAAGATAACTTTGTATGTAATGCACGTAAATAATAATCTTTAAAATTTTGATAGGTATGCCATCATTGTGTAATATTTATTATTTAAGTGTCGCGGCTCATTTTTCGCCTAAATAACTACAAAATAAAGAAACAAATGTATAAGAAAGACACACATTAAAAAAAACACTATTAATAGACTACCTACACAAATAGGTATATTCTGTAATAGAACACATACCTAAAATGGACGAGGAAATATTCTGTAGAGTGTAGTTATTTAACGTGGGTACACTATATAGGTATACATATATACAAGTTACATAATATACAATAGGTATACTTATATACAATACAAGGCTTCGTAAGCAGTTTTACATAATATTACCGATATTTTTTTGATTTGGTTCAAAAATTAACATTCTAAAATTATACATGTAAAACGTGATATAACAGCAATTAACTAAATCTATCCGAGACCTGCAAGTGACAAATAAAATGCTGTCAAATGTGTATCTACCAAACCGCATTGGCGCAGCGTGGTAGTTTAAAATTAAAACCTTCTCATCGAGAGACACGGAGGTCTTAGCCAAGCAGCGTTACCTTATTGTTTAATGACCAAGTGTGAATATTTCCTTTCGATATTTTGAAGTCTCTTCTTTTGCAAGTGGGCTCACAATCGACGCGCTGACTAAACTTTAGTTCGTTGTTTTAGTGTAATAAAACTAATTAAAATAAATATAATTCTATGTTAAGCGATAAAAAAACAAATGGTAAATTAAATTTTAGCACTGTAATGTAAATTTTTGCCCAACAAGTATAAAAAATCTAAAAGCGGTACTTATCAATGGAAAATCGATAGATCCTGTACAATCAATTGAATTTCTTGGTCAATTAGACCAATGCATCTTTCAATCAATTTTAAGCATCAATGTTGATGCTCAAAATTTAAATTTAATTAATTGTGTTTTTTAATTAATGAGATATTTAAAAAAAAGTCTTATTTATGAAGAAAGTTTCATTTCGATTTTAAGTACGATAATAAGTGAATGTGTACATAAAAATAATAAAATTACATCATTTAAAAAATCTCTTAAAATTATTTCAGGTGTGTAATCACTTTTAAATAATATTATAATAAGTTATATGTACGTATAATATCTACATTTTTTAATTTATAATCAGAAGATACATTTGCAAATGACGACACTTAATGGCAAGTGTAGGAAATAGCTGTCATTGTGAAAACTCGCACAATGTACATATTATAATGTGCAATACAATAAGATAGACTATTAATACTTACTACACATTTAACATTTCACACAAAAAACTAAAATAACAAAAAAAAAAAACATTCTTATTCCATTACAACCGTGTGCTATATGCAGCTTATTAAAGTAGTCACAATCTTATATTCTACTTTAAATGTTTTTTTTTTAAAAAACTAGTACAATTCAGTACTCTAAAGATAAAACTTTACAGGGTTTTAAGTTTTTCTAGGCTAGTAAACTTTAAGATTTTTATGTATTTTATTCGTGTGGAATAATAATGTTGTGGAAATCGTATAATACAATTTCCTAGTGCCGACCGTTAAACTGATCGGCTACTGACAGCGCCATATAATTATCCAAGATACGAGAATTATCTATAAACTAAATCTAACATTTTGTTATTGTAATAGCAAATTAGTAATTACTTATTTATATTTAAGTACTGACTGCTTCGTTGATCTAGTGCTGGTTCAAATCCCAGGATGGATTGTCCCGACGGTCAATAAAAAGTTATTGGGTTTTTCTGTCGAAAATTCTCAATAGCAGCTCGGAGTCTGGAAGTTGATAGTGTGTACACTTCCATGCCTCGGAAAGCACGTAAAACCTTTGGCTCTGCGCTTGAACTCCTTCCGGTCGTGTCGGATTACCGTCCCATCGCATTATGAGACTTAGGTAATAGAGAATGCACCTGTGTTTGCGCACATACCTTTGCACTATAATATGTCCTGCGCAGTTGGCTAATCTCTCTTGAGATTAGCCGCCATAACCGAAATAGGTCTGGAGGACCTTATTTCTTATAATATTATTAATACGGGAATTAAAAATATCATTCAAAATTAACTTAATATTTTTGATTCTTTTCTTCCTGGTGTGTCTTTTCCTCTGTCAAGAACGTCAAAATCACTAAAGAATGCTTAATCGATGATATGCTCTAAAGACTAAATAGTATCAGCTTCCTACAATATTTTAAAAATGTGACGTTACAAACTGTACTACAAAGAGAAGCAATGTCTTTTCTTTAATATAATCTAGTAGGAATAGGTAACCTAAATTAGGTTTGTAAATTTGTCACTGTCAAAATTATAAGTTATTTATTTCACATAGGTACATAACATTATTATATAAAATATTAATAAAAACCCCAAGTTGAATAAAAGCTTGTTAAAAGTACTGTATTGACTTCACTAAAACTCGGCGTAAACTAACCGGAAGCAACTTTAATTGACGTATATGAAACATGCGCAATCAATAAATTGAATAATGCACAAAGTTTGAAGCCGTTCGAGTTTATCAAGTAGCTCTTCATTTGCGTCTCGAAAGACGTCAGCATAAACAATAACGGCAAATAAAGAGAGAGAGAGTCAATCATCATATTAACATGGGCTTTGGGGCTCATCATGTTAGAATATCATAAAAAATAAGTTCAAATGTTTAGGTATGACAACTTCATTCATTTCTTCTTTGTTATTTTTGTTCAGTTGGTAGTTTTTTAAGTTTTTAGCTTTCAATTACCGGAACTTTAACTTTCTTTAAATTAACTGAGAAAATAAAGGAATTAGCTTAATCCATAATTGACTACATACTTATTGCTATCTACATTAATCATGTCTATAGAGTTGCAGATAGTCTTTCATAACGTTCTTAATGATTAGCTGGCGGCCTCTTGTCTGTTGTTAATTACCAGGCACAAATTTTGATCGGCCTAGTACGTAATGATGCCATGACATTAGTTAGTATTGTTAAATACCTGGACCATAGGGACCAGAAACCCTTCCAGAATACTAGACGAGCAATTTTACCATCTCAAAATTACTCATCGAGTATACTGAACTACATAAGAGCTGGCAGCTACTTTAGATAACTTCTAAGTTTAGCCAAACAATAAGAAATAGTGCCAGTATTTGTACCTCAATCCAGTGGCATTGACCATAGCTAACATTTTATGTAACTACTTTGTACAACAAATATTTTTATGGTACATTATTTTAAGGTTTAGCTTAGAACATAAAAACTTTAATTTTATATCGATTACCAATATTGACAAACATGTTATTAGGTTTTCGTTTCCGCAAAGACAATTCATCTTTCCTTGGGCAAGATATTCACTTTTTTAATAAAATTCCGCAATTAATAACTTTAAATATCATATTAAAAATAATGAATAAATAAAGCGTATTACTTCAGATATCTTCGGTATTAATGAATAAAAATTATATCATTATACTCGTACATAAATAAATATCAGTTAGTAACTATTATTAGTAAATGGACATAATATAGTTAACTTTCATGCAGGATATATAATAATAATATAAACCGACAAAAACTCGCTACTAGTTTCTCATCAGTCTTCTCGGTAGAATTTGCATTTTAAAACGGTTGAAACTCTATAAGAGCAGCCTCTTATAAGAATTCGTGCAAGGCTTTTTCCGATTGATTTAATACAAGTTTATAGTTTTGGTCTGTGTAATACAGAGTGCGGGGTGCAGGCGAGCGATGGGGGCGCGGTGGGCGCGGTGTGCGGCGTTGGCGCTAATATGTTGCGCGTGCGCCGCCGCGCCCGCCGGCCCGTCGCCCGCACCCTCATCCGCTCCCGTCTCATGCGATCCGCTCATTCTGAAAAGGACACCAACTTTACCGCAGGTATTCGTCATAAAATTTAATTTTTATTACAACCAATTGATGTTATTATTGTGAATTTACCCGTTATTTTACTATAAAAATGTTCAGAGCTGTATTCGTAACAATTGTTATTATAACCTAATCAATAGTTATAGGAACTAGGAATATGCTAGCCCTATTTCAATGTCGTACTTAATCTAATTGGAATCTGACATATAGATTTGACAGCAAATCTGTTAGCTAAATAGAAAAAAGAAACAGTATTTAATCTGTTATAAGTTCCAAAGGTATTAAAAACGTAACTGTCAATTTTTAGGTGATTTTTTAATAAAAAAATATGTTTCTTTTCATTCAACTCGTGACAGGGCTTTGTGCAAGCTTGTCTGGGTAGGTGTCTGGTACTACTCACTCATCAGATATTCTACCGCATGTTTTGCGGAACTAAGAAGTACAACAGCAGTACTTAGTATTTTTGTGTTCCGGTTTGAAGAGTGAGTGAGCCGGTGTAATTACAGGCACAAGGGACATAACATCTTAGTTCCCAAGGTTGGTGGCGCATTGGCGATGTAAGCGATGGTTAACATTTCCTACAATGCCAATGTCAATTGGCGTTGGTGACCACTTACCATTAGGTGGCTCATATGCTCGTCCACCTTTTTTTATTAACGCTGGAAAAACGCGTTACGCGTTTTCCCCACAGGAAAAGTGGGGGGTATGTGGGGCTCACCGGTGTCTAAGGTGCCGAGTGCGCCCCGAACATCGGAATACCCACTAAAAACCAGCGGTACCCTTTCCGTCTTAACGAGGAGTGCCACGGGATCGCTTTCGCATGCTACTGTGACGTTCTGACGGCCGGCCCGCCTCAAATGTGCTCGTCTACCTACCTTTACTATAAAAAAAATAATCTGCATACAGGCTATACGTGTGTTATATTGTGTAGTGGGTTTCTAATCTAAAACGTATCTAAATTAACTCAAAAATATTATGTAACGCAATTCTTATTTATTTCGATAACTATACTTTTATATTACAACCCATGTAATAAATGTTTTTCATAACAAACTAAGAACTTAAATGTCTCTATTTTGGTAGCAAAGAAATAGGATATATGCTTAACATCTCCATGGTATTTGCATAGAAAGAATTTTCTAATCCATGCATTCTGAATTTCTTTAATTTACTCACAATAACTTTATCATCACTTTGGGCTCTGATAAAAATTTCTTTTTACTAAAAGTAGATATATAATGCTATGAACTATTACTATTTTCACAAAATTATCTGATAATGTTGTCGTCAGATGAAGTGCACCTAGATTCCTATATAGATGATTGAGAAAGTTAAACATCAATTGATATTCAAACATCGCGTTTTAGTGGGGGTATACCTTTTTATTCACGCAATGGAAACCTTTTCATAGGTACCTAGCCCCTTGGCTAGAACCACTGCGATGGCCGTCTTCGGCTCGGATCGAAGAGGCTGCGGGTCATGTCTATATAACGCATCAGACGCCCCTCCCGTGCTTTTCTCCGATTGTAGTTCGGCGAAGCTCCGAGCGAAAGTGATCTCGTCCCATCACACTACTCGCTAATGGGTATCACAACGCGAAGCTGTCCCGGCTACTGTACTTCTCAGGGGCTTCTGAAATAGGACACGCAAGGCCCCCACCTCATACGTCCACGGCCCCAGGGCTTCATCATATTTTTATGCTCCAGGCGTCGGGGCTATTAGTGGGTTAGCTTTACTTGAAGCCATTCAATTTGCCGAATCGCATAAAATTTAAAAACTATTTTTATATATTGTCAAATTACCTATAAGGTATACCTCAAAACTATTTATACTTACTTATCAAAACAAAAACAATGTATTGATAGTCACTGTACTATTCATGACGTTGATAATGTGAAAACAGTATCAGTAGCAGTAGTTTGTTAAATAAGATTAAAAAAAAAATTATAGCACAAAATATATTTACAGAATGTTCGCGAATATGAGGCTGCAGTTGTTCAAACCGCTCGAGCGTTGTCAGAGCTGGTGGAGCAGGGCGCTGCAGACGAAGCGAGGGCGGCCGCCCTTGCAAGAGCCGCAGCACGTGCACCACTTCACCCACCCCCAGCTGCTGTTGCACTCGGGGCGCCACAGCTTCATCTTGGCATACTTTATATCGCAGAACCCTCGAGATTAATAGTTTTTCAACAAAACAACTCAGCAACACTCCAACAATTCTGGCGCACATTAGCTTCTGCTTGGAACGCTAGCCTTGTTCTCTGGTCCAATGCTTGGTATTCGTGTGAAGGTAACCCGGGATGGTGGGGTGGAACAGCAGCTGCCAGAGGTTCTGGGCCAGCTCGAGCTGCTGCTGCTATATTTCGTCGCATACCCGCTTTACCATGTGAAGAAACTATGTATGAATGGTTAGGCGGACCACCGTTATGTGACCCAGTTACGACAGATTGTGAAGCTTTTCCTTCTGAAAGTAGAAACCAAAGACTTGGGGTAAACATTCAATTTTTATTATTATTATAAATAGGATATTATATTTAAGTTTTAACCATAGCAATCAATAACTTAGCGTAATCTTTCAATATTTAATAAAAATAGAATATAAAAATATATTTATTCGTTAATTCTTAAAATGTTAATAACATAACTTTCTGTTTCTGTCTGCAGAATATGTGATGATTTTGTTTGTATTTTTTCCCAGTACCGTTGTAAATGCAGCTCTGGCTATTGGCATGCAAGCGGTGGAGATTGGATTAGTAGATCAACTCTCTCTGAGAACGGTCAGATGAACTGCACTCCGTGTGGACTGGGCAGCAATCCAGCTGCATGCCTCGCCGACGCCTACCGTGCTTCATTACTAGCAGCCAACCTTGCTGGCATGCTGCTATGCCTCGTCATTGGATTCATCATTTTTAAAAAGAGAAAGTGCAAAGTACGTCTTGTCGTTAAATTACAAAAGTTAAACTCAATTTTTTTTCTGAGTCTCAGTAAGTGGAAATTAAAATAAATAATAAATACAAACCGAGATGGCCTAGTGGTTAGAACACTGTCACCCACGTTTGTTATGCGGATAAAACGTTGGCGTTGGCATCGTGGTAGAACTTAGAGAGAACGTCGACGGTAATATCTGCGAGATGTGCCTTCGGATTGTGTCTCATAAGGTGAAGGTCTTCTTACCTTGGACAGTCGCTGGAGCTTCAAAGAGCACTAAGTTCCATGGACCGGGAAGGTAGCGGGTCCTATACACTAACTGCTGCCTAATCCGGGGAGGGAGCTCCGAACGGAGCACAGCACAGGAAAAACTGCGTATGCATTATGTTGACACGATCCCGCAGCTTCTCCGATTCGCTCCAAAAGCGGCCTATTATGGATAAGAATACCACAATGCTATCCCCCTCGAGGGACCGGGTACTTTTCTCAATGATTCCACTGCGTGAAAAAAATGTGGTTAGAACAAATAAATCTTAACCGAAGATTGAAAGTTAATAAGTGGTATAACAGGCCGTTACTTCCCTCGCTATTTAAAATTTATTTAAGCTAATATAAACTATAATTACTCGTACATGTATACCTATACGTATATCGATGATCATTTACAATTATTATATGGATTATGTACATCTTTAATGTTTTTTGTAAACAATAATGCGATAATCCAATATAATTTATTTTTAATGACATCAAATAAAAAAAGTACATTTTTATTCCCAGGCCGTTGCCATGGGCATGTGGACCGTTCTGGAAGTTGTTCTTCTTGGTGCTATGCTGATGTATGCTTCGGTAAGACATTTTTTTTCTTTTTAATTTTAAAAAATGTTTCTTAAAATACTACTACTACAACTACTGACTGCCTCGTTTAATCTACATTACCTCGTCTAATGGCTACATGTAAGGCGGCAGACCCGGAGGTCCTGGGTTCAAATCCCAGGTCGGGCCAATACAATGTTTTTGACATTTTCTGTCGAAAATTCTTAGTAGCAGCCCGGTCTGGAGGACTATTATTATTATTTTGTTGTTTAATTTTGCAAATCTCGGTATACACCGGTAAATTAATGATCACGAATCAAAGTCAAGCGAATATCATCTGGGTCCTTTATGTAAAGTTGATGATGTAGCTTTGTGGTGAAAGAATTCTCGCAATGTGGCTATTTGCTTATTTTGAAGATTGACAATATCAATAAGGCCTCTTCCTCCATCCTTTCTAGGAAGTGTTGTGCGTTGAATACACGAGCAGGGATGATGTTTTCTATTTATACTAAAAGTATATGTCAATGTGGCTATGGCGTATTAAATTTCTTGAATTTAAATTAGATTTTAATACATGGTTTATTCTATGCCTTAATTCTTGCGTAACTTTAATTTTGGTTTCCTTTTGTAAAATTTTGTTTGATTGATCATAGCCTAAGTATTTGTAAGTTTCATTTTCATCTAATGGATCGATTTGTGTGCCATTTTCTGTTAAATAACTGTATCTCTCAAATTGACCTGCTTTTACTGAACTGATTTTACACTTATTTATACCAAATTCCATACAGATGTATGTATTGTGAAAACCGTTCAATAGTTTTTGTTATAATTTCTGTATCTTTTTGAATAGAAGTATAAAGCTTTATGCCATCTATATAAAATAACAGATTTAGTGTTATATTTTGTCTGTCTGTGGGTATGTGTAACTGGTATCCTGCGTGCATTGTATTTAATGAATTAGATAGTGGGTTGAGAGCAACGCAGAACCAAAGAGGGCTAAGAGCGTCACCTTGGAATATGCCTCGTTGAATTTTTATAGGTGTAGTTTGGACTAACTTTTTCGTGGTATTTATTCTGAGTCTAGTAATCCAATTGTGCATCGTACTTTGTAAAAAATGTATTATTTGTAAAATATTTTTTCTTAATTTGAACTTGTTTCAATACTACTGAATCAATAGTAAATTGTTCTTAACAGCCTTGACTAAATTTTCGGCAACCTTTTTGTTGGTCAGTGATAATTCTATTTTTTTCGATATGATTATCTACTTTATGAGTCAAACATGAAGATATGATTTTATATATTGTCTATAAGCAGGTTCTAGGTCTATATTTTGATGGATTCGTATAATCGGATCTATCTTTTGGTATTATATATGTTGTTCCGGCTAAATAAAACTATTAATGACATTGTATAAGAATAGATAGATGAATATAAATTTCTTATACGTTATGAATATTAAGTTATGAATATTATCAGAACCTGGCGTTTTCCAGTTGTACAATTTTCTGATAACTTCGTTAAAAGTCATTAATGAAACGAATTCAAATACCATTTGCTGTGTCTCCTTATATCTACTTTGTTCGCTATTAATACACTCATTATTATTGTTATGTCTTACTGGGTTTTCCCAAATGTTTACCCAGTAACTCCGTAATACTCCAGATCGACAGAATTTTTTGTATTAGTTGAATTTGTAGACACCTGATTAGTACTGATTCTTCAGATCACGGTAAAATTATTTTTCATTATTTATAAATTTAGTGTTTTACGAAAAGTGCATTGTTATATCTGGCTGGACGACTACTAGTAACTGTAAGTCTTTGTTTAATTGTATCTTAAAATTGCAATAGTGGTATTAATGTTTTCGTGTGTGGAATGAGTTTAATATGGATGGATGGACAAGGATGGCTTTGACATGTTGTTAACTTTCTATTTCTATTACCGTTCATGTATTGTGTTCATGTCCATGCAGCACAGTAGATACTTGTTTGTAATGATTTAAATTCTGTTTCTTTATTTATGTACACGGGTAGAATTTTCTGATTAAAATAATTTACTATTACTGCTAATTTCTTTGATGACTTTTATTTTGGTGTTTAAATATTTTCTCTATATTGTCATTTATTATTTGTGACTGTTGTAAAGGTGATGCGTAACCACACGATGGTTTGTAGTGTGATTATTATTTAAATTGGTATTAATTAACTCGGAATTATTTTCTGTTAAATTAGTATTGACCGTTGTATCTATTGTATTAATTGTTAATTGGAAATCTTTAGCTACATTTTGTTTAATTTGTTCAAGACGCTCATTATTAATATATTTATTAATAATAATATCCATTCATTCTCATCTGCCACTCTTTGTTCGGATAAATGTGAAAGAGCTGGAAATATCTCGATAAAATTCGTATGAAATTGCTTCCTATATGCTGTTATGTATATGTTTCCATGGTGGTAAGATAGAGATAATTGCGCAGTATCTCGTAGTAACTCATTCATGTCTTGCGTCTATTTTTTGCGCTTAGCGCTAGCGGCCTAACAACTTGTGCCCACAAGTTGTTCGACATAAAGCATCTCTTATTCAACACTCGTATGCGATGTATTACTCGTAGTGGACGGTAGGGGGTCGATAAGGTATTCGTGAGGAACTGTCATCGGCTGTAGTAGACTTTGCGATGGAAGCCCGCCTATTCAACTTCTCATCGCCGAGGGATCGCATGCTGTCACATCCAGCATCGGCTCTAGATGTGCCCCGGCGCCCCCCGGATAGCGACCGCAAATTGTACACTCGATTAAACATTTCTCCACAAAAAGGATTTAGGGATCGTTAGTAGGAAGGTTTTTGAGTCAGATGTAAGTGACTGTATATTTATTATTTCCCTAAAGGGGTAGAAAGTGTTATAGATGGTTAACCTTGTTAATTGTACCTGTTTCCCGTAAGTCCCCCACCACAACAAGGTGATTCACGGGGGGGTTATTATTATTATTACTACAATAATAGCTAAATTATCTCACAATACATTTGGGGGGTTTTATCTTGTAGCTAAGTTTAGACTTTTTTTTTTATAGAATAGGAAGGTGGACGAGCATATGGGCCACCTGATGGTAAGTGGTCACCAAACGCCCTTAGACATTGGCATTGTAAGAAATGTCAACCATCGCTTATAGCCAATGTGCCACCAACCTTGGGAACTAAGATTTTATGTCCCTTGTGCCTGTAATTACACTGGCTCACTCACCCTTCAAACCGGAACACAACAATATCAAGTATTGCTGTTTTGCGATAGAATATCTGATGAGTGGGTGGTACCTACCCAGACGAGCTTGCACAAAGCCCTGCCACCACCAAACTTAAAAGAAAGGAATTTGACAGTTATCTAATATTTGTTATATATTGATATACAAATGATAAATATTGTTCGTTTTTAGATTACGTGCACTTACATAATCAAACTCATATTAAAAAAGTTGTAAGTTTTGTTTATATGTTTTTTATTTTATTTATTCATGCAAAACTACTAATCTTTTTAATCAATTATATACATACATCGTCTGTATCATTTTAGTTTACAGACTTAGGATGGATATAGGCTTATTTTGTATGTTTACATGTTAATGTTGAGATTTAATTTAAATATTTGACTCATTATGACAACCTACTCACCAATATAAGTACATACAAAAAGTATGTATGAATAAGTTTTGTTTCAAAAATTTGTAACTGTCTACAGAAAAGTAAGCTATATAAATAAGTCTAAATAACCATTTTTATATTTAAAATTATAACAAGATTATGATAACTTTTTATTTAATTGTCGCTCTTCTCTTTCTCATCTTTCATCTCATCTTCATCTTTATAAAAATAAATAACATATTAATTTTAACAGTTTTATGTAGATAAATATTGTCTTATTCTTTGATGTTCGAAACAATAGCACGCAATAAAATACTTATTTTAAGTATGTGAAATCATAACGGGAAGCTAGTATTTACTTATACGTACTTATAAGTACCTGTTTGTTGACATTGCCACTACAATCGTGTCAAGATGACAATGATAAGGTGTTTGAAGTACATGCACATGTTACTTTTATTTTAAATAAACAAAGCTATCTAATCGAATTGATTGAATATCAGATACGTTTAAAATCTCAATTTTCTTATTTTCCAAAACAAACTATCTGTATATAAATTCTGTCTGTATGTCTGTTACGATTTTACGAATAAATCACTGAACCGATTTAAAACAAACATAAGCCCCAAGGAAGGTCATACGCTACATTTTTATTCCAAACACACACAATGGGGGCGGCCTCCAGTCCCCGGGCGAACGCCAAACGCGGGCGAAGCCACTGGTGAAAACTAGTACTACCTGTATATATAACTTAATTTGTAGATTACACTCATTGGCATACATTGTCACTGCTGATCTCGTTAGAATCTAATAGGTCATTATACACGTTGTAGGCAAATGAGGATTTATATAAATCCTAATCGTTAATAAGTTTTTTATTAGTAAAAACATGTAGTGAAATGATATAAATACTAATTCGATTCATGAATTTGAGGAAAACATATTAAATTATGACTATGAATTTGCATGTCTTAAACATTTTGTTTACTACTATTTTAATACTAATTTCTTAATTGATAACACTTTAGCTCTTTAGTAGCTTATACTTTACGTACCAATAAAAAACATATCAATTGACAAGCAGAGGAAAAACACGTATTGTTCTGTCTTTGTCTATTTGTCTTAGACACTTGCTATATTATGTGTTTGGATGATTACAAGCGTATATGTATGTAAAGATATGTTACTGGAATAAGACGTGCGTCGTACGCGTCAGCTGTATTCGTATTTTATAATAATACTAGCTGACCCGTGCCCACTTCGTTGGGCGGTAAACATTTTTACTTGTGATCGATTGACCGAAAATTCATAAAATTGTCTCGCGTGTTTGATATTTTAAATTATCTCTTAAACGATTCCATCCAAAAACAAAGTGTAAAAAATGAATTTTATCTAAATAAAACTTCCCTGTTAATAAAGTAATTTATTTTTCAATAGATTGACGTATATGAAAAAATCACCTAATAGAAATATCGCTCGATAGATTACGACACGGTCACGGTTCCATACCTATGTCATATTATCTCTTTAACCATTCGTCCAAACTATATACAGTAAAAGGGAAAAGTCTTTTGTTTTAAAAACTTGAGACGATAAGTTTACTTATTTTGATAATAATTCATAATTGTTGATAATATGACCAATAAACATGACCTAACTATTAAATATTTTATTTAATATAAAAAGCAACTTTTTGTGACTTAAATATAAAAGTTAGACATATGCTGCCACTGACTTTTTTGTAGGCATTATCAAGCTCTACAACTTTTCTTTAGAACTCAATCATATATCTCTTATCGTTAAGGCAGCGTTCGTAAGAAACGTTTTCGTTCGACCGTTTTTTTCTCCGACTTACTTCCCACTCCCACGAAAAAATCTTTATTTTTCGAGTTAATATATATCCTATGATACTTACAAATTATGTGGCTTTCTATTGGTAAAATAATTTTAAAATCGGTTAATTAGATCCAGAGATTACCTCCAACAACCTCACAAACTTTTCCTCTAAACATGTCATCAATTAATATGTTAGAAAAATGTATTGTAATACAGTTGCAACATTTTTTGCTGTCAATAATATTTGCATTGGTCGAGATCTTTTTTTTTATAGAATAGGAAGGCGGACGAGCATATGAGGCCACCTGATGGTAAGTGGTCACCAACGCCCATAGACATTGGCATTGTAAGAAATGTTAACCATCGCTTACATCGACAATGCGCAACCAACCTTGGGAACTAAGAAGTTATGTCCCTTGTGCCTGTAATTTCACTGGCTCACTCACCCTTCAAACCGGAACACAACAATGTCAAGTATTGCTGTTTTGCGGTAGAATATCTGATGAGTGGGTGGTACCAACCCAGACGAGCTTGCACAAAGCCCTACCACCAGTAAATCACAGAAAATCACTAACTGTACGGTCACGGTACGGTTTTTAATAAATATATTTTACACATACTAAAACACCACTCTCACAAGTTTTGTACAAGTGTTATAAAAATAGTTTTTTTTTCTCTTATTAAAAGTATAACGGAAATTTAATCATTTTTGATTACAGGCGGCTTCCCAATACATATCGATTGCGCGCTGGCGATGCGTTGCGGGAGCATGGCTGCGCGAGCTTGGCTTTGTTGCTTGCTACGGCTCTGTAGTGCTACGGTTGTGGGTACTACTCGCAGAGTTCCGCACAAGGAAGGCGCATCGTTGGACACCGAGAGACTCGGAGGCCAGTTTGTTGCTAATAATCAAGAATAATTGCTGCTAATTTGTCCCATTAATAATGTCCATTACATCTTCAAAGGTCAATTTATTCTTAGACTTGGTTCTACGTCACTGTTCAATTAAACTAATATATTTACAGGTCCTAAGAATAGTTGCTGCCATGGTTTTAGGAGCATCTTGTTACTTATCAGCTTTTACTGCAACGACGGCATGCGACGAAGACGCAAGCGGAGGCTGTTCTCGCGCCGCCTGGCACCACGTAACTGCCGCTGCTGAGTTGCTCTTACTTGCAGCTGGACTACGGATAGCACATGCAGCAAGAAACGCCAATGTACCGTTTCAGGTAACATGTTACTTTCTTCTATAAATCAAAGAATATCTAATCATTCAGCTCAGATTTAGAATTATTAAATGATTTTTAAATTAACGCGTTAAAAAGACGCCGGCCTTCTTGTACAGTACGACGACTTAATATGACACCAGGTATATAGCGAATAATTAAATAAATCGCGAAATAAAATACTTATTGTATATATACTACGTATGTATATATATAGTATATATAAATATAAAATTTCACTGCATTACGATCAGCAAGTGCACCGTAGACATTGGAAAAGTTACATAAACAGAACATCTGAAGAATGGAGGTCTAGATCTAGATAGCGCATCTAGTTCTGAAATAAGTTCTTTATAATATGTATATATACTCATAGATATATTGAACGTTGAAAAGGTTAAATTATAGGTAACAAATTGGCTCCTTTTTTCACATTGTTTTTACTAGTGTGTGTAACACAAAACGAAAGGTGAATCGTGATGTATATTGTTTTTTTGCAAATTGTTTTAAGGAGCGTGGATGGCTAGCGACGGCTCTCTGGGCGGAAGGCTTGTGCGGCATAGCGTGGCGCGTGGCGGCGTTGGCGGGCGCGGCGCCGGAGCGCTCGGCGCTGGCGGCGGCCGCGCGCGCTCACCTGTCCTCCGGCGCCGCGCTCGCATGCGTGCTCGCGCCGCGACTCTGGCACGGATACCGCGCGCGGTCACTCGCACAGGAGGTTTGTACATATATGTATATTATCGTGATATGGTATAATAATTTATTAAATAAAATTGATCGTTCTTTAAAATATTAGAACAAAACGATTCAGGTATCGCGTCGCGGTCCAGCGGAGGGCTTCGGTGTAGAAGGTGAAGAGGAACCGACATCAGAAGAGGTGCGCGCAGAGTTGAAGCGATTATACGTGCAGTTGGAAATCTTGCGCAATCAGACGCTACGTCGTGACAATCCGCATATCAGCAAACGTCGTGGAGGGCGAAAGCCACCTCACAGGCGGTTTTCATTGCAGGTATATAATTAAAAACCCTCGAATCGAAATCGAAAATCAGTTATCTCACAGTAAGCTATTACTGTGTGTACTAAACTTTTACCGTGATGTAGCACTTAGTAGTAAATAAATTCCTTATTTAAACCAGCGTTTCACAAAAGTCATTATTTTTCTACAATATACTAGTGTAGTAGGACTGTTGTACAGTATTAAACATATAGTGAGTAAACTAGTGTTATCGCAGGCACAGGGGACATAACAACCTAAATTCCATGGTGATAGGAGCAGCTTATACTTCTAGCTCTGCCATGCAATGCAAGGTACACTACCTTGCCTTCCAAAATTATTAACGACAGATGGATGTTGTAATTAGTTTCTTCACAAACAAAATTTAAATTTAAATGACATTTTCATAAGATTTTATAATCAATAGGTTCTATATGCAAAAATCAATACATGCTTGTTGATTAATAAAATCAAAGTTTGATGTTTGTATTTGTGTTACATTATGTTTTATTCACTTTCTTTCTAGTAAGTTTTCACTCTTTATCTAAGTTGTTTTTCCTTATTAATTCACTAACCTTTTTATTATTTTAATCCCATTGTCAGGTAGATATACCTAATCATAAATGAAGGATTGTTTATTATGTTAAATAAATATATGTAAACTAGGAATTCCCTTTGTCATGGTGGTCGATCACTTTCATTAATATAATGTTTCACTTCCATCCTACTTTAGAAAAAAGGCAGTCGTGAAAAGGTAAGGATATGTGGAATATATCGCATGCGCACTGAATTGCAGTACCCGCATGCCCCTTGATGTCAGCCTGAGCCCCCAACGCTACTTATAGCGGATCCCATCCGCACTCCGTCTGTGTATAAATCACGATCGCTATTTTTTTAATGTGTGATAAACGCTTCGTTTGTTTTACGGAAAACAATAGTCTAAATAATTGGTTGAACAATAATTTACAACAAATAAACTTCTAGACAGAGTTTTCACATGCACATCTCGTTTTCGCTAAAAGGCGAGCTTATAAGCTTATCCTTGACACGCTGATTTTTTACATCTCTTAGTTAAACCAAATAGTAACAAAATAAAATAAATTGATTTAACAATTTCTCGTATGTTTACACTAATGTTTTGGCTTTCCGTACACAAATTTGCTACATACATATCTTAATATACATTTTATCACACACGATTTATATATGTTATATATTTAATAAATATAATCAATGCTAAAGTAATTCTTTATTTTTAAATTAGATTTATTAATTAACATGATATACATTATGCATTTTTTTACATAGGCACTGCAAGCTCGACGGGGTAAAAATAAGGGAGGCAGTGCGAGTGCCGTGGAGGCGAGCGAGGCTGGCGACGCTTCGCGTACGCCGGAGGACTCAGTTTGCTCAGCAGAAGGACCCTCGCACTACACGGACGGGGAGACACAGGGGTGACTTAGTTTCGTGCTCGAAAAGAAGACTTTAAAATATAAATCAAGTGTAAAAACGTTTTAAGGGGCTCCGATGGAGTTTTATTGTTAAAAAAAAGGAATTGAATTGTTATATTATCGGGCCATTATATTTGTGTATAATAAATTATCTTATGTTGAAAATATATTCACAATAAAATCGATATCGATTGTATTTAAAACATTTCATGATCTTTAAATGTTATTAACTATATTTCATGTCATTTCGTCGTCTAGTTGTAGGTATTTGTTCTGTTTGTTATTTTATCAACAATATATAAAAAAATTAATAAAGTATATTTATTTAATGTATATCGAATGTATTTATATTTCTCGTAATTTTGTCTCGGTCGTGTTTTTTACATTCTTTTATTATTGTGTCTCGATTATATATTATCTGTGGTTTTTTTTCATTTAAAAAATGTTGACATACATATAAAATAATATTATAATTTGTTCAATGATGTAACTACTGTGTTATATAAATTATCTGTTTATCTGAGAATAGTTCGTGTTCATAAGTATTTTTATAAAATATATATAACTATGATATTGAATGTATAATCAATTACATCAGTACCTATGTGTTATCGTTGTTTCAGTATCTAGCTTTAATCAAATGTATGTAGGTATATATGGCACTTTTTGATTAGCACTGCTTCTTGTTACTTGTTTCCGTCAAACATTGTGTGCACAACATAAGTTTAACACACATATGTTAAACGTTTAATTTTAACTATTCTACTATGTGTGGAAAAATAAGCTATTGTTAAAAGATTTATTTAAGTTTTAAAGCTTCACCTTGTTTCTATACTGTACAACATTTAAAAACGCTTTCAAATCGTAAATAAATACATTACTAATTACTATATATTTTTGCTACTCAATGTTGCCATAAATCAGTCTTACTTTTTAGTGCTTTATTACTGCAGAGCATATCGTGACTAAGTAGGTATATATATATATATATACGTCACGATATTTGCACTTCAGTAGAACTGCAGAATAGTGTAGCACCTTTTTGGCTTTATTTTCTTCAGAATAGGTAAAACCTTTTTGCCGTTACCAATCAAAAGCCGACCATAAAATATAAAGCAGATTATCTAAAAATAAAGCTTTTGTAGAAGCAGTCAGTTTCTTTGGTGTATATTTCTTATTTTTTGTTTTAATTGATCCATTATCAAGGACCGCTTGTTTATATTATTTTAATGTACTAAATAAGTAACTATGTGTTTAATATATAAAAGACTGTAAATATTAAGATATCATAATTATTATCAAAATATAAGCGAAAAGACTATATATGTATCATATGTATGTATATTAATTGTTTTATGATTATGTTAAACTTAACAATAATTTTGCAGAGCGTGAGGCGTTGTGATGTCAGAAATATTTAATATTACTATAAATATATTTGTTAAATAAAGAAATAATATAAATAATCTTTGTGTTTTTACATAATGTTTATTTTAATTTCAAAACTATCATTATGACTTCAGTCTGTCTTGTTTCTATATTCGAATGATTTAAAACATTATCTAGGGTCCTGGAAAGACGAGAAGAGCACGCAATGCATATGTTTCATTTAGCGCAAACGACGCTGTTTAGGCAAGTGAGACAACACTAGTCCTACTGTGCGTGTGGGCAGGTGAGCACTTCCAATAACTACTGTGATTCCGTCTTTCCATTAGATAATCATATTTAAAGTCATATAAAAAACAACAATCTTATTTTGCATACAAAGGCCATCTCCTATTATTATCAAAATATCTTCCGTTGATTTACTACCCACAGATGGGAGGGTTACAAATAACGATTATTGGGATAAATGTTTGGAAATTACATAGCACATAGTATTTCCACAGTAAAATAACTTAGTTATGTAGTATAAACAATAAATAAGGATTGGTGGGCTATGAATTATAGTGTTACATGTTTTAATTATTAACGTTAAACATAGGTATATTGAAATGTCTCATGCACAAAGCAAATTGAATTATCTAGAATTCAAGAATCATTATTTTTTTCAAACTCACGAAGATAGGATTAATAACTTATTTAAAATATTAAAAAATACCCTCATTATGTGAACATCCGTGTGGGAACGAATCAGCAGCCCTAAAATTCATTAATTTCTATAACTCTAATATATGATCAGCGCAATCCGCAAAAGCGCAAAGCGCGATCAAAAAAATTTTAAAACCATTGATCACTTTCGACACTATGAATTGGGATTTAAAGCGTAAGAACAAGGAATGACAAAATCAAAGTTTAAGACAAAATGTAGCGACGCTTAACATCCTTACACAACCTATTCTAGAGATTACGATTTTTCTAGACAACAGCATTTTCAGAATGTGATAAACATTTGATTATTTGGATTCTTTACGCTTATAATTTTTTCTATAGAAACAGGAAATCATGGGGCAGGTCTAACTCTAACAAGTCTTTCTAGAGCATGTATGTGATATAGTTTTGTAATCGTCAGATACTATTTCATCGATATCAGTTGCGTTATAGGAATTGGATCTGTCAATTCATCTTTTTTAGGAGCTCTAGATTATGTTCAAAAACACATCTTTAGGAGCTCTAGATAAATATTCTTAAAATTACGATGCAAAATTAATTCAGGTCTAAAGAGGACTGAAAGTTTAAACTAAGAAACAAAAGGTTATAAAAGCAAGGAACAGTTAGTTGTCAATGTCCATCTCAACAACTTCTAATTAAGGCGTAATGCGTTATTGCAATTTTTATAATGAGCTTTGAGAATAATTCTTTTATGTGCATTCATATTTTTGCAATGGGTTGCAATTCAGATTTCAACTTAATGCGTGGTATCGGGTAACGACTATTTAATAAGTATAATAAATTTAAAAACTAGTGAACTTATCTACAGTGGCACAGGCTCCATCCATCTTTTATCATGACTTGCTATTTGCTACCATTATTTTTTTTTGCTATAGCAAAAAAAAACTTTTGTACGAGCTAGTCTAATGAGAATGAGCTTTTATAACGTTTAAAACAAGACAAATTTTGACCGAAGTATATAAGTATCTTTGTGTATTTATCAGTATATTTTTAACATGATCTTAATCGTTGTATAGTAACTTAAAAACGAGTATTGGTTTTATTTCGATCGATTAAATAAATAAAAAAGTTATGTCAATTTAAAGAATAACGTCGAGCATCATTATTTTTATATATGTATCGAAAAACAAAATAAATTTGTATTACACATATTGTTATATTTTTTTAATCCGTAATATGTAGTTTTTTTAATAAGCTGCTAACCTAATCTAACAAAATTCATAATATACGAATACATACAGTGACTTACCACGTCTCTTTTACCAGGGAGAGCCTTGCGTTTCCGACATACGTGCGTTCGCTGCAAATAACTCAATGATGAGAATGCGACAATCGGCGCGCTTTTCATACGTATACGCGTGGGCACGTTTAAGCGACATGTATCCAGTGTAAGCTAAACCCTGTCTAATATGATTGATCATATAGATCTGAGCTCAACATTACATCGGAATACTTAATTTGAATTACTAAGTCTCTAAAACTGTCCATTTTTAAACTTTGTTTTGTTCCTATAAACTTTCAATCATCATCATTTTAAAGATTATCATTTATACCAGGTGGACCGATGACCTTAAAAAGGTGGCGGGCACCAACTGGATGCGGAAGGCGGAGGACAGGGAGCTTTGGCGCACCTTAGGAGAGACCTATGTTCAGCAGTGGACAATGATTGGCTGTTGATGATGATGATGATTTATAGGTAGCTAAAGTTTTAGTCAATCTAACTGAAAAGTTATTTTATGGCATTTTTATAACGAATAAATGATGAACGTGACCCTTTTAGGAGAAATAACTTTTTTATTTATAAACCGATTGATATAAAACAAACAATACATTTTAAGTGAAGTTTGCCACAATTAGTAAAAACCGTACTCAAATCAGTTAAACCGCTTCTAAGATTAGCGTGCACAAACGGACAGACTAACAGAAAAAAATCTAAAAATTATTGTTTTGAATTCTGTTGCGTTGATAAAGGTCCCCGATAATAGTTTTACTCATATCTCTTCCATGTACAGACATCAGTTAGATTTTTATTATATGTATAAATTAACTTCTGGTTAAAAACAATAATAACAGTAGTATGTTTTTATTAAATAGTAGCATTTTATTTTTCTTATATAAAATTACGACATATCTTCATAATTATAAAAAAGGTAGTGAATAAAGGATTTATTAACCAGTTATTAATATCAAATATCATAACAACAATGGTTTGTTTGCAATTTATTAAGCACTTTACTAAGCTTGAATGATTAAGCTTATTTTATTATAGTATGTAAAGAATAGAAAATATATTTTTTCAATTACAAATGGCACACCTATTTTTTATTTTCATATGGAAGGAATTCAAACAATTTATGTTATAGATAGGTATATCTTTTTATTACCCATATCGGTGATACAGTCATAAGAACATTTCAGCCAGAACTAGCTTGGTTGCCGAGCAACTAACTAATTTAAATAATAACCCATTCGAATAAAGTATTTTTATTTTTTGTTATTATTAGAGAGCAAAATGTCGCATTGTGTCGTATCGTGGCAACAACAAGTGGAACCGAACAAGCGAGTTAAACAGACTACTGCGAAAATCATTTACCATAAATTCGAATTGAATTGTGCTCATTCAAAAATAAATCTAGAATTATTCCGTATTACTTATTACAACCCAAATGTAAGCTTTACTAAGTTTTGTGGATAAGTATGCTGTAAAGGGAAATGTCTGGTGAGTAAATTCGTAATTATTTTGCGAAGAATTGTCACATATAATATAACTTGAAAGAACCCAGAAATTTATTCTATTAAAAAACGTTGTGAAATTATTTAATTTCATTTAAATTGACAATTTTAAGCAATCAGCAAACAATGTGAGTTTCTATAAAATGTTTAAACTATTTTTTTTAATATGTTAAACATATATTTTATTAACAATAGTAATGCAATGCGTCATCAAACCAGCTTATCAAATGTACATCCTATCGCCTAAGAAGAACCCAGCTTCATCAAACGATATTCTGCAAAGCGTTAATAAATGTACTATAAACTGTTTATATTAATCGGTATAATTTTTAGTACATGTGGATACTGACGGATATATTGTGAGTAAAATGCATGTGAAGGTTGCGTGACTAAAGTTGTTTATAAGAATTACGTCTTCGTGAAATACCAGGGTGTTTGTCGGAAATGCGATACACTGCAAAATTACATCCTTATAGTTTCCATCTACCTCAAGAATTAATTAATGATAAATAAATCCAAGAATTATACTAATTTAAGATGTTTATTAATATGGTATATTAATAAACATAAATAAATTAATATTTATTATTTGTCTTATACGATGTTCTATCAAATAATTTTAAACTTCACTTAAGTCAAATTTTCCCGACCTTATGACGTTATGCACTTAGTGGAAAATACTATTAATTATTTTTAATTTACGGATGTTTATCATTATATTTAAGTATACGATAGCATCGCACACCAGTAACGTTTCAATTTTATTTCGATTTATGTGAAGACATTGGATTGTGATGACTATCATTATTCGTAAAATGGATTCAATTTACTCGTAGCATACAAGCAGACATTGAAAATCGTTTTACTTGCTATTACGTTAAATGTGCGAATAGGGTAAGACTCATATAGAGTTTATTTCCATATTAGGTATATGGTAATGATGACGTCATAGTAATATATGTCAAAATTTTACATTAAGTTAGTGTAATTTACATCGAAACGAAACTCTAAAACATGGTTTTTTAGAAGAATTTGGAACTATGTTAACGGCTAAATTCTTCTACTTGATAAAAATCCTTTGAATAGCTTAAACTTTTGGTTTGCTACTTCTTTTATTATCTACATAAGAAAAAAGAGAAGACAATATAAAAAGATATATTTATAAAAAGATACATTAAATTATTTATTTTACTAGACCTGTCTCCAATTTCGAATTGTTCGAATGCTTAAATTGGGTTTTATAATAGTTCTAAATAAATTGAAATAGGTTGTTTAAAATGTGTTTAGTTTACCTAAAGTACCTACTTTATAAAGCTTTTCAATTTCAACTCATGGCGTGTTGTGTAAACGGTTTTCTATACTGAAGCTTTAGACAGTTTGTACACTTTCCTCTAAGCCTCTGAGTAGAAACCACTCATTCAGTATACTTTAAACATTTATTTTATAAATAAGTAATTACTATAAAAACAGTTTCATAATGGGCTCATTTATTGACGACCTTGAGCACACCACGATATATTTACGGCCTAGAAATGGTACTTTAATTCAATGAATTTGCTCCAAAATATGATTAAATTTTACAAACAGTGTATACTCTTAAACGCATTTTATTAAAGCTTAAGTACAATAGAGGGTAATTATTACAGACAGCGAAGAAAGTGATGGAGAGGGTGGGCTAGGAAATTTAAATCGCCTTATTGTGCGTCCGCCCGGTCACAGCGGGAAGGCGAAGCGCGGACATCTATGCTTCGATGCAGCCTTCGAATGCGGGAACCTAGGGCGCGCTGATCATATTACCGAGCTCGAGTATGATCTATTCATCAGACCTGACACATGTAGACCTCGCTCACGTTTTTGGTTTAATTTTACGGTTGAAAATGTCAAACAAGATCAGGTAATTAAAATACCTAATTATAAGATTTATGAACTAGTTATTTATTTTTATAATATATATATATATATAAGTCGGGTGGTATTGGCACCTGATGGTAAGTGGCCACTACTGCCCATAGATATTGGTGGTATAAGAAATATTAACCGTTTATTTATTTATTTATTTTGAACAAATTATACATATCTTAAACAATAAATACGATAGGAACTACATTAGTATAAAACTGTATCGTAGCTACTATCGCCCTCCAATTCGACAGCACATTTATTTATTATTTGTTCATTATAAACATAACAATCAAATATCATTTAATTTATCAAAATATACTATATAAATATATACATCTAAATATATATACTATAAGGAAGGGATGGGGTAGGAAGAAAGAATAGGTTAGGTCAATGTTATATTGATCGTTTTAGTAATGATTCAGTCTCATCATAGCCCAAATTGAGAAGCCAGTTGGTCATTTGAATTTTACACTGGTAAGTCGTAAGTGAGAAAATATTGTTCTTCTTATTTATTCTATTATATAAAATTGAGCTCAAATAATTGTATTGGTGACTTGCCATCGCTGATTTAAATGGAATGGTCTGGCAAACCCTATCACTTCTGCGTTTGTTCCTTACATTAAGTTGTTGTCTGTAGTTACACTGACTAACTCACATTTCAAACCGAAACACAACAATACTAAGAATTGCGGTTTGGTGGACTTCATATTATTATTGACTGCCTCGTTGGTCTAGTGGCTAGATGTGATGCAGCGTGCAGATCCGGAGGTCTTGGGTTCAATTCCCAGGTCGTGCCAATAAAAGGTATTGGGTTTTTCTGTTAGAAAATTCTTAGTAGCAGCCCAGAGTCTGGAAGTTGGAAGTGTGTACTCTCCCGTGCCTCGGAAAGCACGTAACGCCCGTGAAGTTGCTCCTGCGCCTGAACTCTTTCTGGTCGTGTAATATTGCCGTCTCATCGTTTTATGAGAGCTAGGGAGAGTGCACCTGTGTTTGCGAACACACTTGTGCACCATAATATGTCCTGCGCAGCTGGCTAATCTCTCTTGAGATTGGCCGCCGTGGCCGAAATCGGTCTGGAGGACAATATTATTATTATATATATTATTATTAAGAGTAGGTTTTCTTATGGATAAATCGTTTTTATCATTTTCAGCGCGTTATATTCAATATCGTTAATTTAGGAAAAGAGAACAACCTATTTAATGAAAATATGACTCCCTTGGTTCGATCAACTTCTCGACCAAAATGGTAAGATACTTGTATCCTTCTTTCTTCTTTTCTTCTCTAAATAAATCTATTACTTGTGCAAATTATAAAATTCAATCTATATTCAAAAGTTGCGAAGGTAATTTCTATATATAAAATATATATAACATATACGAAACATTGCTATATGCTTTTTAGATTAACGAAACGAAATACTAATAGTAAAAAACAGTCGCAATATATTTAAATTATTTTTTAATTGGACGATCGAGTAAAACATTTATTATCAGTGCTTACCTAAAACCTTTAGGCAAAGAATACCTCGACGATTAATATTTTACCATCGGTCGCTGGTGCACCGAGGTCGAAAGATACTTAGTCTAGCGTTTGGATTCGATAAAGAAGAAGATGTTTACCAGTTCGCAGCGGCAGCTCCTTATTCATATTCGAGATTGCAGAAACATTTAGCTTTATGGGAAAAGCGAGCTCAGAACTTTGCTACGAGAGAGAGCATTGCACAAACAACAGTAAGAGAAATATATTTTAGTATAATTTATGTAGGTACTTTCCTACTACTTTCTTCTTTGTTACAGCAAAAGCGTCGAATAGATTTAATTACTATTGGAAATCTCACACATAAAGATGAGGGTAAAGAGGAATCTACAATAAAAGGAAAACCTAGTGAAGCAAAGAAACGTGTCATTGTCGTCTTAGCAAGAGTACACGCCGGAGAACAACCTTCTTCCTATATTTGTCAAGGTTATTTCTATTTACTGCACTTATTTTACTTTTTCTTATATCTTATTTTAAGTATAAATATAATATTTTCAAATAAACCTTTCCAGCTGTGTTCTAAAATTTTATATTCAATGAATAAATTTAGTACCTACCTCTCTAAATATTTTTTTTTCTTTTATATAATTACACACTATTTTATCATATGTAATTTCTATTCTGAACATACATTTAATACAGTTGTATTATTGCTTTTATTTTTTGAAATATGAAGTATAAATATTACTATTTACATATTTTAAGCAAGTATGTAATGTTTCAGGTTTTTTAGATTACATTGCAAGTTCTTCAGAAAAAGCAAAAGCGTTACGTAATGGAATAGTAATTCAGGTAAAATAAAGATAAATCAAATTACTCTTTTGTCTAATTAAAAAAGAATACATCATTTATTTTATTTATTTTTAGGCTGTACCAATGATAAATCCCGATGGTGTCTTCTTAGGAAACCAGCGATCAGACTTGCTTGGTTCAGATCTCAATCGCTGTTGGAACAGAGCTACCAGTTACGCTCACCCTGCTCTTATTGCGGTCAACGATCTAATAAAAAAGATTACAGCTGAGAAAGTAGGTACTCTTAGCTATAGATGATTAGGAAAAGTAAAAAAAATATTTATGTTTGATTTAATTTGTTATACTTATGTACCTACTCATATACACATGTATTATATATCATTAATTTATTACTATACGTCTTATGAAACTTTATAATATATGTTTATTTTAGGCTTTGCAGTTGGATTTTATTATTGATATCCACTCCGACATAAGCCATGAAGGTGTTTTTGTACGCGGCAATTCATACGACGACGTATATAGGTATGTTGATGTAGGTATATGAACTTAACTTCACCGTAATAAAACATGTTAAAAGTAATTAGCGTAAGTGTATCTTGTCAGAGCGATCAAATCTATTCTGATAAACTAACGACTACGTAAATCGAGACAAGAAGAATCGGTATATATACAAGAACGATCGGTTTAGTTGTTTAGTGGTGGTAAGAAACAAGAACACAAAGTTATACTTTCATATTCATACCTATCTGTATATTGTCTGGTATACATGTTAAAAATGTTAATTTGTTATAAGTAGGTGAATATAGTATAAATATATAAAATTAATGAATAAAGAGAGAATGAATGAGAAGAACCAAGATGGCCTAGTCCTAGTGGTTAGAAACCGTGAATCTTAACCTATGATTGCGGGTTCAAAATCAGGCAAGCAACACTGAATTTAAGTGTATATAATTATTCATCTCATGCTTGGCGGTGAAGGAAAACTTCATAAGTAACCCTCTCATGAGTCGAATGTAAGTCTGCCACGTATTAAGTAATTCACTGAGCCGCATGGGAGCAGCATGATGGAATAAGCTTCTAACCTTCTGAAAACGGAGACAAGGCCTTAGCCCAAGAGTGAGACATTTAGAGACTATTACTTTTTACTTAGAAGACTGTTGATCTTAAATTTGAGTTTATATAGATGATAATAAGCGGCGAACTGCACACGAATATAACAAGCTTACCGACGTTTTAATATTAAATATTTTATATTAAGCACAAGATTGTGTATGCAACACAATCGCAATAAATGTTGATTAATTCTCTCTTAACTCTTTAACATTTTTTTATCATGTCTTTAGGTTTGAACGTCATGCAGTACTACCAAAATTTCTGGGGATGAGGGTGGAGGCATGGAAGGCAGAATCTTGTTTGTATAATGCAGATCCTTTAGCTGCGGGCAGTGCGCGACGCAGCCTCCCCACTGGCACCGTCGATGCCTACACGCTGTTAGCGTCTTTGGGGGGTCGGCGATTAAGTCCAAGAGGGCCCTTTATACACTATACTGAAGATGCTTGTATCCTTTGTTAATCTGTCAATCAAAGTACGGCACTATTTACATAACAACGTTTAGTTACAATTCTACGGTTTTATGTAGTAAGAACTTTACCACAACTTATATTATAAATTCCAAGTAACAATAAGTAATGCAAAATAAGATTCAGTTAAGGTTGGTTTGTCCTTTGTTAGCTAGGTATTAAATGTCTTTTAACAAATTAAAATAAAACGAAGGAACAGTTGATTAATTTATAAAAGATTTTGGAATCATTTTAATGACTAAAATTTTCATCAGGTTATAAAGTTTAAAAAATATAAGCTTAAACTTAAACATAGATTTTAAAATAGGAAGGTCCATGGCAAAGGCTCTATGTGACTATTATCGACACGTAGGAGTGATTCCGCCTCGTGAGGGTATAAACATCAAGAAAAAGGAATCGCGGAGGAAGCGACGACGAAAACGACCAATCAATGAACGAGAAAGGTGTAAATGAAATATTATTGTATTTCTAAATTTCTTTTTTGACACAAGGACCCATTATCGAAATGAATGTTATATACTTCTTAGAAAACTTTATGTTTGAGGGTTTAAGTAGCTAGATTGTTGCTATGATAACTTTAAAAAAATATATGTTAAGAGTTGGTTACTATTTAAAAAATATTGATGTATAATAAATAACTGAAATTATTGGTATAAGATCTCCCAGCTCATCGCCCGAAAGAAGAGTACTGGTTGCGCGAACGCTATCGCCCCCTTTACCAGCTGCATCTCCGCCTGCACTACGAGCACTTCCTCTACGAACTGCACGATACGCCGGCCTGAGATCCAAGCCACGAAAGGTCCATGTTAGAGACACCAATCTACCCATAATTACCGGTAAATTATTTCAAAAATGTCTCAAAATGTAAATAGGAATATTAATTCTTGTTTGGAAAAGTAGTTAAATTCTGTGTTTTTTGTCACGTTCTAAGTTTCTATTTAGTTCTAAAGTGTTTTTGTGATTACAAAATGAAACAATTCGTAGACGCATTTTTGGTTTCTTTTGAAATTTATTTTATCACATTGTCATCAATGAAAACTCATCAGTCAGTCAACTGACCAGAAAATCATTACTTACACTTTTTAAACTATTCTATTGTCACATTTACAAAGAACACTTTTAGACAGAACGAATTAACATATTATTAATAACATATTGTTTTGACTTTATCCAATAATACAATTTTAATAAGATATGTTTAATAAGTGTAGTAATATAATAAACACGATAGTAAATGTTCTAAACATAATAGGCAAGGCTGTTCGTACTCCGAGGCTGGCCGTGGTGGACCTGAGCGCGTACATCCGCACGCCCGCGGCCGTCTGCGGTCGGCGCCGCACTGGCACGAGTGCGGCGGGCGTCGCAGTGCGTGCGTCGCGGCCGACACGCTCTCGCGTACGGACCGTCACGAGCGACGAATACGACACACGCGAATCAGATTCTTAGTTCTGTGGCTCAGTCGTTTGTAACATTATGAAATATTTTTGATTGTGTCAATAAAGCGCGCTTCCATTTTTCGTAGCTTATTAAAATTAATATTATAACATAAGTATTAACAAACAATTTACACGTTTTGTCTATCAAAATATAATGCACGGTTTGTATTTATGGCTGCACCTTAAATTTAATTTCTTATGTCACTCCAGACTGGACTTTACTATTTAACAATTTAAATAAATGTTGTAATAAAACAAACCACTTCAATTAAATGTATAATGTCTAAAGCTTTCATATTTACAACCACTAACATCTACGTAACATTCAGTCATTACTTCCTTGCATCATTACCGCGAACGCTATTATCACTACGAAATCATCAATCACAACGGCAAATAAAAAACGAGACTGAGTATCGGTAAAGAGATTTATTATCTCATCATTTATCATTTACGACAATTTGGTTTCGAATCGAACGAGTTAAACGAATCAACCGTACCTACGCATACTAATAGAGGTCACAGGAGCATCACGAACATAATACATTCACGAACGAACCGAGAACAAGCGGCCCGCGGGCGCGGCGAGGCGGCGGCGTCCGTCGATAAGCGCGAAGCACCTCCTCTAATAAATATCTTTGGCATGAACCGAAAAGAGCTCGCCGACAATTCACACGCGGTTGCACTAACGACCGACGGTCATCGCTCTATGCCAAACAAGAGTCCGTCGTTTCACAGCGGGGGTGGGCGCGGGACGGGGCGCGTCATTCCCAGGCGTCGGCGTCGGCGTCGGCGTCCTCGTCGTCGGATAGCGTGACGAGGTGCATGGGGTCGCTGGGCATGCGCACGGGCGGCGCCTCGGGCGTCTCTCGCGGTACTTCGCGAGGCGCGGGCGCGCTGGGCGCCGGCCGACGCGCTGCACGACGCTGGCGCAGCAGCTCCTCGTCTGCCGCCGTGCGAGGCTTGCGGAACTCGTATACCAGCGGGAAGATGCGTTCCACCGCCGACTGCACGTCGTTGACGCTGCGCGCTGCACACACGACACAGACATTGCACTGGTTACTTACATTATTTTTAGTTCCGACTGGTTAGTTTACTTTCGATCGATGTGAACGATAAATACTGAAATTTATGTGATAAAAATGACGTAAGGCTTTTGAAATGAGGTCGAATCGAGAGTTTAATTTTTAAGTAATATTTTTTTTAAAGTTAATCTTGGCAATTCTAAATTTCAATAGGAAAACAGTTAATTACAGAAATAATGTATAACACGTGTTGATACCTGTGATTGTGACGCCTCCCGTAGAGAAAATTTTCAGTGTCGCTTTAGGATTGTACAGTTTGTATGTCACGCCTGGATGAAGTTCAGGCTCGTAACTGAAAAGTAACAAAAAACTTTTAAACTCTTTGAAACATAAATATATTTCAAGCGAAACGGTTAAAACATTATATAGTGAATATATATCTCAGTCATCAATTGTTTGTCAATACGTATTTAATTACGGATATTCTACCGATTTTTGAAATATTATTTTGTAACTAAAAAAATATACGCATAATTAAATGAAAAATGAAACAGTCAAATTAATAACCATTGTAGAAACTATTATGTAAAGATATCTTTTTAACTGACCAAATTATACACAAGTACAAATGATTGAGCTTAAACTTTGCACACAATTGATAATAAAGTATTATAATTTTTTAGTATATGGATGTTTAATTCATTTTAGTTGATCATCATGGATAAAATAAGTTATTTTTTAATTATTCTCAGTTAAGGCAAAATTAACCAAGGGAACAATTATAATAATTTCCTTGATGTAATAATTACATTGAAGTAGCTCTGTTTAAGATTATTAGCCAAAGTCAGCATTCATTTGCATCATTAGAATAAAATTTGAATTAACAATTATTTCAATCTGAAAAATTGATTATTGTAACATTATTACCATTTCCTTTGTTGAATTTTGGTATTGTAACAAAAGATCAATTGCTATTTATTTTAACCAAGCCGGCCAGGAGCGATTAATATTATGGCCCAGGGAGCAAGAAACATTATCTCTCAAAAATAAATTTATAAACACAATCAATACAATTTTTAAAAACACTATCTGATGTATGAACAAGCATCATACGCAAGCAATTTTAATTATATGTACATTGAAAAATTATCCTGTTCTTTTTGAGACATATAATTTTCTCTGTTTAACTTATTGTAAGCTTAAGGTAAAACGTACGACAATTCAATACAATACAAGAATCACCATCAGACTTTCAACCTTCATATTGCTAAGCCTATAAAGGATTTCACTTTCTAGATACTTTGAGTCAATAAACATTTATAAGAATATATTACCATAACCAAATTCCAGGAGAAAGTATTTACAGGCGCAGTAAGCTCATGACATAATAACATCCCAATTTAGTTTCACTTGTAGCATGTATTTTACTTATTGCTTTTCTGGTTGTAAGTGAATCAAAATCATGTGCCTTAGTTTACAATTAAATATTGTGCATTGTATCAATATTAAAAAATAAAACTGGACAGTAAGAATGTTTTACATAATTTAGTTATTGATGATGTGTTAATATTATAGCAAATCCTGGGAGGCACACCATAATATAAGGCAGTAGTTTCGCTTGCATGATCAATTTCATAAATACCATTCTACTACTATAATTTAAAAAATACTACAAATGTAAAAGATTTACTATATATACACTTTGCTAAACTTTTTTGCAAAATATGTAGTTAAGACTAAGAGTAAGGTTGTGGTGTTGGAGAAAAAACTCCACTAATGTAGACACTTAAAAAGGTTTTAATTTAGAGACCTATTTAGACATATCTAAACAAGGCAATACATTTGATGTCGACTTTTTTATGCTAAAGTTATAATTTGTGATTTTATTTTTAAATGAACTATAAATAAAAAAAAACTTCACTAGCTATAAGGTATAAAAGCTATATGGTAAGATAAGGTAAGGTCCTCCAGACCGATTTCAGCCAAGGCAGCCAATCTCAAGAGAGATTAGCCAAATGCACAGGACATATTATAGTGCACAAGTGTGTGTGCAAACACAGATGCATTCTCTATTCCCTAGCTCTCAAATCCGATAGACCGGCAGTCCAATACAACCGGAATGAGTTCAGGGGCAGGACTAACTTTAGTTTTTTAGGAGTGCACACACTTCCAACTTTCAGCCTCCAGACTGCTACTAAGAATTTTCTGACAGAAAAACCCAATAACTTTTTTTATTGGCCCAACCTGGGAATTGAACCCAGGACCCAGGACCAGATCTGCGGCCTTACATCAAGCCACAAGACCAACAAGGCATAACTATTATTAAAAAGGTATACAGACACTATGAATTATATAAGCATAATGACCTGATGATGAATTATTCTTGTCAGAATACTGATTTATATGACATGTTATGTTGTAATTTTTAAGGGTGGAGTACAATATAAATTTTTGACATAGCCTGACAAATAAATCATTAATTGAACTATCTAATCACAAACCATAATCAGAAAAAAATAAAAAAGGCCATGCAACACAGTACTTAGGTCTTCTATACTCATGAATAATTGTATATTGAAGTATAAAACTAATGAGTACTTAAGCATTATATTTTATCAACAGTACTTTTAATATAGGCAGTAATATAATTAAGCTAGGTTACCTAAAACAAAACATTTAACCAATATATTTGTTAATGATAAATGAGCAACATATTCCCCCTGTAATATGTGTTTTCTTATAAGAGTTTGAAAAAATATAGAAAGTTAAGATAAAGAAAATGCTATCATATGTACTTACTCTGCTTCTTTATATTTCTTTGAAAAGGCTATAATTCGAATACCAAAAGGCATTCGACAAGTTCCCAGAACGTTGACTACACGAAAATTGCGGAAACGCACTTGAAATCCTAATTTCTGTAAGGCACGAGCATATCGCCGCGCCGCAATCTTCGCCTGATCCTCGCTGGTCGCGCCGGTGCACGTTACGCGTCCTGATGACCAGATTGACGCTGTCGTGTAGGGGCGGCGAAGTTTCATTGTCACCATACCATTTTCACGTCGAAACTCGACATTCACACCATTTAAAGCGATCTCTCTCAAGTTTAGGTGGCACTTAACACTAAAACTGCACACAACATTGTTTATCATTATGTCTATTTCGGGGGTTTCTTCTTCCTCCTCTTCCATAGGGGCCTGTTGTACTGTTGCATCTGCAGTCTCAAGGCATTGCTGTGGGGGTTGTTCTGGTTTGCCAGCTTCACAGTATTCATGATCTGGCACCATATGATTAGGAACGCCATGTGTTGTCATGCCATGGTTCACAACTACTCCATGTGTTCCTTTACTCAACTCCTTTATACCGTTCTCCTGGATAAGTGTAGCCATGTCCACCACGGCCTGCTGAAAAACAGAATATAGCCATAAAATAAACAAATAAATATTGATTGAAATACACTTGAAAAATAAAACAGACAAATATATCCAGTACTTGTGTAAGTTATCAGTTAATTTCATTACATAATATAAGATGTAAGGGGTTACACCAAATTTATAACTTATATTTATAAGTCGCGTTTGGACTCTACTACCACTTACCATCAGATGGAGTAGAGTCATTTGCCCTCCCGGCGAATATAAAAAAAAAAAAATAATACATTTAGAGTTTATGGTAAAAATGTGATAATATTCACATAAAATCTGACCATATTTAAATTATATACTCTTATCAAATGACAGGAAATGAATCATAGAAAATAAAGAAACATTGATTAATGCAATTCAATCTAAGCTGTTTCAGTTATCAGTTGTATCCATAAACAAACCATAAAGAGAACTTTATTGAAAACTGTTGATTACACAACAATAGCCAATACTAAACAAACACATTGTTCTGTTCCTTTAACTATTAGGTAAGAAATAAGTTTACAATGTTCTTACTTATTTCTTTTTACATATTTTATAAACGTTCAAAATTTTTAGTGGAAAAGTTTTTATTTATATATTATATAAAAATATTTCATTAGATTAAATTATAGAATATTTTGGTAAAGAGATTAAATCAAAAGTAAATTCTAAAAATAAAATTTTAACAACAAAAACATTAATTTTAACAATTCCAATCAAATTTTGATTGAATAGTCAATAAAAAGTATTGTATGATTAATTAATTGATAAGATTATATAGAGTGATTTAAAATAATTGTCGGGTCACCAAATTTAAGTATTCACACATTAAAAGGAATATTCACTAACAGCCAACACCCACCCTAAGATAATCAATATTTTATTAATCTGCAAAGCTTTTGTGCATCTAGGTTATTACTCCCATAGGTCAAAGTTTTGCCAAAATCAAATACTCAAAGAAGGCAACAATTTAGGCCACTTCCCACGGCGTAGCGAGATGCGACAACGCCGACAACATGACACTTGCACAGCTGACTGCCGGACGAGCCCTCGCCCCCCGCGCCTCTTGCCGCGCTATCTACGCCCCTAGCTATAGTTATACTTCCACAGACCACCAGGTAATAAAACAGATTGCACATGCACCCACTAACCCGACAGCCATCCGAAATAATGGAGTGTAAAACGACATTTTATAATACGACCCAATCGCCCTCTGACTGCAAAATGTATTCTACTACATAGACCTTAACTACACTATCAGCTTATATTAGGTCGTTGACAATTATTTTTCGCCTTAAATTTGAGATTAATGAATAAAAAGACAACAGTCAGCAGTTATTGACCCCATAATAAAGATTAAACCACACGTGATTGAGAATACCAAGATAAAATATTTTAAGTTATGCATGCTAAATTCAGGATAAATTAAACTTTTTTAATTTGACATCCAAAATCTTAGTAAAAAATTAGGAATTATTTCATATGGTAAAATAAAAAAATACTACCGATGGAACGTTATCTAGAATAAGTAAGGATCAGCTGAAACTGAATGACAAAGCAACGGATGCTGCGATGATAAATGACTTAAATTGGCAATGTTGGTTATCTATTATAAACTTAATAAATAACAATTAAAAGTATTATTTACCTGGAATTAAGTGCTATATTTGTCACAATTATTTTTATACCACCAATGAAGTAATAATTTTCATTGCAACTTGGTCCAAAAATGTACTCTTTGGTAAAGTTAAAATAACCCACAATTACAAATGCATATAATATAGCATTCAAAAAAACTTTGTTGTCATAAAGATTAAACCAAAAATGCAAATCGTTAGAGCAGAAATTAAAAGCTTTTGCACATCCTGCCTAGCACCGCCATGTTCTATTCGTACGAGAACAAAAGTGGTATCATTCGTTCGACAACTGCATGTGAACGAGTCGAAAAGGAATATAAAAACGAATGAATGAAATAGTTTTCCCAAAATTATCTTTAGGGAAGATTATAAAGCAGCAATACTAAAATACAATAATGTGTACTACCATTATAAAATTAGGACCTTATTACTATTAATTTTATAGTAGAGAATATCGATATATTTTATATTATAATCCCAATTAATTCCTATATAAACCAATATTTAATAAAATTACACGGTCTCAAAAAATGCCTGGATATACACTCAAAACGTAAAATATCTAGTTATTTCATTTAGGAGCAGCATTGTATGCGATAAAATATATAATTATTATTTTAATTTAAGTGTTATAGTTACTTTTATTCGCGGTATTCAAATGAGATGTCACTTATGCTCCCTCTTATGTTTTTTATAACAATTATATACAATATAATAACTAATATATAATTCTATGCTTAAAATAATTATTTATATAGAGTATATAAGAACAGATAGTGTTTTTTGTACTTTCATGGGATAATGTATCTTTTGAAGACATGGATATTATACGCTACTCATATCATTTACATTTTGGCAAGTACGTATCAAAGTAGAGTGTTGTACATTTGTTAAAAAAGTTGAAAATCAAATCGAGGAGTCTCTTTGTAGAATAATTTGTTACTTTTTTAGCAATAGCAGTATTTCTTATATTTGTAGAAAAATAAAACTATAATAAACTAATATTCTTATAATAAATTTAAAATTTACATAAGTAGTTTCTATGGATAAATTTAAAAGCTTATAATAATAATTAATTATTATTTAGTTAGAAAAATATTTGGTATCGGTTCGGTCAAACAGTTTATTTTACAAGTTCATTAATAATATTTATAAGCTGTCTTCGAAGTTTGTGAATTTCACACTAGTCGCCATTGCAATCCTGCGATGTTTTGCCAACTTCAGATTATTGTTCGATCATCGTTCATCAATCAAGCGGTTTTTATTAATACGTTAATTTACATTATTTCTAATGTTGTGCCAACTAGTATCGAAATTGAGTGAAATAAAACTACTTAAAGTAAATTTAATGCGCTAAACAACTACATTCAATCGGTTATGTTTGCAAACGTGCATATGCTTTGTTGTGAGAACCACCTTTATCTGCTGTCATTTTGAGCTATAGCAAGTAATTTTTTGATAATGAAACATAAGTTTCTTATTGTATAGTATGTTAGGGAGTGCTGGTTAGTGCAAATAACGAGACAATAAACTTGTTGATGTGTCGTAATGAGAGTGGTGTTCACATTCGTTGTGCCTATCAGGAGAATGTACGGTGGTATTTAGTGGACGATAGAATCAGACCCAGGGTTCAGTATGGAGACGGTAAAAGATGAGGAACGCTTGCGGCGTCTTCGTGCGCTGGAGGAGAAACTTTGCGACCCTCGCTCCACCGGCAACGTGGACTGCCTGCTCGACACTGTCACTGCACTCGTCTCTGACTGCGATCACCCGGCCATTCGTCGAATGAAAAATGTCGAAGCCTATACAAGCCGATGTGAGTACTTATGTATTATTTGAAAAACATCTAAACATATTATATCTTATTCTCTAAATATAAATACATCTTATTGACATTTTACTTTTTAACAAAGATTTACAATTGATATGAAGACTATGTCTTAACTATTTTGTTTAGATTAAATTTTTTACTTTCAAACGAAAAGCAGGGTAGAATTTCCACTTTCCAATATGAAAATAAGAGAAGAGATAAGGAAATATATAAAGACAAATATTTTGAATTAATTATTATTTGAATAATAACAAGATTATTCTATTATCAAATAAACCTTGACATTGCTCCGCTGCAAAGATATGTAAAATCAATTCATATTATAATTACAAATTAATTACATTAGATAATAATTAGTAGAATAATGTAATAATTCACATACAATTGCATAGTTTTTGCTTAACATGCAGAATATGTGTGTATTTGAAACCATTAGAAGTATGCTCTTCTTCTGCTTTATGTTTGAAGTCAATAACATATGATGTGCTAAAATGTAACACTTTATTTTAGATATGATTCTGCTCTTTTCATCATTCTAAATTATACTTGATTAGAAACAAATTTTGTTTTGTAATTTAATTATACTCATATATGACAAATTATTTTGTTTATTTCATTAGAAATTTGTTTTAAAAGTGTCACAAAGATCAAAACAATAAATCTTATAATTAATATAATTTAATAAGAACATGTCTACTTTAAGTTCAGTCCTTAAATTGATTTATGCAATGTCCTCTTCCCAAAATATGCTTGAAAGAGATTGGTCTTTTAGCACTAAGATGTTTTATATTAGTTTCTTTTGTCAACAATAAAGTGTTATTGTATTGTGTTTATAATGTATATGTACTTAATTCTAAAATGTTGTTACAGATGAAGAGTTTGCATCAGATATCATTGATTTGCGTATGAAAGCAGCAGATTTTAACCTGATTAAAGTAATAGGTCGAGGAGCATTTGGTGAAGTTCAACTAGTCAGACATAAATCTACACATCAGGTATTTGCCATGAAACTCCTTAGTAAAGTAGAAATGATTAAAAGATCAGATTCAACATTTTTTTGGGAAGAAAGACATATAATGGCTCATGCTAATTCTGAATGGATCCTAAAACTGCACTTTGCTTTTCAAGATCATAAATATCTTTATATGGTGATGGATTATATGCCTGGTGGTGATCTAGTGAGTCTCATGTCTAATTATGATATACCTGAAAAATGGGCGAAATTTTATACTATGGAAATTGTACTTGCACTCAATGTTATCCATGGTATGGGCTTTGTTCATAGAGATGTTAAACCTGACAACATGCTCATTGATAAATATGGACATTTGAAGTTAGCAGATTTTGGTACTTGCATGAGAATGGGGCCTGATGGCCTGGTTCGAGCTAGTAATGCTGTAGGTACACCAGATTACATTTCACCGGAAGTATTACAATCTCAAAATGGAGAAGGTGTTTATGGCCGTGAATGTGATTGGTGGGCTGTTGGAATATTTTTATATGAAATGTTAATCGGTGATCCACCTTTTTATGCTGACAGCTTAGTTGGAACATATGGCAAAATAATGGATCACAGAAATTCTTTACAATTTCCCGATGATGTAGAAATATCAAAAGAAGCTAAATCATTGATTAGAGGACTGTTAACAGATAGAGTAAAAAGACTTGGAAAGAATAGTGTAGATGAAATAAAACAACATCCTTTCTTTATTAATGACCAGTGGAGCTTTGATAACTTGAGGGACTCTATTCCTCCAGTTGTACCGGAACTGTCCAGTGATGATGATACGAGAAATTTTGACGATATTGAAAAGTCTGATGCTTTAGATGAATCATTTCCGGTCCCTAAAGCATTTGTCGGTAATCATTTACCATTTGTAGGATTCACATATAATGGTGATTATCAACTTTGTGGAGGTAGACTAAAACCGGCTGATGTAGTGGATACAATATCTAATAATCACATAAACAATGTTGGGTCGGAAGCAATACTGCAGTTAGAAAAATTATTAGAAAGAGAAAGAGATGGACGTCGTAAACTTGAAGACAGACAAGTAGTGCTTTGTACTCAATTGGACGAAATTTCACAGAGAGAAATTAGAAATCAAAAAATTATAGCCGATACTGATAAAGAGTTGGCACTCCTTAAACATGATCTTAAAGAAATTCAACGTAAGGCTGAAATAGAGGCAGATTCAAGACGCAAAGCCGAACTGAATTATAGTGATGTTAAACGTCGCTTAGAAGAAGAGCAGAGTAAGAGAGTTAAAGAAATGAGTAATTTACAGATATATAACGAAAAAATCAATGCGTTAGAGAAACAATTGACAGAAATGCGCGAAAAGTTAAAACAGGAATCCGAAGCTGCAGCTAAATCACGTAAGCAAGCAGCGGAATTGAGTGCAGCCCAAGCTGCAGCTGCTGCGGTAAACGACGGTACTATGGCAAGTTTACGAGCACAGAGGGACACTCTCGAAAGAGAGTGTAGTACTTTGTCAGAGGAGCTCGGTTCTGTAAAGGCAGCTAAACAAAGGGCGGAGGCTTCGGTAGCTGAAGCAACTAGTCGGTTGAATGCTGCTCATGCTGAGCTGGAACGGTCATCAACAAGATTAGGACAAATAATGACTGACAATCGGCAACTTTCGGAACGTGTTTCTTCTTTGGAAAAGGAATGTGCCTCAATGGCTCATGACCTGAGAACTTCTCAACACATGTACCAGCAAGAACTACGAGCACATCAAGAGACGCAGCGCTCTCAATTACTTTCGAAACAAGAAGCCAATTTGGAGCTGGTCAAGGGTGAGCATTTTCGTATGTATTCCATTTAGAAATATTTAATCTTTGTAATCTTAGAACAGGCTATTTTCGCGTTTTATTCAATGTATGCTATATGTAGTAATATTAAAAGACCATTATGTTATTGTTTTGCATGCCTCAGGAACGTTGGAAAAAATCTTGACAGGTTTGTCAATTTTGCTATTAAATCAGTAATATTTATTTATACATAATTTTGTGTAGAAATTAAATTATTCTGTTACGTTCGTATGTCGCTCAATCTCTCGCATAAAATCAACTCATGACCTCTTAGAGAGTAGCAGCAAAATTTTTAAATAGATAACCGCCTAATTAAGTACTAATTGTAGTTACATATTGGTATTTTAATTTTTTTTCTTTTCTTTCTATAGCGTTACAAGGCAAATTGAATGAAGAAAAAACAGCAAGGCAACGTGCCGATTCAGTTTCCCAAGAAAAAGATCGTCAAATGTCTATGTTAAGTGTTGATTATCGACAAATGCAACAACGATTACAAAAATTGGAGGGTGAACATCGACAGGAGACCGAAAAGGTTAACAAGTTTTCATTGTGTATTAAAATGATTGAGAAGAGTCGTAATGGCTCAAGGGATGATAGTAAAGTTCGATTGATCGCAAACTTAATTCAATACAACTGAACGATTCATTTGAATGAAAAGGTACATCAAAACTATATGGTATCCCTTTAGACACGACAGACTATTATACTACATTCTAATTTTCGTTTTATTGTATTTATTACAAAAAGCCGAGATGGCCCAGTGGTTAGAACGCGTGAATTTTAACCGATGATCGTGGGTTCAAACACGGGCAAGCATCACTGAATTTTCATATGCTTAATTTGTGTTTATAATTAATTTCGTACTTGACGGTGAAGGAAAACATCGTGAGGAAACCTGCATGTGTCTAATTTGCACATGCAGGCAGGTTTCCTCACAATGAAACTAAAATTCCAATCCGCATTGGAGCAGCGTGGTGGAATAAGCTCCGAACCTTTTCCTCAAAAGGGAGAGGAGGCCTTAGCCCAGCACTGGGGCATTTACAGGCTGTCACTGTTTACAAAAAGCGAATCAAACAGAGCACAGCCGTGCTGTCTAACGAGGGGCAGTAACGTGTACAGGATCCGTGCGCAGGTGGTGGGTCTGCAAGCGGCGCTGGAGCAGGAGCGCGCGGCGCGGCTGGCGGCGAGCGCGGAGACGGCGGCGGCGGAGGCGGCGAGCCGCGCCGCGCACGCCGAGCGCGAGGCGCGCGCGCGCGAGCTGCAGGCCGTGCGCGCCGCGCTGCACGACGCGTCCGACAAGCTGGCCGCCGCCGCCGCCGAGCGCGACATGCACTACGTCAGGGTGAGTCGGACGACCGCATTCATTACTGGCTGGACTTTTCAGTTGAACTCGTTGCGAATAGATTAGATTCGTTGTCTAATTGCACTTACTGACTAAACATAATTAATCTCCAGATAAACATCGTGAATTATGTTGGCGATTTTTTAATTTACCTTAATGCTTTGAGTGTGCTGTTTAGCCTTCTTGAATAAACACAAAAACTGTGTAACAAAATAACAGCTATAAAACAAAAAACTTTTTTGTTTAGTATTAGACTTGCACTAAATATTCGGTTACTATTTCTTATTCGGCGTATTCGGCCATTTTTTTCTAATCAACCCAATACCGAATACTTAAAAACAGAAGTAAAAATTAACAAAAACACCAGTAAACTTATCATGTAACTTTTAATAATCAATGGAAAGTCACACATATATTAAATAAAAAAAATCTAAGAGATCAGAAAACAGGTAATTAACAAAATTTTGCTAAAGTCAACTCAATACTAATATTATACAAATTAGTATTTGGAAATTAGAGTATAAAAATCAAATGTTCGGTACATGCAATTTCATATTTCATGTTTTTCTCAAATTATCAATAATGAATATGATTAAGTTTCGATCACTAGCGTGAATAAATTTGCCTACGTGTGATTTGACAATGCATTTCGTTGACTACATTAATTTTATTTACTATTCTCTGAATTAATCATAGTCTCATCACGCCGAAATAGACTGTCCTTCGGGGCATTACGACATTGTGACTCATTGTGAGCACTCAACAGAACACATACACACACAAGCGAACTTTTGCCTTATAAGATACACCTGCGCGTACGACTCTAAATAAATAAACTTGTAATTACGTATTTTGTGGTTTAAATAATTATTAATATATTTCACAATTACAAACATCCCTTTAAACGGATTTGCGGTATAAGCTATACTCTACAAAATATACGCAATTGTAATTAGCACATTGAATAAAAAAGGCATTATTATTTCTCACAGCTTGAACTCATTGTTTTCATCTTACTATTTTTGTATTGTATTAATAAAAATGTAGTAATCTTATAAACAACGATAAAGACAAATAATAAATAACTGTATTGTAATGATCACAATAATAATTTGCAATATTTCTGTACTACATTCTTATTGACATATTTTTAAAATGTTTTTATAACATAAATTAAACGGTTCACGTAAATAATAATATTGTATGTTAAGTTTAATGGCATATTTATATGAATTAATTAACTCGTTTCAATTTATCAACGTTGTCCATTAAGATGTGCTAATTGAAATGGGCATTCATATGACGTTCCTGCTGACGAAAACAACAGAGGTCACACGATACGATAGTCCACTGTAATTTAACCTAAATACTATTCAATTAGATACTTGCGTATCAAATGCCATTTTTTTTTCGTAACATTCAATTTACAATTGACAATTATTTGTTTTAAAAGGTAATTTTTGTTTTGTTGACATATTTGTTTCGTAATTAAAAGTTTTTAATAATCTTTTTACACGAATATAAAGTCTCCAAATACAGTAATCAAAAGTGAGATTGAAATCGTCGAACCTGAAAACCTGAACCAGCTAATAGTCATAATCATAAATGAGTTTAGGGTGAAAGAAGTATTTAATGTGTATGTAGGGAATCAGTAAAATCACATAAGGTAACGATGTTAATATATTAATTGTAGTGCATCGAGACTATATTTATATTAGCCTAGAGTAACTTAAAATATTTTATCTTATTTAAACAGAAGCTCGATTGATGCGCCCAGAAAATAAAGATAAACATTCGTAGAATCGATATCAATGTGTTCTTACCAGTAACCGCCGAGCCAAGCTATTGATAAATATACAACACATGCACTCACACGGCAATAATACAAATTAACCTTATAAAAAATTTACACGATTTCATAAACAAAAATCACGATTTCAAAACGATATATCTTAAATTAATTAAGTCCATGATATAAATATTTAAACATATTAATTTCCTAATAAACTAAGTTTGTACCTAATTATAATTAATTACGTTAACTAGCAAAAAGCATAGTTAATAGAAGTTCGATAATTATTATTAATAAACCTCTTATACCACAATTCCTGTTTGTCAGTCAGTATACACCCATAAGTAATTGTTTTTTTCTTGTTTAGTAATTATCCGGTATAATAAATATAAATTTCCTTATACCGAAAAACAAACACATTATATTATAAAGAGAAAGGATTTTTCCCTGGTCCCACAAAAAACACCGGAATAGTTTCGTTTCTTATAAACTCCCTGATACTTAAACTTTTTAATTTCATAATATTTATACATATGTTATTAGGACACATGTTGTGTCCTCTATTGCATAAAATTGTGTTTTTATTAAGAAATATCGTGAATGCTTATTTAGACTTATATTTGATTTTATTAATGTTGTTAAAGCAAATACTAGGCGAGTCGACAAGTCCATAAAACGTTAGTATTATTGCATAACTTCATTTACGGAATAATTTGCGTGGTTTTATATCCTGCTCTTCTTCGACCAGTTGTCATTTTATTGAATCAAGTTTAATCACGATAGTCTTTAATATGATTTTTGTGATTATGATTATACGAAGTTCAATATATTGAATAAACAAATGTTTTAAAATTAATGATTACACCTAAATTTTGCATAAAGTTTAGTATATAAAAAGCCGTTAGGTCTTACGCGTGTTACTTAATTTGCATTATGCGGTTGTCACATAAATATATCCGGTGTCTTATGAATATTTTGTCAAACTATTTTTTTGCCGTTAGATACTAGTTTAAAAACTTAAAATATGAATGAGTCATACATACACGAATGTCGACTATAATAAAGACTAATCCTAAAAAAAAACAAGAATTACATTTTGATGGTTTATTTGAGTCGAGATGGTCACGCTTCGATAAATCCGGTGTTAGCCGTTGAGCGGTCATGAAGTAACGGTTAACAACTTTAGTTTTATGTTTGAACATTTTCTTAAAATTATTTAAAAAATAGTAAATGGAAAGCTGCACGTATTCTTTTTTTATTTGCTCTGATAGTACTATTAAATGTTCCATTATAATATTACTTCAGTGTTCATGAATCAAGATCCTTGAACTTATGTTTCAACGTAATATACTTCGATGTCATTATATAAATACTATTTTTTTATAGTATAGGTAGGCGAGCAAGCATATGGGTCATCTGATGGTAAGTGGTCACCAACGCCCATGCGTTGGTGACCACTTACTGTCTATGGAGACATTGGCATTGTAAGAAATGTTAACTATCGCTTACATGGCCAATGCGCCACCTACCTTGGGAACTAAGATGTTTTGTCTCTTGTGCCTGTAAATACACTGGCTCACTCACCCTTCAAACCGGAATACAACAATACCAAGTACTGCTGATTTGCGGTAGAATATCTGATGAGTGAGTGGAACTTACCCAGACGACCTTGCACAAAGCCCTACCACCAGTAAAAAATTTGGTTTTAAAATTTCTATTTAATCACGATATTTATTTATTTATAATACGTTTCAACATGGCTATGATTACAGACCAGTCGTAATGCATATAAAACAAGAATATAAATTTATTTTCTACGATTTAAGGCATGCACGGCTCGTTATGATAAACTTAATTATTGACGTGTTATTGAGTAAGCAGGCTATATTAACGGCAAGGAAGGAAACATACTCGTAGGGCTTGGGCCAAGCTCGTTTCGGTCGGTACACTAACCATTCAAATTATTAAATTATATAATTATAGAAATAACTTATTTGCTTGCGTTTCGATTTGAAAGATGGGTGAGTTCGAGTAATGAAAGGCACGAGGGACATCTTAATGGATGTATCAATAAGTAGTCATTAATTACAACTTCCAATCAGGTGGTCCATTTGCTCTTCTGCTTTTTTAATAATAAACTAAAACGATAATTTAAGTTCTTTACTATCTTAATTCTTATTTCAGAGCGAGGAGCTAAGATCTCAGTTGGAGAACGAGCAGCACTATTGCGTGGTGTACCGCACGCAGGCGAGCGAGCTGCGCGCGCAGCTGGAGGACAGCACGCGCGCAGCTCGCGACCTCGAGCAGGAGCGCGCCAGCCTCATGCACCAGCTGCAGCTCGCCATCGCGCGCGCAGACTCGGAAGCCATCGCTAGGTCGATATCCGCTTACTAGATCATTTACATAACAATTGACCTAAATTCAGATAACATTTATACACGTACAATGATAATTAGTAGTAGTATTTCTATTGCATATAAACAAATTGAAATAAAAACAACATGTAAATACATCCTAACAGTGAAAGCGTCCACGTGATTTTATTTTTTATCGAATTTCAATGTTTTTTTAAAATCATATCGTTTTCTCGTAGAGCACAGAGTAGAGAGTAGGTTTATATCAAACATAATTTTAAAACGCGATTGATCACGAGCAGGTCGATAGCGGAGGAGACGGTGGGCGAGCTGGAGAAGGAGAAGACGATGAAAGAGTTGGAAATGCGCGACGCGCTCACGCAGCACCGCGGGGACCTGGCGGCGCGCGACGCGCTGCTGCAGGGCCTGCGCGACCGCGACCACGAGAACAGGGCCACCATCGACCTGCAGCGGAAGGTCTCGCACTCACATACATACACACTCGGGGTGGCTTACGATAACATTCGATGTTTTTGAACACGGCAAATTGTTTATTATACATATTTAATTGGAACTCGAGTTATTAAAACAATGTTAATATTAATTAGTCACTCAAATAGTGGTCACGAATAAAAAGTAATCATGAATCCTGTGGAAACGTCGGGCCAATAATAATGAAATGTCCTTAGTTTAATGTTTGTGTGTAGTAGTGTGTAGTTTAATGAGGTATGTAAGAGATAAGACTGATTCGTTGGTCTAGTGGCTTGATGTAAGGCCGCAGAAACGAAAGTCCTGGGTTCAATTCCCAAGTCGGGCCAATAAAAAGTTATTGGGTTTTGCTGTCAGAAAATTCTCAGTAGCAGTCCGGAGTCTGGAACTTGAAAGTGTGTACACTCCCGTGCCTCGGAAAGCACGTAAAGTCGTTGGTCCTGCACCTGAACTCTTTCCGGTCGTGTCGGATTGCTGTCCTATCGGATTATGAGAGTTAGGGAATAGAGAATGCACCTGTGTTTGCGCACATACCTTTGCACTATAATATGTCCTGCGCAGTTGGCTAATCTCTCTTGAGATTAGCCGCCATAACCGAAATAGGTCTGGAGGACCTTATTTGTGTTTGCGCACACACTTGTGCACTATAATATCTCCTGCGTAGTTGGCTAATCTTGAGATTGGTCGCCGTGGCCGAAATCGGTCTGGAGAAAATTTTTATTAAGGGATAAGTGTGAGATCGAGACTGATGTCTGTTCGAGACTTCTGGTTGTGGTAGAGGACAACTCAGGATATTATTTCTCTAACATATTTTATTTAACTTGTACTGAAAAAAAAACTATTTAATCCCGCAAAATTGATTTTTGAACAATAATATAGAAATTGATATTACTGTTGTTAATGCAGGAGGTGGACGAGTTGCGCCGCAGCGGCACGGCGCTGGCGGAGCGGCTGGCGACCATGCAGCGGCTGCAGGAGGACGTCGACCGCCTCAACAAGAAGCTCAACTCGGAGATCATGCTCAAACAGCAGGCCGTCAATAAATTGGCTGAGATTATGAATAGGTATTTATTTCCTTTCATTAAATACTTAAAATAATATATTATTTATGACATGTAAGGTTCTTGTCAGCAAGCTGGGCGTCTAAATGTTTTGTCAAATAATTTCTGCAAAATATACTTCGTGTAATAAAAGCCATTTAATGTCATCACTATTTATATTTAAGGAACCATTAATTAAATATGACTGAAACTTTTTAACTAACTGAAAATTTTTATAACCATTATTTGTGTAATTTGTAATCTTAAATATTCAATTTCCATAACAAACTGCAGATTGAAAATAAGCACGAACATGATAATGGACATAATATTTTAACCCAATTTATTATTTGTATTACGTTATTTTTTTTTTTAAATCTAACAAGACACATGGTTTTTATTAATAGAAAAGATATGAATCCCGCTTCAACGAAAAACAAGAGCAAGATGTCGGTGCGCAAGGACAAGGACTACCGCAAGCTGCAGCAAGAACTGACGCGGGAGAAGGAGAAATCGGATCAGCACATCGCAAAACTGCAGCGAGACCTGCAGGATGCGCAGCAGCAGCTGCTTGAGGAACAGCAGACAAGACTCCGGCTCGCCATGGAGGTATGTACATATATTATTTTTTTCGGAATTTTCTTAAATTTATTATATTATTATTTTTGTAAGCCACAATTAAAATGATATTTTAAGGAAACACTGTTGTACTAAACATATTACTATTTTACTTTTAAATTGTAGGTGGATAGCAAAGATGCAGAAATCGAACAGCTTAAAGAAAAATTAGCCGCGTTAACAAGCGAGACCGCCTCGCAGTCGTCCGCCGATGCGGAGGACGGCGAGACGGAACAGACGCTCGAGGGTTGGCTCTCAGTGCCCTTCAAGCAGAACATACGAAGGCATGGCTGGAAAAAACAGTATGTCGTCGTCTCCTCGAAGAAAATTATATTCTACAACACCGAGAACGACAAGCAGAACACTACAGATCCAGTCATGATATTAGATTTGAGGTAAATTGTTTGTTTTAAGTAACATTATACATAATTGGTTATTTTATCGTCTTGCATTATTCTTATTATTATTTATACATAATAAATGAAGTGCCCTAAGTACAGTTTATTACATAAGATACATAGTTGTTTCACCATTTTATATTCTTTTAAAATGAACTAAAAGTATATGTAGTCTCGTTATTCTCGATACATGATTATGTGCAATAACAGTATTAATAGTTTGTAATCATCGCGTCGCAGCAAAGTGTTCCACGTGCGGTCGGTGACGCAGGGCGATGTGATCCGCGCCGACGCGAAGGACATCCCGCGCATCTTCCAGTTGCTGTACGCGGGCGAGGGCGAGGCGCGCCGGCCGGGCGACGCGCAGGACCAGCCCGCTGACGGAGCCGACCACGCCGGTGGGTACACTGAACTCGTTCAAAATACCTACCACTGTAAAGGGACTTTATAAAGGAATATTTTCGCAATAATATTGACTTCATTTACAGTTATATTAAATTTTAAAATAAAATATAAACCTTAAATTGAAAAATCGATGTTAAATCGTTATTTTTTTCTTGCAGCTCACATTATTTATGTATCATTATTTTTTTGTTATAGTATAATTGATGAGTTGTTTTGGATTTTTCTTCATCTTATATTCGGTTAAATGTAAAATAAGTTTTATAATATAATATTATACATTCTACACATTTCAGGTAACACAGTCCAACATAAGGGACACGACCTGGTCAGCATCACGTATCACATCCCCACGGCGTGCGAGGTCTGCACGCGTCCGCTGTGGCACATGTTCCGTCCGCCGCAAGCTTACGAGTGTCGGCGTAAGTCACGAGTCGGTGTTTATTTCAAAGATATCGTGTCCCAGTCCAAGCCCATCTCTTCTTCCGTATGTCTATCCGTATGTATATGAACGCAATATTTGGAAACTGATTATAATAATTCGGCAAACACACAGAGGTAAAACTAATACTCTCGAAGTGTTTTTTGTTCATTTTTCGGAGTCGAAAGGCGCGAGGGGATCCGTGAAGTCCCCTCGTCCACATCCGATGCAGTGGGTATAGGATAGCACGCCGCTTGCAGGTTGCCGCATGAAGATCCACGCCGAGCACGTGTCGGAGGGCGAGGGCGTGGCGGCGTGCAAGCTGCACGCGGACCGCGCGCGCGAGCTGCTGCTGCTGGCGCCCGCCGCGCCCGAGCAGCGCCGCTGGGTGGCGCGGCTGGCGCGCCGCGTGCAGCGCTACGGGTACCGCGCCGCGCACACCAACCACGACCACACCAAGCTGTCGCCCAGGTTGTTATGAACCTATCTCTTAACTGAGTTTTAAACTATCGATATAGCAAAGTTTTATTAATATCAGTTTCGATCAGTTTCATTATGTACATATTAGTTACATTGTGTTGATATTATATATCAATTTGTAATATAATTTAATGACGCGTTAATAGGCGACGGAGTTCTGTCGTGACTTTGGTGCGATAGATTTGCTTTTAGGTAGAACGCGAAAGATTAACGAATCGATTTATCTCCTAACTGAGTTTTAAACCTCAGGAATGAAAAAAATAGGCAATATTTTTCTATCCTATCGAAATATTTAGAGATTGTATGATTTTGTACCATAAAGTATTTAATTATTACTATATACTATTTAGTACGATGTAATGATACGCGGCTCGATATTGTCGGAGAACTTAGTCACATTGAGCCTCTGTTCCAATACGTTTTAAAACAATTTGGTATTGATTATATATTAAATTTTTTTGGTATTCAAATTAATTAAAATAAAATTAATTATGAATGTTAATGGAATCCCTGACTCGTTGCACGAAAGAATCGGCTTCAGTGTTAAGAATGTTTGCAATCTAAGAGATTAATGAGGTATTAGTTTTAAATAATAGTAATAATATTTTGAAGTCGCTATAGGACCGTTAGTGATGATATTGACCGAGGATATATGTGTTTCAGAGATTCCATGCGCTCGAACTTGAAGGCGGCCTACATGAACGCGTCGCAGCGCAGCTCCACGCTGCCCGCCAACGCGTCGCTCCCGCGGCAGTGACGTCACACTCGCCGCTGCGATACGATTGTATATCGCTCACGAAAGCGGACCTTTGGCATGTATTTTATGACAGGAAATCGAATTGTGTATTCAATTCACGTCCCGACGAGTTCAACCCGGTAATCTGACCTCCAAATGGTAATCATATCCATCGTATTGTCACAATATCTGACTTACCCCGTGAGAAAGTAAAATTTTTGAATATGTTTTAGTTGGTTAAAAAAATTAAACAAAAATTATTATATCAAATTAAATCTTAAATACTTAATTTATTGTGTTAGTTTAAATTTTGGTCAAAATAAAAATAATATATTGGCACAATTGTGATGATATTAAAATTTAATGTTGGTACTTATTTAAAAGAAAGTGTATCCATCTACCAAATATTACACTATCAAATATCCATAACAAAAGTGTACTTCAATTGTTTGAATGTTACATACAGCAATATATAATCGAGTACGATGATACATTAACATTACGTTAGTTCTGTTATAATTGCCGTCGTCACAAATGATAAAGTTTAATCTTCACAATTATGTCACCGTTGCCGTTTCGTGAATATAAATAATATTTGAATTTGAAAGGAATATTTTGCCTACATCTGTAATCGATAATTTTATTTAACTAATGCATTAAAAGCGGTTTAGTGAGAAAAGAGAGATCGCACATGTTTTCTTGTTACGTGACTCTTATTATATTTTGAAACTGACAATAAATATGTGCTATTAAAACGATTTGATTCCATCACTATCGATATAGCAAAGTTTTATTAATATCATTTTTGATCAGTTTCATTATGTACATATTAGTTACATTGTGTTGATATTATATATTAATTTGTAATATAATTTAATTACGCGTTAATAGGCGACGGAGTTCTGTCGTGACTTTGGTGCGATAGATTTGCTTTTAGGTAGAACGCGAAAGATTAACGAATCGTTTTACGCTTCTAGGCGCGCTCTGTGTGGGTATTGATCGACTAATCGGCAATCATGTTGGATACTTAACGAGTCGGTCATTTCAAAAGAGATTATCGTTGGCGCGGGACTTCACAATAGATTTACACAGTTCATTTATAGTCAATCAAGTGTAATACAATTTCGTATACAACTGAAATGTATGCTTTTTTAATACATGCAGTTGATATCAGATAGAAGACGTTATTCCAGTAATATCGAGTCAATTACAATGAGACTAGAATGAGACAATTAAATTTTAGCGAAGTGTTTCTTAGTAAGGGCTTGTTTTATGAAGGTTTAAATATTTCACAGCGTTGTTATATGAGGTCCTAACAGTATTTTTAAATAATGACCAACATATTTGCTCTTGCATAGTTTTTCACTAATACCGCGTTATATTTTTAACGGAATAAATGAACGCCTATTGCGTAATGATCGCTCGTTTTATCTACACAACTATCACAAATTGTGTGTTTGTTTCTTTTATCTTCTTCCACTATGTTTGTTGAATGTTATTTGAAGTTCGAAAAAACAATACGAATTATTAAGACTTGCACGTATCAAGTATATTTAAAACGCGCCAAAAGTACGATTACAATCTTTACACAAGTTAACACCCTCAATATAATTTTTTTTAAATGTTATAAAATAAGATCAAGCAATAGTAAAACGGAATTGATTAGATTAAAAATTAATTCTAACACAAACAGTGGTTTACCAGACACGAAAACGTAAGAGTTCTTTAGTCCATCTACTTACGAAAAATTATACAATTTAGGGAACCAATTTTAAGTAAGTTTGCATTAACAATCTTTATAAACGAGGTATAGTGCCATAAAGTTTACTAGTTCTTGGTATTTGCTCAACCTCACGAATCCACAAATCGAGTATGCGATTTACCTAACATAAGATACAATACAGATGTGCTTCCTTATGTCTCCTCCAGTTAAGTATAGCTTATAGGTAAAGAAAGTTGTAGATCATAAAACAAAATATTGCGAAAGTAAATTGTCTCATATTCTTTGCTAATGCAATTCTTCTCAGTTAAATATGAACCCAATAAAAACATGTGTTCAGCTTAGAAATACTTTGTAATCAGCTGATTGATTGAGTTAATTTCAAGTTAATTTTCTTGGTGCCAAATTTCGCTCTACGATAAAAACATGTACAAATGATAGCTAAATAAACTTTATGTATAATTATAAAAGTCACCTGAAACGGTTGTGTAAAATGACACCAATGTGAGCTTATTACGTTTAGGAATTACATAATTAAAAAATTTCAATAAAATATATGAAGACACCATAAGATTGTCGTGAAATGCATTCAATGAAGTGATCGATAAAGTACAAAGTTAGATATGAAAGTACATTTGTTACACGGGACACCGCTTGATATCCTTTTACGCGATAAAGAATACTTGTCCATATTTTTAATGTTGCCAGTAACATTAGTATAATGTAACACGAATATCGGTATCGGTGGTTTCTATTTGGCCTAATTGAGAAAGACGCCGGAACGATAGGAGAAGGCTCAAACTCGGACAGCTGTGATAATAGACGTGTGTAGGTAACACCCGTGGTGCTAAAGCGAAACAGGCCTCCGAAGCATTGTTGTTACTAATGGTTCTTGTTAAACATTATTATGCGCTGTTTATTATTGCTCTACGAACTGTTAACATTCCTGCAACAAAGCTATGTTGATTTTTGTTTATCTTAGTTTTACGTCGTCTCGAGTTAAACCATTTCGCTTGACCAGTTATCGCTTTTATATATTCTAGTTTTAAGTTTGAAAAAAATCTCTACTCGATACATACTGACATACGAATTTTAAATATACGTACTTAAATGTTTTATAAATTGCAATTAATCGTAGTTATACGCTTATATTTTGAGATGCATTTTTCTATTTTATTTTGTAAGGCAGCTATTGCATTCATTCGTGTGAAGTCATTCCATCGTCAGCCCCAAAAAATAATTTGTTACGCACGTTCGGATATTTCTGTTTATTGCCAAAGAAATTTTGGAATTTTAATTTTTACAAATAATTGCAATTTATTATTTTTTTAACGTTATTCCGTTAACAAACAAATTATGCTTGTCATTAATATTAATTCAGTACCTAAATTATAATATGTTTATAATGCATAATTACTGCGCTGGTTTCTATTGTTGTTAAACATATTCGGGAGTATTTTTATTTAGTAGAAATGGTTTCGGTGGTGGTACAAAAATACTCTCGAAATGTTGCCCCCGGAGCATCTTGTCAATAGCGAGCAGTGTACAATCGTCATTATGATAAATTATTTATTGTATTACGTCATAACGTTTTTATTTATCAATTTAAAATTGTAAGTTCCTAACTAGCTAGCTTCTCAGATATCTAATGCTGATGATAATACATTAAACATTTACTGTTTGTCGTTAAGTGGGTATATTTTTATAATGCTTATTAATTATTATAATCGGAGAATCTTTCGTTAAATGTGCTTTAGAATTTGATATAGTCTAATACAAACTGCAGTGCACAGACAACACGTCATCGGTACGCCGTTGGCGTATTGTCGGTGCATTTCCGTTTCGATGTCGGTACGATGTCGGTACAATGCCGTCGCGTGTGCGACGACCGACGCAAGTCTGTTGCAATACTAATATATACCACGTGCCTTAGCTACACGGCCCACTCCCATATCATCTAGACATACTATGTAATATGTATTGATAGTTATGATAATGTACATATGTTTTCAAATAAACCAATATTTTATGGATTTTTTAAGGAATTTGTATATTGTAAAGAAAATTATTAATTTTATCATAAAATTAATGCCTAGCTCGTAAGTGCTACATTTGTGAAAAAATAAATAACATTTTAAAATTCATCGTTTTATTTATATCAAAATACTAATATATTATTCTTAATGATAACAATAATAAATAATATAATAAATCAACAGGAATATGAAAAATAATGAATAATCTCGAACTATTACAAATTAAATGCGTTTAGGTTATGTATTTTATGCATTAAATGCAAATACGATTATGATAGTTTATAATATTAAAATTTCATATTTTCTAAATATATTATTAAAAGGTTTATTTCATAGTAAAAAAGTATATACGTGTTACTATAATAAAAAGATAAAACTTATAGCTATTTTTTTTTAAAGTAAGTATATAAAATGATGTGATAATTAATAAGGTTAAATATTATTGTCTCAAAACAGTCCCACGGATTTTTTCAATTCCTTTTGTTTCCACGAAGGCAATGAACGGAACTCGTTGTAAGCCATGTTAAATGTTGATACAAAGTCGTCGTGGGTCAGATATAGCTGCAAAAAACAGTTAAATTCCATTCACTTGTGTTTAAAAGTTATTATATAAGTAAAAAAAAAGAAATGCGTGCAAGCTGTTTATGTTAACATTTTATTCATACATGGTAACCAAGCTTATTAAACCGATTACCTGCATTTATATTTTATATATAACAGGCAGCATGTCTAATTCATAAATTATATTTGAACGATCAAGTAGATAGCAAAGAGATTCGGGACGAGCTGAATACATGACATTCTCCGAGTCGTGGTTTCAAGATTCATATATTCATAAGGTTCATCAGTGAATGACAGAAGCCGTTGTGAAACTGTTATTTTTAACTGACGTTTACCAGCAAGCTTAAAGGTTTTTAAAATACACCTGCATACACCAGTGTATCTTATACGTTTCAGACATTCTCAGAAATATATAATTTATATAGTTGTAAATGAAATTATAGCAAAAATAAAATAAAAGATGGTAACAATTGACGATTCAAAAGTACTTGTATTGTGAAAATATCTTTTACTAAAGATATTTGTTTTGTATATTAAGCGTACCTCCTTCGTGAGCGGGTCGACGTCGCTTGGCATGTGCTCCTTGGGTCCGCGCAGCACGGACAGCGGGTACTTCTCGTGTTGGTCGAAGCGGTTCTCACTGTTCCCGCTGTTTAATGAGTTGTTACTTCCTCGAACGATCGCTTTACCTTCCAAAGCGCTCACGATTGCGCTGAATGTTTTGTGACCCTGTAACAATTATAAGTGGTGACGAAATATTTAACTATTAATACAACTCAACTAATCTGTCAAATGCAAAAATTCAAGCCAAGAGTTTTTGTATTGAATACAACAAGGTTTTCTAATATAGCTAACCTTCCACATAGAATTTTTCCAGTGCGGAAAGAATCCAGTAAAGTTTGGCGGTTCTCGGCCCTGACTGATTACAATCACAGGTGTCTCGGGATCTCGGGCTGCTGGATCTGAGGAACATATGTTAAGGGATGTATAAGCTTTATTAAATTTAATACTGTTAGGTTGAGATGAACATTTAAAGTTTGGTTCAGTACCACAGCCTATGTAGTGACGACCTATGAAGACTACGGTCTTTACGTTTTACTTTTGTTGTTTGTTATTAAAATTAGTACCGTGCGCGAGGTAGGCCAGCGCGAGCGCGCGCGCGTCGTCCCGCGCGCGCGGCCCGCAGTGCGCGCCGAGCCACACGAACACCGCCGCGTGCGCGTCCAGCACCGCCGCCATCTCCGGCGCCAGCTCGTACTGGCTGAACGAGATTATCTCCTCGACTGCAATGACGAGTTTGTTCCGCGTTATACTACTATTACTATTCTATTATACTATTCGGAGTGGTCAATAATAAATATATATAAATTCGGAGTGGTAATTATAATATGTTTTCTTCGACTTACACGAGTATTGACCGGCCACACCGAGTGAGACGTAGAACAAGCGGGGAGGTAGTGGACGCTCCACTTCTTTAAGCGGGGACGGCTCTAGTAACTGTCGTCTGTCGCCCAAAGCAGCCCAGAAGTCTGGCTTCTCCTTTCCTGAAACGACATCATTTGACACGTAGCGAAAAACACTCTGAAGTCATGCTGACCTCGCTGAAGTCCTTCACTTCCTCATAGTCTCCGCCCTACCCTGCATGACGAGCGTGTGGTCGGCGGCGGCCATGTTCTTGGCGACCTCCCGCTCGTCGCCGGTGGCGCTGGCGGCGCACCACACCCACACGCGCGCGCCGTCCCGCAGCACGTAGCACGCGCCCGCGCCTGCGCCGCGCCCCGCCTGCGCGCCGCGCGCCTCGCGCGCGTACTGGCCCGACACGCGGATCAGAGCGCGGGGCGGCGGGACCACTCGCCGCCCGCTCGCTGGAACATTGTAAGAGACAGGTTTCGTCCGTAGCTTTTGAGACGGATCGAGTTGAGAAGCCTAAAAAATGACTTTTTTAAATGTATTCAATTCTAGTTTCCGAAATTAGAATCCATTTAACATTTAAATGCAGTGAACTCTAAGCAATTTTTACTAAATCCGTTTCTACAATTAGTACAGAGTTTCTTACGATCGTAGTCGGTTGCACTTCCGATGTAAGTAATCATTCGACCTTTGAAGATTTGCAGAAAATGCGCCGGTTCCTTGCCTTGATATATCCAAGCCTTAAAGTATTTATTTTCAATTATATAATTTTAAAACATAAACACAAACATAAAGATAGACGCGTTTGTTTGTACGCTCTTGTTCAAAAAACATTTTAGTTGGAACAGAAAAAGTATAAATTAAACTAGATAATATTAATACCACATTTCCAGTACGCTTATTACTAAATAACGAGTAAGACATATTTAAAGCTCACCTGAATGGGAAGACGTGCTAACTTAGTGTAGAGATCTTTGGCTTCTTTAGCACCCAAATTTCTCAGATCATTTGGCGAAGAGCCACCCTAAAATATTCAAGAATTAAATTATTTTTATAATCACTAAATGGAGTTGTACTTTTATTAACAGTTTAATATACCGTATATTAACAATCGATTTTACCATCCAATAGTAGAGTATGGTCTGGTCTCCCGTAGGAGCGTGGTAGGTGTAGAGCGCGATGTAGCAGTCCTGGTCGTAAAAGGCGGCCTGCTGCGGGCGCTCGATCTCCCGCAGCTCGCCGTCGGCAGGCGACACGCGCCACATACGAAGCGAGCCCGACCCGTCGTCTGGCAGCTGGGCCTGAAAGGTAGATTAAGATAACATCCAGCTATTACTTTAGTGTAAAACTTATCTGACATATATGTAATATTTCATTTAAATTCAAATCTTTATCCAATATAAATGCATAAACCACTATACTTGTTTATTAATTGTCAAAAATCTTTCAGAGGTTTGAGTAGAAATACTGGCGACTACAATGATTGCCAACATTCCACGCGGTCATAATTTGGACAAGATATATTTCTGTATACTTAAGTCCTATTTACTTTTAGTGTTTAATATTGTCCACGATATTGATGAGGATTCAGTAGTTGTAATTTATTAAAACTATTTTAAACAAAATACGTCAGCAGTTTACTATTTACTTCAGCAGCTAGCCATGCATTAGAAGCGAGACTGACAGCATCCAACTTCGTGGTGGCAGATCGGGCTGCTCGAACGCGTACGTCGCGACGCGCATCCGCCCAGCTCCAGCGATGAAATAACGCTGCAAACTCTAGCGGCTCGCGCCCAGCAACCATGGTAGCTACTGGACCTGAGAGCCTCTTGGCTCGCGCGAGGCCTCTAGCTGCTGCGAGAGCTCCGCGACTCTCAGAAGGCTTTGCGCTCGCGCCTACCCAAGCCCATACTCCGCGAGACCCGCCATCAACTATGTACACACTCTGTAATAAAAATGACGTCAGATATTATTTTTTATGTCTGCTTTGTTGGTTTAGTAGCTGTAGCTACGGTTGCAGATTATGAAGTCCCTAGTTCGTAGTACACCTCGGTCGGTCCAATAAAAGTATCGGAAAATTCTATCTGGGTCTCAAAAATAAACTTCGCAGCCAGTTTAATAAAACACGTAAAGTTATGGGTCCTGCCCTGATCTATAGCTGTGTCGGATTGCCGTCCGATCCGACTATGAGAGTGCCGGAATAGCTCTCTATTCCGGCACTCTCATAGTCGGATACAAGAGTACAAGTTGCGCATATATTTTAGAAATCTTCTGCGGAGTTGGCTATTCTGCGTTGAGAATGGCCGACGTAGCGGAAATCGATCCGGAGGTTATCATTATCAAAATTATATGAAATATTTCAGACGTAACGTCACGTCACTTAAATATACAGGAAACAAACACAATAACAGCTATTTACATCATCCTGTAAATCTTCTCTATATAGAGGCGCGCGTTTGATTTCTTCCAATCTTGCTGCTGACTTTTGTGACGGTACATTTATGGGAGATATCCTCGGAGGCTGTGTTACTTTATATAATCTTGCAGGTCGCGGGGACTCTGCGACGGAAGGTGGCGGTCGAATAGAACGTGAACGAAGTTCAAGCAGATTATTCAGAAGCTCGCGATCTGCCACTGGCAATGTTTGTTCGTAACCATCATGTGCAATTGCTATGCGTCGTATCATCATTCCTTTTTCTGGTCCACGTGCCATGCGATAGGCGATCTGTAAATTAAAATTATTTATAATATTGTAAGAAGTCAAGGATCGTATTAGAATGACATCAAAATATATTAACCTTAGCACCGAAAATTTTTTCAATCAAATTAGCAGCGCGACCAAGCCATAAAACGATTAAGGTAGATGTATCCAGCACGAACACACCGTCTGAGGATAGCTGTGCCCATGATACTGGTTCTAATTGAAGTACCACAGGTCTATGACCGCGCACGCGGTATAGACGAGCAGAACCATTCAAGGAACTATTACGGATAATCCTGCCAATAAAATGTAATTAATAAGTATTTTGTGAAGTTTAGTTAATTAAAAAGCCTTTCAAATTTCGTCTAACCTTATGCCGTCTCGAAAATACGATAGCATTCTCGGTGATTCCTTAGTTGCGCATTCCCGGTAGAGCACCACTGGCGACCCTAAATGGTTTAATAGTTGAGTAGCGCGTCGCACCGTAAGCGCCGCTAGCGAACTGCTGCGTTCGCTAGCCCAGGCATGCACGTGTCGCTCGGCGTATTCTCCGTTGCCATTTTCTTTTGTTTCACGACGCTAACCAATAAAATATGATGTGAATGATTATTAGTAAAGGAATATATATTTATAGTGAAATAAATATCTAAATTAGTGTAAATAATATTCATCTGAATTTGACTCACAATAACATCTGGTCCAGCAGGCTGGCCCGGAAGTGAGCAAGAATAAAGCAAATATGCCTCAGTATCATAGAATGTGCCATAGTGTGACCGATGTAAGAGCTCTGTACCCGACTCCTGTAAATAAATATAAATTTAATAGAAGTCGAACTAAAGTAATAATTTTATGGTGGTAGAGCTTTGTGCAACTCATCTCACTCATCAGATATTCTACCGCAAAATAGCAGTACTTGGTTGTGTTTCGATTTGAATGGTGAGCCAGTGTAATTATAAGCACAAAGGATATACCATCTTAGTTCCCAATGTAAGCGACATTGGTGATGTAAGCGATGGTTAACATTTCTTGCAATGTCAATGTCTAAGGGCGTTGGTGATCACTTACCATCAGCGATCTATTTGTTCGTTCGCCTTCCTATTCTATAAAAAAATTAAGTATATAGAAAGTTAATATAATCGTTATTGATTAAGAGAATCATTCAACCATATATTAAGTACGTTTTATTCAGAATCAAAACCTACAGACTCTCATTTTGATTTAAAATGGACCATCCAATTGGTATTTACCAATTCTAATGCGGATCAACGCCATTTAAATTTTATCTGCTTGATGATGAGATTAACATACTTCACTAACCCTAAATTAATGGAAAAAGGGGGCAAATGATGACTTAATATTCTTGCTGACGATAAAGGAAAATATCTTGAAGACATGTCTATGATTACGAGTATCCAATGGTCAATAGTTAATCCAATAGTCAACTGGGTATTTCAAATGGTATTCACCATGTTTTATGTCATACGGCTGTGTAAACTAAAAAGTCTCAACTGATCAGCGAATATAGGATTTGTACTTATATTATTTTCGTAACCAACGTAACATTTGCTTACATAGCCAACCGACGTTATGATAAATTTTTGAAATTTGAGAATGGCAAATATTAAATATAAGAAATTTATGTTTTTTAGTGGTTCGTTAGCACTATAGAATTTAGTTGAGATACATTTTTAAAAATAGGTGTAATAACCTGTTTAGCATAGTGGTAAAGCAGCAGATAAGCCAAAATCTTTGCTATAAAGTACTCCAGACCTTATTTCATATTAGTCTCGGAGTTTTACAATACAACTTGCATCTTATGAATACGTATATATATTAAATCGGTACAATAACGAAGTCACGTATAAAATGATGACGTTTCACATGCGAGTAATGCACGAGATCTTAGTTTTAGCAGAAACGCTTTCATTTCAACGCAAATCAGAATCAACAACGTAATGTTATGCATGTTTCCTTACTAACTACATCAATTCAACACGAAATGATAATTCAATCATCAGTATTCACTGTTACTTGTCTTTGAAAAGTAAAGATGATGTGATTATATATCTACATATTATACGTGTATATATTTATATACGTATTTTTGTTCTAATGATGTAATTAATACCTAAAGATAACAATCGCCTTAAATTAGGATTAAATTACTCTTTCATTATTACTTTCTAAATTTGTATTTAATACGATTTATTTTTATGGGCTGTAAATGTTGACTAATACTTTTCTAAAACATTTTTCGATTGTTATTATGAATTAAGTTTTTGCTACTCAGTTTTCTAAAATTTCAAAAAAATTGCGTTTCAACATCACTACACCTAAGATAAGTTTATTAAATTTGTGATTACTATTACTAAACCGGTATCTAAATTTGACCTATATACTATTTTTTTCTTTGATTGCTGTGTTACGTCCCTATTATCCGGTATTATTGTTTAACATACTATCCGGTCCCCGGCCGAAAATTAAACTTAGCTCGGATAGGCCAAATATCCGTTTCATCTCTAATGATAATTCCACACATTAACTTAACAATGTTAGCAGTTAGCATTTCGACTTTGTGATAGCGAATTCAATAAATCTGGTGACCTATTTATTAAATGATATTAAGCGAGTTAAAATATGATGGTCACGGTTGGCTGGTGCTCGACGCTCGGTGGCTCTTGTGTTAGCGGTACTAAGATGTTGGTGGAATGAATCACGGCTCCGTTACGAATGGTCTATTATCTACAATAGTTTGTAATCATGCACTCTTAAAACTTTTTATAAAGTATTATTACATACTTAGATACAAATACTAAAACTATTTAAACAATACATAAACTTAGTTTATTTTTTTATGACAACACCTGTAGCTACCAACCATTGATTAAACTTCTTATTATTGTGCATGTTACCACGCAAATTAGTTCCAAAGCATTAGCAAATGCTTTAATCATTAATGTGAAATTATTTTTAACAGTTTGTATATAACTGGTGGTAGTGCTTTGTGCAAGTCCGTCTGGGTAGGGACCACCCACTCATCAGATATTCTATCGCAAAACAGCAGTACTTGTTATTGTTGTGTTCTGGTTTGAAGGGTTAACATTTCTTACAATACCAATGTCTATGAGCGTTGGTGACTACTTACCATCAGTTGGCCCATATGCTCGTCCGCTAATCTATACTATAAAAAAAATTAAAAAAATGTATTATTAATTTGTTACTGCACTTAAATTAAGTTAACATCAGGTTTCTATACAATTTAACACTATTATGTCTATTTAATTACTATAATACTTAAAAAAAGTAATTTAAAATATAATGCATTTGTCACATGGCCTATAACGTAAATATTGTGTATTTATTTTGAGATGTCATAGTAATTAATATTTTTAGACATAACAACAAGCTGCCTGTTGTCAACATATCAATTTATTATAATGAACTCATTCATCAGTTAACATATAATAATATAGGAAGTAAAATGTCTACCATAGTCTTATTACAGTAAAAGGCTGTAAATGTCCCACTGCTGGGCTAAGGCTAAGGCCTCCTCTCCGTTTTTGAGGAGAAGATTTTGGAGCTTACTCCAAAATTATATAGTCTTAGTATGTATAGTATTTGTCACAAGTGAAACTCAAGTTTAAATCTTTATCAAATAACATTTGGAACACGGTATCGAGGTGAGCAGCTTATTACTATTATTATTATTAATCATAGATGCAGGCCGTAAATCATGTCCAGACATCGCATTGTGGATGACTACCGAGCGTGCGACGTGCGGGCACTACGCCAAGCATGCATCTCACTGCAATTTACTACCCATGCATAACTGTACCTAACTTTCTCTCGTTTTGTTTATTTCCATGTTTTTGGAATCACATACAATTTTAAATAGCTGGTACAGCCATTTTACAATTATTGTTACTACTTATATCGAGAAATAGTTGTTTGTAATTAAAAATAAGTAAAGTAAAAATCCATAAATGCCCACTGCTGGGACAGAGGCTTCCGTTCTCCTCAATAAGAAGGGACCAGATCAGACCAGACCACTCTGCTACAGAGCGGATACACGTGACAAAACATCATTTGACATAAACGGGCTTAATCACAGTGTGTTGTTCCTTTAGAAATCAATTGTCTTAATATATACTTACACATATCACTTCGTAATAAATATAATCAAAAACCCATAAAACAGTTCGACTTAATATTATACTGTGCCATTCCTAAAAGCTTTCATAAAATTATTTATTTACGGACACACATATAGGCTGCGATAAAAATTTATATAATGATTGCATTCACTTGCCATACGCAAAATAAGTAAAGGTAGATTAGATATGGTCGCAGATAAGAGTCAGTAATTTCCTTTCTCTTCCTATTTCGCTTAACGATTGTTACGACTACGGGAAACAGATTACAGTTAAAATGACATAATAGCCTTTTCTTGAATATCCTATTTAAATGATGTTTTGAAATAATAACAAACTAGTAAGTAGGTACATATTTTTTTATATATATACGGATAGGTAAATGACTCCACTCCACCCGAATTTCTAATTGAATTTCTCCAAACTATTTTTTTATAATTCTTAAATAATGCTATTTTTTTATTTTTAAAGTGATCGAGACACCGATATAATACATGTCGAAAGTTTGAAACCACGATTGTGTCGTGTGAATAAATGAAACAGATTTTTAGGTCAACCTTTCACATAACTATCTCGTCGCGAAATAAGATAACAAAGATTGAGCTTTAATTCTCTTGTGAAAAAATTTGGAAAATCTTTGAAAATTATCAATTGATATATTAAACCAAGAAAAGGTTTTTTAGGATCGTCACCCCTTTCGTAAGATAATAAAGAAATTCAAAATAAAATGAAAATAAATAAATAAATAAATGAGCCTAAAGTTGAAATTTATTAAATGGTATTCAAATATACAGACTTTTTAACAAGCACAATCAATAAGAAAAAAAAAATAAGAGGCAAAACACAAAATTGTAATTGGATTTTGATTCTGTTTTGACTCAGGTTGAAAACACATTTCCAGTCAGTGTGAAACAGATTGAATTGAAAAAGAATAAATGTATTATTATATATAGCAGCTGGTGATTGTAATTTTCATCATTTACATGACAAAGCTTACCAATTAATAGGTCAGTCATTCAATTGCTTTCAATATTATTGATTGCTTCAATCCCGTAATGGAGCGATGTCAAATCAAAAATCAACAGCCAATCGTTGTCCACTGCTGAACATAGGCCTCTCCCAAGGTGCGCCAAAGCTCCCTGTCCTCCGCCTTCCGCATCCAGTTGGTGCCCGCCACCTTCTTAAGGTCGTCGGTCCACCTGGCTGGAGGGCGCCCTACGCTGCGCTTGCCGATTCGCGGTCTCCACTCTAGGACTCGTCTGCTCCAACGGCCATCGGTCCTACGACATACGTGACCAGCCCACTGCCACTTCAGCCTGCTAATTTTGCAAGCTATGTCGGTGACTCCGGTTCTTTTCCGGATAATCTCATTTCTGATCTTATCCTTCAAAGATACTCCGAGCATAGCTCGCTCCATAGCACGCTGAGCGACTTTGAATTTGTGGACTAGTCCCGCAGTTAGTGTCCACGTTTCGGCACCGTATGTCATGGCAGGTAAGACGCATTGGTTGAAGACTTTCGTCTTCAAACATTGCGGTATAGACGACTTGAGGACTTGACGAAGGTTGCCAAATGCTGCCCATCCCAAGCGAATTCTTCGATCGGCTTCCTTCTCGAAGTTGTTCCTACCGACTTGTATTATCTGTCCTAGGTAGGTATATTCACTAACAACTTCGAGAGGTTTCCCCTCGACGTATATCGGTCCCGGCACGACATGCCTATTGAACATGACCTTGGTCTTGTCCAAGTTCATACCGAGACCGACACACCGGGAAGACTCGCCTAGGCTACGCAGCATTTCGGTGAGTTGTTCCAGCGACTCTGCTATGATGACGATATCGTCGGCAAATCGAAGGTGTGAGATGTACTCGCCGTTTACATTGACTCCATACCTAGTCCAATCCAGCGTTTTAAAAACGTCTTCCAACGCGTTGGTGAACAGTTTCGGGGATATTACATCCCCCTGTCTCACCCCTCTGCGCAGTTGGATCGCCTTCGTCTTACAGTCCTGGATGTGGACAGTCATTGTAGCGGCGTTGTACAGACATCTCAGTACCTCGATATATCTCCAATCGATATGACATCTCTGCAATGAGTCGAGCACTGCCCAGGTTTCGATGGAGTCGAAGGCTTTCTCGTAGTCCACAAATGCCATACACAGCGGCTGATTGTACTCTTCGGTCTTCTGCACAATCTGCCGAACAGTATGGATGTGGTCCACGGTGCTGTAGCCTGATCGAAAGCCGGCTTGCTCTGGGGGCTGGAACTCGTCAAGTCGTCTGGCGAGACGGTTCGTGACGACTCTTGAGAACAGCTTATACACGTGACTCAGGAGGGAGATTGGTCTGTAGTTTTTCAAGAGGGTTTTATCACCTTTCTTGAAAAACAGTACCACCTCACTCCCGCTCCACGTTTCCGGGGTCTTGCCATGTTGGATGACGGAATTAAAGAGGCTTGCTAGCTCTTTCAGGACCGGAGTCCCGCCTGCCTTAAGCAGCTCTGTTGTGATTCCGTCATCTCCCGGAGCTTTGTTGTTTTTAAGCTGTTCTAGAGCCGCCCTAATCTCTCCTTGGTCAACGACCGGGAGCTCCTCGGAGTAATGGCGCATAAGAGGGGCGCGCTGGTCATCAATACTGATTCCCACGGGTTTATCCGATCTTGAAGAGAACAACTGCCCATAAAACCTCTCTACTTCTCCGATAATCTCAGGCCTAGAGGTAACGACCCCACCATTTTCAGTTTTAAGTTTTGTCAGACGCGGCCTCCCAAACTTGCGAGCGAACACTTTCGATCCCTGATTTTGCTCAATCGCAGCCTTGATGGCACGGGTATTGGAGCGTCGGAGATCGCGTCGCGTCAGCGTTTTTATTGTTCGGTTTAAGGCCTTATCTGACAAAAACGATGGTAGTTCTCGTCGTTTTCTCATGAGCTCGAGTGTCTCAGCAGAGAGTTTTGGTGCGTTGTCTCTTCTCTGTGACGGAAAACACTTGCGGGATGTGTTTTGCAGTATTTTGACCAGCGTGTCGGTTCTCTCATCAATGCTGCTTATGGTTTCCAACGCGGTGAATTGATTTTGAAGTTCCATTTGGAACTTTTCGGAGCCTTGAGCAGCTTGGAGCATGGTAGGTCGGAGAGTAGACCTCATCATTCTCGATCTTTCGGCTTTTAAGTTGATATTTAGAGTGCCTCGAACCAAGCGGTGATCACTTCCGGTATTAAACCTGTTGATCACTGAAACATCTCTAAATATGTGCCTTTTATTCGAAATGATAAAGTCTATCTCATTCCTTGTCACGTTATCGGAGCTTCGCCAGGTCCACCTCCTCTGAGGCTTCTTTTGAAAGAAAGGATTCATCAAAAAAAGCCCCTGCGCTTCGAGAAAGTTTACCAGCATTTGCCCTCTGTGATTTCTGCAGCCCAAGCCGTAAGGTCCGACTTTCGATTCACCGCTATCTTGTACTCCCACTTTAGCATTAAAGTCTCCCATAACAACATTGTAGTGGGCCCTCGAGGTGTCGTTGAGGGCCTTTGCGATGTCCTCGTACATCGCTTCGACCACATCATCAGAGTATGTCGAAGTTGGCGCATATACCTGTACAACCTTCAGGGAGTACCTGTCGGAAAGTTTTAGGACAAGGTACGCTACCCGATTCGATACACTACTGATTTCCACAATGCTGCTAATGAGATCCTTTTTGACAAGAAAACCGACACCACCCTGGGAGAGGTTATCACCTTCGCGGAAGTAGAGTAAGTTACCGGACTCTAGAGTTATCGTGTTCTCCCCCTGTCTTCGGACTTCAGATAACCCCAGTATATGCCAGTTTATATGACTTAACTCTACTTCTAATTCGGCGAGGTGATGGTCCAGCCTCATCGAGCGTCCATTATACGTTGCCATTTTCAGTCGTTTTATACGGTAGCCTGCCGTGAACCGGTGATTCTTAGCACCCCCTGCCCTGCCGATACCGCGACCGCTACCTTGGTCGGGCCTAGCGGGCTTGCCGGTAACTGGGGGCCTTTTTTTGGGCGCATCTGCCATTAAGGGAGGGATTTGCCCATACTCGCCGCGCTGGGCAGGCGTGTTGGCGAGCGCAGTAGGGGGTAAGATGTTTATGGGAGGGGGGACGCTGCTGCCCATCCCCCCTTTTCCCCGTCCCTCAGTCGCCTCTTATGACACCCACGGGATGAGATTGGGGGAGTACTATTCTAAGCCGGTACTCCACGGCGTATGTACGGCGGGAGCGATGTATGCAGAACTAATTAATTTTTTTTGCAACCAAATGCTGAAAATGGATAATGCAATGTACAACGAGTACATTTGGTACTACTCGTTTCAAAAACGCTACAAGACCCTTGTGGCGTTCTGTCATTGCTGAAGCACCATCAGTAGCAGCGGATAAAATATAGCAAATAGAATTGTTTGCTCTTGTGTAAACTGTTATACTATGAATATTATAAATCATGTAAGTTTTCTTGTTTTATATATCATACGTATGTTAAAAGTTTCGTTATATGGTAAAATCGATTCATTAAGTTAAATGGATGCAACTCTTTAAGTAATCACATAATGATATTTCTACGTGTTTTGCCCTTTCATCAATTCTTCTTGATACTGAATTATTACTGAGAGGAGTGTCAAACGCTGAATAACAGTTTTTCATCATCATCATCATCATCATCATATCAGCCGAAAGACGTCCACTGCTGGACAAAGGCCTCCCCCAAGGATTTCCACGTTGGCCAATCTTGCGCTGCCCGCATCCAACGGCTTCCCGCGACTCGTTCTAAGTCGTCGGTCCACCTTGTAGGGGGCCTGCCCACGCTGCGTCTTCCGGTTCGTGGTCGCCACTCGAGAACCTTTCTGCCCCAGCGGCCGTCAGTTCTGCGAGCAATGTGAGCCGCCCACTGCCACTTCAATTTAGCAATTCTTCGGGCTATGTCGGTTACTTTGGTTCGCCTGCGGATTTCATCATTTCTGATTCGATCTCGCAGAGAAACTCCGAGCATAGCCCTCTCCATTGCCCTTTGAGTGACCTTGAGCCTTCCTATGAGGCCTATTGTGAGCGACCACGTCTCTGATCCATAAGTCATCACTGGCAACACACACTGGTCGAAGACTTTCGACTTGCGACACTGCGGTATTTGGGATGAGAAGATATCGTGTAGCTTCCCGAATGCTGCCCAGCCGAGTTGAATTCGACGATTTACCTCTTTCTCGAAGTTGGACCTACCTAGTTGGATGGTCTGACCTAGGTAGACATAGTTGTCTACAACTTCGAGTGCAGAACTTCCAACCTTGACTTGAGTGGGTGCAACATGGATGTTCGACATGATTTTCGTCTTGTCCATGTTCATTTTTAGATCCACTTGTTGGGAAACCCTGCTGAGGTCATCGAGCATAGTGCTTAGGTCTGCCAAGGTCTCAGCCATAATTACAATGTCATCGGCAAATCGAAGATGAGTGATGTACTCGCCGTTGATATTGATGCCAAGTCCGTTCCAGTCCAGAAGCTTGAAAACATCTTCCAATGCAGCGGTAAACAGTTTCGGATATATCACGTCTCCCTGTCTTACACCTCTCTGCAGTTGGATAGGTTTTGAGTTCTGATCCTGGAGTCGGATCGACATGGTGGCGTTCTCGTACAAGCACTTTAACACCCTGATATACCGATAATCAATTTGGCACCTTTGAAGAGAATTCAGCACGGCCCAGGTTTCAATCGAATCAAAAGCTTTCTCATAGTCCACAAACGCTAAGCAAAGTGGCTGGTTATACTCCTCAGTCTTCTGTATAACTTGCCGCAGCGTATGTATGTGGTCTATGGTGCTAAAGCCTTTCCGGAATCCGGCTTGTTCGGCTGGCTGGAAGTCGTCAAGCCTTTGCTCGAGACGATTCGTAATGACTCTCCAAAACAACTTGTAAACATGGCTCAGAAGTGAGATGGGCCTGTAATTCTTCAGAAGGGTTTTATCACCCTTCTTAAAGAAAAGTACCACCACACTTCTGTGCCATGCCTTTGGCGTTTGACCTTTGGCTATGACGGAGTTAAAAAGCCTCTGAAGAGCCCTGAGGATCGGTGTACCACCCGCCTTCAGAAGCTCGGCTGTAATACCATCATCACTAGGTGCCTTGTTGTTTTTGAGTTGTCCGAGAGCCATTCTAATCTCGAAAAGACTGACGTCCTGAAAATCTTCAGTGTAGTGTCGGGTTAGTCTTGCTCTGGGATCTGCAGCATGACTACTGACAGGTGATTGAGCTGTCGTGTACAGCTGACCGTAGAACTTCTCAACCTCTTCCAACAGCTCTGACTATTCTGCCATCCTCAGTTTTCAGCCTTTTCAGTTGACTCTGACCAACAGACAGATCTCTGGCGAACACTTTAGAGCCTTTGTTCCGCTCGATGGCCTCTTTAATGCACATTGTATTAAATTAGCGAGTGTCGCGAGTTAGAGACTTTGAAATCTGTCTGTTGATCAGCCGATAGCTGGCAGCATCAGCTGGGGACGTCAGAATCATTTTCCGTCTTTCCTCCATAAGCCATAGGGTAGAGGCAGAGATCTTTTTGGTTCCTTTTGTACGGCTGGTCTTGAAGGTCTTAGACCCAGCCGTACGGACAGTTTCCACAAGCCTGTCGTTGTATGTGTCCACTTCCTCGCAGTCTGCTAGGCAATCGAATCGGTTTTGGAGTTTGAGCTGAAAGGCTTCGGGATTTCGGATTTGAAGAGGTGATGGTCGGAGCGTAGACTCCATCAGTCGGGACCTCTGGAGTTTAACATTGATATTTAATGAGCCTCTTACGAGTCTGTGATCGCTCCCAGTTTTGACTGCATTGATCATGGAGACGTCATTAAATATTTGTCTTCTCGTCAACAAGATGAAGTCTATCTCATTCTTGGTTTTCCCATCAGGGCTCACCCAGGTCCATTTACGCTGACCTGGCTTCTTGAAAAAGGAGTTCATCATAAAGAGTCCCTCCTTCTCCATAAAGTCGGCCAACATCTGGCCCCGAGGGTTGCGGTCTCCAATTCCATGTGGTCCCACCTTTAACTCATCACCGAATCGTTTGCCCAGCTTCGCGTTAAAGTCCCCCATTACAACAGTGAAATGAGTCTTATTGGTATGTATGGCTTCAGATAAATCCTCATACATGACCTCAACCTCATCGTCGGAGTGTGTCGAAGTCGGCGCGTATGACCTTATAATGTATGACCTTCAAAGAATACCGCTTGGTGATTCTGAGTATAAGGTACGCCACCCTAGTCGACACGCTCTCGATTTTCACAACGTTGTTAACGAGGGACTTGTGGACTATGAACCCGACACCACCTTGAGACAGTTTTTATTTCTAGCAATATTAATCCCTCGTCTTTTACTGCTCTCGCGATTAACAATACAACATTATTTGAGAATTTAAGTTTATTATCATCTTGGATGGAAGACGAGAAAATAAGCTTTTCCGGTTATTGAAAACATCTTTGAAATTGATTATCATAAATTAATTGAAAACATCTTTGCTCTCTTATAGTATAGAAATTTTCATGGTATAATTTGAAAATAAATAAATATTAAATCAAGATTTGTTTGTAGGAATGTATGTAGTTCCATATTTCAGTACATTTCTTTTCTTAGGAAATGTTAATATAGACTTATATTCATGCCGGATTGATTGAGGAAACAGACTGCGGCTAGATAGAGGATACAATTATATTGTTGAGTTATACGGTATTGTCATACATAGTGAAAGTAAAATCCGACGTGAATAAACCTTTTGTAACGTATGCGTGATAGTTCTCAATAGTCTGCAGTCATTTGTTACATTATTTGTAAATCGCGTTCTTGGGCTTTAACAGCCATTTCGCATGGATTTCATGAGTGACAGATATATTTAATATTACTTAACTACTCTCATAAAAATATTATTTGTAACAGTATTGTTAATGTAAGGTACATTTCAGGTACATTTTACAGGTTTCTTAACCGTATCTAAATTTAACTTTTATAATTAAGAAAGAAAACAATGGTAATATATACATAACATATTCGTTGTTTCGTCTTTTTGTTTTATAAAAATAAATTAACTAATTTTATGTAACCATAACCGTACCGTAACAGCCTGTGAATGTCCCACTGCTAGGCTAAAGGCCTCCTCTCCTCTTTTTGAGGAGAAGGTTTTGAGCTTATTCCACCACGCTGCTCCAATGCGAAAAGCCGAGATGGCCCTGTGGTAAGAACGCGTGAATCTTAACCGATGATCGTGGGTTCAAACCCGGGCAAGCACCACTGAATTTTATGTAGATTTACAAAATTATTGTGACGTGTCTTTTACATTTTAATGTAATGTAATTTAATAAGTACAATATATTTTTATATTTTTTATCGATGAAAACAATCTGTTTCTAATTAATTTTAGAAAGCTTGAAATAAGATACTTTTTAATTATTTTATAAATAAGTCCTACTTTAAGAGAAATCGTACCTTCGGTTTACCTTAACCTACATATTTATGAACGTTTTTACGAACCACCTTAAAATGTTTTTACCGTTAAAGATTAATTTCACTGCTATCAAAGACTCAATTGCTTAAACAATAGACTGTGTTTATTTGTGTTACGGTTCTTAAAAGATGTTTGATAAAATATAAAAGTCTTAATTTTACTTACTTATTTATAGAAAATATGAATGAAATTATTAACTAGTTATCTTATTCGTAATTATTATAGTATATATTATGGGCTCCTGTATCCCACATATAACTGTATTTATATATATTATAAAAAAAGAAAATATAAACATTATTGTCTGTGGGAGAGAATAAATAAATAAATAAATAAATAATAAATAATGAAAATAACTTACCGTGACTCTCCATATTAAAAAGGTGGTGTGATCTCGGGGAACAGTGCGGAAGGTAGCCTCCTGGGGCGCTGTCCGCGGCTGTCCTCCCTCGTCTTCCTGCACCACATGATAAACACTATATATCACCATTATTATTTTAACATAAACATCTGATATTACTATTGATTTTGTTATAACTTCTTCGTATCGAAATTTCTACTATGTGCTAACAAAATTTAGAATTACCCGCTAATGTCATATAGGAATTAGGCAATATCCAAATAGACCTTTGAAAAATTGATCTATAAGGTGAATGATTAAAAAAAAATCTGCGTCATATTATATTTATGCAAGACCATCATTTTAATTATATCTTCCTGACAGAATAGTGGCATCTATTTATAAACTTCAGCGGGTCCGACCGACGGTTAGTTCCTACTCGAAAAAGATATTAGAATATTTAAGTTGAATATATTTAAGTTATATATTATAAAAACTTTGGATATGATTTTAGTTTTTTAAGAAAAAAAAAATTATTACGTTTGTTTCGCTCACTCTGGGTATTTTAAGTTTCTCATAACAATAGCACACAATAGTAACCTCGCGTAATGTGGATAAAATAGTACGCAGAACAATGAAAATATTAATAAAAATACTATTAATGATTAAGTAATAATAGCAAATCACACAAAGTTATTGATCATTGTGGTCTTTCAACCTTAAGCCCCACGAGTATCTCAATATTCAACGATCAGATGAAAAAACGATGTTTAACATAAAGAATTAATTAATTAATACTTATATCACAACTTTCAATGTGAAAAGCTTATGTTTATAGTAGCATCAAAATACGTAAAAATATTAAAACCATATGAACACACTAATTATAATTGACACACTTTTTTTTAGTAAACATCACTATAAAACTAATTCACAAAGTTGTTTACTTGTTCGGCGCCTATTTCCAGGATGTGCATATTCTTGGCCGTGGTCAGGGACGGACTGGCTCCATCACTACAAGCCGTTCGCTCCCACCAGACACTCCGTCCAGTAACCACTCAAGAGCGCACCAAATAAGACGACCGTGACGGTGATGTATGGTCCAAGACTAACTAGTACCGCTGATCAATTGACGAGAAAAGATTTTTTTTTCACGCTAACTGAACACGCATAAATACAGGAATAAATTATTTTTCTCGAAAGTCTGAGTGCCGTGCTGCGGGCAATTGATGACGGCGTTTAAAATATCATGTTTTCATCTGCATTAACTTCATTAACATTTGTTGGCAAAAAATATGCTCAATTGGTACTTAATACATATTGGCGTATCACACTAATATGCGTCATATTAATGATAATTATGATAGAAGTTTACTGGGCGATTGATTTTAAATATGAATTAATTTAAAACAACTTCTCGTTACACCTATAATTAAATACTAGAACTTTTATAGAAATACAATTTAATTTTCATATTTTAGTGTTCGAATTATTATAATATTAGTGGTAATAATAACTTATATTTCATTCATTTCATTTATTACTAATTTTATTAAATTTGTTTGCCGTTTTTAAAAGAAATTAGTAAAAACATTTATTAATTTTCTAAGCTGAAATTATGTATTACAAAAAATTAAGATGCACCTGATATGTATCCATCAATGTTCTTAGGAGTATTGCTACACTTTCTTGAACGTAGAAAGTATTTGATTAATATCAGGCACTGTTGGCGCTGATGAGGATTGGCTCACAGGAGAGACGGTACACTGACTAGAAGTTGTAATGATTCGCAAGCTAATACATTTGGTTCAGGAACCACGGTTCGACGCGCGCTTTGTGTCCACTGTGTTGTATGTTCACTTTCGTTGGTTAGATATGCGGCGTGTTATAATAGTCGAATGTCGAAAGGTTTATGAAAAATGTTGGTGGTATTATAGTTCTTAAAGTTTTTAATGCATTATGCATTTGAATAAAAATAATAGTAACAGGCTAGACAGGGGGAGACGGCCCAATGAGTAGAACACGAAAATCTATACCGAAAATCGCGGGTTCAATCCATAAGCGCAACCGACTTTTCAAATAATTAATTTGTGTTAATTCATCTCGGCGGTCAAGGGAATAGGGCGGTCATCAGTTTGTTTCGAACATATAATTTTTCTTCTATTAATTTAAAAAAAATTGTAATACTAAATTGAATTTCATTATGCATACCTACCTACCATACAAAAAACACAAAGAGGGAAAGTACTGAACTGTTTGTCTTTACCTATTTATTTATAGATATTTATTATTTAGATTTTTAAGTTAAAGTATTTGCGGGATTTCATTAGAAACAAATATCTTTCTCCACGAAGGATGTATGTATAGACTTTGAGGAGTCAGAAGATCGGTGTTATAGGTTTATCTTTCCTTTTCGTACTAACACAATGAGCGTAACTAATTACATCAATTTATGTTAATATTTACCTGTATACTATAATGGTTAATGTTAGGTTAAAATTTTGTTTTTTTTTCACATTAGTAAGTTAATAGAAGTGGTTTATTTGTATTTTTTGCCTTATTTTGTATTTTTATCTAATATTCAAAAGGTAATAGTGTATTTTTATACTTATATTTTATGACCACCCTTTTATGCGGTCGCCGCGTAGACTATTATGTTGAATTTTTGCAAACGCATTAAACCAAGCTGTACTTCCCGTGTCTACAATTAAAGAAAGCCAACTTTTTTCATTATGAATTATTGGGTTGATAGTAAATAGCAGGCTTTATGTAGGTGAGTTAACAATACATTAACTCACCTACATAAAGCCATAATAATAATAATGATAGAGGCCCGAGCAGACACCTCAATCAATTTACCGTTTCTTTATATAAATACGTTCCTAGTTCTAGGTTTTGTCCACAAATTACAAAATGATTCGATGCGCTTCAGAGGATTTGAAGTAAATCATCATTTGATACGTATTAGATTTAAACTGCTATTGTTCTCATCACAATAACAGCTGGTCACAATACCGCTTGTAGCGACATGATTAGATTAGGAAACATGTATTGTGCATTATAATAAACAATGTTCAAAATTCAAGGTTATAAAATTTTAATGGCGAAAATTTTAATTATTGTATTATAATTAATTAATAGTGATCCAATTCATATAATAATATTAATTGATTTTAAAATAGTTTAAATAAATAAAAAATAAACCTTTAAATGTAATAAAAAAAATTCAAATATAATTGGAATGAAAACAGAAAAAGTTAAATATACTTATGAAGACGCGAGAATACATACGTATATTTCGACACAAGTAGAAATTTATTGTTTTTTTTAAATAATCTGGATATTCTTGCGACAAGCTTTTATATCATATAAAATAATGTAACAAAATAATAGGTTTGATTTACTTCGAAGATTATTTTCTTGTTAGGAATATCTCCAATCGGTATATAATAATAAAATCTTTCAAATTTTCTATTTGTTAATATGCAGAAGGCTGTGATGCTGAACACATGCCGAAATGCTTTAAGGGCAAAGTATCTGCCCACTTGTCTTCAGCTTATGGCTTGTTGAGAACGACAAATAATAATAATAATAATAATATCCTGGACATTATTCACACACGGCTATCATATCTCAAACTAAGCAGAACTATGGAAATTGGACAACTGATATACTACATATACTACTTTTGTAAATACATACTTATATAGATAATTACACCTAGCCTTAGGATAAACAGACATGTTCCGAACCAACAACCAACCATGCCAACCGGCCCGTCTATATACATATGTGTGTGTGTGTGTATGTATACAGTATTATATCGCCTCTTCATAATATCTATGTCGGATACCTGTCATAATTAGTACACACATATGTATATAGTGAAAAAGATAAACAAGATTAATAAAAAAGTTCATTTTAATAAAACCTTGTTTTAAAAATGTTTTTTTTTTCTATTATAAATTAATAGTTTTATTTGTTTTATAGTTTTCGCTGGGTATGTTATTATTTATATTTTTATATATCATCGGATCTGTTTATTTCAAATAATGCATCGTTGTTGCCAGGTTGCTAAGTTGTTAATTTACTACAATGTACTTCTGCAATAAGGACCTCCCTACCTCCTAGTAATTTGACTCTACTTAAGGCAACATAAGCTTGGCCAGCATCCAAAGCTTTGGGCCTAATTAGACGACAGCATGATCGACAGTACGATCCTGCGTTTTGTGTACTGTGCAAGCCCAGCGTAATATATTTGCAACATTCTACGTACAGCAGTGAGAGTATATTTTACCGTATTCGTAGGAATGCATTTACTAAATTTCTTGTCTGTGCTGTTAACTGCTGACCAGTCCCCTCGTCAGGAGCCAGCCCTGCGTGCAGTAGCAAATATTTAAAATAACAGATCCCTAGAATAATTGGAAGTGATTCTAATTCAGCTTGCAAAGTTTGGCTTAATCAAACTTTGCAAGTTAAATAAAAGCTTCTAAGAGGAGAATGCATTATTCGTTTATTTTTTTGTTTGTCTATTTTCTCTGATTGTGTACCTAAAGATTTTTATTTTTTTCACTAAAAGCTTCTAAATATATTATCTATGATATAGGTTCATATATGAATGACAGTATGATATATCATACTAAATTATCAAGTTAAAAAGCAACAAACAGCTGAAACGTGTGTTTTTTGTCTAAATACTTATTACAAATAGCTAAGAAGAAAAGACGTTTTCATAAATTGCTAAATTGAAAAAACGCATATACCAAGATGCGTCTTTTATACGTAGTATTACTTATTTTTCGATGATTTTTATTACTAAGACGAAATATAAAATATTTTTAATTAATTTTTCTTTTGACAAGATGAAACTGACCATTTTTTCATTTTTGTTCAAACTAGCCGTATTAACATAGCCAATTGCCATGCAGTTTCTTACGCGGTCTTTCATAAATTCTCCGCTGTCATATCTAATAAAAAAGAAAAAAATGACAATTTATTTTATAGTTGTTTTTAAATTTAAGTCACAATTTTTTACATTATTTATATAAGTTCCAATGTATACTGAAGGAAATTCTGATAGAGAAGACGATTGTGAAGACGAACGCCTTAACGAAAGCCCAAACGTTATAAGGAAGTCCTTATCTACGGTGGGATTTCGAATCAATCCTGAAAACCAAAGCGCCAGACCTTTAGCTTTACGTTCGACACAATCATTCACTGGAACGGTTGAGGAACTTCGGTTTTGTAATAACTTTCAGAGAATTAATGTGTGCAATCGCGTTATAACTACACCCCGGCTAGCAGCGGTTTGTCCATGCGGATGTCTGATGCGGCCGGCAGCGACAATACCCTTCAGAACTAGAGAGAGAAATACACTGGCGTTGCACGTAGTTTCTCCAGATGTACTGAACTACCATGGTTATAACTTTGAACCATCTCACATAGCTATGTTTTGGAAGAAAGATTGCAGAATGTTTTTATGGAAAGGAAAAACGAAAAAAAATCTTCAAGATTCAAAATTTAACTAGTAATAAATGATTTTCAATATATACCCATAAAAAATTTATAAATAATATTATATATATGTGACATTATTATTTATTAAATAAAATAAATTTTTGAGAGTGAAACTATCTTTATTAATAAATATGCTCGTTTTCTAACAACAATTTTATTACTGCAAAGTTTGAACTGTATCTAGGGGCTGTTTTTCAACACCAGGCATATTCTCTTCTACTACCTCCCCGCAAGAAAACCTAACATAATCTAAAATTTCAATTTTATTACTTTCTAGCACCTCTTCCATTGTGAATGATGGATCCAATAAATATTCTTGAAAAATGAGACATGTTTCGTCATCAGAATTCTCTGCTGGTTTGTCTTTTTCTTTATCACCAATTTTTCTTGGTGCACAACCAACAATGTGTTGACAAATCTGTTTTCCAATATCTTCAACATCATTGGGTTGTTTGTAAGCCAGCAAAGCTCCATATTTACCACTTGAATAATCACTTGCATCTGTAGGTGCTGGGTGAGTGTAAGCTGTTATTTTCACATCATCGCTATTTGCTTTCCAACATTCTGCACGACGTAGAACAGCATTTTCACCAACAGCTCCGATGAACAGTGCTAATACTTCAGAAAGCTTTTTACCTCCATCAGATGAAAGGTTTCCCAACTGCTCACTATCTAATTCTAGCTGTAAATGTGTAAAAAAAAGAATTTTTTTTAAATAATTTATATTGGAATATGCCATTGAAACTAAATAATAAAAGGCTAAGTAAAATAACCTACTTTACCTTTGTTATAGGTCCTTTTGATTTTAAGTTTGTATGTGCAAACTTATAACAAGCAAGTGTAGTATCTTCAAGCATTTTATGAAATTTATCATTTTTTGCAACAAAATCTGTTTCGCAGTTTAGTTCCACTAAAACTCCATGATTCTTATCAAATTTTACTGCCACGAGTCCTTGAAGTGCTTTACGACCAGCAAGCTTAGTTGCTTTAGCCCAGCCCATGGCTTGTGCTTGATCATTCAGCCACGATTCGGCCTGAAATATAATGTCTATATAATATTTTCATAATTATTATGTAATAAAGAAAACTGGAGGAAACTTTGAAATATAAAATTTTATAACTATATATTAACCCTTATCTATATATCAAGAGGTCTATTTTAGATTTTTATTAATTTTCTTAATACTTAAAGTTATATAACAAATAAAGCTTTGGACAATACATACTGTACTGAAGTTAAAGCACATTTTATACATAAGGCATAAATAACCTATTTTTAAAACTATATTTCTAACTATTATAGACATATTCATTACTATTTTGAAATTCCTCACTCACCTTGTCGGAATCATTGTTGTGCATTTCAAGGGCTTTCTTACAATTAGCAATGGTATATCCCGTCTTTTTTCTTAATTTTGCTAAAAGTGAAGACTCCGCAGCTCGATAACAATGACTTGTATGAAAATTTCTCACTAATTGAAATATCATCTGAAACCATTTAATTTTACTTAATTGTGGCATACTTCATAAAATTAAATAAAAATGCCCATTTTGCCTAAAGTACATACTAAACAAAATTCTTTAAGAGTAATCAATGGATCTTTAATCATGTTACCTAAACAATATTAGACACATGCAAATAAACTTATTATTGTTAGTTATTTTAAGTACTTTAAAAAGATTTATCAACAAGATACAGATGAACAATTTATACTACAAAGGTCTCAATCAGTTTGAAATTTGCTCTGATGACATCATAAGCTAGCTGTTAAATCTAATCAAGGACAAACCAACACACAACACATTAATGTATTACAATAGATGTATAATATAGCTAGATACACAAGCAAATGTAGCATAAAGCTTATAACATGAGTCATATCAAACATTTACCATGGAAAAGGATTTGATTTTTTGCTTCATTCAATTATTTATGGGAACCTATAAAAATAGAAATCGACTATTTATGAAATATAAATTTGAGAGTTTCCTTTTTTAAGAAACATTTTGAGATTAAATACTGGCTGATTATAAAAATATTTTATGTTGTCATGGAGAACTCGATAACATTCTGTTATTCGGTTGTCAGGTTTTAAAAACCTATATTACGCTTTTATTATGTATTGGATTATTTAAAGGAAAAAATACATTAAAAATAAATAAGGATTGTGTAATTTTAGAAAAGAGAAGAACCGTACCTTGATAGGTTATATGATATGAACTGAAGAATTGTGCAAAAAAGTCGTACGGTAAGAAATCTATTTTCATTAATAATGTACTCAAATGATTCTGAACAGAAATTATCACCTATTGTAATGATAAATTTTGTGATACACCTAAGAACATAATTTTACTATAGTTGTCAAAATGACATTGAGTATCTGACCCGCTGTCTTGTAATGTAAGTTCTAAAATCGTTGACTTCGGTTAAATCTGAATTAGTATACCTCATATAGGTAAAAAGAAAAACCAGAGTTTAACCAGTAAATTAAAACCAAATTATTATGATTAAAAAAAAACAAGAAAAAATATTTGTCTTGTCTAAATAAGTGAACTTTAATGTAAACGTTTGGCTATCTTTTCAACTCAACAATTTTTAACATACCTAGTTAAAAATCTAAATCCCTGTATCCAAAATCCATTTTTTAAAACAAAATAATGGTCACTGTTGTTTTTGTGTGTACAAATAAATAATTAATAAAACTTGTACTTAAAATGTTTTAAAAAAATTGTATCGAAGCTTCGAAGCTTAGGATGCTTATCATTGTAACCCATACCTACTACAAATGTTTTATCAGTATGATAATGATGTTTATATTAATCATTATTAATAATATATTATAAGCTTGTATTTAATTTGTACACCCAAAATGTGATGAACCTTAATAGAAAAGGCTAAAAAACTGGTAATAATAATAATAAATTAAATGGTAATTGGTAATACCAATTGATTTATAAATATATATGATAAAAAAAGTATTATAAGTAGTCTTTTTAAATATACTAAAAATAATTTAATCACTAACATGCAAAATCTATTAATTTTATTGATATTTCTTTAACATGAATAATCAAGGTTCATCACATTTTGCGTCTACAAAATAAAAATACAAGCTTATAATATATATATTTTTAATTCTGTGTAGTCATTACTGTATGTGCTTGACGTGTCATATAATTGAAAGATAAATATATAAATAGCCAGTAAATGTCTCCTATTGAACGTTTGATTGAAAGTTTGAGCTTATTTCACTGCGCTAGAATACCTACTGTATGTTGAAATGGCAGATTTTCATCTGGCATATCAATGTGCGGGTTTCCTTATGATTATTTTCTTCATCGACGTGCACGAGACGATAATAAAAGCAAATTAAGCACGTGAAAGCATGTTCTAGCTTCTGAGTCACCTGAGTCACTTACAAATCTAACTTATTATAAATCTAATATATTATAAATGGGAAAGTGAGTTTGTTACGCTTTTACTTCTTAACTCAACTTACGATTAGTCAACCAGTCAGGGGTACAGAAAAGGACATAGATTACTGTATAATTGTTATTATGGGTCTTTATTCTTTGTTTATGCACCTATATACTATTCACGTATTTATTATCACTGACTTAACTCACAGATCTTTCCCACACGCAGCCTTGAAGCGGACTGTCAATACTATATTCATATAAAAGATTGACATATTCCTAACAGTTACTTAACAGCTGCCTCTGTCCTCATATGCAGGCAAAGGCGCAGGTGGAAACTGGTTATTTGTAATTTAAAATTTATTTATTTTTATAGGTAACTATATAAAAAAAATGAAACGAAGTAAGCCCACTCGAAAAAAGGGTCAGGCTGGTTCTTCTTCCGAAGACGTCAAGCTACCCAAAATCCCGAAGATTAAAATGCCTGAGGATTTTAAGATAAGGACACAACCTTTATTTTCACTTCCGGAAGAAATATTAAAATTACCTCCAGCAACAAACAAAGCAAAGTCACAATCCTCTAAATTAGTTCTTAGGAGAAATTCCAGCGGTTTGTATAACAACTTAATGCATTAAAAACATTACCTATGTACACATTTGTTAGCACCTTTTCTTAATGCATTAAAAACATTACCTATCTACACAATTGTAAGTTATGATCTTTCTAACTTTGCGAAATCAATTCTATATGAAGAAGGGTTTAGCTGCCTCGTTAGACTAGTGGCTTGATGTGAGACCGCAGACCCGGAGGTCTTGGTTTCAATTCCCAGGTCGGGTTTTTCTGTCAGAAAATTCTAAGTAGCAGCCCGGAGTCTGGAAGTTGGAAGTTTCAAAATTTCAAATATGAGATATGAATGTTCAATCAAAATATTAAGTAGAGTACTGGTTACAATTAAAATTAAAATGTAAGTAAATATGTAATTACTATTTACTGGTGGTAGGGCATTGTGCAAGGTCGTCTGGGTAGGTACCACCCACTCATGAGATATTCTACCGCAAAACAGCAGTACTTGCTATTGTTGTGTTCGTTTGAAGGGTGAGTGAACCAGTGTAATTATAATCACAAGAAATATAACATCTTAATTCTCAAAGCTGGTGGCGCATTGACGGTGTAATCGATGGATAATATTTCTTACAATGCCAATGTTTATGGGCGTTTGTGACCACTTACCATCAGGTAGCCCATATACTCGTCCACCTACCTATAATATAAAAAAAAACCTATATCATTCATTATTGTCGTTTTTACTTGATTTCAGTAATGAAGAGTTTTACAGCTATGAGGAAAGCAAGGGAGGAATTTAGAGCAAAACTGATGAAACTGATTTGCCAATCGGCTCCCGGGGAGGACGGAGATGTGATTCCTTCTGGTGATGAGAAAAATTTGTTACGTTATTATTATTACTTACGTTACGGTATCGACACAATACACGTAGCACCACTCGATAATAAAATAATTTTGAGGTATTTGGTCAATATTATTGAGTCTTTATTAAGTTAAAGCAATAAACTTCTTAAGTATATTATCTTATTATATATTGCAGAGTTCATAATCTTATATCTCCAAAACTGAAGAAGTGGAAGGAATGTCTATTAACGGCCACTGATGAAATGCGCGAAGACTTTATGATGAGCATGAAGAAAGCTATAGTTGACTTTGTTCTTAAGGACCCTAATACGGTGCTTTTAATATTTTCTGTTAAAACAATAAATTATAGTAACACAAGTCTCTCCGTGCCAGTAATAATTAAAAGTTTTTGTGGCAGGAAGAGTCCCTAGAAGAAGAAGATACTCCTTTGAAACGAGAACTTGCAATGAAAGATGACGCTTGGAGGAATCGTTATGCAGTAGCTAAGAAGTACTTAAACAAGAACCTGCACAGCGTAAACCCTTGTATAGCGCAAGTCCTACAGATCTGGTGGAAGCAGTACAAGTAAGTGCATTGAAAGAGAGGACTCATCGCTCCATTTATGATTGTTTTGTTTCGTTTATTTCTTAATTATTGTATACAATGCCGTTAGTCTGTAATTTTAAAACACCTCATAACCTCAAAATATGTATTGCGGTTATCAGTAGTAGCTTTAAAGTAGTCAGTTAAACCTAGAATTTATGAATTGTTTAAGCTATTAGTAGGTATAACGCGATCTTCCTATATTTAAATAGAAATATTCATATGTCGGATATGAAGTGAGGAAACATCTACATATAAAGCGAAACAAATATTTGCGAGAGGTAACAAATATTTGTCAACTTCCTCTGACGTCGAAGGCATATTCTTTGATAGTTACGCCTATTTTTTTAATTGTTTTCTTAAAAAATAATAATTGGAATAAAACATAATTATTTTCTTTTCTATCATTCAAGTGATTTGCGGTTAATCAGCATGAAAGATATAATGACGATACATGAAGCGTACGAGCTGCAAGATTTTTGTTTCGTGTGCAAACGGCATATTGAGACGGCGGGTAATGTGCTCACCTTGCAGTGGTTACCTACACTACAAGCGGTCTTTCTCCAGGTTTCTTTTAAGTTGTAAAAAATTATGTGAATGTAGGATTATAGACATAATAATATACATATATATGTATTACAAGGCTATATTAAAGCACAATGATAAAAAAGAGATGTGGTAATGGTATGTCAAAATACATTGTATTTGATATAACAATGAACTCAGGCCTCGTCATACGACAAAATTTGCATTTGTCGTGCATCAGTAATTTAATAACAGAAATAATTTAATCCATTCATCAATATGATTATAACATGGCTAATTTATTTGAGCAGTGATATACATGTAGATCGTAATTGCGAGATACTATAAACACAGGTATGTTTTCAATCATAAATATTCGACTCAATTTCCTGAGGTATGCTCGGAAGTCAGTATTTTTTTGAATAGTAGGTATACCTACTATTAAGAATTGTTACGTATATGCTTAAATGTTTATAGGTGAATCTAACAACTAGATTTATATTCGGCTATTAATTCAAATTGTACTTTTCAGGGTAGTAAAAGGAAACAGATACCAGACCCAAAGCAAGTATTAAAAATGAAGCGCTTTTATAATTGTTTGGCTTGCATTATGACGTATAATTTGCAATCATTGTGTCTAAAGTCTATGCAAGAGTTTACAGAATATATTCTTGATGTTGGGGTAAAAAGTTACACTATATTTTTTTAAATATCTGCTCGTAAAAATAAGAACACGTAGACTCGGCAGACTTTTTTTTATTTTTATTCTTTTATTTATTGTAACGTTTTCTGTCAGGGTATGAATCAAGGATTTGTTATCAACTTGGCATTTAAAGATGACACCATTGGATTTGAACCCTCGTTTAAGCAATTTCGAGATCAGCTTTGTCTGTTATATGATTTCATTATAGATGCTTGTAGACAATCGCCGCGATTGGAAACTTTATTATATCAAGATTTCGTTGTTACAAACAAAGCAACTTTAAGGGTATGACTAAACGTTTTTTAGCTTGGGCAAATTTCTGGTTAGTCATAAAAGTAATATTTTCGCTTATTCTTGTTTCCAATAGCCAATCATTGATAATGAACTCATTGAAGATTATAAAAAGAAAGTTGCCGATTTGATAAATGATCAGAGAATTGGACCAGAACTTCGTGTGCAGGATTTTGATAATTATGTTTGTCTGTTGAATGGAGATGTAAGAATATTGTAAAATAATTATCATGATTTGGTATTCCACCACGTACGTAACTTAAATTTATATCTAGTCAAACATTTTAGTCACAATCGCAAGTTGAAAGATTTATTAATTCGGATCCAGAGAAAACATTTGAAGAGTTTTGTGAAGAAGCTGTTAAATACGTAAATGTAGCAAAAGAAATTCCTTCTAAGCTAGAAGGGACTATTGTAATCGGTATGTATCGAATGCAGAGGGGAGATCTCATCAATTCATTGCGTGGAGCTGCTACTAGACTTGCTAATACTTTACTGAGAAGGATGACAGAAGACTATCAGAACATGATTAAATCGTAAGTAAGATCGACGGTGTGTTTTGTTTCCTAGTCATAGGTTGGAATCTGTCCACCTGGAATTTTATGTCTATCGAAACCAAAACGTTTCGCTTGAAGGGTAAAATAATATTCCTAATAATAAAAAGACAACTCACGTGGCTATTTTTCTTTGTTACATGTAAAAATTATGTAAATAACTAATATACTACAATTACTAGTATATATGATGAGTATTCGAACATTGCGAACACCCTACTGACTCCACCGCCTGACACGGCCGCCCTGATGGTGCTGTTAGACTACTGCAAGAAAGTAGAAGCAATACTCCTCGACGAGATGGAGGATAAGTTGCGGAATGTGATGAGATATATCGTATTCTTAAGCGACTACACGGTTTTCACACCACTGGAAATGAAAGCAAATAACCAATCGTTTCACTGGTATGCAATTTAAACCAATTAAGTTGTCACAAATCATTTTATATAAAATACCTTTAAAATGTTATTCAAATGCAACTATTGCTGGGTGGTATATAGTTCTTTAAATAAAGAAACATATTATATTAGAAACATATTAAACGTGAAAAAGGCACAATTTATGCAAGGATAAAAATTTCAATAAGTGCTATACAAAAACGACAATATTAACTAATTTCTGTGATGGCGGCTAAATTTATAGACTGCAGTAATAACCCGAATGGCTATATATATCTGACAAAATAAATTATATTATACAACTATATGCGCAAACACAGGTGCTATTCCCATGCTACTCTTATAGTTCGATGGGACTACGTTCCGATATTTATAGAGAAAGAAGAAAAAAATCAGGCGCACTTAATTCATTGTCTTTCCGAGTATCGTAACAATATAAAATGCTCACTCCGGGATTGTACTTTGTTGACTGTTTCTTTAAGCGTTGTGTTTTTATTGATGCAGGTATGCTCGTATGCCTGGAATTATCGAGGAGTGTAAGGTTATTTGTGATCAGAAGAAAATTGAGTATCAAGATTTATTACAGGTGATAATATGTTTTGGCATAAGTAACCTAAGTATTATTTATATTTAAATACTAATTTGACATTTTTTTTAATTTTTAGGTGCGCATTGCTAAATTCATCGAAGATCTAGATATTTACGAAGCTCAATGTGATGAACTTCAATACTGGGGTGATATCAATGAATTATCCAAATATGTCACACGTGCGCGCCGTTTAGATGAAAAGTTAGTCATATGTAGAATAAAATATATTTTATACTCATTGATCGATTTTGACCATGATAAATTATTTAGGTTTTTTTTATTAGGCTTGCAAACGCGTTAGTAAAAATTGATCAATTTAACGAAGAAGAGACTGCTTTTGGGTGGGAATTATCACAATATCCTAAAAGAAAAACTGTTTATGATAAACTCGTGCCCTTTAAAAAGTTATATGACGCTGGATATGACTTTTTGGAGAAACATAATACCTGGATGACGTCAAAGGTTATATTTATTGCTTGTTCTTCTAGTAGTAAGCTTCTAGTAATGACATAAACAAAACAATTTGATAATTTAAATTTAAACCAATTTTTTTTTTCAAAGGTTGGAAGTTTTGATCCTGAAGATATTGAAGGCGATGTGAGTTATTTTTACAAGATTGTATACAAGTTGGAGAAACAATTCCAAGATGTACCTGATACTTTCCAACTTGCTCAATCAGTGCGGTTTGTAGCAAATATTAAACCAAATTGAAAGATTTTAATAGATTTTTATTACACAGCAATTTTTGTAAATTTAAGGGAGAAGATGGAAGACTTTAAAACACACTTGCCAATCATCCAAACTCTAGGCAATCCTGGTATGAAAGCAAGGCATTGGGAGAAAGTATCAGAAATCGTCGGCTTTCCTATAGTCGTTGATGACGAATTGTCACTAGAAAAAGTTATTGACTTTAATTTGGTCGATTATATAGACAAGTTCGAGAATATATCAGAAGCAGCTACTAAGGAAAATAACCTTGAAAAAGCTCTTGATAAGATGATAAAAGAATGGGCTGAATTGAGATTTGACATTATGCCTTATAAGTACGTAATCACCTTAATATTTTTTGCCTAGGAGCAAACACGCACATATTTTTTATTTAAATCTACAATAAATTTACAGGGATACGGGGACCTACATTCTATCAAGTGTAGATGAAATACAATTACTACTTGATGATCACATCGTTAAAACGCAGACGATGAAAAATTCGCCGTATATTAAACCTTTTGAGGATGTTATCGTGTAAGTCATAAATAGTACGAGTAAAACTTATATGGGTATGATATATATCATATATAACATATATTATGAAGTGGAATCACATATTATAATCCGACAAGTGTTGTAAGATATCATTAATTACAGCGATTGGGAAAGTAAGCTAATACTGCTACAGGAAATTCTAGATGAATGGCTAAAAGTTCAAGCAACTTGGATGTATCTAGAGCCAATATTTTCTTCTCCTGATATTCAGCAACAAATTCCTGAGGAAGGTCGGAGATTTAGTGCCGTTGACAAGGTATGTGTAAAATAAGTTTTTTTTATAGTATGAAAATGATTTATAAAATTATCAAACAAAGACTAGTGAAAAAAAACTTAACCATGAAATAAAAGTTATTGTTATTTAAATATTTATAAATCCAACAATAGATGTGGCGTGAAATAATGAAGGCGGCTTACACTGAGCCAAAGGTGTTAGACGTTATTACTATTGAGAAAATGTTGGACAGACTACGCAAGTCAAACAATCTACTAGAAATGGTGCAGCGAGGACTGAACGCGTATCTTGAAAAGAAGCGTCTGTATTTCCCGCGCTTCTTCTTCTTGTCCAATGATGAGTTACTCGAAATACTGTCAGAAACTAAAGACCCTATGCGGTAAGCTTTATTCATATGACATGTTTTTGATAATATGTAATGAAAACTGAAACTAAAATATAGGGGTTAAGGAGTAAGCTCGACCAAGCTCCAACAAAGAACAGGTCTTAGGGGTTTTATATATATATATATATTTAAATATATTTATCATTTCTAGTGTGCAGCCTCATCTAAAGAAATGTTTCGAAGGTATTGCAAAGCTTAATTTCACTGAAGATTTAGTAGTAACACATATGAAATCATCAGAAGGAGAAGTTGTGGAACTCACGATTACTATAAATACTGCGGCTGCTAGAGGACAAGTAATAAACATTTAAATTCTTCTCTTTTAAAAAATTGTATTTCCTGTTTTTTGTTTCAATTTTAAGAATTGCGGTTGGATGCCTTAATAATCTCTATTATATGATGTGAACAATAAGATAAGAGGACCTTGTTTTCTTTTAAATTTCTTTCTTTCTATGATCTCTTATAGGTGGAGAAATGGTTATTAGAGCTGGAAGTAGCTATGAAGGCTTCAGTGCATCACGTTGTGGCTCTCTCTTACGACGATTACTTACAACGACCACGAGAGCAATGGGTGCTCATTTGGCCTGGACAAGCTGTAAGAAACTTCAACAAAAATATTTATATTTACTGTTTTTACCGAAGTGATTATCATAATGTAATTTTTCATATTTTTCATACAAAAAATATTTTCAGGTACAATGCATAGCGATGACATTTTGGACATCCGAGGTAACAGAAGCTATTCATATCAGTATCCCAGCTATGAGAGCATACTGGGATAAGTGCAACTACCAGATATCAAAAATAGTTGACTTAGTAAGAGGCGAACTTAGTTTGCAAAATCGAATAACGCTTGGTATGACATTTTTAATTTTTACACAAATCTAAGATTATTTTAAATTATTATAATTAAGTTGTATTTTGAGATTTACTGTAATTTAATGGATGCAGTGAACTGAGATAGCCCAGTAGAGAGGGCAATTGGATTTTAGCGAAAGATCAGTTTAAATCTGGACAAGCACGACTGGGTTTTTCATCTGTTTAATTTGTGCTTATAATACCTCTCGTACTAGAACAGTGAAGGAAAACAACGTGGGGAAAATAGATGGAATTGTGCTCGACGTATATTAACCAATTTGCACCGTGCCAGCGTGCGGAAAAACTCTAAACCTTCTCCTGAAGAGGAGGGGAAGCGTTGGTTTGACAATGGGATATTTACGGACGATTGCTTTTACTTTATATGAAAGTCAATATTTTTATAGGGGCACTGGTTGTGTTGGATGTTCACGCTAGAGATGTTCTCATGGAGTTAATTGATTTCAATGTACAACTCGACAATGACTTTAACTGGCTTTCGCAAATAAGATATTATTGGGAAGTAAGTAACTTTCTGTAGCAATTATATTAACAGTGAATTGCTTATTTTTTGGAAGATAAAATTTTCGAGACATTTTTTTCCTCCTAAATCATTGATGATTTATATTACTTTTTAAAATATATCCATTTGGATCAAATGTTTTTAAAATGTCACCCTGTTATTAGTTGCAAGAAGAAGACAACTCCATGCAGATTGCAACTCGTATGATTAATTCCCAATTAATGTACGGCTACGAGTACCTCGGCAATACTGGTAGACTAGTAGTGACCCCTCTTACTGATAGATGCTTCAGAACACTATTTGGGGCGTTGCATCTGAATCTAGGTACGTGAAAACTTTCTCAATGTCGTAGAAGACAGTAGGCAATAATGGAATTTTTATATAAAATATATTGTAGTAATAATAATGTCCTCCAGACCGATTTCGGCCAAGGCGGCCAATCTCAAGAGAGATTAGCCAACTACGCAGGAGATATTATAGTGCACAAGTGTGTGCGCAAACACAGGTGCATTTTCTATTCCCTAACTCTCATAAACCGATGGGACGGCAATCCGACACGACCGGAAAGAGTTCAGGCGCAGGACCAACGGCTTTACGTGCTTTCCGAGGCACGGGAGTGTACACACTTCCAACTTCCAGACTCCGGGCTGCTACTGAGAGTTTTCTGACAGAAAAACCCAATAACTTTTTATTGGCCCGACCTGGGAATTGAACCCAGGACCTCCGGGTCTGCGGCCTTTTATCAAGCCACTAGACCAACGAGGCAGGCCATATTGTAGTATATTACATATGTATATGTAATAAGGTGTTTTACGAACGGTTTATAAAATATATAGCTTTTGCATATTTTTATCAGGTGGTGCCCCAGAAGGTCCAGCCGGCACTGGTAAAACAGAAACTACTAAAGATCTAGCGAAGGCCGTTGCCAAGCAGTGCGTTGTGTTCAACTGTTCTGATGGACTGGATTATCTTGCACTAGGAAAGTTCTTTAAGGTATTTCTATCTATTACTACTGTAAATAGTAAACATCTTCGTATGTTTGTTTAATGATTTTGCAAAAAAAAGACCTAAAAATACAACCAATGCAATATATTATTATCGATAGTCAAGCTGTAAAATAATAACTGTAAAGAGATACACTTATGTGATAAAATTCCATAGGGCTTAGCATCATGCGGTGCGTGGTCATGTTTTGACGAGTTTAATCGTATTGATCTCGAAGTACTCTCGGTAGTTGCACAACAAATACTATCTATACAAAGGGGTATTAATTCTGGAGCAACCGAGCTATTATTCGAGGGAACCCTGCTGCATTTGGATAAGTCTTGCGCTGTCTTCATTACTATGAATCCGGGTTATGCTGGCAGATCAGAATTACCTGATAATTTGAAGGTAAAGTTAAATTTTATTTTATACGTTTGTTTTTTCAACCTAATTAAGTTAAATTAAACAGTCTTGCTATATAATAAATTCTCGTTTTTTCTTTCTCACTCTCTTAACTTTCTTTAAAAAGTTATTTAAGACCATTTAAGAATGATGAATAATCAATCATATTTAAATAATGTAATTTAATATTAAAAGTATTATTTTCCTTAATTAACATAAGTAAATTTATAATGTTTTAGTAATAATAGATTATATGTAATCGTAGCATTAAATATTACATGCTGTAAAGGCAGAATTTGGTAGATTCAACTTTATACTTTTAAGATCTTTGTAAGCCCAATTTTTCAATAAAAAATATTTGAATTTTGAAAGGTACTTTTCGATAAAATAGTTTGATTTCGAAGCGTTAAGCTAATTACGTAAAATTTAAAAGCAATATCAACAATTCTAGTTTTTATCAATGTTTTGTTACATTTTAAATTTAAATGCCTAATGCGTGAAAATTACTTTTTCATTTATTATTTTCTTTTTTACCAGGCTCTTTTCCGGTCGGTAGCTATGATGGTACCAGATTACGTGCTGATATCTGAGATCGAGTTGTATGCGTTTGGGTACCTCAATGCAAAACCACTCGCCGTCAAGATTGTAGCCACTTATAAGCTTTGCTCTGAGCAGCTCTCCTCTCAAAGTCACTATGATTATGGTTCATATATTTTCTATATAGTTTTAATAATACTTGCAAGTTTTAAAATTATAAGTTAAATATTGTTAATATCTAATTTACAGGAATGCGCGCTGTAAAGTCTGTGTTGAGAGCAGCTGGTGCGTTGAAATTGCGTTACCCGGATGAAGTTGAGGATGTTATTTTATTACGTTCCATAAAAGACGTGAATTTGCCCAAGTTTCTTGAACACGATGTTCCACTCTTTATGGTAAGCTATGATATGCATTTGATTTCAAATGATTATATCAATTATTTAATTGATTTAAGTTATATGTATACACACTCTGCGATAATCAAAAAACCATATTCGTCGATGGTATTATTTCGATTATTTTACTTAGGACTGTAATAATTTGTTGAAACATAATGACGTGAAAGTACGAGCTATAATATGATTTTTTATTAAACTGCCCAAAACGGGTCTTTATAGATAACCTTTTCGTTTAACAATTGTATAATGATTAATGTAACAGGGTATTATTGGAGACTTATTCCCTGGACTACCTTTGCCTCAACCTGGACTTCCACATTTGGTTTCGTGTTTGAAAGAAGTTTGTGTACCACTTAATCTTCAAGCTAATGATTTCTTTATTGAAAAGGTAACAAAGTTAGTTGACTAAAATGTAATCCACTTTTTCTGCTTTACTTATTGGGTTTCACTTGCAGGTTCTTCAATTATATGAAATGATTTTAGTAAGGCACGGTTTAATGTTAGTCGGTTTTCCGTTTTCCGGTAAGACAAAATGTTACCACGCCCTTGGACATGCTTTGGGATTAGTGTCTGAAAAGGTCTGAACATACATTTTTATTTCATTAAAATATACTATGTAGAAACTCTTTGGTATTTAATATTATTTCAGGGTTTAATGGAAGAAAACGCCGTAGAGTGGACTGTGATAAATCCAAAGTCTATAACGATGGGCCAACTTTATGGACAATTCGATCCAGTCTCTCACGAGTGGTCAGACGGAATTCTTGCAGTCAGTTATAGAGCTTTTGCAGTATCGCCCAACGATAACAGGCAATTATTATAATTAGTAAATTGTAACAGATAAGAATTTAATTTAAAAAAAAAGCTTTTCGCTCAAGCGTTTTTATGTAATTATATAATACATTTTGTTCTTTCGTCATTTGCCTAATGATTAATTAATAAGATGTAACATTCTATATCATTTGTAGAAAATGGCTTATATTTGATGGGCCTGTAGATGCAATTTGGATAGAGAACCTCAATACAGTATTGGATGATAATAAGAAGTTGTGCTTGATGAGCGGCGAAATCATCCAACTGGCGCCGACTACTAATCTTATCTTCGAACCCATGGACCTTGAAGCTGCTTCACCGGCTACGGTATTTATTATTAATAAAAACTGGATGTTGTTTTGCTATCAGCTATAAATTATTTCAGTACTTTAAAGTATATTATGAATTCAATATACAATATGTAATTTCGAATTGAATGTAATTGTTTGCACATTCATTTGAAAATATGGAAATATTCATAAAATATATGTATATAAGTATATTTAATTTAATAATGAACCAATGTTTAATTTCTAAATAATATCCGCTGAATAGTGGCGTTTTCTTTTTCTTTATATTATTATTATTTCAAATGTACTTAAAAACTTAGGTGTCTCGTTGTGGTATGATCTACATGGAGCCGAAGGGTCTTGGCTGGAAATGTTTATTAGAATCTTGGCTAAATACTTTACCTTCAACACTACATGGCTTCAACCGTAATTATATCCGCACATTGTTCAATCGATTCATGTCGCCATTGCTTTGGCTGGTTGAACTCTCTGGAAAAGTAAAGGTAAGGTATAATTTACAATCAAATCTATACTAATATTATAAAGAGGTAAAGTTTGTGAGGTTGTAGGGGGTAATCTCTGAATCTACCTAACCGATTTTGAATATTATTTTACCAATAGAAAGCCGTGTCTTAGGCTATATATTAACCCATAAAATAAATAGACTTTCGTGGTAGTCGGATTTGCAAAGTAAGTCGGAGAAAAAACTGTTGAACGAAAACGTGTCTCACGAACGCTGCTTTCACGATGATATATAATTGAGTTCTAGAGAAAAGTTGTAGAGCTTGATAATGCCTACGACACACGACAGTATATGTCTACATTTTATATTTAAGTCACAAAAAGAAGTTTTTTTTTAATAAAAAATAATTTATATCGTTAGATCACATTATCATCAATTATGAATTCTTATCAAAATAAGTAAATCTATCGTCTCAAGTGTATAAAACAAAAGACTTTTTCCTTTTACTGCATATAATTTGACGAATGGTTATAGAGATAATACGATATAGGTATGGAACCGCAACCGTGTCATTATCTATTCGGTGATATTTCTATTAGACGTTTTTTTTTCATATACAACACGTCAATCTATTTAGAAATAAATTGCTTTATCACCAAGAAAATTTTATTTAGATTTTTATTTAGATTAAAGAATTGTTTTTTACGGAATGTTTTTTGGTTGCATAATTTAAGAGATAATTTAAAATATCAAACACACGAGACAATTTTATTAATGTTCGGCCAACGCGACTTTTGGCAGTTAGGAAATAAATCATAGCACTCAATACTAGCCGAACCACAATCATAATTTCATCACAAGTAAAAATGTTTACCGCCAAACGAAGTGGGCACGGGTCAGCCAGTAGAATATACAATAACTAGCCATAAAATTTGATTATTCTAATTTTAATGTACTACCATTTTTGGTTTCTATTTAATTTTAATAGATACTGTAAATAAAGTGTGTATTATGATAATTCTTTCGTATTTGTTTATGTTTCAGCAAATGTACATAACATCGCGCTCGAACTTGGTGAAGGCGTGTATGAACCTTTTTGACTCCTTCATGGATGATTTTTACGACGAAAAATATGTTGAGCAACTATCAGATCTCGATATAAGAGCTCAACTTGAGGTAGTATACTTTAGATAGCTCTCTATTAATTGATGTTGTTGAGATACCTAATGCAAAACTTTATTCATTACAGGGTGTATTTTTTTTTTCGTGTATTTGGTCAATTGGGGCAACGTTAGAGAGTGATGGCCGAGCAAAATTTGATATGTTATTCCGTGGTTTACTTGAAAAAGATTTTCCTGAAAAGGCATGAAAATTTGTTTTTCATTCAACAAATTAAATCAAAACGTTTACATTAAATTAAAATGTTTACAAATTGTTACAGGTCATAGAAATTTTAGGGTATCCGAAAGAAATAACAAAACCAGAGAAACAGTACATATTTACAATACCAAAAGATGGAATTGTTTATGATTATCGCTTTATAAAAGAAGTAAGTAAGACTTATCGTGCAATCAATGTTAAATATACATTGTTGCAAGATGTTTCATACTAATAAGGACATTTTATTTAAATATTAGGGCAAAGGCAAATGGAAGCCGTGGCAGGACGACGTATCCGCGGCTCCACCTATTAGTCGGGATACTCCTCCCAATCAAATACTGGTGACGACTTTAGACAGTGTAAGGTACTTGGCACTATTCAAACTGCTGGTTACACATCATAAAGCAGTGATGATGATTGGACCTACTGGCACGGGAAAGTCTTCATATATCATTGTACGTCTGAAGTCTTGTCCAGTTATATTAATTTTTTTATATAAGTGTTAACATTGTTTATGCTTTTTAGGATTTTTTAGTTAAAAGAGTGGATACAAAGATATATAAAGCTCTAATAATGGCATTCTCAGCTCAAACAAACTGCAATCAAACGCAGGACATTATTATGGGTAAACTGGATAAAAGAAGAAAAGGTAGGTTTTATTATTTATTCATACGAGTATTTAATATATATTTTGTATAAATACAATTGAATAATTGAAAATACCAATTGTATTAATTCTATTTTTTATCTCTAATCTCTTGTTATATCGAATATTTTGTTTGTGAGGTGTTTTCGGTCCTCCGATCGGATGCTACTGTGTGGTCTTCGTAGATGACGTCAGCATGCCTCAAGCAGAGACGTACGGAGCTCAGCCTCCAATAGAAGTGCTGAGACAAGGCATCGATCTCGGTCTGTGGTACGACCGCAAGACTAATGTCGCGATGCATCTAATTGATGTGCAAGTTAGTAGGCAAATGCTTAGTTTATTTTGTAAAATTACAATTACAAATATTTTCACAAAAATTTTGTTAAGTAGTGATCGTTTTTTTTTCGTTAATGAGAAATATTCAAATAAAACCCGGCAAGTACGAGTCGGACTCGAGCACTCAGGGTTCCCGAACCACATTTTTCGGTATTGTGTATACCGAAAAATTTACCAGATTATTTTAAGATCTAGGCTTTTATTGGTTTTCCTTTAAGTAAGATAGTTTCCGTAAAAATTATTCTTATTTTTTTACGCGATCCTAAGAAAAAGGATCTTGACCGACATTTATAAATTGACCGATATTGTCGTATTTATGGATATTTAGAAACTTCTTGGTACCCACCTCCCACGCATAGATTATTCTTTTACTGCGAAACATCAATAAATAGTATTCGCTCGATAAGTTTGCCGTCCTTAGATAAACTCAAAAGATATATTACTCGTATTTATTGAATAGTTGGAAGTTTATAATATTTAAATGTGCCTAAATTAAAAGATAATATTATTTTTATGGCGATTAAATGTAGGATAAAATCAAAGAAAACATAATTTTATCAATATTCAGTTTCAGTGGCGTATTTTAGTACGTAAACGTAATATTCTAATTTAATAATATTTTTTAATGAAATCGACATACCTGACGACCAATAAAGTTTATATTCTTTTATTGGTATTGCAATTATCAAAATAAATAATTGATTGTATTTCTACAGTTCATGTGTGCGATGGGAAAGCCCACGCCTGGTGCCAAGTTAGTAACGCCAAGATTCTCGAGACATTTTTCATTCTTTTGCATCGATGAGTTTGACGACGAGACTCTTCAAGTTATTTTCGGAAGAATTATGCTGTGGCATTTAGATACAAGGTTGGGAACTTATTTACATTTTTGAAAATATAATTTTTAATAAGTGTTTTTATTTTTTTATTTAAAGAGTTATTATTGCAGAGGTTTTTCAAAAGACTTTGATCCGTGTATTGAAGAAATAGTATCGGCGACATTAGAAGTATACAAACAATGCCGATTAAACTTATTGCCTACGCCGTCTAAATCACACTACACCTTTAATTTAAGAGATTTTTCTAAAGTGATATTGGTATGTATCTGAAAAATTATATATATTGTAAATTTGTTTGTTAAAAATATACTTTTCAAAGTTCACAGTAGTTGATATATATTTAAAACCATTTGGATTTTTCCAGGGTGTACTATTGTCAGTACCAGAAGTAACACCTGATCTTCAATCTATCAAGAGGTTATGGATTCACGAATGTCTCCGAGTGTTCTCTGATCGTTTGACGGAAGATGCTGACCGTCACTGGCTTGTGAAGTGTTTGCGGGAAGCAACCCACCTTCATTTAAACGATGAGCTCGATAAGCTGCTCGCGAGACTCCTTGATGGACCAGAGGATACCGTAAGTTCTAATCTTCATACAATACATATCTTATTAGAAAAATTCTAATACGTAAACTGGTGATCTTGTTACAAACATTGTCACAATTATACGAAAGTTTACTTCTATTAATATAACATATGTATTTGTTATTTTTAGATTACAGATTTACATCTACGGAAATTAATATACTGTGACTTTGCCAATCCAAAAGTGGATACGCGCTTTTACATGGAAACCACTAACATGGAGCATTTAAATTCGACCGTGGATGCTTACCTTGTGGAGTTTAATAACATGTCTAAAAAGCCTATGAATCTTGTGCTCTTTAGGTATTTTTTTGCATTGTTTATTTATTACATGTCGATGTTGTCTTATTTATAATTTTTTTTTAATTCTTATATTATTATTATTTTTTACTTCATTCATATTTAAAATCGCGATTTATAGACGAGAATTCTTTTGTAATGCCCACTGAAAATTATGTACTCATACAGAACAACACGTTGTTGTCATTTTCCATATATTTTGGTGTATATATTATATCTTGGTGAAGTTATTTTTATCATTCTTAATAATTAAGTACATTAATCTTCAGTACAGGTGATATGAAATAAATTCGCTACAGCGAATTGGTGTGCACGGATATCTGGTTTTAACTATAATGTAACAAATGTCTACCGAAAAAATAAATTATTTATTTTACCCAAAATACTAGTAAATAATAAGGAATGTACAAAGTTTACTAAGCAAGCCGAACTGCGTTAGTTGTAAATTTTATTGTGAAGGTTCGCGATCGAGCACGTGTCACGTGTGTGCCGCGTGCTAACACAGCCGCGCTCGCACGCATTGCTGGTGGGTCTTGGCGGTTCTGGCCGGCAGTCGCTGACACGCCTCGCCGCGCACATCAACGAGTACGACCTTTTCCAGGTCAAACTTTGTAGCTTAAACTGAATATTTTAATTTAATTTTATATAATATTTGAAAATTCCCATTATGACTCCTAATCAAATCACTTTCTTGGTTTATTACATGTAATTGAAATAGAAGGAAATTAGCATGTAAATGTAGGTATATTTAGTAAGGTATATATATTTTTCAAATAATACCTTAGAATGACAAATAAATTTGAAAAGATAGGTTGGTAAATTTGTTTCTGACGTCTTTACTACAGACTATATAAAAAGTTATTTTTAAACATAATATTTTGTCAATCACCAAACTAATTATATATATATACAATTACATAATATTGAATGCTTTCTTTATAGGTAGAAATGAGCCGAACTTATGGTAAAAACGAATGGCGTGAAGATTTAAAGACTTTGTTACGTAAATCTAGTACACCTGATCTGCACATGGTGTTCTTGTTTATTGAGTCACAAGTAAGTCTCTTGGACTAAATATGATAAAATGAATATATTATTAAATATTTCTTTTACATGTGTATCTTTTTTTAAAACAGATCAAAGAAGAAGGGTTTTTAGAAGATGTTAATAACATGTTAAATTCCGGAGAAGTTCCGAATATTTTTGTTGCAGATGAAAAGGCGGAGCTATGTGAAAAGATGCGAGTTGTAAGTTTCTGTACTATATATTAAAAGTATTTATATTTTTAGGATCTTATAAAAACATGAGAGATAATACATTTTCAAGCATATACATGAAACTTTAAATATTATGAAATATTGTTACTTTAAACTCATTTGTTCCTGCAAATAAAATAAAGTAATGTTTGTTTTAATTTTGACTCAAACGTGAGAGGTTTTTACCGTAATCCTGAGTCAATTTATTATGTTACATTGAAAAGTGATATAACAAAATTTAAGCCAATAAAAATAATATACAACATTCAAGTCTAACCTACTATCTACTAACTATCTAACAATACTATATGAATAAAATAAGTAATACAAAGATAAAGCAAGTAGTGCACTTTTAAAATAATCAGATCGATCGTCAACGCGACAAATCGCTGCAAACGGACGGCAGTCCGACGGCTCTTTACGCGTACTTTGTGTCGATCGTACGCGACCAGCTCCACATCGTACTGGCCATGTCACCGGCGGGAACATCGTTGCGCACGCGCATACGGAAGTTTCCATCGCTTGTGAACTGCTGCACTATTGACTGGTTCCAGGTATACCAGTTCTTCATAGATTGTAACTAATCTAATTCCATATCTATATATCTATTATCTATCCATATCTATATATCTATTCCATTATAAAAATGATTGTAAATTAATAAAAATTATAAAAAAAAAATGTTATTATTGTACAGGAATGGCCTCCGGATGCATTGCTCGCAGTAGCTACTCGCTTTTTAAAAGATGTTGAATTAACAGACCTTGAACGAGACACAGCCATTAAGCTCTGTCAATTGTTCCACACGGACACTCAAGAACTAACTAAACAATTCCTCTTACGCTTGAAACGATATAATTACGTTACGCCAACCGCTTATCTAGAATTAATCAATATGTTTAAAGCATTGTTAGGAAAGAAAAGAACGTAAGTTTTCTAAGCCTTTGATACCATTATACTGTAAATTGACAATAGCTTCTTCAGACTATTTAATTATATATGATTCTATTTTGTAAAATAAAAATAAATTTTGCAGAGAGTTGTTAACAAGTGAAAAACGATACATAACTGGGCTCGATCAGCTAGCTACAGCTGCTAAATCAGTTGCGGCACTGCAAGAAGCTCTGGAAGTCTTGCAACCAAAATTAGCAGCTGGCGCTGCTGCGGTGGCAGAGACTACAGCTAAAGTGGAGAAGGAAAAAGAGGGAGTTGCATTAGTAGAAGCTGAAGTATTGGCCGATCAAGCGGCAGCTGAAGAGCAGGTATAAAGCTTTAAATAATTAGATCCCAATCAAATAAATATTATTACGGACATTTTACAATTTCAATAATATAATTATGATATTATTTTGTTTCGTACTTTACTCCCTTATGAGGTATTCCTGATAACAAATCATCAACTTCGTTACTTTCTTATGTTAGTAAAGTAATATAGCTGACCAGGTGCTTTGGCATGGCATGTATGGAAATGTTTCCTTTATTATTTTGTAAGAAATCTATTACTCTTTATTCTTTTACTCTACTCGCTCATGCTAGAGACTTTCAAGCAAGTAGTAACAATTGTTCAAAAAATTAACTCAATGAAAGACACGTAAACGCATAAAATAAAATTAGAAGCAAGTGCTATCTATAGATATCAATCTTTAATCATATAGTGTTCTTTCATACTTTTTGAGATTCACTTGAGATTAATCTTTAATTATTAGTATATATAAAATTTGTTTACATTTTAGGCAAAAGAAGCTCAAGGCATCAAAGACGAGTGCGATGCTGATCTCGCTGAGGCGATGCCTATCCTCAATGCTGCTCTAGCAGCTCTGGACACTCTAACCCCTCAAGATATTACCTTCATCAAGACCATGAAGAGTCCACCCAGAGGCATTAAGCTAGTTATGGAAGCCATTTGTATTTTAAAAGTAAGTCTTATTACTTAAACATATATTTTGCCTGGTAACCAACGCTTCGGAAAATAAGACATCTGACGATATGGAAACAACGATATTGATTATTTGCAAACCATCGCCTCTCCTTACTGCTCCTCTCCGCTGTGCCATCACAGTCGGGTCTAATTTTATTGGCCAATTAAATATATATTTGAACTGCATCTACTTTTACGTATAAATTTGCGATTATATGAAAAATATATGTTTTCAATGCATTCATAGGACGATCCGGTAAGTAGTTTTCATTACTATTAAATTTTAAATTTATTTGTTTTGCTTTAACGTTTGCAGTTTAAGATTTTGATATTTTCGATTGTTTAAGTTACTGACATTTTTTAAGCTATAACTATTATATAATAAATAAAATAATTTTATTAAAAATGAATATTTTTAACATTTAGGAAGTAAAGGCAGACAAAATTCCAAATCCATCAGGCGTTGGTACAATAGAAGATTACTGGGGTCCTTCAAAGAAGTTGCTGAATGATATAAAGTTCTTAGAATCGTTGCAGAACTACGATAAGGACAACATTCCTCCGCCTGTTATGAAGAAACTCATGACCACTGTTATGCAAGATGACGGCTTTGTGCCGGAGAAGATTAGAGCTGTGTCAGTTGCAGCCGAAGGTATTAAGGCACATATTGAACACACTTCGTGTATTTAGTGGTAATAATTTGAAGCTGAGAAAGAAGAATTTAGTTTTTAAACACAACAAATACTCTTGATATTTGTCATTATTAAAATATTGTATAATATATAAAATTGTGATTTATTTATTTATTTAGGAATGTGTAAGTGGGTGATAGCAATGACGAAGTACGATAAGGTGGCAAAGGTGGTGGCGCCGAAGAAGCAGCGACTTGCGGCCGCGCAGGCGGTCTACGACAAGGCCATGGCTGCACTTGCCGTCAAACAGGCGCAGCTAAAAGAAGTAAATCACATTTATCTATTTTATAAATACCATGAAAACACAATTGACGCTTGAACACAACATTTCTGCTCCGGTTGAATCTATGTAAAGTATATTTTTTTACATTCATTGTTTAACGTCTTAAAAAATTTGGAAATTGTAAAATTTACATAAAATTTGTCAGTTAAAGGAACGAAACTCACAATCTTATTCAATATGACTGTAGTGCTTTCGGTATACATCTTCAACTAAACAATGCAATGCGTTATATTACGAGCTATTTTATTTACACAGCAAAAGATATATATTTTGCTGTGTAAATAATTTTATTACATTCTATAATTATGCCATAGGTTCAAGACAAACTGGCAAAACTGGAGGAAGCACTATCTGAACAGAATCGTCAGCAAAGACTTCTCGACAATGAAGTGATGGACTGTAGCAATAAGCTGAAGAGAGCAGAGATGCTCATCTCCGGACTTGGAGGAGAAAAGACGCGCTGGACGATCATCGCTAAGACACTACGAGAAACATACAACTCACTCACTGGTGATTATGTTCCCATGTAGTTGAAAAAAAAAATATTTTGGTAAATTAATTTTAATTGCAAAGGGAAATGTTTGCCATGTTAATGTTTTACCATTTTTATTCTCAGGTGATATACTAATTGCTGCTGGAATCATAGCGTATTTAGGACCATTCACAGCTGCATTTAGAAATGAACAAGTAAGCGGCGTGTTTAAGAAATATTACAATCTTAGGTTAAGGGTAATGGCGTATATGCTAAAACTGGTATTTGTTCTTAATCCAAAATTACGAATACGATACGATAAGTACGAATTATACTCAAAATAGAAAATGTTCTAAATAAAAAATTGAAATAGGTAAAGAAGTGGGCACACGAGTGTCATGAGTGTGGCATTGTGTGCACTCTGAACTACAGCCTGATCAAATCGCTGGGTGAACCCGTTACCATCCAGCAGTGGAACATTGACGGTTTACCGGCGGATGACTTTAGCATAGAGAGTGCTATTATTATCATGTATGTATTTTGATTTATTTTAAAATTCTATGCCACTTGTTGCTTTGCTGTAGTAGGTCTCAAAATCTTCACAGAGAAACACGCAAATTGAATTAATTTTTTTTTAATTTGGAAAAAATACTTGTTAAAATTATTAGACTAATAATATTCTTATAAAGTTTTTTTTTTACGTATAAAGCAACTTTTTCCTTTTTTTTGGCTAAAATAACATACAAATGTTTGATGATTGCTTTAAGTGTGACATAGTATTACGATAATTAATATTTCATTTTAGGACCGCACGACGTTGGCCACTTATGATAGATCCACAGGGTCAAGCTAATCGTTGGATCAAAAACATGGAGAAACCAAACAACTTGAGCGTGGTGCGCATGACCCAGGCCGATCTCGGTCGCATTTTGGAAAACGCTGTGCAATTTGGACAACCGGTTATTTAAATTTTACACCATTTGTCAGATATTTTACAATTGAATTACTAGTATTGCACTCTTATATTCAATAATTCAGTAAACTGGGAATTCAGTAATGAATAGTTTTGCCTATCCAGAAAAGAAGTGGAATGCACATTAAATACAATACAAGTTAAATGTTAAAACTTAATTACGTCTACAATATATTTATGTATTTTATACTGCTATTGGCTCTTTTGACGTAGACATCATCGGTTTGCGAATACAGTAACAATTATTACTCATAGTTGTTTGCTTTATACAATTAGGTTCTATTGGAAAACGTACTAGAAGAATTAGATCCAATGTTAGAGCCACTACTACAGCAACAGACGTTCAGACAAGGCGGAGCACTATGTATAAAAATTGGAGATACAATCGTTGAATATAGCAAAGATTTTAAGTACGTTGAACTATGATATAAATATATACTATAATATTTTTTTCTAATAATTTATTTTTGAAATGCACAGACTCTACATTAGTACGAAATTGGCGAACCCCCACTATTTGCCGGAAGTTGGCGTTCGTGTCACGTTGGTCAACTTTATGCTGGCTAAAGATGGATTAGAAGCACAGCTTCTAGCGAGAGTTGTGGCTCGGGAAAGGCCAGATTTACAGCAAGCCAAGGCGGACCTTACAACTCAAGGTGCTGAGCATCGCCGTTTGCTTCAGGATATAGAAAAGAAAATTCTTAATGTGCTGTCTACTTCAGAACATTTACTAGAAGATGAAGAAGCAGTTCAGGTAATGTTTATTATTTATCATGTTATCATTTATCATGTTTATTCATTTCAATATTTTATGTTCACGTATATATAAATATATTTTTTCATAAGTTGCGATTATTTTACATCTTTACCACATTTTGCCCAATAAGGTGTTTAAAAAGAAACAATCGTATTATATTTATTTCTTTATACAGATCCCAGCAATTAACACCAACGTTCACTAATAAGCTCAATAAATTTAATATTAATGTTTTAGATTTTAAATTCAGCTAAAGACATGGCTAATGAGATTAAAGAGAAACAGGAAGTAGCTATGGTTACTGAGAAAGCCATCGACGAAGCCAGAAACGATTACATTCCGATTGCAGTTCATTCAACAAACTTATTTTTCTTAATCGGTATGGTTTATCTATATATTTATTTTTATGTAAAGATCTATTATATACATATATTTACTTTTTGTTATTAAAGCGTCTCTGGCGAATATCGATCCCATGTACCAGTACTCTCTGGGATGGTTCGAAGGATTGTTTACGGCGTCTATCGACAACACCGAAAAGGTGGAAGAGATTCCTGAAAGGCTTGCAATCCTGCGAGCACACTTTACCTACTCGTTGTATGCAAACATCTGCAGGAGTCTATTTGAAAAAGTATGCTGTTAACTTTTTTGCTTTGATATTAAGATTTGACGCAAAACAAGTTTTTCGTGGAAAGATACTTCCACAGATGTTTTAATCTCAGAGCAATTCTGCAGTAGACTTAATTTGTTTTATTAATTTTCAGGATAAACTGGTGTTTTCGCTGCTTCTCACTGTGACGATAATGGTGGCCGAGGAAAAACTGCTTCAGTCAAACATAATGTTCCTGCTGGCCGGCGCTCAGCCGCGTCACGTACCTCCCAACCCTGTATCGTTCCTCAGCCCACAGGCCTGGGCAGAATTTAATGGGTAATAAATCATTTCTTGGTAAATTAAAATAATAAAAAATAATAAAATATACATAAATACACCACATTAATTGCTTTGTCAGATAAACATAGGCTGGGAAGTTATATTTCACTTTTTATATCTTAAGCTTATTCTAAAATTATATCGATATCGATATATTATATCATAGATTTTGAGGTGGTTAGATACATATTCATTAAAAGACATGAAACTGAGCGACGCTAATGACGTCACGCGATCATTTGTGTGGTGTGCACAACGTAAACAGAATCGTTTACATATTAATTCTATATGTAAAATTGCAATTTATGAGCAGAAAAAGATTGCTTTGATTGTCAAATCACCAATACAAAAACAAAAAAAAAACTGTCAAAATGGCAAATTAATTATGTAGATGAAACATATGTGCGTGGTAAGTTATTATGGTTTCTAGATTTTTTCAAATCCGTGACGATAAGAAGTACTGTATGATTTGTTGCTGATTTCAGGCTTAATGAAATCAATACGTTCCATGGTATAGTGGAACATTTTACTAAGCATCTGAATCAATGGGAAGCGTATTGCGACACAAACGATCCCCAAAACCAACCCTTGCCTGCGCCGTGGAATACGAATCTCGATATGTTTGAGGTGACTGGTTACGCTTTGCCAAACATAATAATTCTATAAAAAAATTATTAAAATGCATATTGTTATTTTATTTATATTTTTATTAATTCTTTGTTTTCTCTTTATTATTAGATTGGCTTTGATAGCTTAACATGTCTACATGTTTTTATTTCCAGGCAGCATTACAAACAAAATATCAAGAATATAATATGCTTTATGTGGTTTCTTTTTTGTTCGTTGTTTGTTACTTCTTAATGGTTGTGTGCCAGTTGTCGTTTTTGTGTAATAGGTGTTTTAATTTTGGTTTAAGAAAATGATGGTGCTGCGTTGTATGCGCTTGGATATGATGGTACCCGCTGTTCAAAACTTCGTTGAAGGTTCGTTTCATTTGACATTCATCGATAATTTAATAAGAGATTACATTTATATAATTAATAATATAATTTCAGCGCAAATGGGTCGTCAGTTTGTAGAGCCACCTCTGTTTGATTTAGCTTCGTCTTACGCGGATTCACATTGCTGTATTCCACTTTTGTTCGTTCTAACGCCCGGCTCGGACCCCATGGGCACATTACTCAAGTTTGCTGACGATCAGGTGACTAATATATCAACATTATGAGTTTTTGTATAGGCGCAGGTACTGATGATCTTTTTAAATTCTAGGGCTTCGGATCTTCTCGTTTGTTCTCTCTATCGCTTGGACAAGGCCAAGGACCAATTGCAGTGAAATTGATCGAAGAAGGCGTCCGTAGTGGTACTTGGGTGGTATTGCAAAACTGTCACTTAGCTAAGAGCTGGATGCCAATGTTGGAAAAGGTACTGAAACATTCATCTATCTATATAGTCGCCAACGAAGTAATATTCGTATGATCAATATTTTTTCGATTCAGATTTGCGAAGGTCTGACGCCAGATTCAACACACCCGGACTTCAGGTTGTGGTTAACATCCTACCCAGCGGATCATTTCCCTGTATATGTTCTTCAAAATGGTGTTAAGATGACTAATGAACCACCTCAAGGTAAACTGACTGAAATGTAAAATATGATATTTTATTATAAATCTCGTAAAAAATAAATATATGAATTTTTATCATACCAACTAGTACGTAAATATTATATTACTTAAAGATACTTTAATATAAATAAATAACAATAAATTAATTACTCCTAAAATAATTACTTGTAAGGTTTGCGAGCCAACATTGCACGTTCCTATCAAAGCGACCCGATCAACGATCTAGAATGGTTTGAGGGTAACAAGCAAACGGACATATTCAAGAAACTTCTATTCGCGTTGTGTTTCTTCCACGCCGTGGTTCAAGAGCGTCGGCAGTTTGGTCCCCTCGGCTGGAACATCAGATACGAGTTCAATGAAACCGATCTCCGCATCAGTGTGACACAGCTCTATATGTTCCTGAACGAATATGAAGTAAGTATTGTTAGAGTTAATCAAAGTCTCGAAATCCCTATAAGGTAGAACAACTTGCTTGCGATATTTCACATGATAAGTTTAAAGCTATTACGCCACCAGTGAGTCTGGTTGAAATTGAGCCAATCTCGAGATAATTTTAAGATGGATACAGGCTATATACATAATATAAATAAAAGTTTTGAATGTTTTTAAATATATTCTATTATGGCAACGTGATACGAAGAAATTTTCGCTACTATGCTTATTCATTATCAAAATTACAGCAAATATACCAAAACTTCCTACGAGGAACTTCTAAATTTTATCTTTACTTTTTGTTTACTTCGGAAAGAAAATAAAATAAATAAATTTTTAAAAGTATATTACTAAATTAGTAGCGTTAATGGATCAATGGAACAACGAAAGTCGCAGGCTTCATCCTGACCCCTTTACCAAATGTGGCACCCACTCCAGCCAAACAACGACTGAAAGTCAATCATATTTCTAATATTCCAATTATTAGTAATTAAACGAAGTCAGAAATTGCATTTATTAATAAAATGAATTGTAGTTTTAAAAACAAAACGACGTTCGAAGCATTACTGTATATGAAATGTATGTCTCATAGGACGTGCAGTTCGTGGCACTGCGCTACCTGACAGGTGAGTGTAACTACGGCGGGCGCGTGACGGACGACTGGGACCGGCGCTGTCTCAACACCATCTTATACAAGTTCTACAACCCGCGCGCCATCGACGAAGACATGTATCCACTTGAATCCACAGGTAACCATATCATCAACTGAGTCCGTACCATGCTCTTACATAGGTGTAAATGTATGAGAAATTATAAGAACTAAGACTATTTGTGAGCGATATTCATTTTGTAAGGTTAATCGAATATTAGCAAAGTTTTTAGTAAAAAATCACGGTGGTGTATTTAAATCCTAGTTTCGTATGGCTACTTTATTATTTTGTATTGCACTTGTAATTTGGTTTTAACAGTATTGGTTTATTATAAAAGTTTTACTATTATAAAAACTTACAATTTTAAACTGTAAAAAAGATTCGTTTCCTTGAACAAAATGCAAAACCTATAAGACCGATTAAGGTTGACTTTTAGATGAAAAATGAGATATTCTTTTTACCATCTTAACTTTAGGTACATACTACATACCATCACTCCGCGAGCATTCCGACTTCATTTCATTCGCTCGTTCTCTTCCTGTGGCGACTCCACCCAGTGTGTTCGGCTTCCACTCCAATGCTGACATCACCAAGCACTTCCGGGAAGCCGAAGATCTGCTCACCACAGCGTTGCTCACACAGGTTAAATGCGCACATGAATTGTTTTAATACTCATAGTACGAAGAAATTTTAGTTCGTCCCAGTAGTAGTTAGGATTACTTTCCATTAAAATATTCCTAACTACACATACAACGCTGCAATGAAAATACTATTAACATATGTTTGTCATAATTCATATTATAATGGAATACATAATGTGGCTCTCACGATCACGTAAATAGTAATAAGCTTATTATTATTATTCATATTTTCTACATTCCAATAGTGTATTAATGAAGCAACCGTTACGATTTGTTGTTGGATTTAACCGTATAATAGTTAATCAGCAGTAATTCCGTAATTTAGTGTAAACAATTATTTTTAATGTAGCTAATCTATCATATTTTGTTCTGTTTCATTCATTCATCTACTACTCAAGGATCGCACGGTAAGCAAAATTTAATAAATAATTTCATTATCTTTTTTATTCTGAAAAAGTAATTAATCATACTGTTTTTCATTGTGCCCGAAGGACCGTCTGAAACAATATTTGGTAAGTAAAATTTATTCATACATTGTGTATTTGTTTTTATATCAAACTAAAAACAAGATACAAATATTTAAAACATTTATTTAATTTGATTTAATTAAGTATAAAATAATCTCAAGTATTATTTGAAAAATATAACTGTATGTATTAAAAAACCATGCTCCTTACGTATTGAATAAAACTAATTATATTTGACATGATATCATAATCAACAAAGATTTAGTATTTCAAGTGTTATAGTCGAGCAAGTAGTCTCGTAGTTAATAACACAATGACTTCGTATGATTCCGTTCCGCTTCAGATGCAAAACGATTGCAATTAAAATAACAGTAAATTCTTAACTATAAAAGCACAAACCAATTAATTTATATGTTCTGGAAGCATATCTGGTACATAGATGTTAACCGATATTTCTCATCAAAGATGAATTTTTTTTTTCTACACCTTTATATATATAAAAGTCATATTAATGTATATATTACCCAAGGCTTTATTAAAATAATTTAATCAAGCACTTGAAAACAGTTTTCGAAGTTTGACAGTATTTTTTTAAATATTAGGATACAATGGCCGCTGGCGGTGGTGGTGCAACACCAGAACAACAAGCGATGGCAATAGCTGATGACATCTTAGCTCGACTACCTAACAAGATTCTAACGGGTCCGTCGCACGAAGGGGATATCAAGCCCGCGGACATGACGCCTATGTCCATTGTCGTCATACAGGAGGCGGCGAGATATGATCGACTGGTCAGTGTAGTAAGGTCGAGCTCCAGAGCTGTAATTGGAGCTGTCCAAGGTTAGTTAGTAATTAGTTAAGTTAGAGGCTAAATAGTGGAAACATTGTGCAGTAGTTGTTGTTTTTTTGTGTTTAATAGGAACGTGTAAATGGACCACCAGCTGGTGAGTGGTTACTATCTCCTCCTACCACAGTAACTTAAATTTTATGTTCCTTATGCTTTTAATTATATTGGTTCATTCAGCCTTCCAATTACAATAGGAATAATGCTACAGCAGCAACTGCTAGTAAGTGGTACAATAGATATGATAAATGCCTAGCCAGACCAGCTTACATAGAGGCCTACCGTCAGTTACAAATATATAAGATACCGTCGTCCTTGCACAAGAAATATTATGTTGATTTAAAACATCTACAGGAATTATGTATAATTTGTAATAATATAATTGTTCGGTTATAAAAAAAATTTTAATGAAGAAAATAATAAAGTTGATTTTTTTTTTTTTTTTTATAGAATAGGAAGGCGGACGAGCATATGGGCCACCTGATGGTAAGTGGTAACCAACGCTCTTAGACATTAGCATTGTAAGAAATGTCAACCATCGCTTACATATCCAATGCGCCACCAACCTTGGGAACTAAGATTTTATGTCCCTTGTGCCTGTAATTACACTGGCTCACTCACCCTTCAAACCGGAACACAACAATATCAAGTATTGCTGTTTTGCGGTAGAATATCTGATGAGTGGGTGGTACCTACCCAGACGAGCTTGCACAAAGCCCTACCACCAGTAATGTGTTTGAAGTTTGAAGTATGAAAACATTTAATCAACTAACACGTAGTTAAATTTTGTCAGGAGTTAGCGTTCTTACGGATATAACCGAGGAAGTACTTACGAGCATGGTCCGTGGTCGCATCCCGGCGCTGTGGGCCGGCAAGAGCTATCCGTCGCTCAAGCCTCTTGCCGCATATTTTAGTGACCTACTGGCCAGACTTGAGTTTTTACAGGTAGCTGACATATTATAAGATAACTATAAGTTATATTAGGTCCTTACATATGAAATTAGCGTTTTGTCGTACTGACCACTTTGATCTCCTCTTTAGTTAAGAATTCCAAATTCAAATTTATTTAGCTGGTACATTTGAGTTTTGAAAACAGTCATTTATTTGTTTTTTTCCCATTATTTTTTTCTTTGGCGTCGCTTATTACCGCACAATGGAAAACATGAAATATCGATATATTTACGAGTACGAGTTCTACCGTGGCACCAGTGCTGCAAAACAGCTCGAAAGATTAATGATGTGTACGGCGCTGGTGTCGCAAAAGAAAGCACGGTACGTTTTTGGTTTCAACGTTTTCGTTCTGGAAATTTCGACCTTCGGAACCAACCCCGTGGACGGCCGGAGACCAAAGTGGAAAATGAAAAATTAAAGGCTATTGTGGAAGCGGATCCATCATCCATCACTTGAAGCAAATCGGGAAAGTAAAAAAACTTGAACGATGGGTACCTCATGAATTGAGTGAATCGAACTTGCAAACAAGCGTCGACTGCTGTGTTACTTTGCTCAACCGACACAATAATGAAGATGATATGATTTTAAATCGAATCATTACTTGTGATGAAAAGTGGATACTGTAAGATAATCGGAAGCGCTCGTCACAATGGCTGAACCCTGGAGACCCAGCCAAATCCTGCCTTAAACAAAAATTTACTCAGAAAAAGTTACTTGTGAGTGTTTGTTTGGTGGACTAGCGCCGGTGTCGTTCACTACAGCTATCTAAAATCTGGCCAAACGATTACGGCAGATATCTTTTGTCAGCAACTGCAAACCATGAAGGAAGAACTAGCTGCTAAGCAACTGAGATTGGTCAATCTCTCTAGGCCACTGCTGCTTCACGACACACATTACACAACAAACAACTATTAAGTTAGATGAGCTTCAATTGGAGCTTCAATTGGCTGCTGCTTCACGACACACATTACACAACAAACAACCATTAAGTTAGATGAGCTTCAATTGGAATGTCTGCGACATCCACCGTACTCCCCGGACCTTGCTCCAATAGATTACCATTTTTTCCGGAACTTGGACAACTTCTTACAAGGAAAAAAATTCAACTCCGATGCGGCAGTCCAAACCGCCTTCAAAGTGTTTATTGATTCTCGCCCCCATGGTTTTTTTAGTAAAGGGATTAATGAACAACCTATGAGATGGCAAAAGTGCATATATAACAACATATATTTGTGCATATTTTGATTAATTAAATATATTTTACAAAAAAAAAATTACTTTATATTCCTCCCGTGCAAAACGCCAATTTCATACGTAAGGACCTAATATTTTCCTTTTTAGTTGAATATTGTGTTAACAATCATAGCTGGAAATTAAATTTAAATAGGTGACTAGAATATAATTAAAAAAACTGAAGAAATATTGCAAATAACAACCTCAAATAACTCATTAATCTTACAGCACTGGCATCAATACGGACCGCCGGTGGTGTTCTGGCTTTCGGGTTTCTATTTTCCCCAAGCGTTCCTCACGGCAGCACAGCAGAGCTACGCGCGCAAGTACCGTATACCCATCGACCAGCTCGCCTTCCACTATGAGGTAAGCTCCTTTCCATATCGATACAAAAGGAGGAAAATTTAAGTAATAAAAGATGATTGTTTTCTATGGCACTTATACAGATAAACCTTATCTAAATATAAAATTTGAGTCAAATCGTTAAGGTTGCTTCCTAGATACACGATATATATATATATAATTTTACTGGTGGTAGGGCTTTGTGCAAGCTCGTCTGGGTAGGTACTACCAACTTATCAGATATTCTACCGCAAAACAGCAGTGCTTGGTATTGTTGTGTTCCGGTTTGTAGGGTGAGTGAGCCAGTGTAATTACAGGCACAAGGACATAACATCTTAGTTCCCATGGCTGGTGGCGCATTGGCGATGTAAGCAATGGTTAACATTGCTTATAATGCTAATGTCTATGAGCGTTGGTGACCACTTACCATCAGGTGGCCTATTATACTCGTACGCCTATCTATATTATAAAAAAAGTAATACGTAAGATATTTGTACAAGATCTATTGAAATAGACTATATATAATTGTAATAAAATGCGATTTGCGTGATGACAAGTTAAATGTGTTTTCTTGGATGTTGATTTCTTTTCTTTGATGAGTGAAATGTGCATGTTTTTTATTATATGTAATTGTATTTATAATTGTACTTGTGCAGAAAATTATTAGAGACTATGTATTTTTATACGTATATAAATTAATAACGTTCCTAGCCCACTGATTCATTAAAATGCTATGATGTAATCCAATTTGAAACAAAGCGCAATCATTATTGAATTCCATGTAACCTTTTTTGTTAAGTGCTCTGTAACCAAATTCATTTGCGCTCTCCAATAGAATCAATTAATTGTCAATTTTTACATTCGGATTTCGAAATACGGTTTTTCTCATCACTTGCTAATGATTTCATATATAAAACTAATGTACTTTTATTTTGGATAATATATAAGGTATGCTTAAACCAAGTGTGAGTATATGAGTTATTTATTTTATATGAGTTTTTTGGACTTCTATACTTCGGAAAGAACATAAAGTTATTTGTCATGTCAGATTACCGCCCCATCCCCTATACTCCCAGATTATTTGAATTAACGATTCGATAATACACCTATTTTTGCGTGCACACTTATGCATTATACCTCGTGCGCATTTGGCTAGTTATTGATATTAAACGCCTTGGCAGAAATCAGGTCACTCCTGATCCTATATCACCGTTATATTAACCGGACATAATTAATAGTAATTATAGTCATTTCATTATCATTTTGCTGCTCACTGTATAGGCCAAATTTTATATTATATATATTTTTCAAAGTAAAATTAAAAAATCTGTATATAGCACCCAACAAAAAAAAAACCAGAAAAAGGTACTGAACTGTCTTTTCTTTGCCTATATATATATATATATATATATATATATATATGTAGATATTATATTTTTACATTAAAAGGTCCAGCGCACCTTCACCCTGGAGACGCCCCCAGAGGAAGGCGTATATATCCGTGGTCTGTTCATGGAAGGCGCGCGCTGGAACATGGAGGACTACATCGTCGACGAGTCCTGCCCTAAAGTTCTGTACGACGAGTTTCCACCGGTTTGTTTTTTTTTTGGAAATTAAATACATTTTTATGATAAATATAACATAGCAAAGGTTAGCTCTTAAGTAATGTCTGCTGCGGCATATAGTGTGTTATAAGTGGTTAGCTTATATCCTTGCATGTCTTCATGTAATAAGTATACTCCAATCGACTATATACTTCAACGGCAGCTACGGGGAAAATAACTATTACATGATTTCAAAGTAAAATCGTGACGAATTACAATATGGCTTCAAGTATCTATGCAATTAAAAATAAAAAAAGCTACTGCACAAAACATGACCACGTAGAATAGTTGTGGCGAGAATGCTAGCATTTTCATTGTATTGAATTAATATCCCTATAAATAAAAAAGAAGAAAAAGGATCAGAAATTGATTTGATTGATTGAATGGTATTTTCCTTGTATATTTAATACCAAAACATAGGGTGTATTAAGAAAAATAGAATGTTTAGTTGAGCTGAAAATTTTATCTTTTAGTGATTCCTCTTTATATTTTTTAAAATTATAACTAATTTCTTTAGTCTAAGACTAAGATTTTCGGTTCATTTAATTTAAATATGGTATAGCTATAATAATATAATTTGAAAAAATGGATTTCGTAAATACTGAAGTTGTCTTAGTATTGTTTGACCATCAATTAATTTATGTGTAAACTTGTCTCAGGTATGGTTGATCCCTCTGAAACGCGAGGATATACCGACGGACGTTTTTTACAACTGTCCGCTGTATAAGACGGGTGACCGGCGCGGTGTTCTCTCGACCACAGGACATTCCACCAACTACATCCTTTTCATGAGGCTGCCCACCGCGCAGCCGCCGGACCACTGGATAATGAGAGGTGTGGCTCTTCTAACACAGCTGCCATTCTGAGCTGTTTCATGACTAGAAAAAGCGAGGCAGCTGAAGAACCGATGTATAACCTGTTTTGATATGAAGAAGTGCGTAGTGGGTACAAAGCTCGACGGTAAAAAAAAATCATGACAACAAAACAAAAAATGTATGTTTAAAGACATTTTGTTACATTGCTGTTGTCATAAAGTCAATATTTTATTTTTCCTTTATTGGTTGACATATGTCTCTTTAGGTTAGAGTTCAGTGCGACATGACAATTTTCAAGTAAAATATGTCATTTCGAACATTTTTTATTAAAGTAAAAGAAAGTTTTTCTTTTTTTAATAACCTGTACCTATTTAGTGGTGTGTAGGCGTAGTGTAAGTTAATTCTTCTGTATCTTAATTCCAAAGAGAAGAGGCTTTATTTTATTTTTCTAAGCTTTGCAAACCTATGTACATATATACTAAAATAACACTATGTCATTTACATCATGTTGGACCTAGTCAATTTTTTTCTAAATCAATCATATATTTTCCGTCCTATGGAAGACAAATCAAATATATCTGACCTAGATTAACAAAGGGAGAAGATACTAAAAATATTCTGCCCACGCCTTATACCGGCCACTATATAAATTAAAATTTCATGGACATTGCTAGGTGCAGAACTGAAATTTCTGTAAATATATATCACCTATGAATAGTGCATGGTATAACGCAGGGTAAAAGTCGAAAACATTATAATATTGCTTAAGAGTCTTTCACAAATTCTCGTAAAATTTATAGTTTTATTGTAATAAATAGATTCCTAATTGATAATTCGTTAGTTCTACTAGTAATATGTTCATAGTTTTTATTTTCGTTTCTCTATGTATCGTTCGATTTTATTGATTAAAAACAATACAACGATATAATTCCAAAAGAGAATTCTTACTTTTGTAATTTTATTCGATATCAAATATAACTCTTTGGTTATCTGTTCTAGATTCTATAACAGAAATAGAATGCTTATATATGTAAAGCGACGTCTGATTCAATTAATGTTCCGAGCGATGCACTTAGTGCAAGCCCGTAGCGATGAATAGAATATGGTAAAAATAAAATTGGAAAAAATCAATGCAATCGTGTGCATGGACCAACGAGTGTATAAATTCGATCTATAAACGTAACTACTAATGTTTGGTACACATAAAACAAAAAAATTAAACAAATTGACAAAATATGGATCAAATTAAATATTTTCGTTTTAAAGACCCGAAAATTTGGTGGCATCCAAATTTACGTATTACGGTACGGTTCATTCCTTCCTTGTTATGTAAGAAGTTCTCATAAAAATAAATAAATATATTGTTAAAACTTCTTAGAATATAGCAAATAATATAACCCTGGAAGCACGGGTGTTTAGTTGCTTACGTGCCACGTTTATCCGTCACAGCTTTCGTAACAAAAGACGCAAACGCAAGTCTTCGTTTAACGCCTAACTTATATAAATTATGTTGTTTATGTAGTTTTAATATATTTTGAAAAAGTTGGTTGGTTATATTACGCCCTCTCCTTAATTTATTCAATTATACTATAAAGTTAAATATATAGAAATGTTAATGTGTGCCATTTGATATTCCTTTGTTCGATTTTCTTTACTGTTTTATATAATATTGTCACATCTCATATAGTACATAATTTCATTAATTATTTTATTTACACCATTCACATTATTTGAGTTAATACAAATTATACAAAAGAAAATACATTTGTATACACATTATATCATATTTTTATGATACAAAAAAAATATATAATTGATAAAACAATTGTTGTCTTAAACTAATTTTACACATTTTATTCTTTTGTATTATTCATGGTGGTGTATGTAGGGTAATGGGTACGAAAGACATAGCGAGCACCCTGGGATAGGGGTCAATGTCATCGTAAGAGCCGGCGATATAGCGCCGGAGCCCTCACGATCAGCCAGAGAACCGCGCTACTATCACGGGCGCAGTGACTCGGAATTAAAGCGTATTACGCTGCCCTGTCATTTAACATGAAAAAGCTCGCATCCCAGATACGGCATGTATTAAATAAGCGAGTTGTGGGTTGATGTGGGGGTGGCGAGGGGGCATAGTACGGGAGGCACTCGGTCTGGCGCGGCGTCACCTCGGTAACGCGAGATATTGATCTGCGCGGTCTCCGGCGCAGCATCCCGTGCCCAGCCCTCGCCCCGCTCCTCTCACCCCGCCGGCCCACACGTCCCCCTTCGCCGCCCCACCCTCTGACGCGCCCTTGATCTGCTCGATCGCCGCCCTCGCAGCACCACCCCACACAAATACTTATTACACTATGCACTGCACACTACACGTAATTCAATGAAGAAATTTCTCTTATAACATACATACAGCGCTGCGAGAGCTACTTCACCTTTTCATCTAACCAATTAGTTTGTTGGCAAGACGGATTCTATTAAAGAAATACACGAATGACGTAGTAGTAATAGGTCATTTCTGTCCAGACATTTTATTTCTTTCTTTTAAAATAAATATATTGGTGGCGATAAAAATGAACGTATGTAATACTGCGACTCATTAAAAACTTCTAATGATATTTCATCATATTTTCAAATAAATCAAATATATCCATTGAAGGTAATGTAATTTCTGAAATAATCACTTTTGTACATAACAGGAGTGCCCTGTATCATAAGTTATATTAACCGTATTGAATGTATCCGACTGAAGCTCCCCGCCATTAATTCACAAGTACCTACAGTTCACGCTCTTGTCTAATATTCACGTCGGCGTGACACGACATGCTATTATCGCCCGAGGGCCATTATATTCCATTGAACAAATCTACAGGGGAAATAATTAAGCCGGCTACCCATCCACGTGTGGGTTCGATGGGCATTAATTACTACGGCTGTGTATTTATTACGAAAACGCTAAAATGAGAGTTGTGGTTGTCACTTAACGAACACCTATAGTTGATAACAAAACTTTAATGAGATTTATTGCGAAAGCGACAAAAGCGGCGAAATTATTTAAAGGTTATTTATATTTAAATCTTTGTCGAGCGCCCTTGTGAAAAAAAAGTATTTGGACGTCACAGACATCTTAAAAAATTTTTTTTTCGTAATGTTATTATTATACAACACAGTATAGTCACTGTGTATCGTCTTTTAATTAATGTTTCACGTAAAACTTTGATTTGCTAACACTTTGTCTTGTTTTTTAGATGATGTTTTAAATATATATAAAAATAAGAAGAAGAATCTCCTATTTAAATGCGGGCACTGTATTATCGTTATCGCAGGTTTTAACTGCGAGCGAGTTAAACCTCCTTCAATTTTTCAGACTGCTAGCAAACCACTGGAAAAAGCGAAAAATAAAGTCAACAACGTGCGCTATCTCTCGCTACGAGATTTTAATTAAAATGCAGCTCTTACGTCTGCCCATTTTCTCCTAACGCACTGATGCTAAATACAATAAATTCCTTAGACTTTCTAATCAAATAATAAACATGCAAGCACGTTGTCGTCCAACCTTCATTTGAATTCGATAATGATGAATTATTATTAACATATTATATTAACATATATTCCTTTGATAATATTCATTGGATAGTTGCAATTAGTTTAAAATTCAGTTGATTTTACATATTTGTGAAGTGGAAAAAGACCGTCATCAGACCGAGAAAACGGTAGGCAGAAGAAAAAGCAGAAGAGAAGTAGAAAAAGATGCTTAATTAAGGAAAATTAAATTATTCTTTTTTTTCTTTATTAGTATATTCTACATTCTTTATCAGTTGTAAAAGTGTCCTATTCCAAGCAGATACCAAACGCACTAATAATAAAAACAGAATTTTTTTGTACACTTAAGTTATCCGGATCTATGGTTAATCAGATTTATATGGAACATTCTTTATTTATTAATTGTGATTAATCTATCACTTTATTTATATGTTGTATTTAAGAATATGATTTGAAGAAAAATTGGCTCGATAGCTCTTTTAAATCAATGAAAGTTATAATTTTTTTCAATTATATTGTCCTTTTAAAGTAATTAATATAATTCTAGTAATCAAAACATGATATAACATAGTATATTTCTATGATTGTTATATTTTTTAAATAGGCTTATAACATTTAACGTGCATTTATGCGAGCAAACTTTAATAGTGATAACCTCTTTACTAGGGAAGGTCGGTAAGAGTTTAGCTCGTCTGATCCCATAAAAGCTTACATCGGGCCAGCTCCCGGCGCGCCGTATTTAAACGTTCTATTTTAGGTGTTATTCCTATAAACATGTCGTAGATACGCCAACTTATTTGGATCATAGTAAAGCTTTTTGAAAGACGACCGCTATCTGCCGTCCAATTTTATTGTTAGGTAAAAACAAAAAAACAAGTAACAGAAAAGAAGTATATTAATTCAGGTGAACACCTCGTTCAAATGTAAAAACTATTTTAAAATAAACATTTGAACCCTTAATCGATATAATACCATTGTTGTAATAAAAATATAATTAAAAAATGCTTAACTGGGAATCGTTTAAACATGTGATTTTAGTATCATTAAGTACTAATTGAAAATCTTTTTTTTTTATAGAATAGGAAGGCGGACGAGCATATGGGCCACCTGATGGTAAGTGGTCACCAAACGCCCTTAGACATTGGCATTGTAAGAAATGTTAACCATCGCTTACATCATCCATGCGCCACCAACCTTGGGAACTAAGATGTTATGTCCCTTGTGCCTGTAATTACACTGGCTCACTCACCCTTCAAACCGGAACACAACAATACCAAGTACTGCTGTTTTGCGGTAGAATATCTGATGAGTGGGTGGTACCTACCCAGACGAGCTTGCACAAAGCTCTACCACCAGTAAAAAATCACAATTATATTTATTGCATATACGGTAAAAATAATTAAGCAACAAATATTATGGTGTATTTCATTCTAAATAGCCCTTATAATAACGTGTTTGAAATATATAAGTCGGTGCTTGAAGCACAAGCTTTAGTTGGTAATACAATTTTAATGTTTTTTTTAAAAAAAAAAAACATTAGTAATCATTTTTTATAAAAACAATATACTTGAACTATCATAATATAAGTAATACACAAGATTATAATATAAAAGGATTAGATATATGTTAACGTTATAACTAACTATCTAAGTCATATTTTTAATTTTATTCCGACTAATTGCAAGCAGCTAAAATTCACTAATACGTTATTTCTTCGAAAATAATTTTACAGAAATGATTTATTCCTTTTTGTTTTTTAATATGTACATAATAAAAAAAAAATCTATTCAATTATGGTTTAAGCTTATCTTCTGATCTTACTATATGCATATAATTATTAACTTCAACACACTGACTTGTACACGTACATCATAAGTATAGCAGCTTAATAAGAAACTTATTGTATTGTTTTTACTAATTCGTTTTTACTAAACGCATTTACCATCCGAGTATGAATCAAGGGTGGCTCAATATGGATTCTCCCCTGTAATCTCTTTTTACAAATATAGAAGTAGATAGAAATGTATTCATAACCCAAAGCGTTTTGATATAACTCGTATTCATCATTGCTAACGTGTGAATCATTATTTAATTGGAGGCGCACAGAGTGCGCGGGCGGGGCGGATCGATCGTCTCGCGTCGTCATGGAAACGCACTCCCCGCTCGCACCACCCGATTCATTTGTAATCATTTGTTTTACAGTCTTCGAATAATGGGCTTGTCAAATAATGAGAATATGATAAATTGACCTCATATCTGTAACGAAAGTTCCCAGCGACCTTTACTCGACCACTTACTAAACAACATTGACAAAATATTGCAAAGATTATAACGAGCGAAATAACTTTAGCGGTATAAGTATTTAAGCAAATAATTAATCTTCAACAATTGAATATTTTTATTTCTTAAGTACATTATCTCGGAACATATCAATATCATATTTGTACCTAAGATTTAATTTAAGTAACAGGCGGCCTAACATAGTCATGAGCATGTGGAGAATGTGTGTAGGGAATGTCTGAACCAAGTAGCGTGCCATGCAAATATTTCGGCTCTCGACGCTCCTTTATCAAGATGCCCCGAAGCGTAAGACGTAATACACCCCAACACGCCCCGTTATTTGAAATGTGCCAGGCGAAGAATACAATATTTTTCATGTTTCACTAGTATTGTGACGATTTTAAATAACTAAATGAAACTATACATTCACTTTTTATATTTTTGACATATATTCCGAAACCGAAACAATTGTATATTTTATTTTAGTGAACCCTTACAAGCAATTTTTAATGTATCTAACAATAAGTAAGAGTACGAATTTTGTAAATTAATCTAAAAAGTTTTAATTTTTTACCGTGAAATTATTACCTTACTTTAGTCCTCTTTAGGCAACGTAAACTTTAGAGTCCTCGTAGATGTACAGATCCTTAAATACGAGAATTTGGATAATCTAGAAAATATCACTGAATATATCACTCAATTAGGCTTTGACATATCCTAGACAGATGTGTGAGATGGGGTTTCTTTAAAACACTTCCTGTTGACCTATGGAAAGTTAAAAAAATAGGAATTTATTATTAATATATAATATCCTAAACGAGTTGACTGGATATTAACGATCGTATTAAGGAGTTCAATGCGTCCTTTACAATCAAAATTTCGAAAAATCGTTTCATGCATATATATAATATTTACAATCATCATTCAAATATATATATACATTTTTTTTTATTTCGTGTACAATATGACTTTTTATTATTATTATACTATTGAAAGATATTGAGCAAGAGTAATTACAAGCACTAGATAATGTCCTGAACTGCGCAAGACATAATCTACTGCATAACTGTGTGCAAACACAGATGCAGTCTCAGTGCCCTCACCTTAATAATCCGATGGGACGTCAATCATGTTGGATGACAACATGACCGAAAAGAGTTCAGACACCTCCAACTTCCAGAATCTGAACTGAGAATCTTCGACAGAAAAACCCAGTATTTTTTATGGTGTTTAACACCGAGAATGTGATGAGCAACCTTATATCGAGCCACTAGACCAACGACACAGTCAAAGCACTACAAAACATGAAAATGTACACTTTTGTTTTTTTTTGCGTCATTTATTGTTGTTATTTGACGTTAAACTTGTTAATTGTTCAAGATTGCTAAAATCAAATTATTCTTATAATCAATTGTTATATATCGCTATTCAATAATGCTACCTAGCATCAAAAATCAAAACAAATATATATACATATTCCACAGTAAAAGTACAGAAAATTCAAAATTAAAAGAAGACTCAGGTTATAAAGGCTGTTTCACCTCGTTAAGAAAACACGTTATAAGGTTTTAAATGGAGGAAAACGGAAGATAGCCGCAAACTTTTAATAGAAAAGCATAAATTCGATGTTTACGAACTTTCTCATAAAAATTGCAGAATATCATCAACAAAATCGATGAATCGTTTTTACCGACGAAAAATGTATACGTAACCTCACAAAATCCTGTTCAGATGGTAGAACTTCTGGTTTTAAGCATCATCCTTTATCGATGGACTATACTGTTACACCCCGAATGTTTTCACTATCGCCCATGTATTTTCTATATACAGGCGATAGTAAAAACTTACGTCGCAAAAAATATGTCACATTAAATGTGAATGCTAAAATAACATTAACTAAGGAAAATTTTAGTTCTATAACTGTAGAGGAATCAATAAACGTTTGTCGACTCGTTATTAAAGAGGAAAAGAAACTACGACTACGAAATGCCTGGAGTTGAAGTTTAAGTTAATTAATTAATTGATTTAAGTTAGGAAATGTAATATTCAAAATTTCTTTTAATATATATAATATTAAATACCTACCTATGAAATAAAAAATATTTGTTTATTTTTTTATCTGCTGACGGTTCACCACTACAAACGTAAACACGTCTCTAAAGTGATTTGATTGCAGATGTCTTCACTATCATGAAAACTAAAAAAGAGGTAGAGTTTTAGCAACATTTAGACTACTAAAAGTCTGACCACACTAACTAACCAAATAGAAAGTTATTTTATAATTTTCTATTTGATTAATTAAAATATAATTACTATATTTAATTTTCTGTTATAAACTTGCTTACTTGCTTCTATAACAGCTGCAATTTGTTAACTTAAAATATTTATATATCTGTTTTACTTGTTAATATATCAAATATGCAATGAAATCAAAATAATGGCCGTATTATAATAACTAATCATCAATGTACGTAATATATTCTTTAATTCAGTTACATACATATCGAATTGATAATAATAATAATAAAATATTGTATTTGCGTTATGCCAAAAATATATGAGCAACCGAAATAAACTATTATATTGATTTAGAATTAAAAAAATGACCTCCTAATGAAAGATTGCAGTAAACGAAACGATCAATGTTTATGTATATTTGATATAAAATGCAAATTTCTCTAAGTACCTACTTTATAAAATAATGTTAATCAAACGCTATATCTAATTAACGTTCACATCCAACAAAGGACTTGAAAATAAAAAATGTCGTAAACAGGGGGTGATGGACGTCGGAGTCGAGTCTGGCAAAGTGTCGAGTTTTCTCAAATAATTTTAATAGAAGTCCTCACTGGAAAGGCGCGCTCGGGCGGACGTAGGGTGGCGAGGGTGGCCGCAAAATGAGATTTCCTTTGAGCTAAAACGCGGCGAGCGGTGACCGCCGTCAGCTCCACTTGGATCGCGTCCCTCGTATATCATGCGATTGCGACTCACTCTCGATATGAAAATTTTATATTATATGGCAATATTTATGATACATCTGTCATCAAATTAATATTCTCAAATCGTAGAAATGTATTGTTATACATAATATGTAGAATAGTCTCTAGGTATATAATTTCATATCATGTTATATATTTGTATGGGTATGTAGTTTCACTGTATTTATATATTTATTAATAATAATCATAATAATAAGGCTGGCTGGTAGATAATTCTTTCGGCATTAAGCCTGCCTATTGTACTATATATATAGTGTTGTGCAATAAAAAGTATTAAATGAATAATAACTTTCTTATACTTATAAAATAAGCGAATGTTTAGTTAAAACACTGATTTCTTTCTGTCATAATTGAAATGAAATTTGTAAGAAGATAAGTAAAGTCTTTATACATTGTCAAAATAGGAACTAAATCGACATTCCGTCTATATTATAAAATATGTCATTAAAATTCATTCTCTTACAATGTATATATGGTGATTTATAAGAATTTACGTTACATGTATTTGTACAACTATTGTAGCAAAATAAATACTACTGTATTCAGTTATTTCAGTAAATATTTAGCTGTTAAACCTAAACAACAAATGTTTTAAATAGGGCTACCTGCTTATGGCATTTTTATCTTATAATTTATAGTGCGATATTAAGTCTATTTGTTACTCCTATATAGTACGTATAAGTACATCTTTATCTTTCAAGATGTATAATCGGTAGCGCAAATATATTATAGTTACAGTAATTGCTAACGCTTACTCTGAAAATCCCCGGGCGCTGTTTATTGATGAGGCAAGAGCCTTACGCAAAACTTCAATGATGTCACCCTTCCCCACTACGTGTCATCGAGCCATTAGAGGCTGTATCGGGAGGGATCCACTCAATCAAGCCGGACGTCCGTTAACTTTTGTATGCGACCGCTGCTCGCCGCCGGCTGTTTGATATCACCCATATAACGTTCCATCGATCCAGGCAAACGTGGACTAATTTTCAAATATCTGCGTTTTCATAATATTGTTTAAAATAGTAAAATGTTTTTTGTTAACATATTTTAAGCAGAAACATTAGTACAAAAATGTTTTGTCGTAAGTGTGGGCACAGTATCATTATTTATATGCGGCTCACCAAAGTTGTAAACAAAACCGAGGACTTGCGCAACATATCATGATTAACGAGTTTCAGCGCCCCTATGTACATGGATTTGGAAGAGTTGTCTCAAAAGTTCTCCCTTGCGATGGTCTAACTAGTCGAGTTTAGAGTTACAGCCCGAGGCGACTCGGCACGTTTTGTATTAGCTTTCCGTTACGTGCCACCTGACACCCAGTCTTCTACAGAACTCTCTGGCGCAACTAACGAACTCTAGTGACGTTGTCTAAAGTTGCTCGTAGAATCTCATATTATTTATTATAAGTGTTATATTTTAAAAACAAACCGAGCACCACATTACTACGTTTATTATTAAATGACATTGTATGTCATACGTTTTAACCATACACCCGGAGCATAAACTATATCAATATTATTTTATATTTTTGATCTGACAAACTATATTATTTAGTGTGTAGTAATTGTGCATTAAGCGTTTACAAAATTATATATTCATTATATTTAATACTTTTGGTGTATACATACTTACTTTACTGGTGGTAGGGCTTTGTGCAAGCTCGTCTGGGTAGGTACCACCCACTCATCAGATATTCTACCGCAAAACAACAATACTTGATATTGTTGTGTTCCGGTTTGAAGGGTGAGTGAGCCAGTGTAATTACAGGCACAAGGGACATAAAATCTTAGTTCCCAAGGTTGGTGGCGCATTGGATATGTAAGCGATGGTTGACATTTCTTACAATGCCAATGTCTAAGAGCGTTGGTGACCACTTACCATCAGGTGGCCCATATGCTCGTCCGCCTTCCTATTCTATAAAAAAAAAAAAACATGTAGTATGCAATGCGCGTGAGAGCGCAGAGCACAGCTAATCTACACATATAATAGAGTTGAAATTCGTATGCAAAAATTATAAAAAAATATTTTTTGCTTTTTAAAAATTGCATGAACATTATGAACATCAAAGCTACAAAAATCTCATTTATTCATTAATAAGAAAAAATTGTTTGCAAACTGCATATCTCTGATGTCTACATTATTATAGTGTTTTATGATATATAGCAATTTAATATATATTTATATATTGTTGAGGCGAATCATACTAATGTGAAAAAGTTATGTATAAAGTATACTTATTTCCAAAGCCTAAAAGGCAAACATAATACTTAGTGTTCTTTTTACAAAGTGAAATTTATGCAATTCACTGAAACAAAAGCTCATGAATACGCAAAGATGTGCCGAACAAAGAGACAACAACTGTTCAGCCACGTCCTAGACTCTGCGCCTCAGGCGGCGTTCTCATATTTAGGCATAATTACGCTACTCCTGCGGTCCTGCCAATATTTGTACCAGCTTCCATTTTGCGAGGGTAACAAATTAAACGCACTTCAGTTCAAACAAGTTTGTATTCGATACCTCTTCATTACTTTGAGACAAATCAATATTACCCCGAACGTGCCCATGAGCGTTGTTATATTATATCAAAACATTTTCTAGATATTAAAGAGCTAGACATAAAATAAAGCTAATAAATAAATTAGCGCAGTTTTTCAACCAACCTATATCTATTAGTGTTTAGGTAAAATATACATAAGTAAAAAAAAAGTTATGTATTTTTATCTTCATATTAATAATAAACAAAGAATATGTAAAGAAAATGGCCTAGTGGTTAGAACGCGTGAATCTTAACCGATGATCGTGGGTTCAAACCCGGGCAAGCACCACTGTATTTTCATGTGTTTAATTTGGGTTTATAATTCATCTCGTGCTTGACGGTAAAGGAAAACATCGTGAGGAAACCTGCATGTGTCTAATTTCATTAAAATTATGCCACATGTGTATTCTACCAACCCGCATTGGAGCAGCGTGGTGGAATAAGCTCCAAACCTTCTCCTCAAAAGGGATAGGAGGCCTTAGCCCAGCAGTGGGACATTAACGGGCTGTATATATAAAATTTAAATAATTTTGAAAAATTGTAAACATTATGTTACTTATTTACCAATTTTGCGTTTATTAACTGTACACTAATGTATATTAAATACCTTTAATTTGTTAAATCTACATTTCAAGAAAGGGAAATAGTTTTTACTCAATTACAGAATTTTTAAATTTATAATAGTTGAATGCAAGTACAAGCGTAAAACTATAAGAATTTATTTTAAATTGAAAGTTTTCATATAAATTGCTAGCGCATTCACTCTATTTAAAAGTCAACACGCGATGAAAATATAAATGAAATTAAAATCTTTCCATTGAAAACACCCCAGTGCTCCTCATTTATAAAATCTCATCTCTTCAGTAAGACAAAGCCGTCGTCTGTTAATAATCGGCTTATATCCTCCCCCTTTGAAAGCATTTATACAAAAATTCGAGACACACAAGTCCATTTAATTTTGCTTTAGATCACGCATAAGCGTTATATTACATGGTTTTTTATATCCGTTAAGTCGTCCCACCTCGGCTGCAGGCGACACCTATATGTGTGCAAATGTACATGAATGTGCATGTGTGTATCTCTTTGATACCAGAACATTATATAATATCATGTATTTATCAGTTACATACGAGTACTCGTAACTCTACATCCTTAAGAAATTAATAATACTTATATTTTTAATAAAAGGCCTTAAAAGTGTGTATTTTTATTTCAGTTATTTAATATTTTAACTTAAAGATAGTTCAAGTTGGTTTTCATCGCAGGCGGACAAGCAGTCTTAAGTATGTATTATACTCCAATGTGAACTAAAGCCGTTGAACTTACGAAAAAGGGCAGGGGGCAATAAATTAACAATGAGAACAGACATGAGACAAAAACCGTGTATCAATTAAAATACATTCTTTGTCCAATTGTTTAAATATTTTCCTTCCTGGTATTCAGTTTCCCGTGAACAGTGTATCATATATTTTTTGCCTTCATTTGCTTCAATCTATATTAAATTCTGAGTGTCGCTATAGCGACGAGGTTGCCCGGGCTTGCGCCGCCCCGGGAGCTCGCACGCGTCACTAATTCACCTGTCTTCCACGCACACAGGCAACGCGCACCTGCCCGCCCGCGCCGCCTGGGTCGCCCGGGCCGCCCGCCGCCGCCGCTCGCTCGCCACCTACACACACACATTACACGCCATTATGCACTTACAACTCAACCTCCTGCATACAAACACAACGCGTAACATCGAACCTTATTACGTATCGTAAAGGTTCTATTTATAATGAACGCTAGGTTTTATCCAGCAACGGTAGCGAGCTCTAACCGTGGCCCGGGCATCAGTGCTGGATATGCTCGTTAAACCCGGCTGCAGCCGACTGTAAAGTAACTGCATCGGAAGCGAAGCAGTCACCTTAGAGATTGCTCCAGTCTGCGGGCATGGAATTTTAGCCCGTTTTTGCCATTCCGTTTACTGCTAGTTTCCTACACCACTTCGCGTTCGCAATGTGCAAATTCAATTCAAATGACTTTACGATTCACCGCGTCTTGTGTAGTGAGCGGAAATTCCTTGTGCAGGTTTGTGGAAAGCTTCTCTATGTGTCATACCAATATGAATGTATGCTGACGTGAAAAGCTAAATTCGATGCATTTAAATTGTAGCTAAATTCCAATTTATTTAGTTTGGCTAAAGTAGTTATTTAATTACAAAAAAATATATAAAAGTAACGTATATAATAAAACTCATTTTTACCTATGTATGCCATGAAAAATAGAAGACTTTGTTAAGTAAGTTTTAAGGAGGTAAAATGATATCTTCCAATTTGGAAGTTATCATAATAGCTTAGATTGTTTTAGTTTTAAGCCTAAGTACGAGGAGGATATTTCCGATTCTTAATCATTTCTTTTGCCTCGCATATTAAGAGAATTAGTGATGATATCGACTCCAAATCAATCCATCGCGTGATATCAAAATGAAAATCTTAATAAGTTTAACAATTCGATTAATTTTAAATTAAGTAAAATGACATAAACAGCAAATAAATATTGCCCGTAAGTGTCAAATAAAATATCGATAGCTGGTGATTTTTATTTTTTATAACAATTTTTTGGTTGGCTTTCTTCTTTATTTATTTGTTTTTGTCGTAGTACATTATTAAAAATTTATATAAATATTCTTACGCAGAGACAGATAACATCTGTTGTTTGATATTATATATTACATCTGAAGCCTCAAAAATATTTTATTTATATTACTGTGGAATATATTCATAAAACGAACGATGATTTTAATTATACTCCTTTATGTTAGATTTCTTTATATAAAAAGAGGTTTTGATAACAATAGGCCTTCCGGTAGCTTTATAACGGCCTTTGTATATAGACACAGGCATCCCAACTCTGATGATACAAGATCTTCAGCTAAGGGCACAAAACATTAAATACTATGCTTTGATTCGAGAGCAAAACTAGAATTTCAGTGCAATGGTGTAATAATGGTGATATATAGAACATGAAATAGACATATAGTAAAAAATATATTTTCAAAACATAAATCATAAAGCTTGTATCATTCTCTTCTTGCTTTTTGTGTATATATGTGTGGTGGTGCTGCTTTATATTGGTAACCAAAAGACGTATGAAGTAACCCACGTGTGAACTGTAAGATATCATTATGTGATTATAAGTCAGATGACTCATTTTTATGCGAAATTAGTACAAATAATCAAACTATATTAATATATTTGTTTTACATATGTTAAACTATAAGTTTTTTCATAGCGTCTGTTTTTCCGCGGATTAGGAAATGTATTATAAATACGAATTAAACTAAAAACTAAAACATTATCGAGATCTATACAATGTATAAAGACCATAAGAATCATTCGAGAACTTTAAAAGGTATAATATACAAATCAAATTTAAAATACGGAACAAGTGGAAACTCAAGTTAAAAATTGAGACAAACCATTATAATAGTAATGATGCTTTAATAAATTAATATGTTAAAAATGAGAGCAATGTCCATATTATTTTTGTAAATGTTGTAAATACGAATGACTTTTTCGCCTTCAGCTTTGGCATAAAAATGTTGTGTCAAGCACTGTAATGGGTAGTAACATAAACAAACTAAAAATATCTCAATAAAATAAACGATAAAGGCGTCAATTACAAACATAGGTCCTTTAAAACCACTTTTCGTTTCAAAATTGACATAGTTTCGATCGATTTGTTTTATCAGTTTACGAAGCGATTTTCCAGTCTGGGGTTTACCAGATTTACTTTCGACGTTCATTGGCAGATTTTGTGCGAAAAGGATAAAGCAATCCAATGACATTCACAGGTTTGTAGTTAAAGGGTTAGCAGTCAATAAAATGTCGAATTCTTTAGTCATATCATCTTCGCCATAATCTCTATAACAATTCTATTTATCAATATCAAATTTATCTAACAAAAGCTTGTCTTTCCTTGTTTTTCTATTGTTCCCAGCTTCGACCATTATACTGGATCACGCTTTAGTTTGTTTTCGTAAGTAATACCTGAAAAACACAAAGTATATCTAATATTATACTATAATATATTTCTTGTGCATTACTTATTATGGATGATATGGTATCACTTATCTGTTGCAGCGGCTATCAAAATATGTGAATTGACAAGATAGATATTAGTTGCCAATTTTGGCCACGTGCCAAAATTTCCTTGTCGGACTGTAAAGTGATTAATTAAACGTTTTAAATTTTTTTAATTATATGTGATGTGATAATAAAACAAAGGCATAATCTTTTTATGCCACTGATTACTAACTAACCTTAAAAAATCCATTAATATATTTTTTATAAACAGCTACGTCCTAATCCTTTTATCAAAATATTCAAATATGATTCTTAAATAATTAATTAATATAATTCTAAGTGAAACATTTTCGAGAAATAAATAAAAATTAACGGTAATTTTAAGACAATTCTCATTAGGTTATAATTTGACATTACTTGTTAAAATTGAATATTTATTGGAGATATTGTGATATGAAATCATGCAATAAAAATGAAATTTTTTTGCTAAAATCAATGTTTTTAAATAAATGATGTGTTTTTAAATCAACCGGCAAGCCAATATATATTTTTATCAGTAACCCGATCCATTGAACATTTTTCGTTTTGCCTTTGGTTTCAAATATAGCTTACCAAGCTGCACTAGCTTCACGCATACGATATTTACAAAGATAGGATTCTAAAGTATATAAGATCCCAACTAGAAAGATGTTTTTTTTTAAAGGGTCTTGTCGGCCTGTAAGCGGTGTTTTTATAAAAATTATCGTAGGTTGATGCTTATAGAAGAATACGAAATTATATTTAAATATATATATATATATACAAATCTGCGTACATTTACACAAGCATAATAAAATAAACTTTCAAAAAGTTGTAAAATAAGCTACTTACGGCAAAACCAAATAATATAAGTCTGACGTTCTGGAAAAACTATTACATTTCGTTTCTTTACTTAGGTTAAGAATAATATGAAAATACAATATAAAATTTTTATTATTTATATTTCACATGCGTTCGTTTGTCTCCCAACTAATATCGCTGACAGATAAGCTATGAGATGCAATTCAAAACGCAATATTTAAACATGTTCAGACTGCACTTTCTTTTTTTGATATCTTAGCTTTTAGCACACGCAATTTTACATATACATTTATTACATTACATTTATAGTAACTAAAATTAAAAGGTAATTTAATAGCCTGAAATATTGTTTTTTTAAATTGATTTGAACAATCATGCTCGTAGAGCCATTAGTATGTATATTATTTTAGTAAGCTAATTTTAATAAGCTTTATACAATATAAATAAACTTTTAAAGAAAATTTAAACATTTTTTTAAATTTACAATATACTGATTTAACCTTATAAATAATTCTACAATAAATAAAATGCACCACAGACTTATCGTTCTTTTCTTGCGCTGCTAGATAGCGTTCATTAACGGGCTTTATCCGCTGTAATTAAAAATTCCCTCGTGTCACTTGCAATATCCCACTTTGCTCTCAGCACTTTTGTCATTGTACATAAGCTCACCTTTTGGAAAAATCTTTACAAGTTAAACAAGGCGACGAAAATATTAATATATACATAATTATACTAAGAAAATAGCGTTACTTCATTCTTCTTAATTCTTCGTATCTCATTGACTTATTTTATTTTAATAAATCTCAATAGACCATCGCAATTCATAGCAATGTAATTAACATGTATTTATAATTTATTCTACACATTTAAAACAAAAACTTTCAAAATAATATTATGTGCGTAGAACTTTTAAGAATTTATTATAAAATATTGATGGCTAACTATACACAAATACCTCTTTTTTATGCATATTAATCATACATCTTTTGCATCTACCTAATATCTGCAAAACCTGTGGTGTAGTTTCAATTTTAGAAACATAAAGTTATTAAGATCTTTTTTAGTTATATTCTTAAAAATTAAACTGTAGTTAAAATAATCAATGCTATATAAGTAATAATGTCCTAGCATATTACTCAATAAAGTTAGTTAATATAACTTACTCTTAATTTAATAAAAACTTTCACACAATTGAATTATATCATCTCTCGTTAATTTATATAATATACTAGCTGCTCCGCGCGGTTTCGCCCACGTCAAACGTGACTTTTCCGTCCTCGTGTGTCGTAACGTGATGTTTTATAGTCTGTAAACCTTTTTCAGTAAATAGGGTTTCTAACACAAGGAGACTTATTCGAATTGAAGTGACATATCCTGTCAATCAAACAAATTCTTTTACTTCATACATTTGTATAGATTTAAACATTCAATGTACCAAAAAGTCACCCTTATCATTCGCACTGGCACTTAATGTTCATAAAATGTACAACATAGAACTTTAGATTTTTTTGGACAAAATTTATTTCCTTTTTGCAGCAATTGGAAGTACGTGAAGAGAAAAAGAAAGATAAGAAAAATGTAAATACATTATTATACAATATAATACAGTAATCGACGATAAATAACAGAAACTTTTAAAGATAATCCCATCTCGAAATTTCTCTCTTGAGAGAGCGACTGGATATACTTTATGACTTAACCCAATTACTTGAGTATAGAATTAAATAATAAAGTAACATCATTGTTGGCAAGTTTCGTAGTTGGTAACGACTCCGTGCCTGGGGACCACTCGCGACAACGTCTTCACTTAATTTTCAATTCAAATAAGACAGGCCACTCTCCGCCTCGGCAGTAGCAATCTGCGAAGACAATAGCGTCACATACAGACGCAGCTGATAAGGTTTTACGTTATGTTACTTTAAAGTTAAAGCGTATTATATACATACATATTTCCAAATATTTTTCCCAACGAAAAGTTTATTGTCGTGTATATATTACGCTTAAACAAACATGTATGTTTTATTATTACAAAGATTATTTATTACATATTTCTATTATTTTCTATTATTTACTTCACTTACTGTACTTTACAAAAAATAAGACTTGAAATTATAAACAGGTTAAAAGATCCCTTGTTGCCCGGGACGAATATAAGTAATGGGATCAGCTATGAAGAGATTGTAATGAAGAGTACTTTAAGGCATCGGGCAAAGCGGGCGTCAGGGTCGGCGGGCGGTCCGGAGGCTCAGCTGCCGGGCTACCTTGCGAAATGCACCGAGCAACCCCTAATTGAATAGCCCGGCCGGGGCTAATCAGGGCTCAGCTGAGCGGTGCAGGCGGACGCAGAGGCTGGGGATGGTGGGGCGGCGGGTGTAGCGCGGGAGGTGAGAGGGTGGCAGCCGGAGCCACGCGGGCTAGCCGCGCCCCCTGCGCGCGCCGCTTTGCCCGGGAAGCTCATTCAAGTAGCGAGCGAGCCCCGTGCCAGCCGCCACCCTCAGGTATGTCCATTTTGCTTTTGGTGTTTGCCTGAAGTGTACCGTTGTCCGCGCGCTCCGCGAGTGTCAGTACTGTGAGTGAACCGTGAGCCGGCGAGGTACGTAAGCATGCACCGTCAGTGTCGCACCATACTGTTCCACGCTCATTTCAAATGTGTCCGTTGACAAACTACCCCGAGTCCGACGACCGTGTCTTTTTAACATTTTTAAATTATAGTGACGATTCTGTGAATTCGCGATATAAATTAAAAAATATGTATTTAGAAAATATTAAGAGAATCGAATAAAAATTAAAAAGTGGTTTGTGTTTCGCGTAATTTCAAATTAAAAGATTGTTAGTCCATTGAAATTTTAAGATTATGATTAACTTTTAGTAATTATTAAAGAAATTATAGCGGTTTTACTAGAAGTTACTATTATTACTACAAAAAATAAAAATCAAGCTGTCTGTGTCTATGTTCGTCCGCTTTCTGTTTTGCATGATCTGTCTAAGCTTTCTTTGTTTCGAACACTCGTTATCTGTCTGCATCTCTTGTTGAACGTCGGCGGGAGCGGAGTACGAGTTGATCACGAGGTAAGTGAACAATTTATACATATTTTTTAAAAAAATGCAAGCGTTATTTGTTACCTAATATATTCATCGATGGAAAGATATATAAATATTTATATTTACTTAAAACTATACATAGGACACTATTTTATTATAACAGCAAAAATCTGTATTTTTGTAAAATCTTAATGTTTTAAAAAATATATGTAATTGATATTTCCATTTATTGTCGATTAATACACATTAACATCTATAGAGTGAATCAACGCATGTTATTTATTTTTTACATAGAAAAAGCATTAAAAAAAATTTTGGTAATCAAGTGAATCTAGCTTTCATGAATTTTATAGGAAAGTTTTAAAATATATGTAAACTGAACTAGGTATATTAGAGTAGTTTTGGAGCAAACGGTAGGGATAGGAGATGGAGACTTTCACTGGCGCCACAACTTCACCTCGCCAGCTGGCTCACTGCCAAGAAGAGCCCTCGAGCACACTGCACGTACTTTTAAGTTGCTTCTGTGTCCGCTTTATATGTCTGTGTTGCGTCTGTACTGTGTTCGGTCGATGTTTTATTCATAGAATTTTGTACTTTATAACCAATGTAGTTGGTTATATATCCCGATTTTTGCGAATTTATATAAAGACAAAGATTTATATTTGTAAATCTAAATAACCATTGTTCACATAATTCAATATTTAATTTATTAAACATTATAAATCTCTATAAAATCCGTAAAATTTCCCTTTAAATAATAATTTAAGAATAAAATAAAATTTTAAATCAAGCAAAAACCTTGGTAATCTTACATTGATCTAATTAAAAATAAATTAATAAAAATAAACTCAAGTTCTTTAAAAAAATATAATTAATAAATCGCAAAACTCAATAATCGATGTACAATACTTCGTTTAACATAAACTTTATTTTAAAAAGTAATGCACAATTCATTTATAATTTATAAGGATGTTCAGCGTACTATGAAGTACGCATACTTTGTACGTCTGAACCATTTCATTATACCTAGCTCTTATCAAGGATAACGTAACTTGACGTAGCGCGTAGCAGTCGCTACGAGACCGCCGTGAATGGCAGGTCGTTCGGTTTATTTCGCGATCGCCAAGTTTTTAGACAATGAAGTTAAGTTGTTAAAGACATTATATTAAATTAAAACAATTGTAAGGAGAAGAATTTATGTTATAAAGGATATTTTTTTACAAAAGCAAATTGTTTATAATAATCAGAAGAGTTTGCCTTCGAAAATGTTACTGCGTTAGTAAATATAAATATATATTTTTCATAGACCGGTCTATAAATAACCCGCACCGTTTTTAATATTAAATTAAAATGAAAGAATTGAAAAAAAAACATAATTTAAGATTTAATATCACTAAATTAAATAACAATGTAAATATTATATTTAATTATTGTCATTAAAGCGTACATTTATAATTCAAACAAATCCGTATTGAACAAGATATTAGCAAACTTAAGCCTCGGTCACTTTGTGATAAGGGCGTTTATCTGAAAATCAATGATTTATATGATAAAAATAAACTTACATTCACATTGCATCAACTGTGAAAGAGCTCATTTTCGATTTTAATAAACTTTTTGTCCTTTATTCATATCTGTATTAATTGTCGACTTATTTTAATATATTTGTTTGTTTATTTTGTCGATTTTGAAATATATAATAATAGCCATATATAAATTATTTTTAAATGTCACGTACAAAAGCTAAACCATTAATAAACAATATACGTATGTTTTTTTTAATATAACGGCATTAACGCATGCCAACTTTACCTTTCCAACATTATTAAAAATAAAAAATATATTTCTTTCGAAATAACTTCAAAACAAATTGTTGTTTTTAAAATAATATCAAAAACAATAATCATAGTCGGGTAATTTTTTTTTATTGTTTGTGCTAAGTCTTGAATAATTTTATATTTAACTACCGTAACAGCCTGTGAATGTCCCACTGCTGGGCTAAAGGCCTCCTGTCCTCTTTTTGAGGAGAAGGCTTGGAGCTTATTCCACCACGCTGCTCCAATGCGGGTTGGTCAGCCACATGTGAATATACATGTGGCAGAATTTCAGTGAAATTAGACACATGCAGGTTTCCTCATGATGTTTTCCTTCACCGTAAAGCACGAGATGGATTATAATCACAAATTATGAAAATTCAGTGGTGCTTGCCCGAGTTAGAACCCACGATCATCGGTTAAGATTCACACGTTCTTACCACTGGGCCATCTCGGTACTATATTTAATTGAATGGACGAAATTAACCATTAAAGTAGATAAAATTGTAATGTGATGTTAGCATAACATTTTAAAAATATTAATAAAACCCACTGACATAGGGAAAGGGGAATACTATGTGTCGTGGTTACTAATTCATTTGCAATTTAAATTACCCTTTTTAAATTTTAAGCCCATAGAAAGTTAGTAACACTTACCACAATTTAATTACTTGCTATTTTAAAAATTTCGAATTCAAACATATTTTTTAACTATAATTACAAATTGGAGTATTAAGCAATCTTATTTAGTACTATTAACGCAATGAGTATTTACTTTTTAATTTAATAATAATTACAATCAATGTAACCATAGACCATGCAACATTTGACAGCCGGCAACTTTCGCCATATTGCATGACGTCACGCGCGCACGCGCGACATGTGTGCGTATCAATTCGATTCGCGCCCGCGCCCGCGCAGCTGCGTACAACGACCCTAGAGTTAGACAATTCAACTATACTCCCAAAAAACTCACCCTATATTTTGGGTTATTAATTCAATCCGCTTTGTCTAGACCCACATTACATTTGGACATTATTTGCACGTGCAACCTATCTGCATATTATATAATGGTATGCATTAAATGCATAATTCGAGTAAAATAGATATACGCCAACGAAACCGGTTAAACTGCTAATAGAATTAAGCATGTGGCAAGGGATATACCCTATTTTAAAAATGAGGGATTATAATATAAAGAACTGGTCGTATTATTTAGTTTTAATTATTATAATTATTCTTAAAACTTAAATTGTCAATGATTACGATAAATGTAATAGTTTAATAGAACGGTAAACACAATTTAGAAAGCATATTAAAATAGAAAATATCAGCAATATTATCAATCAAGATCTAAAAATAGACCATACAGAAGCCGCAGATTTAAATTATACGTCATTATAGGCAATTTTATAATCACATACGTGTGAACTTCGACCTTCACACGATGAACGCTAATAGTCCAGCTTTCAATTATAATAATAATAGATACGGAACCCGATGCAATCGCGACAAAGAGTCTGGTGAACAATTGGCAGGAACAAAAGACGGTCGTGAATCAAACAATCGATTCATCGAACACTCCATACATTATCGCGACAGCTGTGTGGGGTGCGCAACGGTGGAAGCTATGACAGGGTTCCATCTCCCACGGTCTTTGCCGGGTTTTACTATACTATCACGCAAACACGTCAAAATTTAGTCCTAATAACAGTGATAGATTAGAAATAGCAATTCTATATTTTATTTATAATAATATATTAATTATATATAATAAATATATTAAAACAGAAAAGTATAAATTTTATGTAAACAAAAATAATCATAATAAAAATTAATAAATATTATGAAATAGTTTACTTATTCATGAAATAATATTTCATATTTACCTATAATTAAAGTTAGATGTGAATGGTTAATATAAAATAATGATCCTTGGTAATAAAATCTGGCTTAAATAAAATTAAAAATAGTTTAAAAAATATACCAAGGAGGTCAATGTACTATCCTTAGCGCCACGTGACTTTCGTTCCCTACAAAATCAACCCTTCATATTAAATTGCGATCGTAAAAAAATAAGTGTGCTAAGGTCGTACTCGCTCTAATCATTTTTTGTTCACACGAAGTTCGATGTCCTTTTAAGAGTTTTGCATTTAAAAAAAATGATAATTTTATAAATGAATAATTAAAATATATCATCTTTAAAATGTTAAATAAAAGTGTTGCCACACATTTACAATACTTAATATTACTTAGTTCATTGTTTATTAAAATTAAGTTTATTAATCATATACGCTTTTTTTAGATAACTTTAGAATACATTCGGCTTATTTATCGGCTTTTTATTGAAAAAAAAATATAATTAAAGGAAACTAATAAATAAATATCCCATAAAAAAACAGTTTCATTAATAAAATAATTATATTTGTCTGGATAATAATAACGCTCTCACAGTAGAGAGCGACTGCAGAGTTGCATGAAGGCATAAGAGAACGTCATGCCGTTTGCCGTCACGTCATACGATACCATCTTACCCCAAGACGCGCCCAATAGATGTTTCACATAAAAACAGTGATTGTTAATAATATGAATATATTTTTTTATATAATTAACGTACATCAAAAAAGTAACTTAATATATACTTTTCTTTGAGTAAGCGACAGCTGGTTGACAGCTGGGATGGAAATAGAAACGGGCAGACGAACCGGTTAACATAAAATAACTATGTTAAATATATCACTGTATTTAAATGAAAGCTTCAAGTCAAAGGCACAAAGCCTGTAAATATCACTAGTATGTGGTAAATGTGAACTGAAGCCACAAATACTGGCAGTTCTTATACTGCCGATCGAGGTTAATCGATTTATGTTTTGATAAACAATGTCGTAATACGGTGCAATAAGTAGACAGATACAATGATCTGATACGTGATCGTAGAGGCACTTGTGTGATGTCATCGGAAGCGTTGAGAGGCTTCACCCTCCCTACCCTCGTTGTCAACCTCCGCGTATTGTTCACGATCGAGTATAATTTGCTTTATTAATCTACTTTTATTTTTTTATCTAATTAGGTTTTGCGTTAAATAAAGGTTGCTGTTTTAATACATTCATTATATAATTTTATAAAAATAAAAATCTAAGTATCATCTAGATATAGATTTTTTATCTTATCACTTGTAGAAAAAAAAATGTATAGAGTATACATGAACATCTCAAACCGTGGTATTATGATTTTAGTGTTTTAGTATTTACTGGCTACCCGTCCTGGCTTATAGAATAAGTATCCATATAAAATGTTTATATCGTAATACATATAATTCTATTGGTTTTCGTGGCGCACGAGAGTTATGCTTCCAGCAGCATGAGTTTTTTATGATTTCTTTAACAGTTATCGTCGTATTTCAGGCAATTTACACAGAACTTTAATGAATTAGAGACTTTATTCTTACTATGAGTCACTCCGTCCATTGGTGAAAACCGTATGAAAGGTTTTTGAGTTTATCGTGTTCTGATAGATAGATATACAGACGTGGCGAAGTACTTATAGAACAAGGATAAGATACCGTAGATACATACAAGTACAAAAGTTGTAAAATTTCGTCCAAAACAAATGGGTGGATTTAAACCACAAGCGATACTATTGCTCATTAATAACTAAAATCGTAATACACTTGAACAGTTACTAAACAACCAGCCACCCCTTAAAACCAGTAGTAGTGAGTCCGCCCCCTCGCTCGCAGAGGTTAATTGCCCCAATGTTTACATTCTTTCACCATGGAGAGTACACTGCCGTAAGCCTTACTTTATTTGTTCAACAATACACGAGGTAACAATTTACGAAAAATTTATAATTTTTATTTCGTTTTAGTAAAAATGGTACTTTTTTAAAACGATTTTAATGTCTTCTTGAGGGCTTGAGATTAAGACGGTTAACAAGATTCTATAATATTTAGCTTTTACTTCGTAATGATATAATTGATTTATTCTATTGTTAGCTACACAGTTAAACTATATGTATTCATATTTGAATTCTTAACAATCAACCCTTTAATATTTATAAAAAATATTTGAGAAATACACATTAATAAATTAATTAATTTATGATAATTTTAATTTCAAACTGAAATTATTTTACCGTTTCAAAAGTATGTATTTTTAGTTGCGATGATTTTTAAATTTCAATTAAACTTAATAAGCGGGTATTTATCATAAACTTAAATATTTATTATGCTATAATTCAAAATAAACCATATAATAATTCTTAAATATCGTCTGACGGCGAATTTTATTCATCGGATTTTTCTTTATATTAATAAAAAACTATTAACACAAAAAAAATATTTTAACTTTTTTATTATACACGACTTATAATAAAAAGTTATAGCTGAAATCGTAGTACACAAATCGAACTAGAACTCTAATTCAGTAAATTACAACCCCTCTAATATACCCTGCGAACATGTGACAACGCGCCAGCTGCATCTTGAGCCTATTGTTCTGGACAATGCACCTCTGAGCCCCTGATCTATGGTATAACGTAAGCTACGCTTGTCCAAAATTATCATACGGTTTTGACTCTCAGGTTGAAAAGCATCACTTTAACAACTAAATGAAATATGTCGCATATAGGCGTTCCTTCTAGTTTTCATCGATATTCATAAAAAAAATCAGGCATCTTCATTCATCTTAGTGTTTTTTGTAACTATTATTTAACCACTTATGAAAAGAAAAAATACGTACTATTTTTTCTATTAAATAGTCAGTAAATTATAAATCTGATATTTATAATTCTGTATAAGATTGCGTAAATTAAAGTGAAATAATTAATAACATAAAAATACATATATTAAAAGTTGTACGTATACGCCTGCTACTTTTAAAAGAGCAATAACTATAGCTTTTGAAAATTAACATAATCTTTGTAGGCGTAAAATATAAGAAATAAATATTGTGCTTTCCGAATTATTTGTAATAAGAAAATATGAATAACTAAATTAATCGCACTTCTTATATTATATGCTTACAGTACAAATTTTATTTCGCTTAAATATCATATTGGTATTTAGAAACTCAAGTAAGAAATGCCGGATCAACTTACAAAGTTAACACAGAAGAAATAAGAAACATTGAATACTAAAGAAACTCAAGAACTACTATCTGCTAGAATAAAAAAAGCAGTCCACCTCCTCGCGTTCACTGCGCAGCCATATGTGTTCCTATCCATCATAAGGCACGCGGTGAATGCCAAGAGCGGACTCATACGCCGATTGTAATCTCAACGCTGCGTGTTATAAGAAGCACCAAGACCAATCTATGAAGAAGATAACAACAGAAGCATTGCTTGTTTTAATTTCCAATATCAATGAACTAACAGTTCCTTAAATAATGCTTATAAAATTGTATTAAAGCTAGATAATTTTGATTTTTAGAGAAATATAGTAACGACTTGTAATCGTCTCACTACTAGACAAAGATAACCTCTTCTGTTGTGGAGAAATTTAAGCGTTTTGTTTTCGTGTTGTCTACCCAACTACCAAGTTTTCGACTCCGCAATGTCAATACGTATTTCTGGTAAAAGATATTGGCTTCTAAAATAAAATAACGCAAAACGACGACACCTAAACGACACTTTTACATTTGTCTATTAGATAGTTTGAAACATATGTGAAATAATCTTGAATAGATAAAACATGTTCTTCTATAACTATAAGATTTTGTATCTCATAAGTATTAGTTTTGTCATAAGTTTTTGTTATGGAAGCTATCTACATTGTATTGTAAATAATTTATTTATTAATTTTAGTTATTAATACATGTAACTACTATTTTCACTTTAGTTGAAATATATTTTGGTGTTCAACAATAACTGCAATTACATATATAACCGAATTTTACTAGTCTCATTGTTTGTTTTAATCAGCTTTACTTATTAAGGTCATTCATTTAATTTAGCAAACATTTTAAAATCTTTATAAGAGTCAAACAGTGAAAGGACCGTGACGTCATATACTTATAGTCAAAACCACCATCGTGACTCGCTGCCATTGCTTGAATTTTTTTAACAGAATATAATAAGACTAAAAAACATTACATTTATATAGAAATTTAAAAAAAAGATTATTCAAGTGAATTATGTAAGTACTCATATATTACTTAATAACTATTGACGCTTGTTGCGCGTAGAAACGTAATTATAACGAAACTCCCTGTTACGCTTACAAATGATACGATTCAAATGTTTTGTTAGAATCTAACAGACTATAGTGGGTAACATACAACATATCGATATTTGTTATATTCTTTTTTAGACACGCTGTGTGTGTTAATATATCATCGGTGTGAGAGATGTACCTATTACGTGTTACATACCTACGTCACATACATAAACGCGTAAGTTACACGTGTGTGAGTTACATTGTTATACAACGTAAAGTCGGTCAATTACCTTGTTCCAAATAAAAGGAGCGAATTTGCAAATGAAATATGCAATGTTTGTGCCATTCGTGACAGCAATATTGGATCGAAGCTAAAGCTACATCAACTTTATTATAATTTTATAATACATTTAAAAAAATAACCTACCCAGCTGTAGGTATAAATAGTGAAAGTTAAACAATAAAAAAAATTAAACTGCACAAAATATAAAATATCTACATAATATATAAAAACACTATTATATAAAAATGTTAAAACTTGATTTCTCACTTTATATTCTTAAAATATAAAAATAATGAAAATAGATTTTTCACTGACTATTTCTAATGCAACTAAGTAACGAGAAATAGCAACGGCCGAATAACAAAGATCAACAAATAACTGATTTCGTTTAAAACATATACATTTACGACTCTCATACGATACAACCCACGCCATATATTTTATTCAACATTACGAGGGATTTAAAATTCGAAGTCACTTTAACGACTGACATAAATGTGAACACTGTTTGTGTACTGAGTCTGGATGTAATTATCTAAAGTATGTATTTACAAAAGAAAAATAGTATATGTAGTATATCAGTTGTCTGGTTTCCATAGTACAAACTCTGTACAAGCTTAATTTGGAATCAGATGGCCGTTTATGAAAAATGTCCCGGGATATTATTATTATTACTGTGTGACATTTAAAACATAATCGTGGGTTAAGTAACAACTGTTTTATTTATTGATTATTTATTGATTAGGCATAACAATTTACAATTAATATAAAAAAAGTGAACGGTGAGCAAACATAATGGCCATTGAATACGAATTTTACTAGTTTATAACCAATGGTATATACATGTATTCCAACAAATCTTGTATAGATTGATGATAATGTGATATGATAAAACTGTAACTAATCGCTGCCTGTATATGTAAGATATATAAATAAAACTTTTATCAACACAACAAAAAACCCAAAACAACAAAAATTCTAACAATCAGTTAGAATTTTTGTCTGTTTGTTTGGGCGTTTGTGCGCGCTTAGAAACGGCTAAACTGATTAGAATGCGGTTTTCACTAATGTATAGCGGCAAACATCTTATACTTCATTTAAAGTTTAGTGTTTGTTTTATTTCAATCGGTTTATAAATAAAAAAGTTATGTTAATTTAAACAATTATGTCGAACATTTATTCGATAAAAATGCTATAAATAAACTGTTCAGTTGAATTGGCTGAAACTTTAGGTACCTATAAATAAAAGTCTGTAATATGATGATCTTACTGGTAGTACTTTGTGCAAGCTGATCTGAATAGGTACCTCATAAGATATTCTACCGCAAAACAGCAGTACTTTGTATTGTTGTGTTCCGGTTCGACGGGTGAGTGAGCCAGTGTAATTACAGGCTCCAGGGACATAGCATCTTAGCTCCCAAGGTTGGTGGTGAATTGACGATGTAAGCGATGGTTAAAATTTCTTACAATGTCAATGTTGTTTGCCAATGGCAATTTTAAAATATATTTTTGAAAAGGTCTTTAAAATTGGCAAACCGTAACACAACAATACAAATTTCATTATTTCTTCATGTTTTATTTAAATATATTAAATATTTTATAAAATTTTTTACTTTTTTTATACTTAGATCTAAATTGTTCCTCGCGCATGAATCCCCATCAACGACTAGCGATAGTATAAAACTACGGATAATGACAAGATTATTGAATTAACGTTCTCATAAATGTTCTATGATTACAAATTATTTGCATTTGAATCAAAGAAGATTGTATAAATGCACTCGAGATAATGACTCAAGACATGTACTATAGGAAGTCACGTAGCGTCCGTGACCAAGGTCCATCGAGTTTATCTTGTATCTCCGGTACGTGTTATAGGAAATAAATTGATGCACGAGTGTCGTTACTGAAAGATTGAAGTTTTGGAAAACAGGGACCAAAAATTATCAAAAAGTATAATGCTGCTATTTATAATACCAAATTATCGACAAGATAACATTTACTATTTATTTAGATAGTTCTTCTAAAAACTGAGAAACTTTAATTTCTATTCTAATATACTGATAATGTATCGTATTTTTTAAAAATTATTAGATATTTATTTTATACATGTAAAACTTTCAGCTATTCAAAGGAACGGGCTGTCTCCTATCCTACACTACTTATGCTGGTAACAAATGCCTGGTAAATACGAACGTTGCTACAGAAAAGAAGGCAAAATTCTCGTAATTTTCGACCCAACGACAACTCTAGAAGGTCATCACAATATAATTAAAACAGACTTAAGTGGTAAATGCTATCTTCTTACAATCTGATTATCATATTTTAATTGAAATAAATATTTAAGTACGCTACTTTAGTATTATATTTATAAACGTTTTTGTATGTATAATGTGTTTCATATTTTTTGTACTTATATCTGTGTATATTTCTTAATTTCTTCATTTTACCACTAATATATAAAATAATAACTAATAAGAACATATTTAAATTGAAATACATTGTAGTTTTATTTATCCTATGCTTAACCTGTTATGGCTATATTATTTAATAAAGTCTATATTTTGGCATATTATTAATTCTAGTCCGATAAAACGGTAGGCGGTAGACTACGAGACGCTACCCAGAAACGCTTCCACAAAGCCCTACCTACCACCATATAAAATACAAATGCAATTTTCACTGATAATGATTGATTTGACTGTTTTTAAAAAAAATATTAAACATATGTTTTATAAGATTTGAAAGAAGATATATAAGCCGAAAAAGCCAAACACAGTTGAAAAAAAAACCATCTTAATAGATAATTTTTCTGTTACATATAATTACTAAATGGCTCGGTGGATAGATCATTATGGGAATTTCATGCTTCGGTGCAAAATTGTTTTTTGAGATAATAAACAGGATCTTTTTATCTTATTATTATAGTGTATTGTCTCATAAGGTAAGAAAAAACTTATTATTTTTAAATAGTAATTTTTGAAAGTTGTTGTTGTCGAGTTACATTACCAATGTTAAAATACTTTAAACAAGGTTATTCGAAATTAAAAAGTGAATAATTTAATTGAATATTATTCTTAATGTAATTATATAAGAAAAAAAAACAAATATAAAAAAAGCTCTATAAATTTACATGCCAAATGTTCTATAAAAGGTTCTAATTGTACGAAAACTAATTTAAATAATCTTAATATCGTTTAACATTATATAATTAATAAAATATATTATACATGTATAAAATATATAATTTGCACCAAAAGTTTCTGAAAATTTGTCCCACCCATTGTAATAATAAAATAGTGTTTTTATCGGATATATTATGCAGCTGCGATCGCACATGATAATTTTAATATACTCGTTTAATTATTTATTTGTATCAGAGTCCAACTAGTATATGGAAGGGTGAAAATGATAAGAATGGTTACGAATGTGAATCTACCTGTCATTAATATTAATTTTTGTACTAAAAGTAGTTATAGGTTGTATTTCCAGGCAACTTTTGTGCAAATGTTAGCCAAGTTTTGTCATCATTTCTGTGTGTATTTATGATTAGCTCCATCCCCACTACTGCTGTGACTGTGACAGCCTGTGAATGTCCCACTGCTGGGCTAAGGCCTCCTCTCCTTTTGGAGAAGGTTTGGAACTTATTCCATATATATTTTATAATTGTTCGGTTCAGTAGTTAAGACTTGATGACCAAAAGTGGTAACAGACTATGAGACTTACTTTCGTATTTACAATATTAGTCTGGTATTTATTTTATAGGATAAGTATGTCACGTCGACACCGTAATTATGGTAAAAAACTATATGTGAGAGAAAATATTCCCGATCCGGACTCATTTGTAGCGGGCGCTGGCCCAATTTCTACAAATACACTAAACCTCGGATAAGGTGCACAATAGTGATATAATTTAAATATGTCGTTACTATGTTATCTATAATTATAAATAAGTATAACTGAATTAAAATAAATAAATTAGCATATTTTATATGATAATTTTAGTACTAATAGTACTTAAATATAGGTACAAATATATAAATATATTAGTGTACAATATTAAAGTGCATATGTATGTTACATTGCATCTTTTTTGCATATTCATGTGTTCGACATACATCTCTTCTACTTCCTAAGGTTGATTGGCAGAGCATTCCTCTGGCGTTATGCCCGCTTTTTGTGCAATGTTTATACATATACGACTAATGTTTATTCTATGTTATTGAAAATGACAGGTAAAGGAACCAGTCCTAGGTCGATTTAAAACACTTCCGTTTTGAAAATAATGGTAACATTAAGATTTGTCAAAGATATGAATCTGGAAATAGCAGCTATTTAGGTGTATTATGCCTTTATAGGTCTATGGAAAATCGATTTATTTTAAGAACAAATGCCGTTACAAAAAAAAAACCAAGGTATATGTGAATAAACCTAACCTTACCAGTTATACTTTGGACATTTTTTTTATTATTTGAACCAACGTATAAGATATACTATTATGAACAAATATTCCAGGAAAATAAACACATGCAGTTGCTGTAGTAGGAAAAATTTTACTTGTCCAGTAAGTACAATAAATTGCTTATCATAACACTTTTATGTAAGGTGAGGGGGGGGGGGGATATGTGAGACACGCCGGCGCTGAAGGCGCCGGAATATCCACTCAAAAACAAGCGGTACCCCCTCCGTCTTTTCGGGGGACGACACGGGATCGCTTGTGCATACTACCCTGACGTCCCGAGGTTTCGACGCCCTTTTTTTTCTTAACGCTGGAAAAACGCGTTACTCGTTTCCCCCACGGGAACAGTGGGGGGGTATGTGAGGCTCGCCGGTGTCCAAGGCACCGACCGCGCCCCGAATATCGTAATACCCACTAAAAAACCAGCGGTACCCTTTCTGTCTTAACGAGGAGCGCCACGTGATCGCTTTCGCATGCTACCGTGATAGGTTTCGACACCCTGACAAACGAATTGGTCACGTATTTTTATTTTTCTAAACCTCTTTTGCGCAGAATCTGCGACTGAAATATAAAGATACAAATGTAAACAATTATAATAAAATAATAATAAGTATATTAAATACTACGAGAAAATGTTAATATCGACAAAAAAAAACTTGAAAAAAGCATGGAAACAAGTATCTGAAGAATAAAATATTATGATAAAAAAACAATGAATTTACAAAGCTGGAGCAGATAGCTAACTTATATGATCAGTGAGTTGAATGTCAATATTTTATCGGAGGTCACACTAGTAATATCGAACGGCGATTGATACCTCATTCTCATAGCAAACGTTATCTACATCTTGATTTCTACAACATGTTAGAGCGCTGAAGTTGTATCTCTACTGATAACAGCGAGGAAACGACTGATAATAAACTATTTTGATAACAGAACTCGAATATATTACATTTTATAATACAATTTACTGCTATTGTGTGATTTTAGATTATAATCGATTTATTTCATATTTAAGGTATTGCAATGGATCAGACTTCTGTCAGTTTAAACCTTGACAATTCTGCATGTTTTCAGGTCTCCAGTCAGGTCGGTTATATTTTTTGTAATAAAGGAAGGCCGACGAGCCACATGTCATCGAAGGAGCATCTGTTGTATATGAAATCTTTTGCCCATCGACATTAAAAAGTACAGCTAGAATATAACTCTCTACAATGTCGAGCGTCAACGACCATTATAACTGTGATATCTTCCCTCTAATTGTACTGGTCTTCAATAAATTTAAAAATATTTGCGCTTCAAATTGAACGATTAAAAAATGGTAACTGTGTATGTGTTTGCAGAAAAAAATCGCACCAAAACAAATATATGTTTGTTTTCTAAAATAATCATATCTAATCCTAAAAAATAACAAGAAAAAATATAACTTTGTACTTATTTTTTATAATATATATATTTATAAATTATATATGTAATCGTTTCTAATTAAAGATTAAAAAATATCTTAATTTCTTTGACTCAATAGGTAAATATAAGCTATTATCAGTATTAGTTATATTGTTAATAACGTATTGTTCATTATTTAAGCGTATTCATGTTAAGGTGGCTTTAACACATGTTTTAAAATTAACGGACTCGGCGTCTGCGATCACAATATTGGTCTACTTCAATTTTATAAAGTTATGTTTAGAAATAATGACTTTATGATTGAAATTATTTAACTTGTATATATATCTCCTTAAATAACAATTTTAATGTGAGATATATTTGTAAAAAAGGCGTAGTACTTATTCCACCACGCATGCACACACATACATTCATTTCTTCACGATGATTTTCTTCACGACGGAGGAATAGATGACATTAAAACAAACTATACACATGAAACACTTTTTCAACCGAGAAATCGTTGATTAAGCTTTACATTTTTTAACTGCAGGCCCATGTTAAAAGGAAAACCACCTTGCATTTGCTCGATATTGCATTACCTGCCCTTTTAATATTATATATAAAATATAGTTATTGAATCTGCTGAATAGGTTTACTAATTTGTCGTATTAGTTTTTAAACATTAAGGTTTTATCAAACTATTGTAACTTCACGATAATGTGTTCAAAAAGAGGATAAAATTACATTCTTTTTATTACATTCTTAATAAAAATGTTGTACCGAATTTAAATTTTATGTAAATAAAAAACCAAAACAAATTTATATTTAAAATTGACAATTTAAGTAATTATACTTAGTATTATTAAGTAATTATACAAGTCTCAAATATGTTTATAATTTCTATATGGTTTTCACAGCAATACAATTATAACATTTTTATAATTATTTAAATTATATTATACTAGCTGACCCCTGCCCACTTTGTTGGGCGGTACACATTTTTACTTGTAATGAAATTGTGATTGTGGTTCGGTTAGTACTGAGCGCTATGATTTATTTACTTACTGCCAAAAGTCGCGTTGACCACAACATCCGACTACCACGAAAAAGTCTTCATTTTTCGGGTTAATACATAGCCTATGACACTAACAAATAATGTAGCATTCTATTGGTAAAAAAATTTTCAAAATCGGTTCAGTATATTCAGAGATTACCCCCTACAACCTCACAAACTTTACCTCTTTATAATATTAGTATATGTAGATCAACGTAAAATTAATTATCGAGTGTGTTATTTTATAAAAAATAAACGGTAGTTTATGTTGTTATTTATTTCATTTACATAAAATAAAAAATAAAAACACGAAAATAATATTATTACATTAATACAGTTTTGTATTAATATGATAAAATTGTGGATTTAATAATATTAACCGAAAACCCGCAATAAAGGGTTGTCGGGTATTTCTACAAATTATTTATTTTAGATGTTTAACACTTTCCTCTATATATTAATTAACGAAGACAATACCTGTCCCTTTGTTTATTGATAAATACTACAAACTTTTGTAATAAAGGTATCCCGATGGGCGCTATTCCATATTTAAATGTAAAAACCACATAAAATGGCTACCAAACAAACGTTGGTAAATGCGTCACATAGAAAAGAAAACAGACTGACGCTAATAGATTTTTATATTTTTTTATTATATAGGCAGGCGGACGAACAAATGGGCCACCTGATGGTAACTGGTCACCACCTGGGCCCATAGACAATGCCGAAGTAAGAAATAATAACCATTCCTTAACTCGTCAAAGCGTCACCAATCTTGGGAACTGAGATGTTATGTCCCTTGTGCCTGTAGTTACACTGGCTCAATCACCCTTCAAAACGGAACGCAACAATAAGCAGCAATACGTAGTGGAATGCTGCTTAGCGGCAGAATATATGATGAATGGGTGGTACACACCTAGACGGGCCTGCACAAAGCCCTACCACCAGGTGAATATTAATATGAAATATTAATAATACTAACCAAAACAATACATAATCGAGTTATCGAGTTATTAGTATATCGTCATAAATTCCCACAAAAACCAAACGAAAACAAAAAAATGTTTTTTATTACAAAATATATAAAACGCATTAATTTTTACCAGTCAGTAGTTTTAGTTTTTGAAGTTGATCGATACAACTACTCGTATAAGTCAAATAGTTCATACCTAGTAGTCTGATTCGCTTTGAAGAGGGTAGTCAAATAGTAAACTAAGCTAGTGAAAGAATGAAAGCAGATTAATTGTCACTATGAAAAAAAAAATGTATATGTAAAGTTAACCTTAAAAACATCCTATGCCGTTTTTTTAAAACCGAAGTAAAAGTCGATAGAAAAGAAATCAACTTAATCTAAACGGTCCAGAAACCGCCAGGGATAAACCCGACAATGTGAGTCATCCCAACGCGTAATAACAAGAAATTTCCTCAGTGCAGGCAATTTGGCTCAAATTCAATGGTTGAAGTCGCACAACGTCTGTTTGTGCATTGAGCAGTGTCTTATATAAATTTTCTTTAATGAAATTAATAATACTTATATTTATTACTTATTTACTATTCTGATCTATGTATATAGCTTACTACTGAATAAAAACTATTTTAATAAACTGTTTTATTTCATATTTATTGTGTTATGTTTGTAACACAAGATAAGCTAGTTATTAATTAGTAACCTGTCGGAAATAACCAAAAACAAATTAGCAGCCTTTTACTGAATTGGTAATTTCGACTATTGAGAATTGATTAAGTATGTAAGTACTTAAAAGTAGTTTAAGTTAAAGTATCTATCTAGAAGTTGTCATTTAGTAATTATTGTGAACCAAAACTTGTTGAAGATATGGTTAATAATAATTTAGTGCTATTTTGCAAATTACGTATTACTAATATTTTACAGTAGGAATAAAACACACGATATTCTCTAAAATTAAAAAATAATCTCAATAAGATAGTCAGTCAGACAGCTTGATATAAAGCTTGTTAATCTTTTTGGGATGGACTAACTCACACGTCTATGTGGATGGATCGGCGACTAAAGAAATAATGATGTTTCCAAAATTTTAAATGTTTACAAAACAAAACGGTATTAGGTATATATGCCTAATATATAATTATGACTCATATGTAATTTACGCAGCCATTATGTATTGCGCCTGTAATAGCTATCATATTGTCCTTTATTATATAGGTGCACGTAGGCAAAAACCAGATTTCCTTTTCAGTACATAACATATGATTGGACAAAGGAAGGCGATAATTAGTTGTGGACAAAAATAGTCGTGCAGCCGGGCCCTGGGCCAGGTGACGTCAGCGCGCCAGGGCCGCGGCGGGGCAAGACGGGCCCCGCGCCAGTGTCGCGCGCGCCGTCAGTCTGGCCGCACGCCGCCTCGCTGCCCGCGCCCGCACCGCCGCCTGCTCCTGACGCCAGCCGTCTGTCGCCGCCTCCGACGCCTCCGACGCCACCACTCACCCTCCGCACCCGACGCACCACCCGTGAGTACTAGCACCCCTAACCCTACGTTATTTACTCGTCCAAAAACCACTTTCGAGTCTATGCACCGCGGTAACGGCCGATGCAGGTTTCACTTCTGGCACACCAACCATCCGATGGATGCCCGCGCACGTCGTAGCTCTCTCTTCCTATTAATTTTACACGTAAATAGCTAGTTATTGGTTCACGAGACCTAGATTTCTTATATCGGTAACGAAGAGCGTGGCAACCTTGGCGCATCGTGCAATGCAGCGGGGACCTTGCAAGTCACGCGTCACAGTAACCTCGGCTCACGCCGTGCTCGTGCCGCTACAGTGACGTCTCAATAACTATCTTAATTTCAATCTAGCGCGTTGGACGTCATGCATTGCTCTTTGGACGAGTACAGAACTGAACAAAGGCACACTTAAATACGCAATGTATTATTGTGCATACTCGTCGATCGTAATTTAAAGAATATAATTATGCTCGATTGTAGGGATATGTTGATAGACGTGTATAATATAGCGAATACAAACAGCTGACCGACCGTCAACGTAGTTTTTAACAGATAAAAAATAAGACGCGGTCACTCAAGGACGGTCAACAACTATCGAGTGGTATTTCCCGTTTAACGGGCACCAGAGTGAAACACAAGTGACGTGCAAACGACACTAGTCATTACCGGCGCTAATGTATCTTTAAAACACGTAACTTGTGGGTCATACTTCGGCTAAGTAATATCGCAGTTTAATGTGCGCTGTGTTAAGGGGCCTCAAGCCGCGTTTCCCGAGTTATCGCACTGGAAAAACACGCCACATTTTATCGTGTGCTGTGTTCACTATCAGCTGTTGCGAGCGATGCGGTGTGCGGTCGCCAACACGGTTAGTCATTGTTGTTTACGCGAAAATCGTCTTTATTACATCCAAGTCAGAATGTTCATAATCGAATACAAAATATTTGCAGCTGACCAAAACTACGTCAATCGGTATAATCTATTTACATTACAATAATATGTAGTTTACTTATAGAGTATTTAATATTTACTACTTATTCATTTTTATTCTTACTATTACAGAGCATTCATTATTATTACATTTTAAAATTAATATATTTTAAATAATATAAAAAATGAAATAAAAGAAATAATTAAATAAAAAAGGGCAAATATAAAATTCATCAAAATCTTTATTAATTCAAAATAAATCAATTATGTATTTATTTATGAACTTTCGTGACGATAATATATCGAATGTGAGTGTATAAAATGTTCAATACTACTAAAATAGTCGATAAACAGATTCTGAATCAATAAAAAAAAAATACAATATCTTTTTATATTTATATTAAAAATTTTACTCATATAACGCATATTGCCTGAATAAAGATGAGCCTTATTTACATATTCATAAATATTACTTCGAACTTACATTGAACATAGCCTCTAAAATAGCTCTAACGACGTCGCCTCGAGCCGACATTGGTCGCAGCTTACAAAACCGGCCGATAGGCCACGGTTACTCTTCGTCGAACATCACAGATGTCATGTGTACATTTAATATTAATGAAAAATAAACAGCTTATTATTACTTGAAATGTATTCATTTAATGTATATATATTTATTCCTTAATGTTTATTATTATTATATTTAAATGAAATTTAAAAATAAATAATTTGCTAAGTTAAGCATGATCAATAGACCGTGGCCTCATTTAACATTGTGACACTCACTTACGCAAGACTGCCTAAGTTTGACAAGCGGCTATGAGACCGCCTTTTTTAATTCATATACACATGTACATAATATGAATATACCAAATTCTATCTCGTTTCAGACAGTCATGGTACGGAAATACGAAAGAATGAGTGGACGCCAATCCTGGAGTGAAGAAGAAATGGCAAAAGCCGTGGCAGCCGTGGTGTCCGGCAAAATGGGCTACAAACTCGCCGCCAGGACCTACCACATACCACGATCCACACTCCAAAGGCGAGCTAGTAAAGTACGCTATCAACAACCTGATGACCCGAAGCCACTAATGGGACACTACAGACGTGTATTCACAGAAAGTCAAGAAAAAGATTTAGTCGGCTATATTAAGAGTATGGAAAAATTTTTCATGGGCGTTTCCAGAAGAGATATAAGAGAGCTTGCATTCCAATATGCCGAAGACAACAATCTCAACCACCCTTTTGATGTTAATACTCGAATGGCAGGCGAAGATTGGGTCAGAAACTTTTTGAAAAGAAATCCAGAACTGCTCCACAAATCAGAAAAAGATTATGAGCTGGAACCGGTTAACTTCGATCAGTTCTACCACTTCATGTGTCAATCATCATGATCGCTAACGCTCAGGCTACTTAGTCTTAATGAAGGTCACGGTGAAACCCACCTAATAGAACCTCAAAGTTATAATAATTGTGTACAATACAGTAGGTAACAATCCAAGTTGAAGATTTACCTACGGGTTAGGCTAATTGTAACTTAACAAAGGAATGGCGAAATACACATAGATAATTTTTTTAAGACTTAATTGAATACGCTCCACAAATAATATGTAGGTAATTAAAATATTTAAATTATTAAGAGCCTAGCTCTGATGATATTTATAGCCAATAGATTTTTTATTGATGATATTCCATTCTTTTAATGACTT